>NC_072378.2:76910000-78160000 GCF_028885625.2 Pongo pygmaeus
CAGTGCCACATTAATAAAAGGTCACAATGTTTTAAAATGCTAAGATTTTAGCATTATATCAGGACTAGAGATGAATTTAAAAAACTGAGTTTGCATATATGAAGAAAAACTTTAGGTTTGATTTGGAGATCCTCTGCCTGAATTTACAGCTCTGAAATATCTGCTATTTCTAATCAGCGACAAACCTCCTCTCCCTTGACTCATGGAACTTTGTTTTCACTGAGTCTAGAGGCGTTAATATCAGTTACAAAATGTCCTGGAAGAGGGATTTAGAGATCCTGAATGGTATGCGCCTGCTTCTGCTAAACATCTCAGGGACACTCTGCCCCCTGGTGGATTGTTCCAGTGTGGGTTTCGATGAACAGTGCAGACTTCCCTTCTCCCACCCTTTCTCTACCAACCTCTTTCCTTTAGAAAACTCGAGTAGATGCCCCAGTTGAAAGCTTTTATCCCCACCAATTACACATTCATTTGGTTCAACAATTCCCTTTTATATAATGTGAAAACCCTTAATTACCTAATCAGCCCCTCACAGCTAAAACAAGAACCATAAACATCATTATTGGTTATCATGATTTGATACAGGTAAGAAAAAAGCAGAGAAGTGAAAAATGAAGTGCTGCAAATTAAAAACGTGGATGTGGCCAGGGACTTTGGATTCTAGAAAGACAGCCAGAAATCTCTAGACAAGGAAGAAGAGGAAGAGGGTTTAAAAGTGAATAAAAGGACGCTATAAGAAATAATTAAACATTTGGCAATTTCTTCTTGGCCGATAGAGCCACCGCAAACCATCCTTCATGTTCCCTTTTGTTCTTTGGACTGTATGTCACCTGCACAGGGGATGAGTTGTAAAAGGCTGTAAACCTCAGTCGCTTCTAGTTTTTGCCAAGTTTTTCCCATTCAGGCTAGTTTGATCTTCTCCAGTCCAACTTCTCCCAAGTACCCCTGTTCTGTGCTACAGGCACTGTGCATCCACAAAAGAGACAATGGGAAATAATGGCTAAGAGGAAGTCCTGTCTGCTGAGAGCCAAAAAAGTGTCAGGCATCTCAATAAGTGCTTTACATGTTCTAAGCCTTCACATCAACTTGTAGGTAGACGGTATTTGAGAAAAAGAACCACATATTTCTAACATAATTTATTTGCAATTCAAACCTAGGACTGACTACAAAAGCTACCTTTCTGCCTACTTCACTGGTCTTAAGATAGGTCAGTCTACTCTTAAGTCTTCTTCTAACCCAGTTCCTCCTGTATTTTAAGCACCATACAGTCCTTGGAATCTCACTACCTAGCCTAGAGACTAAAGGTCCCCTCTAAAAACTAATCTGGAAAACTCTTGTGATAGTCGGTCTAACCCTCTCTCTTTGCAGAATATGAAAGCACAATCCATTTCTTTCCTTTCAAATTCTTCCTTCAGATATAAACTAAATCCCCCAAGTCATGGCAGCACATATCAGGCAGCCACAGTATCATTTACTATTAGTCATTCTCTCATGAAGGGTCAAACTCCTAAACACAACCCCAGAATCCAAGGCACCAATCTTTCCATAATAATAGAACTACTACCCGATGCTTTTTAGAACACAAAAGGACTTTTATTTATTTTCCTAAATTTAATTTCCAATGATACATTTCCTGAAAGGTGGAATACCAAAGGCAATTTTCAGTCACAGCAACTCCATCAAATACACATAATCTGATATTTTACTGCTTCAGTGAATTATAATCTTCTTAGGGTTTCCTGGTTAAAGAAGACAAAACTAAGATAATAGAGAGGAAAAGTTAAGAATATTGTTCTTTAGAAAATTTGTTGAACTCAATAAACATTCATTCATGGGTGTAGTGTCCATTTTTGAAAGGAAACTCTAAAATTCCTAGAAACACAAGACAATACTGGTAATATTGAATGAGTATACATTCATATATTTCTGTGAAAATTTGTGCAATTAAACAATATGGAAAATGTTGTTTATTACCACAGCCAATGAAAATATACTTTCATTGCTACGTAAGTTAAACATTTCCATCCCCTGCTTTATCTTCTGCAAAAAAGCCATGTGCCTAGTTTATGAAATAAACTATGCTATAGGCAACAGTAACTGAAAAGGAGCTTAACAGTCTTAACTACATATCCCTGGGATGAATACTACACTTTGCATAATCATGTGCAATGCTGAATGATGATTCTATATCTCTTATAACTATAAGGGTTTGCAAGCTTCTATTTCATACAATATGCCCCAAATCCAGGCAATACAGCCAAATAGTCAAGCAATAATTCAGGTGGTTAATCTACAAAATGGCAAACAACCCATTTGACTAAACTGATTGTGTTTTGTTAATGTGAGGACACCATCATTGCAGGTATCCTATAAAGAAATCATTTGAAAGTGGCTATTTGTTTCAATTAATGTTTCCCCCTAAGGCTCTTAGAAGTTGACTTAATTGCCTCTTAGGACCAAAGAAAATACAACTGTATCAACAGAAGACCACAGTATTAATAACATAAAAACAAACACCATGCTCTATGCACATTCCTCCATAGGAGAAATATCACAAAAAGCAAACAAAGAAACTTGGGGATTCAGCAGAAGTATAGGCAAATCTAATGCCTAAAATTTTCTCTCACACCAGTGACAGGTATAAATATTGATCAAAACTCCCCTTTTTAGTTAGCTTATGTGTGAATCTTTGAATAGTATATTTTCAAGAGTGATTACCCAAGGTGAAGGTCTGCACAGTAGGCAAGCAGTGTACTTCAGCTCAATATATTTATTGTCTGACAAACAGGACTGGGGAGTTTCAAGCAAGGAGTGAATTCATTTCACAAAGACAACTTGCTTCTGCAGACAAAAGGTATCAACTGCAGAATGCCCTCTGAGGAAAGGAGTGTGAATTTTCTTTGGCATGTTAAATGCTGTACATATACATTTTTTTTTTCTGTGCAGATAATCCCTCAGTGCTACTTCTTATTAAAATATACATTTTTTTTCATATTTTATTGCATGACTTTATCCTGTATTAGGGAGCTCTCAGAGGAAATTTGAAATAACTAAGTATTCTTGAAATTTGAAAAGACTGATAAATTTAAAGTATTCCAGATATTATATTAATTGAGATATCAGGTTGGTAACAAATTTACAAAGGTCAAAAGCTTGCCAGTTTCCTGATTGTTAGTAAGTCTAAGGTTTGGTTCTGCAATTTTTTTTAAAAAAAGCAAACAAAAAACAAGACAAAAACAGGCTCAATTTTAGTTTCTCTAAGCTTTTCTAAAGTTCTTATATGTCACTTTCTAGCAATCTTTTCTCCTGCCCAAACTTCAATAACAACAACAACAAAAAAGAAACAAGTTTATTTTCTTTTCAATATCGTTTTTAGGGCCCTTACTGTATTTTTAAGGTTTCTGGAGAAGGAAGATAGTTCTTTTGGTTTCTTTATATGTTAGCACACAAGGAATCACAGATGGGAAGGAGAGTGCAAATGACTATCAGATAAAAGTTTCATGCATTTTAAGATTTTTTTACAAGTCAAAATATACATCCTCCTATTGCCCCCACCCCATTCCTCAATTGTGTAAGAACTATCCCCATGTCATCAGTCTCCTTCACATCTCACTAAATTGGATAAGAAATAAAGACACTTTTCTTGTTAAGAAACAGTATATTTCCAATACTGATCGGTTTTACCAATTGCATTAGTAAGAAATATAGCAGCAGTGTGGGCTGAGTCACCCATCATACCCTTCATTTATGGGGATTTAAATGTGTAAAGTGACAGGTACATGAAATTAAGAGAAAAAATAAAGCAGTCTGCAGACTTTGGCACTAGCACACATAATGGTTTGTTTGTTAGAGTTGTGGCTTGACAATCGCTAAACAGGAATTACAAAGTTACAAATCTGCAGAAAACAAACAATCAAAGGTGTTGATACTCAGTTTAACACTCCTCATCTCCTATTCCCACCCACCCACCCCCATATAGTTTCAAGTATAATAAAAATAGAGATCTCAGCATCAGAATTTTGCTGTTAACTCTTCAAGGTTTCTCTGCGCCATCCAAGCCACACATAGGGTTTGAAGCACCAAATCCACAAGTTTCTCCAACCAAGTTTAAATAGACAAAAAGTGAAGACTGAATGATGCCAAAGTAACTGTTCTTAAATTAAGCTGTAACACAAAGTTCTCCCCAAAAACACAGGGCATTAAGCGTCTAGTTCAAGTACTGCCAGGCTGTATGTAGTTCTGTCTCAGACAGGCTTCAGACAACAATTACAAGTACACTGCTTCTAGTGGGCATTATCCACGATACCAAAGCAGGGCAGGGATTCCCTTCCATCATCAATTTTTAAAAGTTGCAACCCCCTTTGGGATTGGCTGCCGCAGGGTCAGTGCTGAGCCCGGGGCTTGAAGGGAGGAAGTGAGCCTCCTCCTGGGCAGGGAAGCTCTACATTTAGTTTCAACACTTCTCCTTTCAGAGCTCTCTCTCAGGACTATCCTGGCTTCTCAGGATCCATTGCCCTTGCCCAGGAGAGAGAGCCTCGCTGGGACCCAGAAACCGCGAAAGAAGATTCGACCTACCTGTGGAACCAGACACAACTTGGTCCCCAAAGGTCGCCTAGGCGACCCCACTGCAAATGGCAAGTCAACTTGTGCACTTAAAACGTATCAGTTTATGGAATGCTTGTTTAAAGTCCTCATTGGACATGGTATAGATTATGGGGTTGATGAGGGAGTTGAGATAGCCTAGCCATGTGAAGAAGTCAAAGATGGCTAGGTGGAACCAGCAGGCATCTTTGCAGATAGGCATCACTAGGGAGATGATGAAGAAGGGTAGCCAACACACAATAAAGGCTCCCAAAATGATCCCCAGGGTCTTGGTGGCTTTGCGCTCCCTAGCGGCCATGAGTTTCTTCTTTTCCAGCAGGGCGTCGGAGACTCGCACTTTGACTTGGTTCACATACACAGGAGACCCGGATTCGCTGGGCACGTCGGGAACCCGCGAGTTAATAGAGGTGACCGAGGACGTGGACCCGGGGGAGTCGGTTATCAGCTGGGCTCGGGTCAAGCGCTTGCCGGTCCTGTTGGGCGTCTGTTTCAAAATCCGGGAGCGGGCTTCTACGTAGATGCGGCCATAGAGGGCGATGAGGAGCAGGGTGGGGAAGTAGAAAGCACCCACCGTGGAGTAGACCGTGTAGAGGATGTGGTCGGTGTTCACCACGCATTCCGACACCTCCTCTTCGGCCTTGGCCTGACGCCAGAAGAAGGGCGGCAGCGAGATAGAGATGGAGAAGACCCACACCAGCGCGATCATGACCGCCGCCCTCGTGGGAGTCCTTTTAGCTGAGTACTCCACGGCGTCAGTGATGGCCCAGTAGCGGTCCAGGGCGATGACACAGAGGTGCAGGATGGAGGCAGTGCAACAAGTGATGTCCGACGACAGCCAGAAGTCACAGACCACCTGGCCCAGTGTCCAGCGGCCGGTGACAGTGTACATGGTGCTGATGGGCATCACCAGGATGGACACGAGCAGGTCGGTGACCGCCAGAGAGGCGATCAGGTAGTTAGCCGGGGTGTGCAGCTTCCGGGTCCGGTACACTGTGGCAATCACAAAGGCATTGGAAAGCGTGGTGGCCAAGGTGATGAGCGCCAGTAGCATAACCAGCAGTACTTTCCAGGGTAGGGCGATGGAGTCCTGGTAAATGTAGTCCTTGGCGCTGCAGTTTTGGGAGGGAGCAGAGGATAAGTTGGCTTGAGGAACCCAGGTCTCGGAGCCCGCGGGCGGCGGTGGAGTGCACTGAGCACCCGGTTCCTCCATGGCTGTCCTCTCCCCAGCTCCGGAGCGCAGCTCTTGGGCATGGAGCGGACGAAGGAGAGGGCGGAAGGACCGTGGCGATCGCAGGTTTGTCCCCAGTTGATAGTTAGTTCCGTGAGTTCCTCAATTATTCCTCCGCCCAGGTTCACAGCTGAAACTAGAGGTCATGGGTGCGGCAGCCAAGGCAGGCGGGCGCGTCCCCTGCACTTCCAGAGCGTCTGGCGAAGCCGCCGCGTCTGTGGTTGTTCCTCTCCACACTGGGTCTTAGCCCCGGGTTGCTAAGAGCTGGCCCACCGAGCCCTGCTCCGCTCCAGCTCCCTGGAGGCGTCTAGTGCAGGAGGGTGAAGTACTGCTTGAGGAGAAGGCTTTGACCAAATGGGATCTCTTACCCCAGTTGCTTGAGGCTGAGCGTCTCCTAACCTGGACGCTCTTGGATCTGCAGACTTTGCCCACAGTAGTTTCCTAGGTGTAGAGACCAAAGCTTGCAGGCCAGCGAGAGGTCCCGATCTTGCATTCCCACCCCTCGCCCCAAGCTGGGGCACTTTTGGGGGGCTGCAGCGGCCGCCAGAGCTGGGTGGGGTGAAGTCTAGGAGCAGCGCTGCGCCGCGCCTCGAGCCAGAGCTCTGCCCTCCCTCTCTTTTCACTCTCTGGCCACTCGGACGAGCTGCCCGGCGGAGACGGAGCCATAAAAGGGGGGACACGGGGGCTGGAGTTGCGGCTGCTCGCGCCGCGCCGCCGCCACCGCCACCCCGGTCCCACGGGAGCCACTCGGAGCCATGCCACTGGGTGCGCGGGTCTGGAGGACCTGGCGCGGCACACTGGGAAGGGGCAGGTGTCTGGGGGAGCTGGAGGGGCGCGGCGTGCGCCAGCCCGGGAGAAGCGTGCGAGCTACGGAGCAGATGGGCTCTTTATATAGAGTCCAGGTCCGGTCCGCCAGAGCAGTGCAACTCGTGCGGCGCCGCGAGTGCGGACGCCCGCTCCCCATCACCTTCCCTTTTTCTCTCTCCCTCCCTCTTTTCCCCCCGCCCCGTTCCTTTCCTGGCCAAGGAAGCTCCCGCCGGGTCCTACCGCCCTATCTCCCCGCTTCCCACCCCGGGCCACCCTCCCAGCCCTGACAACCTGGAGCTGCATTTCTGGCCAGGGGAAGAAGGCGTCCTGTTCTCGCCTCTACGGACATCGGAGCTTGGTGCGCTGACCTCCAGTGAGACCCATGTCCTTAGCCACGGTCACAGGCTTAGTCCAGGAGTCTGGCCCTAGGCTCCCGCCTACCACTCCCACCCTAGGCGGCCAGTGTTAGGCGGGGAAGCCTTGGTCTCTGACCTCTACGCTCTAAAATCATATCCAGCCCTGATGGCCACACCCAGGTTAGGAGGCACCAGTAATATCGCTGTAGAGGGCCCAATGTTTGCATTTTGTACTTTGCCGTCCTTAACTCTTGATACAATAAAACCTATTTTTTCATCTAGTTTTAGAAATTTGTGTTTTTCACTCAACTATGAGTCAACAGGGAAAAAGAAAAAGCTATCAGCGAAAATGTAGAAGTTATCACAAACAGAAGCCAACTGTATGTGAAATTAAACCTTCTGCTCCACCCTCCTGTTCCAGCTGCTCAGTGCTTCAGTGCCTCTGGAAAACAGTTGCCAGTGAGCATGTTCCTTCCAACAGCCTACCTAGAAAGGAGGTCATCAGAATTCAAGAAAAAAGGGGGATGGTGGGGCGGGGAGGACTGGAACCATCATCAGCACCATCTTGTATGTCTCCTTTGCCTTCAACTAATATGTGGGGATGTCAGCCATAAGCTGCAGCATGCAATACCAGTACCTAGGTCTCATGACCAGGGACGGATCCCCTGTCCTCAGTTTCTCCTCTAACCTCAACAGAAACAAATGTAGGGTAGAAATGCAAATCAGAAAGTGTGAAGAAAAGCTCCAGGAAAGGACAAGGTATTTTCAGCTCGAAGGATTAAATGATCCCCACTACGAATTCCTAGAGCCTAGATCCATGTTTGGCACCTAGAGTGTATCTAATAAAAACTGCATTGTAATTGAATTCATCTGTTTAAGCACACATATATTTTAAAGAGAATCATTCTGTGTAAGAACCTAAGGCTATCTGATCTGATCCCTCTACCCAGTTTTAGAGGAAGAGTAATTGAGATCCTTTGAAAGAAGAGCTTTTTACCCAAGGCAATAAAGCACAAACCCAAGTTCCCTTAATTCCCGGTTCTCTAAACCAGGCAAGCAGGCAAAAAATAGAGTGTCTACTCTATGCTGAGTATTTTTCTAGGCACCCGAGGTATGGAGGCCAGTGGGTGTAGACTCAGACCCTCTTTTCCAGCAGTTTACATTCTAGAAGAGACAGGCAATAACTACATGAACAAGTAAATAATTAATACTTATACTTTTCTATAGTGTTAAGTGTTTTGAAGAAAAACACACACATACATGCATGCATTGAGAGTGAGGGTACTCCTTTAACTAAGGTGGCAGCTCTTCAAGGACGTCCTCTAGATGCGGTCTGGGCTGCAGCAGCCACCCTGAGGATAAAAGCACAGCCTTCTCTCTTTTTCTCCTCCAGTCCTAGCACCTAGCATTTTGCCACCAACCTTAAGCCTCATTTTCACCACATTTTAAGGGATCTTTCCCATTCTCCCATCCCATCCACCTAGATAAACAACTATTTTTGCAAACTGCAGCGCTCACTTAGAAACCATAGGAGAGGGAAGCAAAGCCGGAGAGTTTAAACCGCTAGGTGGGGGCCTTGGCCAGGACGGAACAAAAGTGTGTACGATTGCGGGTGTGTCCTGTGGGAGTGCGGGGTGCCAGGAAACAATTTTCCCGTTATCCTAGGAGAACTGGAAACAATTAGAGACAAGTGTTAAAGGGATGGGAAGCGGGGAAAGGCCGACAGGAATGTAACCAGCTCCATGCGACCTTTCCTCTTTTAATTTCTGCTCAGGAGCATGGGAAGGAGAAAAAACAAAACAAAACTTGTTCCCCACACGGTTTTTGGCTTTAGCGGTTTGGGGACCTGTGGCTTTCTCCAGCCGTGCCTCCACTGCTTCGCAGAGTCCCAGACTCCCAGAGGAACCCGCCCCTTGTAGGCAGAGTTTGATTTTACCCTCTTTGGTAAAGAGCTGCATAAACACACATCGCCATCATATTGACCGGATCTTGGCAGAGTTCAGTGAAGAACCCCATTTCCTTAACCTGACTTCCGCATTTCAAGTATTCCTTTCTCACTTTAAAACACGTAAAACATAGGTGTTTGCACAGAGGCGCATGTGTGTGAAACACCCAAGAGAGAAAGAGACCCTGTAAAGTCGCCTGTGCCTGGGTCACCCCTTCGGAGTAGGGGCTGCTGGGTAAGGTCCAAGCGCCAGCTCTGCAGTCCCCAGCGGCGCTAGAAGGAACCTCCAGGCAAGTTTTGGGCGAAATTCAGCAGACAGGGGAGGAGCAGAGAGGGAATCAGTAGCGGAAGGGAAAAGGTGCAGATGGATTACCTGAGCGCAGCAAAACTTAGTTGAGTACAAATAAGCTCCCGTTTGAACACCGGGCACTAAAACTGCGAATTAATGTGGTTCCCTTATCAATTCCACGCACGTGTACGTTTAGCAGAAGCTGAGTAAGTGGAGAATAACTCTGGAACTGAAATGAAGTCAGTGAGCCGACACAAAGCCAGATCCTAGCGGTGAGCTGGATGCGAAGGAACCAAAGAAAAATGAATCCTCGAGGAGCCCTCTCCCATGCTGGAAAGATGTAGTTCTACAGCTGCAGCAGCAAAATTCGAGGCGCAGGCTGGGAAGTTTAAAGTGCAGCGCTAACCAGACTGGACACTGTCAAGGGAAACATACTCTGCCTGCAGCAATCACAAGAGATATCTCACAGAATTTATTGCAACTCAACTCTATGTAAGCTGGCAGTCAGCTAACCCTAGTCAGCCCTAGCCAGCTCTCTTGCCTGGGGCCACTGAGTCTTGCTTTCAGCATCCCTAGAGTCTTCCATCCAGAGAGTAACTCTTGAAAGAGGTCCAGGCCCAGGAGCAAAGAAAGTCCTGATTTTATCTTTGCTTTGCTGAAAGAGAAACGTTAGAAAACTCATGCTCCTGTCACTTTTCTCCTTTGATACAGGAAAATACAACCCCACACTCACCATCCCACTTCTTGAGAAATCTGATGTGGAGGCCTGTCATGTTGCTTCTTTCAAATTCTGCTTCCTCCATCTATGGCCAGCTATATATATATATATATATATATATATATACATATATATATATATATATATTCACTTCAGAAACGGGCAGCAGGAGACCACCAGCTCATGTGTGCACCATCCTAATGTGTGCTGGTAGCCCATTTCTAGGTTTATCTTATACTTCCTCCAGTAACTATTCCTTAAAGAACTGACTGGTGGCAATGAAAGTATCAGGTCCACCCAGTGACTTGGTTCTTACCATCCTTTGTGTCTTCCTTGATGAAACTATGAAAATGTTCAGATAAATGACCATATACATACATAGATATACATGTAATTTTTGCGGACAAATTCTGAGGATTTCCAAACCATATGAGGCCCAGATCCCTTTCCATATTCATTGGCCCTCACATTAGGCCTTTGACCTGATACTTGTGTCATGGTATTTACATTCCGTCTGTTTTATTAGAAATTTTGAGGTCTTTCTTACCAAATAATGAAGGCAGGTGCTTTATTCCCTAAATGTTAGTTTGGTGTAACTTAATCCCTAAAAACTGGTAATTCTGCTATGTGTCTATATATGGATACAAATATCATGTAAGCCATATTTCTATTTAAGGAAGAATGCAAACAAAACTTAGAGCAAATATATATAACTTAGACATTTTTAATACTTATCTCCATATGAATAAACACTTTGCTACTTTGAACAGATACTTGCAACAAGTAATTTACTACTGGTTCAAAGATAGCCCAGATCCAACTAGAAGAGCCAGCTCCCAATTAAAATCTAATCACATATTTCCTGGCTGAAGACGTAGGTCTTCAAAAAAAAAATTCTATCTTACAGCTACTATTAAGTAATGTAAGTAAGATTACATAGAGTATGGTGTGCTGAATTTTTTTTTCTTGGACAGAGTGAGATTTGGCAATGAGAAATATCTGAATGAAAAAACAATGCCAATAAATCCACCAAACTTAGAAACAACTTGCTTTTTTAAGTTGGCAGTGTAATTAAGCAGCTCTGTTCAAGATGAAGTCTCTCTTGAAAAACCAAACCAAACAATTTGATGGCGAAGTTGTTTTTCAGCCTAAGTGATGAAGCAATAGAAATGCAAAGTCTTTATTTTCAAAGAAATAAAGAAAAGTCAAAACACTTATTTTGGCAAAGAAAAGCAAAATTCTTAATTTCAAACAGGAAAAATGACATCACTCTCTGGTACTTTATTGCTTCTTTACCTGTCATTCATGAATAAGAATCATTATCCTTTATTGAGCACAATGTACTAAGCCATATGCTATGTATTCTACATACATTCTTACATTTATTTCTTATAACACTCAGAGTTGTCATTATCATTCTCATTTTCTGGATAAAGAAGTTGAGGCTTAGAGAATTGAAGTAATTTTGCCAATGTCAGACAGCTGGTAAGTGATAGAATCAATTTTCAAGTTCAAGTCTCTAATTTCAAGTTACAACCATTGACCAGTATTCTATGCTGGATCGGCCATGCAGCTCAGCATAGCCACCCATTTTGCTCACCTGACCATGACTTCGTTTCCTTCTGCCTGTGAGATGACGTCATTGCTCATAGCTATTTAAGTCTCCATAGTAATATTCATTTAGACACCTTCAAATTTTTATGTCGGGGTGAAGGTAGGGATTGGAGGTTGGGGGTGATTGTGGTATAAATCAGGTAGAAAACTGGGCACTGTGATTGTGTGTAGCTAGCTAATTATCATTTCAAAAGTACTGTTGATAGGTGATCATATACTACATAGTTTGATGTCCACAGCCCAAATAGAAATCAAGCTAAGCTGTTACCCAGATTAGTTTTGGCATAATTATACTCAGGGTGTGCTTTAATTTTTGCTGTTATCTTCCATTCTTTTTTTTTCTCTCTTCCTTCTCATTATCTTTTTCTTTATCATTAACACTTTCCCCAGGCCCATAAATATACACATTGAAATAAATAATTAATTAAAGCTTTCTAAAAATTGTAAGGATGGAATGTATTAAATACAGCAATATCCCCTGTGCTCCATATTTAACCATGTTAGTTTGAATATCAGTTACAAAAATAACCTATACAAATTAAATTGCTTTTCTTTCTTCCTAGTGTGTTGAACTTAACTGACTTTTTCCCCCTATGTATCAGGAACTCATCAAAGATAAAGAGACCTATCCCTGGTGATACAATTACTTGAATAAAGTTATTTAAAGAACATATTACCCAAAAATCCCTGGTATAGCATGTTCAGTTACTAAGAACAAGGCAAACACCAAGAATGTAAGCAAAAACAAATCTAAGTGCCAATGTTCTAAAACTTTTGCACTTTATGTATGGCAGAGCTCCTCCTAGCCTCATTCAGATCTTATTTCTTCTTGCCAAATATACAGTTCTAATATGTTTGGCTATATGTTTTCCAAGGCCCCTGAACATATAAGAAATGGATGAGAAACTATGTCAGATAAGCATGTTGAATGCAGCAAGATGCCACATTTATCATCTTTACTGCAAATTGAGCCAGGAAATCTAGAGTAAACATTAAGAAGAAAAAGCCTAAAAGAATGACAATAACAACATTATGATTTGTGTTGACCTGTTTAATAATATGATAATATTAACTAAGACTTTCATTACAAGTGATGGAAAACCAATTTAATCAACCTAAAAGCGAAAGACAGGAATCTATTTCAAGGAGATTGGGGCTCCCTAGAGTCAAAAAAGGAATTGAACCACCAAGTTTTGGACAAAGTAGGAATGCAGCTGCACCTTGGGAAAAACCAGCATTCTGGAACGCAAGCAGAACTCTCTTCTTTTTCTGTTGGTTGCTGTCTGCAGGTAGATTTTTTTCATCTATTTCACTGTAGACGGGCTTTTCTCATGTTGTTAAAACATAGCCATTAACACCTTTTGACTTTACATCTTGCAGCTTCAATTATATTTTAGAAACTAATCTGAATCAGATCCACTTTAAGAAATCCTGAGAAATGGGTTCTATTTCTGAGTAAAATGCAGGATGTCATGAAAGGTGAACATTACCAAAGTAAACAACTGAAAAAGCTATAAATGTAAAAAAATCATATTTTAAAAACTTTGAAGAGTGTGGAAGCAAGAATAATTAGATAAACTAAAATTCTGCAAAAGGAAATGCATTTTTTAGGTGAGTAAATGATTACTGCCTATTTTATTTCCTTAAGGTATTTGCTGATTCTGGGAACAGATTGTGGATTGGACATGGTCCAGGCAAAGAGATTGTACTGGGGAAAATGGAAAGAAGCAGAGCTTTCAATGATTATTGGGGCCGGGGTGATATGTGGACATTTGCTCTGTGTTGCAACTAAACAGGAGACTAGGGGATTGGGTAAGGAAATTCTAATAGGCAAATCAAATCTTTTTCAGTCTTGGAGTGGTTAGAAGAAAAAGTTCCCCTAGAGAGAAGGAGCCTATGTCAAATATATGACTGGTCTTCCCTTCAAGCAATTTGCAAGATTTTGAAGCTCAGTGGGGGAAATGTACAAGAGTAAAGCTCAAATTTCTGAAAGCAGTGAAGAATCCTCTGCAGTATTTCAGGACTGAGGAGACAGAGACCTTCCAGGCTGTCAATCAAAAGCAAGGCCCAAAGAACAGGATGAATCACAGATGGACTGAGTCTAATTACAAATCAGCTTTGACTCAGCTCAGTCTCTGACTGGTTGATATAGTCAGCTCTTCATGCATTCTTCCTGACAGAGGAAACACTGAATTCTGTCTGGGCAAAATAATATTTGAAGCCTCTACAGCCCTTGTATGTATGATATCTGATTACAATAAAAAGTATGATATATACATTGTGGAAGTAAAATTGATCAATAATTTTAAAACCTAACAATAGGAATAAATCCACACATAATATAGATATTAGAGTTAGCATGAAAGGACTTTAAAATACAGACAGTCCCTGACTTATGGTGGGTCAACATATAATTTTTCAACTTTAAAATGGTGCGAAAGTTATACCCATTCAGTAGAAACTGTACTTTGAATTTTGAATTTTGATGTTTTCCTGAGCTAGCAACATGTGGTACGGTAAGTGTTCCGAGCATGTTTAAGGCGGATAGGCTAGGCTAAGCTACAAGGTTTGGTAGGTTAGGTGTATTAAATGTATTTTCAAGTTATGATATTTTATCAGTTTGTAACTCCATATAAGTCAGGAAGCATCTACAACTATTATTAATATGCTAAGGAAAATAAAGAAAAATAGTCTAAATGGATAGAAAGGTAGAACAGTTCAACAGTGAATGGAAATCTTTAAAAACAAAGTCAAATAAGCACTCTAGAAATAAATCATATAGTATCTGATATTAAGTACTTATTGGATGGAAGCATTAGTTTACCAGACAAAGAAAAAGATAAGATTAGTAACCTCACAAAGTAATGAAAATAATTACAAAATAATTTTTAAAAGCATAAACTGAAGCATTGAGAGAAGAAAAGTGGAAAGAAAAAAACAGAATGTAAGAGTGAGACTGAGTCAGATAATCTAAAATACATGCACAGCAAGAGAATGGGAAAGAAAAAGTACTTGGAGAGATAATATCCAAAAATTTACAGACATAGTGAATACATCAAACAAACAGCACTGAAGAAACTCCAAGAACTCTAGCCAGAATAAACACTCAGAAAGCCATAGCTAAGAACATAATGATAAAACTGGTAAAAAAAAAAAAAATTAAAAATTAAAAAAAACTAATGACAAATTTAAAAATTCATAAAACTGCTAGAGAAAGAGATACCTACTTTCAAAGGAGCACCAGAAAGCCCACAGTTGACTTATTGACAGAAACTATGGAAGTCAGGAGGTAATATAATGACATCTTATCATAGCTAAAAGTTTTTTTTAATCTGGCAACCTATAATTCTATATCGTGAATTAATATCCTAAAAATTGGTGGGAAATGCAGATGTTGTCAGCCAAACAGCAGGTGGGGGATTTGTTCATAGCAGAACAGGACCATAGGAAATAATAAAGGAAGTTGTTCAGGCTAAATGAAAATGATACTAAATGAAAGCAGAGATTTCAAGAAGGGATGAAAAGCAAAGGAGAGTGTAAACCTATGAAAAAATATAAAAATAATGTTTTCCAGGTCCTATAAAATATGCAGAATTAAAATACTTGCCCACAATAGCACAAAGGGCTGCTGTCCAGTATAAACAGAGTGAACGCTAGAAAATTCTTACATTGCTAAATAAGTGATAAAGGTATTTAAGTTCAGCAGAAAGACATAAGAATCTTAGGACCACAGCTTCAAACTACACAAAACAAAATTTGATAGGACTAAAAGGAGTACTAGACAAGGCCATAATCAGATTTAGTTTTGAACATAATTTTCTTGTTAGATAATAAAATGGTAAAATAAACAAAAATTTAATGAGGCCTTGAAAGATTTGAACAATACACTTAATCAAGGTCAACTAAATGGCATAGAAAACATTCTGTTTCTACCATTGTACAACATATATTTCTTCAAAAGCAATTGGAACACTTACAAATATAGAATATATGCCAGACACAAAGCACATCTCAAATGATTGATTCTTCATCAAAAAAGGTAAATAGATGACATAAAATCATATGAAACAATGTCAGTGTAACTAACCATCAGGTAAATGCAAATTAAGTCACTATAAGATACCACTATGCACCCATTATGATGCCTGCCCCAAATACTGTCAATATTAAATGCTGACAAATATGCAGAGCAACTGGAAATCTTGTTGGTTGGAATGCAAAATGGCACAGCCACTTTGCTAAACAGTTTAGCAGCTTTATTATAAAATAAAATGTACATCTACAATCCAGCGATTCTATTCCAAGTTATCTACCCAAGAGAAATGAAACTTATGTTCACACAGAAAACTGCACATGGCTTATAGTAGCTATATTTATAATTTCCAAAATTTAGAAACAACACAGATGGCTTTCAACCAATGAATGAAAAACAAACTGTAGTACATTCATACAATGGAATACTACTCAGCAATAAGAAAGAATGAACTATTGATTCATGCAACAGTGTGGATCAAACTTGAATGCATTTTTCTAAGTCAAAGAGGGCAGATCCAAAACTGTACAATTCCATTTATATGACACTCTGGAAAAGGCAAGACTACAGAGAGCAAAACAGTTGACAGCGTTACCAGCGATTGGGATTGGGGTGAAGTCATCTGTGGAATTGCACAGGACTTCTGGTATGATGGAATGGCTTTCTATGGTACTATGGCGACGCATTTTAATATATAAAATATATATATATATAAATTTTAAGTAATCGATCAAGATATTGAGAGCAGCATGAAGCAGTCAATTGCCTAGGGAGATAGAGACGGGTCCCCAGAGAAACCTCACCTCCAAGCTGGAGACAGTTTAAAGTCTGAAAGCCAAGCTGCAAGTTAAATCCTCAGACTGGATTGTGAACTTGTCTTTCCGTTTGGCACAATTTCCTCCGATTGGCCCCCACCCTTCACCTATTTTACATATACCTACCCTTTCCCAATTGGTTTCTCTACATTGTTCTGCTCACCTTTGAGTGGTATCTTCACTTTAATCTTTTTTGCGTATTCACAAACCAATCAGCATGCACTCCCCATTCTGAGTTTATAAAAGGCCCCAGAACCAGCCACATAGGGGACTTCCCTGCTTTTGGGTAGGGGAACCATCCCCCATGTCCCCTCTTTGCTGAGAGCTTTCCTTTTGCTTAATAAATTCTACTCCACTCACTCCCCAGTGTCGAGGCACCTAATTCTTTCTAGTTGTGAGATAAGAACTTGGATCTAGCTGAGCTAAGGAGCAGAAAAACCACAACATTTTGGTGGCTTGTACAGGGATACCTGGAGGGTGAGTAAATATAGACCCAAACTCTCTTTCACTTTCATTTTCAAGGCTTCTCATCCTCAGACTTTTTTCTGAAGGCAGATGAAGCACCAAACCTCGGGTGAGCCAATTAAGAACAAATGGCGCAGTTACAGAAGACAGGATGCAACCCTGCCACCTCTCTCTCTCTTTTAGGTAAAAGGGATGTCGGCTTTGTTTCCCTTCAGGGAGGTCTAACCATTGCGTGGGACCAGAATATAGTCCTGGGGCAACTAAAAGCATCTGGCTGAGTCCACTTCTCAGTGTTGCCACAAGGCCCCTAGACTTGGCTTCCTTCCTGATCACCCATTAGGGCATTGACCAAGACTCCCAGACTTTTCTAAGGTATTTTTTCTTCCTTCTTTCATGGTTTGAAATGGCTTCTATCTCTTCTTTTATAATGTTAAGGGTGTTGCTGCAGACTGCGGAGATATTACTCGGTAGAATGAGCATTTGGCCCAGCCATCACATATGCGATTCAGAAAAATGTGATATCTGTCTGTTCTTAGAGGCGCATCCCTCCTCCCACCCTAATGGCCACAGGCACACGAGGCAGATGGATGGGTGAGCAGTGGCTGCCCACTTACCCCCACTCCCGGCTGAGGCGCATGGTCATGTCCGCCGTGTGCACATGCTACGTCCAATGACCATGGAGGACAGGAGTGTATTGCAGCCACTGCCCAGGCCCCAGGGTGGTCTCAGGGGCCAGAGGCCCCACGCAGCTTGCTGGCCAGTGTTTCCCGCTCGCCACCTGCTCCTGCCACGCACCCATGGAGTCTTTCCTAACCTAGTGCAGCTCAGTCTGAACTAGAAGGAGGGCACAGTAATTAAGAACTCCTCTTCCTGTTGGGGGAACCAATTTGGACAGTGCAAGAGGGTTTCTTCCCCAGGCACCTTACCCGTCCTGCACTTAAGTTGTTTTTTTTTGTTTTTTTCCTTCTCCACCATGTCGAGAGTTAACACAGCCCTGCAAATACAGGGAGCTTTTCTATGTGAGAGGTTTTTTTTTCTTTTGAACGGTGTTTTACTAGGCCAGGGCCCCAATTCATGGGACTCTCTTTTTTCTCTTTCGTTTGAGGAGTACTGGCCTCCACAGCTTTACATTAGCATTTGAATTATGATAAGGAAGCAGGGAAGGAGCAGCCCTGCCGGCTGCTGGCTGCAATCTGGCAAGGGTCACCTGGGACTTAATGAGTTCATGAACTCTTCTGAGTTACCTTCTTGCCCCAAACTCAATTCCATGCTTTGGGTTGAAGCCCTAGTAAGAAAAACTGGATCTGAGGGATCCAGAGGAAGATGACAACAGAAGTCAAGGGGCACAGCATAGGTGAGCAGGACTAATTCCTGTTGATTAAGCCAAGCCCCTGTTTCATGGATAGAGGTCATGCTAGTATCCATCGGATAAATGAGCTCTGGGGACCTCTACGGTTATCTACAGCAGGGGGGAAAGGCAGCATGTGTGTGAGTGTGGATAATTCCCACCTCCTAGGCCACCCCGTTAACATGAGTGAAAGCTGCATTGGCACCCATGGGCAGCACCTTGCTGAGGTCACCAGGACTCTGGGATATAAGGATGCAAGAAAGAAAGGGGGACACCTCTTCTTTCTCTCCCTCACATACTCCAGGAAGAGAAAGGAACTAGGGACACCTTGTTCCCCTCTTTCCAGATGGGTAACCAATCATCTTCAGTCTGTACTTCTCTTAAATGCCTCCTGAATCACTGACACTCCTTTGAAAAAAACACCTTTCTCCTTTTCCTCTTCTGTCCTCTCTTTGCAGATAGTAATCGTGTCCCCATACCACAGGACACTCCCCTTGGATGCATCCTCCAAACTGGGAAAAGTTAATTTTCCCAAACCTTAAACTGCTTGGCTTAAAATTGAGCTTGGGGGAAGGGAACCTAGAAGCCTGACATGCCAGCAAAAGGGTAAAAGCTTTTTACCAGTCAGACTTTTGGCCTCCCTTTCCCTGTGCAAATCAGTTCAATGGGTGACAAAATCACTGTTTATATTCTCTGTAAAGTTTTGATTAATGGAAAAAGAAATTGTGAGGCTAGTCTTAAGCTACAGCCAATCTGGTGTGCTTTGTGTGTCTTTCTGTATGGTTCTGTCATAAAGATGGGTACCTTAGGATAGAATGCGGGCCTAGGACCTCATAAGACTGCTGTTCAAGCCAGCCTGACAAACTGGTCAGTAACAAACTTTGCTGCAGGTCTCCATCTTGTTTTAAATTTTTGGGAGCTTAACCTTGTTACCACGTGGCAGCACTTTCTTTTGGTCTCTGCCATTTTACAATGGTGCCCCAGGTCCAATCCTAGCTTAGGGAATGAATACTTTCTGGTTAATATCTGTGTAACTTTTACCATTTGCTGATTCTCTTCCCCTCCATGAACAACTTCTAGCTTCCTTTCTTTTTTTTTTTTTTTGAGATGGAGTCTCATGTTGTTGCTAGGCTGGAGTGCAGTGGCATGATCTCAGTTTACTGCAACCTCTGCCTCCCAGGTAAAAGCAATTCTCTTGCCTCAGCCTCCTGATTGGCTGGGCTACAGGCATGCTCCACCACTCTTGGCTAATTTTTTTTTTTTTTTGTACTTTTAGTAGAGACAGGGTTTCACCACGTTGGCCAGGATGGTCTCGATCTCTTGACCTCGTGATCCGCCCACCTCAGCCTCCTAAAATGCTGGGATTACAGGCGTGAGCCACGGAGCCCAGCCTCTAGCTTCCTTTTGTAAATCTTCCTTTCTCTGAGCTACCATTAAAGAGTCTAGGTTTTGTAAAAACTGCTTACCCCCTCTTTGAAAATACCTTATGCATTCCCAGTTAAGTCATAACCTTAGTGAGGCTTGTTGGTTTCATCTGTGAGGTTACTTTTGATAAAGTTCGAAAGCCAGAAATACTGACCACTGGTCATGACTAAAGTTGGGTAAAAAGGGATTTAAAAGGATTTTTCTTAAAGAGGGCTCAGCCTAATTAAAAGTAAACGTCTAAGCCATAGGTATATTTAAAAGGCCTTTATATTTTTCTCTTCATGGATCTTGTTCTTCTGGAAAAGGTTTTTTTCTCAGTCGACTGAATTATTTTTCTCCATTTTGTCTTGCCATTCTTGGTGCAAACATGAGAGGCCCTAAGATAATTTGTGAGATCATGGGACTCGTTGAGAAAAATAGAAAAGGTGCTATGGACCCCAACTTAAGATAAAACCTCTGTTTTCCTCATGGAACCCCAGGTATTAAAAGTGGATAAATCTCTCTCAAATCTGTTTTTGTCTTCCATCTATTACTGTTTATTAGGCCCTGGAAACTGCATGCTTTCCTAGCCCTGCTTCTTGAAGGGCTCCACCCTGAGGCCAATAATCCATTTAAGAGATGGGCGAATGAAAAATCTTATAAATACTGGATCTTCTTCTGTCTGTATATGTATTATGTATGTGATGGTTATATTAAAAAGTGCTTTAATTAATTGGTTTAAAGAAAATAAGCACTTCGAGGAAATATTCTTGGAAGGAAAAATAAAGGCCATAATGTCTTTTAGTTCATATGACTTTAATCTTTGAAAAATAAAAGCAGTTTGAAAGATAACTGGTAAAATACAAATGTCTTCAAAATGTAAATATGTGGTCTAAATTATGCGGGTCACAAAACAGTGCACCCTGTCAGCAGAAAGCAGTTAAGATCAGTCTTTATCCCTATTCTAATGACAGTTAGATGTACCTCTTCAGAGGGGGGAAATGAGAGCGGCAGGAGGCAGTCAAATGCCTACAGAGATAGGGAGGGTCCTCAGTGGAATCCCACCTCCAAGCCAAAGACAGTTTAAAGCCTGAAAACCAAGCTACAGGTGAAATCCTCAGATTGGATTAAGAACTTGTCTTCCCATTTGGCGTACTTTCCTCTGATTGGTCTCCACCCTTCTCCTATTTTACATATACCTACCTTTTCCTAATTGGTTTTTCTACACTGTCATGCCCACCTTTGAGTGGTGTATTTGCTTTAACCTTTCTTGCATACTTACAAACCAATCAGCATGCACTCCCCATTCTGAGTCCATAAAAGGCCCCAGACCCAGCCACACGAGGGACTTTCCCACTTTTGGGTAGGGGAACCACCCTCTGTGTCCCCTCTTTGCTGAGAGCTTTCCTTTTGCTTAATAAATTCTACTCCATTCTCTCTTCAGTGTCCGTGTGCCTAATTCTTCCTGGTTGTGTGACAAGACCTCGGACTGAGCTGAGCTAAGGAGCAGAAAAACTGCAGCAATATGAGGGAAAAGACAGAAGGCAGACTGTGACAAGTGAATTTAACTGTACTACAGATGAATTAGATAACCTCAATGAAGAAGATGGAAAGAAAGTTGATGATCTCCGTAACTTTAGAAAATGCTTTGGCTTAATAATGCAAGGCTAAGTACAAAAAAGAAGTATATATAGACATAAACTTTAGCTGATACATTTGTTTCTCACAGGGGAAAGAGCTGGAAATTCTGAAACTACTTTATTTGCATATTAGGGTTGAGCCAGCAAGTAAATATGTTAGAATATAATGAGAACCAGGTTTCCCACCGTCAATGAAAGAAGTTACAAACAACAAAAAAGGAAGGAGAAAATGAACCGTGATGTTGTGTAGGAGTTCTAGTTACCAGTGTGGAATTGTGGTTTCTTTAAAACACATCTATCTACATAAGTAGACATGGAAACAAATACAGATGTGTATAAGCATGACTTTTTATACATATGTATTTTTTATCTCTATCTACTGAGAAAGCCAAAAGCAGCAGCACCCCAGTAGTCACAAATATCAGTGGCATCCAGATTTAGATCTATGAATATTATTTTTCAGTTAAAAAGACAGGGCTCCTTGGAGGTCTACTTGACTCCAGGCTGAGGGTAAGAAAAATTTAGAAGAAGTCTGAAGTATCTGTGATGACAGAAAAAAGAAAGCACTTAAAAAATAAGGGATAGAAGAGGGGAAACAAAGAAAAGAATGGAGCATATAAAAAACACACAGGAACCAACCTATCTGGGCACAATGGTGTGCACCTGTAGTCCCAGGCACTTAGAAGGCTGAAGTGGGAAGATCCCTTAAGCCCAGGAGTTCAAGCCCAGCTTGGGCAACAAAGCGAGACCCCATCTCTTAAAAACAAAGAAGCCAATATGAATGGTCAAAGTTGAAAAAAATTGAATAAGAAAATAAATAATGGTATTGTTAGATTATAATGAAAATAATCAGATAATATCCATGAGCTTACACTAATGCAAATAAATTAATGGATTAATAAAATAATAGAGGAAAATACCAACTCTTCAGAAAAAAATACAATTAATAAAGATAGAAGGAATGATAGAAATATGATATTATTACTAGAATCTCAAAGGGATAATTGCTCCAGGTAAGATCCAGCAATGAATGTTAAAATTAGTGGACAAAAAAATATTTTCTGAAACAGGATATTTGCATAGTCTCTAAGTGCCTCTCTCAAAATAATTAGGAACTACAAAGAGATAAATAGTAAATGTACCATGGAGAGGCTAGCAGATACAACCTTAGTCAAGTGATCAATGTGAGCCTCACCAGCAATGACTTATGTGATATGCCTCCTTCCCCTATATGATATTACCAAAGAGTACTTCACTTCTGTACTATTCTTACCACATAATCCATAACCACTGCCTGAACATGGGAAAACATCACACAAATCATTTGGTGGACACTCTGCAAAATAAATAATCAGTATTCTTCCAAATATCAGGGTCATGGATAAGGGAGCCTAAGGAATTGTCACAGAGTAGCTAAGACCAAAGAGACATGTCACATAAATGCAACGTGCGATCCTGAATTGAATTCTGAAACAAAGGAAAGGTCATTGGTGAAAGACAGTATTTTACCAATGTTAATTTCTTAGTTGTGATCAATATTCCATGTCAGATGTTAATGTAAGGGGAAACTAGGTAAGAGTATATAGGAATTATGTGTAGCATTTTTGCAACTCTTCTGTAATTCTGCAATTATTTCAATTTTTAAAGGTTTTACCTATGAAAGGGATAAAGGATTTAGGATTATGGGTCAGGGACAACCATTAGATTTTTTTAATGAATACGTTTTGTATAATTATGATTTTTGAACTGTATGAAGCTATTAATAATTTAGAAATAAATTTAATGCTTTAAAATAAATACAAATAAAAGGAGGTTTTTAAAAAAATTAATACTTTAGTTTCTAAATTGTATACAGGTTTTTCACATGGAATATGATACAATAATATGCACTATTAGAAAGAAAATATATATGTATTTCATCATATATATGTAAAAAGTATAACAAAATTAAAAGATTTATGTAGAGTTGGTGGCAGAAAGTATTCAAGCTTTGAGACCTCATAACATCAAAACGAAGTTTCCATTGCTATTGCTTGTGAAGTACAAAAGTACATTACCAGCTCTGTCAGAAATAATTTAGAGATAATAGGAATACCCTGCCTTAATTAAACTCCTAGTAAATGTTCAATGAATGAGTCACTGTCATGTTTCTCTGTCTCTTCTACAGACCTTAGTGGACTTGTTCCAAGGAAAAGGAAAGAGGGATAGAGCATGGTTTTATGGCAGCCTTTCCCCAGAATGAAATATACTTTGAGCACATGAGCTCATGAGCAGGAGAAAACTGATTGGAAGGACATGATGGCCATAAAAACTTTGTCCTATATATTTTCTAAAATTATATTTCCATGTTCAGCTGAAAATTCAATTTTGAATACTGGGTTTGGTGCTGCAGTTTTTCAGTTATTTAATTGTATGGAATATTTAAATATTCCTTAAATTTGCTGGTGTCATTGCATACTAATTGCACTCTATTGTGTAAATTCTAATTTAGAATTTGACTAGATTTTTTAGTGAGGCTTTGCTATTGTCAAAGATGCTAAAGTGATTTTATGCCTGGTGTCTCATCTGTGATGACAGCTGCTCTATAGCCCTGCCATCTAGCAGGCAATGATATCTTTAGGTTATATTATGCTTACTCTGATCATCTTAATTTACATGAATTAAAAATCAATTTGCTTCCAAACTCTAAAACAATGAACTAGAACACATTTTTCCCATTTTATGCAATTACTCCATGTGCTTAGGGAAATGTAGTACAGTCAGCACTTCATATCCATGGGTTCCTCATCCATGGATACAACCAATCATGGATTGAAAATATTTGAAAACAAAAAAAATTAATAATAAGAATACAACAATAAACAATACAAATTAAAAAACAATAGAGTATGACAATTATTTACATAGCATATAAATTCTTACATATAATTAGGAATTATAAGTAACATAGAGATGATTTAAAGTATACTGAAGGATATGCATAGGTTATATGTAAATACTATGCCATTTTATATGAGGGACTTGAGTTTCCGCAAATTTTGAATGCTGAGGGGTGACTATATTCTCAAGAAAGCCTAAATTATATATTCTTTAGTGTCAGGATACTTTATAGTTATGGCATATAGTGATTTGCTCCACGTATTTGCCAATTCCCAAATCTAACTCTGCTCTCCCCATTAAGTTCGAGAGTAGAACTCTATCAGCTCTTTATAAAACTTGTCCAGCTTTCCTTCCATATAATTATAAAGGATAAAGGATGATTTCTGACACAAAGGCTAGGGAAATATCTAAGTGCTTATTCTTGATCAGTATTTCTTACACAGTAAAGGATATTTGGTTGGATCATTCCCTCTGATATGTCCTTTTTCTCAATCTGAATGAAAAGTTCCAGTTTAAAGTGATTTCTCTTGTTGGAAAACTGTACTCCTCTGCCAAATTTTTGTTCTATCCTCAAACTCCTACTTTGTGTTAAAGTACATTTTCATCATGTCTTGGTCTCTTTATGTCCTATGAAGAGGCTTTTTTGCTCCTGAATGTTTTTGCATGGTGGTGTTATTGTTACTGTTACTGTGTTTTCCTTTGTGTGTGTTAAATTCCTTGTTTCACTGAATAAGGATTTACAGATTAAGAATTCCTGAGTATGTTGAATCCCATATGCAAACTTGGTTGCCTTTTTGAAATGGCATTTTGTTAAACTAATAGTAAGATCAAGCTATAACTGTAGGATTTGCAACAGAATCCCTACGGAGGCACTTTTTTTTTTTTTTTTTGAGACAGAGTCTCACTCTGTCACCCAGACTGGAGTGTAGTGGTGCAATCTCGGCTCACTGCAGCCTCCGCCTCCCAGGTTCGAGTGATTCTCCTGCCTCAGCCTCCTGAGTAACTGGGACTACAGGCATGAGCTACCATGCCCAGCTATTTTTTTTTATTTTTAGTAGAGACGGGGTTTCACCATGTTGGCCAGGATGGTCTCTATCTCCTGACCTCATGATCTGCCCACCTCAGCCTCCCAAAGTGCTGGGATTACAGGCGTGAGCCACAGCATTTCATTTTATATATTTGGGATGGAACAATGTGTTCCTATTATTTGATCTAGAGTCAGTGTTTAATGGAGTTCCAGGAGTTCTGTTCCTATACAGCCATCCAAGGGCTGAAGGATCACTGTCATATCACATCCCTTCCCTACATAGCTGTAACCCTACCACAGCACACCTTTTCAGATGCTCTCATCCTGTATCCCTATTAGTTAATTTTCAAACACTCACGGAGGTTAGATATTACTATTTTCCCTGTTAAACATCTCAGGTTCACTTCAGATGCAGGAAACAGCCCCAATGAATCAGAGCAGGAAATCTTTTTGGAGCAAGTCTTGCAGACTCACTGCTGCAATGTGGAGAGATCCCAGGAGGCTCTAGATGAGGTGTGAGTGGCTGTGGTAGGAAAGAGGAGCCCACTGAGTGGTTTTAGGTGAGAACTACCAATGAATGAGGAAGTATTAATATATCATATTTCATTCAATCTCAAAAGGCATCAATCGTAGAATGAATCATTATTTTGTTTACTCCTGGTAAAATGTCACCAACTACATTGTCACAGTTTTTCTCATCACTGAGAATTGTTAGGTTATGCCATTGAAAGAACTGCTTTCAGACATTGAAATATATATTTCTATCATGTATCATTTTTGTGCATATACAGAGTAAGAAAATTAATTGGTTAAGGTATTTCTAAAATTTCTTTACATTAAGAATCTCAGTCTTCTGAATCACTTTTCAACAGTCATTAATTTCTGTATTTTTCCACACAACATTATTATCTATCATCAAGACATAGCTAATATAATGTTTTCTAAAGGAGTGCTTCTCTATTAACTCTGGTATTTTTTTCCCAAGGCAATACTCTGCCAGCTTTTTCTCAAGATGCATAGAAACATGAAGCAAGTGACAGCCACATCACCAATTTTATCCATAATTACAAAATGCAGCCCTATTTCAGTGATGTTCAAAGGTAACAAAGAAAAGTTTATCTTAGACCTGATAAAATGTGATAAATTCAATATGTTTAACAGCTTGTATGACAGGTCTGCTGACAATCAGCTCTGCCTGCATATTCATTATAGCTTGTGTTTACATAGTTCATTTTGTGTGAGGATATCAGAATATTTTTAAAATATTAATAATGTATAGTCTATTCATAAATATTTAAAACCTATAAGTGATATTATGTTCATCTCAGAAATTTGGCAAAGATTAAAATTTCATTGTTTATCTGCTAAGAGCCAGAATGAATATTACTAATCAATAGAATTTAAGACTAATTTGTGAATAAATTTTGTGAGTCTAATTCTGATAATCCGACTGGATATGGTAAATGAAAAAAAAAAATTAAAATTATAGCCAAAAGTTTAAAAACTATAACACAAGGAAAATAAAGCTGTTATTGTAAAAACTAATACAATAGCACAAAGTTGGATTTTTTTAAAGAGAAAAAATTTGAGAAATGTTAGATACATTTAAAAAGTTGTGTAAGGGCATGAAACTAAGGGGTCAATGGAAGGAACTGTTTAATGTGGGACAGCATTCTAAAGCAATTTCCGAATGACAAAACAATTCAAGGAAGTATTAAAATATCAATATGCAAGTACCTTCCAGAAATAAGAAAAATCAATAATGATACAGAATTTTGAATCAGTAATAGAAAGTACAATATTAAGAATATCATGGAATGTGGGGAAAGAGAAGCAAGTGATTAAGTTGAAAGAGATAAACATGACAGATACATGGAGAAAGAAACAAGATGACACAGAATCACCAATGATATTAATAAAGATGCTATACTGCATTGAGGAAAATATGTTTACTTACTGAAAATGTTTACAAATTCAAGACCAATTAATAAGAAAAGATATATATATATATGATATAGCCTATCATGTTTGTTTGTTTGTTTTATTTCCAGGATAATTTAAAAAAATCTTATAAAAACTGATGCAGAAAAAAATAAAATAGATTGCCTTTAACAAAGGGACTGAAGTCAGTTAAATGTTTCTATCATCAGTACTCTATTACCAGATGATGGAGAAATGTTTGCTGAGTTTCAAGAAAATAAAGGTTGCAAAATCAGATTCCTATGTCTAGCCTATTTGTTATTTAGGTGTAAGGTAAACAGGAAGATAGTCTTAGATGTGCAAGAATCTGTACATTAAAAAATACCAAAATTCTATTCAACTAAAAAGTTGGGAAGGATGTGTGCTAACAGTTTTACCATTGATATTCTTTGGGTGGAGGGATTATAGATAATTGTAGCTTCTTTATTCTGTTTTGAATTGTTATTTTCATTTGAAATTAAGTATGGATTGCTTTTATTTTAATAAATAAAAATAAAACTATTTTTATTTGTAGAAGAAATAAATTAGGTGCCTTAAGCAATGTAAAAATTATGATACTACACAGTTCTAAACTCAGAATTTATTTAATATTGCATAATATCTATATTATTCACAAGGGAAACCAATTAGTTCAAATTTAGCAGCTATTTAGATTGTACTCTATCTCTTAAAAATAAGAATCATCCTAGATAAGACCTGCATGCCAAAACACAACTGAAGGCCTATTTAAATAAAGATATCTCATGTATAGATTATGCTCAAGTATCTGATTTATAAGCTCTTTAACTGTCTCAAGGAAGTTTCCTCAATATCTGGAAATTATAGCAAGTTAATAGGCATAGACAAGAAAAATTAGGTCGAGCTTATCCTCAAATTTGGAAAATGTACCAAAATGACAACATATATTTTAGCCCTTAAAATAATGTTTACACATATTTTAATATGCTAGATAATATGCTGATTTATAACCTGGCTCAAATTTTAATCTTTAGTAATTTATGTTGTACATCTATGGCTTTGTGATACTTGTTTTAAAAAATTGTATTTAGTAATAGGAACAAATCTCCTATGCACAGCCTAGAAAATGTTTCCAGATAGAGTAAAATAATCTACATACTACAAATTTCTCCAGAATTTTAAGTTCATATTGACTACACATTTGAGAAAATTGTGCTATTATCTCACAATAAAGACTAATACTTCTTAAAAATGAAATATCAGCTTAATTTGAAATTCCAATTTTCTGAATACTGTATTTTAAAATTATAACATTATTGTATCTATATTTAAATGTCATATTTCAACACAAATATTTCATACTTTGTTCAGTCATGAACCTGAAAAGTATTATTGTTTACATGAAGATTTTTTTCTCCACGTCACACTCTTAGCATGTTCTGGCCAATTTTACTGATTTAATAATGTAGTTTGAACATCAGCAAATCTTTATTATTCAATAGATAAATTTAATATTTACAAAGAAAATAAAGCAGAAATTATCACGCTCTATGGCTTTCTGAGGATGGGATCATAATAGTTTATTTTCACACAACAGATTTGAGGCCAAGCACTGTGCTGGATTCATAGTAGGAAACTCAGTAACTATTTGTACCATGAGTCAACAATAGCTATTCCAAAACAGAGCTGGGAGCATAAAATACATCATTGCTGCTCTGAAGATCTTTATGAAGGTGCTTTAAAACTTAATATAACCTGCCTCAGTGCAGTAAGCAACATGTCAATCTCATAAAATTTATAAAATATTCCTCAACAGTCATTACAAATTTCCTCTGATATATAAAATTCATACATTACTTACTTTTTGAAGATCATTTTTAATGTTTTCATATAATGTTTCCACATAAGTCTAAGGTTTTCCTATAAAAATCTTTTTCTATAACTCATTGAAATTATTTCGGTCTTATTTTTAAAATCATTGTTTTTATTCTTCAGTTTAAATCAAAATATGCAGCTTTAATTGCCATTTAGTAATGTCATTTATTCTCTTCAAGGGGACAGGTAGAATGGCAGGAATGAAAGCCAGAGGAAATCAAGATATTTGACTTATATGTGATCTTAGGTATATAATTTATTAGCTAGTATCAGTTGATTGCCTACATAATATCCATTCTTTCTTTTTCCTTATTAAGATAAAACTTGGGTGATTTTCCCACCTCAAAAAGTACATTTATTCATCTTCTTTGTAGGGAAATAGAGTAATATAAAAGCAGAAGTTCTTGGGCAGATCCTGTTTTGCAATTAAAATGGCTGGCATTCCTGCAGCCATCTTGCACAACAAGGAAGACTTCAGCATGGCAGCCCTTGTGCTCAGGATGTTGAAGGAGAAAGACCAAAAGAGTCTGTGAAACTGTCATTCTAAATCTGAACTGCCTACCTCCAGACTTCTTTAACTCTAGTAGGTCGCTGCAATTTCCAGACTCTTGAGTTAGCAGCCAAACACTGTTCCTAACTTTCTTAAAAGATAATATTGACACTTAGTGAGTACAGTATGATTATAGCCTAGTCATAAAATGCTTCCATTACCTTATTTTAAACATTAGTCATAAATGCTAACTGATATCCAAGGCTTGATTAAGAAGTAACTGTGTACACATTTTCCTTCATTCTCGAAATAGCTTTGAAGCAGCCAGGCATTAGGGCTTAGAAATCAGCAGTATATATTTCAAAACATTTATATTGAGCTAACCTACTAAACAATGTTTGATTAACCATGACGGATAAATCAACAACTTTTTTAAATGCAATTTGAAACTTACATGTTTAATTTAATTACGTGGTAAAATAAGTGCAGTAGAGTTACCTAGAATTTTCCTCTTTTCAATAAAAAATGCATATTTGAGTGATTTTTTTCTCATAAGACACATTGTGTATTTTCTTTTTTTTAACTTTGGAGAAAGTTATAAGATTATCTCATCAATAAAATCTTTTTTGTTTTTGATTAAATAAGTGTTTATTAAGAACCTCCACACAGACAAAAGATGTAAAAGGCCTGATCCTAGACTGAGGGAATTCATGATATTGTCTCCAAATTGTGTGAGAAAAGTGCATAAGATCTGTTCTAATTACGTTATACTTTTGTTAATGCTGTCAATTTTTTTTCTAAGAAATGCCATTATAGATTGTGTCTATTACTTTCTACCTATAAAAATTTTGTGAAAATTGAAAACATGAGCTGATATTTTGGTGCTGTAGGCAATGCATCAACTAGAATCTTAGCTTTCTCTAGACACTAGTCAAAAGCACTATTGGCTGGGATTTTCTTTTTAGGATTGAAAACAAAAATGTGAACACCAACTTCTTTCTCCTACTTCAATTCAAAACTTTGCCTAGAATTGAGTCTATTAAAAAGTGAGAGAGTAGTTTTGAATAAATAGTTAAGAATTATTTATTTTTGAGATCTTATTGGGAATAAGTAACTTTTAAACTTTTGGCATAAAAGACAAGACAGTATTTCTTTCTAGCACATCCAGACATCTAAATCAATACATTACATTTTTCTTGTTTTAAAAATATAGTCCAAATATAACACATGCATTAGTGTTTTATATTTCCTCTCTTGAAAAAAAATTCAAGATGTTAAGGTCAAAATCATCTTCCAAAATTTATCAATTTGTTATTTCTACAACAACTGGATTTTACAGTTTGTTATTTCTACAACAACTGTTATTTATTTGGATTGGTGTGACATCTGTCCTTTAAGTTTGCAGTAATTTTAGTCTTCTACAATAAGCACACCATCACTTTGCATTAGAAAAAATTTCAATTTCAGGTGATTAGGGTGATTGAATCATCTGGATTGAATAGGTTACCTATTGTCAAAAATGATAGACTGGATTAAGAAAATGTGGCACATAAACACCATGGAATACTATACAGCTATAAAAAAGGATGAGCTCATGTCCTTTGTAGGGACATGGATGACGCTGGAAACCATCATTCTCAGAAAACTATTGCAAGGACAAAAAACCAAACACCACATGTTCTCACTCATAGGTGGGAATTGAACAATGAGAACACATGGACACAGGAAGGGGAACATCACACACCAGGGCCTGTTGTGGGGTGGGGGGAGGGTGGAGGGATAGCATCAGGAGATATACCTAATGTAAATGAAGAGTTAATGGGTGCAGCACACCAACATGGCACATGTATACATATGTAACAAACCTGCACGTTGTGCACATGTACTCTAAAACTTAAAGTATGATAAAAAAAATCATTGCTTTAATAACACATTTTATTCTTAAGTCTTTTTGTTTTTGAATAAATATGTAAGGTATGTTCTGTGGACAATATTAAATAGCTGCTAGTAAACATTTCAAAGTATGAAGACATGCTGACATTTTAAAAAAGGAAAAAAAATCTACCTCTTTTGGTTTTCAGTAGACTCTTGCCTAGTGCTCTGTAGATTCATATTTATATCTGTTGCATTTAACAGTGTTCACTAGGATACTTTAACATATTCAGTTCTTGTTTTATAAAAAAAGCACTCTTTGTACAAATAGCAAAGACATGTTGGTCAGATCAATTGACCAAAATAAAACATACATTTACATATTATCAGTTCTTAAAGGAAAACAATCAAGCATCAGTTAAAAATAAATATCAAAGAATAGAGATAATTCCTGATATTTTTCTCTAAATTGTGTGATAAAAGCATATGAAATCTGTTTCAATCATAAGTTTTAACTTGGTTCATTGTATCAATTTTTTCTCTAAGAGATGCCATTATAGATTGTACTTATTACTTTCTACCTGGGAAACCTATTTGAAAATTCTTTAAGTTTTAACTATAGAATAAAAATAAGGGTAAAAGTTTAAAAATTTGCTGATTATTTCATTTTTTATGGAAATCTGATGGAAATTTATAGTCATTATAATCCCAGACCAATGTGCAAATATTTTCTTTTTGCTTATTCTTGGAAATATGTATGTTCATGCTTTCTGAGGAAAACTTATTTTTCCCATATGAAACTGCTCAATTTATCTGGAGAATATTTTTTACCTGACTGCTTTGCTCATCTTCATACACACTGCACTTCCTTCTTTATTGACAGGCTGAATTCACCTGAACATAAAAATTAAGTTTATAATTAAAATAATTGTATTTTTCTCTCTCATCTTCTAGTATTGGATTTAAAAGCTGTCATTGATCTTGTCTCCCTAAGCTATGAACAAAATTGTTAACCTACTTTTCAAAAACACCATTGGTTCTACTCTGTGTGGCTTTGGTTTTTAAAGCTATTCACTGTGCAAACTGGGGTGGATATAGTCCTTCAGAATTCCGCTGAGCTATTACTACAAAAACATAAACTAGAGGTGAATATTTGGGTTAGCAATCAGATTTTCAAGAAACTTTTACACCTAATAAGTAACCATGTCTCAGCTACTTTTTTTTTTACTGGAGCATGTGTTTCATTTTTACTCTTTCTACTAAGACTTTTGCAGATTTTTCAATATTCCTATATAAATTTATTTTCTTATACTTCAGATGTCTTCCCAAAACAATACAAATCCCATACTTATTTGTGAGAATAGTTTAATTTTTACCTTGTTGAGTTTCTTTTTTTTTTTTTTTGCTCTGCTCTGTCTCATCTGGAATAAAATTAAGAAGAAAGAAAATCCCAAGTACTATCATATTCCCTTTTCTTTCATTTATATAATCTCAGGTTGTTTGTTCATTTTTTGAGACAGAGTCTCACTCTGTTGCCCAGGCTGGAGTGCAGTGGCATGACCTCGGCTCACTGCAACCTCTGCCTCCCAGGTTCAAGCAATTCTCCTGCCTCAGCCTCCTGAGTAGCTAGGATTACAGGCGTGTGCCAGCATGCCCGGCTAATTTTTGTATTTTTAGTAGAAAAGGGGTTTCAGCATGTTGGCTAGACTGGTCTCGAACTCCTGACCTCGTATTCCACCCGCCTCAGCCTCCCAATATAGTCTCAGTTTTATTCCACTTGACAGAAAGCATGCACCAAAAAAGGAACACTTCCAGTTCAGAACAAGCTCAAGGCCAAGATACATTCTACCCCTGGGAATTCTCCTGTTCCCCATTTATCAAGGGTCTGAAAATCAATGAGATGATATCCATACCTTTATTGATATGTAGGTCTCTGCAGCACGAATTTTATGTACACATAATAAGTAAAGTTGGAACATTCATTAATGATGCAGAAAAGTCAATAACATTTCTGAGGGTCATTTTGCTTCTGTAAAAATTATACACTGTTGATGGGGATGTAAATTAGTATAACCTCTATGGAAAATGGTATGGAGATTACTCAAAAAAACTAAAAATAGAACTACCATTCCATCTAGCAATCCCACTACTGGGTATCTACCCAGAAGAAAAGTAATCAATATATCAAAAACATACCTACACTCATATTTTTATTGTAGCACTATTCACTATTGTGAAACAAAGATATGGAATCAACCTAAGTGTCCATCAGTGGACGAATGGATAAAGAATATGTGGTATCTGTTAGTCCATTCTCACACTGCTAATGAAGACATATGTGAAACTGGGTAATTTATAAAGGAAAGTCATTTAATTAATGCACAGCTCCATGTGGCTGGGGAAGCCTCACGATCATGTTGGAAGGCAAAAGACATGTCTTACATGGTGGCAGACAAGAAAGAATGACAGACAAGCAAAAGGGTAAACCTCTTACAAAACCATCAGATCTTATGAGACTCATTCACTACCATGAGAACAGTATGGGGGAAACCACTTCTATGACTCAATTATCTCCCATCAGGTCCCTCCCACAACATGCAGGAATTATGGGAGCTACAATTCAAGATGAGATTTGGGTGGGAACACAGCCGAACCATATCATTCAGGCCCTGGCCCCTCTCAAATCTCAAGTCCTCACATTTCAAAACCAATCATGCCTTCCTGACAGTCACCCAGAGTCTTAAAAAATGCACATAGTCTCAAACACAGAAAATCTTGAGAATTTGAAATGCTGGGAGTTTATGTATTCCATGATAATAATTCTAATCAGACAGACTGACAGTGTCTAAATGTTTTTCAGAACTGCTTTTACCCGAAGCTCGTGGCTCTAAGAAGGGCCTTCTGCAGAAACAGAAATTCTGGGGAGGAGGAGGAGCCAAGATGGCTGAATAGGAACAGCTCCAGTCTACAGCTCCCAGCATTAGCAACACAGAAGAGGGGTGATTTCTGCATTTGCATCTGAGGTACCGGGTTCATCTCACTAGGGAGTGCCAGACAGTGGGCACAGGTCAGTGGGTGCAGTGCACTGTGCACGAGCCGAAGCTGGGCGAGGCATTGCCTCACTCAGGAAGCACAAGGGGTCAGGGAGTTCCCTTTCCTAGTCAAAGAAAGGGGTGACAGACGGCACCTGGAAAATCGGGTCACTCCCACCGAATACTGCGCTTTTCCAACAGGCTTAAAAAATGGTGAGCCAGGAGATTATATCCCACACCTGGCTCAGAGGGTCTTACACCCATGGATTCTCACTGATTGCTAGCACAGCAGTCTGAGATCAAACTGCAAGGCAGCAGTGAGGCTGGGGGAGGGTCGCCCACCATTGCCCAGGCTTGGTTAGGTAAACAAAGCAGCAGGGAAGCTGGAACTGGGTGGAGCCCACCACAGCTCAAGGAGGCCTGCCTGCCTCTGTAGGCTCCACCTCTGGGGACAGGGCACAGACAAACAAAAAGACAGTAGTAACCTCTGCAGACTTAAATGTCCCTGTCTGACAGCTTTGAAGAGAGCAGTGGTTCTCCCAGCATGCAGCTGGAGATCTGAGAATGGGCAGACTGCCTCCTCAAGTAGGTCCCTGACCCCTGACCCCCAAGCAGCCTAACTGGGAGGCACCCCCCAGCAGGGGCAGACTGACACCTCACATGGCCGGTTACTCCTCTGAGACAAAACTTCTAGAGGAACGATCAGGGAGCAGCATTCGTGGATCACAAAAATCTGTGGTTCTGCAGACACTGCTGCTGATACCCAGGCAAACAGGGTCTGGAGTGGACTTCTAGCAAACTCCAACAGACCTGCAGCTGAGGGTCCTGTCTGTTAGAAGTAAAACTAACAAACAGAAAGGACATCCACACCAAAAACCCATCTGTACATCACCATCATCAAAGACCAAAAGTAGATAAAACCACAAAGATGGGTAAAAAACAGAATAGAAAAACTGGAAACTCTAAAAAGCAGAGTGCCTCTCCTCCTCCAAAGGAAAGCAGTTCCTCACCAGCAATGGAACAAAGCTGGATGGAGAATGACTTTGATAAGTTGAGAGAAGAAGGCTTCAGACGATCAAACTACTCCGAGCTACAGGAGGAAATTCAAACCAAAGGCAAAGAAGATGAAAACTTTGAAAAAAATTTAGACAAATGTGTAACTAGAATAACCAATACAGATAAGTGCTTAAAGGAGCTCATGGAGCTGAAAGCCAAGACAGGAGAACTATGTGAAGAATGCAGAAGCCTCAGGAGCTGATGCGATCAACTGGAAGAAAGGGTATCAGTTATGGAAGATGAAATGAATGAAATGAAGCGAGAAGGAAAGTTTAGAGAAAAAAGAATAAAAAGAAATTAACAAAGCCTCCAAGAAATACGGGACTATGTGAAAAGACCAAATCGACGCCTTATTGGTGTACCTGAAAGTGACGGGGAGAATGGAACCAAGTTGGAAAACACTGCAGGATATTATCCAGGAGAACTTCCCGAATCGAGTAAGGCAGTCCAACATTCAGATGCAGGAAATACAGAGAATGCCACAAAGATACTCCTCGAGAAGAGCATCTCCAAGACACATAATTGTCAGATTCACCAAAGTTGAAATGAAGGAAAAAATGTTAAGGGCAGCCAGAGAGAAAGGTCGGGTTACCCACAAAGGGAAGCCCATCAGACTAACAGCTGCTCTCTTGGCAGAAACTCTACAAGCCAGAAGACAATGGGGGCCAATATACAACATTCTTCAAGAAAAGAATTTTCAACCCAGAATTTCATATCCAGCCAAACTAAGCTTCATAAGTGAAGGAGAAATAAAATCCTTTACAGACAAGCAAATGCTGAGAGATTTTGTCACCACCAGGCCTGCCCTAAAAGAGCTCCTGAAGGAAGCACTAAACATGGAAAGGAACAACCGGTACCAGCCACTGCAAAATCATGCCAAAATGTAAAGACCATCGAGACTAGGAAGAAACTGCATCAACTAATGAGCAAAATAACCAGCTAACATCATAATGACAGGATCAAATTCACACATAACAATATTAACTTTAAATGTAAATGGACTAAATGCTCCAATTAAAAGACACAGACTGGCAAATTGGATAAAGAGTCAAGACCCATCAGTGTGCTGTATTCAGGAAACCCATCTCACGTGCAGAGACACACATAGGTTCAAAATAAAAGGATGGAGGAAGATCTACCAAGCAAATGGAAAACAAAAAAAGGCAGGGGTTGCAAATCCTAGTCTCTGATAAAACAGACTTTAAACCAACAAAGATCAAAAGAGACAAAGAAGGCCATTACATAATGGTAAAGGGATCAATTCAACAAGAAGAGCCAAGTATCCTAAATATATATTCACCCAATACAGGAGCACCCAGATTCATAAAGCAAGGCCTGAGTGACCTACAAAGAGACTTAGATTCCCACACATTAATAATGGGAGACTTTAACACCCCACTGTCAACATTAGACAGAACAATGAGACAGAAAGTTAACAAGGATATCCAGGAATTGAACTCAGCTCTGCACCAAGTGGACCTAATAGACATCTACAGAACTCTCCACCCCGAATCAACAGAATATACATTTTTTTCAGCACCACACCACACCTATTCCAAAATTGACCACATACTTGGAAGTAAAGCTCTCCTCAGCAAATGTAAAAGAACAGAAATTATAACAAACTACCTCTCAGATCGTAGTGCAATCAAACTAGAACTCAGGATTGAGAAACTCACTCAAAACCACTCAACTACATGTAAACTGAACAACCTGCTCCTGAATGACTACTGGATACATAACGAAATGAAGGCAGAAATAAAGATGTTCTTTGAAACCAATGAGAACAAAGACACAATGTACCAGAATCTTTGGGAAACATTCAAAGCAGTGTGTAGAGGGAAATTTATAGCACTAAATGCCCACAAGAGAAAGCAGGAAAGATCCAAAATTGACACCCTAACATCACAATTAAAAGAACTAGAAAAGCAAAAGCAAACACATTCAAAAGCTAGCAGAAGGCAAGAAATAACTAAAATCAGAGCAGAACTGAAGGAAATAGAGACACAAAAAAATCTTCAAAAAATTAATGAATCCAGGAGCTGGTTTTTTGAAAGGATCAACACAACTGATAGACCGCTAGCAAGACTAATAAAAAAAAAGAGAGAAGAATCAAATAGACACAATAAAAAATGATAAAGGGGATATCACAACCAATCCCACAGAAATACGAACTACCATCAGAGAATACTACAAACCCCTCTACGCAAATAAACTAGAAAATCTAGAAGAAATGGATAAGTTCCTCGACACATACACCCTCCCAAGACTAAACTAGGAAGAAGTTGAATCTCTGAATACACCAATAACATGAGCTGAAATTGTGGCAATAATCAGTAGCTTACCAACCAAAAAGAGTCCAGGACCAGATGGATTCACAGCTGAATTCTACCAGAGTTACAAGGAGGAACTGGTACCATTCCTTCTGAAACTGTACCAATCAATAGAAAAAGACAGAATCCTCCCTAACTCATTTTATGAGGCCAGCATCATCCTGACACCAAAGCCAGGCAGAGACACAACCAAAAAAGAGAACTTTTGACCAATATACTTGATGAACATTGATGCAAAAATCCTCAATAAAATACTGGCAAACCGAATCCAGCAGCATATCAAAAAGCTTATCCATCATGATCAAGTGGGCTTCATCCCTGGGAAGCAAGGCTGGTTCAATATACGCAAATCAATAAATGTAATCCAGCATATAAACAGAACCAAAGACAAAAACCACATTATTATCTCAATAGATGAAGAAAATGCCTTTGACAAAATTCAACAACCCTTCATGCTAAAAACTCTCAATAAATTAGGTATCCATAGGATGTATCTAAAAATAATAAGAGCTATCTATGACAAACCCACAGCCAATATCATACTGAATGGGCACTGAAACTGGAAGCATTCCTTTTGAAAACTGGCACAAGAGAGGGATGCCCTCTCTCACCACTCCTATTCAACATAGTGTTGGAAGTTCTGGTCTGGGCAATTAGACAGGAGAAGGAAATAAAGGGTATTCAATTAAGGAAAGAGGTAGTCAAATTGTCCCTGTTTGCAGACAACATGATTGTATATTTAGAAAACCCCATTGTCTCATCCCAAAATCTCCTTAAGCTGATAAGGAACTTCAGCAAAGTCTCAGGATACAAAATCAATGTAAAAAATTCACAAGCATTCTTATACACCAATAACAGACAAACGGAGTGCCAAATCATGAGTGAACTCCCATTCACAATTGCTTCAAAGAGAAGAAAATACCTTGGAATCCAACTTACAAGGGACATGAAGGACCTCTTCAAGGACAACTACAAACCACTGCTCAAGGGAATAAAAGAGGATACAAACAAATGGAAGAACATTCCATGCTCATGGGTAGGAAGAATCAATATCATGAAAATGGCTATACTGCCCAAGGTAATTTACAGATTCAATGCCATCCCCATCAAGCTACCAATGACTTTCTTCACAGAATTGGAAAAAACTACTTTAAAGTTCATATGGAACCAAAAAAGAGCCCACATCGCCAAGTCAATCCTAAGCCAAAAGAACAAAGCTGGAGGCATCACGCTACCTGACTTCAAACTATACTACAAGGCTACAGTAACCAAAAGAGCATGGTACTGGTACCAAAACAGAGATATAGATCAATGGAACAGAACAGAGCCCTCAGAAATAATGCCGCATATCTACAACTATCTGATCTTTGACAAACCTGAGAAAAACAAGCAATGGGGAAAGGATTCCCTATTTAATAAATGGTGCTGGGAAAACTGGCTAGCCATATGTTGAAAGCTGAATCTGGATCCCTTCCTTACACCTTATACAAAAATCAATTCAAGATGGATTAAAGACTTAAACATTAGACCTAAAACCATAAAAACCTTAGAAGAAAACCTAGGCAATACCATTCAGGACCTAGGCATGGGCAAGGACTTCATGTCTAAATCACCAAAAGCAATGGCAACAAAAGCCAAAATTAACAAATGGGATCTAATTAAACTAAAGAGCTTCTGCACAGCAAAAGAAACTACCAGCAGAGAGAACAGGCAACCTACAAAATGGGGGAAAATTTTTGCAACCTACTCATCTGACAAAGGGCTAATATCCAGAATCTACAATGAACTCAAACAAATTTACAAGAAAAAAACAAACAACCGCATCAAAAAGTGGGCAAAGGACATGAACAGACACTTCTTAAAAGAAGACATTTATGCAGCCAAAAGACGCGTGAAAAAATGCTCACCATCACTGGCCATCAGAGAAATGCAAATCAAAACCACAGTGAGATACCATCTCACACCAGATAGAATGGCAATCATTAAAAAGTCAGGAAACAACAGGTGCTGGTGAGGATGTGGAGAAATAGGAACACTTTTACACTGTTGGTGGGACTGTAAACTAGTTCAACCATTGAGGAAGTCAGTGTGGTGATTCCTCAGGGATCTAGAACTAGAAATACCATTTGACCCAGCCATCCCATTACTGGGTATATACCCAAAGGACTATAAATCATGCTGCTATAAAGACACATGCACAAGTATGTTTATTGCAGCACTATTCACAATAGCAAAGACTTGGAACCAACCCAAATGTCCAACAATGATAGACTGGATTAAGAAAATGTGGCACATATACACCACGGAATACTATGCAGCCATCAAAAATGATTAGTTCATGTCCTTTGTAGGGACATGGATGAAATTGGAAATCATCATTCTCAGTAAACTATCACAAGAACAAAAAACCAAACACTGCAGATTCTCACTCATAGGTGGGAATTGAACAATGAGAACACATGGACACAGGAAGGGGAATATCATCACACTCTGGGGACTGTTGTGGGGTGGGGGTAGTGGGGAGGGATAGCATTGGGAGATATACCTAATGCTAGATGACGAGTTAGTGGGTGCAGCGCACCAGCATGCCACATGCATACATATGTAACTAACCTGCACATTGTGCACATGTACCCTAAAACTTAAAGTATAATAATAATAATAATAATAAGAAATTCTGGGGAGAAGCTAATTTGTCACTGGTCATTTTTGAGAATCCAACAAACTAGGAATAACATTTTCTTAAGAAATTTAGGAACTTATTAGAATGCTTAGATGTTAGGTTTGTTCTGTAGCAATATATTGTTAATTGTTTTCAAAGGTAATCTCTCTGATCTGTATTTGTGAAATGCATAAGTAAACTAGAAACTACCTCATGGCCTTGATATTAAGATTAAATGAGTTAACACAGGTAAATTATATACCTGGAATGTATACTCAGAAGTGTCAGTTGTTATAATAATTATCATTTTATCATTATCTTTATATTCTCCTGAAATATTAACTTTTACATTAACAGGATATATACTCTGCAGACCCAAAATTGGTACTATTTTTTTCATATTGCTGCAATATTGTCTGAAGCTCAGTGGGCTTTTGGCTGTTGTTCTCAGAAAGCCCTGTGTCCGATTCTGCCTTACTCTAAATTTTGCTCTAAAGTTTGGCAAAGCCTGTGCCCTAGGATAGCTCATCTCTGGCTCACTTCAAATCTAGGGCATTGGGGTGGAATAGCCTGGCTTAGAGCTCAGAACTGATACTAACTTGATCTGGGCTCCTAGTTTCTACACCATCTTCTGAAGTCTTTCTTGATGCTAATGACATGGCTCTAGCAGCTCTAGACTATGCACAGAAGATGGCTTCCCACAACATAGAAACTGGTCTGTTTCTGGTATGACAAAAGGGTTCACTTCTTTACCATCTTTTCCTCCACGTCTCCGTTCTTTTCTATCTCTTTGTTCTCTGTTTCTCCTTCAGTTTTGCCTCAGGACCTGGATCCTTGGGTCTAGTTATTTTGTAGGCTGCTGCACCCTAGTCAATGACCCCTCAAATCCCTCCATACACACACACCAAGAGTTTCCTCCACATTTGCCATTTCCTGAGTCAAATCTCTGTTCTCAAGACAACTCATCTCTAGGAACATAGAAGTTGACTTCTTCCCACTTCACTAAAATGTAATACTTTGAAGGTCAAAGGGATTCACTGGCCCTTTGTTGTGTAAGAATGTTAGCTTGTTATAGATATAGTCACATAAGTCATAGTTAAGGGTTATTCCTGAATGAGATGGTACAACATGCAGAAGGAGAGTTGATGGCAGGCAGGCCCTTAGAAGACAAATATAAAAATGTTGCTTTATTGCTCATCACACCCCTCAACACATATTTTCTAGCAAACCTCTTCAGATAAAAGAAACTCCTTAGAAGCTGCTGGCTTGGTGAAGCTGGTGAGTGATCTGATTTTTAAAAATAATAATTTGTCCTGAGTAGAATTAGATGAAACATGTAGGCTAGTTCATCACCTTCTTCTCTGAAGTCTGTTCAAGTGGCCAGATCATTCAGATACTGCAGTCACAGCTCTTCCTTCATGATAGTGTCATGTAGTTCTCTTTGACAAACTCCTTATATTCACCCCTCAGGTCTCAGCAAAACTTCTGTGGACTGTCAATTATGCTCTTCTAGCTTTCCCATGGACATGTGGAGTGTTACAAAGGTTAGAGGAGCATATGACTCCAGAATAATGCACGACTCCAGACTGACTTTGTAAGGCTTACAGACTCCATGCTTCATCTGACTGTGTGAAGATGCAAACATGGCAGACGTAGGTGACAGAGCTAGCAGGTAAGCAGAAACAGATATCATGTCATAAACACAGAAGTCCACTTCATTATCATGCTTGCTCTCAGGCCATTGGTTCTGCTATGGGTACTAAGTAATATGCTTAATACATCTACTCCAGGCTGAGTCCCCAGATGTTCAGGACACCTATTAGGCTGCAGCTCTAGGCCCTCCATGTGGGAACTCACCACCCAGGGGACTGTATACCTTCCACTCATCCACTTGGTTGACAGCTAAAACAAGAAAATTATCTCTGATTGTGAACCTACTATACACCAAGCACTACACTCTTTCCATATGCCATTAGGGAAACTCAACACAGTTAACTAGTATCATCATTGTAGAGATAAGATATAGGACGTGACCAAAGTAACACAGCTAGTAAGTGACAGGGCTGAGATGCCAACTGTCTCTGACTCCAAAGCCTGAAGTTGTGTACTTTATCTGCTTTGAAATATATTTAGCTGTTCTCTTAACTGCTCTGTGGGCACAAATGTCTAACTCTGGAGTCAATAACTGAACAAGACTTTAGAGAAACCAACAAGCAGTCAGAAGGCCCTAGATCTAGTCTTGATTTTTAAACCAACTTTGCAAAACTTGTTACACTAACCTGTGGGTGCAGCTTCCCTCAGCCACTCTGGAATGCGATTAGCTCTCAATTAGTATGAACAATTAGAATTATCTTTGGTAGATCATAAAAAAATTCAACAAGGTAGATGCATCTTATTCTATTACATAATATGTTGCAAGTAAAAAAAATGAAACATTCTTATATTTTTCTAAAGGCTATACTGTTAAAAATTGGTATAACAACTCTAAAGTATTGATCTTGTTTGTCAAGGATGTGGAAGGACATTTTATATAACATAGTACAACTAAGAAATCAACCTGAAAACTTAATTCTGTTCTTTCACTCCTTGTCTAACAGACTGGAAAATGTACCCCCTGAATAATTGAGAGCTGGCTATGAAAATCTGTACCATTGCTCATCCCCTAGAAGTATGGCGAATTATAATGGGACAAGTTACGAAAAGCACATTGAACTAAATAAGAAATGGGTTCCAATGTTTCCTTTTCCCTTATTAACAATGGAGTCAATGTACTGAAATGTGTTAATGTAAAAATATATATAATATAGCCACATCTTAATCCACCAGTTATAACATCAAACAGAGATGAGAGACATAACATATAGAAATGAAAAATACCATATTCTATCCTCTAAGTATTTAAAGGTAATTCTTGCTCAGTTATCTACCAATATGGCACAAAACTACCCAGAAATTGAACAATGCTTTTAAAATTGTTTTAATAGAGGCAATCTTTTTTTAAAATTGGCTCACAGTTTTTAGTAGGGTTATATTAAATTTTTGTATAATTATATTGCAAATGTGAACACATATATTCCTCACTGGGTTGTCTATTAAGCTTAGAGATGTATTTTTTTCCTAATGAAGTTGAAGATGTAATTATCTACCTCATATTCAAAAGAGTATCTAAATATCACATGCTAATTTTTTAGTAGTAACCAATATTTCTATTATATAAAATGTGGCTTGTTGCTGAACTATTAAATAAATGCTCTCATAAATTATTTTTTACATTTACAAACATTTTACAGTGGTATGAGATGACAACATTTTTCTTCCACCAGCATATTCAGTTGAAAAAAGCTTCATATACATACAACTTGGATCCAAATCTTGACTCTACCAGAGTGATCTAGGATACTTACTTAGCATTTCTGATCTCCTTCCATTCTCAGTAAATTGGTGAATACATACTATTTCAAAAAGCTGTTGAGGGGATCAAATGAGGTAACACATTTAAAATACTTATAAAGTGCCTGGCATTTAGTGGGCACTTACTAAAGGTTATTTTCCTTTGCTTTTCCTAATTGGGCTTGCCCCTATGTCTCTTTACGTAACAGGCTCTGCTGGCAGGCTCTGTAGACCACTGGAGTCTTGGCATTCTTTCTAGTTATTCTTCTTCCCTTTTATCCTCCACTGGTTCTCTGAATATGAAATAAGCCCTAATGTTTTCGAGTTTTTTTATCTTCTCAATGACAAGAAACTGGTTTTTATTAAGACTGTATTTTATGTGCCATTTTCCAATAATGTGTGAAGTTAACATTTTCTTCTTCTATCAACAGATTTGTGATCCATTCAAGTCCATTTATTTGACTTAGCCTCACAGATACTTCCTCAATTTTCCCTTCCACCAAGTTAGGATCAATAGCATCTCCTGTGCATGGGGCTGTCTTGGCAGTCTCTGATCACTGAGCTTTCTCAGGAAGTACTCTGTGTTTTTGAGCGGCAGGATTTTTATATTAAGGTGAGTAGTCTAACTAGGATGAATCATTCTTTACTCACTTTTGAGGAAGTGTATTTTGGAGGTGTTTTTTGGTCTTTACTTTTTTAAGTTTTTCAGATATTCTGCTTTATACACAAGAATATGTGTTTCCCAGATTCTCTTCTTAAGTAGGAGAAAAAAGAATGTGAGCAACATGTTGTAATAATTAGGAATCTGTGTGTTGTCTACTGGCTAGCTTGTTATAAGGCTTAGGATACCATGACTTAATAGTTCTTATTTTTTAATTCCTTCTTCAGCATTCATTCATGATTATTGACCCTTACCTCTTATGCTTAAGAAGGAGTATGCCAGCTGGCTGGGCGGGGTGCTTCATGCCTATAATTCCAACACTTTGGGAGGCCAAGGCCAGTGGATCACTTGAGGTCAGGAGTTCAAGACCAGCCTGGCCAACATGGTGAAGCCCCATCCCTACTTAAAAAAAAAAAAAAAAAAAATTACCTGGATGTGGTGGCGGGTGCCTATAATCTCAGCTACTCAGCAGGCTGAGGCATGAGAATTGCTTGAACCTGGGAGGCAGAGATTGCAGTGAACCGAAATTGGGCCACTACACTCCAGCCTGGGCAACAAGAGTGAAACTCCATCACACACACACACACACACAAAAACATTCCAATGGGAAAATTGATTAAAGTCCCAAAAGTCATTATCAATTCTACCAATGTCTAGGTCAGGGATTGGCCATCTGTAACTCAGGTCAATCCTAGCCCACTGACTGTTCTGTGAAAAAGTTTTATTGGAACACAACTATGCTATATACAAGATTGTATATAGCTACTTTTGTGCTACAGTGTCAGAGTTGAGTAGGTGTGACTGAGAATGCAAAGACTTGAAAAGCATAAAATATTTATCATCTGAACTTTTAGGGAAAAAAATGTTTGTTGACCCCTAGTCTACAAAATAAGATTGGTGAATGTTTCCTTTATAAGGTACCCGGAAATACAGAAGGCCTTTATCTGTTTTTGAATCCCCTCCTGGAAATAGCTGGCACTGCGGACTTCAAAGCTCCGGGGTGTGGTAGTGTTGACAGATCTGGGTGTGTGAGCAAGTCACTCAGCCTCACCAAACAGTTCCACATAGTGAGCAATCAGTAAATGTGACTTTTCTTCTTTTCTCTACAAGGAAGCTTTACGTTGAAAATATTAATGTGTAAACCCTGCTGATGAGGGGAATTAGGTGCTTAAGATGTTAGAGAAAGATCTTTACCTAGACTCAAATAAACCATTTTCATAAGGTTTAGTGCTAATGTACCAGAGTAGTTAACCAGTCTTCAGACATTTCCTCAGTGCTTAGCTTCCTGATGCTGCTCCAGTTAAATTTGAAGTGTCAAGTTTTCTTTCCTACTTCTTCATCATCCATTGTTACCCTGAAATACTTGTTATCTTCTGTCTGTTTCTTGCTACCTTTATTGCATCTGTTTTCTATATAATTTTCATATAAAACAGACCTCCATTTACAAAATTAGAACACTGCCTCTTGAATTCATATTTCTTCACTACCTCTATCTTCATTTTTGTCCTAAGGCAATATAGATAAATGAAAAATAAATAAGCTGTCACCAAAAATTTTGAATTTCATGGTTTCCCTTTTCTAAAACAAATTGGCTTGAAAAATACTGAAATTGTCAATTAATTCCTTAACTCAAACCTATGTTTCTATGCTTTTAATTCTGAATTCAACTTGTAAAATAGACTTCTCTGATGTATTTGGGTACAATGTTTAACTTTGTAGATTCAAAGAGGTATCTATCAATTTAACTGATTGATAAAATGTTGACTAATTGAGGGAATTTTCCTATATATGAATCCTAAAATTTAGAAAAAAATAGGAGAACACAGTTTTTAAAGAAACCTGTTTGTTTTTTGTTTTTCCCTAGTAGAAAGATGAATGAGCCAATAGATAGTGACTATCCTTATTACACATGCTAGATGAAGGGCACAGTCACGTTCCAGTGGAATTCTCTACCCCAGGGAATGCACCTGAGCCATTTCTAATCTCTTTGATAAATGCTACTGCAGTTCAAGTTTCAGAATCAATTGGGAAAAAATTTGAAGTGGGAATCCTCCTGAAGCAGTGGCAGGTCTGTTCTAGCAGACATACATAGTAAATCAGAGTTTTCATATTTCATTGCCTGAAACTAACTCAAACTGTCAGTATGTGGCCAGGTGTAAATCGTGCAGTTAAGATAGAGGATAGCAAACAACCAGAGCTTCAATATTAGATACTGGAAAAGAATTTGAAGATCAGGCTCTTTGGGAAATAATCAATTGAGAAAAATCAAAGTTAATGCCACTATTAAGAAGGTTATAATGCCAAGTATACAAATTACAATATTAAAATAGAGCCAAATAGTAATTAGGTTGCATAAAAAATAATTATTATTATTAGAGTGAATCTCTTTTAATGTATTAATTTGATTAAAAGAGTTGCTGAGTATGTGAGTTACAAAGGCTTACATTTAGAGATAAAAATAATAAATATCATTTATAGGAACATAAAATAATCTGAATATCTACTGGTAGTTACAGGTCCTCTTTTATTGCCACTGATTTTTAATAGATAGAAAATTTACATTGGTACTAGCAATACAGAGGTCTCTGCAATCTAGTGCAGGATCCCTATTTATGTTCTTTCTTAAGGGAAGGCTTATGAGTCCACCTGAGGGTAAGGACACACACATTTCTTTTCTCTCACCTAGACAGTGCTGAATATTTACAAACTAAAGGACATTTAGAGCTATAATGAGCCTTAGAATTCATCAGTTCAAGCTTTTCACTTTAGAGATGAAGAAACTGAGGCTGAATAATGAGTTTAATGACTTACTGAGGATGCAGCATAACATCCTCTGAAAAACTTGGGGATGGAATTCAGAGAGCTATGAGTTTGACTCCTACTCTACAAACTTCATTTTATTAATCTCCCTGTGCCTCAGTTTCTTCCTCTATATGTGGAAAAATAATATGAAATGTTCTCTCTCTCTCTTTCTTTGAGAGAGCTTTTCATTTTTTTAGCCCTGGACTCACCTCTTCATAATTTAAACCTTGGAACCTCCATTTGTCCTGGAGTTAGTTATCATATTAGACCAAGTAACAGATTCTTAGCTTTTCAGCTCAACAGATAAGGTGTAAGTACAAGACTGAAAAAAAATAAAAGTAGAATTAGTTGGAGGATAAGTTGTTTCCTGGTTCTTCTCTAGTACTTCCCCTCATATCCTGCCCATTTGATAAAGACCATATGATCTGAGGAGTGAAAAGAGAATTGGGGAGTAAGGAGTCCAGCAAGGAAGTTGGCCTGTCTCTTCACTCTGTCATCTTGCTATTTTAGAGATACTTGGAGGACTTCTTCTGTCCTCTCTGAACTGAAGTGGCTAACAAACTTGCTGGTGTTCCTCTAGCCTTAATAGTGATAGAACAGAGATAGAGTAGGAATGTTAGGGGCAGAGTCAATGATCACCAAGAGCCCCAGGTCTCCCATGGCCAATATAACAGAACAAGAGAACAACTAAACATTTCTTTGCCTTTGAAAAAGGATCAAAGGCCTGAAGAAGGGCTGTGCATAGGCCAGCACAACCAATGGAGACTAGAGATCAAAATGAGGAAGGACTACCTGAACTATCTCCTGGCATGATGTCCCAAGGTCAGGCAGGAGATCTGACACCTCTGTAGAAGTAGCAGGGTTAGAAGCTAAAGACCAAAATAATTAAAATCCCATCAATTGATGGTTCTATATCTCTGTGAGGTCCAGTAGAAACAAGGTCACTCATGTACTCTTTGCCAATGCTTAGTGATGTTTCTTAAAGACCCTTTCACATCTTGGGTGAACATTAGAGCTAGTGGCTTGCAATCGGCAGGAGAACAAATTAAAATGCATGAAAAGTTACAGAATTTCACTACACTTACCTGAAAAATGACTAGGTTATATTTACTTTATGTGACTGATTAAGAACTTTGAATCAGAAATTAGACTGATTAATAAAAAATAAAGTTACCTGTAATCTCAGCACTTTGGGAGGCTGAGATGGGCAGATCACCTGAGGTAGGAGTTCAAGACCAGACTGGCCAACATGATGAAACCCCTTCTCTACTAAAAATACAAAAATTAGCTGGGCATAGTGGCAGGAGACTGTAATCCCAGCTACTCAGGGGACTGAGGCAGGAGAATCACTTCAACCTGGGAGGTGGAGGTTGTAGTGAGCCAAGATCGCACCACTGCATGCCAGCCTAAGCAACAGAGTGAGACTCTGCCTAAAAAAGAGAAAAACAGAGTTTTGCCCATGTGAGTATTTGAGTGTAAAATAGTTACCTGTATTAATTTCCCAGCACTGTTGCAAATAAATTATCACAATTTAGTGGCTTAAAAACAATATAAATACATTATTTTATAGTTCTGAAGATCAGAAGTATAAAATGGGTCTCATGGGCTAAAATCAAGATGCTGCTTCAAAATGAAGCTGAATATCTTCTTCCCAGCAACCGGTTGCCAGAAATTCATTGACTATGAACATAAACTTCTTGGGTTTTCTTAGAAGCATATGGCCACAGACATTACTGCTGATGCTCTGGGTGAGGAATGAAAGGGTTATGTTGTCCACATCAGTGGTGGGAACCACAAATAAGATTTCCCCATGAAGCAGGGTATCTTGACCCATGGCTATATCTGCCTGTGACTAAGGGGTATTCCTGTTTTAGACCAAAGAGAACTGAAGAAAGAAAATGCAAATCTGTTTAGGGTTGCATTATGGATGCCAATCTGAGCATTCTTAACATCATTTTTGTAAAAGAGAGAGAGAGAGAGAAGGATATTCCTGGACTGACTGATACTATGGTGCCTCATTGCCTGAGGCCCAAAAGAGCTAGCAGAGTCTGCAAACTTTTCAATCTGTCTGAAAAAGATGATGTCTGCCAATATGTTGTAAAAAAATTTTTAAAAAAATTTTTAAAAAACTCTCAAAAGAAGAAAGTAAGAAACCTGGGGCCAAAGCACCCGAGATTTTTACTACATGTCCTGAAGCATAAATGCTGGCATATTTCTCTGAAGAAACAGCTTGCTAAGAAAAGTAAGGAAGAGGTTGTAGAATATGCTAAGCTTTTGGCCAAGTAAATGAAAGAGGCTAAAAACAAAAATAAAACCAAAGCAAAACAAAAACTCACCAGGAACACAGACTGCCCTCTCTGTGAGCTTCTACTTTATCTGAGTCTAGTCAAAAGCAAGTTTTTTTTGAGTAACAAGTAAATAGATCAGACTCCCTCACAAAATTGCTAAATTAAATTAAATCAAGGTGTTGGCCAGCTGCATTCTTTCTGAGGTGCCAGGAAAGAATAGGTTTCCGGAGGTTCCTGCATTCCTTGGCAGATGACGCCTTCCTCCATCTTCAGAGACAGCAGTGCAACAACTTCAAAGCTCTCTCTCTGATCTTTTCCCTGCCTTTTCCATCTTTCCATGCACCCTTGACGTTATGGTGGGTCCACCTGGATAACGCAGAATAATCTCCTCAGGATGCTTAATTTAATCACACCTGCAAAGTCCCCTTTGCCATGTAAGGTGAAATCTTCACAGTTTCTCATAATTAATTAAGATGTGGACATTTTGAGGATCCATTGTTCTGCCTACCCAATATGTGTTTCTCTGTGTGTGTGTATGAGAGAGAGAGAAAAAAATAGTGTGTATCACAAACAAGTGGTCAATTTAAATATTCAAGCTTCTAGCCTCCAGATCAGCAGTTGGTTATTAAAACTATTTATTAAGCCATTAGAATCCTGATTACTTTCGACTGCATAAAAGAAGTCTACATTGGCTAGAAAAATGAATGTAGAATAGCTTCATTTGATCAAATATAAGAATTAGAGTATTATTCCTAAGAAAAATTTTGTTAGATATTTATAGCTACTAAATCTTTTTTAAACATAAAATGAAAAACCAAGATTCATCATCTCATTAAAAAGAAATGCTTGTTCCTTTTTAGACTGACAGTTTCCTTCACTGCCTGGTCCTAGCCTGTTTACCTAACCTTCCTAATCCATACCTTTCTTTCATTTCTCCAGTTAATTGCAACATTTAGCTTTATTAACTCACCTGTCATTCTCCAAAAAACATCTCTTTTGGCTTTGTTTATGCCCTGCACTCCACTTACAAGGAACATTAAAAGTTCTTAAAACCTGGCCATACAACACTATCCTCATCTTTTAAGACTATAGCAAGTTAGCAATATATTTTAATGAACAGAGTATGTAAATATGATAGTTCTCCTATTTATTAATACATAAATTATTGGAGAGAAGGATTTTCAACAGAAGTCACCTCTTTTCCAATCCTTCAGTTCTCAAGAAGTGGAGTAAATGCTATCTTTATATGCTGGGAGATCCCAAATAAATAACTAAAACACCTCTATAGTTCTGATGAAGATTTTTACTCCATGCTTCAAAAATTCATTTATATTGTTTCTCGAGTCGCTATGCTCACAGTTTTGTATTAAAGGATGCAATTTAAAAGGAAACCAAAATATAAACAAACCGATAAGCCTACAATCAGCATGTAACAGGAGACAGATTAAAAAAGAATTTGCATTAGAGCTCCTGCTGGTATATATGTGCACAAAAGAGGAAAAATACTTTGAACTATAGGGCAGAGCACTTATAGCAAATGTTATGTCTCCCATGACAGTTTCTAAGTTGCATTATACCACAGGTTGAATTAATTTCTCCTTCTCCAGGTCACTGTCTACAGTTTTTGTGCCCCTACTTTGGAATTTTTCTTCATATACCTTGATTCTGTATATCACTTCCTTCTAAAGTTGTGAGTCTTGGGAAGCCAGAAATACAGATTCAATCATCATGATATCCCTTACTGTGGGAGTGGGTGATGTGAATAGTTAAGACACATATTAGGTGCTCAATAAATATTTCTTAAATTGAGATAGAAGAGGATGATCTTAGGTTACAAAAAGAAAGTCAGAAGAAATGCAAATTTCCTTGAAAATTTGGAGTCAATACATTTTAATGAATAGAGTATGTAAATATGATAGTTCTCCTATTTATTAATACAAAAATTATTAGAGAGAAAGATTTTCAACAGAAGTCACCTCTTTTTCAATCCTTCAGTTCTCAAGAAGTGGAGTAAATGCTATTTTTATATGCTGGGAGATCCCAAATAAATAACTAAAACACCTCTATAGATCTGATGAAGATTTTTACTCCATGCTTCAAAAATTCATTTGTATTGTTTCTGGAGTCACTATGCTCACAGTTTTGTATTGAAGGATGCAATTTAAAAGGAAACCAAAATACAAATAAACCGATAAGCCTACAATCAGCATGTAACAGAAGACAGATTAAAAAAGAATTTGCATTACAGCTCCTGCTGGTATATATGTGCATAAAAGAGGAAAAATATTTTGAACTAGAGGGCAGAGAAACACAATAGTAGATATTTAAGGGGTGCATAAGCATGATCTCAACCACCCCTGGGTGCTGATGATTGTCGCCTAGCCTATTCAATGGGATTCTGTCTAATACACTGGAAAAATTAGGCCCCTCACCCACCCTGGAACCATAGTCAAACACTAAAAATATCAGAAATAAAACAGACAGTGAAAATTACCTTTTTGAGAGCATAATAAGTAAGCTTTATGCCAGTTCCTGCAGATTAGCTTCTTGATTCTGTGTGTTGGAAAGAATCCTGGAGCCACATACAGAGTCAGTAAAAAAATGTACTATGGGAAAAGCTCATGTTGGTAGGTGTATTAGTCTGTTCTCACACTGCTATAAAGAGATACCTGAGACAGGGTAATTTACAAAAAATTTAAAAAGAGATTCAATTAAGTAACAGTTCTGCAGTCTGTACAGGCTTCTGCTTCTGGGGAGGCCTCAGGAAACTTACAATCATGGCCAAAGGGGAAAAGGAAGTCAGCACATCTTACATGGCAGAAGGAGGAGGAAGAGAGAGTGAAGGGGGAGGTGCTACACACTTTCAAATAACCAGACCTCCTGAGAACTCTATCACAAGACAGCACTAGGGGATGGTGCTAAACCATTAGAAACCACCCCCATGATAAAAACACCTCCCACCAGGTCCCATCTCCAACACTGGGGATCACAATTCAACAGGAGATTTTGGTGAGGACAGAGAGCCAAACCCCATCAGTAGGAGTGAGGGTAACAGCACATAGGCCATCTATTTACTTGTGAGGATCTAGGAACCTGCAGATGGTCACATGGGTGTTTACATTCAGCTCAAGGCACTCATTTCTTAACTCCCACTATGAAATTTTGATACCTACACTACGTTGAATCCAGGAACAACTAGGCAGCTGAATAGCAATTCATGATAGTGAGGCCTCAAAATATTCCATTCTAATCTGTGTCAAGGAGTTTATATCTCTGCTTTCCAAATAGAAACTCTGGCCTAGGATGTGCAACTACTTACATGGTGTGAGGTACTACCTCCAAATGTGGCCTCTATGCAAACATTCAACAGCTTTTCATAGCTCTTTCTGCATTTTTCAATGACAGATACCAGTAGCAGTTTAATTTTGGAGTTACAAGTTGTCATTTTAATATGTGTTTTGATACACTCTCAAATTTTATTCCCCTAAATTGTTTCCAATTATGTTATAAAAATAATTCTGTCCCACTCTATAAACTTCACTAAGCTCTGTTCAAGGCTGCCTCCTCACACCACCATAGACAACCCCAATGCACATAGCTATTAAAATAATTACAGTCAATAAGTTATTCCTTTATTAAAAGGCATTTTATAGTCTTCATTTTCAAATATTTCACTAAGTAAAAGGTTATCTAGATGGCTAACAAGGCTGATTCTCAAAGATGGCATATATAACCACAAGTTAAAATATTTGGTTTCATATTTGTTATAGTAAAGACAAAAATTTACGCTAAAGAAAATAAGTAAATTATTATAAGACTACCAAGGTCTAGGACATATTAAATTTAAAAAGAAATCACTAATGGTTAGGAACTAACCCAGCACATTCTTTTGTGAACTTAATATATGTTATAATAAATACATCTTAATTTTTTGACAATGAGATTTTCAACTTAGGAGTGGGGAAAAAATTGATCAGACTTAGTCATGACTGCCATGACAAGAAGAGTTGTGAAAGCACATTTTATATAATCAGTTCATGTATATTCTTTTTCTGTTTCATTGGCGCAGAGGAGAAAAAGCCCTAATTAGTAATATTGTACTTACCCAGGAGACAATATGTTGAGGTCAATGATTAATTACATTTGGGAACAAATTGACAAACCCTTTATTGCTTTCATGTTTATCAAATAATGGATATTGAAAAGACTGTACATCAATGTCCATTTAAAACTACTAAATATCTGGGAAATAATTCTGTGTGAAAAACATAAGTGTAAGCTATTGATTTCCCTCAAAGACATAATGAATTGGGGTAAAATAGAAAAGTGAAGACAATAGAATGTGTATAATATTACAGCTAATTTTATTTGGATAACAAAATTGGTAATGTCCACTGAAACTCTAGATCCCCAAAGAATAGCTCCGAGATTCCATCTTATTGACTAGAGCTTTGCGGCATATCTTAGAGCAAGTCAATTGTATTCTTGGATATAAATGCATTGACTTAGGCATTATTTACCATAGTACCTAAAATTTTAAAGGAATATTTAGGACCTTTGTGGCACCCAAGAACCTGTCTCTCTCTCTCACTCCAAGCTGCTCTGTTTGGGACAACAAAAAGAGCCTCTAGCATGCTTAACATAAAAAATGACAATTTATTGTTGAAAGTCAATCAAACTGCTCATGTTAAAACTGAGCCTGGCACAGCTACATATCCCACACCCCATCCACATTTAAATGCTCAAACTATCAGTATGACATATCCAACTTACAGATCATGATTGGACCTGAAAAGTAACATCAGCATCCAGAGGCACAAGGATGAAAAGACAGGTGGCAACATCAGCCTAACCTGGCTGAAAAGAGGATTTTGTCACTGACATTATGTAAAACTGCTGGTACATGGTATTCTTGGAAAGCATTCTGATATGTTGTTAGTTTTATTATTGTTTTTGTACTCTCTGTGGATACTGTAGCTCATTGTTGCATACCCTGGTGGACTGCTCCCACTGCCACACTCCCACCTCTTCAATCACTTAGCTTGCTATTGTCAGCATCTATGTTCCAGAAGCAGCATTCCTATTCTCAATACAGTTATGCTACATAGCTATCTTAATCTAAACTACTAGGGGAAAGGTGGCTTGTACATAGCCAGGAAGAGTAAGGAAAGGAGAAAAGCTAATATAAAAATGTATTGTTGAGATCACTGCTAGGGCAACAGAGGCTCAATTCCATCGACATGCTGAGAAGTATACAGAAGGCCTCCCAGAATTGTTCACCTTGATGGTAGGAGGTGTAGCGTTTATTCACCAGCTTCCATACTGATTTGCAGAACTTTGCCCCAGGACAGTCTAATGGATTTCTCCTGCTTTCCTCTCTTTATTTTCTTCAAACTTGATATTAGTTATCATATTGGCAGTAGTAGTTGTTTGTCATTTTTATTCATGCAGCTAGAACCAGACTCAGGATAAGGTGGTGTTATGTAAGCCACCACTTATCAGACATCACTTTGATTTCACAATATTCACAATGCATTACAGTTTTGTAGTGACTTCTCAAATGTATTTGTATTTAATTTTTACAATCGCACTATGTTTTTTTTCTATCATTATTGTCATAATTCTCACTTTAGAGATGAGAACTCCTTGCCTAAAATCAACACAATTAATAATTTGTACAGCAATAACTGAAACTCATTTGTATTACATTATTTTTATTTTCTTCTTTCTACATTATATTTTCTTTTTTAAAAGAAATAAGTCACATATCTACCCATTTGATATTTTCACAATCTATAAAGCATACTGATTGGATTTTTAAAAATTTTATTTTGTTGAGATGGAGTCTCACTATATTGCACAGGCTGGAGTGCAGTGGCACTATCTCATCTCACTGCAACCTCTGCCTCCTGGGTTCAAGTGATTCTCCGGCCTCAGCCTCCCAAGTAGCTGGGATTACAGGTGCCCGCCACCACACCCGGCTAATTTTTGTATTTTTAGTAGAGACAGGGTTTCACCATGTTGGTCAGGCTGGTCTCGAACTCCTGATCTCAAATGATCCACCCACCTCATTCTCCTAAAATGCTGGATTATAGGCATGAGCCACTGCTCCTGGCCAGAAAAAAAAAAAAAAATATATATATATATATATATAACCTGAAGAAACTAGGGTTGTATGAGTTCTGGGCATTAATTGTAATAAAAATGGAGGCAGAGAACATTTACATCATGATAGGAACTTCAGCTAGGGCTAAACCATTCACCTGATTTGATTCCCATGGTCTATATAGCCCGTTCAAGGGTAATGTAGTAGCCAGCCTTTAAAACAGGCCTCAAAGATTTTTGCATCCTGGTATTTATTGCTTCCCTCTCACACTGACTAGTCTGGTCCAGGTAACTAATAGAATATTGTGGAAAAAGCAGATATGACTCCTGAGGCAGTATTGTAGAAACACATTGCCTTGCTCTCTATTACATTACTCATCTGGAGCAAGTCATTGCCATGTGGTGAGGATACTCAACAAGCTCTGTGGTTAAGTTCTCATGGCAAGGAAATTGCATTCCCAGCCAAGTTAGTGCTGGCCAGCAACCGGCACTAACTTGGCTGGGAATGCAAGACAGCTTGGAAATAAATCCCCCAGGCTCATTGATGCCTTGAGATGACTGCAGCTTAATGAGAGATCCTGAACCAGAACCACCCAACAAAGCCAATTCTGGATTCCTGACCTAAGAAACAGTGTGGGACAATAAATGTGTATTGTGCTTTTAAGCTGTTAAGTTTTTAGTTAATTTGTTATACAGCAATAGATAGCTAAAATAAGGCCAGAATCTGGAAATACTAGTTCTGCACTGGTTTTCATTACTTTGGGAGTACTCAACTGTGCTGTGTTCTTAGAACTAACAAATAGAAGTAAGATTCATGATGAATTCTGTCTTCTAAGATCCATTCTGTGAAACTCTTTCAGGTGAAATTTCCTAATAAGAATGTACATTGAGTATTAAAAAATTAAATGCATTTTTCTCATAGTTCATAATGAAACTGCTCTATATAAATCCTAATCTATTTGATAACAAATAGCACAAGTTTCCAATAACCTATATTTGTTTGTCTCCCTTTGTCATCCCAGCTCAAATACAGCACTTCAATAACAATTTGAGTGACCTAGGCTTGCAGCTGACATAGTGTCAAGGTGATTGCCAGCTAATCAAAGTGATGAAATTTATCAGTCTGAAATAATTCACCTGAAGATGTACAGCTATAGTACATATTATGAAATTATTGGGAAGGTGGAAATTATTATATATTGTGGAAGTGAATGATCTAAATAAAAAAATGCAAAGTAAGTTAACTAATACATGAAGCATGTTAAATCAAGCAATTTTAAGACGTAGAATGAGAAATAAATAAAAATAAAAGTAAGGGAATCTCTAAAGACAGTTGCAACACAACACCATAAAATACAATTATACTATAATAATTTTGGGAAAGATTATTATACAAAATACTAATACCTAGTTTCTATGTGATAGTCTATGTATTGTGCTAAGTGCTTTACACACATTATCAGAATTAATTCTCAAAGTTAATTCTTCAATTATTCTCTTACTATTGAAGTGGCCACATTGTCTGGTGTATACACCCTGGGATTAGTCATCTCATGCTGGGAAAATTTAGGACAGGGACACACACGAGGAGTTTAGGAGTGGAGGTTTAATAGGCAGAAGAGAAGAGAAAGAAAAACAGCTCTCTCTATAGAGAGAGAGGGGTCTTCCAAGTGGAAAACGCTGGCTAGCAGCGGATGCACTGGATTTTATAGTTCAGCTTGAGGAGTCGCTGTGTGATTTATGTGGAGCTCACAGATTGGTTCGATCAGGTGTGGCACTTACATAGTGGGAGGGAAAGCTGGTTGCCCCACCCTAATCTTTTTATGCAAATGAATTCCCCTTGGCCACCGTCATCTTGTCTGCCCCTTACTGTACAGGTGACTGGCAAATAAGGGATGGGGGAGCCCCCATCTTGAACATGTCTAGTCCTTATTTCCTGCTGACATTCACCCGTGCAAGCTTGCAGCTTGCTTGTGTATGTCTACAGCTAGACTTTACAGTCTGCTCTTTGTTAGAAAATGATTTAGAGCTGCTTTTCATTAAAAAGAAAAGCCTTACCCAGGACTCTCATACCTTTACTATCTGTCTAAGTGATTTCTTCTTAACTCCTATATCATTCCACCCTCTGGAGTGGTCACCCTAACTGTTGTTAGGGGTTATTGGGCAATGACTCTTTCTGGCTACTTCCTGCTGAAAAGGGGCATCATGCAGGGAACAGCAGCTGGGGCTCCTCTTGGGGTCAATCCAAGGGTCCTCAGAAACAAGGTGTGTCCATGCATGGTTCAGTCTGCAGCACCATTTTAAGTTTCATTGCTTCTAGGTGAGAGGAAACAATTTGAGTGATAATATTGAGTAGACAGGGTTCAAACATTAATATAGAACATATGAGCAAGAGAGGACTTAATAATGGAGCTAATCAGTTCCACAAAGAAGACTAAAATTCATTAAAGAGAAATTGTAGCCATCCAGGGCTGGAGCCTTTATTTTTTCTTAACCTGTTAATGATTTTAACTTGATCTTTAAGCACCTGTAGGTTTTCATCTACTTGACTAGAGGTGTTGATCTAGAAGGAGCATGTTTCATTTAAGACTGAACAGGTACCCCCTACCTCGGCTGTAAGAACATCCAGGGCTCATCTATTCTGTGCTACTAGTGAGGCTAAAGAGTCTACGGATTAGACTTCTATGGATCCTACTGCTGCCTTCCATCCTCAATACATCATAATGAATATATTAAGTACTGACCTTTCAGAAAGAGGAATACCAGCAAACCAGAAGAGGCCTCTTATTATAGAATTTCCCATCCATGATCTTTCTAAGATGGGATTGTCATGTGCATGCCCTCCCCAATTTTCTTTTTTGGTTAAATCTCCATATGAGGGCATGGAAATGATAGATCTCTTTGTTTCGTGTATCTGAGATAGTGCACTTTCTAAAAAGGAACCTAGATTAGGGTTGTCCCTAGATGATGCATCCTTGTCAGGGGAATTTAAAAGTAATAGGTTGGGGACCACTGCTACTATAGTATAGGTTCCTTTCCAGTGCCTAGAGAGGATTAAGGAGCCACAATGGAAATATAATCCTGTCCCTTGAAGGGATGGTTTAAGTTGTGACCTGTGAGGGACACAGGCAGATCTTTCTCATATCTTAGAAGCTTTTCCCCACTTACATATAATAGGAGCATCTTTGGGATGGGGATATCCATACTCAGAATAGTCATTCACAATGCCATTTGGAATCTTACATGCAAAATTAGAAGGGTCCACCTGACAAATGGAGTTTCAAAAAATTAACAACATAATATGCCCTGGCCAATATCTCAGATGATCTTTGTGGCAAGGGCTGTTGGTACAAATGTCTCCAGTTTGCCCACAAATTTGTAGGCCATTACTATTAGCAAACATCATACAAGGGTCTGGAATTCCATGAGGCGACATGTTTGGAAAGGCCCATGTGTTATTATTTACATTATAATCAAGGTGGTTACTTAGAGCATGCCATTCTCATTGGGACTTCCAATCAGATGGAGCGGCTAGACTCTGAAAGCCCCCCATAGGGCTTCTGATCCTTTCAGATCACCCTTATGCCACCTTCTTCCTCAAATCTTGAACTATCAGCAATTACAAGTGTGATGTTACAATGTTTGAGATCTCTAAAGTATGGTTCTTCCCTACTGCCTTTAAAGCAGTGAGAGACATTTGCCATTACCCAGTCAACTTTCCCAGCCTGAGGTTGTGAGGCTTATATTTGGGGAGAGTATTCCTTGGCACTAGGGGTGGAGCATTTTTCCTGAGCAGAGTTAGTTATTCAGTTGAAATTGCTCCTATACCATGTCCCATTTATGCCTCATAAATCTTTTAGGATTAAAGGTAAGGCTAACAAAAGGAATCCTAAGATTGTAAGTTCTGGGTCATCAGGAGGTTTCTTAGTGTTATTCAACTGAGCAAACTACTTGGGACAGACCCAGCAATTAGTCTTACTGTACAAATTGGCTATAGCTGATATTGCAGGAGCTAACGGGTGTGATGTATCACTAAACCCAATAAAAAGTCCTAGCAGACTCAGTGATAGTAAACCTTTCATGTTCCCTTCTTGTTGGTAACTATTATCCCTGCAATTATGAGTCAAAAAGAACCTCCGATATTTGACAGCAAATCTCGAGAGAAAAAGTAGAAGTGACTGAATGGTAGAGGTGGAATTGAGTATGACAAGTTGCCCTTGCTCATTTATTTATCTGTTATGATTTTCAGCTTAAGGTCTCCTATTCCTTCACATTGGTATCCAGGATGTCCCTCTTGGCTGTCAGAGGTTGCTCTCTCAGCTTTCCAGGCTTTGACTTGAGTGTAATGTATCCAGGAATAGATACCTGTAAATCTGACTGCATAGGGTGTTGAAAGGAGAACAATATAAGACCCTTCCCAGCTTGGGCTTAGGGAAGGAGAAAGTGAAGGGAGAGATTTTATCAATACCAAATCTCCTAGGTTAAATAAAAGGTGGTCCTACTTCTTGGGATTGGTCTTCTGATAGTTGTGTTAATTCCTGCTGAAAGAGAGCCAGAGAGGCTACATGCTTAACAAATTCAGAGGTCTCTTGGTCTAATGAGAAATTATTGGTGAGAAAAGCCCATCGGTACAGCATCTCAAAAGGACTTAGACTTAACTTTGAAGGGTGTTTTTTAAAGGCAGGAAAGCCATGGGAAGAAAAGTTACCCAAGGAGGATGAGTTTCATGGGCCAGTTTCCTGAGATGTCTTTTGATGGTATCATTTGTCTTACCTACCTTTCATGAGGACTGGGATCTCCAAGTGCAAGGGAGGTGATACTGTATGTCTAGTTCCCTTGAGACCCCCTGTATGACAGCTGCCTTAAGTGAGGGGTCATTGTCACTTTGGAGGTACTTAGGTAGACCAAAATGGGGAGTAATTTCATTAGTTAACAGCTTTACTACCTCAGAGGCCTTTTCTGTACACCATGGAAATGCTTCTACGCAGTTAATAAAAGTATCTACCCATACAGGAGGTATTGGATGTCCTTCATCTTTGGCATGTGGGTAAAGTCTATCTGCCAGTCCTCCCCTGGATAGCTTCCCATCCTTTGGGTTTGAGGAAGAAGAAGCCATCTGTTCAGGGGATTATTTTTAAGACAGACTTCACAAGCATTAACAATCTATTTTACTATTTTTAGTGAGTTATCTCTTGAAAACAATCTATGGACACATTGATAAGTTTTATCCTTTCCCAAGTGGAAAGCTTGATGAAAGAATTTAAGGACTTTCCACTGACTGCAGGCTGGCAAGTGAAGCTTGCCATGTTCTGACTAAGTCATCCTGAGGGCTGAAAAGTGTACCCTCGAGAAGTGGCCCATTCTGTTTCTGCAGGGGAGTACTTGATTTCTCTTATGAAGCCTTCCCTGATTAGAGATGCTTCAACTGTGTTGATATCATGAGGCTTCCTTGTTGCTGACTTGGCCACCTAATCAGCTAGCTTGTTTCCTTCAGCTATTTCTGAATCTACTCCCTTCTGATGTCCCTTACAATGCATCATTGCTACCTCTCATGGAAGGAAAAATTCAGGGTAATAACCTGTTAAATTCCTGAGGGTATTTTATAGCAGATCCATTGGTGGTAGGAAAGTGTCTTTCCTTCCAAATGGCAGCATGAGCATGGAGAACCAAGAAAGCATACTTGGCATCATTGTAAATGTTAGCTACCTTTCCCTTGCTTAACTCAAGTGCTCTTGTAAGAGCTTTCAGTTCAGCTAGTTGAGCGCTTGTGCCTGGAGAGAGAGAGAGACACACTTTCAATAAAATTATTCAGAGTGACTACTACATATCCTGCCTTTAGACTCCTTGCTCTACAAAGGAGCTTCCATCTGTGAAGAGGGTCCAATCTGGATTTTCTAGAAAGTTTCCCTGAGATCTTCTCTGGCTGGTTAGGTCTGTACCACAACTTGTTCACAGTCATGTTCAGGTTCACCAGTTCCCTTGGGGAGAAAAGTGGCTGAGTTTAAGTGAGAACCAGTTTTTAATTGGATGGTGGAACCCTCTAACAGTAGAGCTTGCTACTTAAGGAGGCTGCTGTCTGTTAACCAAAGGCTTCCCTTAGAGGACTGTAATCCTGCCACATTATGTGGAGTATAAACAGTTAAGTCATTTCCCAGGTTAATTTGGAGGCTTCTGGGACCATTAAGGCCACTGCAGCAATGGCTCAGAGGTGTGCTGGCCATACTTTAGCCACCAAATTAAGTTCCTTACTCAGATAACCCACTGGTTGTTGAGCTGGTCCTTGGGCCTGCATTAAGACTCCCAGGGCCATTCTCTTCCTTTCTGATGCATACAGATTGAAGGCTCTTCCTATGGGAAGGCTGAGAGCTGTTGCCTTAAGTAGGGCCTGCTTTAGCTGCTTAACGGCCTTTTGAGCTTCAGGTTCCCAGGTTAGGATATGAGTTTTAGCTGCTTGAGTTTCTGTTATGAGGTGATATAGAGGATGAACTATCTCACTGTACCCAGGTTTCCATAGCCTGCAAAATCCTGGAATGTCCCCAAATCCTCTTACTTGCTTGACAGTTTTGTGGAGGGGGAAGGAGAAAATTGACTAATCCTTTCTTCCCCTAACACTCTGGTCCCTTTAGACAGCACTAAATCCAGATACTTCACTGAGGTTTTGCAAAGCTGGGTCTTAGATTTTGAAAGATTATAGCCTCTGTTGGCTAAGAAATTAAGAAGAGCTTCAGCGCCTTCCTAAGAAGCTGCCTCAGTTGGGGTACAGAGCAGTATATCATCTACATATTGCAAAACCTTCACCTGAAGATGGGAAAACTTGGAGAGTTCTTTTGACAATGCATGTCCAAAGAAATGAGGGTTATCTCAAAATCCCTGAGGCAGCACCATCCATGTAAACTGGGTGGTTTGGTCAGAGAGATTGTCAAAGGCAAACAGGTATTGAGAGTCAGGATATAACAGTATACAGAAGAAAGTATCTTGTAAATCTAGGACTGTAAGCCATTTAGTTCCCTCAGGTATTTGGGTCAGCAAGGTATAGGGATTAGGTCCTACCAGACAGATTGGGTTTATGAACTCATTAATGAGGTGGAGGTCCTGAAAAGTCTCTATTCCCCATTGGGTTTTGCACTGTTAATATTGGAGTGTTGCAGGGGCTGTTGCAGGGTTTGAGGAGGCCCTGCATCTTCAGGTTATTAATAATAGCTTCTGGTCCTTTCCTAGCATCTTGCTTCAGGGGATATTGTTTCTGGTTAGGAAAAATGGTGGGATCCTTAAGATGGATCTGGACTAGCCTAGTGGTTACAGCTTGACCTATTCTTCCTTGAGTTCCCTACACATCTGGTTCCACCAGGGGATAGATATTAGCTTCCACCAGGGGAAGACAAAGAGGCTGTCCTGGTGCTATAAGGATGCTGGCTCCCATGTGAGCTAAACTGTCTCTACCTAATAAAGGAGTGGGGCTTTCTGGCATGACTAAAAATGTGTGTGTAAATAGCAGGTTTCCCCATCTGCAATTAAGGGGTTGAGAAAAATATTGAATTAGAGTTTTTTCCTGAGACACCCCTCATGGTCATGCTATGGGAAAGGGGGAGGTATGGATTAGAGAGGAGAAGAGAGAGGCTGGCCCCAGGGTCCAGAAGATCTACCTTTCTTCCTTCAATTTCCAGAATCACCTGGAGCTCCTGTGCTGTAATGGCAGTTTGAATTGCTGGAGCCAGGGCTTTGAACACCATCTGTGAGATTGTTCTGAAACCAGTCACCTTCATCTCCAGGGGCAGTCTGATTTCCAGTGGTCCCTGCCACATGCTGGACAGGGTCATGTTGGTTTCTTCTTGCTTCCTGGGCACTCCCTTCTTAAAGTGCCCTAATTTGTCACACCAATAGCAACTAGTAAATGCATCTCAGGGATCCTGGACTTTGTAAGCCTGCAAAGAAGCTACTAGAGCCTATGTCCTTCTCTTTTTCTTCCTCTCTTTCTCCTGGTCCTCCTCCTGGCATATATTATGAAAGACTGAGGTGGCCACCTTCAGGAGGTTCTCTAAGGTGCTATCTGGTCCTATAGTCTGATTCTGTAGTTTTCTTCTAATATTGGGAGCTGCCTATGTAATAAATTGTCCTTTAGGATGAGCTGTCCCTCCACTGACTCAGGATAGGAAGGCATGCTTTATTAGTGCCTCTCTTAGTCTTTCCATAAAGGCTGCAGAATTCTCAGCTGGCTTTTGCTCTATCATTGACAGTTTAGAGTAATTAAGAGGTTTGCCTCAATTTCTTCATTCTTCATAGGCTCTCCAATATGCACATTAAAAATGTTTCCTTTTCCATTCATCTGCAGCATTACTGGGGTTCCAACTAGGGTTGTCAAGAGGAACTGCTTTCCTTCGTATTGGGAATGGTGCTTCCATTATCTCTTTGCCTTCCCTATTTTCTCTTTTCCTTTTAGGCCTACTATAGGAGACATATTTCTCATCTCTGAATCTCTGCTGGCTGCTTCTCAGCTGTGGTTAGGATTTGGCTTAGGAGCAGCATAACATCCCTCCATAAGAGCTCAAATACCCGAGTTAAATTTTGAAAGGTTTTTCTATATATCTATCAAGGTTATTGGAAAATTGGCCTAAGTCTCCCTTTACTTGCCTAAGTTCCTGCAATAAGAAGGGAACTTGAACTCTAGTGGCATCACCCCTATTTGGGCATTTCTGTAGGGGTAAGAGCTAAGGTGGGAAAGTGGGAAATTTTGGCAATGGTGGAGGTGGAAGAGCTGGTGGCATGGACTTTAAGGGCTTGGACACCCAATAGCTGCCTCAGATGGTTTTCCTGGAAGTTGCTTTTGTAGCTTTTGGGGATTATTCCCTTTGGGCCTGCCTGATATGATTGCTAAAAGGGCTGTGTCAATTGTGCCTTGTCTGCAAAGGTCTGGGTTGTCTCACAGGGCAAAGAAAGCCTGTACATAAGGTACCCCTGACCATTTGCCCTCCTGTCTGCAGAAAAGATCTAATTGTTGGATAATATTAACAATTAAGGCTTTCTTCCACAGGCCAGGCTGGTTCAAGAGGGTAAGAAGGCCATGCTCTTGTGAAAAAGGAAATGAGCCACTTTTTCTTCAAAGTCTCCGGGTTAAAGGAGTCCAAGTGCTTCAGAATGCACTTTATAGGAGTACAGGCTGAAGATGATCTGTTACCCATCTACAAAGAGAAGTGAGAAAAAGGCATCTCTTTAGTCTCCTTCCTTGTGTTGTGACTCAGGGTGGATTGGTAGACAGTGGGGGCACCCCCTACTACTGTTTTCCCTCTGTGGTTCCCGAGTCATGGCACCTTGTTGAATGTGCCACCCATGGTTGCAGGTGTGATCCCCAGCCCTGAAACCAGAGGAACTAAGCAACTGGGATTAGTCACACTCACCCACGCAATTCTAGTCCTCTGCCTGTGATCTCCCTTTGACTTCCTAGACTTGTGTGACCTACCTGGCTCCCCCCCAAAAAAATGGACCTCGGAAAAGACTATGTGACAGTTGCATTTGGGCAACTGTTACACTTCCCTTTATAGAGGAAGTGTTCTGGTTGGAGCTCTATATCCTGCTATTATGGCCTTTGCTAAAGCATTTACCCTTAGAGAATGATTCCAGTTAACTTCCAAACTTAAAATCCCCTTACTAATTAAGTGACATTTTAATTGGAGGCAGAACAGTGCTTTAAAAGAATTTAGGGACCAAATGGTCATTTTCCTGCAGATGGAACAGTATTCAGAACAAAATTTGGCTTCAGAGGATATTTTACCCTTAGTTGTTGAAGGCAGAATTTTCCTGTTTACAGAAGCAGCAGGAAGCCTGGTTTCTAGTAGAGAGGTGCAAAAAATGAAGAGAATTGGGAAGCTAGGGTGTTTCAGTAAAGGACCCACAATGTGTCTCATGGACAGGACCTCTATTCTACTAGGCAGCACTGTTGACCTTGAAATGCCATGTACTCTCAAGACCAAGGGCATAGTGACCTTGATATGCCATGTGCTCTCTAGACTAAGGGCCAAGAGAGAACTGGAAATGCCATGTGCTCTCTAGACCAAGGGCAGAGAGTGACCTGAAAGTGCCATGTGCTCTCCAGACCAAGGGCAGAGAGAGACCTGGAAGTGCCATGTGCTCTCCAGAGCAAGGGCAGAGAGTGACCCTCACTCTGTAGGGGACCCTCTGTTTCTAGAAAATTACAAAGCCACCTTCCTTTGAGCCATATCTCCATTTACTTGCCAAACAGGATTACTTCCCTGAACTGTAAAATTTCCCACACATTGCATACACAGAGAGGAGAGGAGAGATAATGATTACAGACAGGAAACGAGGAAATTATGATAGAAAACTTGGAGATCTTGTTGCTGACACCCTGTCAGGTAGTTGGAGACTGCGGTCAGCCCAGAAGCCTTTGGATAATACCAGGTGTTGGCTCCAGCCAGAAATCCTCAGTTGCTCCAAAACCTCTTCCAGCTCCATGTGACAGTTAAGTCCTTCATGAAAGAAAGCTGGTTCAAACATGGCCAATATGCCCAGCGACCCATGGGTGCTGGGTGATTCTCCATGTTCTCTCCAGGAAGCCTGTCTTACAAGTCTTGTAAGGCTGACAGCCACACTAATCCTTTTTAAATGGCTGAAGGGAGTCCAGTGTTTGGTTTGATTTAGTTCTAAAATGCAGACTGAGAGGCTTGGAATGAAAGGATAGAGTTAGAGTCTGCACCTCTACTGGGATTAGTCACGTTTTGATTAATGTTGTACCTTGGTATCCCAGATGAGGTCTCCAATATGAAGAGGCTATGTTGTCTGGGTTATATGCCCTGGGGTTTCTCATCTCATACCAGGAAAACTTAGGACACAGACACACATGAGTTTAGGAGCAGAGGTTTAATAGGCAGAAGAGAAGAGAAAGAAAAACAGCTCTCTTTCTATAGATAGAGGGGTCTTCCGAGTGGAAAAGACTGGCTGATGGCAGATGCACTGGATTTTACAGTCCAGCTTCAGGAGGCAGTGTCTTATTTATGTAGGGCTCACAGATTGGTTTGATCAGGTGTGAAGTTTACATAGTGTGCAGGGAGGGTTGGTTGCCCCACCCTAATCTTATCATGCAAATGAATTCTCCTTGGCTGGTGCCATCTTGTCTGCCCCTTACTATACACGTGGCTGGCAGAGAAGGGATGATTGAGCTGTCATCTTGAACATGTCTAGTCCCTCCTAGTTCCTGCCAGCATTCACCCGTGCAAACTCCTAGCTTGCTTGTCTATGTCTGCAGCTCAACCTTACCGGTTGCTCTTTGTTATAAAATGATTTGGGACCATTTTTCATTAAAAAGAAAAGCCTTACCAAGGACTCCCATACACTTACTATCTGCCTATATGATTTCTCCTTAACTCCTATATCATTACTAAATCATTCTCAGCAACATACAAATATCTTATAATTTATTTTATTTTAAAAACAAACAGAAATACCTTTTTGGACAACATATTTCCCAGCTACTACTTCATTTCTCAGTTTGCCCTCATATCAAATTTCTAGAAAATTACTATTTTTAAACTCCATTATCTGGTCTCTCTCTCTGTCTCTTTCTCTATCTCTCCTGACACATTTTAAAAAGGGTTTCACCTTTACCACTCTGCCTGAACCGCTCATCAAGTCACTCGTGCCTCTTAATTGCCAAAATCCCTTTCTAAATTCTCAGTAATCATCTTATATTTCAAAAATAGTTGATACAGCTGACCTCCCTCTCCTTCTTGAAACACTTTGTTCACTTGCTTCTGAAACCACCATTGCAAAATTATAACAAAGACAGTGAAAGAGATCTGACCTAACCAACTCCATCTTGCTTCTAACTTCCAACCTGTCCTTGTTTTTTCCTGGGCAGAGGATGAACTAACTTTGGGATAAACTTAGTTTATAGTTTGAAACAAAAAATGATAACAGCCCTTTCCCAAAACAAATCCCCTTCTTGCCTGGGGACACGACTGCTTTTGTAGAACTAACTAACAAATGAGCCACAAAATTAACAATTATGTTTTAAGAGTCATGCAGCTGGAGGATGCAAAATTCTGACCCGCCTCAAATTACTCCTGGGGATAAAATCACTATTGTAAAACTTAAGACTAGTGCTTGAGATGTTTTGTAGACCCTGTACTTGATGGCTCAACTGGTACCACCCAGATTGATAAACACTCATCTGATCTTGTGGCCCCCACCTAGGAACTGACTTAGTGCAAGAAGACAGCTTCAGCTCCCTATGGTCTCATTTCTGAGCTGACCAATCAGCACTCCAAGCTCACTGGCTTCCTCTCACTCACCAAGTTGTCTTTTAAAACTAATCCCCAATGAGACTGATTTGAGTAAAAATAAAATTCTGGTCTCCTGGATAGCGGGCTCTGCAAGAATTACTTTCACCATTGCAGTTTCTTTGTCTTGATAAATAGGCTCTATCTAGGCAGCAGGCAAGGTGAACCATGGGTGGTTACAGTTCCAGGATGCTTCACACTGTGGTTCCACTCTAGTCCTAAGGACTGCCCTCTATCTCAATATCCTTAGTTGGCTCTTCCACACTTTTCCAGCATCTAAATACTGGAGTATCCCTGAACTCACTCATTGAGTATCCTCTTTCCTGTCTATACCCACAATCTTGGTGATTTCATCCACTCTTCTTTCTATAAACACTATTTTTACACTGAGGACTTCCAAATTCATGCTTGCAGTACAGACCTCACCTGTGAATTCCAGACTCTTATATCTAATTCTTACTTGATATCTTCTCTTAAATGTCTAATAAGCATCTCAGTCTCAATATATTCAAAACTGAGTTCCTAATCCCTGACAAATATAGCCCTTCCCATTTCAGTTAATGACAACTGATTCAGTTGCTTAGCTCAGAAACTTTGAAGTTATTGTTGACTCTTGTTTTTTGTTTTTGTTTATTTGTTTGTTTGTTCATTTTAGACAGGGTCTTACTCCCTTCAGCCAGGCTGGAGTGCAATGGTGCAATCACAGCTCACTGCAGCCTCTATTTCCTGAGCTCTGGTGATTTTCACACTTTAGCCTCTCAAGTAGTTGGGACTACAGGCACACACCACCAAGCCTTGCTAATTTTTTGTATTTTTGTAAAGACAGGGTTTTGCCCTGTTGCCCATGCTGGTCTCAAACGTCTGAGCTCAAGTGATCTACCTGCCTCGGCCTCCCAAAGTGCTAACATGCTGATTCTTTTCTTTCTCTCATATCCTTTATTCAATGTATAAGCATATCCCGTTGATGCCACCTTCAAAATACATGCAAAATCTGACCTTTTTTAATAATTGCAAACTTTATTTATGACAAAACTACTACTTGGGAGGCTGAGGTAGGAGGATCACTTGAGCATAGGAGTATAAGGCTGCACTCCAGCCAGGGTAACAGGACAAGACCATGTCACTAACAAAAAATTTTAAAAGAAATAATGAAAATACAACAGAGCTCATCTTGAAGATGATTGAAGACAGAAGTTTTAAAATCATGCTGAAATGATTATGCAAGTAAAAATATCAAAATTGAAGTGCTACCTCACATACACATTACCTGTTGCTATGGAACAAGTCACTCCAAAACTTAGGGCTCCAAACAATAATAAATAATAGTTCACATAGTTTCTGTGGGTCAGGAATTCAAGAGTAGCTTATCTGGGCAGTTCTGACTCTCAGTAGCAATGATGAGGGTGCCCCATGACTATTTTCCACCACTCTATTGCCACCACCCTGGTCCATGAAACTATTATCTCTCATCTAGATTTTTGCAATAGCTTCTTAACCATGTACCTTTGTCCACTCTACAGTTTATTCCAACAGGGTAGCCTGCTTTTTCTTCTATATATAGGTGAGATCATGTTGCTCTATTGCTCAAAATACTCAAAAAAGAAAAATGGAAAAGAAAATGGCTTTTGAGGCTGGTATGATCTGGCCATTAATTACCTCTTTGCCTCATCTGCTACTTTTCTCTCCCTCCTATACAGCACTGCAGCCACATTGTCCTCCTTGTTCTGGGAACATGCCAGCTCAGTCATGCCTCAGGGGATTTGCCCTTTCTATGGCCTCTTTTTGGACAACTCTTCTGTCATCTGTCTGCCTGGTTCACTCCCTCATCCCTTCAGACCTTTGCTTGAATGTCTCTTTCTTAGTGAGGAGTTTCCTGATTATAGTATTTAAAAGTGGAAATAACACTTGCACTGCTTAGTATTGAAATATGTTTTCTAGCTTCCATTTTCTCCATTATATTTTTCATTATCTGATAGACTGAATAGGTTACTTGTCACTTTCCAGTAGAACATAACCTCTATGAAGGCAGGAAAAAAAGAAAAAAAAAGCTTTAATGTTTTGTTTGCTGTTGTCTCCCCTTGGCCTTACGTGGTGCCTTATATACCATAAACACCCATTAAATAAATAATTGCGTTAGGCATTACTAGTAGCCACATTTTAGTAGCTGAATTTTAGAGTAGAGGAAACGGAATTAATTAGTTAGATAGTAAGTTAGGTCAGTAAGGAACCTTCCTAAGGTCTTACAACTAGTCTGTTACAGAGCTAGCTATGTCCTGATTCTAGAACCCACAATTTTTACCATTTTGCAGACACTACTCCATGAAGTTGAGGAGCAGGCATGACATTTGGAATCAGGCAGAGCTGAGTTCAAATGACTATTTTCCTACTTATTTTCTGTATGATTTAAAACAAGTTCTTAACCTCTACACTTTATTTTTCTTAGCTAAAAATAGAATAGCAATAAAATCTACTTCTTTGGGTTTCTGTGAAGACCAAGTCAGCTGGAGCTTGTCTATCAATCAGGGATTACATTTTATGTCAGCACATGTGACATAAAATTCAAATACAGTGGTTTAAAGAAGGAGTTTATTTTTCTCCTATAACAAGCGAGATGAGTTTACATTTATCACAGAGCTAATTAACTACTTTCACAAGAAAAACAGCCCAAACTGTGCATGTAACCAGAAAAGCACTCTTTGCTTCCACAACTTCTCAATTGAAGTGATAACTACACACTCCAGAAGCTGTTTTTACCATCAGGCTTGGGATCTCATGCAAGCTCCCCAAAAGAGGCATTCAGTTCACATCCCCCCTTTTCTATAAATGATTTTATCTACTTCCATGGTATTACTGGCTGATGACCTTTAAACCAATGACATTGACCTTGTTTCAAGCACTAGTCTCCTATCAACAACTGCCTATGCAATCCTTCTCCCAGAATGTCCCATGAGACTTAGAATTACCATGTCCCAATCCAATGAACTGATTATTTGCCCCCTACTCTCACCTTTCCCACCAACGCATTCTGCTTTTCTCTGTTAATAGTACCATCAATCCTCAGTTTATTCCAATAAGCTTGTACAAATATTTCTTAGGTGTTTATGTCCCAAGAACTGTTCTATGTACTCCATAAAAAACCCTCAAGGCACTTGGTCTAGAGGGATAAAGAGAGAACAACTTATTTCAATATCATGACATGGATTCCCAGGCAAGATGGCCGAATAGGAACAGCTCCAGTCTGCAGCTCCCAGCGAGACCAATGCAGAAGGTGGGTGATTTTTGCATTTCCAACTGAGGTAACTGGTTCATCTCACTGGGACTGGTTAGACAGTGGGTGCAGACCACAGAGGGTGAGCAGAAGCAGGGTGGTGTGTCTCCTCACCTGGGAAGCACGAGGGGTCAGGGAACTCCTTCTCATAGCCAAGGAAATTAGTGAGGGACTGTGCTGAAAGAGACGGTGCTATCTGGCCCAGATACTATGCCTTTCCCACTGTCTTCACAACCCACAGGCAAGGATATTCCCTTGGGTGCCTACACCACAAGGGCCTTGGGTTTCAAACACTAACCTGGGCAGCTGTTTGGGCAGACACCGAGCTAGCTGCAGGAGTTTTTCTCATACCCCAGTGGTACGTGGAATGCCAGCAAGAGAGAACTATTCACTCTCCTGGAAAGGGGGCTGAAGCTAAGGAGACAAGTGGTCTTGCTCCATGGAGCCCACCCCTATGGAGCCCAGCAAGCTAACGTCCACTGGCTTGAAATTCTCGCTGGCAGCGCAGCAGTCTGAAGTTAACCCGAAATGCTCGAGCTTGGTTGGGAGAGAGGTGTCTGCCATTACTGAGGCTTGAGTAGGCAGTTTTCCCCTCACAGTGTAAACAAAGCTGCTTGGAAATTTTGACTGGGCAGAGCCCACCATCACACCACAAAGCCATGGTAGCAACACTGGCTCTCTAGATTCTTCCTTTCTGTGCAGGGCATCTCTGAAAGAAAGGCAGCAGCCCCCATCAGCAGCTTATAGACAAAACTTTCATCTCCCTGGGGATGAAAAAAGAGCACCTGGGGGAAGGGGCAGCTGTGGGTGCAGCTTCAGCAGACTTAAACGTTCCTGCCTGCCATCTCTGAAGAGAGCAGTGGATCTCCCAGCACAGTACTCAAGCTCAGCTAAGGGACAGACTGCCTCCTCAAGTTGGTCCCTGATCCCCATACATCCTGCCAGGAAAACACCTCCCAACAGGGGTCAACAATCACCTCATACAGGAAAGCTCTGGCTGGCATCTGGCAGGTGCCCCTCTGGGACAAAGCTTCTAGAGGAAGGAGCAAGCAACAATCTTTGCTGTTCTGCAGCCTTTGCTACAGCAATAGCATCAACATCAACAAAAAGGAGACCATGCAAAAACTCCATCAAAAGGTCACCAACAGCAAAGACCGAAGGTAGATAAATCCATGACGATGAGGAAAAACCAGCACAAAAAGGCTGAAAATTCCAGAAACCAGAACACCTCTTCTCCTCCAAAGGATTATAAATCCTTACCAGCAAGGGAAGGAAACTGGATGGAGAATGAGTTTGATGAAGTAGGCTTCAGAAAGTGGGTAATAACAGACTCCTCTGAGCAAAAGAGCATGCTCTAATCCAATGCAAGGAAGCTAAGAAACTTGATTAAAGGTTAGAGGAATTGCTAACTAGATTAACCAGTTTAGAGAAGAATATAAATGACTTGATGGAGCTGAAAAACTCAGCACAAGAACTTCATGAAGCATACACAAGTATCAATAGCCAAGTCAATCAAGCAGAAGAGCTATCAGAGATGGAAGATCAACTTAATGAAATAAAGTGTGAAGACAAGATTAGAGAAAAAAGAACAAAAGGAAACAAACAAAGCCTCCAAGAAATATGAGACTATGTAAAAAGACCAAACCTACATTTGACTGATGTACCTCAAAGTGATGGGGAGAATGGAACCAAGGTGGAAAACACACTTAAGGATATTATCCAGGAGAACTTCCCTAACCTAGCAAGACAAGCCAATATTCAAATTCAGGAAATACACAGAACACCACAAAGATACTCCTCGAGAAGAGCAATTCTAAGACACATAATCATCAGATTCACCAAGGTTGAAATGAAAGAAAAAATGTTAAAGTCAGCCAGAGAGAAAGGTCAGGTTACCCACAAAGGGAAGCCCACTAGAATAACACTGGATCTCTCTGCAGAAACCCTACAAGCCAGAAGAGAGTGGGGACCAATATTCAACATTCTTAAAGAAAAGAGTTTTCAACCCAGAATTCCATATCCAGCCAAACTAACCTTCATAAATGAAGGAGAAATAAAATCTTTTACAGACAAGCAAATGCTGAGGATTTGGTCACCACCAGGCCTGCCTTAGAAGAGCTCCTGAAAAAAGCACTAAATATGAAAAGGAAAAGCTGATTCCAGCCACTACATAAACAAACCAAAATATAAAGGCCATCGACACTATGAAGAAACTGCATCAACTAATGGGCAAAATAACCAGCTAGCATCATAATGACAGGATCAAATTCACACTTAACAATATTTTCATTAAATGTAAATGGGCTAAATGCCCCAATTAAAAGGCACAGAGTGGCAAATTGGATAAACAGTCAAGACCCATTGGTGTGCTGTATTCAGGAGACCCATCTCACACATAAAGACACACATAGGCTCAAAATGAGGAGATGGAGGAAGATTTACCAAGCAAATAGAAAGAAAAAAAAAAAAGCAGGGGTTGCAACCCTAGTCTCTGATAAAACAAACTTTAAACCAACAAAGATCAAAAAAGACAAAGAAGGACATTACCTAATGGTAAAGGGATCAATGCAACAAGAAGAGCTAACTATCCTAAATATATATGCACCCAATACACGAGCACCCAGATTCATAAAGCAAGTTCTTAGAGACTACAAAGAGTCTTGGATTCGCACACAATAACAGAGGGAGACTTTAACAGCTCACTGTCAATATTAGACAGATCAACAAGAGAGAAAATTAACAAAGATATTCAGGACTTGAAATCAGCTCTGAACCAAGTGGACCTAATAGACATCTACAGAACTCTCCATCCAAAATCAACAGAATATACATTCTTCTCAGCACCACATAGTACTTATTCTAAAATCAACCACATAATTGGAAGTAAAACACTTCTTAGCAAATGTAAAAGAACGAAAATCATAACAAACAGTCTCTCAGACCACAGTGCAATCAAATTAGAAGTCAGGATTAAGAAACTCACTCAAAACCCCACAATTACATGGAAGCTGAACAACCTATTCCTGAATGACTACTGGGTAAATAACAAAATTAAGGAAGAAATAAATAAGTTCTTTGAAAACAAAGAGGACAAAGACACAAAATACCAGAATCTCTTGGACACAGTTAAAGCAGTGTTTAGAGGAAAATTTACAGTACCAATTTATGCCCACAGGAGAAAGTGGGAAAGATCTAAAATTGATACCCTAACATCACAATTAAAAGAACTAAAGAAGAAAGAACAAACAAATTCAAAAGCTAGCAGAAGACAAGACATAACTAAGATCAGAGCAGAACTGAAGGAGATAGAGGCATGAAAAACCCTTTAAAACATCAATGAATCCAAGAGCTGGTTCTTTGAAAAGATTAACAAAATAGATAGACCACTAGCCAGACTAATAAAGGAGAAAAGAGAGAAGAATCAAATAGACACAATAAAAAATGACAAAGGGGAGATTACCACCAATCCCACAGAAATACAAACTACCATCAGAGAATACTATCAACATCTCTATGCAAATAAACCAGAAAATCTAGAAGAAATGCATAAATTTTTGGAAACATACACCCTCCCAAGACTAACCCAGGAAAAAGTCAACACCCTGAATAGACCAATAACAATTTCTGAAATTGATGCAGCAGTTAATAACCTACCAAAAAAAAAGCCCAGGACCAGTTGGATTCACAGCCAAATTTTGCCAGAGGTACAAAAAGGAGTTGATACCATTCTTTCTGAAACTATTCCAAACAATAGAAAAAGAGGAACTCCTCTCTACCTCTTTTTATGAGGCCAGCATCATCTTGATACTGAAACCTGGCAGAGGCACATGTAAAAATTAATTCAGGCCAATATCCCTGATGAATATTGATGCGAAAATCCTCAATAAAATACTGGCAAACCAAATCTAGCAGCACATTGAAAAGCTTATCCACCGTGATCAAGTCGGCTTCATCACAGGGATGCAAGGCTGGTTCAACATATGCAAATCAATAAATGTAATCCATCTTATAAACAGAACCAATGACAAAAACCACATGATTATCTCAATAGATGCAGAAAAGACCATTGATAAAATTCAACATCACTTCATACTAAAAACACTCAATAAACTAGGTATTGATGGGACATATCTCAAAATAATAAGAGCCATTTATGACAAACCCACAGCCATTATCACACTGAATGGGCAAAAGCTGGAAGCATTCCCTTTGAAAATTGGCACAAGACAAGGATGCCCTCTCTCACTACTCCTATTCAACATAGTACTGGAAGTTCTGGCTGGGGCAATCAGGCAAGGGAAATAAATAAAGGGTATTCAAATAGGGATAGAGGAAGTCAAATTATCTCTGTTTGCAGATGACATGATTGTATATTTAGAAAACCCCATCATCTCAGCCCAAAAACTCCTTAAGCTGATAAGCAACTTCAGCAAAGTCTCAGGGCAAAAAATCAATGTGCAAAAATCACAAGCATTCCTATACACCAATAATACAGAGCCAAATCATGAGCAAACTCCCATTCACAATTACTACTCAGAGAATAAAATACCTAGGAATACAACTTACAAGGGACATGAAGAACCTCTTCAAGGAGAACTACAAACCACTACTGGAGGAAATAATAGAGGACACTAACAAATGGAAAAACATTCTATGCTCATGGATAGGAGAATCAATATTGTGAAAATGGTCATATTGGCCCAAGTAATTTATAGATTCAGTGCTATTCTCATCAAGCTACCATTGACTCTCTTCACAGAATTAGAAAAAACTACTTTAAATTTCATATGGAACCAAAAAAGAGCCCATATAGACAAGACAATCCTAAGCAAAAAGAACAAACCTGGAGGCATCACGCTACCTGACTTCAAACTAAACTACAAGCCTACAGTAACCAAAACAGCATGGTACTGGTACCAAAACAGATATATAGACCAATGGAACAGAACAGAGGCCTCAGAAATAACACCACACATCCACAACCATCTGATCTTTGACAAACCTGACAAGAACAAGCAGTGCAGAAAGGATTCCCTATTCGATAAATGGTGCTAGGAAAACTGACTAGCCATATGCAGAAAACTGAAACTGGATCCCTTCCTTACAACTTATACAAAAATTAAGTTAAGATGGATTAAATATTTAAATGTAAGACCTAAAAATCATGAAAACCCTAGAAGAAAACCTAGGCAATACCATTCAGGACATACGCATGGGCAAAGACATCATGGCTAATACACCAAAAGCAATTGCAACAAAAAGTGAAATTGACAAATGGGATCTAATTAAACTAAAGAGCTTCTGCACAGCAAAAGAAACTATCATCAGAACGAACAGGCAACCTACAGAATGGGAGAACATTTTTGCAATCTATTCATCTAGAAAAGGGCTAATATCCAGATTCTAAAAGGAACTTAAACAAATTTACAAGAAAAAAACAACCCCATCAAAAAGTGGTCAAAGGATATGAACAGACACTTCTCAAAAGAAGACATTTAAGCAGCCAACAAATATATGAAAAAAGCTCATCATCACTGCTCATTAGAGAAAAGCAAATTAAAACCACAATGAGATACCATCTCACCCCAATTAGAATGGTGATCATTAAAAAGTCAGGAAACAACAGATGCTGGACAGGATGTGGAGAAATAGGAATGCTTTTACACTGTTGGTGGGAATGTAAATTAGTTTAACCATTGTGGAAGACAGTGTGGCTATTACTCAAGGATCTAGAACTAGAAATACCGTTTGACCTAGCAATCCCATTACTGGGTACATGCCCAAAGATTATAAATCATTCTGCTATAAAGGCACATATACACGTATGTTTGTTGCAGCACTATTCACAATAGCAAAGACTTGGAACCAAGCCAAATGCCCATCAATGACAGATTGGATAAAGAAAATGTGGCACATATACACCATGGAATACTATGCAGCCATAAAAAGAATGAGCCCATGTCCTTTTCAGGGACATGGATGAAGCTGGAAACCATTGTTCTCAGCAAACTAACACAGAAACAGAAAACCAAACACCACACACTGGGGCCTGTCGAGGGGTGGGAGGCAAGGGGAGGGAGCATTAGGAGAAATACCTAATGTAGATGATGGGTTGATGGGTGGAGCAAACCACCATGTCACATGTATACCTATGTAACAACCCTGCACCTTCTGCACATGTATCCCAGAGCTTAAAGTATAATAAAAAAAAATGATATAAGTTATGGCTTGAATAAATTAAAGAAAAATAGATATTCATGTGTACGAATGAGAAATATCTGAAGCACTGCCCTTCTAAATGTTCATAGTCTGCATGGCTCTATAAATCAGGCCAAAGGAACTCAGCACTTGGAGACTTTTTTTTCAGCATTTTACACAGAATAAACATTTCTGGGAGGCCTAGATCACTACACCTGTGCTTGAATAACTTTATTCAAAACAAAAGTATATATAATGCATCTTGGGGATGGACAGGAGAGGCCAAGACAAGCAGCCAAAACTTTTTGACAATTTTAATGAACAGATTCAAATATCGTTGGGTGCTGAGAGGCTGAAAATAATGAAAAATGTATAAGTTTCTCACAAATGGCTTTGGGACTTATCAAGGTGACCTAGAAACTCCTATGCAAATAGCCTTAGCTTAGTGTTAAGGTGAAAGCTGCCATACATTTATGGATATTAACTATATGTCCAGATCTGGACCACATGCTCCGGGGATGCTATGTAGAAGATAATGACAAGCTTTTAATTTTTGAAAATGACCCATTCATTCACATAAACCTGCAAGATGTTATGCAATCTGCTATATTGTGACATATCTGCATATATGTCAGAAATAAAGTTAAAAAAACTACTAAGAGAGAAATAAAATACAAAGCATAAGTAAAATGCAATACTCTGTGGGATATAGGTTTTTAGAGCTGATCTGCAAGTTTAACATGATGAGATCTATTCAAGTGCTTTTTTTAAAATGAGGAGGCCCTGCAAACACAAGGTCAGAGCAATGGAGGCAATAGCACATTTCTCTTATTCCTGTGTCCTTGATAATGCTTTTAACATCTCTAACCCTTTTAATTCATATTTTATATTTCTAAACTTTTGTTGCTATCCCAGGTCTGCTATAAGTTAAATGGAGAAAGGAGGATATAAGAAATAGGGAAGATAAAGAGGGAAAAGCAATGCTAACAGAGAGACTCTGAAAATGTGGATGTGAGGGCATTTAGCAGAAGGCAGTAGTGGTTTTAGAAAAATGACATGGGTAGTGACTTCTCTAAACACATCCTTTAGCTGTGCATCCACAGAACTGTGGTCTGACAAAAGATAGTCAATGGCTTAGAAGCTCCCAAAGATATAAGGAAGTCTTTGGAATTTCCTTAGATCACATCTTACCAGAGGTTGCCTTTCCCAAGCAACCATTAGACCCAGACTCAGCCAGAAGATGCTCATTGACAGATTGCTCTGCCCTTGGCATCATAAACAGAGACTGAAACTCAGTAATAGGAGAAAATGGGGGCAGGACAAAACATACATGGTCATCAGGCCAATAAACTTTCCTAAAGCAAACTAAAACATATTATTTGCAATACTCAGCATGTGTTAAAATGTGCAGGACTATTAATCCAAGCACTCAGAGCTGTCACAAGAGTACTTTAATCACACCAGTGTCTGACAGGCTAGTTTCATTGATTCCCAAGACCTCTCTTATTTCCTAAACAACAGGGCTTCTAAAATTAATAGTTGGCTGAAAAAAAATCAAAATAAAATTTTGATGTAAGGTCTGACAGAAACTCTGTAAGAGCCACTCTTGCAAAGTCACATGATAATTCCTCAGAAAGGAGTGGCAGGATATATTTTTCTTTGGGTCCTCATGAGTGAATGATAAACCACACAAATTTGGTCTTCTGCAGTCTCATTGCTTCCCTCTTTGGAGCTGTATTCCCTTAGCCTGCTGTTTGTAACTCAAGACAATCTCTTATTTTTTTTTTTTTAATGTTAAAAACCTCTGAAAGGTTCAGGTGAGATTTAGGTGGTAGGAAGATTCCATGATGCTAAGGTTGCCACTCATGCCATGCTCCTCAAAATAAATTATATAGCTAAAGTCTCTCATATTTTGTTTTACTGTTTTTCTTCAGAGACCTGTCTCCAAATTACCAGAGTATTTTTAGAAATTCAACCAAAAACACTTAAATGTCACAATATTCTGCTAATTAGAGGTCATGTGTTAATTAGTCATGTGTTAGTATCATCCATTTTTGTCATGTTCATTTCCTTTCTTCTCCCTGTCAGTGAACATCATCAATCCACTTTTTCTCTAAGTTAATGTTTTATATTTTGAAATATTTCATAACAAAGGCCCACCAGCAACTTCACTAACCACTGAAATATTCATAAACCATTTGATTCTATCTGATATGGACAGTCCCTTTAGTTTGGTTATTTTTGTTGAGGATTTTGAACAAATGTCAAATCATTCTACATTCAGTATTTTGACATTACGTTCACACGAATCTTCTCACTTGGAAAAGGCACATGTGAAAACACATTATGGAACTCCAGCCTGGTCTTGTCCCACAATGGTCACAAGGCATCTCAAACTCATTTTTATTTTCTCCTTAGAAAAACTGCCACAAGAATTCACAGATGTCCATTGTCCTATTATGTCTCAGGAGTGAAGTTCCAGCAGCACTGGGATGCATGTAGGAGGGTGAAGGTAGAGCCAGGGGGAGGCAGAGTATCCCATGGCCTTCAGTATCTAACCAGGGCAGCCCACGGAGCCACAGCCAGAGTCCAGAGCAGTGAACCAGCTACTGCAATGAACGTCACCCAAATCTGAGCAGAATAAGAGCCTTGGAAGAGTTCATAAGAAAAACCCAAGAGTCAAGGTATCATGAAGACAAAGATAGAACTGATATGCCTTTGAGACATTAAAGAGTATATTACATAGCTGGGCCTATGCAATGGATGAAGTCTAAGAAGGGAAGTCTGAGCTGAAAGTATAAACAAATAGGACATCTCTTCACGTGGACCCTATCTGAAGCAATGGGTATAGTTGAGAAAGTTAGAATGAAGAGTCTGCAACAAGGAAATAATGTAGGGCTGAGCCCCCTCTCTTGCATACACTGGCACACATTTGCACTTGGCTGAATCAAAGAAAAATGAATGCCCATGGCACACCAAATGCTGCCTTCTGTATGAAACACCAGCCAGTGGTTAATCACAGAACATAAAACATCAACTTCTCCTCCTTGAAAATGAGCCTTCTGCCTCCCTTTGTCCCTTATGTCTGTTTTAATGAGATTGTTTATTATTTTTTGACTTACGTTTTGAGACTTTTCATCACAGGTTTATTAAAGAGTGAGCATCACAGTATGCTTTCTGTGTTGTCCTTTGTAGTGACAGCATCTGGCAGCATGACCTGGCTCACCAGGATTCCCAAGATAAAGATTCCAAATAGATATCCCCACTATAACTAGAAAATGGTTGGGTTTCTAATCTTTACAGAATAGAACAAGAGAAACAAAAGCTGAAAAAGTTGAACAACTCACTGATTTTTTTAAAAAAGAAAGTTTGTTCAATTGTACGACTGTACAGTTGTACAATTTACAGTTGTACTGGAGCATTTTCAAGATCAATGCCAAGAATTATGAGGGAGAATGTACGGTTATAAGTTAAAAGAGGATGTGTAAGGGTAAACCAAAGCCAAATGTTAGGGTGCATACCCAAAAGCCTGAGAGGGAAAGATGGTCAGTGGGTCTAAAGTATTCAGTGAAGGCCTCCTAGAAGTGTGGTTTAGACTGCACTTTGAAAAATATGTGTAAGTGCAAAAATAATGGAGAGTGTTTTAAATGAAAGGAATTGCATGAGATAGGAATGACCACAATATCTGTGACTGAGTTACAAAACAAAACAAATAAAACAACCCACCCCTATTCTAATAGAAGTGATCTGAATTAATAAATAGGGGTTGAGTTCTCCATAGATTAGAGCAGATTTAACTTCCTTAAATACAAAAAGTGTCAAAGGAAAAGAAAAAATGTCAATGACAAGCAAATTTCAATTTTTTTCTTACAGATGGCAGATATATCCTTGGACATATCTCAGTATTTATTCAAAATGTTTACATACAAATAGAGCTCATACAACTATCAGGCACCGGAGGAAAGGGTACTCCACCAGACTGCAGTGGAAAACACCAAATCCTTACCCCGGCAGCCCCCAGAAAGTTCTATCCGGAATAAAGAGCCAACCTAACTCTCAGTAACTTATTCAGGTGTCAGCTGGAAAGGAGAGGAGCTTCTTTTTTGTCAAAAGTAAACAGGACTGAGAATATTGTAGATAATGGAAAATATAGATGTTCAGAAATAAGCCACAAATAGCTTCCATTGTTTCTCTGTAAGAAGTAAAAGGCATGCCGGGATTTGGTAGAAAGCATGCTACACAAAACCATTCCATCTAAAGAAGATGATAAGTCTCCTAGTCAGAAGAAAAGGAGTCAATAACTGTGGTTCATGTCACTCTAATGATTTTTTTATTTCCTTTTTTTATTTACAGCTTGAATATGTGAGACTCAGATGGTAGAGACTCTACTAGATCTCATATTTTGATCTTTCTTTGCATTTATTTTAAAAATGGAAAGCTCCCAGTTGTTGTAACTCCCTGGATTTTGTAATTTAAATGATAAACACTGAAAATAAGGACTGCCTAAGTCTAGACCACCGTCATAGTTATTTCATTGAGCTTTTTCTCATGCTTTGTAAGCTGTACTGTTACACTTAGCAAAAACCTTAGTAGCATAATTACAATGCTATAAAAGATTTTCCGCCTTTTTTTCTAAACATCCTCATCTGGTACATTTCAAGATACATCAGTAAATCACATAACCTGATGACTACTAGGGCTTTTGCCATATTTCAGAAAATTTGAAAAAAATGTGCATGATTTTTAGAATATACTACTTTGATTTTTCTAATGCCTAAAGGCAATATCTCTAAAATCTTTGAAGATGTTGAAATTACTTTATAAAATCAGTTTTGAGATAATTATGAATTACACATAGATATTATATTACACATAATACATATATAATAAAGAACAACTAAAATTATAACTGTCATTTTCTGATACAAAACAAAAAGATTTACCAAATTCAAAATTTATATCTGGCTCTCTGTATACAAAACTATAACCAAAAAATCCTCTACTGAAATATCACCAGATAATTACTTTTTATACTATTTTTATGTTTCTAAAAAGTAAACTCTCTTTCTTAAGGTTTCTTCTCTCCTTCTAACAGATATGTTGTCAACAATTTTAAGCTGCTTTTTTGTTATTGTTTAATCTCTTAAAAAGTACCTTCTCTCAAAATCTAACCTCTAAATTTGTCTTCTGTGTACCACCTATCACATCCTTCTCCCTTCAATACCAAACATAAAACAGAGAGAATCTTTCCCAAGTATCCACTCATCTTCTTACACTTCTACACAAATATTTTAGACTGAATTATGTCTTTTAACTTCCTTAAACATAAGAGAACCTGCAAAACAAATTATACCAGATATTTGTTTTCAATGCAAAATTATAAGATTCTCTGTTACATCTATCATAGTACCTCCTGAACAAGTAACTTTTAATATTAATAGTTCAAAGAAACTATCACTAAAAATAACTGTATTAGTTACATAGCCACTAGCCATAATAAAAAGTATATGCAATAATAAAATATTTTAACTTTTTACAGCATTAGATGAATTCACTAGAAATCAAGAACAAGTGGTTGAGATTGGTTTCCTAGAACAATAGAACTTGAGAGGGGTGAAAATATGATAATATTTAACAGACTGTTTTAATTCATGATAAAGGTCCCAAATTGTAATTTACAATCAAAACAGTTGGTGGCACCTTTGAAGCAATTTTTTGTTTCACTGTATCTATACTGCCTTCCAATTGGTAGACAATTACATTAATATACAAAGCCTTCATAATTACATTGGTTTAAATAGAACTTTCTGACATTCAGATGACTATATTCTAATATAAATTCTATTTATTATACACTGTGAGAGAAAAAAAACAAAACAAAATGAAACAAAATCAGAGTGCATCCCCAAATAATAGTATTTATTACTCAGATATTTTTGCAAGAGTTTTAGCCTGATGAAAATTTTACTTTCTTCTAAAGGCAAATCAGAAGTGCCTTGGAAACAGCATTACTTACCCAGACACAAGATCAGACTCAATGGAGTTGACACAGCAGTGTGGGAAGTGTTAAGGAGTCTATTAACAGCTTTTTAAATGTCTCCAATCCTCTTAGGTCCACTTTCCCATTAGGCTATTAAGATGGCTTAAGTTTCTTACCAAAGAGAGTTACTCTTTCAGTTAAAATATTACAAACTCAGTGTAATTCCTTTAAAGGACAAATGTCCTTGAAAAGTGCAACATATTGAGGTTTATTCACTATTAGCACCAAGACAGAAAGGGACTGAAATTTAGTTAGAATATAACCAGTGATTGATTATATAAATAGACTTTGGTGCAAGATTTTATAGTTTTTGTTGGTGCTGTTGAGGAATAATTAATATCACTACTTTTCTGAATGTGAATCCAAATGAGAGGTATATGCAAGGATCACACAGATGAAGAACAGACTTGATAAATTTGGATTGAGAATACAGCTTTGACCAGCAGCCAAGTGTATTTCCAAATGCTTTACACCAGGATTTTACCTACCCACTCTCAATTTTTCTGGAAGTTAAAACTAGGAGGAGTAGAAGGGAATGTATGTTTCCCTTAAACTGTGCAATGTCAAAATAAACAAAGCTAGACACTAGTGAAAGTGATAAGGATAGATTTTAATCAGTAATATACTATTGCAGTTGGGAAGAGAGTCCAGTGTGAACTAAACTCAACTTGAATTTGTACAGAGGTGATGGGGCATTTTAGAGGGAGAATGAGAGAATAGGAGAAAGTGGGGGGATTAACAGGGGCTTGAGCAGTGACAGGGAAGTTAAGAAGTATAAAGGGTTGGTCAATGTAAATGCTAATTAGGCCAGCTGTATATTTTACCTGGTGATTATTTTAAGTTATGATTCTATCTCCTGTAACCACCACCACCACCAGACTGGGAGACAGAGGCTCTGTCCTTCCTCGTGATTACATATCTAAGAATGGCTTCCTGGTCCTTGAGTACTCCTGAGATGTAGGAGATATGTATATATCTTAAAGAACAGAAACATATTTGCAATTATAAGCACTTTTTAGAAGATACTCTAAATAAAGGAGGTCAGGGGCCTATCTCAGATGTTGGCTAGAACACAATAAATTGCTTTGACCGTCTTGAGCTTTCCCAGACAAAAACTGGATGGGTCTTCCCAGGGATTAAATCTTTGGTTGCCAGAAGATATGTTACAGTTTGATCAAGTCTCTTAGTGCAGGATTTTGAAGAAAGTTTATGGACCAAGAGTTGAGCAGTTCTCAGTGGCCTACATACAAAAAAAGCTCCAAAAGGTCAAGGTTTGTGTATGCCCTGTTACTAAGAGTTACCTTGCCAACCCAACCAGGAGGGCAAATGCTTCTATTCTTTGGAGCTACACAGGGCTACTAGGAGAGGAGTTGGAATGGATCCTCCCAAAGCAGTGGTTCTCAACCAGGAGATTTTGCCCCTGAGAGAATATTTGGCAATACCAAGAGACATTTTTGTTTGTCACATCTACAGGAAGGAAGTACTGATACTGGCATCTAGTAGGAAGATGTTAGGGATGGTGCTAAACATTCTATAATGCACAAGACAGCCTTCTACAACAAAGAATTATCCAACCCGAAATGCAAGCCAGCAGTGACAAATGACAAAGACCCTTTGCTTGACCAAACTTTAGTCAGGTTCCTGAACCTTCTTCTAACCCCATCTGTACACTACTCTGTACACTGCTCTGTAAAATCCAGTTTTGGCAAGTACACTGCTAAGTCATTTTAGCAAGAACCCTTCACCCTTAATATCTTATTCGTTCCTCATCCTCTATCAAACCACCAGCGTCTGATCATCCTGACCTGTCTTCAGCAAAAATCCTGTTAGGCTGGTTTAGTCAAAATTCCCCTTCCCCTTGAGGTTTCCTCCAAGTAATTTTCTATCCACTGACCCCCAGCCTACTCCTTGGCTATAAATTACCACCTGGTGATGCTGTATGCAGAGTTGAACCCAATCTAACACCCCCACCACAAAATCCCACTGTCATCATCCTTATACCAATCACAGTGGTCCTGAATAAGGTTTTTCTTACTTGAATAAGAATCACTGAATCATTTTTTTAACAATAGAATAGGATTTTTTAAATTAGGAAAAAGCTATAATTTGTTTATATTCAATAGAAATGGAAAAGAACATGTGACTAATTTGTGGATCAATATGAATTATATAACATGCCATTGTTATTACAAGTAGAGGACTGAGCTGGAATTGAGAAGACAAATAAGTAATAACAGTCTTCTAAATGAGTGGCGCTGTGGTAAACCAGGTCATAAAAAACAGCAAAATTAAGTCCCTGAGGACTGCTCAGTTTAATTGGGCAGAGAGACATATAAAAAATTGACTACAATAAAATATGATGAGAGCTATATATCAATATAGTGATGTAATATGAAACATGAAAAGAAGAAAGGAACAATATGTGGAATATGAGGGGATTTGAAAAAATGGATTTCTCATACAGAGTCTGGCTCTGTCACCCAGGCTGGAGTACAGTGGCGCAATCTTGACTCACTGCAACCTCCACCTCCCAGGTTCAAGCAATTCTCCTGCCTCAGTCTCCCGAGTAGCTGGGATTACAGGTGCACACCACCATGCCTGGCTAATTTTTTTGTATTTTTAGTAGAGACAGGGTTTCAGCATGTTAACCAGGCTGGTCTTGAACTCCTGACTTCAGGTGATCGCCCACCTTGGCCTCCCAAAGTACTGGGATTAAAAGTGTGAGCCACTGTGCCCAGCCTGTTTCAGATAAATCTTAAGTCAGATATACATTATGTTTTTAAAAGGTGAAAGAGGTAACTGGAGGATAGAAAAGCATCAACAAAGGCATGGGAATCCTACTTGAGAATGAAGTATATATATTCCTACAAAAGTAGCCTAACCTAAAGGGATGAGGACAGAGAAGGTATGAAGACATAGGGTGGGCCCTTTGCAATCTTCAATGTTTGGACTCTAAGTGAGGAAGAAAGTTGACACCAGAGAAACACATTATACAACCTGAACCAGCACAGTAAAGGAGAAAGAAGAAACACAATCAAGTGTGATTCACAAAGTATAATGATGGAATTTGTGAAGCAACTGGTTATACAAAAAGAAATTTGAAAAATCAAAGGTATCCTTGGAAATTTCTTGTTGAGCACCTGGTGGGTGAACAGCAGTATAGTTAAAAGATTCTGACTTACAGGATGAGAAAGAGATTGAAGAAATGAAGAAATGACATAGTATATAATAAATTATTTTGTGTACATGTTAAGTACCTATGCACAAACATCCAGTAGTACTTCAATATACAGATCTGAATTTTAAGAGAACACTAATGACTGAAAATATTTATTTATTAAATATCTGTATGTTGGTGATTTATTGAGCATTTCTCAGCCAAGAATTGGAACTCCTGTTTTAAAGTCTAGAAAGTATTGCCTAAAGGAGATTGCATTTAATGGGGACCTAAGACAAGTACCCGGTTTTACAGTAAGCAATGCATATGAAATGCATAATTAAGTACCAAGATGTACACAACACTGAGTGTACAGTCAGAGAAGATCAGAAGGAAAGAGAAATCGAGTAGTGTAAAAAGACTTTACAGAGCTGGTGGAAGTAGGTTAGGCCTGGAAGGCTATGTAGAACTTAAATAAGCAGAGAAAAATAAAGGTATTCCACTCAAGGAAAAAAAAAACACACACAGGCAACAGCACAGTTGAACATGATGTATTCTCTGGACAGTGGGGAGACCAGTGGTTTTTTTTTTTTTTTTTTTTTTTTTAAAGGAAGTTTCATATTGAAGGGCAGTGGAAAATTAAGTTGGCTAAGTGCAATGGGGACAAAATCATAAGGAGATGAATATATACATACATACGTATGTGTGTATGTATATATAGGTATATGTGTATATAGATGTGCACAAACATACATATTTGTTTTGTGCAGCAGAATAATAATAGAAGGGATTTAATTTTTCAAATGAGTAGATAATTAAATCAATATTTAAGTAAGATTTGCTGGGCAGTAGAATGCAAAAAAAGAGAATTCAGTTTTTACTCTAAGTACAAACTAATGATAACTAATTTTCATTCCTTTCTTCACCACATATTTACTGAAGGATAAATATCTGTGTGCCATGCCGTGTTCTTGACCTTGGGTTACAGAGGTATACAACCCAGATCTCACATCCAACAGTTGGAATCTAGCTGGGAGAGACAGGCAACAGGCCAGAGAGTTTCCTACAACCACAACAGATCAAGGAGCTGACTTTAGACTGAGACAAGGGCACTAGGAATAAAATGAAGGCACAATAGATGACTATCAGTGGAAGAAAAAGAACAAAATTTCTAACTTTATAAATGAACAAATACTTCCACCATTGACAAAGAAGGAAAAGTGAGAAACCAGTCTGGTTCAAAATGAAAAATAAGTTCATCTTAGGACATATTTAATATGATGTGATAGCAACACAATTAATTCAGTGGAAAAAAAGACAAAAATAAGAAATAAGAAAAAAGCAATGGAAGAAAATTTTACCAGGACATATGCATGAGCTTCTGTGAGAAAAACGTAAAAACTTACCTTCAGTGAATAGATTCTCAGCTATAAAATAAGCAAGCTACGGTATTAAATAGATTTGAATTTGTACTATAGCACAACTATAGATAGCCAGTTATTAAAGTCCACAAACTACACTTAATAATGAGCAAATATTGTCTGTTCTATATGACTCATTTTTAAATCAACCAAATGATCACCTACTAACAAGACAGAATAAACCTGAATCAAAAATCTGTAGCAACAAACATACAAAAAAACCATTGTAATAGTGAATGGGTTTACCAGGTAGGTTTTATGATTAAATCAAAGCCAGATGTTGTGAAGCCTCCTTGTTTTCATGAGTTAAAAGAAGTAATTTTCTTCCAGTTAGCTGACTTCTTACTGTAAGGAAGGAGAACTTGAAAGTCAAGGAGAGTATTTACTGTTAAGCCATATAAGATGTTCCTGCCCTCTAAAGGCTGGTGTTCCTTCCAATGCCTTTTTCTAACTTCTAGCACAAGGAAACATTGGGCTCCATTCAGAGTTTTATAAATATCATTCAGTTCTCATGCTGAGGTTGACTGCTAAAATCTCCACAGTGCCATCCTGGGTGATTACATAAGATGGGCTACATATTAGAGTTGCCTATTACAAGTGGCTGAATAAACTAATAGCAAAACCATATCTATTTTCTTTACTACCAAACAGTGTGTGTGTGTGTGTGTGTGTGTTTTAGTTTGCACTTATTGTTCCATTCATGATCTTCTGCTGCTAATCTTATCATAGTTTCCTGCATGATGAGCATCTTTCTATTAGCTATATATCTGGTGAATTTACTTTATAATTATTCCTGTTAGGATTGGATTAACCTATAAGGTAACTAACCACTTATCTATAGAGTTTTGAGAAGTAATATTCTGGGTTTTTTTTAAGTGAGAAAGATAGACAAGTAACACAATGGGAGCATATAATAATCTGCTTCCTGGCCTGATCTCTTCTTTGGAGGAAGAACAATACCATAGCCATATAGTTTTGTTGGAAGTCAATGTCACTTTAAAAAACCTGCATGTTGTCTATGAAGAAACTCAACAGTAAGGAAGCCAAATATTCTTCATAATTGGTAAACAGAAACAGAAAAACAAGTCTACTATTAACCATGTTAACATCTGCCAGAATTTTGTCCTGAAAGGTTGTCTCACTAGAGGCAAAAGAGCTATTGTTATCAGCTTTCAGCTAATTAATTTAAGGAGACAACTTGCAGTTAGTCATACAAATTGCAACAGTGTGGGGATTTGGGTACATCTTCTAGATACTACCAAGAAAGCCTCCAATTCTTTACAATCTAAAACATGAAAAACATAAAATGTACATTTTAAATTATCAAAAGAAATACATTGCTTAAAACACAATGGTACACAAAAATATCAATTCTTCTCATCTCTTACAAATATGTTTAACTAGTCAAAAACTATTGTTTCCCCAAATTCACTTTGGCATTATCAGAGAAATATAACAATATCCAATGATCCATATTTATCATATTTTTAAAAACATCAACAAGTAGTTATTATATATCATTAGGCGGCAAGTTTTACCTTGAGTTGATGTTGCAAAAATAGTCTTCTAAAACAAGTCAAGAATGACAATGGGTTTCAAATCTCATCTCAACTCAAATTGATTGGTAGTAGATTCTAGAACACTTTTTTTGTTTGTTTGTTTGTTTTTATTATTATACTTTAAGTTTTAGAGTACTCGTGCACAATGCACAAGTTAGTTACATATGTATAAATGTGCCATGCTGGTGTGCTGCACCCAGTAACTCGTCATCCAGCATTAGGTATATCTCCCAGTGCTATCCCTCCCCCCTCCCCCCACCCCACAACAGTCCCCAGAGTGTGATGTTCCCCTTCCTGTGTCCATGTGTTCTCATTGTTCAATTCCCACCTATGAATGAGAATATGCGGTGTTTGGTTTTCCGTTCTTGCGATAGTTAACTGAGAATGATGATTTCCAATTTCATCCATGTCCCTACAAAGGACATGAACTCATCATTTTTGATGGCTGCATAGTATTCCATGGTGTATATGTGCCACGTTTTCTTAATCCAGTCTATCATTGTTGGACATTTGGGTTGGTTCCAAGTCTTTGCTATTGTGAATAATGCCGCAATAAACATATGTGTGCATGTGTCTTTATAGCACCATGATTTATAGTCCTTTGGGTATATACCCAGAAATGGGATGGCTGCATCAAATGGTATTTCTAGTTCTAGATCCCTGAGGAATCACCACACTGACTTCCACAATGGTTGAACTAGTTTACAGTCCCATCAACAGTGTAAAAGTGTTCCTATTTCTCCACATCCTCTCCAGCACCTGTTGTTTCCTGACTTTTTAATGATAGCCATTCTAACTGGTGTGAGATGGTATCTCATTGTGGTTTTGATTTGCATTTCTCTGATGGCCAGTGATGGTGAGCATTTTTTCATGTGTGTTTTGGCTGCATAAATGTCTTCTTTTGAGAAGTGTCTGTTCATGTTCTTCGCCCACTTTTTGATGGGGTTGTTTGTTTTTTTCTTGTAAATTTGTTTGAGTTCATTGTAGATTCTGGATATTAGCCCTTTGTCAGGTGAGTAGGTTGCGAAAACTTTCCCTCATTTTGTAGGTTGCCTATTCACTCTGATGGTAGTTTCTTTTGCTGTGCAGAAGCTCTTTAGTTTAATTAGATCCCATTTGTTAATTTTGGCTTTTGTTGCCATTGCTTTTGGTGTTTTAGACATGAAGTCCTTGCCCATGCCTATGTCCTGAATGGTAATGCCTAGGTTTTCTTCTAGGGTTTTTATGGTTTTAGGTCTAACGTTTAAGTCTTTAATCCATCTTGAATTGATTTTTGTATAAGGTGTAAGGAAGGGATCCAGTTTCAGCTTTCTACATATGGCTAGCCAGTTTTCCCAGCACCATTTATTAAATAGGGAATCCTTTCCCCATTGCTTGTTTTTCTCAGGTTTGTCAAAGATCAGATAGTTGTAGATATGAGGCATTATTTCTGAGGGCTCTGTTCTGTTCCATTGATCTATATCTCTGTTTTGGTACCAGTACCATGCTGTTTTGGTTACTGCAGCCTTGTAGTATAGTTTGAAGTCAGGTAGCGTGATGCCTCTAGCTTTGTTCTTTTGGCTTAGGATTGACTTGGTGATGCGGGCTCTTTTTTGGTTTCATATGAACTTTAAGGTAGTTTTTTCCAATTCTGTGAAGAAAGTCATTGGTAGCTTGATGAGGATGGCATTAAATCTGTAAATTACCTTAGGCAGTATGGCCATTTTCACGATATTGATTCTTCCTACCCATGAGCATGGAATGTTCTTCCTTTTGTTTGTATCCTCTTTTATTCCCTTGAGCAGTGGTTTGTAGTTCTCCTTGAAGAGGTCCCTCACGTCCCTTGTAAGTTGGATTCCTAGGTATTTTATTCTCTTTGAAGCAATTGTGAAGGGGAGTTCACTCATGATTTGGCTCTCTGTTTGTCTGTTGTTGATGTATAAGAATGTTTGTGATTTTTGTACATTGATTTTGTATCCTGAGACTTTGCTGAAGTTGCTTATCAGCTTAAGGAGATTTTGGGATGAGACAATGGGGTTTTCTAGATATACAATCATGTCATCTGCAAACAGGGACAATTTGACTTCCTCTTTTCCTAATTGAATACCCATTATTTCCTTCTCCTGCCTAATTGCCGTGGCCGGAACTTCCAACACTATGTTGAATAGGAGTTGTGAGAGAGGGCATCCTTGTCTTGTGCCAGTTTTCAAAGGGAATGCTTCCAGTTTTTGCCCATTCAGTATGATATTGGCTGTGGGTTTGTCATAGATAGCTCTTATTATTTTGAGATACGTCCCATCGATACCTAATTTATTGAGAGTTTTTAGCATGAAGCGTTGTTGAATTTTGTCAAAGGCCTTTTCTGCATCTATTGAGATAATCATGTGGTTTTTGTCTTTGGTTCTGTTTATATGCTGGATTACATTTATTGATTTGCATATATTGAACCAGCCTTGCTTCCCAGGGATGAAGCCCACTTGATCATGGTGGATAAGCTTTTTGATGTGCTGCTGGATTCAGTTTGCCAGTGTTTTATTGAGGATTTTTGCATCAATGTTCATCAAGGATATTGGTCTAAAATTCTCTTTATTGGTTGTGTCTCTGCCAGGCTTTGGTATCAGGATGATGCTGGCCTCATAAAATGAGTTAGGGAGGATTCCCTCTTTTTCTATTGATTGGAATAGTTTCAGAAGGAATAGTACCAGATCCTCCTGGTACCTCTGGTAGAATTGGGCTGTGAATCCATCTGGTCCTGGACTCTTTTTCGTTGGTAAGCTATTGATTATTGCCACAATTTCAGGGCCTGTTATTGGTCTATTCAGAGATTCAACTTCTTCCTAGTTTAGTCTTGGGAGGGTGTATGTGTTGAGGAATTTATTCATTTCTTCTAGATTTTCTAGTTTATTTGCGTAGAGGTGTTTGTAGTATTCTCTGATGGTAGTTTGTATTTCTGTGGGATCAGTGGTGATATACCCTTTATCATTTTTTATTGCATCTATTTGATTCTTCTCTCTTTTTTTCTTTATTAGTCTTGCTAGCGGTCCATCAATTTTGTTGATCCTTTCAAAAAACAAGCTCCTGGATTCATTAATTTTTTGAAGGGTTTTTTGTGTCTCTATTTCCTTCAGTTCTGCTCTGATTTTAGTTATTTCTTGCCTTCTCCTAGCTTTTGAATGTGTTTGCTCTTGATTTTCTAGTTCTTTTAATTGTGATGTTAGGGTGTCAATTTTGGATCTTTCCTGTTTTCTCTTGTGGGCATTTAGTGCTATAAATTTCCCTCTACACACTGCTTTGAATGCATCCCAGAGATTCTGGTATGTTGTGTCTTCATTCTTGTTGGTTTCAAAGAACATCTTTATTTCTGCCTTCATTTCGCTATGTACCCAGTAGTCATTCAGGAGCAGGTTGTTCAGTTTCCATGTAGTTGAGCAGTTTTGAGTGAAATTCATAATCCTGAGTTCTAGTTTGATTGCACTGTGATCTGAGAGATAGTTTCTTATAATTTCTGTTCTTTTACATTTGCTGAGGAAAGCTTTACTTCCAAGTATGTGGTCAATTTTGAAATAGGTGTGGTGTGGTGCTGAAAAAAATGTATATTCTGTTGATTTGGGGTGGAGAGTTCTGTAGATGTCTATTAGGTCTGCTTGGTGCAGAGCTGAGTTCAATTCCTGGGTATCCTTGTTGACTTTCTGTCTCGTTGATCTGTCTAATGTTGACAGTGGGGTGTTAAAGTCTCCCATTATTAATGTGTGGGAGTCTAAGTCTCTTTGTAGGTCACTCAGGACTTGCTTTATGAATCTGGGTGCTCCTGTATTTGGTGCATATATATTTAGGATAGTTAGCTCTTCTTGTTGAATTGATCCCTTTACCATTATGTAATGGCCTTCTTTGTCTCTTTTGATCTTCATTGGTTTAAAGTCTGTTTTATCAGAGACTAGGATTGCAAGCCCTGCCTTTTTTTGCTTTCCATTTGCTTGGTAGATCTTCCTCCATCCTTTTATTTTGAGCCTAAGTGTGTCTCTGCACGTGAGATGGGTTTCCTGAATACAGCACACTGATGGGTCTTGAGTCTTTATCCAATTTGCCAGTCTGTGTCTTTTAATTGGAGCATTTAGTCCATTTACATTTAAAGTTAATATTGTTATGTGTGAATTTGATCCTGTCATTATGATGTTAGCTGGTTATTTTGCTCGTTAGTTGATGCAGTTTCTTCCCAGTCTTGATGGTCTTTACATTTTGGCATGATTTTGCAGTGGCTGGTACCGGTTGTGCCTTTCCATGTTTAGCGCTTCCTTCAGGAGCTCTTTTAGGGCAGGCCTGGTGGTGATAAAATCTCTCAGCATTTGCTTTTCTGTAAAGGATTTTATTTCTCCTTCACTTATGAAGCTTAGTTTGGCTGGATATGAAATTCTGGGTTGAAAATTCTTTTCTTTAAGAATGTTGAATATTGGCCCCCACTCTCTTCTGGCTTGTAGAGTTTCTGCCAAGAGATCTGCTGTTAGTCTGATAGGCTTCCCCTTGTGGGTAACACGACCTTTCTCTCTGGCTGCCCTTAACATTTTTTCCTTCATTTCAACTTTGGTGAATCTTACAATTATGTGTCTTGGAGTTGCTCTTCTCGAGGAGTATCTTTGTGGCATTCTCTGTATTTCCTGAATCTGAATGTTGGCCTGCCTTGCTAGATTGGGGAAGTTCTCCTGGATAATATCCTGCAGAGTGTTTTCCAACTTGGTTCCATTCTCCCCGTCACTTTCAGGTACACCAATCAGACGTAGATTTGGTCTTTTCACATAGTCCCATATTTCTTGGAGGCTTTGCTCGTTTCTTTTTTCTCCAAACTTCCCTTCTCGCTTCATTTCATTCATTTCATCTTCCATCGCTGATACCCTTTCTTCCATTTGATCGCATTGGCTCCTGAGGCTTCTGCATTCTTCACATAGTTCTTGAGCTTTAGTTTTCAGCTCCATCAGCTCCTTTAAGCACTTCTCTGTATTGGTTATTCTAGTTTTACATTCATCTAAATTTTTTTCAAAGTTTTCGACTTCTTTGCCTTTGGTTTGAATATCCTCCTGTAGCTCAGAGTAATTTGATCGTCTGAAGTCTTCTTCTCTCAGCTCGTCAAAGTCATTCTCCGTCCAGCTTTGTCCCATTGCTGGTGAGGAACTGCGTTCCTTTGGAGGGGGAGAGGCACTCTGCTTTTTAGAGTTTCCAGTTTTTCTGCTCTGTTTTTTCCCCATCTTTGTTGTTTTATCTACTTTTGGTCTTTGATGATGGTGATGTACAGATGGGTTTTTGGTGTGGATGTCCTTTCTGTTTGTTAGTTTTCCTTGTAACAGACAGGACCCTCAGCTGCAGGTCTGTTGGATTACCTGGCCATGTGAGGTGTCAGTCTGCCCCTGCTGGGGGGTGCCTCCCAGTTAGGCTGCTCAGGGGTCAGGGGTCAGGGACCCACTTGAGGTGGCAGTCTGCCCATTCTCACATCTCCAGCTGTGTGCTGGGAGAACCACTGCTCTCTTCAAAGCTGTCAGGGACATTTAAGTCTGCAGAGGTTACTGCTGTCTTTTTGTTTGTCTGTCAATGCCCCCAGAGGTGGAGCCTACAGAGGCAGGCAGGCCTCCTTGAGCTGTGGTGGGCTCCACCCAGTTCCAGCTTCCCTGCTGCTTTGTTTACCTAAGCAAGCCTGGGCAATGGCAGGCACCCCTCCCCCAGCCTGGCTGCCGCCTTGCAGTTTGATCTCAGACTGCTGTGCTAGCAATCAGGGAGACTCTGTGGGCGTAGGACCCTCCAAGCCAGGTGCGGGATATAATCTCCTGGTGTGCCGTTTTTTAAGCCTGTCAGAAAAGCGCACTATTCGGGTGGGAGTGACCTGATTTTCCAGGTGCCATCTTTCACCCCTTTCTTTGACTAGGAAAGGGAACTCCCTGACCCCTTGCGCTTCCCGAGTGAGGCAATGCCTAGCCCTTCCTCAGCTCGTGCACGGTGCGCGCACCCACTGACCTGCACCCACTCTCTGGCACTCCCTAGTGAGATGAACCCGGTACCTCAGATGGAAATGCAGAAATCACCCGTCTTCTGCATCGCTCACGCTGGGAGCTGTAGACCGGAGCTGTTCCTATTTGGCCATCTTGGCTCCCGCCCCACAAAAAAAGCTAGAACACTGTTTTTAAAAAGAATTTCACTGTTGCTGCTGTGCTTAGTCAGCAATAGTGCCATAATTGATAAGTGATGAGTACTGTGGGATGGGTGGGGCAATTACTGCTCTAATGTCATCAATTCAACACACCAAGTTAAGGTAGTGGCTGACAAGTTTAGTAATTAGAGCGGTGTAATGGTAACATGAATGAGCAGCGATTACCAACAAATTATCAAAGTTCTAGAGGATTGCTTCGTGACATGCAACCACCTCTCTACTTCTGGCACAAGACTATATGTCATATGAAGCTTCTCAGAAACAGCTTAATGTGACAGTTTTACTTTGGTGGAAAGTTTGTGACGTTTATTGAGTACCTACTATGAACCAAGTATTTAGCTAGATACTGGAGACACACACACACCATACACACACACACATTCTAGCTTTCCTAGTAAGTAGTTCACATACTGTTTCATTCAGTGGGTTAGAAATATTTCCATAATTTTGGGGTGATGAGATTAGATCATGTGAGGTAAAAATTCAGAAAAAAAGCAATATGTAAACTAATCAGGAGTCTGAATATGGAGTATACTTCTACTCAACTCATCAATGTCCTTCAAATGGGAAGCCAGTGTCTATATCTAAGATGTGGGGTTATGAGTGTAGAAACAGACAGCATGCCACATCAGGGGAGGGGGTTTTATGTTGGGAAACAGCTGCCACTGATTTCTTAAACCTTCAAAGAAACATGAACTAAACCATCCCACGATATTAAGAATATGTCCAAGTTGCTCTGGTGCACAAATTAGAACTCAGGATTAAAACTCACTCAAAATCACACAATTACATGGAAATTGAACAACCTACTCCTGAATAACTCCTGGGTAAATAACAAAATTAAGGAAAAAATTCTTTGAAAAAATTTCTTTGAAACCAGTCAGAAGAAAGAGGCAATGTACCAGAATCTCTAGGCCACAGCTAAAGCAGTGTTAAGAGGGAGATGTATAGCACGAAATGCCTGTATCAGAAAGCTAGAAAGATCTCAAATTGACATACTAACATCACAATTAAAATAACTAAAGAAGCAAGAGCAAACAAATCCAAAAGCTAGCAGAAGACAAGAAATAACTATTATCAGAGCAGTACTGAAGGAGATAGAGACATGAAAAGCCCTGCAACAATTAATGAATCCAGGAGCTGTTATTTTGAAAAAATTAATAAAATAGATAGACTGCTAGCTAGGCTAATAAGGAAGAAAAGAGAGAAGAATCAAATAGACACAATAAACAGTGATAAAGGGGATATCACCACTCACCCCACAGAAATACAAACTACCATCAGAGAATACTATAAAGAACTCTATGCAAATAAACTAGAAAATCTAAAAAGAAAGGATAAATTCTTGGACACATACACCCTCCCAAGACTAAACCATGAAGAAATTGAATTTCTGAACACACCAATAACAAGTTCTGAAATTGAGGCAGTAATTAATAGCCTACCAACCAAAAAACAAAACAAAACAAAACAAAAAAACAACACAGGACCAGATGGATTCCCAGCTGAATTCTACAAGAGGTACAAAGAGGAGCTGGTACCATTCCTTCTGGAACTATTTCAAACAATTAAAAGGAGGGACTCCTCCCTAACTCATTTTATGAAGACAGCATCATCCTCATACCAAAACTTGGCAGAGACACAATAAAAAAAGAAAATGTCAGGCCAATATCCCTAATGAACATCTATGTGAAAATCATCAATAATATACTGGGAAACCGAATTCAGCAGCACATCAAAAAGCTTATCCACCACAATCAAGTCGGCTTCATCTCTGGGATGCAAGGCTGGTTCAACATATGCAACTCAATAAACATAATTCATCACATAAACAGAACCAAAGACAAAAACCACATGATTATCTCAATAGATGCAGAAAAGGCCTTTGATAAAATTCAACATCCCTTCATGTTAAAAACTCTCAATAAACTAGGTATTGATGGAACATATCTCAAAATAATAAGAGCTATTTATGACAAACCCACAGCCAATATTATAGTGAATGGGCAAAAGCTGGAAGCATTCCCTTTGAAAACCGGCACAAGACAAGGATGCCCTCTCTCACCACTCCTATTCAACATAGTATTGGAAGTTCTGGCCAGGGCAATCAGACAAGGGAAAGAAATAAAGTATATTTAAATAGGGAGAGAGGAAGTCAAATAGCCTCTGTTTGCAGATGACATGATTGCATATTTAGAAAACCCCATTGTCTCAGCCCAAAAACTCCTTAAGCTGATAAGTAACTTCAGCAAAGCCTCAGGACACAAAATCAATGTGCAAAAATCACAAGCATTCCTATACACCAACAATAGATAAGCAGAGAGTCAAATCATGAGTGAACTCCCATTCACAATTGCTACGAAGTCGATAAAATACCTAGAAATATAGCTAACAAGGGATATGAAGGACCTCTTCAAGGAGAACTACAAACCACTGCCCAGGGAAATAATAGAGGACACTAACAAATAGAAAAACATTCCATGCTCATGGATAGGAAGAATAAATATTGTGAAACTGGGCATACTGCCCAACGTAATTTAAAGACTCAGTGCTATTCCCATCAAACTATCATTGACATTCTTCACAAAATTAGAAAAAAAACTACTTTAAATTTCATATAGAATCAAAGAAGACCCCATATAGCCAAGATAAACCTAAGCAAAAGAACAAAGCTAGAGGCATCACGCTACCTGACTTCTAACTATACTACAAGTCTACAGTAACCAAAACAGCACGTTACTGGTACCTAAACAGACATACAGGCCAATAGAGTAGAACAAAGACCTCAGAAATAATACCACCCATCTACAACCATCTGATCTTCGACAAACCTGACAAAAACAAGCAATGGGGAACAGATCTCCTATTCAATAAATGGTGCTGGGAAAACTGGCTAGCCAAATGCAGAAAACTGAAACTGGAACTCTTCCTTACACCTTATACAAAAACATAACTCAAAATGGATTAAAGAGTTAAATGTAAAACCCAAAACCATAAAAACCCTAGAAGAAAACAAAGGCATACCTTTCAGGACATAGGCATGAGAAAAGACTTCATGATGAAAATGCCAAAAGCAATTGCAACAAAAGCCAAAATTGACAAATGGAATCTAAATAAATGAAAGAGCCTGTGCACAGCAAAAGAAACTATCATAAGAGTGAACAGGCAACCTACAGAAGCGGAGAAAATTTTTGCAATCTACTGATCTGACAAAGGTCGAATATCCAGAATTTACAGGAAACTTAAACAAATTTACAAGAAAAAAAATTCCATCAAAAAGTGGGCAAAGGATATAATAGATACTTTTCAAAAGAAGACATTTATGTGGCTAAAAAAATATGAAAATAAGCTCAACATCACTGATTATTAGAGAAATGCAAATTAAAATCACAATGAGATACCATCTCATAATAATCAGAATGACAAATATTAAAAAGTCAAGAAACAATAGATGCAGGAGATGTGCAGAAAGGGGAACACTTTTACACTGTTGGTGGGAATGTAAATTAGTTCAACCATTGTGGAAGACAGTATGGTGATTCCTCAAGGATTTGACCAAGCTATCCCATTACTGGGTATATACCCAAAGGAATATAAACCATCCTACTATAAAGACATATGCACACATATGTTTATTGCAGCACTATTTACAAGAGCAAAGACATAGAAGTAACCCAAATGCCTATCAATGATAGACTGAATAAAGAAAATGTGGTACATATATACCATGGAATACTATGCAGCCATAAAAAGAAATGAGATCATGTCCTTTGCAGGGGCATAGATGAAGCTGGAAACCATCATGCTAAGCAAACTAACGTGGGAACAGAAAACCAAACATTGCATGTTCTCACTCATAGGTGGGAGTTGAACAATGAGAACATGTGGACATAGGGAGGGTGTCCACACACCAGTGCCTGTTGAGAGGTGGGGGGCGAGGGGAGGGAACTTATAGGATGGGTCAATAGGTGCAGCAAACCACCATGGCACATATATACATATGTAACAAACCTGCACATTCTGCACATGTATCCTGGAACTTAAAATAAAAAAAAAAAGGATAATATATGGGGCCAGGCATGGTGACTCATGCCTATAATCCCAGCACTTTGGGATGCCAAGTTGGGTGGATTGCTTGAGCCCAGGAGCTTGAGACCAACCTGGGTAACATGGGGAATCACAGTCTCTACAAAAAATACAAAAATTAGCTGGGCGTGGTTGCACACTCCTGTGGTTCCAGCTACTCAGAAGGCTGAGGGGAGAGGATAGCTTGAGCTCAGGAGATTGGGGTTTGGATGACCCGAGATCACATCACTGCACTACAACCTGGGTGACAGAGTGAGACCCTGTCTTACAAAAAAAAAAAAAGAAAGAAAAGAAAAGAGAAGAAAATATACGTATATGGAGAGAAACTGTGAGTATAATGGTAGAAATGGTTTCATCATTAGGTTTATCAATCAAATGTAAAATGATATTTATATTGGCTAAGTAGATAAGTGGTTAATTTATAGGTACTTTAGTGTTAGCCTAATTTCCTTGTAACAAAAATATTTATGAAACATCTCTAGTAGATTATTGGCACTGATGACAGCAATAATTTTTTCTATTCATGCACCCTCTTTGACATGTGGCTTTGTTGGCTCTGTAAGTAAGAGGCAGAGCTCATTTCCTCACCCCTGGAATCTGGACAGGCCTCTTATTTTGAATTAACCAATAGAATATGGTAGAAGATCTATTAGGGAAGTTCTAAACCAAGGCCTCAGGAGGCCTTGCAGCCTCTGTTCTCATCCTGAAGTGCTACTATTACCATGAGAAGTTTTCCAGCCTTATTATGAATGCAAGACAGCAAGGAATGGCCTAGCTGTCAGCCAGCAACAATTTCCAAGCATATGACAAAGACCACCTTAGACCATTCTGTCCCAGTGGAGTGGCTAGATAATTCACTGCCTAAGTGATTCCAGATGAGACCAGCAGAACCACCTAGTTGAGCCAGCCCAAAGTAATGATCCAAAGAAATGTGAGCAAATGAAATGTTTTGCTGTATTAACTTACTAAATTTTAGGGTGACTTTTCACTGAGAGGTGGTGCTTCCATAGGAAAAAAAAATCTAAAACTGGTGGCATTAACAAAAGAACTCTTAGTAGAGGGTGGAGATGCAGTGAAGAGTCTCCTATATGTATCTCAAAAAAGAGTGAGTTATGTAGTGCCAGAAACTTCGGCAAAGCTGTCACTTGGAGTAATTTGGAAGATAGAAAATGTAACCAATGTAGACTTAATATGGTTAAAATGGGCTTTTTCCACAAATTGAGCTATAGAGTCATTGCAATATCAGTAAAAATTCTAGCAGGTGTTTTGAAGAAATTGGCAAGCTAATTCTGAAATTGTGAGTAAAGGCAAAAGAACTAAAATAATCACACCATTTCAAAAAGAATAACAAGATTGGAAGATTTCAAGACATTTTATACAACTACATAGCAGGGTGGTGAGCTATTGGAATAATGACAGTCATTTAGATCAATGGAAAGTCAGGGAATAGACCCACCCTTATAAGGTCACCTGATTTGGCATAGGGATGTCAAGGTAACTCAGTGGAAATCTGGAAATGCTGGAGATAATAGAGAGAAAGAGGATCTGTGTGTGTGTGTGTGTGTGTAATATATGTTATACATTTTACATACATATTACATATATGAAAAATTTATCCTTGACTATTAACTCATACCATGTACACAAATTAAATAAAAATGGATCATGGACCTGACAGTTACAGCTAAAATTATAAAACTTCTGGAAGAAAACATGAAAAATCTTTGTGACACTGGGATAGGGCAAGATTTCTTAAATAGGAAAGAGGAAATCATGAAGCAAAAATGGATAAAATGGAATTCATCAAAGTTAAAGACTTTCGTTCTTTTAGAGACCTGGTTAAAACATGGATAGATAAGACACCAACTGGGAAAAAATGTCTGTCACACATTTCTCTGACAAAATACTTGCATGGAGAATACATAAAGAACTCTTATACTACTATAATATCAAGAAAAACGGCCCAGTTTTTTAAAAAGGCAAAATATTTTAACACATATTTTACAAAAAAAATGTGCAAACAAACAATAAATCCATAAAGAGATGGTCAACATCACTCATCAGGGAAGTACAAATTACAATCACAGTGACATATCACTACATACTCACTACAATGTCTCAAATTAAAAAGACCAGTACTACCAAGTGTTGAAAACTATGTGAGCAACTGCAACTCTCATACATTTCTGATGGGATTGAAAAATGGAGAGGGAGGAAAGTTGGTAGTTTCTTACGAAGCTAAACATGTACTTTTCATTGACCAGGAATCTCACTCCTAGGTATGCACTCAAGAGGAATAAAAATATATGTCCACACATACCTACTTGCAAATGTTCATAAGAGTTTTAGTGTTAGTAGCCGAACATTAAAATATGAAATGTACCACAGCTAGTGAATAAACACATAATACCACAGAGTAGATTATGGTATATCTACACTGTGAAATGTTAACAATAGAAAGAAATGAACTATTGATACATGCAAAAATATGGATAAATATCTAAAGTATTATGATAAATGAAAGAAGCCACAAACAAAATAATATAATGTATGATAACATTAATACAAAATCTAGAAAAGACAAAAGTACAGTAACAGAAAGCAGATCAATGGCTGCTTAAGCCCAGGAATTAGGAGAGAAATTTGTCTGCAAAGGATTTTAAGAAATCATTTTTGAATGTGTGTGGGTGGGGAAGGGGAGAGTATAATTTGACGTTTTAGTCTCCTTGTCTTTGGATTAAAAGAAGTCACACAGAAGAAGCTACAGCCTTATCTATGAGGAGTTTGGCTTCTGGTTAAAATCTACTTGCGATTTTTCAGGTCTGGCTGTGGTCAATTACAAAGGCTTTAACTGATAGGTCTTGTGGAAAAAAGCTGCCCTCTCCACATCATACTTAGTGCAGACTAGTGCATTACATCACTAAGGAAAGTTGCAGTCAAGGACTCAGGATCCTCTGTTCAGTCACGCTTTTACATACTTTAGCATTCCTAGCCAAGGAATCTTCATTCCTACACGTCTTTCTGGGGTCTTCAGCCAAGGTTGTCTTCAAGTACGTCTACCAAGGCCTGTTTATTGGGGGAAGGAGCGGGAAACTTTGAAGACATTTTTCCTCAGTCCAACTCAGTGCTCAGTATTTTTCCACTCCTAGCCTGACTTCCTCCTCCCAGCCCCTGAGTCCATAAAACTACAGAATCCTTCTGTTCAGGATGCTCTCAACAGTGAGATGACCCCACATTTGTGCAGATCCACCTGACCCTTGACCAGTGCACCATTCCATGGGGGAAAATGGAAAAGGGGAAGTTGGCACTCTTTCCACTTTAGACTCTTGCTTTATGGTTACCTTCATTTTTGGCTTTTTGCTTTATTCACCTGCTCCAAAACATGGCAGCTCATTCCTCACCCTCTCTCTCTAGCTCAGCTGAGCTCCTGACAATCGACATCCAGGCCTAATTCAGTTTTCATATCCCTCAATTTTGGGCCTGATGTATTAGTGGGAAGAGACTTGTGAGAGGGGATAAATGTATTTGCCTGTGAGAAGGATAAGAAAAATTGTACACAGAGGGAAGCCTGTTTGCAAAGACAGATATAATAATGCTTCACATTCCTGTATCTCTGTAATGTGACTTTGCCACTCTTTCCACCAAAGGTTGGATTTAATATTCTGTCTTGGAATCTGATCTGGCTTTGTGTCTTGTTTTGAGCAACAGAATTCAGCAAAAGATGGAGTTGTGAGCCTAGGCCTCAAAAGACCTTGCAGTTGGCACTTCTCCCCTCCTGAATTTTTGACAACTGATCTGAGGCTCTATTCTAAGTCTAATAAGGGAAATTTCCTGGTCTTTCCTGGTAGAGACTGAGAAGGGAGAAGTGAAAGGGGGAAAAGTAGCAAAGAGAAAGGGAAAAACTGGGTCATTCGATAATCACAATGAACTTGAAGATGTTTTAGTGAATGTGGATGCAAAGGATGTTGGGCTGAGGATGATTGATCAGAGCTCAGGCTTGCAAGACGTAGGGTAATACTGGTCATAATTTATGGCCCAGAAATCCAAGGCAGGTAAATAGAAGGACAAATGGTAGGACAAGGACCAAAGCAGGAACCTGTAAAATGATCAAACTCAAGCTTCATTACTGGAGCTGATAGCCAAATGCAGTCGTGTCCTTAGTGAATGATTGTGGGCTAGGAGTTGAGCAATCTGTAAGTGGAGGCTAATGACCCAGGAAGCCAAGGAGTAGTGCAGTTGATGTGGTGCTGTTCACTTCAGCAATAGCAAAATCGCTTTCCTGCAAGCCATGTTGTACTGATAATACTTGTGAGTGATTCCATCCTTTTAACCAGGCTACACAGTCATGTGACCTCAAAGAGAGCAAGCCAATGTATAATTAGTCTTTCCACTATGGAATGCCCAGGAATCAGACATTAAATCATGGAGAAACATTAAAAAACCCAGAGACCAGTTGAAAACGTGAAAATTTAATATCCTGGCAAGTAAATATATTGACTTCATGTATATACTACAATAATCCCTGACTAAATGTTTTTTAAACTGAAAATATATTACATATAATATGCAATACATTCAGTTTTTATTTAATTAGGGATTATTATTATGTGTTTATATTATAATAATCTCATATTAAATTAAAATTCTGAAAATATTTGGGAGAAAGATGGATATAGTTATAGATCTATGGATACATATATTGGAGAAACATATTGTTTTATTCATTAGGTATTATTAGTTATTTTGCTTCTTAGGGATTATTAATGAAGATAGATATAGAGATAGAGATATTAATATATATTCATATGCATTATTTAATCTATAAGTATTCTTGATACCAGTGCAAAAAAAGAGTGAGAATGATAACTGAGAAGAGCTTGAATTTTTCTCAGAGGGGCCTTGGCATCTCTAGTGATCCAGCTGCTTCAGACTGTAAAGAGCAGTGAACTGTCACTTTTCATTTCTAGTCATTCAAAGACCAGTCACTTGCAGGGCTGCCCAGCATCTTTTCCTCACCAAATTCTTAGTGATTGCCAAAGGAACCTTGATTCTGAAAGAAGAGGGAAAATATTTTAACTCAAATCTATGCCACTGAGATTTACTGTCTGCCTAAAACATCAAACTGTTTTTCATGTCATTTGCAAGGACCGAATCAAACATGGGAAATGTAGAGATGTGTACTCTTAGGACCATATGAATATGAAAGACACAACGAATGAAGTTGTCCTTTCCCAAGAGAAATTAGATACTGAAGAATGAGAAGTGGCATCCCTTCAACATACAGGGAAGGAATAGTAATGTGTTATATCTAGAGTCTTCTAAAAGAGCACAGGCTGAATAGCACTGTTTTTCAGGGAGCAGCAGAAGTTAAATGCACAGCAGAACTGTGATGAAATAGTACTGTAGTTGTTTTTAATTTTAGTAGCTGAAAAGTGTCTTACAGAGACATGCACATTTTTGTCTATTACAAACCAGAGCCTTTTTTTTATTATTATACTTTCAGTTTTAGGGTACATATGCACAATGTGCAGGTTAGTTACATATGTATACATGTGCCATGCTGGTGTGCTGCACCCATTAACTCATCATTTAGCATTAGGTATATCTCCTAAAGCTATCCCTCCCCCCTCCCCCCACCCCACAACAGTCCCCAGAGTGTGATGTTCCCCTTGCTGTGTCTATGTGTTCTCATTGTTCAATTCCCACCTATGAGTGATTTTAACAGAAAACTTACTTTGTTGAAAATCTGCATAAACTGTCAGTGAAAAAGTCTCTCTTTTACAAGGTAGAAGTAGCTTGAAATATAAGAACTTCTCTTAATATGGTCACTTGGGCTGACTATTATTACTGAGTCAACTTCTGGTTAAGCCTTAGGCATAAATAGCAAAAATACAGCAGCCCACAGAGAACTGTGGGGAAATTCTATTTTATCAATATATATATATATTTTTTACCCAGACACTTCATTTACTTCTCTGTCTCTCCTGATAACTTCCTTGAGTGCATGGAACGTAACTCAGCATTTTTTATAATCTGAGTGCCCAGTGCAATGTTTGGCCACAAAGAGCAGATGTGTAGTAAAATTTTAATAAAAGAATCTGTTAATTCTCTGATTTTCCAGTGCATATTGACTGATGATTGTTGAACAGAAGGTATAATGCAACAACTAATTTTGATAGTTTTAGTAGAGCTTGAAAAATATTTTGTAATCAAGGAGACTGAAATGAATGGCTCTGTAATGTGGTTACACATTGCATTTTCCCAGGTACCCTTTCTCTTTTATTAACATGAATACTGGTATAATTCAAATGAACTGGTTCAGGCAGAACATTGTTCTTGAGACCACAGTAATGGCCAATACAGTTTTGAATGAAGATATGGCTTTTTGTGGAAGAAGGAATTGAAAAGTTTTTTTTTTTAAATTAGCAGACTAGGCAATTCATATGAAGATAGGGTCCTATTAAGTTTTCTCATAAGTGTCTCCCTGATACTTAACACAATGCTTAGTAAATAGTAGGTATTCAATGTATCTATGTGGAACAACTTTATTTGCCAGGAAAACATAAACATAACCAAGAATGAACTGGCACATTGTAAACATAAGACACTGATCTAGATTTGTGTGGACAGAATGACTTATTGGGTAAGCTATTGGCTTCTAGAGAGCTAGGTGCAGATCTTATACATTTTGTATCTCTAGAATATAACACAGAGCCTAGCACTTAGAACCTTACTTAAATATTTAAGGAATTATTAAATAAGTCACTATTTCAGATAGTATGAAGGCATAGTGTGATAATTTTTCTTCTCATGGTGCCCAAGGTATTGTTGCTACTATTAAAATATGTGGACAAAGAAGATAACACATATTTTCTATCTCACTCTGTTGACGTTCTATTCTATTTTTCTGCTCTTTTTTCTTTGAGACTACCACTGTGCATGACTTACTTAGAACCAAAAGTTTTGAACATAAAGGCATCCGACAAAGAAATCCAATTTCAAAGGTGTTTTGACCCTAAAGTTCTGTCCCCTAATATTTATTCCAAGGATATGTGTTGTTGCAGTGGTTGTAAGATGCCACCAATGTTGAAAGTCAAGAGGGCCAACCAGAATGGAATAAAATGAATGAGCTGAAATAAAAAGAAACTCAGATTTCCCCACTAGTTTTTACCTTTCACCTTCTGAGGCTTTATGCTTAGAAGTATTCCATCTGCCAAGTAAGGTATGTTAGCCACCATTTCAAAACTATGACCTCAAGAGGCAAAGTAATTTGATCTAGGTGACTTAGTTGAAAAGGTTGAAGGAATATTGAACTGATATCCAGTACTGTGTGACTTTACCACAGTGTCTGCATTCAAAAATAGAGATAATAAGTACTTAACCGGGTGTCCATGAGAAACAAAAGAACCAAGAGTCAGGATTCTGGTCACAAGTTAATTCTCCAGGTCAAAGATTGTTTCTTTATTTCAAAAAATAGATATATAGTAATGAATAGTCTTACATGTTCTGTCCTAAAAGTTGGTTATTCTTACTATTTCCAAGTAATGACCCATGACAGGACAGAGGTCAAGCTTCTATATAATTACTCACAGCTGTGGTCTACACAGCTTGAATAATAGCAGCTCAACACGTTTGAAACTCTGGAGGAATGAGTCCCTTTTGCAGCCACAAGACAAATCTGTCAGAATGATGTCTTTTTTCTTAGTACATTACCCTGGGCAACATCTGACCAGTAATAGTGTGGGCTCCTTGGGGGGCTGGGAAGCTGGAACAAGTGTCACCTGGCATTTAATGCTTATTTCTGAAGAAAGAATGTTTCAGACATGAACACTTGTATACATTGAATTGACAGTTTTCCTTTCAGGTTAAGTTTATTAACAAAGTTGAGGTCAGTGGCACTAAATGCAATCCTGTTTAAGTCCATTAAAACTACCTTTTGTTCTGTTTATCACAATGTGTTTTTTCCTTATTTTGCTAAGTTTTATAATGTTTTAATCATAGAAACTGATGTACGTAGTTTTGTTTTTTGTTTTTTTGTTTTTTTTTTTTACAGCAAATACTGCTGAAAGCAACAAAAAACACTATCGCACCTGTCTTATCACGCCCCTTTCCTACCTCAATGTCAATTCTGTAGTTACAGTTTCTACTTTCAGGTCTTATAGCTATTTCTTCACACGCTCGAAATTGTCAAAGCATCTAACAATGCCTGCCAATGATGCCAATGTCTGGCAAACTAAAGCAATACTTGGTTTTCACTTTGGACATAAGCTAGCCCAACTAGATAGGCTTCTGTGAATTTTCTAGACTTCAGTATGTTTTAGCAGAGCTTTCAAGTGGGAAAAGTATCTTTACTTTCTTTTTTTTTTTTTAGATGGGGTCTGGGTGACAGAGTGCAGTGCCTCTCATTGCAACTTCCAGCTCCCAGGCTCAAGCCATCTTCCCACCTCAGCTACCAGAGTAGCTGGGACTACAGGACCATGCCACCATATCTGGCTAATTTTTGTATTTTTTGTAGAGACGGGGTTTCGCCATGTTGCCAAGGCTGGTCTTGAACTCCTGAGCTCAAGCTATCCTCCTCACTGGCTTCCCAAAGTGCTAGGATTACAGAAATGATCCACCACATCTGGCCATCTTTACTTTCTTTTAAGGTAAGGAACCATTAGGTCAAGGCTTATTATGTGCCATCTGACTTCTTAAGGAGGTAGTTGGCCCCCGGTAGAGCATCAAGAGAACCAGCTAGAGTCTAGTGCTTAAGTCAGTCTACCCTTATCTAGTGTGGTGGTAGGTCAGGGCTGGGAGCCACTGGACCACCATATAGTTGCAAACATAAGGCTTGGAACCCTGTCTTCTGATTACTCTAGCGGGAGCTTTTTCACTCCAACCAAGAAAGGCAAAGAGCAGAACAGGGAGAGAAGTCAAGATGCTGCCATGTCTTTCTTATGCGGTTGGGGAAAACGTGTATAGCTTTTGTCTAACTATCACCTGTTCTCTGCAAATATTATAAGGTTTCCCTATGCCATTCTTTTTTCTATTTAGACTACTTCTCCAGACTGGCATATTATTTCCAGGAGCCAAAACTCCACTGTTTTTTTCAAAGTCCAGCTATAATACCAGCATGACCATTGCCTTCCCTGAATAACCAGTAACATTGTCTTTTTCTTGCTCTGAATTGTCGTAGGATTGCCTTATAGCAGTTAAAACTTTCTAACTTTTAATATAATAATCTTTTAATGTAATCATAATTAACATAATACCCTGTATACATTTCTTATCTCCTACATAAGCAGAAAACCAAACCATATGATGGCATGGACTTTTTTTATAGGCACATAATAATCATGTAGCTATAGTAAGTATTTCCATCTTTTGCCTTTTCAACAGTGTAATTATCTTTGTGATTTTTTATTTAATGCCAATCTACTCCATAGGCTATTACTTGTATTTCAGCAGAGACAATACACACCTTATCCTCAAGTGTATTCTTATAACTTAGCAAAATGCCAGGTATATAGAAATTCAAGAATATGTGATGAGTGGATGAATAACAAAAAACATAAGGCATTGAAAGATTCTGACATTCCTTTTGAAGTTGAAATTAAGTGAAGTTTAGTATGGCTTTAGAATCATGAACATATTTTATATGTTAATTACTTGAAAAATGATGATCTCATTATATGTGTAACTGGAATATTAAGCAAGCAAAATTTGTATTTGTAGAGCATAAGAATCAAAAAGTATTTTTATTTTCATCTTCCACTATCTCTTTAAAATTTATTTATATGAGGGTGGGAGAGATTTTTCCCTGATCCATGATGAAAATTCCGGCAATCTCATTATTTTTAAAAATCTTTCCTAGCTAACACAAAGACTTCTGCTCTTTTAAGTAGTAAAATTTACCCACCCTCCTTCAGAAATTAGAATATCTAGTCAAACATATTAATCAACACTTCAATCTTCAACCACAGGTAAGACTTTTCCCCCCTTCTCCAGGTCTGGCCATCTGCAGGCAAACTGCATGCCACCTGGATAGGGTTTGGCCTTTTCTGTTTCCCTCCTTATTTTTCTACCCTTTCTCCCCCATCTAGCTCCCACTCCCAGATTAAATCTGGGGAAGGAAAAATGGAAAAGGGAGCCAGAAGATTCTGGCTTGAAGGCACTGTACATTTTAGTCTGGCAAACGTTTCCAGATGTATTTATTTATTTGCTTATTCATTGCTCATGAGTGTTTTTAAGGATTCTGCGGTGATTCCTCACAGAAAATATTCAGTGGTGCTACCCCTGACAAGTGAATGGTGACAAAGAAATGCTGCAACCTGTGTTTTCCTGACTGCCACTCCCATTACTATCCTTGTTTTGACGAATATACTGTAGGTTCTCTCAGTATGGGCCTCATCACCCTTCCAGAGATCTTTGGAAAGTATACAAAATAGCTCCAAGATGGCCTACACCTAGTCCATGAGAGAAACATACATCCTTTGCCTCTGCTAGCCATGGGAGTATAGCTGGTTTCCAATTGGCATGCCTTTTGCTCTGATAACTCAGAACAGTAGACAAAGTCTCTCTCATAAATTTCCAAGTGTAAGTCAGACTCTAGTCTGTTGAGTTTATAAAATCAAGGAGATAGCTGTCACATTTAATTCATGATCCCTATCAAGCCTGTCTCTGTAGGCTTGAGGGGAAGGGAAAGCACATCTTCACCCCTGCATTGAACAGAATAGATTGAGACACGTAGCATAGATTTCTTCATAGAAATAATCTTTCTCAAATCTCTTCTATATATTTTGTATGTCATTTATTTATCATTCCAATAATGTTTTACAATATTTTGCATGTTGTCCAGCATGCTGCAATTCAATAATCTGGTTTGTACTTGGTTGAACTATCCACTCATATGTTAGCTAGATTTATTCATCTGTCTGCACTCAGCTGTGAGTTGGCCAATCTAGAATGGCCTCTGCTGAGGTGAACCAGATGTCTTAGTACTACTACTCAGGTATCATCCTCTAGCCAGCTAGTTTTGCCATGTTCTCATAGTAATGGCAGAGGAAGAAAAGAGAGCATGCCCACGCATCACGTTTTCCAACACCCTATACACCAAAGCAAGTCACCTGGCCAAGTGCAGAACCAGAGTAGAAAAGAATTACAAAGCTATATGTCAAAGTACGTGGAAGCAGAAAGGGGAAAGCATTAGGGCCATTAATGCAAGCAATCTCCTGCGTTCCATACAGTAAAGTCATCTAACCAATTCTTGGCTATAATATGTTGAAAAACTAACTTGGGAATACAGGCTTTGATGAATTGAGGCCTCAGTTGAAACTGAACCAGGAAAGGTCCACTTTAATTTACTGTTACAAATACATGCTTTCAATTTAGAAAATTAAATAGCCAATTTCTAAAGAATACAATTGAGAGATTTTTAAAAGAATTAACTTAAAGAACTTATTGAGCTTAGCAATAGAATGCACAGTAAAAACTAAATCACTCTACCAATGTATAAATGGTTGATGAACTAATTACAACATATGGATGAGGATACATGCAGTTTTATAGTATCATTGCAGTAAATTCCATAATTGTGGCTTTGTTAGAGTATTTAGCTGCATTCAAGAGAAATCATGAATTTTTTGGAAGGACATCAGAAGGCTTACAGATCTATGGCAAGAGTAGGAAGCCCGGGTCAGAATTTGGGCAGAAAAATAATCAAGTCAATGTCCCAGGAACATTCTGGCTAGGATTCTATCATCAGAACTGGACTCTCGAAAATATAACCACAGTGATTAATTTCACCATTTCCCTTCAAATTTGCATCAGTCACCAAGTTTCAAAGTCGCAGTTGAAACCATGCAAAGGTTGCATCTAAATCACATGTCTACATACTGGGTGTCAGAATTGGACAAGGGAATAGCTGAGCCCTTAGACTCCTGTACTAGGAGACTGACAGAAAAGATGTTCAAATGGTTAGAAGTTGTAAAAGGAAAAAAATAAATGCTCACTATTGAATCTTACAAAAAAGTAAGCTTGAGATTCAATAGTCAGTCCGGGAAGGTGAAAGCAGGTATAAACCAGGGTGTACAGGGTGAGAAGAAAAACTATTCAGGAAAGTATATAAAACATAAAAACACTTAGGGTCAAGCTAAAGAGATCTCAACTTAAAAATGAGTATTGTTATGTAATAAAACCACACACTAAAATTCTGGCTCAGTATTTACCAAATCTTAAACTCAGCGACTAGATATGAAACAATGAACCCTTTTACATCCCTTCTGAATAATTGATTTGTTGGCATATCTGAATTGAGAAATGCTGGCACCAGTAAATATAAGAAAGCAAAAACCAAAACCATGATATTTGCAAGAGCATACACTTTAATTGGCTATAGTAATGCCAAATTGTGATAATGCCTTTATGAATCTGCCACTCATTAGGTCAAAGAAATGAAGTATTCAAGATTAGCGTTTGTTTTCTTCTAATAAGCTACGGCTCTTTAAGTATCTGGATTAGGAAAAAGAATAAAATAAGCAAAGAAATGAACTCTGGATCTACCCCACTGATATTCCTTTCTCACTTTGTCCCTGCCCCAAGGTCTGAGAAATTAATAGATATAGCAGAGAAAGCATTAAAGAGGGAAAATGGCAAAATATAATTATTTAATGGCTTTGAGCATTGCTCCATGACTGTCTGTTCATAATTCAGCTTATCTCTCTCATACCCATATGGGGAAAAATTGGGTATGATGCCATCTATTTAAACATTGTGTGGACTGCAATGTGTTCTATTCTAATTCACATAGTTTCTTTGAGTTTATATGTGGAGGTATGCATAGGATGGGCAATAAGCTTACCTTGAGGTATGGGAAATCAGGTATTTTGCTTTTAAACAATGGTCTGTGAAAATATACTCTCTGGAGTGGGATAATTAGTAGTACTACTTAAATCTACTCTGACCCAAAAGTTTTAAATACAGAAAAAGTGTGAGGAGAAAAGAGAGAGAGGGAGGAGAAGAATAAGAGGAAAAAACAGGAGAAACACTAGCAGCAGGGAAACTATAAACAGAAAGGACTGACCTATCCTTCCTAAATGAGAACTACAAGTGGTTTTGGTAGGATGAAGGAGGATAACATAAAGGATTAAAAAAAAAAAAAACAGCTCAAAGCAACTGTGTGGTGGAGCAAGCATATATCAGCTTGCAAAGCTAACTGTGTGCATTTCTTCCCATCTCTGCCTTCTGAGGTATCATATTGGTAGCTTGAAACTGGACATGATGTGAGTATTTATATCATAAAAATTGGGAAATGCTACAGATCAGTGCCTTTTTCTCCTCCCTTCAGAGAATCAGTAGTTAAACATTTATCAGAACATTGCTAGCTAAAAACCACAAAGTCAGAAGACCCCAAGAACAAGAATATTGGGAACAGTGAGGACACACACACCATCTGCTAGTTGAGGCCTTTTTGTAGCATGGAAGCCAGTGGAACCAGCTGGTGGCAGCATCCAGAAATTGTGAGGCCAGTAATGGAGCCTGAGGTGTTCAGTTTCATGTTTAAACCACATCAGTAATTATAATCCCATATATGGTTTAGAATTTCAGTGAAGTTTTGGTCAAACTGCTCTAAAGTGATGCAGAACCTGGGCCTGCTTTTTGAATATTTTCTAAGAGGACCAAGATGCCATGTGCTGCTCCCAGTAACGTGTCTTGCCTCTCTGCATTTGAGAAGCCTCAGTGAACAGCGCTATTATGCTGCATTGCCGCCAGAAGTCAAATATCATTTGGAGGTGAACAGAGGTAATGATGCTGTGTTGTGACAAATCCAAAATCCAGAAAAATATTGCTACAGAATAAAAGTAATAAAAAGCCACTGTAGTGGCCTTGGTTTACCTCTAGAGATTATTTACAACAGGTACACATATGAAATTCTTTATGAATGAATCACAATTCTTACTCTTTAGATCCATTTCTATTTATTTTGCTCACTCATTAAAATATCTTTTAGAAAATAATTTTAGGACTTACCCCCTAATCAACATAATTTTAATCAATTTCATCATATTTTTTCATTACTACATGGTTAATTTATTAAACACTATCGTAGTCAAATTTATAGGGATAATTGCATTTGCATTAAATAATGTTGAGGAAATTATACAATTAGAACTATGTTAAGCTTTATTTTTAGTGCATTAGAGAGTCAGCGTGCTTTAACTACCACAAGTAGTTGATTTCATCCATCTCCTTTATTTTCCCTGATTCACGATTAGAGAACAAACTTTATGTGTCTTTGCTGAAACATCTGCAGAAGAAATTAACCATGGCATGTATCACAGACAGCTTTAATGTTTTCTGACATTTACCCACTATTGTTGGGAAATTCCTGTATTTTTATACATAATTTAGATATATTAATAAAATTTTTTTCACCATATACAGGGAAAACTAATAAATGTTTTAGGCAAAAACATAATGCATGTAGTGGAATCGTATATGCATAGTATAGGTATTCTAAATTAGGTTTTAAGTCCCTATCATTAAACCTGTATTCTCAATTAGGTTTAAAGTCCCTATAATTAAATATATATTTTCTATTATATTCAAATGATTCTAAAATTTTAGCTATATAAGGCACTATGAATATTATAAAACCCAAACTCCTTATACTAAAGATAAAGAAACTGAGTTCCAGATAAAATGAGGACCACAGAAACACAAGTCATAGAAATATGAGTCATAAGTTTCCATTCTACAGAAAACACGAGCATTACATTTGGAAGATATAATACAAACATAAAACTGTTAATACAAGATCATTATTGTATGCTTACAAATAAAGTCAATCCCCTGACACAAACCTATAATTGACCTCAAATTCCTGGGCTCAAGCAATCCTTCTGCCTCAGCCTCCCAAGTAGCTGGGACTAGAAGCACATGCCATCATGCACATAGTTCAAAATATATTTTTATATTTTCATTCTGATTTATTCTTTGACATATACATTACATAGAAGTGCACTGTATTGTGGTTAGAGAATTGTTTCTTAAGGAAATTGAGATTCCAGTTTAATTGTGCCAATTGTGTTAAGAGAAATATATTGAAAATTTTAAGGCTTTATCACATTCTTCCTAAGACTTTTAGACTATATGTTTCCAAGTTTTGTGGTTAGTTGCGTCAAGGTTCATGGTTATTACACCTTATTTATGCAGTGGAATTTTATTAATATGAAATGTCTTTTTTTCATTTGATACTTTTTGTGTTGAATCTATTTTGTCTAATTTGGTGTACTAATACTTTTTAGCTCTTTAGATATTGCATTATAATTTTTAAACATTTTACTAAATGAGCCTTTTTCTATTCTGTAATTTGCAATTTCTCTGTGTCAACAGTGTATGATTGAATTTTTTAGTTTAGCAATCTGAAGTTTGAGACATTTAATAGAAAAATAAGTACACTGATATTTAGTTTTGCTATTGATGTTTTGTCATAATTCTATCTTATTTTGTTTTCTACTTTCAATTTATTTTTGTTTTCTTTCTTGATATCTTTCTGATCACATTTGATATGCTAGAATATTTGATTTGCTAGAATATTATATACTTTTAGTAGTATATAAGATAAAAAATAAATTTTTTATATTATAGATATTTAGTCCAGTGATGAGTCCTAAGTAATATGCATATTTACAATTATTATTTTTTATGAATGGCTAAAACCAATTGATATATATACACCCTTACTTTGATTCCTTCTTCCCATTTGGCTGGAGCTTACCTTTTCATAAGTACTTCAAAAATGTCATAAATGTTCTCAGTTCTTATTTAAGGATTAATATCATTGTTTTGTGATTCTATATTCAAATTTATTTTCTGTCAGAACACTGAAAACATTAATTAAGTGTCTTCCATTCTATAATGTTGCTGAAATAGTCATGTGGTTTTAGCTTTTTTTGTTTCCAGTTAACTTTTATTCTCTCTTCTCAGTTTTGACTTCTTTATATTCTTAGAGCTCTGAAATGTGAAATACACCATGATGGATTTATGTATATCACTTTTTTTTTTTTTGACAGAGTCTTACTCTGTCACCCAGGCTGGATTGCAGTGATCTTGGCTCACTGCAACCTCTGCCTCTCTGTTTTAAGCGATTCTCCTTAGCCTCTTGAGTAGCAAGGACTACAGGTGTCCACCATCACACCCAGCTAAGTTTTATATTTTATATTTTATATTTTATATTTTATATTTTTAGTAGAGACAGGGTTTCGTCACGTTGGCCAGGCTGGTCTCGAACTCTTGACCTCGAGTGATCCGCCAGCCTGGGCCTCCCAAAGTACTGGGCTTAAAGGCATAAGCCACCATGCCTGGCCTTATGTATATCCTTTTAAATTTATCTTATTCATCTTTTGGAATCTTTCAATCCAAGATTTTAGAATTATTTCAGCCCTGGAATATTGTTTTCTATTTTTCCTTTGCTTCCAATACCCCATTAAACACATTCCCATATATTATTTACTTGCAGTACTTCTTTTAGCAATTTCGGAAATATTTTATTATATTAACGATATCTTTTTAAATAAAATTTTCTTTTATTTTAGATCAGGACAATCTTTCCACTCACTCTTCTAACTAATGTATTCATTCTTTAGCTAAGCCTATTCTTTATTTCATTTATATCTTACATTTTCATATTTTGAAGATCGGTTTTTATGTCATCTGTTTCCTAATCTTTTGTGAATAGGATATAATCTTTCGAAGCATATTAATCACACTTACTTTAAAACTTTCTTTTTGCTTACTTTACTTCACTTGCCAAGTTGTTGATTTATTGCTTGGTTTGTTGCCCTTCATACATAAATTTTTCAAAGTCTGGTAATTCTTGTTTTTCTTCGTATCTTTGTATCTCATACTTCCTATTTGTCTGCTTGTGGATGCAAATTACAAACACTAGATCTTTTTTTTTCTTTTATAGCAGCAGAAGTATAAGGTGTGCAGAAGGAAAGATATGTAATTAACTTGCTTTCTATTTTTGTGGGTTCTATTTGCCTACTGAAGCTTGTAAATTGCCTTGGCTACTGTTCTGTATTTCAGGTTCTATCTCCTACTTAGCATGGACCAAACATTTCTGCTGTCTGCTTCTTTGCAAGAGAGTGAAGGTCCAGTGTGAAGCCGTCAAAGACATATTCCACTCTCAGCATCATATAGGTCTTTTAGGGAGCTTAATTTTTAATTTGTTTACCCATCTAGCCAATCCCAATTATTACTATTATTATTATTATTATTATTGTCAAAATGTGTTCTTACATTTTGTCTTCCAACATGCTTACACATGCTTATAAATTTTTTTTTGTAATTTCAAGCTATTGAAGTGAGTGGGAGATATAGAATATGTGCTCAGCCAGCCATCCTGATTGAAACCAAAGCACAAAAAGGGACAAAGTTGTGAATCTAACCCAGTTATCTGACACAAACATTATTCTTGCCTCACTATGCTATGTAATAACACTTAAAAGGCAGGATAAACATAAATTTGGTAACCAGATGATAACATGACCCTCCTGTTCTCACTGGATTGACTAACTTTTTTAAGTTCACCCTTAGGCATGTGAAAAGAGAACTTTCTAAATCCTATGGGCAGGAGCTCCTTATATAAAATCAGATCAATTATGAATTCACTTGATTCCTGCAAAGCTCCCTGGAGGCGGGATGGCTTAGTTGCTAGCTTTGCCTTTTAAGGTAAATAATAGAACCAATTAGCAATATTATTGTTCAACATGGATAACAAAATTTGTTTACTATACATAAAGCTTACTCAATATAAAATGAACTTCCTTTTATTTGGTGATTGAATTATTACTTGCATGTGCAGAGCAAAATTCCTACGCCATCAAAGTTTTTATGAAGTACACAACATTCTTATTTCCATCTGAAATCATTTATACTGATATCATTTATTATTAGAATTATTGATTAGGTCAAAATTAGGAAAAACTTACAATTTAAATCTTTCTGTTTAATTTTATTCCCTCTTCTGGCTTCTCTGCCAAGGCTTACTAAGAGATAAGTAAAACCACCACAAGTTTCATAGAATTAATTGTTCATACACCAACATTTGTGACATTTGGCTATTTTAGCTAATAAGATAGACTTATTTGTGTATTTCTCCTTGCTTGAATTCGCTCACACAAACACTTAACAGGCCTCTTTCCGAGAACAGTCCGATTCATTAGCATTAATATGTACCGGGCTATCATGTTACCTTGAGCAGTCATTTCTACTAACTTAAAATATACGAATATGAAAATATTTTCTTCTCAAATTAGTACTAGGTCACCCATAGAGATGTCATCTGTTACCTGGAAATTGCTTCTAGTGTGCTTTAATTCCTCTGCTTTCTCTGCCACTTTTTAGAAGTCAATGTCTAATAAAAATGACTAATTTTTCCTAGGGAACCACTGGAACCAAATTTCCCTTGTAACACTTCTAGCCAACAAAATGAAACAATCACATTGAGATTCTTTGTCAGCTCCATTATGGTGCTTGTGGCCAAATATTCAAGTCATTAAAAGTATTTTACCATGCAGCTTCTCGAACAGTTTTAAAACACCCCTGAGAGCAATTGGATAATTATGCCACTATTCAACTTTCCAGGGGATCAGTTTGCCTACTTAAGAAGTTTGTCATGATTTGGCAGCAAGAAAATTTGCTCTGTAATTATTATTCAAGTTATACGATCCTGATCTGAACCAAATAAAGGTGAGAAATGTCCATCAAAACAAATCAAGCTTTGCCTAACCAGTAGCATGCTCCAGGTAAAAGCTTTCTGATACTCGTGTGCTTGAGATCACATGAGTGGTAATACATCGATTTCCTCAGCCTTTGGGGTTTTCAAGGTTAGCTTAAGAACCTAAAGAACTTATGCATTTAACCTGCAGTCATAACATTCTTATACTCCATCATGCCTTACAAGTTGTTTTAATTCATGGGTTCATGACTGGGAAAACACAGAATTACTCATCTGCATAACTACTAACGGGCAGAAATCAACTCAAATAACTTTCAGAAAATAATTTATTCACTTCTCAATGTCAAAAATAACCACCAGGCTGGGCGCAGTGGCTCACACCTGTAATCTCAGCACTTTGGGAGGCCCAGGCGGGCAGATCACCTGAGGTCAGGAGTTCAAAACCAGCCTGGCCAACATGGCGAAACCCCATCTTTACTAAAAATATAAAAAAATTAGCTGGGCATGGTGGCACGTGCCTGTGGTGCCAGCAACTTAGGAGGCCAAGGCACGAGAATCACTTGAACCCAGGCAGCAGAGGTTGTGGTGAGCATAGATTGCACCACTGCACTCCAGCCTGGGCAACAGAGTGACACTCGGCCTCAATAAAAGAAAAAATCCCACCAATCTGGCCATAGAGGCTCTGCATCCTCAGATGGTGACACTATGTTACAGTAAAACAATTCAACTATTACTGAAAGAACTACATTATTTTTTTCTGACACTTTTCAAATGAAAAATCATTAAATATATAAACAGTTACTCAAGTGAAAAATTCTTTATAAACAAGCTATCAATTTTCAAAAAATGTTTAGTAAAACTGGCTCCATTCTTACTAATACTTAACTTTTTAATTATCAGCTTTTTAATATACTTTTTATTATACTTTAAGTTCTAGGGTACATGCTTTTAAACATATAATCTTATGTATTCTTATTAGAATTTTCCTTTATTACTTAATCTGCTTGTAAATTGAATTCAGAACCCCACGGTTTGCCATTTATATCTTCTTTTTCACTCATCATTAAAAACCTCCATTACATTTTGCTTGTCTACCAAGGGTAGATTAGGGAGCAAACTATACTGCCTAGAACATAGTAGGGATTCAATAAATTAATTGATTCACTGACTAATGTTAGTTTATTTTTTGCTTGTTCTCTTGGAGACTCATTTATTCTCTCTTCAGCACAGAAAAAGAACTAAACAATAAAGAAATAAAAACTCTCTACTAGAGAATTGACAAATAATTTCCTTCTAGTCCAGCATCCTTTCTAGGATAACTTTCTACCCAATAAAAAAACCAATTCTTTTTTAGTAGGTTTTTTTTTTTTTTGGCCTAATGTTATACAACCAGAAGTTTGTTGGTCCATCAACTTGCCACTGAAGCAATGGGTTTAAATAAAAACTGCCTGAAATAAAAGGAACACATCTCTTACAACAAAGCAAAACATAACAAAGCAGAAGATGTTCAATCAGAAAATTGATGTAGGATTTCAAATTATTTCATTGCAAGCTTCAGCAGAGAATTTCTTTGTGGTCAAGCTAGGTCACAACTGGGCTGTGAGGATTTATAACGTGGAATCATCAGGGAAAGGAAGAACTAAGATGTAATTGAGTGGATACCCATCCTAAGGTAAATTACAATTCATTAACTGGGTCTCCAGCAATCTCAAGTGTTAAGAATTTTGAGCATACTTTGAAAATTTAGGAGAATGCTTTGAAAAGAGCCAAGAGAAACACAATGTATAGGTCTGAATATAAAATTAGTAATTAACCATAATGAATACCCTCAGTCTTTTAAGATAATAGAAAGTTATTAATACTGGATGCACATAAGCTGACTTATTGTTCCCTTCAGTATCGTACCAATTGGAAGCAGGTGGAACATATAGGAGAACTAGGTCTTACTACAGTAATCTGCAATGATATCAAGGTGAAGGAAAAAATGAAAGTACCCTCTTCTAAAGGTACAAGTAAAAAAAAACAAAATACAGCTGCCTTTGCACCTGTTGGTGAAGCTCTTTAAAAGAGGGATACTATTAATATAAATGCCTTCCTTCTCTACACTTTTCTCAAGATCCTACAAACAGTGGAGCCAGTATTTCATGTAGAGAAGGAGGTCTGCTTACACAGCTCAGTAGTGTCATTAACATCCATTGTGAGAACTAGACTGAGCCTTTTCACTAACCTTGGTGGCCCTGCCCAGTATCAGAGGATGAGATTTGGGTCTGTGAACAAGAGTTGGGAGTCATTGCTTGGTGTCAGAGAGAAAATGGGCCATGTCAGAATGCAGCTTTCCAGGTATACACAGCATCTGAGAGGGTTGGCTTTCCTAAGGTCAGGGGTCAGATAGGATGTGATTTTTAAATATTTCCATAGTGTAGGAGTAGTGCTGCTGTATTAGTCCGTTTTCATGCTGCTGATTAGGACATTCCTAAGACCGGGTGATGTATAAAGAAAAAGAGGTTTAATGGACTCACATTTCCACATGGCTGGGGAGGCCTCACAATCATGGCGGAAGGTGAAAGGCATGTCTTACATAGCAGCAGGCAAGACAGAATGAGAGCTAAGCAAAAGGGAAAACCCCTTATAAAATCATCAGCTCTCATGGGAATTATTCACTACCACGAGAACAATATGGAGGAAAACACTCCCATGATTCAATTATTTCCCACTGGGGCCCTCCACAACAGGTGGTAATTACGGGAGCAACAATTCAAGATGAGATTTGTGTTGGGACACAGCCAAACCATATCAGCTGCTTGTAAAACAGAAGCCTGAACTAGAAGAACTTTTGAGGACTGTTTTCAGTCTTCCTGCTTTTCTCCACTAAGTAAACATGAAAAAGACATAAATGTCTGTCACATTAAAAAAGCAAACAAACAAGAAAAAGTGGTTAAAATATAGAGAGGAGAAAAACATCCTAAGGGATGATTTTCCTGGGACACTTTGCCTGTTAAAATCTATGAGGCCAATTTTGATATAAAAGGTATGGATGGAATTGTGTCAAGATCTTTTAAAAGAAGTTCTGCAAAGGAAAATAGGTCAGTTAATATATGAAAAGGAAATGTAATTAATCATGACTAAAGTAAGAAGAGATAAAATATAAAATTTTAATAAGAAAAGTTTCTGGAACGATTTAAAGCAATAAAGTACTCAGAGGGAAAAAAATGCAAGCAATTTAAAAAACATATTTAAAGTATGCAAGCATATAGAAGTGATTCAGACAGCACATATCTAAGTGTGTTAACGGAATTAGTTGCAAAATGACTTTAATAGCACGCCGGTGAAAAGAGAATAGAAGTAGTTTTCAAGTTAAAATGTGACAAATTATGCAAATATAAATATAATCAGGAAGTAAATATAGAGAAAAATGATGAAAATTAAATATAAAGAAATACTTTTAAAGGTAACATAATAGGAAAAAATTAAGATAATGGGCTCAAGAGCAGTCATATTTATAGGAGAAGTGGGTACTAGAGATGATACTCAAAAGAAGTAGCTCTTCTGGAACTCTTAAAACTGGATTAAGAAAATGTGGCACATATACACCATGGAATACTATGCAGCCATAAAAAATGATGAGTTCATGTCCTTTGTAGGGACATGGATGAAATTGGAAATCATCATTCTCAGTAAACTATCGCAAGAACAAAAAACCAAACACCGCATATTCTCACTCATAGGTGGGAATTGAACAATGAGAACACATGGACACAGGAAGGGGAACATCACACTTCGGGGACTGTTTTGGGGTGGGGGGAGGGGGGAGGGATAGCATTGAGAGATATACCTAATGCTAGATGACGAGTTTGTGGGTGCAGCGCACCAGCATGGCACATGTATACATATGTAACTTACCTGCACATTGCGCACATGTACCATAAAACCTAAAGTATAATAATAATAATAATAATAATAAAAGAAAAAAAAATAAAATAAATTGACACATAACTGTAAAAAAAAAAAAAAAAAAAAAAAAAAAAAAAAACTGAGTATACATTTTGTCAGGCTTCCCACCCTTCCCTCTTTGTTTCTAGCTTACCCTTTCTTCTTCAAAGAACTCTTGGATAGTAGTTGAGAATATTTGATTCAGGTAAAGAGAGAGGAGCCACAAATACTGAGAAAATCTTTGCAAAAACATTTTTAAAAGTATGTGTACATTAAAAAACATTTTAAAAGTATAATCAAACAAGCAGATATATATGTCTCAGATTCCTGGCATTCTGATCCTATAACCATCATTACCAGCTGTGTAATGTGAACAAATCTATTTGCCTTTGTGTGTTCCAGGTTTTGTTTTGTTTTGTTTTGTGGTTTTTGTCTTATAAAATGACTGGAGTTGGCAAGATACTCTCTGATGTCATTTGTTCCATGTTATGAGTAGTATTATAATTTTAAAATCAACCTTGTCACACAAACCTTTGTTGAGCCATTTAGAGAGGCATTATAAGGCATTTGCTAAAGCTTGCATGTACAACAAAAAGCTAGAAAATTAAGTTGAAGAGTCTCACTTTCTAAATGTACTTTTAAAATGCTGAAATAAGTGCTAAAATCATTCATTGTCAGAAGTAACTCTGCCAGTGGCCACAGAACATGTAATGTCTTGAATGTTTTCCACTTCTAGCTTAATAATAAGACACCAATGTTATATTTGGAAGAGAGCAGATCTGGAAGAGAGTTGTAAGTATTGAAATCCTATCTGTCCTGAGAAATAAGTAATCTGCAAAGGAAGAAAGAAAAGGACTTAAAACTAGCTATTGTCAGGCAGTTAACATTGTGATTTACTATTTTTATTGGTCATTGTGTAACTATTAACATGCTGCCTTTTCTTCAAAGTGTCTCCTACATAATAAAAGCTGGAGAGTTAGAAATAATGAACATTTATTTCTGCATAAAGGCATATGCTGCAGGCTTGAGCTAAAGCTTTTAGACATCTACATAAGAATTATTATTGAAGTTATAAAGTTGATGAGATTTCAAAGAGAGACAAAGAAAGCAAAGAGAACATAAGACTGATCCTGGTGATACCTATCTTTAGAGCACAGGAAGGCATAGTTAGGTAAAAGGAATATCAGGGGCCTAAACCTAGAGAAGCAGAAGGACTTTAACAAGGGAATGGTTAGGAAAATGAAGAGCAGTGGCCAGGAGCTGGCCAGGTGCAGTGGCTCACACCTGTTATCCCAGCACTTTGGGAGGCTGAGGCTGGAGGATCACCTGACCTCAGAAGTTTGAGACTAGCCTAGCCAACATGGTGAAACCCCGTCTCTACTAAAAATACAAAAATTAGCAGAGGCAGGATAATTGCTTGAGCCTGGGAGATGGAAGCTGCAGTGAGCCGAGGTTGAGCCACTGCACTCCAGCCTGGGCGACAGAGTAAGACTCTGTCTCCAAAAAAAAAAAAAAAAAAAAAGAGCAGCACAAACATAAAAGGAAAATTATCCACAGTATTTTCATGGATATAATATACATAGTTTTAGAGAGACAGGGTCTCGCTATGTTGTTAGGCTGGTCTCAAACCCTGGGCCTCACGTGATCCTCCTGTCTTGGCCTCCCAGACTGGGATTACGGGCATGGTCCACAACTCCCAGGTGATTTTCATGGATATAGACAGAGATTTTCTTGCAGCCAAACCATTACTGACAAAGAACTCCCTCTTGACTAGTAGAGGAAGGGTGAGGGAGCTACAGCCCACACTCGACCTTCTCCCACATTCTCTCTAAACTATACCCATCACTCTCTTTCCTTTCTCTTTAAAAATCCAAAGAACTGATTTCAAAGCCTGAGACGTGTGAAGGTCACTTTTACACAAAGTTTCATCAGCGGAAACAGCAGCATTTACTAACCCAGAAAAGAGAGTTAATGTAGAAGCTTTATGACACATCAGGCAGAAAGCAGAGGCACCAGAACAGAGGTCACGTTTCAGAGCCTAGATGAATGCTGGGTGCTCTGTGAGACCAAGCTTGTTTCTCAGAACTTCACTGGCAGCACTGCCTTTTCTTTTTCTGATTTCCCCCATTTTATGCAGCTTAGCCAGATCTCTCTGTCTCTGTTTCTCAACTTCTTCCTTTCTTTCTCTCCCCACAACACCATTCTCTGTCCCTGTCTCCCTCCCTCTCTCTCAAACACACACACACACACACACACACACATATACACAAAGCATCCTCATAAAAAATGCCTTTTTTTCCCGAGGAAGGGTTATAAGTGAACCTCCACTTTTGATCGCTCTTGTGGGTCACCAATGTTAATTAAAACTCATACATAAAGAAAAGTCCTAAAACTTTTTACCTACCTCAGAGAAGTATCAAAATGTTGACAATTTCAAGGATCAAGCAAAGGCTTTAGTATTAACAAAATTCACATTTAAACTTTAATAATTTTTAAATAACCACAAGGCTCACCTTTAAAGCAAAGAGTATACCAGATGGTTCTTTGCCGGCACAAATTGTTCTCTATGTTTATAATAGGTTTCTGTAAGTGCCTTTGATAGACAGCAACCAGTTGTGTTACAAAACAGTGTGACATCAGGTCAATCATGATGAAACTTGATAATGCCACATCAATAATGTGACATTTTAAGCTGCAGTTTGGAAAAAATTGCTGGAAGGGAAGAAAGTGATATCTAGTAATGAATTAATATTCTAAACAAATGTTAGCTCATCATATTGTGGTCTTTGTTGATGAAGTTCAAGGCCAAAGCCATGATAACATTGACCCTCAGAATCCCTAATGCCTCTTAAATCAATAAATAAATACATCTCCTGATGTTGCAAATAACATGTCCTGTTGTTCTCGTGAAAAAAAATTGCACTATATAATTTATCTAATTTCACATCAAATTATTAGGCACATTTGGATACATATTTCAGCAGTATATCCAACTCCTAAAGTACTACAGGCCCTAAAGCCACAATCATAGGATTAGCAGGGTAGGAACAATTGGTTGATCTTCTGTAGGGCAGATTATTCAAATCAACAAATCACCACATAAAATAAACAAAGCTGACCCACACCTGGCTCCATTAGTAAAGCCACTGTGCTCTGCTCCCCCTGTTTGTGATGGTCATGCCAGCCTAAGCATAGTGGGTACTGACGGTTTAGCTTAGCTTCAGGAAATTGAAGCAGACAAATCATAAAGGGCCTAGAGTGATGTAGGAACTATCTGGCTTGCAGGAAACTTGATCCAGAAGGAGTGGGGTGCAAGTGTTGCAGGGAGCAGAAGAAATGAGGTGGTGTCAACTGATAGAGATGAACTATGACGGGCAACTCAGAAATATCTATTGGGGAATTTGATCACTTCTCTGACTTGTGTGCTATGAAGACTCTTCCACACCTACCCACTAAATCTTTACATAATTTCATATTTTTAGTTCATGTGTTAATGGGTGGATCTGTTTGAAGGAGGGGACGTTGTGTGGTTTTGAGACACGTGAAAGTAAGAAGTAAATCATTAATGGAAGCTTCATGTAACCTAGTCTCCTGCTTCTTTGTAGGACTAGTTGACTTGCTATTCTCTAAATACATTTACAAAGGTTCTATGCTTGACCAAATTTTAGTCAGGTTCCTTAAACCTTCAAGGCTCATCTGTGTCCTTCCTATAAAATCCAGTTGTAGTAAGAAGTCTGCTAAGTCAGTTTAGCCAAAATGGTCCACTCTTAATATTTCATAGAGTTTCTCATCCTCTACCATCCCTCAGGTAATATCTCATCTTTCTGGCCTGTTTTCAGCAAGAATCCTGTTAGGTTGGTTTACCCAGAATCTTCCTCACCCCTGGTGTTTCTTCTCAGGAATTTTTCATCCATTAACTCCCACCCTTCTCCGTGGCTATAAATTCCCACTTGCCTATGCTTGACTAAAATCCCATTGCAGTGGTCCCAAGACCTATTTTGATGGTCCTTAATAAAGTCTTTCTTACCGTGCATTCAACGGTAAAACCTCAATTACTTTTGCACCAACTTAATAAGTGTCATTGAGGCCGGGCGCATTGGCTCATGCCTGTAATCCCCAGCACTTTGGGGGGCCGAGGCGGGTAGATCATGAGGTCAGGAGATCGAGACCATCCTGGCTAACATGGTGAAACCCTGTCTCTACTAAAAATACAAAAAAATTTAGCCAGGCGTGGTGGCTGGCGCCTGTAGTTGCAGCTACTCAGGAGGCTGAGACAGGAGAATGGCGTGAACCTGGGAGGCAGAGCTTGCAGTGAGCAAAGATGGCGCCACTGCACTCCAGCCCAGATGACAGAGCGAGACTCCGTATCAAAAAAAAAAAGTGTCATTGCAATTTTTTCTATCCTGCTTTAGTGCCATGGCTCTTTCCCTTCTCTTTCTACGAACTATATTCAGGATTTCTTCAAGATTCATCCCAAGTGCTGTATCCTTGATAAAGTAGGTTCTAATTTCCTAATTGAATTTTCACTCTTCCTCCTTAAAATATACATAGCATTTTGTAAATGTATTTCTTACGATACTTAGAATAATCTGGTTGTATTCTAGCTGCTGTGGAAATTAGCTTGAAGCAAGGAATTGTGTTTTACTTATCTTCATGGCCACTGAGGTGGCTAGTCCAGTACTCAACAAATGTTAGTTAAAGTACATTGAACAAAAATGCTAAATTGTCAATAATAGTAAAATTAGTGTCTTTTTATCTGTCCTGGTCCAAATTTAAATATTTTAATATCTTAATTTAAATATTTAATTCAGGTGGGTTCTCACATATCCTTGCAAGGTAAATTTATTTTGATAATCCCTTTTAACTATGGTACATAAGCAGACTCTTTTTTCAAAAGAAGAGCATGACCTTTAGCTCTAATCTGCCATCTTTCAGATGTCAGGAAGTGAAGTTCCCTGAAAACCTTGTATTGGAAGGCAGTATTGATTATGTACAGCAGACAGTATGTGTGGCTGTATTCTGTGTTAGATTTTTGTTGGAATGCAGGTTGCTTTACTCAGCAATTGATCAGAGAAATACATTCAAAAGATATATTGTCTTTGACAAATGTTTTCTAAAAGAAGATTTTTTACGCTTTGTCTATTTTTGTTCTTTTAATTCTTTCCTTTGGAAACAGTTAATTCAGAGCTACATTAAAATTGCCCCAATATCATTTATTTTGTAGTTCACTGTCTTGACAGAGACACAAAAAATGTATCCCACATGGTGCCCTATATATCATCCAGTGTCTTTTTCAGTCTCAGGTATCAGAAAGAGTCAAAAGTGATTGATTAGAGCCACAAAAGCGCTTGTATTCTTCTTTCACAAAATTAATCTTTTTCTTTGCATGTGCAAACTGACTCATATTATTAATACATCCTTACTACTACGTGAAGGAAAAAAAAAGCAGCCAAACAAGACTAGGTAAAATACCATAAGCTGTAGACCAGGGCAAGAAAGTTTATGCCTTTCAGTTTGGGCTGTTTGTTATGAAGATAACAAAATGTAGCAGCTATTCACAAAGAAAGCACAATGGAAAAAAGATCATTTAAATTTAACATGCTTGGAATTGACTGCTTTTGCATACAAATAGAAAAAGGAGTACTGTCTACTTCTAAATAAAACTATTACTACATCTTCATTGCCACAGTCCTTCAGATTTTGTTTACTGGTAGCTGTTGGAGATATTCTGACTTCCTGTAAATAGAATTCCAAGTATTCTGAGAGACAAAATAGAATGAAAGTGCACTGCTAAAGATGCGGATTTATTTCCTTAACACATTAAATTCATAGTCAGCAGTAATGTATATCCAAGTGTTTTATCTCAAACACAATATGGCAAATATTTAAACGCCTTACAAATTTTTGAAAATTTCTCCTTTTCATAAGGTTTGTTAGATTATTTTGACCTTCAGAATTCCCTATTTCATGGTACCTGGTCAAAAATGTCATAGCCATTCATTGAACATACATATACTGAGCATCAGTTGTATGTCAGATAGTGTCCTAGGCACAAAAATAAATAAGAAAAAACTCTGTCACTCAAGGTGTTCAGAAAAAGAAAAAGAAGAAATAAAACATACTATTGAGTCCAGTAATGGTGAAGTAGCGTATATTAGATGTGTACTCTTACCTATATGAAATATTAACTATTTTTGAAAATTTTTTATTTACTTTATATGTTATATATTTTTATATATTTATTTATATTTATATATATAATTTCAATAGCTTTGGGGGTACAAGTGGCTTTTGGTTACATGGATAAATTGTATAGCAGTGAAGTCTGACATTTTACTGTATCCATCATGTAAGTAATGTACATTGTACCCAAAATAAAGTTTTATATCCCTCCTCCCTTCTCCTCCCTTCTGAGTCTCCAATATCCATTATACCATCCTGTATGCCTCTGTGTACCCATAGTTTATCTCTCACTTATAAGTGAGAACATGTAGTAGCAAATATTAACTCTTGATAAAATAGAAAAAGAACTGTTGATGACAGCATAGGTAAAAAAACAGCAGGAAAAATTGAGGGGAGTCCATACTCGAATGAAGAGAACCATGCTGTGTTCTAGCTAGATTTATATTACCAGAGTCGCTGGAAATTGAAGGGGAAAAAACTCAGAAAGGAGGCCAGGCACAGTAGCTCACGCCTGTAGTCCCAGCTATCCAGGAGGCTAAGGCAGGAGAATCCCTTGAACCCGGGAGGCGGAGGTTGCAGAGAGCCAAGACTGCACCACTGCACTGCAGCCTGGGCAACAGAGTGAGACTCTGTCTCAAAAAAACAAACAAAAAAATGAGAAAGGAGGCTCCACAGACTAGAAGGCCCAAAATCTGCATACACACTTTCTTCAATTCTTGGCCAATTGTTAACCTGTACATAGAAGAAAGAAACTACAGAAGCCCAGGAAGGAAATAAGAACTGGAAGGCTGAAAGAACTTAGCAGAGATTTCAGTACCAGTTGCAAAAGAGAAAAAGTTTGGAGTTCAAATTTCAATATAGAGGTAGTCCCTGAATTATGATGGTTGGCTTTACAATTTTCTATTTTATGATGCTGTAAAAGTGATATACATTAAGTAAAAAACATATTTTAAATTTTGAATCATGATTCAAAATTCTTTAAAATGTCTTTATTGTAAAATAGGCTTTTTGTTAGATTATTTTGCCCAAATGTAGGCCAATATAAGTTTAGGAGCACATTTAAGGTAGGTAAGGCAAAGCAATGATGTTTGGTAGATTAGGTATACCAAATGCATTTTCAACTTATGATATTTTCAGATTATGATGGTTAATTGGGACATAAATGCATTGTAAATTGATGAGCATCTGTATTAGAATAGCTCACATATTTTATTGAAATGCAAGAAAAACACAGCTTAGAAGTAAGAAATATGTTCCAGAACTAAGAAATTTGCCATAGGCCTATTGACAAGACTGAAATAAGTCCACTTAAAGCCGAAAGCAAGCCTCCAAAAGCTCTAAATGATCCATGAGTAATATAATAACATACTAGAGAAAAATAATTTTTGAAGGTTTTACACACATCATCCACAATGTCTAGTACACAAACAAGAAAAGCTAGCAGAGGACAAGAGATATTAATAACTAAAATCAGAGAAGAATTAAATGAAACTGAGATACAAAAATCAACACTAAAGATTAATGAAACCAAAAGCTGGTTCTTTGAAAGAATAAATAAGATTTATAGACTGCTAAATAGATTATCTAAGAAAAAAAGTGAAGTTCCAAATAAGCACAAATCAGAAATGACAAAGATTACAAGTGATCCCACAGAAATATAAAATATCCTCAGAGACTACTATGAGCACCTCTATGCACAAAAATTTAAAAATCTAGAGGAAATTGATAAATTTTTGGAAACACACAACCTCTGAAGTTTGAGCGAGGAAGAAAGTGAAAACCTAAGCAGACCAATAACAAGTTCCAAAATTGAATCAGTAATAAAAAACCTACCAAGTTAAAAAAACAAAAAAAAAGGTGAATTTACAACAGAATTCTATCAGAAGTACAAAGAAGAACCTTTACTAACCCTAGTAAAACTATTCCAAAAAGTCAACAGTGTAGTTCTAAAAATTGATAGCATGATATCATACTGCACATATTATATCTCAAAACAGAAAGAGGATCCGCCTCGTTCTGCCTGAAGGACCAAGTGGAACAGAAAATGTTTCATTGAAGAAATAATACTCGAGCTGAGGGTTGAATAGGAATTTGCCAATAATGTAATTTGGGAATGAAAATTGCAAAAATAAAAAATAAATAAAAGGCATAAAGCTATGTGAGATCTTGGCCCATTTGGGAAACACATCTTGGTGTAAAAGAGAATAGCATGGGCTAGAGGCAGAAGATGAGTCTAAAAGAGCCAAAGTTGAGATTAGGAACTTCTTTGGGAAAGGAAGAGATAGTTGAAGAGGATGTTCTAAGATTTAAGAAGATATTCAAGAGGGAATTAACATTTAACACTCTGAAAAGTAGCCAGGAAACCTGTATAGTACTCTAGAACCTCAGAAACATAGGGTAAGAGAAGCATCCAGTTAAGTACTATGTGACACTGAATAAATCTTATAGAAAAAGCCTTGAGTTTCTTCCCTGAAACTGAGAAAGTTTCATCATCCTTAAGAATTTTCTTCTGATTTTATCACTGCTGCTTCCCTTATTCTTCTTTCTTTCTTTACATTTCAGGAGATTTTTCACAGTTTAAAAGGTTCTGCTGCTTACAATTTCTCAGCTCAACAATGACTTTGCAATCCAGGCAGGACAGGTAGTATTTGTCTCATTTTATAATGAAAGAACAGATTATACCATAAATTTCATACTTTATCACATAACCATATCAGTTATAATTAAACTTTTTAAGCTTTTTATTTTTTAAATCTCACCTTACCGTACTTTGAACAAAACTGATGCTCCAGAAAGATGCTATATGTTTATTCCTTAACTTCCAGCCCACTTGGTACATTGGTGCCTATGCCAGAGTGAATAGCGGGCCAATGAAATCCAGTGTTTGTACGTCCTTCTGCTCTGACTCCTCCTGACTTGTCCAGCCTTATTAACCGCCATGCTCATGCTGCCATGTACACTCCCCAAATACAGCACTACTTGTATCATCTTAAGCCAAGAGATTAATAAACTCCAGAAATAATCTCAGAAATAAATGTTGAATATTTCTAAATCTGACTGATTTTGTTGGTATATGACTGTTATGGAATTGTCATCTATGTTCTCAGGCAGACTCAGGAAATAAAAATAAAAATTAAAAAAAACAGAAATAGTTTAATTGCCCATAGTAAAAATCTTCTAATGAACAGTCAACATCATAAATGGAACATGTGACTAAAATAACATGACAGGGGCTTCTATTATTAAAATTCTCTTAGCAATACAACAGGAGCTTCTATTAGGAAAACTCTCTTAGAACTCTCACTCATAATTTCATTTTGATTTATTCTCCTACTCTTTCTTTTCCTCCTCCCCTTCCTTCTCTTGTTTTCCACTCCTACTCCCCCCTCTGTTTTAAATATTTTTAACAACTGTTATTGATTTCACAAAATAAACATATGTTTTGATGAAATATTTGGCATCATGTTTACGTTGGTTGTCAAAATTCAGAGAGACTTAAAATTCAATTTTCCTGTTGCTTTGTCTGCTCTTATATGAGACTATATACATTAGTATCAAATTCACATTTAGTTATTGGGATAAAGTTTCATAAGGCTTATTACTGAGTTCATTATTCCATAGGACTTCTAGAAAATGTTCTCCCCAAACATCTTTCCACAATGTCTCATATCAGAAAACAGCTAAAAGCTACTTTACACTAGAAAATATTCTCAAATTTTTAAAGCTACCCAAAGTACTCTAAGGGCATATTTCAGTGTTGAAAGAGAATCAGCTGGGCATGGTTTCCCACGCCTGTAATCCCAGCATTTGCGGAGGCCAAAGTGGGTGAATCTTCTGAGCTCAGGACTTCGCAACCAGCTTGTGCAACATGGTGAAACCCCATCTGTACCAAAAATACAAAAAAAAAAAAAAAAATTAGCCAGTCATGGTGGTGTGCACTTGTCATTCCAGCTACATGGGAGGCTGAGGTGGGAGTATGGCTTGAGTTCAAAAGGTGGAAGTTGCAGTGAGTTAAGATCACACCATTGCATTCCAGCCTGGGTGATAGAGCCAGACCTTGCCTCCAAGGAAAAAAAAAAGAAAGAAAAAAAAAAAGAAAGAATCAAAAGCCTTTGACAAATGTTGCAATTATATTCTGTTAAGAGCCAAACTTGTGGCAACCCATAAGTTCCTTAGTATAAAGACAGTCTGCCACCAGAATTCACAAATGACACCCTTTAGGGTAAAAGTTACCTACTTTCCGTTACCAATAATTCTTCTAGTTTCTCAAGGCTTCCCGCTTGAAAAGCAAAGAATCCTTAATGAATGTTTTCTTTAGCAGAAAATACCACACATTGTTATTATGTTTGCATAAACAATAATCTTTTAAAGAGATGTGAACAATAATTTTAAAATGTTATATCTTTACCATGTAGTTATCATTTCCAGAGCTCTTTATTTTTTTTTCTGCAAATCCATATTTCCAGGCATTAGCATTTTCCTTCTGCATGAAGGATGAATTTTAACATTTCTTGTAGTTCACTGTTACCTGCAATCATTTCAGGTGTTCTTTTCTCCAGCCTTCAATAGTTTCTTCACACATACGAGCTGATCAGTATTCAGCTGAATACTCCAGGGGGATGTCTGCAGATTTTCAGGGTTTTCTCTTCATTCAGCTCTCTCCTCTTCAGTACTCTTTCCTGTAAACTCCAGCCATGTTTGTCTCCCCAAACTCACGCCCTTCCCCATGTCTTGCAGATGTATATCCTCATGTAATTTTCCCCTTTTTGATTTGTTTCTGAGCTCTATGAGGAGAGGGCCCCTACCTGCAGCCCTATCCTAATAGAGCTCAGAAACAAATCAAAATGCTAAGCCGAGTGACCAATATCGGAGACTGACAACAAGCTATTTTCCTATATGGCAAATGCACCTGACAGCAGTAACTTAACCATACCCTGAGAATGACCCTGTATGGCAGACACATCTGACAGCAATAACTTAAGTATACTCTGAAGATGACCCTATGTTCTAAACATAATGTGTGTTCAGAGTTCTGAGCTAAAAATCTGAGAGTGGCATATCTGAATCCCTGACCCATCCCACATAATGTGGGCCATGCAGGGGATCAAGGCCCTTTGTTTTGGGTTAAGTGAAAGTTTCTGGGTGGAGTTTGCTAAGGCGATAGTACTACATGAAAATGCTATTAAAAACTGCACGCTTTTTATAAATGGTAGCAGTTCTCCTGCCCAGCCTGCTGCCAATGGACTGCCCTATATGTAAGTCCCCTCAATAAATAGTTTGTCTTGTTCACTGGCTCCAGATCTCTTCTTTGGCCTCTCTAACATGTAAGTCAATAGGGGTCTGACACACATTCTACATTTAGATTTTGACCCAGACTCTGTAACAAAACATACCTTTTCTTTTCTGCTTGTTATGAATGGAATTGCATCCCCTCAAAAAGACATGCCAAAGTTTCAGTCCCCATTATCTTAGAATATGACCTTATCTGGAAATAAGGTTGTCACCAATATAACTACTTAAGGTAAGGTCACATTGAAATGGAGTAATCCATTAATCCAATATGACCGCTATTCTTATAAGGAGACGACGTGAAGACAAAGAAAGAACTTACCATGTGATGAGGCAGAAAGACACAGGGAGACCATCATGTCATGAAGGAGAGAAGCAGAGATAGGAGTAATAAAAGTTGTCAGAGCTCAGTAACTGAGATCCTAAAATATGGTACTTTGACATGCTGGACTGAAGAAGAGGCTTCAAAGTCTGTGTGACCTTCCCCACCTCCGCCCTCCTATCTCTCAATCCTTTGTCTCTCCCAAAGCACAGGATGGAGTTTTCTCTGAAGTTCTCTTATCTGCCTAAAGTCCAGATCTACTGAAGAAGAAAACCTCTGTCCTTATCCTGGGTTTTAAACAATTGAACACATATTGCAGAAAGAAAGACTGAAGCTGTCAACATACCTGGGTTGACTTTTGTCACAAACCAGTGTCTGCTCTGCACACCCAACAGGCTTTGTTCCAGGCCATTATATGTTTTTCCCCTAAAGAATTACAAGATGTTTAATCTGGCCATGAAAAAAACCCCAGCTTTCTCATTTTTTAGCTCGCAGATAGTCTCTCCAAGTAGGCATTTTAGAGGAATTCATATTTATGAATTCCCCTAAAAATCATTTACTACCCGCTAAAACCATCCACACTTCCCATCTCTCTTTCCCCTAAAATGTAGCGTATACAAGCAACTGTACACCATGGTTTGGTGAAGTTGTCGTTCTGTGATCCCCCCCACCCACCTCGGGCACACTAATAAATAATTATGCTTATATCCTATTAATACACCATTTGTCAGTTGATTTTTGGTGAGCCTTCAGAAGATAAAGGAAAGTTTTCTTTTGGCCCCTACGAGCTGCAAGCCAAGGAGTGCCAAGGATTTCTGGCCACCACCAGAAATGAGCAAGAGGCAAGGAAAGATTCTACCCAAAGTTACAGAGGAAGCATGGCCCTGTTGACACCTTGATTTTGAACTTCTAGCCTCTAGAACTGTGAAAGAACAAATGTGTTTTTCTAAGGCATCCAGCTTGTGGTACTTTGGTAGAGCAGTGCTAGGAATCCAATATGCTGCTGCTTAAGCAAACTTACTCTTCCAGTCCACACCCAAGACTTTATCAAATACTACCAGACATGTCTGAACCCTATTTGAGCCCAATCTGGATTCACGTAAAAGCAAAAAGAAAAACTGCCTGACTTTGCCTAGTGGATGTCAGGAAAATTCATAGAGGAATTTATTTTTAATCTGCACCTTATATTTTTGTCAGCTTTTGCCAACCAAGAGTACCTAGAAAGGGATTTAAGGCAGAGGAAATAGCATGCATATTTTTCTAATTTTTATGCCTGACCGTAATACATTTTAAAGGACTATATCAATAAACAGTTTTATTACTTTTTTCTTTTGCTTTCATAATTCTTATATCTGTCTTTCGTTTGGAAATAGAGACGATTTTTCATGTAAGAACTCTTGATCGGGTTGGATAATCACAGTTTAGATAATAGAACGTTAGACACCATAACACTCCATATAAAAGCACAGATTGATCGTGCATCTGACAGAGCCTGTAGTGAAACCAAGTGGTAGTAAATTGTACACATTTGAAATATATACATAGATCTAAAACTAATAAAACCTCAAAATACAAACAGATTCTGCATTTATAGCAGAGATTATTTTTACTATCTACTTTTTTTTTTTGGTTTTCAGAGCAAGTACATTCACTAGTATACATCAGTATAATTTTTTAAATTTTATGCTGATATAACAAAACAAATCATACAAAAAAACTTCTTACACTATATCTATTGTAGTCCATAGGCTCCTGTCCTTGGGAATAAAAGATTTTTGATTATTTATCTTTTCTCTATCATTTCTTAGTAGGAAAATAAACCAAGTAGAGATTTTTTCCATATACAGAGATCTTGTAAGTATAGGACATGAGGTTTATTGTAGGTGGATTGATAATGTTTCTCTGTGGAAATATCTAAGGCCATACTAACTTTGGAGTTATGCTGGTTTAATATGATCTTTCCAACATCATAGTTAGTGTCAAAACTTCTTTAGGATCCAGCTTTGACAATCCACAGATGAGTTATCCTATTATCTCTCTCAAAATCAGTGTATTCTGCCTTTCTATAGACTGACTTCATATATTTTAACAGTTATGGAATAATACCACATTTCAAATACATACTGATTAGAAACATATCAGTGTAGATGTAGATATTTACATGGACAATAACTTGTGTTAATAAATGCAAAAGCTTTGAGTTTCATCTAGACCAGTTTACTAGCAATATTCTATAGAATTTGGGATTCCTCGGAGGATCTGAAATGGTTCCCTAAACACATTTGAATTAGGTAATAAAAGTGTACCTATAGCATTGTTCGAATTAAGATATCACAACATATTAGGAGAAGCACTTATTATGGACTGGGGAGAGCTATTTAAGTGTGTGCTGCTAATACTGTAAAACCTAGATAAGACGAGCAGGTGACTATAAAAACTTAATCAGTAACACTGATACTACAGTTCAAGGAGATTACAAAAATCTCCACCTACCTTTCTTGACTGATCAGCTCAAAAACAGAGATTGTATGACATTTTTATAATTCTGGATATTTGATGAATCTTATTTTGTTAATTTTTTATAACATGTTCATGAAGATGAGCGTAACAAAGAAATTTTATCTATTTATTTATAAAACACTGTAATATATTTTATGAATATATGTATATATAAAAATAACACACTGATAATTGAGCCATTTGTAATAAATCACATAACTTCACAAAAATGAAGCTACAGCAGAAGTAAACGAAGGACTTAGATTCCTATAAAAGCTATTGCTGAAATGTATTCAGTTTATCTGAATGTTGTATAGTACATAGAGTAATAACTAAGAACATGCTGGCCGGGTGCGGTGGCTCACGCCTGTAATCCCAGCACTTTGGGAGGCCCAGGAGGGTGGATCACGAGGTCAGGAGATGGAGACCATCCTGGCTAACACGGTGAAACCCCGTCTCTACTAAACACACAAAAAATTAGCCAGGCGTAGTGGCGGGCGCCTATATTCCCAGCTACTCGGGAGGCTGAGGCAGGAGAATGGCGTTAACCCAGGGGGCGGAGCTTGCAGTGAGCCGAGATCGCTCCACTTCCCTCCAGCCTGGGCAACAGAGTGAGACACCGACTCAAAGAAAAAAAAAAAAAAAAGAACATGCCAGCATCTTTCAAAAGTAACCATTTTATGAAGAAATTTTCCATTCTTTATAAGGATATGCTTTTCAATGACATCATTCATTGGCTATTCTGAAGAAAGATGCTACCAAGCCTATTTAAAACAAAACAAAACAAATTCTTCTTTTTTTGATAAACTCCAATAGCTAAATATCTTTGAACAATCACATGGCCACAGTAGCTAGCATATTGCTGTAATTGCACTAATGGAAGTGAACATGATAACGCAGTATTTGAAATGTTTTTGTGCTTACAACTGAAGATAAAATGCCAGCAGTAAAATTAAAAGTTAATTATGGGACTCAATGGCCAAAACTAAATAAATATGCCTACTTGGAGAGACTATCTGCCAGAGCTAAAAAATGAGAAAGCTGGGGGTTTTTTTAATGGCCAGATTAAACATCTTATAATGGTATAAGACCTTTTATTAGTTTCTGTCAAACAATGAAGACTTAAACTTTTTGAGGAACAAGTTGTTATTACCTTCTAGTTTTATGTCTGACCCACTAAGAAATCACCAAATAATTGGATATGTTAATGTTCAAGTTCAAAACAATTATTTCCTTATATTCCTTACACTCCTTGCCCTCCTCCAAGCTTGCACAGCAGCTTGAGAACTTACTTTTTGTTATTATTTTCTTTAGCCACTTAGCTAGATGAAACAGGATATTCTTGATTTGAGGCTTTTTAAAAATCATACGTAATTTTATTGAAAACTAGTTAATTAGAAAACAAAATTATTTACATGATATTTTACTTTTGATGCAGAACAAAAACACACAACTTCTCTAGACAGAAGAATAGTCATATGCATATTAAAGGAATACAGGGTATCACAATGCTAAGAAACGTCTTTGAGTTGAAAGTAAACACATGGACACAGGAAGGGGAACATCACACTCTGGGGACTGTTGTGGGGTGGGGGGACGGGGGAGGGATAGCTTTAGGAGATATACCTAATGCTAAATGACGAGTTAATGGGTGCAGCACACCAGCATGGCACAAGTATACATATGTAACTAACCTGCACATTGTGCACATGTACCCTAAAACTTGAAGTATAATAATAAAAAATAAAAATAAAATAAAATAAAATTGTTGTAAGCAAATGTTTACAAAAAAAAGTAAATGAAATTTAAGAAATTCTATATAAATTGCTGTAATTTCCAAATTCCTTGAAATAAAACTTTACTATTTTTTCAGGCTTATGAGGTATAACTGACAAATAAAATTGTATATATTTCTGGTGTGCAATGTGATGTTTTGATATATGTAAATATTTTGAAATCATCAAGTTAAGCTATTAGCATAGCTATGCTTTCAAGACAAACACATATACCCATTCACTCACACATTCACACAGAAAGCAGTTTAAATGTTCAAGCTACTATAAACTTAATGTGTGCCACTGAGGAATTTGAATTCCTCAAAAAAGTCATATTGTTTTCATTGGTTGATAGGTACGTTTGATAAATTTAGGCTCATAAAATTTATTTATAGTTATAAAGTACTTTCAAAGGTAGATAAAAAGACAGATGCTGTATATATTCAACTTCAAAATAATAGCATTATTATTTAACTATTTACTCTGGGCCAGCAAAATAGTACTCCAACCTTCTCCAGAAAATGATTATTTGGGTAATCTTTTTAAAATATCTTCAGAAAAGCAAACATCTGACAAATGATTCCTAGTTATTCCCAAATCAAAATTCAAAAGTTTCTAATGTCTACCATACATTTATCTTGTTCTTTAGCGCTATACTTTTTGCCCCAGTCTTTAATGGAACTGAAAAACCACTTCATAGAATAGACTACAGAAAGAAATTATATCGCTTTTCTAAGCTTTATCTTCTTAAGTCTAGACAAAGTAAATATCCTTTAATTTCAATTATAGGGGTTATTTTACGATAAATATTTCTACAATGAATAAGGGAAATCAAAATATTTTGTCACCAATGACCTTTGGTAGAAGAGCTGGTCCAGCTCTGAAAATTAAACAGAAGCCTAGTGTCCTCACACCTGGCCTGATCAGCAGAGATAAGCATGATGGCCTGTTATCTTTATAAACTTGATGAAAGGGAAGAGACTGGAGATTATTTTTACACTGCCCTATGCAAGAAAGACAGGACTGAAAATTGTGTTAGACTTAGAGTTTCCAGACCCATTAATTGTAAAAGTTTGGATTAGAAGGCATTTCCTTCAACTGCATCCCAAGAACATTGAACTTCATCTTTAAGGACATTTTAAAATTATCTTCAGAGCTTCTTCAAATAATATTCTCTTAAGCACTTTAGAGAAACTCAAGAGGTCTACACCTCAAAGCTAATAGAGCATCATACATATTTTTATTCTCTCATGTATGCAAAATTGGAGAAAAAAATTGTTTCCAAGCCTTTTTTTACAAATATGATACCCTCCATGTAAATCAGATGCAGTAATTTTTTCTCTTAGGTTTTATTTTTCACTTTTTGCTCAGCTGTTAGTCAAGTCTAATTATTGTAGTTTCAAGGAACCTGTTTTTCATAACCTCTTCTTTTCCACTGTTTGAACTTTTAAAGGTATCTCTGGATTTTTACATATTTTTTCCTTCTTTAATTTCTTTATATGGCTTCGATAAGCTCAATTAAAAGTCAGAGGTTTTAGCTGCTTATGCTTTCATTTACATTGTAGCAGATTTTCAAATTTCTGAGTAAAGATGATTTCTTAGTTTATGTAATTAGTACAGATGCAGTGCGTTGAATTAAATCACTCCTAATCAATTTACATTTTTTGGTTGAAAACTCTCATATATAATCTAAGAATACATTGACATTTCATCTGTTGGAAACAGAGAACAGATTTTTCTCATCAATTTTAATTTTTTATTTTAATTACATAGCACATTCTCCCAATACACAGAGAAAAAATACTTTAAACTCAAACATGTATACATACATGTATGTAGAGGATTAGAGACGTATTGTATTAAAATCTGATGCTGTTCTGAAAAATTATTTGAATAATCACCCTTCAACTTTAAAAAAATATTTTTAGACTATACAGCATTTCATATGCCTACCCAAGTAATTTAACATGTTGACAATGAAAATAGACATCACCATTCATATTATTATTCTACTTACTAGAATTAGTATGACCATATTGTCCAACCTTGATCATTATGAAAAATAAAATAGATTGTTATCAATAGTGTGTTAAGACAACAGAAATAAGCCAGAAGTATCCTAGAAGAAAGCTGGAAAATTTTAACTGGAGTAACAAAAAATTGTTATCTTCCTCATGTAAATAAACAAAGTTAAATTTTACCAGCCTAACGTATAAATATTTATAAATCCAGTTAGGTTTCAGGCATATATTGTTGGCCTTGATAACAGAACCCCAGTATTATTTACACAAGGGGAGAGTAACGTGTTCAGGGAAAGAAGTCTCTTCTTCCAGCCTCAGGGAATGAACAATGCTTCCTGTTATACTGAGTATAATTTATCATCTAATACGTCATCATCAAGTAAAATTTATAATGTCATGATTTGTCATGACATTGTATGTGTATTCTGTATATGTATATATATATATATTCTTTGTGTATATGTATATATTATTTTTCATATACTCTAGGGGTTGTTATCATTTGAAATACACATAATCTAGGTGTGAATAGTTAGGAGTTGAAAGATTCTATTCAGGTGCCAACATTTCAGAATATCTACTGTAAGTGCTTCCACTACTATTATCTCTAATTAATAGTAATGGGTTGGGTTTTTCATCATTTCATAGAAAGGGTAGAAAAATCTAGTGATCCCAGTAGTCTGTTGTCCTTAGAACTTGAGACTTAGTCCTAACTTATGCTTAATAACTGTGTTAAAATATTTGTGGAGGATCTTCTCACCTGATCTGACTAGAAGGTTAGCAGAACCCTGCTCTTACACAATGGTGAAACTGCCTCCATGGAACCCTGTCTTACTAAATGTTTTTGTCAAGTACTTACAAGAACAGAAACTGGGACTTCATCGAGTTACAGAATTGATTGTATGAGTATTTTCATTCCTGCTGGCTAATAAATGTTGAAGTATATGGCAAAATTTGGTCTAAGATGTGCTCTTATTGTAACACACCTTCTGTTAAAAAAATGAAAAATGTATTTAGTAGTCCTCACATATCTCTTTCTTTTTGAGGATATCCATATCTTCCAGAAAAAAAAATGTGAATGACACAAAATCAAGATCAAATCAGCAAAACTAAAACCACTACCTCTATTTTAAAAGAGTGAATTTTATACACACAATTGGTTAATTGGAAGATGTTGAGAGACTACAAGGCAAAAAGGGAATAGGGAGGTTACAATGATAGAAAATTATGGGCCTTCAACAGCAGGTCTTGAATAAACAAGGGAAGAGTTTGGGTTATGAGAACCTAGATGCTGGGAAGAGAGCTGTACTCAGACCTTGGAGAAGGGGACAAGTTCTAGTTACTCTGAGGCTAGTCTGAAACTGTGGAAAACCATCTGAAAACTGAATCAATTGACTGTGGAGAGATCCATTGCCTGGGATGGTGACAGAAGGATACATAATAGGAAGTCACATATCTCTTCTCTCTCCTAAGTTTTTCTGGTTTCCTCTAGTGTCAGGGCCTAATAGGGGAGAAGCTGGACAAGCAGAAATGCTTGCAGAATCCCAGCCCATCATCACAAAGCAAACTATAGAAGAATGGGATTGCAGCTATGAAGAGAAAATGGCTTTGGTCATCTTGCAACACATAGAAGTTCAATAAAATTTTGTCAATGATTGTATTGGAGAAAGCCATGTAAACTGGTTTTGGCTAATGGAACCTATGAGAACATCAGCTTGGGGTTACTGGTCTTAAAAATTCTTTTGAATAATGTGCTTGCTTGCTTCATAGTTTCACCACTTACCTATGAATTGTTTTAAAATAAACTGTTTTAGCTGGGCGAAGCGGCTCATGACTGGTATCCCAGCACTTTCAGTGGCAGAGACAAGAGGATTGCATGATGCCAGGTGTTCGAGACCAGCCTGGGCACCAGACTAAGACTCCTGTCACTACAAAAAAAATTGTTTAATTATCCAGGAGTGGTGGCACATGCCTATAGTCCTAGCTACTTGGGAGGCTGAGGTGGAAGGATCACCTGAGCCCAGGAGTTCAAAGTTACAGTGAGCTATGATCATGCCATTGCACTCACTCCAGCCTGGGTGACAGAGCTAAATGCTGTTCCAAAAAAATAAAATAAAATATTAAAATAAATTGTTTTAGAATGAATAATCCTGAAATGAATCCACATGATAGGGACAACTGAGTTTTTGGCTGCAATGCAAATGTACTATAGTAGAGAAAGGAGTCTTTTCAACAAATGGTACTGGAATAATCAAATATTCAGATACAAAAAGGAACATAGACTTTTATTTATGCCTCATATATATTTTAAAAATTCAAAACAGATCATAATAAAACCTAAAACCATAAAACTTCTAGAAGAAAATATAAGAGAAAGTCTTTGTAGGTTTGGGTTTCTCAACTTATTTTTTTATATATCATACCAAATGAGTAATTCCTGAAAGAACATATTGATAAATTAAACTTCATCAAAATCAAGAACTTCTGCTCCTTGAAAGACACAAGAGAATAAAAAGTCTAGAAATAAATATTTTTGCAGCTTACATCTGATACAGGACTTGTATCCAGATTATGTAAAGAACTCTTAAAACACAATAAGAAATAAAGACATGCAAATTTTGAAAACAAGCAAAAGATTTGAACAGACATTTCACCAAATAACATATAAGGATGGCAAGCAAACATATGAAGAGATGCTCCATGTCATCAATCACCAAAGACATGCAAATTAAAATCACAGTGAAACAATACTACACACCTATCAGAATGCCTAAGATAAAACAGACTGAGCATACCAGGTGTTGGCAAAAATATGGAGGAACAAGAATGCTCTCCTAGTGAAAATGTAAAATGGTACAATCTCTTTGGAAAATAATTTGGTAGCCTCTCAAATAGTTGAGCATACATCTAGTGTAGGTTTAACTGTTTCACTTAAAAAGAAAATACATGTTCATATAAAGGCTTGTAGAGGTATGTCCATAGCAGGTTTACTTATAATAGCTAAAACCTGGAAACAATGAAAATGTCTGCCAACAGGTACATGGATTAAAAAGATAATAGTATATCCATACAATGGAAAATCACTCAGAAATAAAAAAAGAGATGTCCTATTGATACAACAATATGGATGATCTCAAAATGGTTATGCTGAGTGAAAGAAACTAGACCAAAAATTATATATACTGTATGATTTTATGTGTACAAAACTGTAGAAAAGGGAAACTAATATATACCAACAAAAAGCATATCAGTAGTGACTTGGGAATAGAGCAATGTGAAGAAGACAGAGATGGAGAGGAAGAATTACAAAAGGGTAGAAAGAAACTTCTTGGAGTGATGATTATCTTCACTGTCCTGATTTGGTGATGGTTTAACAGATATATTCATATGTCAAAACCTATTGGATTTATGTAAATTCATTGTATGTAAATTGTGCCTTAATCATGTTTTTCTAAATTGTTTTTATGCTTTTGATCTTTATATAAAATCACATTGAAATAAATATCTTGTGGCTTGCTTCTTTCATTCTAGATTTTTTTTGACATTAACCCTGTTGATTATTCGTGGCAGTTTATGTATACAATGTATGAAAATGTATTTATCAATTACACTGTTGATGAACATTTAGGCTCCTTCTAGTCTTTGTCCATGGTGGCAGTGCTGTTTTACACATTCATATGCTTGTCCTCTGTGGCATTTGGAAGTGTTTTCTTAGGGTAAGTTTCTAAAGCGAAAGGTAGGATTATTTGCATTTTTGATTTTTCTAGTGAATGCTAAACTATTTTCTAACATGATTATTCCAATTTACACCCTTACCAGTAGTGAATATTCTTTTAGTTCACAAAATAACCAACACACATATAATATAATCCAATTTTTAAATAGCTGCCTGTCTGAAGTATACTATTGTCTTAGCTCATGCTGCCATAACAAAATACCATAGTCTCAGTGGCTTAAAAACAGAAATTTACTGTCTCAGAGTTATGTAAGCTGGGAGTTCAAGATCAGAGTGCCAGTATGGTCAGGTTCTGGTGAGGGCCTTCTTCCTGGCATTTAGATGGCCACCATCTCACGATATCTTCACCTGGCAAGGGTGTGCATTTACAAAAAGAAATTGCACTCTCTTTCTCTCATCATAAAGGCCACTAATCCCATCACAAAAGCCTCACCCTCAAGATCTAATCTAACCCTAATTACCTCCCCAAGCCCCTATCTCCAAATATCATCATACTGGGGGATAGAGCTTCAACATATGAATTTCAGGAGGACAAAAACATTCAGTTCATAACAGCCATGAAATCACACTATAATTTTAATTACTAATGACCTAATCACCAAATAAGTTGGATGTCTCTTAAGGACTTTTTTTTCTTTTGTCTCTGCTATAAAATGTTCGATCATACCTTTTGCCAATTTTTTATTGAAATGTTTGTATTTTTTTATTGACATTTTTATAACATATATATTTTTAATTTATTTCTTTGCTGGCTGTGTTACAAATATCTTTTAATTTGTGGCTTAAATCTTCACTCTCTTCATAATAATTTGATATGTAAAATATTTTAATACAGTCAAATTAATATTTTTTAAATATTTTTAAAATTTTTGACTTTTTAAAGAGTTATTTTCTTTCCTAAAATAAAGTCTTAAAGGTATTAATCTACATTCTTTTTCTAAACTTTTATAAATTAGCATTTAATCCAAAGGGAATCTGGGATTTTTTGTTTGTTGAATTGTTTAAATTAATAAATGGTCAACACAGTCTTTGGCCAACCATAGTAGTAACCATAGTAGGGTAAATGTTGGATGGTAGATTAGAAAGATGGAAAGACCCTTAATCATTGATAATTTAATTAAATATCTAAATAAACCTTGGAACCACCTATTTTCTGATTTCTTGCTATATGAGTTAATGTTTTTGCTGCCTGAGCCACTCTTTTTTGCAGCTTTATTAAGGTATGATTAATAAAATGTGATTATGTGAGATATATGTAATATATATATTCATATACACTATGAAATGATTACCACAATTAAGCTAGCTAATATATCAATCGCCTCACATAGTTACCATAGTTGAACTCATAGTAACAGAGAATAGAATGGTGGTTACCAGAGACTGAATGTGGGGAAAAGGGGGAGCTATTGATTAGAGGGTTCAAACCTTTAGTTAAAAGATTGTAAGTACTGGAAATCTAATATACAACATGGTGACTATAGTTAATAATATTGTCTTATATACTTGAAATTAGCAGAGGGTAGCTCTCAAGTGTTCTCACCACACTTACACACACACACACAGACATTCACACACACACACAATGGTAAGTGAGCCACTCATGTCTGAGTATTCTTTTACTTACTCTTAAGCATTTACTATTTGATAAAAGGTATTACAACTACCTGCTCACGTTTTCCTAAGCAAGAGGCACATTTTCCTAAGTAAGATTGGGAAACAGAACAGAAAAGTCAAGACAATCTAGCAAAACCCTGATCCAATTACTAGGCTGGTGCAAAAGTAATTGCAGTTTTTTCATTGTTGAAATTTGCCATTTGATGATGGAATACATTCTTAAATAAATATGGTTATGTTATTCATTATTTTAGTGTATATTTTTCACTTTTTTTTATAATGACATTACTTGCTGTATATTTTGTATTTATTTCAGACTATGGAAATGACATTAGACAAAAAGCAAATTTGAGGGATTTTCTTATTCGAGTTCAAAATGGATTGTAAAGCAGCGGAAACCACTCAAAACATCAACAACACATTTGGCCCAGGAGCTGCTAACGAATGTACAGTGCAGTGATGGTTCAAGAAGTTTTGCAAAGGAGACTAGAGCCTTGAAGAAGAGGAACATGGTGGTCAGCCATCAGAAGTTGACAACAACCAATTGAGAGCAATCATCAAAATTGATCCTCTTACAACTACAGAAGTTCCTGGCTGGGCGCAGTGGCTCATACCTGTAATCCCAGCACTTTGGGAGGCCTAGGCAGTGGATCACTTGAGGTCAGGAGTTTGAGACCAGACTGGCCAACATGGTGAAAATGGATTGTAAAGCAATCCATTAATAGAGACAGTGAAACCTCGTCTCTATTAAAAATACAAAAATTAGTTGGGTGTGGTGGTGGGCCCCTGTAATCCCAGCTACTCGGGAGGCTGAGGCAGGAGAATCGCTTGACCTCAGGAGGCAGAGGTTGCAGTGAGCTGAGATTGCACCACTGCACTCTGGCCTGGCCAGCAGAGGGAGGCTCTGTCTCAAAAAACAAACAAAAAACAAAACAGAAGTTGTCGATGAACTCAATGTGAACCATTCTACGGCATTTGAAGCAAATTGGGAAGGTGAAAAAGCTTGATAATGGGTGCCTCATGAGCTGACTGAAAATCAGAAAAATTCTCGTTTTGAAGTGTTGCCTTTTATTCTATGCAACAACAATGAACATTTCTCAATCAGATTGTGATGTGCGATAAAAAATGGATTTTATACGACAACCGGCAATGACCAGGTCAGTGGTTGTACCAAGAAGAAGCTCCAAAGCACTTCCCAAAGCCAAACTGGCACCAAAAAAAGGTCACGGTCACCGTTTGGTGGTCTGCGGCCTAGCTGAGGTACTACAGCTTTCTGAATCCCGGCGAAGCCATTACAGCTGAGAAGTACGTTCAGTAGTAATTCAATGAGACGTACCAAAAACCGAAATGTCTGCAGTCAACAGAAACGGCCCAGTTCTCTCCTACAATGCCTGACCTCAAGTTGCACAACCAGTGCCTTAAAAGTTGAACAAATTGGGCTACGAGGTTTTGTCTCATCGGCCATATTCACCTAGCCTCTCGCCAACCGACTACCACTTCTTCAAGCATATAGACATCTTTTTAAAGGAAAAACGCTTCCACAACCAGCAGGATGCAGAAAATGCTCTCCAAGAGTTCACTGAATCCTGAAGTGCAATTTTTACACTACAGGAATAAACACATTTATTTCTCATTGGGAAAAATGTGTTGATTATAATCGTTCCTATTTTGATTAATAAGATGTGTTTGAGCCTAGTTATAATGATTTAAAATTCACAGTCCAAAACTACAATTACATTTGCACCAATCTAGTTGGTGCAAAATAGTGGATTTGTCTTTAAAATATTAAAATATTAAAATCCACTAATAGTTTTCATCTTTGTTACTGGAGTTGACATGATGCCTTTATTGTTACCTAATTGTACTAGTTACCTTCTTTCTTTTGAGGATCCTACTCAGGGTTATCAGTTTCTGTTGCAAAACAAGACACAGTTTCAGTACTGAAAACAGCCCTCTCTCTTGGCTTCTTGTTATCAATACTAAGAATCAGCAACCTCTTGAAACAGCTCTCCTGAAACAACCTTGATGATAGTGGCTGGCGGGGCCTGAGAGAGATTTGATGTACTTTTAATAGTACACGTGGTGCCATTCTGAGAACACTGCACTTGACAGAACATTATTGCAACCAAAGGGCCATATTACTGTCTTATGAGGCTGTAAACTTGTTGAAAATACACTTGAATTCTCAGATGTAAGGACATGAAGCTGTAAGTAAGTCTGGAGCAAGTATTTAGCTTTGCAGTTTATTTTCTGCTTAACAATAATTGGGAAAAGAGTAGCAAACTCCTATTACATATGATTCATGCAGCGATCCACTTATACCTCAGGTGGACAACTTAGGGAAGATGAAGCTGTTTGCATCATTATACCCAAGAGAGTGATTCTCAAGATCTGGACTATGAAGATTTGACAGTGTGAAGCACCAGACCATTTAGAAAAACCCATTATGTGCAATTTGTTCCAATTAATATGAAAGCCTAGCATTTCCCCAAAAGCATCTCCTAGGGTAAACAGTGAATGGATTGATATTTTGCAGATTCTGTTGATTAGGTTAACCAGCACATAAGGCATTATGGCTCTCAGTCACCAATTATTATGCTTTATTGGTATAACAAAGTATCTCATTTTCCAGCAAAATGACCTCCTCGGTTTGACCTCTCACACCCCAAATCACTTTATGTCTGTTCAGTTTCTTTTGTAGAATATGACCTCCAACTAGAATTAATTAGTTAGTAAAGATTGGTGGAAAAGTCCTATACAAAAGAGATACGCACTTCAGAAGTAAGGGTGCAGAGCAGAATGCAAGTGACAGAGGGAAGTCAGGAGACCACAGAACTGGGCCTGACAATGTCTCTAATGCACCAGGTGAATTTATGCCTAATTTTTCTCATCTGTTTCTTAATAGGAAAAGTTGAGCTAGATTTCCTTTATAAAAGTAGATGTCTTCACTTCCTTATTTCTGGATTTTTCTAACCCATATTTTATTCTGCCTTTGTCACTGCTCAGGACATTCCCTCTTATCATCACCTTTAAAAACTTCCATTAAACAACCATCAGAATCCTATGCCTCTTAGAAAATTTCTTAGTTTTCTAAGAAACGTTGGAACTCATAACCTTGTAACAATTGAAAGTCTTAAGATGTTTGTGTATGTGTTTGCTTTTCTCAAATAATCAAGAAAAAGATGGAGCCTACGACTGGCTTCTAAAGTGAGAAATTGGTCATGAAGCATATCTTCACACCCATGTACACAATATTATGTTGGAGTAATGTGGTAGGAAGTGAGTGAAAGGAAGGGCTCTGTCAAGATTTCACAATAATGGAAACAAGGCAGCTATGGTCACATGGTATGGCAACCTGGGGATGTGCTACTTATAGCTCCCTACCAGAGAGAACTTTCAGGAGGACTGAGCACAGAGGGGTTTCAACACAGGACTTATTTAATGGGAAGTCTTTTCTCTAAAGAAAGTTCATTCATATCCTGTGAATACACCTGTGATAGTCATATACACAAAAGACTGATCAATGTGAATATCTGCCCCTATTGGTCTAAAGGCTTTATTCAGTCACAAAAGCATACTCAGACATGCATACAACAAAGTAGAAGTTTCAAAGAATTAATGTCCCCGAAATCAGGAATAACAGACAGGAGTTGGTGGATAAAAACTAGGTTTTTCACCCTGGGATAGGGGTAAGGTAGGTAACTTAGTTGTATACCACTTTTCTCAAAGTTCCCTAGAGTGTATACATTGTAACCACCCACAGTAATTGGCTTAATGATATACACTTTATATTGACTTTCTGCTTCTCCCCGTCTTACTTCCACACTCATCTACTAGTTTATCAAATAAACTACTTTCACTTGCATCCTTGTCTCAGGGTCAATTTCTAGGTAAATGCAAACCAAGACAACTGGCTTGGGTTTGTTATTGCAGGCAAGACTCTAAATAATGCAGAAAATTTCCCTGAATATTCATGCCTGTTCGTCTTCCAGAGCCTCCTATGTAAACCTCAGCACTTGGTACTCACCTGACACAAAGTAGCAGTTCAATAAATATTTGTTGAACAAAAGAATGAATGAAGAACAAGAAGAAATAAATTATGACAGAGGAAAGGTTCTTAACACTGTATTCTCAGCAGAATGCCTGTATTAGTCAGGGTTCTCTAGAGGGACAGATTATATATATATATTATATTATATAGATTATATATATCATATAATCTATATTGTATAGTATATATATTATATATTATATATAATATATTATATATTATATATATTATATATTATATATATTATATATATTATATATTATATATTATATAATCTATATTATATATTATATATATATAATATATATATACTCATGACAACTATAGTTGTCATTAAGGAGTATTAAACTCACATGATCACAAGGTCCCACAATAGGCCATCTGTAAGCTGAGGCGCAAGGAAGCCAGTCTGAGTCCCAAAGCTGAAGAACTTAAAGTCTGATGTTTGAGGGCAGGAAGCATCCAGCATGGGAGAAAGATGTAGGCTGGGAGGCTAATCCAGTCTATCCTTTTCATGTTTTTCTGCCTGCTTTATATCCTGGCCTCACTGGCAGCTGACTAGATGGTGCCCACCCAGATTAAGGGTGGGTCTGCCTTTCCAAGCCCACTGACTCAAATGTTAATCTCCTTTCTCAACACCCTCACAGACACACTCAGGATCAATACTTTGTGTCCTTCAATCCAATCAAATTGACACTCAGTATTAACCATCACAAATATGCCCTTGTCAGCTTGAACCCATACACATCTCTTGAGATCATACACACTTTTCAAATAAAGCCAAGGTCATAATTACACCTAACATAATACAACTATACTTTGTACAACCAGAAACACACCAATCCCTAACCCAAATACTATTCCATAAAGTTAACAATACTTAAATGCTGATATAAAGTCAATAAATCTTCTGTCACATGATAAAGGAAAAAGGAAATAAAATTAAGATAATTTCTTAATACAAGTGTATACATGCACAAATATGTTTTTAACAAAAGGAGAAGGAAATACTCATGACAATTACAGTCCTCGTTTCTGCAGCTGGTCATGTAGTCATAGCTGGTATTGATGACTACCTTCTTCTACTACCCATTCTGTATTCCCTTTGCTTTCAGCAAGCACCTCAGCAGGTTGTTTTTTTTCCTGTGGAGTGACCCAAACCTTCATTCCTGAGGGGTGTGGGCCATTTGTAGTCCTGTCTGGATTGGGCTGTTGTAGTTTCCCATTGACCTTAATCACAGGGCATGGTAATACTAAAAGATGCCCTAATGGATCTCCTGTATTCCATTCATACTCTTCCTTACCTCCATTGTGAAGTAGATTAATTTTTGATAGTCTGGGTCAGTCACCCCAGTCAACGCTGTAACTCACTTCTTAGCCTGTTGACTTAAAGGCAGGAGAAGCCCAAAGTGTCCAGGTGGCAATATTAACTTCCAGTTTAATGGAATCATTGTTGTGTCTCCTGGTGGCTGCATTCCTCCCTCTGGAACTAAGACCTCTAGGCCAGCAGAATGTAATGTCACAGGAAGAGAAAGCAAAAAAATTGCTAGTGGATCACTAGGGGTGATGGTGAGTGGTGCCACTTCCACTTCCACCCCTTGATTCCTGGACCCATGGATCCTGGCTATGGGAGAAATGGTACCATATATTGGATGCTGATTCAGAGTGTACATGGCCTTCTGGAGAATTTGCCCCAGCCCTGCAATGTATTGACACCTAGTTGGCATTGTAATTGTGACTTTAAAAGGCCATTCCACCATTCTATCAATCCAGCTGCTTCAGGATGATGGAGAACATGGTAAGACCAGTGAATTCCATGGGCATGAGCCCACTGCCACACTTCTTTAGCCATAAAGTGAGTTCCTTGATCAGAGGCAATGCTGTTGGAATACAATGACAGTAAATAAGGCATTCCATGAGTCCACAAATGGTAGTTTTGGCAGAAGCATTTTGTGCAAGATGGGCAAACCAATATCTGGAATGTCTATTCCAGTGAGGAGAGACCTCTGCTGATGTCATCTCTTGGTGAGCATTCACTTGGGATACAAATACCTTCACAGTTTTTGACAACTCAGAGAGGTCCATCCAACATACCTCTTCCCCAAATTTTTTTGTCACTAATTTTCCAATCATGCTTCTTCCAAGTTCCTGACCATCCAGCCAAACCATTGTCTACAGCCCATGAATCAGTATATAATTGCACATCTGGCCATTTCTTCTTCCATGAGAAGTGCATAATCAGGTGCACTACTCAAAGTTCTGTCCACTGGGAAGATTTCCCTTTACTGCTGTCCCTCAGGGATTTCCTAAAAACGGGCTCTTAGTGAAACAGCTGTCCACTTTTGGGTGGTGCCTGGGTGTCGTGCAGAACCATCTGTCAACCAGGTCCTAGTATTCTCTGCCTCTGTTGACTGATTATAGGGAACTCCCCATGAGGCCATCAGTGCAGCCTGAGGAGAAGGCAGGGTGGCAGGAGTGGAGACCTTGGGCATTTGAGCCACTTCCTCATATAACTTACTTGTGCCTTCAGGACCTGCTCAAGCCAAATATACCACTTCCATTTGATGATGGATTGCTGCTATGCATGACCCACTTTATGGCTAGAAGGGTTAGAAAGCACTCAGTTCATGATAGTCAGTTCAGGTCACATGGTGACTTGATGACAAACATTCAGCTTCTGCCAAAGTCCAGTAACAGGCCAAGAGCTGTCTCTCAAAAGGGGAGTAGTTATCTACAGAAGAATGGCATGGTCTTGCTTCAAAATCCTAGAGGCCTCTACTGTGATTCACCTATGAGGGCCTGCCAAAGGCTCCAAACAGCATCCCTATATGCCACTGAAACCTCAAGCACCATTGGATCTGCTGGGTCTTATGGCCCAAGTGGCAGAGCAGCTTGCACAGCAGTCTGGACCTGTTGCAGAGCCTTCTCCTATTCTGGACCCCACTCAAAATTGGCAGCTTTTTGAGTTACTCAATAAACGGGCCAGAATAATACACCCAAATGAGGAATGTGTTGCCTCCAAAATCCAAATAGGCCCACCAGGCATTGGGCCTTTTTCTTAGTTGTGGGAGGGGCTAAATGCAGCAACTTATCCTTCACCTTAAAAGGAACATCTCAACAGGCCACCACACCTTTGGACCTCTACAAATTTTACTGAAGTAGAAGGTCCCTGAATTTTAGTCAGATTTATTTCCCATCCTCTGACATGCAAATGTCTCCCCAGTAAGTGCAATGTGTTTGCTACTGCTTGCTCATTGGATCCAATTAGCATGACGTCATCAATGTAATGGACCAGTGTGATATTTTGTGAAAGCAAAAAGCAATCAAGATCTCTCAAATAAGATTATGACACAAAGCTGGGAAGTTGATATACCCCATCGTAGGACAGTAAAGGTCGGCCTTGTGAGTTGAAGGCAAATTGCTTCTGGTGGGCCTAATGGACAGGAATGGAGAAAAAGGCATTTGCCAAATCAATGGCTGCCTACCAGATACCAGGAGATGTGTTAGTTTGCTCAAGTGATGAAATCACATCTGGTACAGCAGCTGCAATTGGAGTCACTACTTGATTAAGCTTATGATAATCCACTGTCATTTTCCAAGATCTATCTGTCTTCTGCACAGGCCAAATGGGAGAATTGAACAGGGATGTGGCAGGAATCACCACCCCTGTGTCTTTCAAGACATTGATGGTGGCACTAATCTCTGTAATCCCTCCAGGAATGCGATATTGTTTTTGATTCACAATTTTTCTAGGTAGATGCAGCTCTAATGACTTACATTTGGCCTTTTCCACCATAATAGCCCTCACCCTGCTAGTCAGGGAGTCAATGTGGGGGTTCTGCCAGCTGCTAAGGATGTCAATGTCAGCTCAGAGCCAGTGTCCAGTAGTCCCCAAAATGTCTGATCATTTCCTTTTCTCCAGTACACACTTACCCTGGTAAAAGGCCAGAGGTCTCCTTAGGGAAGGATGGGAGAAAGATTAAGAGCATAAATTGTTGGTAGTATAGTAGGGTCCTTCCTCAAGGGGACCTGGCCTCACCTTCATTGAAGGTGTTTTGAGTCTGTAAACTGGCTCACCTCTGGAAATTGATAGAGGGGGAGGGATTCTGTGTTTTTAAAATTCAAATTAGTCTTTTGTCTATTCAACCTTGAAGTTTTCTGCTTATATAAATTAAGCAGGAATGCAGTAGGCTTCCTATCAATTTCACTTCTAGGAACACTGTGATTAATTAACCAATGCCAGAGTTCTACACTAGTCAGACTATTCTGATTGCTGCTTTGCCTCTGCTGGTCCATTAAGGTAGCTAGGCCCACCTTGCCTTTGATGGTTGAGTGTCACCACTTGGCCCCTACCACCTCGGGCTACAATTATTCCTATTGTATTAAAATTTTGTAGTTCAGCTACTGTGGTTTCCACTGTGAGATCTGACATACAGAGAAGAGCAGTTAAAGGGCTCTTCAAAGATGCAGGTGCTGTCCTCACAAATCTATTTTGCAAGGCATTGCTCGAGGATATATCTTCTGGACTCTCACAGCTGGGATAAGTAGTTCTAAAGTGACTAATCCATTCCACTGTCCCAATCTCCCTAAGCCTTTAGGTTCCTTCCTCTACATTACACCAAGGAAAATTAGGTATTTCCAGCTTCCTCACAGTGTGCCATCTTTTAATCCATATTTCAGCTAACCAAGCAAATAAATTATTAGAACCTTTTTTAATTCCCCAAGCTGCAACATTAAATGCAGAATCCCTATTTTGGGGACCCAAATCAATAAATTCTGCCTGATTCAAATCTATGTTCTTTCCACCATTATCTCACATCATTAATATCCATTCCCATGCCTGCTCTCCAGATTTCTGCTTATATAAATTAGAAAACTCAAGCAGTTCTTTTCGAGTGTAGTACACCACCTCATGGGTCACACTTTCAATCTCACTTCTAGGGGCCTGCTGGGACTTTAGTCTAGTTATAGGTTTAGAAGCAAACAGGGGTGTTGGGGATGGCTCCTGAGTAGAATCAACATTTTCATGCCTGGCAACTGCCTCAGGAGAGGCCATAACTTGCCTCAGGCAGTGCAGGGTTTATCTGCTCAGACAAGGTGGAAAGGTTGATGTCAGCATGGGTTGGGAAGGGGATGTTTTCACTAGTGGGGATGGGGAAGCTGTTTCTTCTGGTAAAAAGATTCATCAGAGTTTACAAGCTCAGTGTCCCCAGCTTCATCAGGGTCCTCCTACAAATCCATATTCCAAGTTGTAGGGTCCCATTCTTTTCCAATCAATGCCCTCATTTTAGCAGTAGACACCTGGAGAGGCTTTGCATGCACCTTTCATTGACGGTCAGCTACTTGCATGATAAGAGCTTGTGTCTGTTTTTCTACAATTTCAGCTCTTTCTCTGCAGGAAAGAAGACTCTCACTCAGGGCAATTTTAGCAGATTTGAGGCTCAGTATCTGCTTCTGAAGCCGGGAGATAGAATTCCTCAGCCTATCATTTTCCTTCATTGCTTTGTCCAGTGAACTTAGGAGCAACCAACCAATTTCATTGTATTCCTTTGTTCTCCAGATATTGTCAAAGGTATTATGTATAAGAGTCACTAAACTCCATGCCTCTCATGAGCGGTGATTCAGGAGTGACAAATGGATATATTTTGCATAACTCTATAAACAGTTCATACCAAAGACTATAAGTGTTCTCCATACCATTAGAAGTACAGTCCTTAGCATTTTGGGGCCTAATTATATTAAGCAGCCAACTCCAGAAACCCCAAAACCAATGAAAAATCTCTATCCTTGATATTCTGTTCCTCTAGAACCACTCCTGGTACCAAAATCTGTATGTCAGCGTTCTCTAGAAGGACAGAGCTAATAGGATAGATAAATAGATATAAAGGGATTTATTAAGGAGTATTAAACTTGCATGATCACAAGATCCCATAATAGGCCATCTGCAAGCTGTGGAGCAAAGAAGCCAGTCCAAGTTCCAAAGCTGAAGAACTTAGAGTCTGATGTTTCAGGGTAGGAAGCTTCCAGCATGGGAGAAGAATGTAGGCTGGGAAGCTAAGCCAATCTATCCTTTTCATGTTTTTCTGCCTGCTTTATATCCTGGCCATACTGACAACCAATTAGATTGTGCCCACCCAGATTAAGGGTGGGTCTGCTTTCCCAGTCCACTGATTCAAATGTTAATCTGCTTTGGCAACATCTTCACAGATATATCCAGGATCGATACTTTGCATCCTTCAATCCAATCAAGTCAGCACTCAGTATTAACCATCACAGTGCCCAACACATAATAAGACACTAAAAAAAATCTATAGATGAAATTAATAGCTGAATGAATTTGGTGATAACTAGGTGAGAATTTAAAGTTGACGATCTAAGGACTGGGTGTATTCTTTGAAGAACTAACTGTATAAATAGAAAGGATAATTTTGCTATTGAATAAGGTGCCCTTTTTAAGCAAGACAACTATAGTTGAAGCATTTGAATTGAAGAAATATAAAATATAAACTCTAATAAAATAATTTCCTATAATTTCCTTGAAATGACGTGAATAAAAAATCAGGGAGATGTCTAAAGAAATCAACATGCAATACGAGTGTTGAAACTCACATCAAAATCAATCATTTAGACAACAGAGGCTAGGTTCAGATACAAAGTTGGAAAATTAACTAGAATTAGCTTCAAGAAGCATATGATGCACTTGAAATTTATTTAAAATTTTATTTTAAAGTTAGTTTCACTGTAGTTATGTCACTTACTAATCATAGGCTTTTTCTTTAAAAATAAGTATCTTGAATTTTTTGAGAGGTCATTTTTTTTTTAGTCATAAACTTTTTATTTCATCCCTTAAAAAGGGATTTAGAAGAATTATACAAATCACCTAATTTCCTTAACCAGCCCAAAGTATAATGAATCAAAGTCATTTGCTTCTTAAAAGTTTCTACTGAAAATCCAAACATAAATATTTATAATTTTTTGCGGTTTTGTATTTTGGTAACCATCTAAAATTGAAATAATTCAAGCAGAATATATTTTGAATTTAAGTTAACTTTATATACCCTTAAAATGTATTTACAGAATCAGATCCTTTAAAAAAGTTACAGTCAGATATATAACTATGAAATATATAAAAATATGCCTAGTGTCACATTGCCAGAATCACATGAGAAGAACACACATTAAGTACTTTCTGTTTGTTTATTTTTACAAAGATTTCTTAATATAGAGATTTCATGTCATGAATCCTGGGGAAACCATACATCAGTGACACTGACTGTGGACATGAGCCAAAATAAAATCAATCTGAAAAGATTGCTTACTGTTTACACTTCTTGTCTGTCTATTTCAGACTCCAGAGTAAATCTTTGTTTTTGTCCAAGCTTTCTCATTCCAAATGAAAGCTTCTAATAGCTATATATTTGATAAATGGCAATTGCAGACTTCCCCAATGCAATCCTCAATAACGTGAGCTATGTGTTTTGCAAGTGTTAATTCTCAAGAGAACTAAGCACAGAAAGAAACTAAATATCACTGTTATTTATTTTATGGCTTCAAAGGCATTGTTCTACCCATTTATGGAAATTTATCTGAAATCATTATATATTAAATATAAGTAATATATCTACTAAGATTTACCACTATTAAAATATAAGTAATAGAGCTGGTATGTTAGAAATGTGAAATTCTAAGAGAGATTTCTCAGAAAAGAAAGTCAGCTTTCCTGAATCAATCTATGTTCATCTAACCTTTTCCTGATATTGATAACCTAAATTCAATTGCACTATATAAGATGGAGACAAAAATGCATCAGTTTATTTCGTTCCTACTTCCCCACCCCTTAGCTATTTGTTTTATTTTCATTTTTAGTTAGTCTCATGTGGAAACAGTTTTTCCTGTAAGGTAACATTGCTGTTTGTCTTACTGCTTGCTCATCTACCACCCTCATTCCGTATGAGACAGTAATCAAATTAGAACGTGGGGAAATGGCTCATAACTTATTGAGATAGCCTATAGAATAGTTCAATGAGGCTTTATATAAATCCCACCAGGTACCATTCCTTTTAGATTAAACAATCATTTAGATTTCAAACTGATGTTGGAAGAAAGTTTAAAATCGATTTTAACATCTTAATTCACAGATGAAAAACCTGAGGCTCATAAAGTTTAAAAAGATGAGACATAGGTCATATTGCAAGTTAGTGGCAAAGCACCCAGAACCCAACTCCTCTACCTTTTAACTCAAGAAATATTTTAATTATAAAATTATCCTAAATTTTCTGTTTGTTTTACATTTTGTATTGCATATTTTGGCTCCCATGACTACTATTATTTCCACAAAAATGATTTTATATAATATTTCATCCATAAAACTTGTATTTAATGCTGATACAAGACTTATCTTTATTCACAAATGTGATCAACAAATTTTGGGGGGCAACTTTTCTATGCCAAGCACTACTCTAAGTTCTGAAAATATAGAAGTTAACAAAACAATAAAAATCACCATCCTTATTGTAGCATACTATCTAAGTACTGGCAATTATATGGTATAATTGCCAATACCACCTTGGTGAATGAAATTGTTTCTTTGGTTAGAATTATTTTAGACAAGGGGTTTATGTTGTTTCTAAAAATACTCTCTGAATGACAAGAGCAGCAGTGGTTATTCCAATTTCAAAATCAGAATTACTGTGCCCAGACAAGGGAATGTAGCAAGCAAGGATAGAATCAAGAGAGATACAACTTTCCATAATGCCAAGCTTATAGGAAGACAGAGCTCTAACTGACTTATATAAAAACAGATAAATACAACTGACATTTATTCAGTATCCATGTGACTGTTAGCTCTGACATCTTGTTTGCTATTTAGTTACAGGCACTTTGAACTATGTGAGCCACATAGTAGTTGCTCAATAAATACCCTGGAAATGAAAGAATGGATAATCTAAACCAGACATTGTTCTAGATTTCAGAGATATAGAGATGAATAAAATATGATCCCATCTTGTTAGACATTCATAATATAATTTTAAACATAATATTTATTAAATGTCTTCTATTGATCAAACACTTTCTAGGTAGTACATTGGGAATAGAAAATAAATAAAATTTAATTCTCTCAGGGAACTTATCTAAGTTCTAGTAGAAATTGGATTGTTGCTATTTAGTAATAAATAGTTTGAATAATGAAGCTATGGACAGACACTACTTTGTACTGGGGAATAAAAAAAAAATTGTCATCCTTCCTGAATGGAATTAGTGCCTTATAAAGTAGAGTCCAGAGAGCTAGCTTCCCCTTTTCACCATGAGAGTACATGGCAAAAAGGCAATGTTGAAATGTTGAGGAACCAGAAAGTAAGCCCTCACCAGACAACAAATCTGCTAGTACCTTGATCTTGGACTTTCCAGGCTCTAGGTCTGTGAAAATTAAATTTTTGTTATTTATAAGCTACCTACCTTATGGCATTTTGTTATAGCAGCCTGAACAGACCAAGACACATCACATCACAATTTATTTGTTCTCCTCCTCCTTCTTCTTCTCCGTCTTCTTCTCCGTCTTCTTCTTCTTCTTCTTCTTCTTCTTCTTCTTCTTCTTCTTCTTCTTCTTCTTCTTCTTCTTCTTCTTCTTCTTCTTCGCCTTTGCCTTTGCCTTCTCCTTCTTCTCCTTCTCCTTCTCCTTCTCCTTCTTTCTTCTTTTTTTGTTTGCCTGTGATGTTATCTATAAAATTTTTGTAGCTCTTCTCCTTTGAGGTATCTAATAAAATTCTCTTTCCTCTTCTCTCTCTCTTTGTTTTTCTTTGCTATACTGTCTTCCAAGGTGATCTTATTTAGTCTCATGGCTATAAATAGAATCTACATATCAACAACTCCAAAATGTTTCTCTCCAGCTCTGCATCTGCTAATCTCCCCAGAACTCCAAAATTAAAAACAAGTGCCTATTCTATATCTCTAATTGGATGCTTAGTCTGCATCACAAATTTAACAGGACCAAACAGAAACAGTGATTTTTCCCCGGCATTCAACCTACTCTACCTTATTCTTCCATTTCGTGAAGGGATACCACCCTTCCTCAACCCTCCATTCCTGTTCCAACCTGATCCCTGATTACTCAATCTTTCTCAATACTCATATTTAATCTCTAACCAAATGCTGTCACTTCACTCTCCAAAACATTTTCTGAATGTTTCCATCTCTCCCTCTTTATTGCTACCATCATGGTCCAGTTCTCCATGATCTGCTCTCTAGACCACCACAATAGTTTTCCTCCCTGCTACAGTCTTCTTCACAAAGAGAAGTCAGAAAAATATTTTAAAAATAATAGTCCAATGACATCACTCACATACCTTCCTTAAAAGCAATCATTACTCATAAAATTGAAATTAAAGCCCTGGCTTTCAAACCAATCTAGCTAGAGGCTAGAAAAGAATTTTCAACCCAGAATTTCATATCCAGCCAAACTAAGCTTCATAAGTGAAGGAGAAATAAAATCCTTTACAGACAAGCATATGCTGAGAGATTTTGTCACCACCAGGCCTGTCCTGCAAGAGCTCCTGAAGGAAGCACTAAACATGGAAAGGAACAACTGGTACCAGCCACTGAAAAAACATGCCAAATTGTAAAGACCATCGATGCTAGGAAGAAACTGCATCAACTAACAAGCAAAATAACCAGCTAACATTATAATGACAGGATCAAATTCACACATAACAATGTTAAGCTTCTTGAAAGAGAGGATGTAGAATTATCTCCCCTGAGGTTCCAGCTACGTAATTAGCAGATTTTGAGATGAATCAATAAAGTAAAAACAATGGATTCAAAATTTTTAAATGACCATAGTAAGTATAGAGAAAGAAGACTGAAAGGATCCACACTGAAATGCTTATTATAGTTTACTCAAGATGGAGGAACTGATTTATTTGTTTATTCAACAAATATTTGTAGGGCACTTATTAGTTTCAGGCATTGTTCAAATTTCTAGGCATATGTAAGTGAACAAGTTGGAGAAAGTCTCCACACTCCTACAATTATATTATGGTAATTGGAGACATTTTAAAAAGAAAGGAGAGAAATAGGGAGTAAAAAAAGAAGATACCAGACAGACTAAGTGCTATGACAAGAATTTAGGGGCTGTAATGTGATCAAGAGTGACTTTTTAAGTAATGTAGCCAGGTTAATGGGTGCAGCACATCAACACAGCACATGTATACATATGTAACAAACCCGCACATTGTGCACATGTACCTTAGAACTTAAAGTATAATAAAAAATAAAAATAAATAAGAGAAAAATTAATAATACAATTATAGGACTAAGTAAATATGGCATTAAAATCCTAACAAAATAAAAGAGTAAGAGGAGAGAGGATGCATAGTAGACAGCACTGGATGCTGGACTGAGCTGCTTAAACTTCAGTGGTGGGCAGTAAGGAAGGCTCCCAATTATGTATTATTAAAAATGATACATAATTTTATTATGTAGTAATTTTACATAATAAAATTGGTTGTAAAAATTAATCTGGCATTAAAATGCAGAAGGACATGGAGGAGGAGATGTTGGAGGTAGGGGGAAGAGTTGGGAACGTTTCTGTAAAGAGCCAAACGTGAGACAATAAGGGCCTAGACCAGGATGGTGCTGATGTCAAGAAAAGGGATAATGGGAGGAACCTTCCTAAAATTGATGTCACTTTACATCATTAATATTATCTGAGTTTTTAAATTTATGACAATATTACAAAGGTTATGGTTAGCGTTATATTATTTTTATTTTCATATTAATACAACAGTCAAAAAGCTTTAAGTGACAGTGACAACTGAAAGGCAAATTTAATGAGTAACATAATTATTGAAAATCAAATTTTAATCCTTATTCTCCTGATAAGTCTACAAGAACAAATATGAATTTTCATATTTCATAATAGGACAGGTATAAAAAGCAAAATATCACAGTTCATCCCTTGAGTTATCTAAAATAAGAGGAAAAACAGTCACAAAATTATTTACTGAATGTATTAAATTTGCCTCAAATAGACTCTGAAATTTATAAATTACTAAAATATAAAATATGTAAACATGTATGTATGTATTTCCTGCCCTGAAATGTAGCTTAAAACGTGATCTAGGGGGAGGAGCCAAGATGGCCGAATAGGAACAGCTCCGGTCTACAGCTCCCAGCGCGAGCGATGCAGAAGACGGGTGATTTCTGCATTTCCATCTGAGGTACTGTGTTCATCTCACTAGGGAGTGCCAGACAGTGGGCGCAGGTCAGTGGGTGAGCGCACTGTGCGCCAGCCGAAGCAGGGGCGAGGCATTGCCTCACTCGGGAAGCGCAAGGGGTCAGGGAGTTCCCCTTCCAGGGGTGACAGACGGCACCTGGAAAATCGGGCCACTCCCACCCGAATACTGTGCTTTTCCGACGGGCTTAGGAACCGGTGCCCCAGGAGAGTATAGCCCGCACCTGGCTCAGAGGGTCCTACGCCCACGGAGTCTCCCTGATTGCTAGCACAGCAGTCTGAGATCAAACAGCAAGTTGGCAGCGAGGCTGGGGGAGGGGCGCCCGCCATTGCCCAGGCTCGCTTAGGTAAACAAAGCAGCCTGGAAGCTTGAACTGGGTGGAGCCCACCACAGCTCAAGGAGGCCTGCCTGCCTCTGTAGGCTCCACCTCTGGGGGCAGGGCACAGACAAACAAAAAGACAGCAGTAGCCTCTGCAGACTTAAATGTCCCTGTCTGACAGCTGTGAGGAGAGCAGTGGTTCTCCCAGCACGCAGCTGGAGATCTGAGAACGGGCTGACTGCCTCCTCAAGTGGGTTCCTGACCCCTGACCCCTGAGCAGCCTAACTGGGAGGCATCCCCCAGCAGGGGCAGACTGACACCTCACACGACCGGCCAGGTACTCCAACAGACCTGCAGCTGAGGGTTCTGTCTGTTAGAAGGAAAACTAACAGAAAGGACATCCACACCAAAAACCCATCTGTACATCACCATCATCAAAGACCAAAAGTAGATAAAACCACAAAGATGGGGAAAAAACAGAGCAGAAAAACTGGAAACTCTAAAAACCAGAGTACCTCTCCTCCTCCAAAGGAACGCAGTTCCTCACCAGCAATGGAACAAAGCTGGACGGAGAATGACTTTGACGAGCTGAGAGAAGAAGGCTTCAGACGATCAAATTACTCCGAGCTACGGGAGGATATTCAAACCAAAGGCAAAGAAGTTGAAAACTTTGAAAAAAATTTAGAAGAATGTATAACTAGAATAACCAATACAGAGAAGTGCTTAAAGGAGCTGATGGAGCTGAAAACCAAGGCTCGAGAACTACGTGAAGAATGCAGAAGCCTCAGGAGCCGATGCGATCAAATGGAAGAAAGGGTATCAGCCCTGGAAGATGAAATGAATGAAATGAAGCGAGAAGGGAAGTTTAGAGAAAAAAGAATAAAAAGAAACGAGCAAAGCCTCCAAGAAATGTGGGACTATGTGAAAAGACCAAATCTACGTCTGATTGGTGTACCTGAAAGTGACGGGGAGAATGGAAACAAGTTGGAAAACACTCTACAGGATATTATCCAGGAGAACTTCCCCAATCTAGCAAGGCAGGCCAACATTCAGATTCAGGAAATACAGAGAATGCCACAAAGATACTCCTCGAGAAGAGCAACTCCAAGACACATAATTGTCAGATTCACCAAAGTTGAAATGAAGGAAAAAATGTTAAGGGCAGCCAGAGAGAAAGGTCGGGTTACCATCAAAGGGAAGCCCATCAGACTAACAGCGGATCTCTCGGCAGAAACCCTACAAGCCAGAAGAGAGTGGGGGCCAATATTCAACATTCTTAAAGAAAAGAATTTTCAACCCAGAATTTCATATCCTGCCAAACTAAGCTTCATAAGTGAAGGAGAAATAAAATACTTTACAGACAAGCAAATGCTGAGAGATTTTGTCACCACCAGGCCTGCCCTAAAAGAGCTCCTGAAGGAAGCGCTAAACATGGAAAGGCACAACCGGTACCAGCCACTGCAAAATCATACCGAAATGTAAAGACCATCGAGACTAGGAAGAGTCTGCATCAACTAACGAGAAAAATATCCAGCTAACATCATAATGACAGGATCAGATTCACACATAACAATATTAACTTTAAATGTAAATGGACTAAATGCTCCAATTAAAAGACACAGACTGGCAAATTGGATAAAGACTCAAGACCCATCAGTGTGCTGTATTCAGGAAACCCATCTCACGTGCAGAGACACACATAGGCTCAAAATAAAAGGATGGAGGAAGATCTACCAAGCAAATGGAAAACAAAAAAAGGCAGGGGTTGCAATCCTAGTCTCTGATAAAACAGACTTTAAACCAACAAAGATCAAAAGAGACAAAGAAGGCCATTACATAATGGTAAAGGGATTAATTCAACAAGAAGAGCTAACTATCCTAAATATATATGCACCCAATACAGGAGCACCCAGATTCATAAAGCAAGTCCTGAGTGACCTACAAAGAGACTTAGACTCCCACACATTAATAATGGGAGACTTTAACACCCCACTGTCAACATTAGACAGATCAACGAGACAGAAAGTCAACAAGGATACCCAGGAATTGAACTCAGCTCTGCACCAAGCAGACCTAATAGACATCTACAGAACTCTCCACCCCAAATCAACAGAATATACATTTTTTTCAGCACCACACCACACCTATTCCAAAATTGACCATATACTTGGAAGTAAAGCTCTCCTAAATAAATGTAAAAGAACAGAAATTGTAACAAACTGTCTCTCAGATCACAGTGCAATCAAGCTAGAACTCAGGATTAAGAATCTCACTCAAAACCGCTCAACTACGTGGAAACTGAACAACCTGCTCCTGAATGACTACTGGGTACATAACGAAATGAAGGCAGAAATAAAGATGTTCTTTGAAACCAACGAGAACCAAGACACAACATACCAGAATCTCTGGGATGCATTCAAAGCAGTGTGTAGAGGGAAATTTATAGCACTAAATGCCCACAAGAGAAAGCAGGAAAGATCCAAAATTGACACCCTAACATCACAATTAAAAGAACTAGAAAAGCAAGAGCAAACACATTCAAAAGCTAGCAGAAGGCAAGAAATAACTAAAATCAGAGCAGAACTGAAGGAAATAGAGACACAAAAAACCCTTCAAAAAACAAATGAATCCAGGAGCTGGTTTTTTGAAAGGATCAACAAAATTGATAGACCGCTAGCAAGATTAATAAAGAAAAAAAGAGAGAAGAATCAAATAGATGCAATAAAAAATGATAAAGGGGATATCACCACCGATCCCACAGAAATACAAACTACCATCAGAGAATATTACAAACACCTCTATGCAAATAAACTAGAAAATCTAGAAGAAATGGATAAATTCCTCAACACATACACCCTCCCAAGACTAAACCAGGAAGAAATTGAATCTCTGAATAGACCAATAACAGGAGCTGAAATTGTGGCAATAATCAATAGCTTACCAACCAAAAAAAGTCCAGGACCAGATGGGCTCACAGCCGAATTCTACCAGAGGTACAAGGAGGAGCTGGTACCATTCCTTCTGAAACTATTCCAATCAATAGAAAAAGAGGGAATCCTCCCTAACTCATTTTATGAGGCCAGCGTCATCCTGATACCAAAGCCTGGCAGAGACACAACAAAAAAAGAGAATTTTAGACAAATATCCTTGATGAACATTGATGCAAAAATCCTCAATAAGATACTGGCAAACAGAATCCAGCAGCACATCAAAAAGCTTATCCACCATGATCAAGTGGGCTTCATCCCTGGGATGCAAGGCTGGTTCAATATACGCAAATCAATAAATGTAATCCAGCAGATAAACAGAACCAAAGACAAAAACCACATGATTATCTCAATAGATGCAGAAAAGGCCTTTGACAAAATTCAACAACCCTTCATGCTAAAAACTCTCAATAAATTAGGAATTGATGGGATGTATCTCAAAATAATAAGAGCTATTTATGACAAACCCACAGCCAATATCGTACTGAATGGGCAAAAACTGGAAGCATTCCCTTTGAAAACTGGCACAAGACAGGGATGCCCTCTCTCGCCACTTCTATTCAACATAGTGTTGGAAGTTCTGGCCAGGGCAATTAGGCAGGAGAAGGAAATCAAGGGTATTCAATTAGGAAAAGAGGAAGTCAAATTGTCCTTGTTTGCAGATGACATGATAGTATATCTAGAAAACCCCATTGTCTCAGCCCAAAATCTCCTTAAGCTGATAAGCAACTTCAGCAAAGTCTCAGGATACAAAATCAATGTGCAAAAATCACAAGCATTCTTATACATCAATAACAGACAAACAGAGAGCCAAATCATGAGTGAACTCCCATTCACAATTGCTTCAAAGAGAATAAAATACCTAGGAATCCAACTTACAAGGGATGTGAAAGACCTCTTCAAGGAGAACTACAAACCACTGCTCAAGGAAATAAAAGAGGATACAAACAAATGGAAGAACATTCCATGCTCATGGGTAGGAAGAATCAATATCATGAAAATGGCCATACTGCCAAAGGTAATTTATAGATTCAATGCCATCCCCATCAAGCTACCAATGACTTTCTTCACAGAATTGGAAAAAACTACTTTAAAGTTCATATGGAACCAAAAAAGAGCCCGCATCGCCAAGTCAATCCTAAGCCAAAAGAACAAAGCTGGAGGCATCACACTACCTGACTTCAAACTATACTACAAGGCTACAGTAACCAAAACAGCATGGTACTGTTACCAAAACAGAGATATAGATCAATGGAACAGAACAGAGCCGTCAGAAATAATGCCACATATCTACAAGTATCTGATCTTTGAAAAACCTGAGAAAAACAAGAAATGGGGAAAGGATTCCCTATTTAATAAATGGTGCTGGGAAAACTGGCTAGCCATATGTAGAAAGCTGAAACTGGATCCCTTCCTTACACCTTATACAAAAATCAATTCAAGATGGATTAAAGACTTAAATGTTAGACCTAAAACCATAAAAACCCTAGAAGAAAACCTAGGCATTACCATTCAGGACATAGGCATGGGCAAAGACTTCATGTCTAAAACACCAAAAGCAATGGCAACAAAAGCCAAAATTGACAAATGGGATCTAATTAAACTAAAGAGCTTCTGCACAGCAAAGGAAACTACCATCAGAGTGAACAGGCAACCTACAAAATGGGAGAACATTTTCGCAACCAACTCATCTGACAAAGGGCTAATATCCAGAATCTACAATGAACTCCAACAAATTTACAAGAAAAAAACAAACAACCACATCAAAAAGTGGGCGAAGGACATGAACAGACACTTCTCAAAAGAAGACATTTATGCAGCCAAAAAACACATGAAAAAATGCTCACCATCACTGGCCATCAGAGAAATGCAAATCAAAACCACAATGAGATACCATCTCACACCAGTTAGAATGGCTATCATTAAAAAGTCAGGAAACAACAGGTGCTGGAGAGGATGTGGAGAAATAGGAACACTTTTACACTGTTGGTGGGACTGTAAACTAGTTCAACCCTTGTGGAAGTCAGTGTGGCGATTCCTCAGGGATCTAGAACTAGAAATTCCATTCGACCCAGCCATCCCATTACTGGGTATATACCCAAAGGACTATAAATCATGCTGCTCTAAAGACACATGCACACGTATGTTTATTGCCGCATTATTCACAATAGCAAAGACTTGGAACCAACCCAAATGTCCAACAATGATAGACTGGATTAAGAAAATGTGGCACATATACACCATGGAATACTATGCAGCCATAAAAAATGATGAGTTCACGTCCTTTGTAGGGACATGGATGAAACTGGAAATCATCATTCTCAGTAAACTATCGCAAGAACAAAAAACCAAACACCGCATATTCTCACTCATAGGTGGGAATTGAACAATGAGAACACATGGACACAGGAAGGGGAACATCACACTTCGGGGACTGTTGTGGGGTGGGGGGAGGGGGGAGGGATAGCATTGGGAGATATACCTAATGCTAGATGACAAGTTGGTGGGTGCAGCGCACCAGCATGGCACATGTATACATATGTAACTTACCTGCACATTGCGCACATGTACCATAAAACCTAAAGTATAATAACGATAATAATAATAATAATAATAAAAGAAAAAAAAAATAAAAGAAAAAAAAAAAAACAAAGACAAAAAAAAAAAAAAAAAAACGTGATCTAATCCTTGGGAAATTGAATAAAAAGTATAGATTAGTTTTAAATCAACAAACTGTGTAGCAACTCTCCTTAATACTTGCTTTGTATCAGAATGTGAAAAATTCCAGAAAAAAATATTAGCATACACTATTGCTCTATAAAGTCTTTATTCCTATGAGGTTCTTATGAAATAAATTATCACTTGGCTTTAGCCTTCTATAGAACAATACTTACAACAGAATTAGAACTTAAACTGAGAACTGTTTGAGGTCCAGAGTAGGAGGAAAAGATGGCCATTCTACTTATCACCTTGATTAGTCTCACAAGTTTTACCTATACTTTGAAGATACGTGAGCACCAAAAATGACATATCACATACATTGACTTTTTTAGTTGAGCTATGTTTTTGCCCAACATGAGCCTGTGGAGATGATTGAGAAATGAGGCATTACCTTACATGGGGACAAAGAAGAGGGTCGCTTTGTTACAGGGAAGTCTAGATATTGTCAGTCTAAGTTTGAACAATCTTTAGGAAAGAAGAAAGACTCGAGTTTTGTATGTGGTTTAGGACTATATATTTTAAGAAATTATAAAAACCTTGGCTGAAATATGCAAAATGAAGAATGCCATTAATTTTTCAGGTATTGGTTTGTTTTCAGCTGGACCTAAAAAGAACTCAAACTATAGTCATAAACCATACAGTTTATATTTGGGGTACCAAGATGAGGAAGTACTGCAAAAAAATTGTCTACAAGCTAACAATTCTATAGCTGATCCCTCATGCATGAATTTTATACTGTATTGTTTCGGTAAAAAACAATCTTCATCCCTATGTCTCCCATATTGTCCTGAGAAGAAAGTCTGATTTAAGTGGCCACCTACAAATTGCCAGAACCTATGTTAAACACCTTTACATATGTAATCTCAAATAATACTAGGCATTCACTGGGAAAGCAAAACAGTCATGTAGGAAGTAAATATAGTCAGTTGGTTGTATTATACGACTTCAAGATGTATTTTTTTGCAGTACAAATTTTTTTCAGTACTTCCTCATATTGAATAAAACTTCAATGTGACAAAAATTACCACATATTTAGGAAAAAAATTTTCATTTTATACACTTGCTTTGTTTCGAAATATTACTGATATCTGTGTGTCAAGGACTATTTAAATCCCATTTTATTTAGAGACAGATTAAATATAACAAACGTTTTTACTTTTAGGATATTAGAATTTTAGAGCTCCAGAGATCCACAGAAATTATATGATCCAATGCTCTGATTGGAAAATGAGGTCCCTAGAAGTTAAGTGGCTTGCCCAAGGTCATATAGCTGACTGGTAGCAAAGTCAGACTAAAATACTTCAATCTTGTAGGAACAAATTATTATATCATCAACTTCCTTTTTCTTTTGTAAAAATGAATATCTACTATGAATATGTAACCAAAGTAATTACTTAGCTTTTGTCTTAATAAATATGCATATATAAAATAAAATTATTTTCGATTTTAAATGATCTGATATTCTAATATATGTCTGAGTAATCACTAAAATTTATGGACTCTTAAAACTTTGTTGATTATAAAAATAATTAACCTCTATAAAAAGTCTCTCAGAAAGTTCTGTATCAATAATACAACATATGACATAAATATTTGATTTTGTTTCCTAAGTACAATAAAAATAACTTTAAAATTTACTTAAAAATATACGTATTTACCCTTCATACATCCTAGCAAAATGAAACAAGAGCCTGATAAAATGTAAAGAAAAGGGTATTGCTTTTTCTTTTTCTCTATGGCTTTCAAGACTTTCAAAACAGGGTAGTAGAAAATGTCCATGATCTGGAGGGATGAACTTCTGGCTTTGTTAGAACTCCTAATTTCCCTCTCATTGTAATGTTTTCGGTCAAATTAAAGTAGTACTTTGTTATATATGTGAGAAATCTACACAGACATGTAAAGACTAGTAGAGTGGTGGACTTCAATCTCAGAAAAAGAAAAAGGGCTATTTTTTTTTTAAAAAAGAATATAAAAATTTACTTAAAAGAAGATAACTTACTGCTGCAAGCAACCTAAAGCCAGCGGTCTCTGTAAATTTCATTTAGTCAGCCTGTAGAAGACCGCTGCATGCTTGTAATCACTATATAATGCAACCAACCAACCAACCATGTTTACTTCCTACATGACTCTGTTTTGCTCTCCCAGTGAATGCCTAGTATTCTTTGAGATTATATATGTAAAGGTGTTTAACATAGGTTCTGGCAGTTTGTAGGTGGCCAATCAAATCAGACTTTCTTCTCAGGACAATATGGGAGACATAAAGATGAAGATTGCTTTTTACCTAAACAGCACAAAATAAAAATTATAGAAATACTCTCTAGACCATAAAATTGAAAGCTATGACTTACGTAATCTAGAAAGTTTCAGAGTGAAGGAAGCTCAAATAACTGGGCTCACATTCATTTTTCTCTCCTGTAGTGCTGGTAATCATTGGAAGAGGTGAAATCCATGTTTAACTCCACATTAAAAGTATACTAAATGATGTTGAAAGTCATTCCTATGAGAACTTCTCTCCCTCTCTTCTTGTTGCTGAACTAATATCACCCTATTTTCCCTGACAACTCCTGCCCATTGTACTAGAAAGTCTAGGTTTTTTCTCTCATCATTTTTCTTTTACTATTCTCTTTCCAATCCTTTTTTGAAAAAAAATCTCTGCTCTTTCTAAATGTGAAGCAATGTTAAAGGAATGTAGTGGACATATGATGGTTTTCACCTACCCATTTCTCCTTGGTCTTCTTTGCAAACTATCTCTTTTCCGCACTTAGTCCTTATCATTTAGGTTGTCATGACGCTATGCCCCATTCTTTCTAAAGTATCTTCTCCAGCCCTGACTACAGGAATGGACATGTGGCACAAATTCACCAGTCAGCATATTTTCTCTGTCTGGAAACAATGAAGTGGTCACTGATACATATGTGGCTTAACTCTGCTGAAATTATTGAGTGAAAGGGGCCCACATTTTGTTTTGGTGGGGTGGAATTGTGGAAATGTCAGCATGGAGTTGCTAGTAGACATGTCACAATAATGGAACAGCTTTTCTTCATGAGAATGAAGCTACATGCAGGAAATCATAATTAAGAGAGGGGAGAAGAATACCAGTGACATAATTTGAGCACTTGGAACCCTGCATTTATTTCAGTTATGTCAGAAAATAGAAGTTGGTTTTGCTTTAACTTATTTGAATTGGGTCTCTGTTATTTGGAAAAAAGTAAGGTTTGAGAACTACCCTTTCCTTCTCTGGACTCCTCCTTAAAAGCAATTTAGTTCTGTTGATAGAAAATTCAGAGCCATGTCATAGCCACTCTTCAGGTAGGAATTAGTTGGTCAAGGGTATCTAACTTAAAACACATCTTATTCTAAATCTTGTGAGGGCAACAGTGTTTTGTACCAAAGTATTCTGGAAAAGAACATGTCTAATCACTGAGTAGCAAATGATACATGATTAATGATTTTCCTAGTCTAAACATGTTATATCATTATTTGGTCTGTATATTGATATCATCTAAATATGAACCTACAAATCAGTCACCTAACAAAACCCTAATTTAGGCTGACAAAGACCTGAGATGAAGTGGGTATATAAATCTAGTCAAATGTATGCCATTAGTATGGCACATAGGTTTTCCATATAGTATTCTAGAAATTGCTGAAGATAAAGAGGATGAAAGATATTATAAGTTCAGTTATTATAGTTATACTATTTATTCATTTCCATATTCAGTGCTAGGAGAAGATTTTGTGACTTGAAAAATCTGAGAAAAATTTATGCCCTAGACTATTCTGCTTAGGAAAATAAAGGGTACAAAAAATGTTGAATATACCCACAATGTAAATACATAGTTATTTTGTGTTTGCTTGGAAAAAATGAAAAAAAAACTTATTCATGCAATAGAAATTGAAATTTTAATAAATTTTTTATTTCTCTGAAAATGAAAACCTGATTTTCTTATTATTTTTTACAAAAGAAATTTATAAAAGATATATTTAAGAGCAATGTGATACATAGTGTACCTAGAAAAAATAAATTTTTGTTTTGTTAGAGATGTTGTTTATCTTTTTTAGGTACGAGCGTTTTAAAAACGAACGTCTATAACAAAGACCACAGGATTCATGATTCTCTATCACTTTAAGGGAGCTCTCTCTCTCTCTGTCTCTCTCTCTCCTCTCTCTCTTTCTCTTTCTCTCTCTCAAGCCAACAGGAAGATTTATTTGTTGAATATGTACTCTGGGATAAAAATTAAACATGCTTTATATATATAGAAACTTACATAAAATATTATAATATATATTTGATATAATATATATTATTGTATAATATATTTTTTATAATATGTTTTATATAATATATATTTTTTATAATCTTCACCTCCTGGGAACTGAGAAATTGTATTGCCCTCAACTGGATTTGTTTCTCTGTTGTGCACATGACAGTCATTGATGACTGTGGTCAAGTAGTTTCAGTGGCGTGTAATAGAATGCATGGCATTCTGTTATGCACTCAGCAAATATTTATAGAGAACCTACTATATCCCAGACACTGTTCTATACTATGTATACACAGCAGTGAACAATTAACTAACTCCCTATCCTAAAGAAGCTTATGTGTTAGCTTCTTTCTAAGAAGGAAATGGCAATTATATAAAATCAGATAATAAGTGCTATGGAGAAACATAAAGCTAAATAAGAGATGTGATGGTTAATTTTACATGTTAACTTGCTTATGCCAAGTTACATAATTTTTGGTGAAACACCAGTCTAGATGAGGCCGTGAAGGTATTTTTTTAGATGAGATTAACATGTAAGTCAGTAGATTTTGAGTAAAGCAGATGATCCTTCATAATATGGGTGTGCCTTATCCAATCAATTGATGGCCATAAGAGACAAAACTGAGATCCTCAAAAGAATTAATCTTGCCTCTAGACTGCGTTTGGATTAATCACTGCAACAGTTCTGCTCTGGATCTTGCAGACTGCCAGCCTACCTTCCAGACTCAGACTTGCCCACCGCTATAATCACATGAGCTGATTCATTAAAATCTTTCCCAAGACAACAGAGGTGGGGGTTGAGGCGGGGGTAATCCTGTTGGTTCTGTTTCTCCAGAGAATGCTGACTAATAATACAAGAAGGATGGTAAAGGCAATGGTGAGGAAGAGATTGCTATCTTACATAAGGTAGTGAAAAAAATCGATGAGCTTGTATTTGAGTAAAGGCCTGCAGGAAATGAGAGAGCTAGCCACAAAGTCATCTGAAGGAATCAGTCCAAAAAATGGGAACAGCTAGTGCACAGGCCTTGAGGCAGGAGCATATTCAGCATGATGAAGGAACAGCAAAGTAGCCAGTGTAGCCGAAGAGGAATAAATTAGGTAGAGAGAATGGTGTAAGATGAGGTCAGAGTGGTGAGGGAAGGGGCCAATTCTACAGGTCTTAAAATATAATGGCTTTTATTTTGAAGAAAATAGTAAGTTGCTAGTGGGGTTTTTCAGCAGAGAGGTAACATGGTCTGACTTCTGTGATTAAAGAATAAATCTGACCACATGGTGAAGGTAGAATCTAGGAGACAATTGCACTAAATCCGGTAAGAGATAATGTTGTATTGCATTTGGATGGTATTAGTGGAGGTGGTGACAGGTATTAGTTTCTGGATAAATTCTGTAAAAGATGTAGCATGTAAGAGAAAGAGGTCAAAGTTTCTGAGCTGAATAATGGAGTAGGAATAGTGGATTGGCTACTGACTGAGACGAGTAACATTGGGGGAAGAAAAGTAAGCATGAGTGGAGAGATCCACGATTTCTTTGGTCATGTTCAAGTTTTCGATGCTGATTTCTCATCGAAGGCGCTGTGTGGAGCAGGCAGCTAGAGGCTGTCTGGCTTGGGGGATAATAGTTTGTGAATAATTTGCTTAGAAACTTTAATTCTAAACCTGAGTGTTACTACCCCTTAGAGGGTATTTTGAAAAATTATGAGGGCATTTTGGTTGTCATAATGACTGGAGAGAGTTAGCTGGCATTTAAGGAGCAAAGGCCAAGGATTCTGGGATTCTCACAATGCACAGGGTAGTCCTGTACAACTGAACTTCCCTGAATTTTACATTATCCTCGACTGTCCTACTGGAGTTAATTCCAGTAAGGTTAACAATTTGTTTTCTGATATATTGTAAAATTTTCAGGAATGTGACTGCTGTGCAAATCAACATTCCTTTGAACTTGTTTGGTTCTGAATTTTCGGAGCTTTAGTTTCATAAAATCATATGACCAACAGCATTATCACTGCTGATGATATTTGAGATAACAACATACTAGTTCCTAAATACTAGTCTGTCTTTACAATTGTCCTATTCAATTGCATAGCAGAGATAGCTGAGACTCTTTTTTAAACATACTTAGAAACAAATACTATTAAATGAATGAAGATACATGAAATTCAAGAATCTTATTAAATATTATTAGTAAATCTTAAAATATTTCATCTTGCTGCCAGTCTTTCTATTTTCTAATCTTATAGCACCATACTAAGAAATCATGTTGTGAAATTACTTGTTGAAACTTTTTTAAATTTCTGCTTCTTTTTTCAATTTATGTGGTATTCTCAGTTGTCTATCAAAAATGTCATTAAATTTTAGAGATATTTAATAGAATTCTAGGTAAAGATGTATTTTATGTGATAACATATACATAGCATAGAGAATTTTTTGCTTTTTTAAGATGGAGTCTTGCTCTATCACCCAGGCTGGAGTGCAGTTGGCACAATCTCAGCTCACTGCAACATCTGCCTCCCAGGTTCAAGCGATACTCCTGCCTCAGCCTCCCGAGTAGCTGGGACTACAGGCTCACACCACCACACCCTGCTAATTTTTGTATTTTTAGTAGAGAGAGGGTTTCACCATGTTGGCCAGGCTGGTCTCAAACTCCTGACCTCAAGTGATTCACCTGCCTCCCAAAATGCTGGGATTACAGGTGTGAGCCATCAGGCCTTTGAGACAATGCATGTAAATATACAGCAGCCCATTTGCTATAGTATCAGAGTTTTGTATTTTATCATTTCTATCAATCATTTCAGTAGTCTACATTTTGACTTGGAACATTATTCTTACTTCGATCAAAGTTATTTTTCTCTCTTCTTATCAGAGAACAATACTGGTCTTTATAATAGTCTTCTAAGTGTAGTTTTTACTTTAATGTACACCAAAAACCTTTATTTGCTGGTACTTCTGGTAGAGAATAATTTCTGGTCTTTTTTCTCATCTTATAGCTAAAGTTCTTATAAATTATTGAAAGTTTCATTATGTATTTTAGCATAGTCAAGGCTGCGCATTTGCATAATAAAGTATGTATTATTTTTGTAGATGTATACTTTATTTTCCTATACATTACAGTGACAGCATTATAGTGACTTTTATTAATTATTTGGTAGGTTATATTATCTATAAGCTAAATTTTAGAGTGAAAATTTGGAGCCATTACCATATATTTGTTATAAAATGCAACATCATTTTTGATAAAAATAAAAATACTCAATCTAAGAAAAAAGTTGCTGTTCTAGTCAGGGTTCTCCAGAGAAACAGACCAAATAGGGCAAGTATATACATAGAGAGAAAACTATTTATTTAAAGGAATTGGTTCATGTGATTTTGCAAGTTCAAAATACGCAGGCTGGGCAATCACGCTGGAGGTAAGAGAATGAATCCTGCATTCTGCAGGTCAAGTCTGAAGGCTATCTGCAACAGAATTACTTTCGGTTTAGGCAAGTCAATCTTTTGCTCAATTCAGGCCTTTAGCTGATTGAATGAGGCCCACCCACATTAGAGAGGGCTATCTGCTTTATCCAGCATTCACCAATTTAAATCTTATCCAAAAATGTCATCACAGAAACATCCAAAATAATGTTTGACCAAATATCTGAGCACCATGACCCCCCCAGGTTGACACATAAAATTAACCATCACAATAGCATAGGTTAGCTGCAGGGTAAGACGGACAATGATCTACAGGGCTTGATAAATAGGGCTCCACTGAACAAGTGTCTTCTATATAGAAGTGTTCAAATTGGTGAAATACCACCATTAGAGGGATAATTATGTTGAAGAAATTATTATAAAAATGAATAGAACATATAAAAGTAATACTGGAATTTTTAATAAAGGACTTTGGTTCTGTTACCATAACATAGCCATTTTTTAAGTTGTAGATTTTCTTCATATACATTTCAAATATTTTATATTTTGTCTTTGTAAATAAATAAATACTTATACATAGAATCAAAGATCTTTCTAAGGCACTGTAATCTTATTTACTTCCATCCCCTCAAATATTCATATATATCTTTTCAAAATATTCAATTTGAGATGGTTTTAAACTTCATGGGAATATGAAAATACAATAGAGATTCTTCTATAATTTAATTTTTAATTCACATAATTTTTAATTTACTTTAAATGATAAAAATTCTATATATTTATAATATAAAACATGATGTGTTGATGGATATATATATCGTGAAATGGCTAAATCAAGAAAATTAACATGCGTTACCTCACAAATACATTACTTTTGTGTGTGTTGAGAATACCTAAAGTTTAATCTCTTAGCAATTTTCAAGTATATAACACATTGTTATTAACTAGATTCGCCATGTGGTAAATTGATTTTTTAAACCTATTCCTCCTATCTAATTTAAACTTTCTATTCTTTTGACATCTCCACAATTCCCTCCAACCCCAAAGCAGCCACTGGCAACCACCACCTCTGCTTCTATGAGTTCCTCTGTTTTTAGATTCCACAAATAAATGAGATCATGAGGTATTTGTCTTTCTCTGTCCGACTTTTTTCACTTAATATATCCTCCAGGTTCATCCATGTTGTCACAAATGATAAGACTTCCTTCTTTTTTAATGCTGAATATTATTCCATTGTGTATATATACCAAGTTTTCCTTATTCGTTCACTAATGGATGCCATATTTTTTTAATTTTATTATTATTATACTTTAAGTTTTAGGGTACATGAGCACAACGTGCAAGTTTGTTACATATACATACATGTGCCATGTTGGTGTGCTGCACCCATTAACTCGTCATTTAGCATTAGGCAAATCTCCTAAAGTTATCCCTCCCCCATCCCCCCACCCCACAACAGTCGTGATGTTCCCCTTCCTGTGTCCATGTGTTCTCATTGTTCAATTCCCACCTATGAGTGAGAACATGTGGTGTTTGGTTTTTTGTCCTTGTGATAGTTTGCTGAGAATGATGGTTTCTAGCTTCATCCATGTCCCTACAAAGGACAGGAACTCTTCCTTTTTTATGGCTGCATAGTATTCCATGGTGTTTATGTGCCACATTTTCTTAATCCAGTCTATCATTGCTGGACATTTGGGATGATTCCAAGTCTTTGCTATTTTGAATAGTGCTGCTATAAACATACGTGTGCATGTGTCTTTATAGCAGCATGATTTATAATCCTTTGGGTATATACCCAGTAATGGGATGGCTGGGTCAAATGGTATTTCTAGTTCTAGATCCCTGAGGAATCGCCACACTGACTTCCACAATGGTCGAACTAGTTTACAGTCCCACCAACAGTGTAAAAGTGTTCCTATTTTTCCACATCCTCTCCAGCACCTGTCATTTCCTGACTTTTTAATGATTGCCATTCTAACTGGTGTGAGATGGTATCTCATTGTGGTTTTGATTTGCATTTCTCTGATGGCCAGTGATGATGAGCATTTTTTCATGTGTTTTTTGGCTGCATAAATGTCTTCTTTTGAGAAGTGTCTGTTCATGTTCTTCGCCCACTTGTTGATGGGGTTATTTGTTTTTTTCTTGTAAATTTGTTGGAGTTCATTGTAGATTCTGGAAATTAGCCCTTTGTCAGATGAGTAGATTGCAAAAATTTTCTCCCATTCTGTAGGTTGCCTGTTCACTCTGATGGTAGTTTCTTTTGCTGTGCAGAAGCTCTTTAGTTTAATTAGACCCCATTTGTCAATTTTGGCTTTTGTTGCCATTGCTTTTGGCATTTTAGACATGAAGTCCTTGCTCATGCCTATGTCCTGAATGGTATTGCCTATGTTTTCTTCTAGGGTTTTTATGGTTTTAGGTCTAACATTTAAGTCTTTAATCCATCTTGAATTAATTTTTGTATAAGGTGGAAGGAAGGGATCCAGTTTCAGCTTTCTACATATGGCTAGCCAGTTTTCCCAGCACCATTTATTAAATAGGGAATCCTTTCCCCATTGCTTGTCTTTCTCAGGTTTGTCAAAGATCAGATAGTTGTAGATACGTGGCATTATTTTGGGGGCTCTGTTCTGTTCCATTGATCTATATCTCTGTTTTGGTACCAGTACCATGCTGTTTTGGTTACTGTAGCCTTGTAATATAGTTTGAAGTCAGGAAGTGTGATGCCTCCAGCTTTGTTCTTTTGGCTTAGGATTGACTTGGCAATGTGGGCTCTTTTTTGGTTCCATATGAACTTTAAAGTAGTTTTTTCCAATTCTGTGAAGAAAGTCATTGGTAGCTTGATGGGGATGGCATTCAATCTATAAATTACCTTTGGCAGTATGGCCATTTTCATGATATTGATTCTTCCTACCCGTGAGCATGGAATGTTCTTCCATTTGTTTGTATCCTCTTTTATTTCATTGAGCAGTGGTTTGTAGTTCTCCTTGAAGAGGTCCTTCACATCCCTTGTAAGTTGGATTCCTAGGTATTTTATTCTCTTTGAAGCAATTGTGAATGGGAGTTCACTCATGATTCGGCTGTTTGTCTGTTATTGGTGTATAAGAATGCCTGTGATTTTTCTTTTTTTTTTTTTTTTTTTTTTTTTTCTTTTATTGTAATTATTATTATTATTATTATTATTATACTTTAGGTTTTATGGTACATGTGCCCAATGTGCAGTAAGTTACATATGTATACATGTGCCATGCTGGTGCACTGCACCCACCAACTCGTCATCTAGCATTAGGTATATCTCCCAATGCTATCCCTCCCCCCTCCCCCCACCCCACAACAGTCCCTGAAGTGTGATGTTCCCCTTCCTGTGTCCATGTGTTCTCATTGTTCAATTCCCACCTATGAGTGAGAATATGCGGTGTTTGGTTTTTTGTTCTTGCGATAGTTTACTGAGAATGATGATTTCCAATTTCATCCATGTCCCTACAAAGGACATGAACTCATCATTTCTTATGGCTGCATAGTATTCCATGGTGTAGATGTGCCACATTTTCTTAATCCAGTCTATCATTGTTGGACATTTGGGTTGGTTCCAAGTCTTTGCTATTGTGAATAATGCCGCAATAAACATACGTGTGCATGTGTCTTTATAGCAGCATGATTTATAGTCCTTTGGGTATATACCCAGTAATGGGATGGCTGGGTCAAATGGAATTTCTAGTTCTAGATCCCTGAGGAATCGCCACACTGACTTCCACAATGGTTGAACTAGTTTACAGTCCCACCAACAGTGTAAAAGTGTTCCTATTTCTCCACATCCTCTCCAGCACCTGTTGTTTCCTGACTTTTTAATGATCGCCATTCTAACTGGTGTGAGATGGTATCTCATTGTGGTTTTTATTTGCATTTCTCTGATGGCCAGTGATGGTGAGCATTTTTTCATGTGTCTTTTGGCTGCATAAATGTCTTCTTTTGAGAAGTGTCTGTTCATGTCTTTCGCCCACTTTTTGATGGGGTTGTTTGTTTTTTTCTTGTAAATTTGTTGGAGTTCATTGTAGATTCTGGATATTAGCCCTTTGTCAGATGAGTAGGTTGCGAAAATTTTCTCCCATTTTGTAGGTTGCCTGTTCACTCTGATGGTAGCTTCCTTTGCTGTGCAGAAGCTCTTTAGTTTAATTAGATCCCATTTGTCAATTTTGGCTTTTGTTGCCATTGCTTTTGGTGTTTTAGACATGAAGTCCTTGCCCATGCCTATGTCCTGAATGGTATTGCCTAGGTTTTCTTCTAGGGTTTTTATGGTTTTAGGTCTAACATTTAAGTCTTTAATCCATCTTGAATTGATTTTTGTATAAGGTGTAAGGAAGGGATCCAGTTTCAGCTTTCTACATATGGCTAGCCAGTTTTCCCAGCACCATTTATTAAATAGGGAATCCTTTCCCCATTTCTTGTTTTTCTCAGGTTTGTCAAAGATCAGATGGTTGTAGATATGTGGCATTATTTCTGACGGCTCTGTTCTGCTCCATTGATCTATATCTCTGTTTTGGTACCAGTACCATGCTGTTTTGGTTACTGTAGCCTTGTAGTATAGTTTGAAGTCAGGTAGCGTGATGCCTCCAGCTTTGTTCTTTTGGCTTAGGATTGACTTGGCGATGCGGGCTCTTTTTTGGTTCCATATGAACTTTAAAGTAGTTTTTTCCAATTCTGTGAAGAAAGTCATTGGTAGCTTGATGGGGATGGCATTGAATCTGTAAATTACCTTGGGAAGGATGGCCATTTTCATGATATTGATTCTTCCTACCCATGAGCATGGAATGTTCTTCCATTTGTTTGTATCCTCTTTTATTTCCTTGAGCAGTGGTTTAAATTCAACAACCCTTCATGCTAAAAACTCTCAATAAATTAGGAATTGATGGGACGTATCTCAAAATAATAAGAGCTATTTATGACAAACCCACAGCCAATATCATACTGAATGGGCAAAAACTGAAAGCATTCCCTTTGAAAACTGGCACAAGACAGGGATGCCCTCTCTCGCCACTTCTATTCAACATAGTGTTGGAAGTTCTGGCCAGGGCAATTAGGCAGGAGAAGGAAATCAAGGGTATTCAATTAGGAAAAGAGGAAGTCAAATTGTCCCGGTTTGCAGATGACATGATAGTATATCTAGAAAACCCCATTGTTTCAGCCCAAAATCTCCTTAAGCTGATAAGCAACTTCAGCAAAGTCTCAGGATACAAAATCAATGTGCAAAAATCACAAGCATTCTTATACATCAATAACAGACAAACAGAGAGCCAAATCATGAGTGAACTCCCATTCACAATTGCTTCAAAGAGAATAAAATACCTAGGAATCCAACTTACAAGGGATGTGAAAGACCTCTTCAAGGAGAACTACAAACCACTGCCTGTGATTTTTCTACATTGATTTTGTATCCTGAGACTTGGCTGAAGTTGCTTATCAGCTTAAGGAGATTTTGGGCTGAGACGATAGGGTTTTCTAAATATACAATCATGTCATCTGCAAACAGGGACAATTTGACTTCCTTTTTTCCTAATTGAATGCCCTTTATTTCCTTCTCCTGCCTGATTGACCTGGCCAGAACTTCCAACACTATGTTGAATAGGAGTGATGAGAGAGGGCATCCCTGTCTTGTGCCCGTTTTCAAAGGGAATGCTTCCAGTTTTTGTCCATTCGGTATGATATTGGCTGTGTGTTTGTCATAGATAGCTCTTATTATTTTGAGATACGTCCCATCAATAGCTAATTTATTGAGAGTTTTTAGCATGAAGGTTGTTGAATTTTGTCAAAGGCCTTTTCTGCATCTGTTGAGATAATCATGTGGTTTTTGTCTTTGGTTCTGTTTATATGCTGGATTACATTTATTGATTTTCGTATGTTGAACAAGCCTTGGATGCCATATCTTGGTTGTTGTGAATAATGCTGCAGTGAACAGGGAAGCACAGAGATCTTTTTGACATACCAAATTCATTCATTTGGATATATATTCAGTAGTGGGCTTGGTGAATCATATGGTAAGTCTATTTTTGATTTTTGGGGGAGCCTCCAAACTGTTTTTCATAATGGCTATACTATTCCCTCCTGTAAGAGTTTGAGAAGAATTGGTATTAATTCTTTTTTAAGTGTTTAGTAGAACTCAGCAGAGAAGCCATCGGGTCCTGGGCTTTGAGCTTAGTTTGTTCTTTACCTAATTCCTTCAGTTTTTGTTTTTCTGGGAAAGTCTTTATCTCTTCATTTCTGAAACACAGCTATTTCAGCTAAAGTATTCTTGGTTAACAGTTTTCTGGTTTTGTTTTTTCCTAAAGGACTTTGAATATACCATCCTACTGTCTCCTGGCCTGTGTGGTTTCTGCTGATAAATGAGATGATATTACAATTCCTCGTGTGGGATATTCTTTTCTCTTACTATTTCAGGAGCCTATTTTTGTCTTTAATTTTTGACAGTTTGATATATGCCTTGTTGTAGTCCTATTTGCTTTGAATCTGATGGGAGACCTTTGACCTTCCTGTATCTAAATATTTATATCTATCCTCAGATTTTGGTAATTTTTAGCTATTATTTCTTTAACTTATCTTACTTCTCCTTTTTGTTTCTCTTTTCTTTATTTAACTCCTATAATGCAAAAGTTAGCTCTCCTGATGAAGTTCCATAAATTCTGTGTTTTTTTTCTTGCATTTGTTTCCTTTTTCTTCTTTGTATATTTTATTTTATTATACTTTAAGTTTTAGGGTACATGTGCACAACGTGCAGGTTTGTTATATATGTATACATGTGCCATGTTGGTGTGCTGCACCCATTAACTCATCATTTACATTAGGTATATCTCCTAATGTTATTGCAAGGACAAAAACCAAACACTGCATGTTCTCACTCATAGGTGGGAATTGAACAATGAGAGCACATGGACACAGGAAGGGGAACATCACACACCAGGGATTGTGTGGGGTGGGGAGAGGGGGGAGGAATAGCATTAGGAGGTATATTTTCAAATAACACTTTTTTTGAGTTCACATATTCTCTTTAGTACTTGAACAATTCTGATGTTGATATTTTCTGTTGCATTTTTCATTGTATTCATTGTATTCTTCAGCTGTAAATATTTTTGTTTTTTATTATTTCAATCTCTGTCAAATTTCTAATTTTGTTCATTTATTATTTTACTGATTTAATCAAATTGTTTCTCTATATTTTATTGATGTTTGTTGGGCTTCCTTTAAACAATTATTTTTAATTATTTGTCAGGCAGTCTAGAGATCTCCATTTCTTTGGTCTCAGCTACCAGGAAGTTATTATGTTCTGTGAATGCTGAAATGTGTTGTTGGTTTTTTGTGTTTCTTGTTGCCTCATGTTGGTGTTGGCACATATGGTGGAGCAGACTCCTTTTCCAAACTTTATAGGCTGGTATGGTGGTGAAAAACCTTGCCCTGTAGGAGGCTGAGTTGGTGTTGCCTGGGTGGAGAGCATTGGTTCTGGCACCAGTTAGGGTACAGAACTGTAGTTTCTGTGCAGCTCTATACACCTAGTTTGACATTAAAGATTTCAGGGATCCTCAATGAACACTTCGGTGGGTGTCACAGTGGCAGTGAGGTCTGTTAAGGCCTTTGGTGGTGATGGTTGCTAAGATTTTCCTGATCTCTTTTTATCCCACTGGAAGAAGTTGTGTCTGAGGGAATCCCTATTGTCACTAGGTTTGGTTTGTGGGTCCACTTGTGGTAGTGGTGGTAAAAATGTCTTACGAGTTGCACCCATGGGGCAGCCACAGAGCTGAGGTCTAAAACATGGGCATGTACTTAGGGACTATAGCTCTGTAGTGTGGAGTGGTGATGGCACTTGTGCCTGGGGTGCAGGCATTCCTGCTTTTGGGTTGTTAATGGTGTGTAAGATTTAGTGCTTGTGAAGCATCCAGGGAGCTGGAGTTGGGAACAGGAGCATGTGCAGAGCTACAGTGACTCTGGATTCAGGGTGTAGGGCCTAGCTCTCTACAACAGCTCAGCTGGTGACTGAAATTCAGGCCCCTATACGTTATGTGGTCTGAATGTGTCCCTCAAAATTCATGCCCTAAAAACTTATTTCTCAATGCAAGAGTGTTGGTAGGTGGGACTTTTTGGGAAGTATATAGGTCATGAGGGCCTTGCTTTCATAAATGAATTAAGGCCACTATTAAAAGGGCTTATGAGGATCAGCTCACTCTTTTTGTCTTTCCACATTCTGCCATGGGAGGATACAGCAAGAAGGCCCACACAAGATGCCAACGCCATGATTTTGGACTTTCCACCTCCTAGAACTATGAAAAAAAATCATATTCTGTAGAAATTATCCAGTCTATGTTATGTTGTTGTAGCTGCAGAAATGGACTGAGACATAAGGAAAGACCTTGGTTTCAGGATTCACAGTGTAAGCTAGGGTAATAGCATAAATTTATTTTTATTATTTTTAGTTGTTTAATAAGTTTTTAATTAATTGTTCTTAAGATCAAATTTTACTTTCAAGTATTACTTAATGTACATCTAATAAGTTTTACTATGTTATTCAGGTATGAGTGTTCATAATTTTCTCTATAATTTTCTCATTAATTAGGTATTTATAAGTGAACTTTATATAAAAAATTATATGAATAAATTTTACATATAAATTTTACATTTTATATGAAAAAATTGTAGTGAAAATCATTGTTAGGCTGGATCAAAAACAAAATAGAATGTCTGTTCAAAGATTACAATGCTTGTAGCTAGAATGGAGAAAATGACTCCTCTTTATATTAATAGCTATCTAGGTGAGGTTCCCATAAAGGGCTCTTAAACTCATTAAGTCTTGTATTAGAAATAGTTTTTAACCAGAGGAACAGCTAATATTATCAAACTCAAAGCTATATCCCAGTTTATGTTTGATACATTATCATCTTTCTTACCATGTACACAGGAAACTCTATCAAAATTGCAGGGTTTTCTTTAACTTAATGTGTAATTAATTTAGCTTATTCCTGTTCTCCCTCCATCCCATCTCCCACTCCCACCAATACTGGCTAATTGGGAATCCAGATGGAAAAAGGCATTAATTAAATATCTAATCTAATTGTAGCTTTTTTAGATTAAAAAATTGTAAACAGTCTCTTCAGGCAGTGTTTAGTCTCTGTTAAATAAAGATTTTGTTTTTGTTTTTCAGACAGCTTCTTTCCTCTTTCTTCTCATAATAATATCATGTGGTGTTTTTAAAATAATTACGCAAATTCTGAAATATTCTTCCCATCATTGAGATAAAGTTTATGTTACCTCTACTTGAACCTGGCTCAACTATTGTGGCTAAATAAATAGACAAATACAATTCAGGTCAAAGCAATGCTATGTGACTTTTGGGGCTAGGTTTTAAAAGGTCAGGCAATTTTCCTGTTTACCTAAGCACATTTACTTTTAGCTGCCATGTGACAAATGCAGTTACCCTGAGGCCATCATGGAAAGAGACCACATTAAGAGGAAGACTTCAAGATGACTTCGGCCACTCCTGATTATAACTGCATGAAATACTCCAAGTGAGAACTCCCTCCGTCCAGATTCTTGAGGAAAGCAAATAATTGTTATGGCTTAATTGATGTGGTTTATTTTGCAGTGAGAGATAACCAGAATAGATAGCATAGGGTTAAATGGAGGGACATGACAATTATGTGGCCTAAGTGTCTTGTAGCTTTTAGGGTGAAAGGTTGCCACTGCTGTGATGCTGTTCCTTTGGCATGTAATATCTGGAATTGCCTTCATTCTCCTCCTCCTTACACAGTGTATATCCTCCCCCCATCTCCCTTCATGTACCAAATACTTGGAGATGGAAAATTGGGATATGGAAGAATTGTATAATTTGGAACATTCTTTCTCAAGATAATAAGCTGGCCTGCAAGGCTACTTTTTTATTGGATAAAACTACTTTGAGTTACAGAAGCTATTACATCTTTTTCACAGCAATCCTCCCGAACAAATTCTAATCTCTAACCACTTCCATCACCACTTCCCCAGCTCGAACAAAATGATTCCTGGGATAAACTGACAGGAGGTCATTACTCAGAAAGAGAAAAACACATTAAAGTTTTAAATTATATCTCTCCTTCCACAGGACTTATATTGTTGGGCCAGAGCAGCCACCCTGTAATGACATTGGGGTTACTGCCAATCAATCACCAAGCTGGTGGAATAACAACCCAGTGCATGCCTCAAGTAGTGTCTACTTCTTCCTGCACCACCACATCTTGGCTTTACTCCTGCCTCCACAGATCAGCAGCTTTATTTTAATTACAGCAGCAGGCAAAGTCAACTGTAGTCTTTTTCTGACTTCAAGAATATAAGAATACCAATCAATCTGTTTTTCAGGAAGTAAAACTGACTTAGGCCCTCAGCTTTGCATGGGAATTTAAAAAATTTAAATTTAGGTATAAACGCACCATAAAATGCACAGGTTTCAAGCCTACAGCTCAATACATATTTACATATGTTAATACCCTGTGACCACTACCCAGATCTAGCTGTCACTCATTTCCAGCCACTAGGAGGCTCCCTCATATCCCTTCTCAGTCAATAGCTGCCACAAAGGTAAGCATTATTCTAATTTCTACTACAACTGCAGGTTAGTTTTGCCTGATCTGCTTCACGTAAATGGAATCCTACTCTTTGGCTTCTTTAATTCAACATTATTTCTGAAATCTCTTCAGGCTGTTGCTTTGTAGCTGTATGGTATTCCATTGTATGAATATACCACAATTTATTGATCCATTTGAGTGTTGATAGATATTTTGGTTGCTTCCAGTTGGACTGGAAAGTTTTTGTGATAAAATATGTGTACCATGTAATGTGCCACTTTAACTACTTTAAGTACAGTTCAGTGGCATTAAGTACATTTACATTGTAGTTAAACCATCACCACTATCCATCCCCAGAACTTTTTCATCTTCACAAACTGAAATTCTATACACATTAGGCAACAATTCCCTGTTTCCCCTTCCCACTAGGCCCTGGCAACTGCCATTTCACTTTATCTACATGAATTTGTCTATTCTACGTAGCTTATATAAGAGGAATCATGCAATATTTGCCTTTTTGTGACTGGCTTATTTAACTTAGCACCATGTCTTCAAGGTTCATTCACATTGTAACATATATTAGAATTTTCCTATTTTTAAGCATGAATAATACTCAATACATATGTATATACCGCATTTTGTTTATCTATTTATTGATGGACACTTGGGTTGCTTCTACCTTTTGGCTATTCTGAATAATGCTGCTATGAATATGGTTGTACAACTATCTGTTGGAGTACCCACTTTCAATTATTTTGTGCATATACCCATAAAGGTAATATAGTAATTTTATGTTTAATTTTTGAGGAACTACACTACTGTTTTCCATAGTGGGTATACTATTTTACAGTCCCACCAGCAATGCAAAAAGATTCTGATTTCTTCACATCCTTGACATTTGTAATTTTTTGTTTATTTGTTGTTGATATACATATACATACATATATATATACATAAAATGGCCATCTTAATGGGTGTGAGGTGGTATCTTATTATAGTTTTAATTTGCATTACCCTAATTACCTCTGATGTTGAGCATCTTTTCATGTGTTTATTGGCCATTCCTATATCTTCTTTGAAGAAATATCTCCTCAGGTCTTTTGCCAATATTTTCATTGGGTTGTTTGTTTGTTGTTGTTGTTGTAGAGGCTGGAAACTTTTTACGTCTGTTTTTCTGCAAGGGTAGAATTCTTCTTTACCTTTGCTTGTTTTTGTACTTGATATGGTTTGGCTGTATCCCCACCCAAATCTCAAATTGTAGCCCCCATAATTCCCACGTGTTGTGGGAGGGACCCAGTGGCAGGTAATTGAATCATGAAGGCGGGTCTTTCCTGTGCTGTTCTTATAATAGAAAATAAGTCTCAGAGGTCTGATGGTTTTATAAAGGGCAGTTCCGCTGCACGTGCTCTCTCTCTCTTGTCTGCTGCCATGTAAGATGTGACTTTTCTCCTCCTTTGCCTTCCCCCATGATTGTGAGGCTTCCTCAGTCATGTGGAACTGCGAGTCCTTTAAACCTCTTTTTCTTTATAAATTACCCAGTCTCGAGTATGTCTTTATCGGCAGCATGAAAACCAACTAATACAGCACCCACGAGAAAGCTGTCCATATACTTCTGTATGCTTCCTCTCATTTTTCATCTCTAAAAGTAGTTTTCTTATGTTAAACACAGAAATGCACTTTTGTGATTTCTTTCATATGTTACAAATTATTGTTACATATTTAAAGTAGATGAACAGCTTCAGATTATATACTGACAAAAATGAGTTGAATCAGAGTTCCCTTTTTTCCCCCCACATACACTTCTTGAGGGCTTTGGGAAATAAATTTGTAATCATATAATTATTTAGGGTGCTCACTTTTAAAAATATTTGCATAACTAAAGACCAAAGGAATAAACATTCAATACATGAAGGTGAATACTTTTAAATGAGCATCCTCTAATAGTTTCAGAGAAATCAGTAAATGAGACAGCATAATGCATCTAGCAGAGATGTCCAGATGGACAGGTGGGGAGTGGTCAGAGATAAAGCACACCTGTCTCCCAAATAGTCAAAGTATTGTACTATTTCACAGAGAACTAATGAGCTTAAGGTAGGGTTCATCAACCTTGATATTATTGATATTTTGGTTTATTAATATATCTTTGTTGTGAGGGGCTATTCTGTGTATTGTAGGAGGTTTAGCAACATCTCTAGTCTTGATCCACTAGTTTCCAGTAGCACCCTCACCCCTGCAAGTCATAACAATCAAATAATGTCTCTAGATATTGCCATTGTGCCCCAGGGATTAAAATTTTGTCTTATTCAACTATTGCTTCAGTGCTGTGAGTGTTAGTTTAGAATGTGATATATTACTTAGAATGATCCCTTGGTTTCCATGGCCAATATCATATCTCATCGGGGTCATAATGAAATGCAGGGTATATTGTATTTAAATCACACAGACTTGTGTTTGGATGCTAGATGGCACTGTAACTTTACTCAACCATGTTCCCCTCCAGTGTCTTTTTCCTTTAATTAATGAAAAAGGGAATAGTAATGGTCTGTGACCACTCTATAAACACATGGTGAAAGTAAGTTCCAATCAATGGAAAGACCTAGAGAAAATATTTGAGCAAATCATATAGGATGTTCTTATCTAAAGGATATAGAAGGAAGTCAGTATGGTGGGGATACAAGGCAGATAAACATCATCCAGGGTAGAGGAAGAGCTTCACCCAAAAGGTAGGGTGGGAGACAAAGTGGAGTTGGTGGAATTGGTGGTAGGGTGCATATTTATGGTTGATCATACAGTGAGGAAGTGAGTTAGCATCAAAAATTCATGAGGCCTAAATGTTACCTAAGATATGCAGCTTTATGTATATAAGACTAGTTCACCCTTCAAGTAGCCTTGCCTAAAAACACGCTGGCAACCCTTTTACTTGAACCAGGTGCTCCCTGTTGATCACGGAATTATTTAATTTATGATATACAGTTAAGGTTAAGTGAAATTCTTAGGATTTATTGTCAGCCTCCCTAGACTAACAAAGCCAGGTGAAAGTAGATTCAAAAACCGCTAGGTGTGAATCCAGAATGATGAAAATGTACCCAGAAGTCTCTAAGAGTCCTGCTAACAGGCCTTAGACCAGTGTAGGGCCTATCCGCAATTTTATTGCTGAGAGGTTTACTTGGAAGATTAAATGGAATTAAGAGAAGCAATATAAGGAAAATTACTGATACACAGGGACTCATTGAAAAAGTAGTGTTTTAGTCAATTTTCTTTTGCTTATAACAGGATATCTAAAACTTGGTAATTTATAAATAAAAGAAATTTATTTCTTGCAGTGATGCAGGTTGAGAAGTCCCATGTCAAGGGTTTGCATCTGGTGAGAGCCTTCTTGCTGGTGGGGATTCTCAGAAGAGTCCTGAGGTGGTGCAGGGTATCACTTGGTAAGGAGGCCTATATGCTAACACACTACCCCAGGTCTCTCTTTGTCCTCCTTTAAAGCCACAAGTTTACCTCCCATTATAATCCTTTAATTCATTAATCCATGAATCCATTCATTCATGAATTGAATGGATTAATCAATTGATGAAGGCAGAACCCTCATGATCTAACCACCCCTAAATGCGCCAACCTTTCAATACTGCCACATTAGAGATTAAATTTCAGCATGAGTTTTGGAGGGGACAAATATTCAAACATCGTTATTAGCATCATTACTGTCACAATTATATTGCTATTCTTAAGGTAGCACAGTGTAAACACTTAATATTGAGGACACTGGTAGAAATGGAGCCCAACTGACTTTTAGCTTTACTTATAGCAATGGGTTTATAGAAGATCAGAAATTAGGACTCCTGGTTGCCTCTAAATGAGTATATGCAATATATTATTTCTCTTTAACAGTCTTTTAGCATCTCTCTAGGAAAGAAATAGTTGGAGTATATGAAAATCTGGATAGATTTAAGTATCAGAGTAAGATTAAGGCTAACAGAAAAGTCCTTTAAACTTTTTCAAAAGACTTTAAAAATACATGTACTCAGATAAGATTGGTGACTTCATTTTTTGCATATTCCTATGGCAACTAAATGTCTTAAAGTGGATTTTTGAAAATATTTTGGATAGGACTTGCTTGAGAAACTGAGAAAAAAATCAGTTTTTCTTGACTCGGCATTTTAGTTCTACAGTTTGTAAAACTCAAATGATAAACGTATAAATAGTCACACTTCATTTAAAAATGATTACAGCTATAGTTAAAAGCACTGCGTGTTTACTTTGCGTAAGCCAAACTAATTAACAGGACATGATTTGTTCTCTAGTTAAAAGTACTATGTGTTTACTTTGTGTAAACTCAGCTAATAAGCAGTAAGCGACTTGCAAATTTTCTCTAGAAGATGCTGATAAATGTTAAAGAAAACCATTTAACTTAATCTTCATATATCACTTGTAAATTTTAAGATTATCTTTATTAGCTTTCTTTTCATAAATTGGTCACAAACTAAAAATAATAAACTTATAAAATCAGGGGAAAACTAAGAAATTATGGTATTTCTTAACTCTATTGTGTTAATGAAGTATCTGAATATAAACTAATTTTGTTAAAGCATAGATAAGATTGATATGATTTGGCAATCTGTTTCAAGAACATGGAAAGAAAACTTAACGATTGTCATGAGGAAATTAATTATGAATTTGTGTGTAATGAAATAAAGCAGAGATATGTGAAGTCACTGAATGTTACTTAATGGGTCCCAGGCCAACATAAGCCTATAGAAAAAAACAAGTCATGTGTTAGGAGAGTGAAAAAAGAGGTGAAGAAAGCTAAAAAAGAGATGAGGTAGAGTCCCTGCATTGGCTGTACACAGCCTATCACTGCCCAAAGATAAGGTGTCTGGGCCCAATTTATCTGACATCTCTGTCCTCCTAGCTAAAAGCTGTTTTTAAGGCTATGGTATATTCTGTGTAATCGAGTGCATACTTTCTTTACTAATTCCCTTCACTTTAATTTCATGTTTATAAAACCACTATTTCATTATAATCTAGTATTTGGGGCATTGAGAAAAAAGTGAGAATCATGCTAGTATGGGAATTTTAATTCTACAAAGAATTATAAATTAATAAATTGCCATTGTGATTTTAAGTTACTGGTTGTCAATAATTATAAAATAATAAATTTTCAGTCATTAATAAATTTTTATACACATTGTATATCTTATGAGTCTAAGTGACATAGATTTGCCCCTAAAAGATGACCTTTCAGAGTCTGATAGATCAAAGTTCTAATTCTGTTTAGCAGTGATCCAGCCTCTAATTTGTGGTGGATTCACCAAGGCCAATGCCATTTTGTAATGTCCCCAGCAGCCACCAGCTGGCTGCCCTAGAAGACAACCACATCTCCAACTTCTTCATCAGTATATTGGCAATCTACATAAGAGCAATTTATTAAACCAGCAGGCATATTATTATTACCCTAAATTTTTTGTTATCAATTGCAGTTTGGCCCCCAAGACTGCCAGATTATCTTCCATGCTTCTCTAGTCAGCTCATTCTCCTAATCTCTATGGAAAATATTTCCCATCCTCTTCACTCCCCAGAAAAATCATGCCCCACCGTCATTAATTCACTTTCAGTGAAGATCTTCCCATTTATTTCCAGCAAAAACAGAAGACATCAACAATTTACTCTTTTATTTTCTCATCACTTAACCCACAAATTTATTTGTACTAGAAAGTATTTCAGGGGAAGATACCTATTTTAATCTCAGAGGTGAAAGTCTTTCTACCAGGAATCAGGTTTATCATATATTCTTGGAATATATGATCCCAATTTATATTCTTAGAGATTTCATCCCAATTTATATTCTTAGAGATTTTGTTTCATCAAGTGTCCTGTCTCCCCATCTGATAGCTGTAATGGGACTCTCCTATTAACATTAAAATATGCTCTCTTTCAATTTAAAAATAATACAAACTAATAAACAAATGAATTAAGCAGCAAATCTATCTTTGCACCTCATAACACTGTCAAGCCACCATCCTGTTTCTTTTATTGCCTTCACAGCCATGCTTCTCTCCAAAGAGTTGACCTAATTCACCATTCCTTTCTGCTTTCTCATCCTCCATGTATGCCTCAATGCTTTCTTTGGCAACATCTCCATTAAAGGACCATTTTATAAAGCAAGCTAGTCCAACCCACAGCCCACGGGCCACATGCAGCCCAGGATGGCTTCAAATAAGGCCCAATACAAATTTGTAGATGTTCTTAAACCATTATAAGATTTTTTTGCCTTTTTCTTTTTTTTTTTTTTTTTAGCTCATCAGGTATCGCTTGTGTTAGTGTATTTTATGTGTGGCCCAAAACAATTCTTCTTCTTCCAGTGTGGCCCAGGGAAGGTAAAAGATTGGACACCCCTGTCCTAAACTCATCACTGAATTTGATGTTGTTCTGTTTAATGGAAACTGTATTTTTCATTGTAAGAAATACATCACCTTTTAAACCACTGGCAAATCTCTTCTTAAGACATTTTTCCCTTTGCTCCTATGATTCTCCATCCTCTTACTCCTTGGCCTCTGTTTTCAGTCTCCTTTGGGAGTTTTTACTTTTCCACTAATATTTGGAAGCAAATCAAGGGAACTGGGCTTAAAATCTGAATTATTTGAGATAAATCATTACCATCAGCAACTGAATGGAAGTTAGGGCCATTCCTGAGATAAGAAACACGAAAGGAGGAATTCTCTTAGGATTTGGGGGGAGAGCTCTTTTCAATGAGTTCTGGGCATGTTTATTTTGAGATGCCTGTGAGATACCAAATGGAGAGGATCAATAGGCAAGTGGGAAAAAGGATTAGAGTTCAGAAAATAGGAAGGAGATTGCCAAGTATAAACATTTTCTACTTGTAAATAATGTTTGAAAGCCTAAAGTGAATAATACCACCCAAGGAATGAGCGCATAGTAAACAGATGCATAGTAAGTACACTGGAGTGTGTAGTAAGATGGCCTGGTACCAAGGCCCAAGGAATTCTAAAATACAAGAGTTTGTACGTGGTATTTAGAGCCTGGAAATTGATACAATCCTAGGGGAAATGTAAAGATTATAAAGGCATGGAATCCCAGGATCAGGTACTGGGCTCAGTAAACTTTAAAGGTTGAACAAAAAAGGAGGAACCAGCAAGGAGACTAACAGGGAGTGGCCAATGCTGTGTAAATACATCTTGAGATCATAGCTTCAAGGACAAGAGAAGAAAGTGTTTCATTTGCTGACAGAAGGAAAGAAAGAAGAAAGGGAAGTAAGAGAAAAAGAAGGAAGAAAAGACAGAAGAGAGTGTGTTGTGCTTTGATTTGTGTCTCTCCTCAAAAAATATGTTGAAGTTAAAAATCCCTGGTAGAGTGGGAACAAATCCAATGATGTTCTTACAAGAAATGTCCTTGTAAGAAGAAATAAATATAGACAGACAGTCACAGACGGAAGATAGCCACGTGAAAAAGAAGGCAGAAATTAAAGTGATGAAGGTGTTGCTAGTAACCATCGGAAACTTGTAAGAGGCAAGGTAAGATTCTTCCCTAGAGCCTAAAGAGGGATCCTGGTGCTGCCAACAACTTGATTAAACTTCTAGCCTCCCAGAACTGTGAGAAAATAAATTTCTGTTCTTTTAATCGATCACGTTTGTGGTAATTCTTGTGTCAGCATTACAAAACTAATATAGGAAGTGAGGAATCTTGAGATATAATTAAGAGATTCTCAAGTTGACATTCATAATGAATCCACAATATTATAAAATTTCTCTATTTTATAATAGAGAATTGCAATTTTTTAATTCAATTTCTTGTGTACAATTAGGTATCCTATGTTTTCTAATCATTGACATTTTCCCAAAGACTTTGAAATCTCTTACAATGTGTGAATTTTTTTATTATACTTTAAGTTCTGGAGTACATGTGCAGAACGTGCAGTTTTGTTATATAGATATACAGTGGCATGGTGGTTTGCTGCACTCATCAACCCATCACCTACATTAGGTATTTCTCCTAATGTTATCCCTCCCTAGCCCCCTACGCCCCCAACAGGCCCCAGTGTGTGATGTTCCCCTTCCTATGTCTATGTGTTCTCATTGTTCAGTTCCCACTTATGAGTGAGAACATGCGGTGTTTGGTTTTCTGTTCTTGTGATAGTTTGCTGAGAATGATGGTTTCCAGCTTCATCCATGTCCCTGCAAAGGACATGAACTCATCCTTTTTTATGGCTGCATAGTATTCCATGGTGTATATGTGCCACATTTTCTTTATCCAGTCTATTATTGATGGACATTTGGGTTGGTTCCAAGTATTTGCTATTGTGAATAGTGCTTCAGTAAACATACGTGTGCGTGTGTCTTTATAGTAGAATGATTTATAATCCTTTGTATATACCTAGTAATGGGATTGCTGGATCAAACAGTATTTCTAGTTCCAGATCCTTGAGGAATCACCACACTGTCTTCCACAATGGTTGAACTAGTTTACAGTCCCACCAACAGCGTAAAAGCGTTCCTATTTCTCCACATCCTCTCCAGCATCTGTTGTTTCCTGACTTTTTAACGATTGCCATTCTAACTGACGTGAGATGGTATCTCATTGTGGTTTTGATTTGCATTTTTCTAATGACCAGTGGTGATGAGCATTTTTTCATACATGTGTTGGCTTCATAAATGTCTTCTTTTGAGAAGTCTCTGTTCATATACTTTGCCCACTTTTTGATGGGGTTGTTTGTTTTTTCTTGTAAATATGTTTAAGTTCTTTGTAGATTCTGGATATTAGCCCTTTGTCAGATGGATAGATTGCAAAAATTTTCTCCCTTTCTGTAGGTTGCCTGTTCACTCTGATGATGGTTTCTTCTGCTGTGCAGAAGCTCTTTAGTTTAATTAGATCCCATGTGTCAATTTTGGCTTTTGTTGCCATTGCTTTTGGTGTTTTAGACATGAAGTCTTTGCCCATGCTTATGTCCTGAAAGGTATTGCCCAGGTTTTCTTCTAGGGTTATTGTGGTACTAGGTCTTGTTTAAGTCTTTGATCCATCTCGAGTTAATTTTTGTATAAGGTGTAAGGAAGGTATCCAGTTTCAGTTTTCTGCATATGGCTAGCCAGTTTTCCCAATACCACTTATTAAATAGGGAATCTTTTCCCCAGTTCTTGTTTGTGTCAGGTTTGTCAAAGATCAGATGGTTGTAGATGTGTGGTGTTATTTCTGAGCCCTCTGTTCTGTTCCACTGGTCTAACTTTGAAGCAGAAATTCCTGCCTTGTTCTCTTGAAACAAGACTGATATTTCAAGGTATACCATGGAAGAAACTCCAGGTAATGAGAGCATGAACAATTTCTGTATTCTCTGGATACTAAACGCACTTTAGTTTCCGTTTGCACATCATTCGTGCCATGTTTCACGGACTTTATAAAGACCCATGCTTTTTGAAAGTACCCAAGAAGCATTAAAGTATAACATGATTTTATAGAAAATAACAATAATTATGGCTTTCTTTGATATCACCTGTCAATTTCCACGTTAGGAGGGACTGAAAGTATGTATAGTCACAGAAATGACTTGTTCTGAATATATGATTTACATTTTAAAAATTTACATCAAGAGCAACAGCCATTTTTAAAAGTAGTATGTATTTTTAATTATAAATCAAATGTGTGCCCATTAGATGCAATTGGGAAATTAAGACAAATACAGAGAAGAAAGTGATGACTATCCATAATTTCCACTGATGAAATAAGCTACCATTAACATTGGAGTGTGTTTCTAGTATTATCTACGCATGTAAATTTTAACATGATTTAGGTCATGTCATGCTGTATGTCTACTTTGTAGTCCTATTTTTCACTTAAAATATTTCATTCTAATATTTTTTCATGAAAAAAAGATGTTTAAATTGTCTTAAATTGTACAATAATAAGCTATGGTTTAGGAGATCTCATAATTTATTTGACCATTCTCTCTCTCTTTTTTTTTTTTTTTTTTTTTTGAGACAGCGTCTCCCTCTGTCGCCCAGGCTGGAGTGCAGTGGTGCAATCTCGGCTCAGTGCAACATCTGCCTCCTAGATTCAAGCAATTTTCCTGCCTCAGCCTTCCGAGTAGCTGGGATTACAGACATAAACCATCACCCCTGGCTATTTTTTAGTATTTTTAGTAGACACAGTGTTTTGCCATGTTGGCCAGGCTGGTCTCGAACTCCTGACTTCAAGAGATCCACCCGCCTCGGCCAACTAAAGTGCTGGGATTGCAGGCGTGAGCCACCACGTGTGGCCGTAAACATTCTCTATTGTAGCACTTTCAAATTTTTATACATTCTTAAAAATGCCATTATAAGCATACATAGATATATTGGTGCTCACATATTTGCTTTTTTTAGATATGGAATTATTGCACCTGTAATAATGATGAGTTGAAAGACAAGTATTCCATCATTAAAAACGAAAAACAAAGATATGAATGAATAACTAGAATTTTAATTTAAAAAGCAAATGCATGAGTCCTAAAGACTTGCAAAATTCAATATTGACCATTATCTCTAATTAAAAAATTTCTGCACAAACAGCTGTCTATGGCCTCTCCTAAACCCAGTCAGAATGGCAACAAAGTGCACTCGAATCCATGGCATTTTGCATTTCCTAAATTAGTGGAAGGTCACAGTATCCTGATGAGATACTGTGCGTTAAATTAGAAATTTAGAAAATGCTATTAAAAATGGAATTTCTCAGGAGCATGCCGTTAAAATGACAATTGAAAATGGCTCTCAGTTTTCTTACTTTCAGAGTAAACACTCTGGTGAGATGACTAAATAATTTGTGTAGAAGAAGCTATGGATATGTGGATATAATTAAACTGTGAACTTTCATGTCTATTGAGGTACGTTTTTAATTTATTCCCTGAGCAGATTGTTTTGCAAACCCATATTGGTTGTTCAATTTGAACATGAATGAATGACCTTGGGCAAATCACTTCACAGTTAATTTCCTATGTGTAAAACAAGTAAGGCAATAATTTGGGGGAAAGAGAGCCAATATGAAAAATGGAAAGTACAGATTTATTTTATAAAAGTTATCATCAATGGCTCATGCTTGTAATTCCAATATTTTAGATGGCTGAAGTGGGAAGATTGCCTGAGTCCAGGAGTTGGAGACCAGCCTGGGCAACACAGCAAGATCTCATTTCTAAAATTGAGATCTATTCATCTATCTATCTATCTATCTATCTATCTATCTATCTATCTATCTTTCTATCTATCATCTATCTAGTGAAAGAGAGATCTCACATATATATTAATATGAGTACTATTATATCAGATCTATATATATGAAAGCTCTCTCTCTATGTATACATATTTTAAAAATAGTTATAATTACTACCATTATAAACAAATAACTGATTCTAACCAATTAAATATTTAGTATCTCCAGTTCTTGCAAATTTTAGCTACTGTAATACTACATTCTAAATTGTGTTTTCTGATATTCCCCTCCCCAAATTCCTACATTAATGTTGAGAAAGAGCCAATAAAATATCATTTTTACTTTAGAGTTCATAAAATCATATAAAAAATCACTGAAGCAGTACTATGGCGATATTACATTCTAGACTTCTGTTAATAACTTGTGTGGAATATTGGAATATTCAACCAACATGACATATCAAATCCATAATCATTTCTGGAAGGTTTGTCAGAATATATTTTCCTATCGATCTAATAAAGTTGACCATTAAAGGCTAAATTCATAAAATACCATAGACTTGAGTTTCCATTTCCCTGTAAAAATATATTTTAGACAATTTTAGTGCTATGTTTTCAATCTGAAGTGATGTAATATTTATCTAATCTTTGAAAATTTTATTTAAGATGACAAGATTTAACACAAACTAGATGCCATAAGCAATAGCTTTCAATGAAAATTTTAACTGACACAACTTGATTGACTTAAATGTAAAGAATCTATACACTAGTACACAGGTATAATGTCTTCTCTCTTCAAAGCAAAATTTTATTGAACCAGAAAGAAGTTTTTTATTTTAATAGTAACTATTATATTTCTAGTACTTTTAAAGATGCTACTCTCCACAAGTTCTGTGTCATTATAGAAGGGGCTTTAGAAACAAATTTAATAAATAATAACCCCAACTATTCTGATTTAAAATATTTGGACTAAATTCTGACACAATTTTGAAGTTATTTTTTAGTACCTTTGTGTTTTTTCTTAAAAATAAAAATAAAAAACTTCTGTAGTTTTTGTCATCTCTACTATTTTCCCATTGTCTTCTTTCTCTGATACTCTTTAATCTGGTTTCTAATTTTTGACAGCTGATTTTTCACTCTGAAGTTTTTAAACTGAATCTTTTAAACTGAAGCTTGTAATTTTCCATCATTTGATTTGCTTTAATCACAATTGTACATGGCCCACATTAATTTTCTCCTTATAGATTTGACCTGTTTTTCCTCAGCTATCATATGAACAAGGTGGTATTTCTGAATGTCCATGAATGGAAAAAAAAATTCCACTCAGTTTCTCTTCTCATCTTTCCCACCCATTACTGTTACTCCCTTCAAGCAAGCAAATCAGGGGCGACCTTTGATCATTTTTCTTTCATCTTATTTGGCTAAAAATTTACTTTTCCCTTCAGGAAACTTCTGTAATTTATCTCTTTTTCCCTGAAGCTATTAGAAAAATTTCACCCATATTTTAATGTTACCATTTTGGTTCTTGCAAATTCCTTTCTCATACTATCCTATCAAAATTCAGTGTGGACAAAATATCTGTAAAAATATTTTTTCCATTAAAATAATTATTTAATTCATTTGTCAATAAGTCTTTCAGACTGCGTCACTATTACATTTCTTTTTAATTGTACTCCTGCCATTCATTTTTTTCATAATTAATTTCTTTATTGGTTTTGTTTTTCACTCAGTGTGTATCCCACTTACTATCTTTATATCTACTTGTTTTCAAGTACATTCTAAAATTAAAGAAGGTGGATAAAGTTTCTCCACCAATTTTTGTTACCAAATAACCAATAATTTACCTAAATGTGAACAACAATGAACCAGATAATTTTTTAAGTCCGTGTATTTTTTAGTTACCTTTAAGCAATTTCAATTTTTTTCAACCTAGTGTGTGGTTTTTAAACTTCTGACATCACACTTTATGCTATGTTCTCTCTTTTTGAACATAAGAATGTGCTTTCTCATAGAAATGATTTTTTGAAAGAATGTTTAGCTTCCATGAGGTGGATTCAAAAAAACTCCTTATTTCATATGTAATGCAGCTAAGCAATAGTACTACTATAACTACTGTATCTGTTTATGACATTATTTTTCAGAAAATAATGTCAGTTATTCAGTAAAAATCTACATGTTTTAGTTTCAATCTGTATGCAAGAATCCATCTCCACTTGTCATATTTTGGTGATGGGACTTCCTTTCCGGTACTGGCTAGGCGACCTTAAACAAGATACTTAACCTCTTTAGCCTCAGTGTCCTCATTTGCAAGATGAAGAATACAAATAGTACCTATTTAATAGGCTAGTTGTGGAAATAAATGAGGGAATTCATGTAAAGGGCTAAGCACAGATGCAAGAAGTTTTCTGGAGGCATCTGGGAAAATTCTTCATCATTCTTAAGAGGAAGGAAGTCTACTTTTCCCTCACTGGCCTTGAATAAGAAACTATGTAGTGGTTGCTGCTCACAGCCAACTTCTTTTTTTTTTTTACCTGTTTTTTTCTCCAGCTTTATTAAGGTATAATTGACAAAAAAAAGTATATATTTATAGTTTACAATGTGATGTTTTGATACAGGTATACATTGTGAAATGATTAAATCTAACAAATTAGTATATTCATCACTTCACATTTTTTTGTGTGTGTTGAGAACATTTAATATCTACTTTCTTAGTAATTTCCAAGTATATAATATATTATGAACTATAGTTACCATACAGCACAATAGATATCCAGAATTTATTCATCCTAACTGAAACTTTGTACACTTTGACTAGTATCACCTCCAATTCCTCCTTGCTTTTTTTGTTTACTTAATAATATGTTCTAAGTCTCTCTCCCTGTTACTATATATATATTTTTTTTCACTGTTATATTATTTTCTATTTTTTCTTTTTCTTTTTCTTTTTTTTATTATTATTATACTTTAAGTTTTAGGGTATATGTGCACAATGTGCAGGTTAGTCACAGCCAACTTCTAACCACAAACTGTTGGAATTTGACTCTGGAGATAAGAGAATGGAAAGATGAAAAGAACTTGGGTTCCTGAAGACATTGTTCAGCTGCTGAATCAAACCTGAAATCCAACCTAGTTGTGGGCATCTTGTTATGCAGATTTATATATTTCACCCAGTTTGAATTGAGGTTTCTGTTTATTTCAAATGAACACTAATAGAGAATTTGGTGAGTTGTAGAAGTTCTGAGGAGCAGAAGTGCCACAGGCTACAAATGCAGGAGTCTAAGAAAGCCCAAGTCAAATGCAAGACTCACTGATACCTACATTTCTGCCAAGTATATGGATCCCTGGAGGCCAGTGCAGTCAGCCTCACCTCTGGATCTGGCTGTGTGATTCTAAGGGGGGGTATAACGAAATACTTAAAAAATTAAAAAAAGAATGTAGTAATGTCAGAGGTGTTTAAACCAGAGTGACTCCATATTGAATAGGGGCTGGGCAAAATAAGGCAAAGACCTCCTGGGTTGTATTCACAGGAGGTTAGGCATTCTTAGTCACAGGATGATATAAAAAGTTGGCACAAAATACAGGTCACAAAGACCTTGCTGATAAAACAGATTGTAGTAAAATAAAAAAAAAAAGCTGGCCAAAACCCACCAAAACCAAGATGGCAATGAAAGTGACCTCTGGTCTTCCTCACTGCTCATTATTCGCTAATTATAATGCATTAGCATGATAAAAGACACTCCCACCAGTGCCATGAAAGTTTACAAACGCCATGACAAAGTCCAGAAGTTACTCCATATGGTCTAAAAAGAGAGGACCCCTCAGTTCCTTGAATTGCCCACCCCTTTCCTGGAAAACTCATCAATAATCCACCCTTTGTTTAGCATATAATCAAGAAATAACCATAAAAATAAGTAGCTAAGGAGCTCACATCACTGCTCTGCCTATGGAGTAGCCATTCTTTTATTCCTTTACTTTCTTAATAAACTTGCTTTCACTTTACTCTATGGATTTGTCTGGAATTCTTTCTTGTGTGAGATCCGAGAACCCTGTCTTGGGGTCTGGCTCAGGACACCTTTCTGGTAACAGTAATATAAGAATACATTATTTTACCAAAAGTAATCTAAACCTAATGCACTGTATGGTTCTGTGAGATGATGGGGCTGGGGAAGAAGAGTCTGGGGACTGGTTACTCCTTATTCTTAGAAATGAGAAAACTTTGTTGCTAGAGTTATGAATTGGCAGAAAAATGAATAGAGAATTTGGGGCATATATATCGAGAGAGACTTATTATAGTTTTAATATGTGCATGAAGCTCTGCATTTTAGCTTTTATCAATAAGCCACAGAGAAATGGACATCATTTTCAAAGAACAAATGTTCCTTAATTTTAAAATAATTGGCTATTCATCTTTATACTAGGGAATAGGAGGATAAACACTTGAAGACATTTTTTGCAAAATCTTTGACAAAATAACTTTTACAAAATATGCAGTTTAAAATCCGTAGACCTTTACAAATTTATTAAATATCTGCTAAATAACATAGCTTTCAGAGAATGTGAACATTATAATTCTTTCATCACCTGTTAGCTTGAAGGTTTGTATCTTTGGAGTTTAGTAGCTTTTCACAACCTTTTCATCTCAAAGCATGAGTTTGAATATGACTATTGGTGGCATGAGTAAATAAGGTGGATTATTCTGAATAATGTCCAGAAAACTAGATATTGTATCATTCTAAGAATTAAAAAAATTGTGAGAGGAAATAAATGATTATATAAGCTTTATAAGACAATATCCTTTATTATTGGGATTATTAACAGAGTCAGTGCTTACTCTGTTGTCACAGAGCTGTGAACCAAACTGTTTACCCCTGTATTTTACCTTTCAGACAATATTCCCACCTCATGTCCAATCAAGAAAAAACTTGGGCAGTTATGAACACTGGTTCAGCTTAATTTTTGAGCTGCTCTGTTTTTCTTGGCTTTCCCTGGCTCCTTATCCTCTGCTCCATCTCCTTGTCAAGACCCCCTCCTGCTTTTAGCCACTGATGCTCCATGGCTGTGACCCTTACTTTGAGTAGAAGGACTTGTGTTCACAAGAGCCTCTTAGCATTTCTGGTTCCTGGTATAATCAGGTAGGTCCTCCAGGTGGCTTAAGCCCATTCAGGCCTTTATGTTGGCCATAACCTGCTATAGTCAGGAAATCTATATTTTCCCTTTATTCTTTAAGCATAATTGTTTCCAAAATTTGGTTAAAATCCTAAGCTCCTATAACTAACCTTTAATTTTTATTATCATTAACTTTAAAATAGCAATATTTTAATTGATGAAATATTAGCCCAAGCAAGAGGCTGATAGCATATATATAATAACCTTTTATAAATCACTAAAAATATTTGGTTATATTAATTACATGTAAAAACTGCAAAGAAATAGGCATTGGGTTATAGTTTATTTTACTAATAGCAGTTCAGAAATTGCAAGTAAGGAGCACTGACTGCTTTTGAGAGACATTTTCTCACCACAAAATAAGGGCAATATTTGGATAAAGCAATTAATTTCAATGCATGTGAGATACGTACACATAGGGTAGAGTTATATATGAGATAAGTGCTAGGAATAAAATCAACAGGCACTAGAATTTGATAGTATCTTCCCTCAACTTGATTGGTACTTGGCTTTAGATTAAAAAAACTCTGAAATTTGGGGGTATTGAGAGTCCAATATTTTGAAGGGGTGGAGCATGTCCCTTTTTTTTTCTTTTACCTACTAAGTCTAACACAGTAACATATATTAAGTTTGCAATCATTTGTTAAATCAGTGAATAAAGAGAATTATAAAGTGATGATCAAAGAGCCAATACACTTGTGAGACAGTAGAACTGGAAGAAAAGTGTGGGGGCTGGTTTGCAGACTCTGGTTTAGTGTCATGTCAATTTGAACATTAGGAGCTGCTTACATGCAAGCATGTTTGGTAAAATGATTATAGACATATACACTGAAATTGTGAAAAATCAAATATATTTTGATTACAATGAGACTTAGGAAACACTTGCCAGCAGAAAAATCATTTGACCTATTTTAAAACTTTAATGTATTTTTTTTCCATTTTCAAGTTTTCATGCTTTGCTTAAAAGTAGTCAGACTCCCTACAAAGTGTACAGTGTTTTTGGTAGCTATGTCCAGGGCCTTTGCTACATTGAGCAAAGGTGATTCTCCTTTATCTTTTCTGGAGCTGAGTCAGTGGTAACAATATATTCTGTGTTGCAAAGAAAAAAATGTAAAAATATTGGATAGAGACATTATTCAAATCATTTACTATTGAAAATACAGAAACATTGAAAGTTTCCAGCAATTTTTTTTTATTTCTGCTAGAAAATGCATTGTGAGATGAATACTGTCTGAATTACTTTTCCCTGGTATCTTTGGCTTCCTTTTCTGCATATAATGGATAAATTCTGTGTGAGCCTTTTCAATTTTACCATAAAAAGGCAGCCAAATAGCCAAATAGAATCAATTCAAACAGAATAGCACTCTTTTGCTCACATTCCAATTTTCAAGAAGGAATCTGTGTGAAGAAAGTACATTTCCTATTAATTATTCTTTTGATAAGCCAGTATGAATGTGCGCTGGAAATGGAAACTCATATAATACCAAAAAAGCTGCATATCTGCATGATTATTAAATGTATTAGAATGTGTAAAGTGCTTATAACAATGCCTAGCCACAGATTTTGTGCTCTGTATGGATTTGAAAACTAAAAATATAAACATAATAGCAAAGTTATACATGTATGGTAAGGCTAGCCTAAGTTCTAAGAAAAACTGTAATTTCTAAGCCCGTGATATATTATTCACATAAAAAATATTGTTTTTCATTATTGTTCACTTGATTCTGGAGGCAGTAAATAACAATTTAGTATATGATATTACTTATTTTTACTTCTATGTAAATAAATATTTTTATTATTCTGTTTTATAATTTTTAGAAAATTGTTAGATATGTAAATTCTGTTCCCAGAGGAGACAATATGTCAGCTCAACTCATATTCATTGATGCTAAGTAGTAACTCCTTTCCTTCAAACAGTCATACATGGGAACTTTGAGGACCAGCGGTTCTCAAAGGTTGGTTACATAAGAACCACATAGGGGTTTCTTTCAGTGTAGCTTCCCAAGCCTGGTCACTGAGATTTTTAATCAAAAGGCTAAAAATGAGCCCTGGAATATGCTAGTTTGGCAAGCCTTGTCAAATATTCCTGATTTGGGCTGTTTCCAACAACACAGGACATTATTGTCATCCTTTTAAAGATGAGGCAATGTGGAAACCAGGAAAGGTTAAATTACATGATCAAAGGCACACAGCTAATTGTTTAAAAGCTAAAATAGGCATGATGAATACAGCTAGCTTTGGTTGCAAAATTAGACATTTAATTAGAAATTCACTAGTCAGCTGGGTGCGGTGGCTCCAGCCAGGGATGGTGGCTCATGCCTGTAATCACAGCACTTTGGGAGGCTGAGGTGGGTGGATTACTGAGTTCAGGAGTTGGAGACCAGCCTGGTTAACATGGCAAAAACCTGTCTCTACTAAAAATACAAAAAAATTATCCAGTCGTGGTGGCGCACACCTGTAGTTTCAGCTACTTGGTAGGCTGAGACACAAGAATCACCTGAATCCTGGCGGCCCAGAACTTGCAGTGAGCCGAGGTGGTGCCACTGCACTCCAGCCTGTGCAACAGAGCGAGACTCTGTCTAAAAAAAAAAAAAAAAAAAAAAAAAATTCACATTTCTTGACAAGACAGGGACTGATATGAGTTCAGTTTTAAACCTTCCCTAAGCAGCCTCTCAATCTTATACAGAAGGCTAGCATTATTCTTTGCTTTGTTATTCAATCTACTCTATTCTGAATCTTATTTGTGCAAGGCATTACCTAAAACATACAGATTAAAACAAATGAGAAAATTGTAACTTTTCAAATTTAATATTAATAAATTAATGACTAATCTATTTTATATTTAACAATTTTGGTATCTTTAGATTGATTCAATAAATTAATTAGCTACTTAGGCAATATAGAACCTTACTGTGTTGAGTTATAAATTTTTAATATGGAATTTTTCTTTTCATAGTTATAATATGCTCCTGGCAATAATTTGTGAAGTACAAAACATTTGTACCTAATTTTCTCTTCTGTTGTTCTGTTCTAAATTTGGAAATAATATCTCAACTCTAAATTTCTAAATTAAGTTTGGGCTTGTAGACATAAACATCATAAACAAAAACCACAATTGAATGTATTTCTCAGAAAAAAAGTTGATTATAGAATCATAGAAATGATTTAAAAATAGGGATGATGCTGTCTACTTTCTCCTCTAATACACAAACTCTCACCCTGACACATACTCATACAATGCTGTTGGCTTTAATGGGCAAGCACCACGGTCATTTTGTAGAAAGTCTTGAGTATAGTAAGGAAATTAGTATGTCTTATTTATCTTTTAACAATAATTAACATATTGGACATTTTCCATGTGTCATACTCTGCTATGCACTTGAAATACTCTCATTTAATTTTCACAATCCTATTATAATCTTCATTTTATAGATATGAAAACTGAGGCTTGGAGAGGTTAAGTAACTTTTCTGAAGCTAGCATTTGAGTTGAAGAAATCTGATTCTAGAATTTGCAGTTTCAGCCACAATGCTGACATGTGTGCCTCAAGCTTACAACAGGATGGAATTTCAGAAAGGATTTTTTTATACTTCCCTTACCATTCTCATAAAACATTTCTGGCTTATCACTCATGTTTGAAAGACATTTGGACAAGAATTAATATGATCAACAAATGGATAAACTAGTCCTTAATATCACAGCTTTCTCCTACCAGCTTTCTTAACCTTCACTGCTATTTTGTATTATTGTTTTAATAAAAAACTTGATTGGTTTTCTTAACTTTATATAAGAAATCATTGCATTTTACTTCATCAAAATATTTCAAATAGAAATTATATGCTTTAAAACAGAGAAAGCTTATTTGGAGCAATATATTCAAATATTAGTATCTTCACAGGTTTGATTTGAAAAGTAGCTTCCAGAATATTATTACTCTAAGAATATTAGAATATTATCTAATATTAATTCTAAAACACATGCATAAATATTTCAATTAACATTTTCCTGTTTTTAACTCCTTTCATCTACAGGGAGGCTGAAGGAAAGCTGTGTAACAGGGATCACAGCTAAGGGTGGTACACCATGTCTCTCAAAGCTGGAAATGATCATTATGGATGTCAGAGGCTTCTTTTGGTAATGCATGGAAACATAGAACTATATGACGTGTTAGGACAGGAACAATTTATAAATGAAGTTTTAGCTCTTCCAAATACATTGACGGCTGTTGCCGCATCTGTCTCATTAATATGCCCTATTAAACCAAGAAACAAACAAAAGGAAAGGATTTGCTTGAGGATGGATTCAAAAGCAAGAGCAAGAAAAGAATGAAGACAATAAGCTTCTGATGAGTTTACCATGAAGGCAAACATTCACCTCCAGCTGAGATTTTGAAATTTGTTTATCTAGAGGAGGCATTAGATAGTACAAAAGCAGTCCTCAATAGAGTAGCATTTCTAAAAGATAATCAAATAGTGAAATCATTGAGGACAAAGAGCTTAGTTATCTGAAGATACAGTATCAGGCATTCAGTTTTAACTCTTAAAATGTATTATTCATGAACAAAAGCTACTGATTTTCAGCCTAAGGAAAATACTTTGAAAGAACAGGTAAGAGTTAGAATAGGTAAGAATACTATAACTTCTGATGAGCACACAGGTGCCAAAGAATTTTTCCACAATAAATAACTGGAAATAACTTTTCCAGCAGAGAGTTGAGTAGAATGTAAGGAAATGAGAATTTAGGTATCATTAATTTATCAGCACAGCCAAGCTTATTTTGATAACATATATGAGGAACATGAATTAAAAAAAATTTTTTTCAAAGAGATAACAATTTGCAATTACCCATAGATGTACTTTGATACTCATCCTGGTGAAGTAGGATATTTCCCTGACCCCTGTGACAGGAGTGTCTTGTTTACTCAGTCCACCACTCTCAACTCCTCGTGGGAGGGAGTGTGCAACCGAGCAAGGTGGGAACTGGAGTGCATGCGCGCTCAAACCATTTCAGCACTGGCAGGATCAAACTCCACTCACTTGGACCCCCTGCATTCCACCTCTTGTGGGAGGGAACGCTCAGGTGAGTGGGTACAAGAGCCAGAGTGAATGCTTCTGGGTGCCGGCAGGAGTGAACTCTGTGCAGGCCCAGCAGCAGCATCCAGGTGGGGTGCCTGCAACTCTGGAAGCCCCAGAGGACATGTTACAGTACTCTTTTAGCTCTGCTGTCCACGGATGGTTTTTCAGTGAAAAACCCTTTGCCTTTTCACGCAAGGCGGCTGCCCTCTACCCAGCAAGGGCAAAGGGCCAGTGTGACAGCCTTTTTTATCCGCACTGGTGGCTCCCAAGCTCTTGTCCAGTGCCCAGGAAAAATGAGGTCACACGAACGAATCGAAGGATGGTAAATGTGGGGGATTTTATGGCAAGTGAAAGTGGCTTTTAGTGGGAAGGAGTGCTGGAAAGGGGGTGGGGTGGGTAGGTAATCTCTTCCTGAAGTTCGGCTGTCTCTGGCTGGATTCTTCTCTGAAGTTATCCCATCAAATTGTTTCTCTGAAGTCAAGCCACTTCTCTCTCTAAGGTCCAGCTGTAGTCCCTGACATCCAGATGCTTCTCCCTTCTGCTGACTCAGTCTGGGGTGTTTATAGGCACAGGCTGGCAGGTGGGGCGGGCCATGAGTAGTTTAGGAAAAGGCAGCATTCAAACAGGAAAACAGGGATAGAAATTCTCACTATGGGCCACGGGTATCAGGTTTTTCAGCTTAAAGGTGGGGTTTCTATCGGGGACCCACCCTTTTCTGCCTAGAATTTCTCTGCCACCTGTCCTTATCACTGGTACTCCAGGCTCCTTTGGCCTACAATCTAGGCTAGGCACTTTCTCCCCAAAACACTGTTACTTGTCTTGTTAGAATTCACCTTCTCATTACCTCTTCAAAAAGCCACTCCTACCTACCTTCTCCCCCAAATCTGGTATCCATTACTCTGTTTCCCATGGCACTCAGTGTTGGCTCTCATTGAAACACAGCTATGATATTTTTTAACTGTTCTGCATTCCCCAAGAGACTCTGAGGTCCTTAGTGGCAATCCCTAAAATGTTTACTCAGTGTTCTGAATAGCAGCACCTCACAGGTGTCCAACCAGCATTCCAATATGGGCCATCAATAAATGAATACAGTATTTTCAGAGTCCTCAAGACCCAATGGTGCAACATTTTCATGGTGCGATTCTAGAAGAAACTAAGGCAGCATGATTTTTGCCATCCATAAACCCAGACACTTAAAGGTCAGTAACTGAATGCACTTAAATTACACATACAACCAGTATTATACATTTATCAATTTTTTTCTTAATATTGCTACATCTGTCATTTTTAAAAAATAGGGAGTGTGGAAATTGTAGACCAAAAAGTACCTGAGACAAGTCTCAATTTAGAAGTTTATTTGGCCAACATTAAGGGCATGTCCCTGACATAGCCTCAGGAGGTTCTGACAACATGTGCCCAAGGTGATCTGGCTACAGCTTGTTTTTTCACATTTTAGGGAGACATAAGATATCAATCAATACATGTAAGATGTACATTGGTTTGGTCTGGAAAGATGAGGCAACTCAAAGGGAGGCGGGCAAGGGTGGGTTCCAAGTCATAGACAGATTGAAAGGTTTTTCTGATTGTCAGTTGGTTGAAAGAGTTCTTCTGAAGACCTGGAATTAACAGAATGGAATGTCTGGGTTAAGATAAGGGGCTGTGGAGAGCAAGGTTCTTATTGTTCAGATGAAGCCTCCAGGTAGTGAGCTTCAGAGAGAATAAACCAAATGTTTCTGATTAGGCTTATAGAGTGGTCTGTTCTGTTAGTCTTAAGGTCTCAGTTTTAGTGTTAATACTGGTCAGCTGTGCCCGAATTCCAACGGGACGAAGGTATAATGAGGCATTTCCTTTTTTTTTTTTTTTTTTTTGAGACAGAGTCTTGCTCTGTCTCCCAGGCTGGAGTGCAGTGGCATGATCTTGGCTCACTACAACCTCTGCCTCCCAGGTTCAAGCAATTCTCCCTGCCTCAGCCTCCCGAGCAGCTGGGATTACAGGTGTCCACCACCACGCCAGGCTAAGTTTTGTATTTTGTATTTAGTAGAGACAGGTTTTCGCCATATTGGCCAGGCTGGTCTTGAACTCCTGACCTCAGGTGATCTGCCCGCCTTGGCTTCCCAAATTGTTGGGATTACAGGCATGAGCCTTTTGTTTTGTTTTGTTTTGTTTTGTTTTTTTAAGTGAAAGCAGGTTTAATAGGAAAGTAAAGGAATAAAGAATGGCTACTCCGTAGGGAGAGCAGCTGAGGTATTTCCAACCACCCATTCCCATCGTGGCCTGAACTAGCATTTCAGGCTTACTTTAGAATGCCCTTGGCTGACAGGAGGGTTCCATTCATTTGGTTGGGGGTGGGTTACAACTTTATTTTTGGTTCACAAAATGCTTTTTTTTTCCCTTGAATAATAATAGGAATGTAGGGGTTATGCAGAAGGATAAAGGGACAACTTCAGTAATTTGAAGCAAGTTGAAAATTAATAATAGAGTCCTGGGCACAATTATTTAATAGAATTTAAGAGTAGAAAGGTATTTCCAAAGTCATCTTGCTCAAATCATTTCCTTGACACAGAGGGAAGCTGATTTTCTCCGTGTCACAGTGCAATAAATGGCAGAATACAGATTAAATCCCAGGTGCTCTGACTCTAAATCCAATCTTTTTCAGGATATCACAGCCCCTTCAACAGTGCAAGTAGAAAGGGCATGTTTCTGGCTTTAAGTTAGCAATGGGAGAAAGATATGTTTCTTGTTAGTATAACATAAATGGGGAAGAAAATGTTACCATTTGTGATGCAAATTTCTTCCACTATAATAGGGCAGTACCACTAGCATCAAAGTAATAATTCTTTGCATAATATCATCTGGAAGAGGGTATGTAAATGAATGCTGGCTAACCAGCAGAATACACAGCAATATGGTTTTAGTGTACAATTAGTCCCCACAGTTTGTCATGATATACAACTGTGTTTCACTTAGCCCTGAAGGTGAATCATCAGAAAGTCTCACCTATATTAGGTTTTCTGACCCAGATCAAAGCCATCTATTTTCAGTGTGTGTCAAGGGAGTGGTGGGGGTTGAAGGGTTGAAGGGAGGGAGGGATTTTGCTTTAGTCGGAGAAAATAACACTGAGGCCAGGAAGTCACTACTTAGGATTAAGGGGTGTCAGAGACTTGACTTTGCTACTTAAAATGTCTGAGTGACTTTGGAAGTGTTAACTGTTGTAAATTGTTAATGGAGGGGAATATAAAATAAGAATACTTTATAGATTTGTGAGGTTTGTATGCTATGAGGTCTGCAAAGTTCTAGGCAAGGGGTGAGGCATCAATAAACAATAGGCATTGTTGTTACTTGTGATTACCTTGACATATCAGGTTTGTATCTTAAACAGTGTCTAGGTTAATTATTGTACCCAGATAAAAATACCTAACAAATGGAAGATGAAGCAGAGAAAAATGTATGAAACTGTTTAGAACATCATAACTGTCAATGACAAAGTGACTGTTAAAGTTAAAATTGTATTAAATTAATTGATTCTTTTTTTTCTCTTCCCTCAGGTTGTATGTCATATACAGAAAAAAAAATGATACCACTGTTGCTAGTTCAATCTTCTCTCTGAATAAAAATTGGCTTTTAGATTATCTTAAAACAGCTCTTTAAAATTTATATTTTGAGAACACAATGAATTAAGAAGGTTATTTTGGATGCTTGTGATAAGTTATCTATCTATACTACACCAAATACAATATCTTTGGTTTGGAAAAGGTTGTGCTCAAAGGCAATGGTTTTCTATGTAATTTTTGGTTGCAGTGCATGACAAAGGAATTGGGAAAGGTTTACTGAGGATGTTGTGTTCCTTTGGGAGATCCAAATTCACTCATAAATTCTCATTACTAAGATTCATAATAATTGAGGGTTTCATTACGAAAAACATCACCCATACTCATTTGCTAATGGACAAAGAAAACAGCAATGTCTACTACAGCAATCTATTTACTTATATATTTGGGTTTGCTAAAAAAAAATCACTAGGCAAAGGGAGGTAGGAATTCAGGCAGTAATAATAGCAAATATTTATTTAAAATTTAGTATGATACAGACACTCTCTAGGGTGCTATATATATGAATTATATCACTTGATGTAAGTGCAATTCTTATCTTCTCCATTTCATAGATTAGGAAATTGAAGTTATAAAAGCAAAGCAATTTACACTGGGTCAACTGACTGGTAAGAAGCAAAACTAGGAGTATAATCCAGGCAGTCTTTATTCAGAGCTTATGCTCATATTTACTATATTATATGTCTCCTATTCAGAGCTCATGCTCATATTTACTATACTATATGCCTTCTGTCAAGATCAAAAACAAAACAAGTAAAGCAACAAACTCATCTCAACTGAGGATAAAACAGATATATTGCTAGATAAAAGAAGATGATGAGAGTTGGGTTTTTCTGTATCCCTAAGCGTTTTTAGTACTAACCTTTCTATTTTTGACAGTTTGCATGTCCTACTGAGCCACAGGCTGTAGAGTCTACACAGTCAGAACCACACTTCCACTAATGGATTTTCCAGTACTCTGCTTTTTCTTCCCCTCCTGAAAATAATTGGTGAGTTTTTTTTCCCCAACTAATCTTAATAGTCCTTTGTTTAACATTATATTTTACCCTGAATGTTTATACTGATTAATATTTCCATTCTGAAATAAGGCCTAACAATTGTGACTTTAAAAACTCCCCATCATTAAATAAACTTTTACTTTTCTTAATGTTGATCTTGGCAGCATTTAGTTCTGAATATTTCTTGATATTTCTGCCTAATTCTCATATTTCTTTAATGCAAATGGAATGCTTTAAAAGTACATCTTCTGCAGAGCACCTCTTTTGCCTTACCTTTCTTTGTTATCTGTTCTTTCAGAAAGTCACATTGGCTCCAACAGTTAACTGAAAAAGCTGTTTTGTCTCCATGTAAGGTTTCGCCATATGTGCCTCTAAAGTCCCTTTTCCAAACTGTTAGCATGCCTCAGTGATTTGCTTTCTTACTTGATATCTTAATAGAGTGCCTTTCTTGTTTCCTAGTAGACCTAAAATGGCTTCTATGGTGCTTATAATTTTAGTAGTTTAGTCTCATTTGTTTTGTATGTCCTTTCATGAATTTAGTTGGTAAAACTGTGAAACTTTTCATTCAAAAAAGCACAAAAGTCACTATATGGTGTTCCGAGAAAACAAAATAACACAAGAAACTGAGCTCATAAACACATAAATTAGGATGCAATATTCATACAACAAAGACTTATTTACTTTAGAAACAGATTTTTGTTTTCAGTGTTTCTTTTCAAAGCCTAAACATTCTCTGTACATTCAAAATAGAAATTTCATTTAAAACACCTTTGAAAATTCTTCACAATTATAAGCAGATAAAGTAAAATACTCTAATTTGGGAAATAGTTCTTTTTACAATGTGTGATTTTAGGTATATTAAAATGAGATATTATTCATAGCTGTAAACACTGCCTCTGCTCAGCCCTATTCTCAATCTTTCCACTTTTCTACAATTCTACACTTTATGCTTCAAAGTTAAGTATTTTTAAAACACATTTTTTCTTATTTCTTTCATATATTTAGCATAGTTTAATAGATTTAAACACTGCAAACTTTTATGGACTTTGCTCTTTTAAAGCAAAGATAGCAACCATATTGACAAAGATTGGGAAAAAATTGCAAGAGGGCATCTGTAATATGCTAATAATTATGTAAATGACATAAATTACTAATTTTATGTTAATAGCCATTGAATTATTAAAGATAATGATGTGTGGGATTCTGTGGAATAATGTTAAATCAAATAACCATAGGTTCATTATCTATTGAAGATTACATTAGGCTGTTTGACCAATTTGAAGAAAGTACAGCCAATAGTAAGTGATGACCAATAAAAATATGAAGCAAAAGCAGGTGTGAAAGTTATCAGGTAAAATATTAGTCAAAATTCTGAGAAACAGTTAAAAGACACAAAAGAGTTGTGAAGGTGGCTGCCTCAGATACTAGGGAGAATGTTAAGAAAGTAGTGGATGGAACACTCTAAACAGGAAGCTTGGAAGACAAATTAAAGGGAGGCAGCTAAAGAGAGACTGAGCTGGCCTCCTAGATGTGCTAGAGTGAAGGGTTAAGTTTATGCACTTTAAGTTTATACACTTTTAAGTAAGATAGGGTGGTGTGGAGGTCTTAGCTCTACCACCTACAAGCTGAATGTCCTTGGATGAATTAATCAATCAGAGTTTCCTTATTATAAAATAAGGATTAAAAACATTACTTGCCCCATAAGGATATTGTGAGGAATAATTAAATCAGAGAGTCCATGATTACCTGGTATAGTATGTGCAATATTTGCCAGTTATTATTAATCATTATACTTGATTTTAAAATTTGGTTCTCTTACTAGGTTGCTAGAACATTGCAAACAGAGATTTTCTTATTTCTAAGTAGTACCTAAGATAATAAATGTTTCCTGAACTGCTAAACTGAACACAAAACTAATTTTTTTCTGTGTAAGGCATATTGGCCTAGGAATTATTGATGATGTTTCTATTTTATGATAGAACAGTTTATACCATTTTTATAATTTTATATAATAAAATAATGTAAAATGTCTATTTTTTAAAGTTTTTAAACAATAGGTATTTTTAAAATAACTCACATCTTTATTTGACATTTAATTAGATATTCTGCTGTTTTTGATTAAAGTAACCATCTTAGAATTAATATTCAAATAACACACAACAGCAACTAAGGTGTTATTTGTTTTACTGTGTGTTATTTGATTACATTTTTGTACTCATTTTATCCATTTTAATAATTTTGTTTTAGTAAACCGGCTAATAATAATTTAGTGTTCTTTTCATCTAAGGTTTTATATTTTGCAAACAGAGAAACCATTTTCTTTTTTGTTTTTATTCAAACTCTGAGAATTCATACATCATTACCATTAATAATTTCCTTTGCTAATTTATAGACTGGCTTTTAATAACCTTGCTGTCTTGAAACTGTTACATGTGAGAAGCATGATTGTTGAAAACATTCTATTCTGACTATCTGCTCAAGCCCCATTCAGATCCTCTGTATTTAAATGCAGTGAATAACAGGAAGAGGTAAAAGACCTTATATGTATCTTTGCACATTTTCACCTTCTGTTATTTATAAACTCCTTTAGAAAAGTGGCTTGGGTCAAAGCAAATGATGTTTTTAGAAAAGTAGTTCCTAAAAGGCACAGAATTAAATACTTCAAGTACCTGGAATCCATTCATTTCTTTATACAACAAAAATGTACTTATTACCTATTATGTATTCTCACTAAAAATGAGGGAGGCCAAAATCAGTAAAAAAACTTGTACAATTTTCCTGAAAGTTATTCTCTGTTGTACACTTTTGGAAAATTCATAACCATGTTATTTTCAGAAGCTCAAAGAAAATTATAAATTTTACTTAGATTAAGAGACACCTACCTAAGGCTTAATATGAAAGGGTATGTTTTCATTAAAATTCAGTTTGCAGTTTTCCCATTGGATTTCAGTGATTGCAATGTAGTTTGATTGTTTACCCATTTGTTTTAATTATCAGACTGTGCACTTGTATAGGGCAATAATCATGACTCATCCTGTGAGTTCAACAGGATTGAACTCCTATTATGTGCTGGCAATGAATTTGAAGAAAGTACAGTCCGTAAGTGACGACCAATAGGAATATGAGACAAAAGTAGGTATGAAAGTTATCAGGTATCAGGTAAAGATTAGCCAAAAGGCTAAGAAACAGTTAAAATATATGAAAGAGTTGTGAAGGTAGCTGCCTCAGATACCATGGAGAATGTTGAGACATTAGTGGATGGAACACTGAACAGGAAGCTTGTAAGACAAATTAAAGGGAGGCAGCTGAAGAGAGACTGAACTGGCCTCCTGGATGTGCTGGCATAACAGGAGTTCAATCCAATATGTTTAAATGAATGAATGAGTGGAATTGAAACAGAATTTCACACATGCAGCGACACAGGCAACTTTTTTACATTTCCCCTACTTGACCCTTGTTTATCTCTGTGAGAAATCAACTGTGATGATTGGATTTTACATTTGTCAATAAGAAAAGCAAATACAGTAAGCCATTAATTTAGTGTTCATTAATTTGGGGTTCAAGATAATTCAATCTTGGTTTATCTTAAATTTACCTCTGCAGGATTTAAAGATGAATGGTATATTAAACAAATTACAGTAGACTTAAAATCCTTGAATTTCTTTAATGGGCACATGGCTAAAACAATCATGCTTAACATTGTACAGAATTTACAATAACTGATTAGATGCAAATGAATGTCTTAATAAAATAAAATCCATTTAGTAAAATAAGTTTAACAAACCTCTATTTAAAAATGCTTGATATTTCATTCTATAAATAACGTATTGAGACTTCTACTTAACAGCAACTAAGCATTGTGTGTAATACTACATATTACAGAGAATCTGCCTTCAGGATGTTTAGAATCCAGCTGAGATTCTAGTATAACATAAGGCAAAAAAATATGATTAAGAATAAAGCGAAAATGCAATGTGAAAAATAGGAAAGCGAGAAAAATCACTCTACAATCACAATTTCTTGCAAGAAATAAAAATTTAATTTTCCTTTTGGAAAAAGAAAAATCGTTTTATAATTCATCTTTTCATCAGTTCTCGAAGTCCCCCTTTCCCATCCTGCTCCCTCATTAGAATCAATGCATTTATTTCCGTGAGATGTCTCTCTAGCGATTTTTTTTTTTCTTTTTCTTCAAGGCCTTAATCTCACTTTCAGGCGAGCAAGCTCGAGGGGGCGCTCTCCGGAGGAAAGACACTTGGCCTGCGCCATTTCCTTCCCAAAGCCCATATTAAAGAACGCCGGGTCCGTAGAGCTGAGTGCCCTCGTTGACTAGGCTCCTGCTCAGAGCTGGAGTTATTTTCTCTGGAGTGGTTGTGGAGCCCTCGGCTCCTCCTCGGAACAGGCCGCCAAGAGGGGCAGAAGGGGTCGAGTCGGCCGCAGGGGCTTCTGGGGCTTGTGGTCTCCGGGACCTGCTCCCTCACTTCCCCCACGAGTGGAGGGCCCTGGACGCTGGCCAGCGTTTCCCCGCTGGCTCTGGTGACCACCTGCGGGGCAGCACGTGGAACCCCGCCCCTGGGGATGGCGCAGAGCGCCTGCTCCAGGGCTCCCGTGCCCGCTTGAGGGCGCCCTCCCCCGCTACAGGAACCCAGAAGGTAGGCGGGGCGGGCCCTGCACAGCTTTCCAGGACGCCCTCCCGCCGCGCGAGGCCTGGCTTTCTGTGCCTGTGGACCACTCGTCCCTTTCACGTGCCCTGGGTTTGGACCTGAGCTCGCAATATTCGCAGGTGTGTATGGAGCTCCGCACACGTTTGGACGTTTCTCTTTACCTAATTGATTATAGACAGTATCTGCTGTGGAGCTGCTGAAGCATCGGCCCACACCTGTGTGGATTTCTGTGGTATATGCCAGAGTCTGAGCATGTTCTAGCCTGGCTTGACCACCAAAATGGTTCCTGAGCTTGGAAGAGAGGCCTGTGTTTTGAGGTCTTTGGTGGAGTTGTCAAATTTATTCACTGAGCAGATCTTTTTATTAAGCACCCATTCTGTTGGACGAAATAGGTGAAGTGCTGTAGGTGTCAAAGGTGGGACAGACGTGGTCTTTTGTCTCAACGACCTCACAGGCTTCAGTTAGCAAGGGATTTATAGATCCATAGGAAGCATTGAGGGTAAATGGTGAACTTGCATAAGAAGGATTTGATAAAGTACTGTGGGACATGGGGGCTTGAGGGAGAAGCTTCACGGAGGAGGTGTCCCTTTAAGGAGGGATAAGAAACATTTGAAAAATAAAGGCAGGAGTGAGGAATACAGTACAAATGAAGGGCTTGTTAAGAATAAAGGCAGGAAGCCACATATGTATGGAGAAAACAGAATGTCTTGGTATGTCTAGATTGTTTGAAGAGGCAAGAATTAAGTCTGGAGAAATATCTTGGACTGAAAAGCTTTGGAGGGTTTTAAAGTCTGGAATTGCAGACACATTTGGACTTGAATACCATCAGGAACCATAGATAAGGCAATGTGCAGTTGTTTAATATTCATAAAATGCACATAATGTAGAAAAATATGAATAGAATATATTGTTCAATAGCAACATTTGTGTCAAATTGATTACACACATTGATCACTTTTGGGGGACTTGTTTGTATTTTTGTTGTCTATTTAAAATCAAGAGATTTACAGCGTATTATATGACTACAAAGAGACTCAGTCACTTGACGGGGATTTGTGAGTTGCTATCCATTATTCTATTTATTTTTATATATGAGGACTTAGTCCTTCAGAAGAGTTTCAGATCAAATGCAATAAAGAGCATGTGTAATTTGAAACATGTATGGATGACTTTCAGGACATGGTAATGGATCATAAATTCAGATGTAAAATTTGAAAATGGTCACAACAAAAATTGATAACCGTGAGTATGTTTTTTATTCTTTTTTTGTGAATGTTGGTCTGAATGCCAGTATTTGGAATCAGCTTTGCAAAAACAGTGTTTTGTAGGCCTTGTTAAAGCTTAGAAAATGTTACATTACACCATGTCTTTAGTGTGTGTGAGGGTGTTAGCAGTCCATTGGATATTGTGGTGAAGATCAAAGAGAATATTTTAATTGTTTCATAAGGCATGTGTACATTAAACTCTGCCATATCAAGGTGCTTGATGCTGAAGGTCAGAGTGACAATTTATTATAACAAAGCTAGCTAAATTAGGCTAGGTCACTTAGGAGCATTGTTGAGGCAAACATACATATGACTACATTGTGGAGAATAGATTGGAGGGAGTTAGAGATCAGTTAGAAGGATGATACAGTCGTAATGACGAGATACTAATGGTTTGAGGAAAATGTAGACACATTTTAAAATATAGGACAATAATCATGGGAGTAAGGCTGCTGAAGTCAGAGAGCAAAGTGTTTTAAGAGTAGAGGAGTGCTCGTCAGGGTCAAATACTGCAGATAAATAGAATGGGGGTTTGCAAGTGGTCTTAAGGTTTGGCAGTTATGATGTCATTTGCGACCTAGGTCAGGTGGGGGTGATTGTATATATATTTTTTTCTTTTTTTAAAGCTGGGAGCAACCTGAACATGACTATGTATCGAAAGGTAGAAGTCAATTCAGGGAACGACATTGAAAGAGCTGAGAGGAGAGGATTGTTGGAAAAGGTACAAGGGTTTGGTATGCAGTTAGTGCACTTTCTTAGAATATAACTTAATTTTAAAGGATAGGAAGGAAGATATTGGCTATTTTTGAGGAGACTGTTATCCAGTAATCATAGCTTTCTTATGCAGAGTGCCAGCAGAGTGCCTAGAATCCAGCTGGCTTATCTATCCATTCATGTTAAGTTATTCAGCTAAGATTTTCTGAGCTCATCATGTGTTAGCCACAGAGATTTCTGCTCTGAACGGACAGGAAATGGGCTCAGTGGAGCTCACTTACGACTAAGGCCCATAGACATCAAACAACTGACTACATACGGGTTATCCAACTGCAATTGTGATAACTGATAGAAACAAAGAGTATAGAATGTTAAGAGCAACTGTAATCAGAAGGCATTGACATGGCCTGAGGGTATCAAGGAAGGAATTTTCAAGAATAGAATGTTTAAGCTGGTTCCTAAGAGATGTCTCTCTTGTTACCAAGTCAGCCCTCCCACCCCTAATGCGGCCTTCTCTTGCCCTGTTATCATCTCATTTCCGCTTCTCTGTTTACTGGTGAGCTGGTTCTCCACTCTTGAGCACTTGAAATGTATTTCGCCAGTAGGATGATAAAGTGGGAAAACTTTCAAAAACCAAGGCTTTGCAAGGATCTTTCTCAAGCCAGTTATTTCTGCATTATGGTGGCTAAATATGAGGTAAGTAGACATTTAATTTTATTCATGCTACCTTGATTACCATTAGGGAAAGAAAAGGGTTTTGGGTATGGCAAATTGATGTTCAACCACAGCATTAGCCTCTTAACATCCTTTGGAGGAACCACAGTAAGCACAGGGCCTGTCACTTCTCATTAGGAATTTTGGTAACAGCCAATGGAGGTTATTCTTCTTTTCTTTCATTTAAAATTTTGATGCTCTCTGGGTCAAGTGATTGGGAAATAAGCATCCACTCATGTATCTTCAGGGAAATGAAGGTACTATTGCTGCTATGATTTTGCATTTATATAGCACCTGAATGTTGGCTAAGTGCTTTTACAATCAATTTTATTGTTCAGTTTAAAAGAGCCTAAAATCACTCGTGTCAAAATTTATTTGATTTGATTCAGAGAAAAGGATCTTTTCTGAAAAATGGGCCTTCTATGATGTGGAAGAACTCTGATCTATCAAAAGATTAGATATAAGACAACGTTAACATCATCTAAAGAGAGTAAGCTGTTAATAGAAGATAGTAGCCACAGAATTTTTTTTTGTTACCTGCCTTTACCAGGAAAGAAAGTGAAAATAAATATTATAGTGGTAGAAATACATCCCTGTAGGAAGTCAACCCCCCATCATATGGTTTGTAACTAAGGAATTCAGTATAAGTGACAGTATGTATCTTTTAATATACATCCTTAAAGCATTAGGTTTTATTTGGAGCAAGGCTTGGCAAACTATTTCTGAACAGTGCCAGAAAAAAATAAATATTTATTCAATAGAGTAAATAGTTCAGGCTTTGCAGGCCATACTGTTTCTGTTGCAACTACTAAACTGCAAAGCTGTAGTGCAAAAGCAATGATACATGAATGAATGGGCATGTCTGTTGCAATGAAATGTGGTTTATAGAAGCAGGCCAGCCAGATTTAGCCTGTGGGACACATGTAAATCTCTGATTTACAGCATCTCTGAGATTTCTTACTGAACAGGGAGTGTTATAGATAGGAATGATTGATAGCTAAAAGCTCCATGAAGGCAGAGATAGACTTGTTTTGTTGACTGTTATATCCCTGTGTCTACCACAGTGCCTGACAGGTTGGGGATAATTAAATATATCTGTTGAATAAAAGAGTAAGGAACAGAATATTTGATGGAAAATTACCTAAGTTAGGCTAAATGGTTCTATATTCAGATTTTCAGGTTCTCTGACATGAACTGTATGGTACTGCCATTTTGGGTAGAGCAAATTCAGTAGATCTTCCTTATCTGTGGGTTCTTTATCCATAGATTCAAACCAACCACAGATTGAATATGTTTAAAAAATTGAAAACAATAATACAACACTAAAAAACAATATGAATAAAAAAATAGTACTACTACTATTTATTTTTTATGTTCATTATTATAACCCTTGCATTTTGGAAATACAGCAAGATATATTGAAATGCAGTATTTTTTCATCGACAATCAAATTGAATTTAGATGCATCTGGTTGATGGAATATTGTATATACAACTTCTCTCTGCTGTCCTTGTCCTTTACATTGGGATTTTGTAGAATGAGTCAAATTCACATTTTAATCCTCTGTTCTTCAGACAGTAAGTTTTTGAGTACCTTACCATCTCTATGTGTTTAAAACAGGGTGGCTAGAAAAGAAGCTCTTTTTCTTTTTATTTTTTTTGTTTGTTTTGTTTTATTTTTTATTATATTTTAAGTTCTGATATACATGTGCAGAATGTGCAGGTTTGTTACATCAACCCATCATCTACATTAGGTATTTCTCCTAGTGCTATCCCTCCCCACCCTCTGATAGGCCCCGGTGTGTGATGTTCCCCTCCCTGTGTCCATGTGTTCTCATTGTTCAGCTCCCACTTATGAGTGAGGACATGCAGTGTTTGGTTTTCTGTTCCTGTGATAGTTTGCTGAGAATGATGGTTTCCAGCTTCATCCATGTCCCTCCAAAGGACATGAACTCATCCTTTTTATGGCTGCATAGTATTCCATGGTGTATATGTGCCACATTTTCTTTATCCAGTTTATCATTGATGGACATTTGGCTTGGTTCCAAGCCTTTGCTATTGTAAACAATGCTGCAATAAGCTCTTTTTCTATGTGTTGTCTGATGGAGCTTAGTTAAGCATGAGCCCTCCAATAACTTTGAGAAGAACCAACATCTCCTCTTCCCTTATTTGCAAATTTAAGGGAGAATATAATCTTAACCCTTTTTATACTTCCTCCTCTGCTGTTTAAAATATGAACAGTTGTCTTGGATGAGGGCTTTTTTCTTTCTGTTATTAGACTTATATATATTTCAAGGCTTTCTATCAAGGAGGTAAAATAGTTTACAAATTTTAGATATTTAGAGGGCTGTGTATATACTATCCCATTTTCTTTAGGTTTTCCTTAAAATAACAAAAGTAGAGGAATCATTCTTTTATTACTTTTGGGGGCACTATTTAAAGTAATTTGTTGAACTTTTCTTTTAGGTTTCAGATTTAAATGACAGACATCAGTAGACTCAGATTTTTCGTATCTTGTTCTGAGATTTGTTGTTTGGACATTTCGTTCTGTTCTTATGTCCATTATTATACTCCTTAGATTTTGGAAATATAGTAAAATATATTAAAATGCAATATTTTCAGTTGATAATCAAATTGTCTTTAAGGAAATGTTCTAAAGTAGGTTCTTAAGTATAGCCTTCATTTAAGTCAATTTTTATAATGAAAGTCCAATTTACTTTTTAACAGGCTTTCAAAATATGTCAGCTCTTTAATTCTTCCTTCTGATTTATTCAGTGAGCTCATTCTTCATTTCATTTTTGATTAGATTGCTTTCACCATGGCAGAACTCTGGAAAATAAATCCTCTTGTGTTTAACATGTGCTTTAGTTTAATCTGAATGAGTAGAAGAATGAAAACAACACATTAGGAAGTAATTTTGATTGTTGGAGAGAGAGATATGGCTTTCTTAATCTTTACAATAATTATTAGCAAATATGTTTCAGAGGCTGCTTATTGATTGCTTGCTTCTTTTCTTATGACTTCCTATTTTCATGAATGTCTGTCTCTTGCAAGATTCAAAAAAAAAAAACAAAATGGAGCATATTTTAAAAATTCTCAAAAATAGGTTTTACAATAACTGATTGTTTATGATCCATTCCTTTTTATTTCCTGGTAGGAGAAAGCTACTTTCTTTCTTGTCTGAACTGTTGTGTACTTTATGTTCTGTTATTCATGCATTAGTTTGTATTTTATGTATTTATTTATTTTTCTATCTTCACAGTAGATTAAATGTTCCTAAGGGGGAAGGATATCCTTAACTCTAGTGCCTGGCACAACCAATAAGTGGTGCTGAACATTTACTGAAAGAACATTAGTTTCTTATGATAATCTGCCTTTTCATAACGGTGCATAAAACACTTAGATAGTTCTCGAGAGGTTGTTGTTTCCTAAAAAATTATTTCTCTTATAGATATGTCTCTACATAATTTACTCTTAATTAATAATCCACTCTTAATAATTTAGTTTCCTATTCTTATAAAGATTATCTTTTAATTAAAAAAATCCACTCACTATCCATCATCCATCATTTATTTGATGATTACTAGACAGTATTTAAACTATGTAACAAATAGATTTTAAAGTATTTTAAAGTATTTCTAGTAAACCCTCTTCATCAAAATGAGTTTCCCAAAACCAAAATTGTGTTACCTTATTGCTGTGTGAATACAAGTAACTACAGCATAATTGCAGACAGCAAATGAAGCAACTGTTTCAGCTCAAAGACTTTGGCAGTATGTTTCATGCTAAACTGCTGCTGTAAAAATCTTTAGTGGCAAATAATAGACAAATTCCCAGTTTCTCATCTTTTTTCAAAAATATGGCTACTGCACGAGATCACTGAGAAAGTTACTGATTCAAACTACATGGCTGGGAACTGGATTCCTTAATTATTAATGTGCTTACCTCATTTTCATTACTCATTGATTAAAAAGCTGAAGTTCAGTAAAGAAAGAAACAACTTCAGAGAATAGTTCAAGTGGGCTGAGTAAATATTATATCAGTATTATTTTGTACATGTTGTACTTTCCAGTAATTTTAGTAGGTTTTCCAACTGGGATCCATCACTTCATTGACCTAGGATTGGAATCATATTCCAGTCTTCCATCACCTGCTCTCTCTTTTAACAATCTGGAAGCAAGCCCTTCAATTTCACAAACATCTTTTAGAGCTTCCTGTATTCTTTCTGCACACTGTCAGCATCCTGGCTTAGTTCTTCCAGCCCTTCTTTACTATGTGGTGTCAACAATCCCTCAACTCCTTTCTTCCTTGCTTAATCCTCTTAAAACACCACTTGGATTTTTTTTTTTTTTACTCATCCACTCTGAAGGCTGCATTGTTTTCCAGCTGTCTACTTTAAGACGTCAAGACACCTCTGACTGACTTTCAAGACCCCAACTTCCCTACGCTATTTTCTTTTATTCCCTAATACCATATTCTTTAGTCAAGGAGCTCATGCATTCTTCCATGAACACCTACGCCATTATATGCTCTCTGCTCTGTTCACCGCATTTGAAGTGCTCTTTTGCCCTGCTTTTGCCTCTCTGAGTTCCCATCTTCAGACATTCCAGGTACACTTCAGAAGTCCCTCCTCCTCCTGTTCACACTAACCCACACTAGTTTATTTCTTTGAGTCCTTCATAAATGTATAGTCAGGTCCATGTGGAGACACAGGATTTGGAGGCATGAGCCTGGGATTGAATCATGGCTGTATAGTAGTCTCAAGTGGATCAAGCATTGCAATGAGTGTTTACAGTGTGATTGATAAGAGTTCATAGGGATCACATGTCAATGAACTAATTTTGTCTCCTCAGCAACTTTATAAGTTAGGTGCTATTTTGATTCCCATTTTACAGATGAGTAAACTGAGGCACAGAGAGGTTGTGTAATCTCTGTCTGAGATCACATAGCTGGTAAGGGGCAAAGCTAGGCAGTCAAGTTCTCCTGCTCTTCTAGCCTTTATGTTAGTCTTGCCTCTTTACGATATATTTGAAATGATTTTTTATGGTGATTTTTAGAATTGATTGATATGCAGTATTACTTCCTCCTGTCTCACTCGGGAAGTCTTTAGAAAAAAACACAACTCCTTTATCTGTAAGTGCTTTTGGAGTTAATGTTTCTACATGCTGTGTGTGTGTGTGTGTGTGTGTGTGTGTGTGTGTGTGCATGCGTGCGTGCATGCATGTGTTGCTGTGGTAGTTGGCTGAGATGGTGGTCATCAGGGCAGGCACAAGATAACCACATGGTAGTTCAGGGAAGTGCATTCCTATCAAGGTCACATTTATTTCCTACGCCCAAGCCTAGACATTGTAATATGGAAATAATATGTACAGAAAGATGAATATTATAAACACAGTTTTACCACTTGTAAACTGCATAATCTTGAGAAAGCCACCTTCTCTGAATTTTAATTTCCTTAGCTCTAAACAGTGATACTAAATTTCACATTACATAATTCTAAATGAGGTAGTAAAATGAAGTAATTAAATGAGTAAATGAATATAAAGTGAATTCAGAGTATCCAATTTTCAGAGGTGTCCAATAGACATTAGTTACATTTCCCTTTGAGGCTCACCATGCCCCATACTCCAGCTAGGCTCATGGCTTTTCTCATCTCTGTTGATGCCTTTTCCATTGCCCATATTATCTCATTTCCATATCAATAAATTTCCCTAATTTATCCTGTCTTCCCTTAAGTACCATCTACTTCATGAAACTTTCTGTGATTCCTTACCTGGAATTAATCACTCCTTTCTGTAAACGATTTCACTCACAACCCTTTATCATTTGGCATTCGTATATAATATGGCTAAATCTTTCCCACTGAGCTGTGTGTTAGAAATAATACAAAGAAGACATAGTACTTGGCTCTGATGGGCTCACTCGCTCTCAGGGGAGAAAGATCCCCAAATGGCTGTAAATACTACCTTGTGATAAAAAGCATCCCAGAGTGCTGTGGAAATGCAGACAAGAGAGCAGTTAATTTCAGAAAGAGGCAGTTGAACTGGACCATGAAGGGTGAAAGAGAACCTGTAGGCAGGAAAATGGGGGAAGGATGTATTCCTCAGAAAGTGTCAGTGACAAAGATTCAGAATCATGAGAGCAAGTGGTTTGTTAGGGAGGCAGCAAGAATCCTGTGTAGCTAGACTGTCCACAGGCAGTGGAGAAAAGTCAAGCTGGAAGAGTAGCAGTGTTTTTGGTCCTCAGCAGAATCAGTTGCATGACTATAGATCTAGCTTAAAAAAAAAAAGGCTTATAATTTGTTTCTCCATTGTGACAGTCTGAATCACCACTGAGACCTGACAGTTCAATAACCTAGTAGCATCTTGGGTGAAATTAAGAAAAAGGTTGAATTTGTCACTGATTATGTCCACCACCAAATTGAATGTTTAATACTGGGTGTTACTGCAGAGGGATTTTGACAAATCAAGGACTCATTAGAGGGGCTGCCAGAATGAAAAGGAAACTCAATATTATGATGTTATGAGAAATGAGGAATTTTGCAGGGGAGAGCATGATGGTTTGCTTTAGATCGTTGGAGGGTGATTTGGGAAAGTGAACATTATACTCTTTTACTTTCTAGGGCAAACCTGAGATTAATGAGCAGAAGTTACAGAGTGTCTGGAAGGAATTTCTAAGACCTGATTGTTAGGTATTAAATTTTCAGTACTGTTCATGTCCATGGAGGCTGGATAGGAGTCCTGACCCTATCCTTGGGCAACAGACTGTATCATTTCTTCTGTGGAAAGCTCCTTAGTGTCCATGATATTCAGTATATTCAGTACAGTATTGATGTTAAGTGTATTTTATTGTAATTGAAATATATTGAAATAGATTATCTGTGTCTAACTATGCTAATTTAGTGTGTTCACTTGGCAGTCAATGAAGAGAGATTAAAAGTTTTGGAGTCAAACTATATCTTCGTCTTTTACTGTCTGAGCCTCTATTGATAAAGCAGAGATGATAAAAGGTACATCACAGGATTATGAGGAGGATTAAATAAGATGATGGATATAAATCCATACATACACTATTATATCATAAAATGCTATTGTTTTGAAAGTAATCATTTTCTTTTCTATAATCTATCATACCGTAACTTTCTAAAAGCAATGAGCATCCCACGGCAGAAGTAAAGCATAGTGGTATTTTCTGTGTTTTTTCTAAAGTGAAGGCTTTCTTTGATCATTCAAGTCCATTTCTGAATGTCTTCTTTATGAATAATAAATGTTACTTTTTCCAGAGTGACAAAAGAATGATGATGAATTAATCTAAAATTGTGAACTCACTTTCCATCATCTAGAAGCATCTCCAGACTTCAGCATACAGATGCAACTTTCTATATTTATTTATCCTTCATTTTCTGTTAATATAGACATGGGTGCATAAAATACTTGCCCCCATTAATAAATGTCTATAATCCTTTTATTTATTAAGATTTAAATAAAAATATTCATTGGCTTTCAGTTTAGCACCCTTATTTTGAAAGAGGAAGCATGTGTGTGTGTCTGTGTGTGTACATACACATGTACACTTGAGTTCTTGCACACACACACATCAAAAACACAGATGAAGATTGTTAAATATTCTTTTTCATACTGAAAAACTGGATTTTTAATAGTTGTTTCAATTAAGAAAATTATGATTTTTCTTTCATAAGTTTTAAATTAGTGCCTAAAATGTTTAAAAGATGAACTTTTCTGCACCATCTTTTGCAGAATAATGCAGATAATAAACAGAGATGTAATATGAAATGATTAGGCTAAGAAGCTGACTTTTTAAGGGTTTATTATTACTGTTATTATTAGTGTCCTCATGTAATTGACTATGCTGTAAGACTTCAGTTTTGGATAATGAACTAGTCTTACTGCTGAGTAAAAGAGTAAAAGCAGAGAGAGGGAAACAAATTTTCACATGTTTTACATATTATATATACATTTTATACACATCCTCCTAAATATACATGTCTGTATCATAACAGCTAAACTTTGCAAGTTCTTACTATGTACCAGGCACTGTGTTAAATCCTTTACCTGGATTATCTCATTTAATCGTGACAACAACTCTATGATGTAGCTTTTGTTATTACCCTCATTTCAGGTACGGAAACTGAGGCTTACAAAGGTAAAGTCTGTAAGTGGTGGAGCCTGCATTTTAACCAAGCTGTCTGACTCCACAACTGGAACTTTTAACTGCCACACAACTCTGTCCAGGGGCTTGTGTAGTCACAGAATCAGAATTGGAAAATTGGTCAATCCTTGTAGTCTTCATATCAGTGGATGTTAAGTTTGTTCTCATCTCAGACAGATCCATGCAGCTTAAGCTTGAGTAACTTGGTAATTGGCATTTAATACCTTCACAAGACAGACCATTTCATTGTTGGACAGCTCCCATCACTAGATAATTTATTCAACTATTTATGGGAAATTTGTCTCCCTGCAATTTGCACATACTGGTTTGAGTTCTGCTTTCGGAGAAATATTGAACATCTCTCTTCTCTCTTCTCCTTGGGAATCTTTCAAATGTTGTATTCCTCTAAGTCTTCTCTTTTTTTAGCAGCTCTCTGTGGTTTGTAGACTCATCACTAATATTGTCACTCTTTCTGACAGTATAGTTCTGACAGCATAGTTCTGACAGTATAGTATAGTATGGTTATTTATGACAAGATTTAATACACAGAACTGAACACAGCTAGGAGGCAGTCATTGAGGCAGAAAAATTTCTGGACTGAACCATAGCACCTAGGTTAAAATCTTAGCACTGATGCCTACTATGTGACATTGGGCAAGTGGCAACATGGCCTAGTCTCTGATCTTCATCTGTAATAGGGACATAATGGCAACCCTAATACACAGGATTATGGTGTGACCACATAAGATTTGCTTGGGAAAGTGCTGTATGTATCACAGCCCCTGACTCAGGCCTTTCAACTTCCCTCTCTTCCCTGCCTTTTCATGTTTTTTCACCTCAGCGTTGCTTGTTCCTTTGTTTCCCTTTGCATCTTTGCTCAAAAAGTCAACTAACTGAAGCCTTTTCTGTTACTGTATTTAAAATTGCAAACAATCCCTTACCTTCTCTCTTCATCTTACCTGAGTTTGTATTCTCAGCCGTGTTTATCACAATCTGAAATATATACATTTTACTTACTTTGTGACCCCTGCAACTGGAATGAAAACAATATAAGCTCAATAGTTTATCCCTTTCTATCACTGCTATGTTCTCAGGATGTAGCAGGTGATTTTAAATAAATAAAAAAAAATTAGTCACATTTATGTTTCTGATGTGGTCTGATCATCAAAAAGCACAATAAAATGCTTTTCCTTTTTTAGCAGTAGAAAGGTACAGTTGGCAAATTTGTGAATTGTTCTTTTTTTTTTTTTTGAGATGGAGTCTTGCTCTGTCACCCAGGCTGGAGTGCAGTGGTTCAATCTCAGCTCACTGCAACCTTCACTTCCTGGTTCAAGCAATTCTCATGCCTCAGCCTCCTGAGTAGCTGGGACTACAGGTGTGCACTACTGTGCTCAACTAATTTTTGTACTTACTTTAGTAGAGATGGGGTTTCATGTTGGCCAGGCTGGTCTCGAACTCCTGACCTCAGGTGATCTGCCTTCCCTGGCCTCCCAAAGTGTTAGGATTACAGGCATGAGCCATGGCACCCAGCCTGTTCTTTTAATATTTCAATTCCATATGTTTATTAGTCTGTTAATTTCCTTGTACTGCAAGGTTGTTTGCTGACAAAGTGGTTATCTGAGCTGGACTCCCAAGAGTGAAATATGATTATAAAATTCTAAAATGTTAGTTAAAATGAAAAAAAAATGAAGTTTATTACTGGTTTCATTTTCTTATGTCTCAAGGTCACAGTTTGATGGATAAATGCATACAAATTTTTATTTTGAAGTAGCAACAAATCATTGCATTTTCTTTTTATTAACTCATTGTAGCCCATCATTATCTTGATATCTGGTTTCTGATTGACAGTGTATCTATAAGGCCTTTGTCTCAAAGTGGTCATAGCCCAAGCTAGTTGACTATTCCCATGTTATTATGGTTTTGGGAGCTGGTAGATGAAGGGGAATGAACAGGGCAGGGGAGGCAGAAATTCAGATGTGTTTAGGACCTATACATAGGAGATTAGGTATGCCCAGAGGGATGCTGGGATCTCAGCTTGGCTCTCAGCATGAACAAAGTCTAGGAAACATGCTACCTGCCTAGATAGAGTTCTCAGGAAAATCTCATAAATCTGCCTAAAGTGGGTTGTGAAGTTAAGATTACTGGGCATGTAGGGAGTGCCGAATTTCCAGACTGATTCCTATCTTTTGTTGTTTAGTGACATGCATATAGAGCTAGCTCTCTGCCTAGTCTTAATGGAAGAAAACAACCGAAGTCAGCAGAACATCTGATTGTAACAGGTGATCTTTCTACTGGCAGGCGAAGAGGAAAGAATTTTCTCACAGTAAAAAAGTGTCTTGGGATATAGGAAAAGAAATAGAAAGATACATTTTCCTTGCTCAAGAGAGTTGACTTTAGACCTATGAATTATTGACACATGCTTTTTGGTGTTCAATGTTTGCACATCTATCCAGATCAAATAATGCTGTTAGCAGTTAGCGCTGTGTCAAACTTTCCTGAATTTAAATCTGCAGAATCATGCTTCCTCAGAATACCTGAACTATCCTAGAGCTGCTTATTTAAAATTATTTTTAATTTGCTTTAAAATGTATTTTAATCACCAGGGTGCTTTCAGAAGAATGCTATAAATCTATCATTGCTAAATACCAAAGCATTGCAAATATACTTTGTGTGGTAGAATAATGACCAGATTAATGCATTATACATTTACATTCTGGTTTTTTTTTTTTTTTTTTTTTTTTTTTTGAGATGGAATCTCACTTTGTTGCCCAGGCTGGAGTGCAGTGTCTCAATCTCCACTCATTGAAAGCTCCGCCTCCTAGGTTCAAGCAATTCTCCTACTTCAGCCTCCTGAGTTGCTGAGATTACAGGTGTGCGCCACTACGCCTGGCTAATTTTTGTATTTTTAGTAGAGACAGGGTTTCACCTTGTTGGCCAGACTGGTCTCGAACTCCTGACCTTGTGATCCACCTGCCTCAGTCTCCCAAAGTTCTGGGATTACAGGCATGAGCCACCACGCCCATCCTACATTCTGTTTTAAATGAGAAGGGATATATATGTTTTGGAAGAATCAATATTTGTAATGAATTTATGAAAGTATCTATGATTTTGCAAATATATTGGAATTAAATTATTTTAGCAGGTAAGACAGGGATACAAGGTCAGTGCAAACTTTAATAACAGCAATTATGATAGATGCTTTTGTTAAGTCACCAATTACCATTGCTAGAAGAGTGAACATTTGGGCACAGAATTGACCAATTGTTCTTCTAGTTACACAGGATCTGCATTTTGGATTCAAGATTACTGATTGGGTGTCAAGGAAGACATTGATCAATATAATGGTTAAATTAATAAAAGGAAGGAGACCTTAAAATGAAGCATTAAGTGGTTTCCAAGACTCATTTCTTCCCTCCAAATAAATAGCATAATAGTATGGCTGTAATAGTAGTAGTAGTACTAGTACTAGTAATGATAATAACTAATAATTCTTAAGTGCCTACTGTGTGCCAGGTACTATCATAAATGCTTTTCAACAATGATTTGCTTTCATCTTTGAAACAATTTAAAACAATTGTTACTAACATATTTCTTGCTTTATGGATGAAATGAGATGCAGAGATTGCTGTGAGTCATTCAGCTGGCAAAGTGTAGAGCTAGATTCAGCCTGCAGGCCCTCTCTTCTGAAGGCTAGGGCTTAGTTTTTCTGTTCCCCAATTCAATTGAGAACATATCGACTTATGCAGACCCTCTTGGGGGTGTTGGTGGAGGAGTGAAGAAGGGGAAGATGACATAGCCCCTGACCCTCAAGGAACTTTAATAGAGGAGAGAAAGGACAAAAGCAGATGGTGATTGGTTTAGGTGATGAGTACTCCAACAAGAGTTAAGAGAAGGGACAATCACTATGGGATGAAATTGTTAGGGAAGAAGACCTCCTGGAAGAGGTGAACTTTGGCTTAGGCTTTCCTTACCTGCTGAGTAAACTTGCCACAACAAATTGTGTCCTTTAGTATTCAGGTTCTGACAAGAATTGTATGAATGGTATCCTGATATGGTGCCTTGCTTAGGTTTAAAGGGGCTTTGGGCACTTAAAAAATAATGTAAATGTGCATATATTTTTGATGTAGTTTATATCTGAAAACATAATTTATTGCTTATCCCTTCTAAAATGTGGAAGCATTTAATGTTTGATTATTTAAAAGGTCTTCTATATATGTGGAAGAAAGAGAGTTCAGAGAGGTGTTTCAGGTAGAACTGAAATGTAATGTTCTGCTGCAAAAGGTAGAGCAATGCTTTACAAAGACAACTTTCTGCATTTTTTGGTAACATTCACAGTAAATACTTCCTTCAGCAGTGGGGTTGGGCTTGACTATATTAACGACATGAATTCTTTATTCAAATTCTATGTTTAGGCCCTTGTTTTTAAGTCACATCTAAGATTATTCAATTATTCTAAGGGAAAATAAGAGTTTTAAAATATGTGTATTATAAAAAAGCACAACAAAATGCAGTCATGTACCACATGATGTCATTTCAGTAAACAGTGGTCTGCATATACTATGGTAATTCCATAAGATTATAATACCACATTTTTACTGTACTTTTTCTATATTTATGTATGTTCAGATCCACAAATACTTAGCATTGTTTTGCAGTTGCCTAAAGTATTCAATGCAGTAACGTGCTGCACAGGTTCATAGCCTAAAGCAACAGGCAATATCATATAGGGCCTGTGTTTGTAGTAGGTTGTACCATCCAGGTTCCTGTTAAGTACTTTCTATGATGTTGGCATAATGACAGAACTACCTAATAATGTATTTCTCAGGACGCATCTCTGTCATTAAGCAACAAATGACAGTAATACAACAAATATGAGTGTACCCACCTCCCAGGTTAAAAAAAAAATAGATCTTTACAAGACAGAACAAATTTCTCCTTTTTCTGACTGCAACTCCTCCTTCACCTGCAGAAGTAATCATAGTGCTTGGGATATACCACTCCATACATTTCTTTATACTTTGTCTACATATGGATATGTTTTTAAGCAATATATATTGCATTATTTATATTAATTACCTAAATTATATGCATTTTAATACCTTGCTTTTTTCTTTTAACTGTGAAATTTATTCATTTTGATGGATGTAACTCTAGTTCATTTATTTTTCATTGCTTAATAGTATTTGTTTGTATTAATATACCTCAATTTATTTAGTTGTTTTATCAACAGATACGTAATTTATCATTTTTATTACAGACAGTGAAGGCATGAACAGTTTTTAACATGTCTCTTTTTGTATATATGTCACTGTCTTTTTATGTTTGCATAGTATTTTCTTTTTCTGTGCATTGCTTGTTATATATTTTGCCCATTTTTAATGGATTATCTTTTCTTTATTAATTTATAGGTACTCTTTAGATACTAGGAATAGTCACCTTTTATTGAAGAGTTGTATTAAAAATGTCTTGCCTAGGCTGTGGCTTACCTCTTTACTTTTTCATGATGTCTTCAATGAACACAAGTTTTAAATTTTAATGCAGTAAAACTGTGATAATTTCCCCCTTACCACTTAAATAGGTTTAATGTGCTATATGTGTCTAGTTTAAGAAGTCTTTTATACTGAGTGAATAAAATTTAATTTAAAAGTGCCCCTTAAGGCATTTTAGATGGTTAAGATGAAACAGGAAATATTGCTGCTTTTTTTTTTAAAAAAAGGTTGCTTCAAAATTGGCTGACACCCAGTTAAAATATCTCTTATCAATACCAGTTTACTCAAAGCAGAGCCCACTGTCATACCTTAATTGCTGTATGTATAAATTTTCTGCTCAATCTCAATACTATCATTTGTAAATATGAGAGTTTAGGGAGGGAAAACTATAGATACAACATCAATTTTCACAGAATTCTGTAGATTTACACGTGCACATTCCTTCCTGGACAGAAAGCTCATGGTAACCATAAGTAACTCAAACGGGCCACTAAAAACTATAATGAAGGAAGAAGAAGCCTAGGCTTTGGATACAATTTCAGCCAAGTGTCCCCGAGGTGTTTCATTGCTATGGCTGTTCTCATGGCCATTTCAAGTTTCTCTGCTTACTCGTCATCTTTCATTGATAAGTTTGATCTTAGTTACAAAGCAATTTAATGGCCTCAGTTATACAATCATAGTCTAACCAGGCCAGATAGAACTTGTCAACCACGAAGTTTGGAAGTTGAACTGCCTTGGGTTTGGGTGGTCAGTGTCCAGATTTCCTGAAATTTTGTTCCACTTTCTACAACCGTTTACATGAAGTACAAGGACTTACAAGGAGAGATCCTCATGAAAATTATTGGTTTATTTCTTGGTGCCTCTTAATTTATCCATCATCATGGCCTCAATTATTTGTTTAATCTCCATTTTTATAATAATAATTCATAAATTGTAGTTGTACTTTACTATGAAATAGTTATAATTATTGTAATTAATAATAATAATAAAAGATAAGCCTGGGCAACATAGGGTGATCCCCATCTGTACAACAAATAAAAAAAAAATTAACCAGGTATGGTGGTGCATGCCTGTAGTTCTAGCTACTGGGAAGGCTGAGGTAGAAGGATCGCTTGAGCCCAGGAGTTTGAGGCTACAGTGAACCGTGATCATGCCACTGCACTCCAGCTTGGGCAATGGAGCAAAACCTGTTTCAATAATAATAATAATAAATGTTAAATAACCACTGAAGCCTTCAATAAGATTCCTGTGGTATTTGCGTGCTTTGTAGAAAAGAAATGATATGGGTGGATGGTGACTTCAGGCAATCCAGCCATTCTTTTTCTTAGAGACTCACTGAGTGTGAGTTTAAGAACTTTTGGGTGGGGAAGCCCGGCGGTTAGGATGATCCTATGAGTGTCATCCTCTGTTCTCTGACTTTCTTTATTCTTTTATCAGATTGAATTGTTCTTAAATTTTTCTTTTCTCTTTCCACCATTTCCCCCATCACTATGGACTGTAAAAAAGCAAGAAATATATCTAATTCATCTTTTTATGTTTGGATTCTAGCACAGTTTGGGCCTCAAGTGTGGTATGCTGTCACAACATATTTGTGGAACTGAATTTCTGTCATTGAGTTGTCACACACTACACAGAATGGTTATCAGAATGATGAGCATAGGCTTAGTCATTGTAGGTAACAATACAATGTTAATGGTCTATAGAGAGGCAAATTATGTGGGCTTATGGTTAAGATGTTTATATTACTTCAGTCATTTTATGCTAGAAAAGTTCTGTGAGAAATATAAGGTTTATTATTACCTTTGAATTAAGATAACAGTTGATAGAAACAGAATTGTTTTAAAATATTTAAAACAACCTTTCCTACTGCAAAAGTAAATTTGGATTTTTTGCCTCAGTCTATTTCATGGCTTCAGCTGCCACCTGCATGATTTCTCAATATCCATCTCTTTCCTGAGCTCCAGTTTCATTTTCCCAATGGCCTACCACAGCTCTACCTTGCAGTTAGGTAAGAAACATGTGGCACTAGCTGGCCCTTCCTGCACGTCTCTTTTGTTTCTGCCTTCTTTTCTCAGTTTATATTATCACTGTCTAGATAGTTGTGCAAGCTGGAACTTGGGGGTCATTCTTGATATCTTTTCTTCCCTAGTATAGTGTAGCTAATGGATCCCAAAGTACTTTTGATTTTACTTCAGTTATGTCTTTTCTGTCCTGACACTTTTTCTCCTATTGCCCTGTTTGGACCTTTCATTTCTCAGACAGAAGTAGGATTATGGCAGTATTCTGTTAAATGGCCTCTCAGTTTTGGCCTCTTCATCTCTCCACATGTCCTCACCTCAGCCTCAGTAACAGTTGTCTTTCAGAAGTCCAGATCTGGGCCGTGAGCCTACGTATCTGTAATCTATAATGACATAGGAAAGTAAATTTAGCAGAAAAATCCTTTCATCCAGCAAAGTACATGTTTTTATTATAAGAATATCTCAAAAGTTTTATTTTAAGATAAATTGTCACATATACTATATGTATAAATTAATTATTTTCTTTTATTTTCTGTATTTCAGTAATATTTGTAAGGAGGGGATACTTTTACAATTTTCTTGTAGTAACTGAAAGGACAATTAGACTCAGAAACCACGTTAAGGTAAAAATCTGAGTATCTTTTACAGCAGGAGCTACTTTGAAAAATTTTTATGGTTTTAAACAATTGATTTTAATTGATTACCCTGGAGCTGAACTTAACACGCTGATACAGCCAAGGCTAGTTTTTATTGCTTGAGTGTTCCATTTATTAGATGAAATAGATTTATGCTATTATCAGTAAAACACCCCTTTCATTATCACAAGATAGCATGACAAAAAAGACTCTAAAAATTGCGTAATACAAATGGCATTACTAAAAATAAAAAACAGATGTCCCTTCTGCTACTGTTCTGCCTGTATCTCTCATGGGAACCAAGGCCTGGCTGTGATGTCAGCTTGAGGCCAGTTTTTGACTGTCATGAATTTGTTTGGATTCGTGATCTCTAATTGGTTAGATCACAAATTTTGAGGAAGGCAAGTTCTGATTGGTAGGTGAAGCATGGAATTTGGAATGTTTGGTATACAGTCATGCCCTGCATAACAATGTTTCAGTCAATGACAGAGTGCATTTACAAGGGTGGTCTCATAAGATTATAATGAAGCTGAAAAATCCTTGTCTCCTGGTGACTTAGGAGCCATCACAATTTTATAGCCCAGTACATTGCGTACATGTTTGTGGTGATGCTGGTGTAAACACACCTGCACTTCCAGTCATGTACAAGTATGACACGATTATGCATGATACATAAATACTTGATAATGATAATGAGCAAATATGTTATTTGATTATGTGTTTACTATACGTTTTATCATTATCTTGGAGTGCACTCTTTCCACTTATTAAAAAAAAAGATAATTGCAAAACAGTCTCAGGCACGTCATACAGGACACAATCTGCAAGAAGGCGTTATCAAAGTACAGGTCCATGCATTTTATTGCCCCTGAAGACCTTCCGGTGGGACAAGATGTGGAGGTCGAAGACATTGATATTGATGTTCTTGACCCTGTGTATGTCTAGCTAATGTATGTGATTATGTCTTAGTTTTTAGCAAAAATGTTTAAGAAGTAAAAAAAAATACAAAAGTTTAAAATAGGAAAAGCTTATTGAATAAGGACATAAAGAAAAAATGTATTGGATATGGCTGTACAATGTATATGTGTTTCTAAGCTAAGTGTAATTAAAAAAGAGTCAAAAAGTTAAAAAAAATCTCAAATGTTTATAAGGTAAAAAGCTTTAGTAAGCTAAGGCTAATTTATTATTGAAGAAAGAAAAATTTTTAAATATATTTAGTGTAGCCTAAGTGTACAGTATTTATAAAGTTGACAGTAGTATACAGTAATGTGCTAGGCCTTCACATTCACTCACCACTCCCTCATGGACTCACCCACAACAACTTCCAGTCATGTAAGAACAATTCATCTTAAGTGCCCTATACAGGTATACCATTTTAAAATCTTTTATATCGTATTTTTACTGTACTTTTTCTATGTTTAGATATATTTAGATACACAAATATTTATGATTGTGTTACAGTTGCCTACAGTATTTAGTAGAATAATGTGCTGTACAGGTTTGCAGCATAGGAGCAATAGGCTATACTCTATAGCCTAGGTGTGTAGTAGGCTATATCATGTAGATTTGTGTAAGTGCACTCTATGGTGTTCACACAGTTATGAAATTGCCTAAGGATGGATTTCTTGGAAGGTATCCTCATTATTATGGGATGCATGATTATACTTGTCTAGGATGAGAAGACAGCAGTTGTTAGACTGCAGGATTTTTGACTCTTTTCACTTGAATGGTGCGTGCTACAAGGAGGAGACCTAGAGACGAATTTCTGTTTTGTGTGTCCTCCCCTAGTGCCCATGGACATATGCTTTATGCTATTTATTGGTGTTTCCCTCTGCCCTAGTCCCCAAGACAGTCTCGCTGTGTCTCCCAGGCTGGAGTGCAGTGGTGTGATCTCGGTTCACTGCAACCTCCGCCTCCTGGGTTCAAGCGATTCTCCTGCCTCAACCTCCCGAGTAGCTGGGATTACAGGTACGTGCCACCATGGCTGGCTAATTTTTGTATTTTTAGTAGAGAGGGGGTTTCACCATGTTGGGTCAGGCTGGTCCGCAACTCCTGACCTCGTGATCCGCCCACCTTGGCCTCCCAAAGTGCTCGGATTGCAGGCGTGAGCGACCGTGCCCAGCCATGAGTGTTGTATTTTTAAAAAAATATTCTTCTACATCCTGGCTAACACGGTGAAACCCCGTCCCTACTAAAAATACAAAAAAAAAAAAAAAAAAAAAAGAAAAGAAAAAATTAGCCGGGCGTGGTGGTGGGCGCCTGTAGTCCCAGCTACTCGGGAGGCTGAGGCAGCAGAATGGCGTGAACCTGGGAGGCGGAGCTTGCAGTGAGCCGAGATCGCGCCACCGTACTCTAGCCTGGGCGAGCGAGACTCCGTCTCAAAAACAAAAACAAAAACAAAAACAAAAAACGGTCTTCTAGTATTTAGCTTGTTTGGGGTTGTAGTGGTACTTAGTGGGGTAGTGGGGTAAGTAGCATGGATCCTATGAATTGATGGGTTTTCAGTGGAGAAGAGCAACTTCTGTGGTATGAAAGTAGATTGAATCTGTTATTCTCTGATTTCAGGGGATACTTATTCACAGAACCTGTAAACTAGAGGACCAGTCCTGAGTTCTGGCTAACCTGCAACAAGAGCTATATTACCTTTGTGTGTTTGATATCTGGAACAAGTTAAGGAATGAGTTTAAAGGGCCAAAAATGCAAAGGGCATCATGTGCCAGAAGATGTATAGAATGGAAGGGCTCCATATTTGTGAAACAGTCCCTCTCTCTTAATAAGTTATTTTAGGCTAGTGAAAGTAGAGCTCTATTTTGTTTTTAGGCATGCAAATCCATGTAGACTATAATAAAGGAAGTATTCGATTTACTTGTAAAATGGAGCCCTGAGAGAAGAAGCCATGACACACTGTCAGTAGCTGTCTGAAATTTGTGGTGTTCTCCTCAATGAAATTTAAATGAGTGAGACTGATGAGAAGTAGGATCCTTTATCAGAATTAATAATGAGCCCTAAAGAAAATCTGCCTGTGGTACTGCACTTTCTTAAGTCTGTATCTTCAGTATACTCAGAAGGCTTTACATAATAGAAGTTAGAAAAAAAATCAGTTTCCTAATTTGTCATTTACAAAATGACTTTTTTGGATAGGGCCATTTACCTTTTCCACAGGACTCTGTACCTCATCATCTCCCCTCTTTAATCTCCTCTTTCCCTTGAAGCTAAGGCCCTGGATCAGCTGGTCCTGAAAAGCCTGGTGTCTTCCCTGGGGTTGTCACAACCTCTCTCAGTTGTCTCTTCTGGTTATTTCTTTGCTTTCTGGATTCATCCTATGTTCATTCTTATTTTATGATATGGAACTTTTTTTCACTGCCAGGGTATATATAGCCTTATAAAGATTCCAAATTTGTGAAGTTTATGAATTTGAGTTATGTAATTCATCAGACTTTTAAAATGTACTCTACGAACAATATGTTATCTTTGTGATGAGGATTGTGTCAATTTCAGTGTGTAAAATACCGGTGTAACCACGAAACACCTATAGTTCTTCCAAAATATTTTTTAAAAAACCATGTGAATAGTACATATCTGCTCCCTATTTCCTTTTATGGATTTACATAGTGGAATGTGATTACTGGTTGTGCCATGTGTACATGTTTCTAAATCTCTGAATCACTGTCCTTTCTGTTATCTTATAAAATATATGTGATACATGTTCCCATGTGAAATTCTGCCAGAATCCAGAGATCATTCCTGTGACAAAACAAAGAAGCAATTTGAAATCAAAAGGTGTGGGATGGAATTAAAAAAAATAGTGTTAAGAGACCATAGACAATTAAAATCCACGCTTAGCTAACTCTTTTTTCAACACGAGAAAAATGATAGATAGTTGATTTGTTTTGATGGGAACAGAAGGAAAAAAAGAAGCCTGTATCCTTTTATCTTTGCAAGCCTTCTGTCACGCACAGACTCTCTGCTGGAAAGGCTTCCACAGGGGCCCTTAATAATTAAAGTAGAAAAATTTGAAATCTTGAGTAAATCCTCATTCTTTTATGTAAAATTTCATATGACATTAATCTATGGAACACTTTACAGTACAGTATGTGCTGAAACTATAACAATAATTAGGAAATTTGTCAGATGGATCTAATCCAAAAATTACATGTTAGACCTTGTCCAAACTTTACTGAAACTATTAAACTAATTATCTCAAAAGTCTTGTAATTTCTTACTGTTCTAGCATTGCCAGCTCTGCTGCACCCCACACTGGGATTTGATAAATGCGTATTTCACCATCATGATACATGAGGACTTCCTCCTGCACTCACATGTTGCCTTATTACATTCATCTCAGTGATTTAAGGAGTGTTTAGCCAGTGTCCTTCAGTTTCTTGCTTTCTTGGCAAGTATTTAGAGTAGGTCTCACAAAAGGTAAAATCTGATTTTCTTCCTTATAGCTTACCCTCTGACCTAAAACTGTATGTGAATTAGATTTTACCTTTCCTACTATATTTTCTTTACTCAATAATTATTTTGGTGAAAGTTTAAGGTTATACTGTAGAAGGGCATAGTTTGGAGAGAGTAGACTCAGTGGAAATAGTGAAGAGAGGATGTCTTATTGAGTGAAGAGAGACAGATGTGACCTTTTGTTTAACTAATTAAGTTCCCTTCCGAACCTATTCTCACTCCAAGGCTATTCTCCTAGTATGTAATTGACAAAGGCTTACTGATGACAGCCAGGGTTAAGAGTTGGCCAAGTAGCCCTGTGATTGTAAGACCTATATTGATGTATTCATTCATTCATTTACTCACTAGTATTTAGTAGTGTGCCTACTGTGAGCCAGTATTCACGGCATTGGGGATACAGGGGATAGTCGCTTGCTGCTTGGTCATACTGGAAAGTTTTCTGCCACACTTCCAAAATCCGTGTGTCCTTTGAATTCGTGAAAAAAACAGAAAAGGCATTCAGAGGAAGGGATATGGAAATGGACTGTGGAAATGGCTGAAGTCAATGGGCTCAGTGGAATTTGGGAAAGCTGATCAGGAAGATAGATCAGAGAAGCTAGGAGGCAGAATTCTCATTTCATGGACGATGTTTCCTCAATTCTGAAAGCCCTTTAAAATTTCGGTTGAAGTTATGTTCAATGTGAAAGTTCTGTTCTTTCATTCTGATTCCCCTTGTCTACACCTAAGCTGTTGTTGAATCAATGGTGTATTTTACAGTTGAAGATGTCTCAGAATTGCGGAGGTAAGCGCTACAGGCTAAGCTTCTTTTCACAATCAAAAATTGATTGGTGCAGAGCTCTGAGACTTCATACAAAATGCTTCTTCATTTTTCTTTTTTTAATTAGCTAAAATCTTTCGTTTATTAATTAATTTTTCCAGCTTTATTAAGGTATCAACAAATAAAAATTTTATAAATTTAAAGTATACAGTATGGTATTTTCAATATATAGACATTGAGAAATGATTAAGTCAAGCCAATTAACATAGCAGTCACCTCATATACTTATTTTTTGTGTGTGGTGAGAACACTTAAGATATATTGTTTTAGGAATTTTCAAGTGTACAAAACATTATTAACTGTGTCACCATGTTGTACCATGGATCTCCAGAAGTTATTCCTCTTGTCTAAGTGAAACTTTGTGCCCTTTAGCTAACATCTCCCCTTTTCTCTCTGGCCCCCACCCTTGGAAACCACCATTCTATCTCTGTCTCTATAGGTTTGACTTTTTTAGATTTCACATATAGTGAAATCATGCAGAAGTTGTCTCTCTGTGCCTGGCTCATTTCACTCAGCATGTTTTTCAGGTTCATTAATGCTGAAATGACAAAACTTGTTTCTAAAGACTGAATAGCATTTCATTATTACATATTTTTCTTTATCTGTTAATCCATTGATGGACACAGGTTGATTTCACATCTTTTCTATTGCGAATAATGCTGCAGCAAACATTGGAGTACAGATATCTTTTTGACATACTGATTTCATTTCCTTTGGATGTATACACAGAAGTAAGATTGCTGAATCATATGGTAGTTGTATTTTGAGTTCTTTGAGAAATCTCCATACTGTTTTCCATAGATGTTGTACTAATTTATATTCTCACCAACAGTGTACAAAGATTTCCTTTTCTCCACATCCTCACCAACACTTGCTTTCTTTCGTCTTTTTGATAAAAGCCATTTTAACTTGGGTAAGATGATATCTCATTGTGGTTTTAATTTGCATTTCCCTAATGATTACTGATGTTGAGCTTTTTAAAAAGTACACCTGTTTGTTATTCATATGTCTTCTTTGGAGTATTTTTTATTCATGTATTTTGCACATTTTTAGTTTTTCTGGCTATTGAATTTTAAAACTCTTATTTTATGTTTTTTAAAAATTTTGTGGGTACATAGTAGGTGTATATATTTATGGGGTACATGAGATACTTTGATACAGGAATGCAATGTGAAATAACCACATTATGGAGAATGCAGTTTCTGTCCCCTCAAACATTTATCTTTTGAGTTAGGAACACATTATTGACCATAGTTACCCTATTGTGCTATTGAATAGTAGGTCTTATTCATTCTATTTTTTTTTTTTGGTACCCATTACCTATCCCCACCTTTCCCCAGGTCCCCCACTACTGTTCGCAGCTTCTGGTAACCATCCTTCTACTCTCTATGTCCAAGAGTTCAATTATTTTGACTTTTAGGTCCCACAAATAAGTGAGAACATGCAATGTTTGTCTTTCTGTCCCTGGCTTATTTTACTTAATATAATTATCTCCGGTTCCATCCATGTGGTTGCAAATGACTGTATCTCATTGTTGTTTGTGGCTGAATATAGTACTCCATTGTGTATATGTACCACATTTTCTTTTTCCATTAATCTGTTGATACACAATTAGGTTGCTTCCAAATCTTAGTTATTGTAAATAGTGCTACAACACATAGAGTGCAAATATCTCTTTAATATACTGATTTCCTTTGAGTATACACCCAAAGTGAGATTGCTGCACATATGGTAGCTCAATTTTTAGTTTTCTTGAGGACCCTCCAAACGGTTCTCCGTAGTGATTGTACTAATTTACATTCCCACCAACAGTGTACAAAGGTTCCCTTTTCTCCACATCCTCACCAGTAGTTGTTATTGCCTGTCTTTTGGATATAAGCCCTTTTAACTGGGATGAGACGATAATCTAATTGTAGTTTTGATTTGCGTTTCTCTGATAATCAGTGATGCTGTGAACACTTTCATATGTCTGTTTGCCATTTCTATGTCTTCTTTTGAGAAATGTCTATTCAAATCTTTTGCCCGTGTTTTCATCGGGTTATTATATTTTTTCCTATAGGGTTGTTTGAGCTCCTTATATATTCTGGCTACCAATTCCTTGTTGGGGATAGTTTGCAAATATTTATTTGCATTCTCTGGGTTGTCCCTTCACTTTATTGATTTTTTTTGCTGCACAGAAGGTTTTTAACTTAGTGTGATACCATTTGTCTATGTTTGCTTTGGTTGCCTGTGCATATGGGGACTTGCTATTGAGTTTTTGGAGTCCTTTGTATATTTTGGATATTAACCCCTTATAAGATATATGGTTTGCAAGTATTTTCTCCTATTTTTCAGGTTGTTCCTTCAGTCTGTTGATTGTTTCCGTTGCTGTGCAGAAGCACTTAAGTTTAATGCAATCCCTTTTGTCTTATTTTTTTGTTGTTGCCTGTCCTTCTGTCACATTCAAAGTATATTTGTCAAGACCCATGTTATGCAGCTCTTTCCCTGTGTTTTCTTCTAGTAGTTTTATGGTTTCATGTTATGTTTAAGTCTTTATTGCATTTTAAGTTGATTTTTGTATATGGTATGGGATAAGGGTCCAGTTTCAGTCTTCTGCATATTCTATAATTCCCACTTAGAAAAATATAGAATAGGGACAATTTCTGTAGGATCAGTATGAAGATAGTTTTCTGTCTTATATGTCTTTTAATGTTTATTGTGACAATTTGGGAACTATAGTGATATGGTTTTGATATTTGTCTCCTGCAAATCTCGTGTTGGAATGTGATCTTCAAGATTACAGGTGGGGCCTAGTGGGAGGTGTTTGGGTCGTGGGGACAGCTTTCTCAGGAATGCCTTGGGGCCTCCCTGTGGTAACCATTTCACTTGAGATCTGGTTGTGAAAAAGAGTCTGGGACCTCCCTCCTTTTCTTGCTTTTTCTTATCATGTGACACACTAGCTCCCTGTGCCTTCTACCATGAGTGAAAGCCTCCTGAGGCCTCACTAGAAGCAGAAGCTGGCACCGTGCCTCTCTACAATCTGCAGAACCATGAGCCAAATAAACCTATATTCTTTATAAATTACTCAGCCTTAGGTATTCCTTTATTGCAGTGCAAAATGGACTAGTGCATATAGAAAAGTATAAGTAAGAAAATAATATCGTTCAGACTTCCTCAACTCATGGTGAAGGGTTGCTTTTATTTTGGTCAGTAAGTCTGTCTTTTCTCTTCTTTCCCTCTTTTTATCTTTCTCTTTTTCTTTTGTTCCTTCCCTCTCTTTTTCCGTTTCCCCTTTTGTCTCTAAATCTATCACTATATTAATGTCTATATGTCTGTAGATTTTTTTAATTTGCAGTTTTACTGCATTTACTGTTTTATGTTTTACTGTACATTTAATGTCATGTTGGAAATATTTTTCCATAACTTCACATATTTTCAAAAACATTTTTAGTTGAGTTATATGATATATCACAATTTGATCTCTATTATTAGATATTCAGACTGGTGACAGGTTTTTTTTTATATTGGTAGTTATAATTCTATAAATCATGTATGGGCATAAAGTTTTGTATGCAGCTCTGATCATTTATTGAAGGTGAAATCTTAGAACTTGTATTGCTGGGACAAAGGGGAATACATACTTTGAAGATGTTTGATACATATTAGGAAAATATCCTCCTGAATGGCTGTGTAATTCAAAATTCCCGCCAGTCTTGAATAGGAATGGTCTGTGGCTCTTTTTTTTTTTGTAGATGTTTCATCAATGATCTTGGTGATGAAGTAACTTTAGAATTTGGAGTTATAATATAAAATAAATATAAAATACTTGATGGTTCAGAAAATTAGCGAGTTGATAGCAAATTAAAGTTCAATAAGGAAAAATTAGGGCAGGAGAAATAAATGATACAAATGGCCAAAATAATGTGTGGAGTAGCTGTTTCTACATGCATTGCCTGAAGGAAAATCCAAGGTCATATGGAATATGACTACATTTTTTCACAGCCCCATGGGGAATATTACTATGGTAAGAACTGCTCTCAAATAAAAAAGAATACAAGTAAGCCATGCTGGAATTGATGCTGTGTTCTAAAAAGACTGATTTTATACTTTAAACTATTAAGATATAAGAGACACTACATACCTTCATGGGAGATATTAAATGTTCATTTTCATTATTTACTCTAATTATTTGAGCATAAATTGAATTTAAAAAGGCTTTCTGAAAGTTACTGGTGATCTTTCCTCAGTGAAACAGAGAATATATTTAGGAAGCTGGGGTGTTTTCCAGTAGCAACAACCAGTTCTGATTCTCTGGGCATGAACTAGGTATTCAACAGTTCAACTCAATTCTGACACTAACTACCTGAAGTTAGCTTCAGACTTCACAGGTTTAAGGGCTCAGTTCCATCAGACTGCACTCAGTTTAAATGCCAGTTGCAAGTATTGGGCCTGTAGGTTACTTGCACTCTGTCTGACTTATTCAGAGGTTCCCACAACCCTTCTAGTCAGGCTTGATAACTTGCTAGAATAACTCACAGAACTCAGTAAGGCACTCTATAATTACCAGTTTATTATAAAAAAATACAGCACCGGAACAGCCAAATGGAAGAGATGCATAGGGCCACGTATGGAGGGATTGCACAGAGCTTCCACATCCTTTCTAGGTGTGCCACCCTCTTAGCATCCTGATGTGTTCACCAACCTGAAAGCTCTCTGAATCCCATTGATTAGGGGATTTTATGGAGATTTCATCAAAAAAGCATGATCCATCATTAATTCAGTCTTCAGTCCCTCTCATCTCCCTGGAGGCTTGGGGTGGGACTGAAAGTTCCAAGCTTTTAATTATAGTTCGTTCTTTCTGGCAACTAATTCCTATCCTGAAGCTTTCTAGGGGCCTGCCACAAGCTACCTCAGGAAATTCTAAGGGATTTAAGAGCTTTGTGTCAGGAACTGGGGACGAAGGCCAAATATATCTTTCTTATGATGCCATAGAAGTTCATTTTTCTTCCATGAAATATTAGGGGAAATATTAGGGGAAACAGAATTATCTTTATTTTGCAAATGATACTTTGAGGATAGGAATGCTGTTCTGCAATTAAGAAGGCATACATTTATAAACACACACATTTACACACACAAGCGTGAGGAAGCAGTTTTAAAAACCTGGTTTTGTTTGGTTGTATGTTGTTGTTCTGTGTGTATTTTAAGTGTGATTTATATCCTGCAAGCCTGTGCTAAACCTCTTTATTAGCAATTATTTCTTTTCATTTGTAGTACAAATCTAAATGTTCAGACAGATGACCCTGACCTTAATATAGTTACAATCCATAAGAGTTTTATAATTTGATCTTTCTTTCTGATAGCTGATATTCAGCATGATTTTAAGACTATTAACAAATCATATGCAACAACTTAAAAATCAGAACATTTAGTTAATCAGGTTGCTTAAATCAATTAATTAAATATCTCTGCAGGATGACAGGGAATTTTCTGTGTTTTTATTATCCAGAGAACTTTGTCCTCTTGTGCTAATAAACTGTTTCTATAGTTTTTTCTTTTAGGCTGGAATCCCACTATTTATAATTGAATGTGAGATTCTTTTCTAACTGAAACAACTTTGAATAGGCACCTTTTAAAAAATCAGTGTCATTATGTATATTATGTATATTAGCAAACTTACTTCTTGAAGGAGGGTCTCAAAAACCATATGTTTGTCCTGTGTACATAGGGTGTTTTTCTGAGAGTAATGAGTGTCAGAGTCCACTGCTCCCATCGCTGATGACAGATGGAGGGAGATCCAGGGAGTGAAATGGTTGTTGAGAAAGCTAAAATAAGTGGAGCTATAATTCTAATTAGTTTGTTCATCTTGACAATATCTGGTCCTTGGTGTAGTCAACAGCTGTGAAAATACAAAGCTGTATACTTTGATTTTGGATATGTAGTTTCTTTACATTTTTAATTATAATTCGATATATGTTAATTGAATAAAATTAGAAAAATAACAAAGAAATGAAGATAAGAGGATAAAAATCACCAATAATTCTACAGTTATACTTTCTATTTACTTTTTTTATGCTCCCCATTTTTCATGTAACTGGGATCCTACTATCCATATAATTTCATGTCCTCATTTGTTGTACTTAACACTTTCTCAGGCTAATACAAAATTTCTGAAAATCTAATTTTTAATGGCTAAGTAATATTCATTTGTATAGTCATACTTTTATTAATTTAACTATTTGTCAGTCCATTTTCAATATTATCAATAATGCTGTGATGAACATATTTTATACAGATTTTTGTGTTCATTACTAATTATAATAAAACAGCATTAAGCCATTTGTTAGATTGTACATTTTCAGTGCCAAATTACAGGATATCAGATAGTTAGTTACACATCGCTGTGGGTGGGAATAGACCTGAGAAAATTTTATATGGTGGTATATGAATTGTTCTTTAAAGGGTGCACAGTCAGGGCTTGGGCAGCTATATAAGAAAGTCAGGGCATCACGGCAGTGGAAAATTTATGAGCAGAGATGTGTACAGGAGTACACTTGGGCTGTATCTGGTTGAGTGTGATCCAACCAATATGGAAGAATAGGCTGGGGAAATGGAAGGAAATAAAGTTTGAAATGTAAGGTGAAGAATTTGAAAATGTGTTAGTAGGATAGGTGGGGCAACTGAAAGTCCTGAATATTCTGGGTCATCTTACTTTTCACTCTTCATTAAGCATTTTTATTTAGCACATTTTATGTGCACAACTCTTATGATAATCTAATAAAGCCTGGAGGAGACCACAAGGTCTTATACTTGAGTAGGGATGATATGAAACCAGTGTATGCAATGGTCTGTCATGTGGTCTCCATAAGTATGTTTATATTTTAAGACTGTGACACACTGTTGGTTTGGGAAAGTATGCTCAGAATGACTATTGGAAATCTTTGGAAGTGAAGAATCAGAGTAGACTCTCAATTTAAATGATGCAAATATTTAAAAGATTGTTCTCCATATAGATTGGAGGGGGCTGGTTAGAGGCAGGAATAGCAGGTAAAAGGTTCATTAAGGAATGCAAGATTTAACAGATGGGTTGGAGGAAAGGAAGGACTTAAATTTATAAATAGATGATTTAATTTAATGGTTCTGGTTATTCAGTGGACTCTTTTTCAAAATATAAAAGCCTCAGTCCTACTCAAAATTTGCTAAATCAGAATTTTGAGGGAATATATTTTAAAAGCTCCCTCAGAGATTCTGATATGTTTCTCTGGTTAGAAACAACTAAATGAATTAATATGTGTTTTTTCCATCCCAAGAAGTTGTCAAATTGTCTAAACCTACTATTGAATCTTAATATATTTAATATGCATGTGTGTGTATTTTTCTTCTGCATAACTTTCTCATACTGTTTTCAGTCCCTGATTTTTTTTTTTCTGTTACTTGGTGCCAAGTCTTATAAACTTATTAATTAATGTTACTCTGCAAAATCAACTTTAAGCAAATGAAATGCACTTCACAAGTTAAAAAGAATTTCTATAACTTTTTTCTTATTAAATGATAGGGACAAAAGCCAGGATGGATGTTCAAAAATGGTATTTGAGAACTTCAAAGCTGGCTCTGGCCTTGGCAATTATCCGCTCAAAACCAGCAGACAAAAGCAGCAGAGAATACACAGAGCACCTTGCTATGTTGCTGTCTGAGGAGGAGTCAAAATGGAGATCAAAAATTGAAGTCTTGGAAGCTGAAGTTATGCAATTACGTCAAAAACTTCTTGTGAGCAGGCTTTGTTCAGGATCCTTTAAGAGTGGTGAGTATATAAAATTGCCTTTTGGTAGTATGTCAAACTTGTTTTATTTCAGCTGCACAATTATTTAGAAATGTATTCCCAAAACATGAAAATTTTTAGTTTCCATGAAAGCTCGACATCTTCTAGCCTTATACATTTTTTTACTTCTGGTCATTCATTAAAATTTTATTGTCACTTTCCTACATTTGACTTTGGAGTGAAGTTAGAGAATGAAAATAGTATAGATGTGAAGGCAATAAGGTCTTTTAAAATCTCATTGTTCAACTTTATTATTTTACTATACATTTTATTTTCCTTTTATATTCAGTAGTTAATCTAGCAATCCAATGTGAGATACCAGCTATCGGCCAGGCATGTGTGGGTGGTGAGGACTCCAAAACACATAAAAAGAGGTGCTGTCCTTGCTACTAAGTGTCTACCATTCTAGCAGAGAAAACAGACGTATAAATAATTAACCTAGTTGTGATACATACCATAATAGAGACTGACAAAATACAGAGGAGGAAGTTATTCCTTCTGCCTAGTTTCTGGGAAGGCTTCTTACCCTCTGGCCCTCAAAGTTCTGTCCACTTGTCAGTGAAATGGTTACAGAACATCCAGTAAGATGCAGGAGCGTGTGCAAAGGCACTGGAGTGGAGAATACATACTGCATTCAGAATACTGCCATCATTGCATTTAAGAGTAACCAAAACACTTGTAAGGCAAAGAAGTGATGGGGAAAAAGGTACAAGGTACAGAGGGAAGTTGGGACCGGATTCAGAAGGGTCTTGAATGTCAACCTAAGGAATATTTTACTGTATTGCTTATCAGTAAGTTGACCATATAATTTATGGTTTCTACTAGTACCCTTGTGAGGGTGAAAGGAAGGGCCTATTAATAATTACACTGGGAACACGGGCAAACCTGGGTTTACTTGAGCAAACTAGAACATGTGGTCACCCTATTAATCGGGAGCCACTGGGCTTTTTTGAAGCAGAATATTGACACTCATGATTGGGAAACATAATTCTGGCAAGTTAAAAAAAAAAAAAAACATAAATCAGGCAGTGTTATTTCTTTGCATAAAACTCTTCCCTGGCTTCTAATTAGGCTTCGCATTAGATTCAGGCTTCTGATAGTGGCCCAAAAGGCTGTGGGTGATTTCACCTCTACTCACCTCTCCCACCTCATCTCATACACTCTCCCCATTATCAGCTAGGCCCTAGTCAACATGGCCTTCGTTCCAGCCCTTGAAATCTCTTTATTGCCATGGACCTGTCCTAGGTTCTTCTTCTCTTTGACTCTTTGAGGCTGGTTTCTTCTCTTCCTTAGGTCTTATTTTAAGTGACACCTCCTCAGTGAGGTATTCCCTGACCCCTCTAGTGGACCCCCACTAGTTATTCCCTACACAAGCACCTCCTGTGTAGTATTTACTTATTTGTTTATTTACTTGGTTGCAGGTTTATCTCCTGAACTTGAGCTTATGTTCACTGAGGAGAGACCTTTGATTTTCTCAGGTCTCTTTACTTGTTGCCCAGCTCAAAGCCTGACACATAGAAGGTGATCAGCAAATATCTGTCCAATGAAAGAGGAACATAGCGGATGTTTTGGCTATAGAGGTGATTCGAGGCAGAGATACCAATTTTTAAAGCTTTGACTAAAGCCTACATAAGGAATAGTGAGTTGAATTAGATCTGTGATAGTGAGAAATACAAGGATAGACATGTAGGAATAAATTCAGAGTAGACACTTTAGACATTTATGAATGGTTTCAGAGAGTGGTTAAGGGACATAGCAGTATTTAGGGTAACACCTAAATACCTAAATAAGGTTTCTCTCCTAGCCTACTAAATGGATTGTGATAGTTTCAATTCAGATGGTGAGCATAGAAATAAGCTAATAGGACAAAAGATTGAGCCCAAGTTTCTCTGAGTGTAGGCTAATCCCTGGAATATGGATTACCTAGAAGGAAGGTGGAAGTATGGTCAGAGAGGATGAGCAGGCTAGAACTACAGACACAGACTTAGGATCTGTTGGATTTAAGGAATAGTGAAGTTATAGCTGTAGATGAGACTCAAAGAGAATAGAACCGTGAGTGTAGGTGGGAAGCCTGCAGATTCCAATATTCCAGGGATGTCAGAGGAAGATGAGGCATGATCACATTAAGAGCGTGCAGCAGGTATAAGGCGCACATATATGCTGTGGGTAATAGGAGACTTTAGTTTTGGGAATTATCATGAAAACCCAGTAACTTAATACCCAGATGTTACTAAAATCTTACTATTGCATGAGCAAAAATAGCGTTACACAATTTATAGCCACATTTTAGTTTCTCTAGAGTCCTTTTTGATAATAGGCTCTTTGAGTATACCCAGTGAATGAATGGCAAACACAGTCAATTTTTCTTTATTTTTTCCTGTGTAGTTATACAATTAATATAATGTCTCAAATGTTAAAATTTCCAGGACTCTTAAACTATGGCTGTCATAAGCATCCATGAAATCAAAACTCTTGTTTACTATCCAAGGGTCTATTCATAATACTGATAAAATGTGCGTGTTATTTTTTTGTAACAAGAATGTGCCTAATAGGAGGAACCTAGGTGATAGCTTGTTTTTATGCTGAACACTTTCAGTTACAGTGCCTTTGAGAAAAATTTTCAAAAAATCATATAATTAAAGTCAGTTTTACTCACAGCAGGAGTTGCAGATACAATGTTTCTGCACAGATGTTTGGAAGTAATCTGGTTCTCTACCTGTTACCTTAAACTTCAAAAATGAGGAATAAATGAATAGATTTAGATAAATGGAGCAACTGTTAAAGGGGAGAGAAAAAATATACAAAAGGGGAGCATACACTGACAGGAAAATAAAGGAAGAACATGGCAGTTATGTAAGGATGACATGAAATAGCAATATGCCTTGCTCTAAGAAAACTCCATACCTGAAAATCAAAACTATATTACAAGTGTATTTATATTATTAAATATTTTTTCTAGAATTTTCAGTGTTGTTTTATATGTGCAACTGTTGTTGAGTGTTTAGAGACAGAAAGTACTCAATAAATGTTGAATTGAATGATTCTTGACAGATTGAGAGGCTGGGGAATTCAGTTTACAGCATCAACTATTCATTGAAGCAACTGAGCAACCCAAAATTAAATAAAGCAAAGCCAAAATGGCAAAATAAACAAGTAAGAAAGTATGATATGCTTTTTCTGCAGCATTTCAGGAACTCTGCTATTTCTTTATTCTTGTTTTTCTACAGCTTCTTAATGAATATACCTCTATTATATTTAGTAGGGGACTAGACTGTATAGAGGAGGGATAAATAGAACTTGATTATAGAATTATAGAATTATGTTCTATAATTAGTAAAATGCTCTTTACTAATTTATGGAATGAAAGAATGAAAAACAAAAGGAAGGAAGAAAGGAAGGAAGGAAGAAAAAGAAGTCTACATACCCAGTGACACATTTCTCAAAACCTTTTTTGTGATGTGTGGCAGGTACGGTTAATCATCTTCCTGATCTATGGGAGAGAAAATATGAGTGAAAAGCTATGCTCTTTTTCTTTATAAAAGATTACTTACATTTTATTTTATAGAATCTCTTTTTAAATTTATTTTTATTAATTTCTTTTAAATTTCATGGACACTGCAACAGCCTCCTGTTAAAGAGGGACTCTTAATGTTGGCAAGGATTTAGTCTAGGTCTGAGAAGGTGGATGAGAAAGACTGACATCACAGAGACTAGCCAGGAAGATGTTAGTGGCTGTTTCTAAACTGGACTAAGGATTGAAGGGTTTATGGTGACAAGAGCAGGGCTTTGTTAATGGGAAAAATGGCATAGAACTTCCATAGGCAGATTTAGGATTAAAATTTGAGTGTGTGTGCGGGTGGGGCAGGGGGAATCTGGACAGTTGCTATTATGTTAGACAGTCATTTGATATTCACAGGAGGGAAGTGGATGGATGAAGTGCCAGTTATTTTCGCCTACGACTTTAAGTAGTGAATATATTCATAAATCATAGATAGTATTACACATCTATGTGTAATATAATATACATAGATATATTATATATAACTGTAACATAATATATTTGTGAATATATTATAAATACATTCATAAATCATAGGCTACAGGATGAGCAACTGGCTATAGTAAAAAGGATGAGCAATTGGCCAGAGTGAAAAGAAAGTAAGAAAAAATCAAACTAAATTAATTCATTGATGTATATGTTTATTTAGTAAATGTTTATTAATTACAGGGCACTTGTATAGAGTGCTTAGGGTAGTGGAGGTAGAGGGCAGTATGCAGAGCAGTATAAGTAGTTATGGTTGAACTGAGTTTTAACTTTTGGGTCCCGAGAAACAACCAACCCAGCCAGATGGCTTTGGGAGCTTCCTGATCCTCTAGCTCACGTTGCTCAGGTTGGTCCCCTCACCCTTCTTTTCTGCCTGATAGCCTGAGGACTGAATTCTCACTGTTCCATTGCCTCCCCAGTTCTTGCTTTCTCATCTTGTATAAGCATGGATTCAGGAAACAGTTTTTAGCTAGACTAGTGGTGACAAGAGAACAGAACAGGGGCCTGACAGATCCAGGGTGGAGCTTGCCTTAGTCTTCTAATGACTGTTTTCCTGGTCCCAGCCCACTCAGCCTCTGTTTCACCTCTTCGTTCTTCTCACCCTGTTCCAGACGACATACTGAGGAAACATTGCAAATAACTGACTTACCGACAAAACTGTGGAGCTCAGCATTTATAAGTTGGGGCATTCACTGTTTTACAGATGCTGAAAGAGTGTGAAAATTCAATGCGTAAGCATTTCTCTCTCAGTTTCCATATAAGCTTTCATAATATAAATTGTCTAATACAATAATGATGGAAGTTTGTTTAAAATTGTAATTGATTTAAAACATACTTTAATAATACACATAAACATAAAAAGATGTATCCTTAATTTGACAGAGATTCTGAGAGGCTCTATAATAATTTCTTTCTGCATATCTCTGGAATCTCTGCATTTCTCTCCATTCCTGATGTCATTTCCTTGGTCATACTTAATTTATCCCAATGAGACTGGTATGTCTTTAACTGTAGCCTTTGCCCCTTTCTAGTCTAAATTGCAGCCCAGTCTCAAGTCATCTTATTTAATTTCAGATATAACCCAAAGGCCTTAAACTGGACTACAGACTTTTCTAGAATTTGGTGCTTAGTTACTTCTCCAGCCCAACCTGTCACCACCATGTCCTTCACATTCTGCACTGAGACATACCAAATTTCTTTCACTTATTTGAATGGACCTTCTTGCTCAGCTCCAGTTTTTAATACATATTCTCTCTGTAGGGTATGTTCTCCCCCTCCTTTTGGTCTGGCTGTATACTATTCTTTCTTTTGTCATGCAGTTTCAATACCACTTTTGTCTTCACTAACTACCTCCCTAGACTAGATTAGGTTCTCCTGATGTGGATCCCCATTATATTCTGTACTTTATTATATGTGAGCTAAATTATAATTGTTTAAGCAGTCTGTCTTCCCTGTGAGACCCAAACTCTATGCTTTCAGAGACTATTTTCATCCCACTGTATTTCTATAGCTAGCACAGTTCCTGTCATGGAGGGACATGCTCGGTGGTTATTTGGTGAATAAATAAGTTTAGAAATGGTCTATGTGAGGGTTCATACTTGGAACAAAACGGCCTTGCTAATCTGTAGTTTCTAGATATCTGCCAAGCCCCTGTAACAGTGGAAGTAGAATACAGAGAGCAAGATCCTGAATCCAGGAACGAGACCCAGTAAAGTAGGGTGAGTATTAGAGCTCCTGACTTTAAGAGAGCCACACATGTTTATAAGTAATTGAATCAGAATGGGACAAATGAAGAATGACAAAGTTAGCTTCTTATCAGTGCAACAAAAGGCTAAAACCATTCATAGTACTTTTGCATTCCTAGGTCTTTGCTTAGTGTGATTTTTTTGGAATAGCTTAATGCTATAACAAATTGCAATCATCTTTATGTTTAGGATTACATTTATTTTTTGACAGGTTTTATTTGTCTTTTAAATGTCCTATTTATCTGTTTTTGAATGTCAAGTTTCTACTAGAAATCCAAACGTACCATGAGGATTCTGGATTTAGTATGGATCCTAGAAATCCTGAAATTTATTTTTTAGGATAACTTTCATATGCAGTGAATAAATCCAGGTAGATAGTTCTAGACTTTAGGCTGGAAAAATGTATAGTATAATATCAATCCCATTATCAAATTGAAAAGGAAATTAGATAAACGGGGTAAATGGGATGAGCCTGAGATTCTGCATTTCTGATACGCTTCCAGGTCATATTGATGCTGCTGGTCTGAGAACCACTATTTGACTAGCAAGGGACTGTGTGTGTGTGAGGGCAGGGGTTGGTAGTTGAAGAGAGTGCAAATGGAAGGACAGCATGCTGGTACTTTGGGAAGGAACCAGCAGAGAGAGAAAAGTAGAAGATACAGAAGGAAGAGGATAACAAAAGAATCATTACTGGCTCAGGTTCTTTAATGTAGAAGAAATACAGAGTGCAAGTGGAAAGACTTGTCCTAGATCTCAAGAATATGTCAGCGTCTCTTTTTCTGAGACTCTTTTGAAGGTAGGAGAAGGTGCCCCTTTGTCTTTGTTTTTGCTGAGTTCATTTCTGACAGTTTTTCTACAAGCTATTCTTTAAAGTTTATTTTCTTCTCCCACTGCTCCCCCAGTGCCCTTTATTCAGAAATCTGTCTCCTGGCCCCATTGTTTCTTTTTTCAACTGCCTTTGGGTTTTCATTCTTGAATTTCTTTCCTTGCTGCTTCAACTCTTGTCTAAGAAGTCGTCCTCACCTCTTGCCTTGATTATAGATAAGGAAATGAGGAAAATAAGTTATCTAAAAGGTTAAATATATAGTAAATGGAATGGGGTTCCTATAGAATTCTAGAACAATGACTTTTAGTACTTTAAGGTGGTTCCTTAGATCAGTGAGTTCCCCACAAGCTGCATGAGCATCAGGTGGGAAGTTGTTAGAAATGCAGATTCTCAGATCCCACCATTCCTGATTCTGTTAAGAATCAGAAATTCTAAGTGGGGCTCAGCAGTTTGTGGCTTAACAGGCCCCCCAAGTGATTCTGATGAATACTGGAGTTTGAGAATCACTGGTTTAAACAAAAGTGAAACATATGTTCAGGGAGCATAATAAAAAATTTTTACCAGAAAAGAGTCAAAGGAAACGTAATCGTTCAAAACACCTGAGTGTTTTGAATGATTCAAACACCCAAATATAGTAAATTCAAAACACCCAAGTGCTGTAAATTAAGAGGGATTTGTAGACCAGCTTCTGAAAGATTTCTCAGTACCAAGTGACATTTGGCACCTGGTCACCAAAGAATAAGTGTTTATTAGGAGCCTGATTGAGCTGAGTGGCAGAAATGAGAGAAAATGAACCAACAACAGCAACAAAATAGTAGTGCTACAGTGACCCTAACAACAACAACAACAACAAAAATAATAGTGCTACAATGACCCTAACAACTATGTTTGATACTGTTTCATACTGTTTAGTGCAATATGTAGATAAACATAATAGGGATCTAACAATTGGGTGTTGTTGATTCTTGTTCTAGGGGAACTCTCTCCCTTTTCCCCTCCATCTTACTGCCTTCCTTTGTTCCTAATAAGTACCCATATGTGAGGAAACATTTTGGGTAGGAAATTCAGTGTATTGTACACTGGAAACCAGTAGGAAACCTTAAATTCTAATTAAACTATACTATTATATCAATCCATAGAAAAGTACATAAAGTGACATAGCTAAAAAGAAATGTATTGCATAAATGAATGCTAACATGTTGTAGGCAATAAGACAAAACAAATTTACTTGTAAATAAAGTTTACAAGTAATATCACACATGTGGAACTATAAACACACATACTTGCATTATATTCTGAGTCACACTGAAAGCTAAAATAGTAATCTTGATATAACGTGAATTTGAGTGAATTCCTAAATAGAATATGCAGACAAAGCACATGTATCAATAAAAGTGGTACAAAACCAGCAGAGAAGTATAATGATTGGAAATGAGTATCTGTAGAGGGAGGTCTGATGTGTATGTGGGATCCACATTGGCTTTACGGTGATTTGGGTGGTGGCGCCCACCCATCACAGGAAGGGGAATTATTACATTTTTCTTATATTACAAGTCAATGGTGGTTTTTTCACATGAATTTCCTGTTACAAAAACACTGTTTACATGAATTTTAAATTTAAGTGTGTGTGGGCATTTGTTAGCACTGGTGTAGTAATTAAATACATGAGAGAATACCACTGTTGAGAGATGTGTGTACTGTGAAGGAGACATTGAGGTGTTGTGAGCTGCTTTCAGTCATTGAGCAGATCCATTGTTTCACACTTTTGTGGACTCAGAAAATGACACCCTAAAGTGTGGTGCTTTGGCATGCTGAGTACTTCGAACTGAGGAACATGAAGGGTCTCAGAAGCAAAGTCTCTTTCTGACCTTCTCCCCTTCATTCTCCCACTCCTCTTTCTCCCCAAGGCAGGCCATAGAAACTAGAGTTATTTTTCTCCAAGGCAAGTCATTGAAACTAGAACGAACCCCTTTATGAAAAAAGCTAGACATAAAACCTAGAAACATTACTCTAACCTTCTTCTGCCTTTCTGTGTAAGAGCTGACCATAGGGAAATTCTCTGACCTACCTTATCTGAAAGTAGATCATAAGACACTCATTTCAGAAGGGGTCCTTCCCTGTGCCCACAAGGAATGAATGCCACACAGAGAGGCCAGGAAGAATCCAAACAGACAGGCCTTGCTGGGTTTCCCCTTTGACTATTACCATTAGGTCATATCATTTTTGTTCAATTACATTTCTATATGACTGTCCATTCTGCATCAAACCTAAGCATAAAACAGACAATTTTCTATGAATCTTTGGGTTGTCAATTCCAAAGGCTCTCGTATCAAGTAAAATTTTGATTAAATACATCTGTTATCTTTTTCTCCTGTTAACCTGTTGATATGGTTTAGATGTTTTGTCACCTTCAAATCTCATTGTAAAATGTGACGTTCAGTGTTGGAGGTGGGCCTAGTGGTAGATATTTGGGTCATGAGGATGGATCCCTCAAGAATAATTTGGTGCTGTCCTCACAGTAATGAGTGAGTTCCCTATGAGTTCATGTGAGCTCTGGTTGTGTAAAAGAGCCTGGCACTTCTCTCCCTCTCTCTTGCTTCCTGACTCACCATGTGATACACCAGCTCCCTGCTTTCTGCCATGATTATAAGCTTCCTGAGGCCTCACCAGGAGCCAAGCGGATGCTGGCACCTTGCTTATACAGCCTATGGAACCACGAACCAAATAAACCACTTTATAAAGTTCACAGTGTCAGATATTCCTTTATAGCGATACAAAACAGACTAACACAGAAAATTGGTACTAAACAATGTGACGTTGCTATAAAGATACCTGAAAATGTGGGTGTGATTTTGAAAGTGGGCAATGGGCAGAGTTTGGGAGAGTTTGGAGAGCTAAGAAGAAGACAGGAAGCTGAGGGAAAGTTTGGAACTTCTTAAGACTAAATGGTTCTGACCAAAATGGTGATAGAAATATGGACAGTGAAAGCCAGACTGATGCCTCAGATGGAAATGAGGAATTTATTGAGAATTGGATAAAGGTCACCCACTTTATACCCTAGCAAAGAACTTGACGGCATTGTGTTCATGCCCTACGGATCTGTGGAAGTTTGAGCTTAAGAGTCATAATGTACAGCATCTGGTAGAAGAAATCCTAAGCAGTAATGCTTAGCATTCAAGATGTGCTATGGCTGCTTCTAACGGCCTATTATCAGATGTCAGAGCAAAGTAATAACGTAAAGTTGGAAGTTACATTTAAAGGGGAAGCAGAGCATACAAATTTGGAAAATTCTCATCCTGACCATGAGTTAGACAAGGAAAGAGCGTTTTCATGGGAGGAATTCAAGTGGAGCAATCACTTTCTAGAGAGATTTGCTTGACTAAAAGGGAGTCAAGTGCTACTATCCAAGACAATGGGAAAAAGGGCCTCAAAAGCATTTTGGAAGTCTCTGAGGAGACAGCCCCTTCCATCACAGGCCCGGAGTCCTAGAAGGAAGGAGTGGTTTTCAGAGTCAGACCCAGGGCTCTGCTGCTGTGCATCACCTTGGGAAGCTACTCACTGCATGCCTGCTACTACAGCTCCAGCTGTGGCTCAAAGGGCCCCAGATACAGCTCAGGCTGCTGCTCTAGAGGGTGCAAGCCATAAGCCTTGGCAGCTTCCACTTGGTGTTAAGGCTGCAGTTGCACACAATGGAAGAGTGAAGGAGGCTTGGCAGCCTTCACCTAGATTTCAAAGGATGTGTGGGAAAGCTTGGGTACCCAGCCAAAAGCCTGCTACAGGGGTGGAACCCTTGTAGAGAGCTTCTACTAGGGCAGCATTGAAGGGACATTTGGGATTGGAGCTCCCACACAAGAGTTCCCACTGGGGCAATGTCTAGTGGAGCTGTGAGAATGGGACTGCCATCCTCCAGATTTGAGAATGTTAGAGCCATTGGCAACGTGCACCCTGAGCCTGGAAAAGCTTCAGGCACTCACCTCTAACCAGTGAGAGCAGTCACAGGGGTGGAGCTGCCCAAGGCTTTGGGAGCCCACCTCTTACACCAGTATGCCATGGATGTGGGACACTGAATCAAGGATTATTTTGAAACTTTAAGATTTAATATCTGCCTGCAGGGTTTTAGATTTGCATGGGATCTGTTGCCCCGTTATTTGGGCTGATTTCTCTGAAATGGGAACCTGTACCAACATTGTATCTTGGAAGTAAATAACTTACTTTTGATTTTACAGGCTCATAGGTAGAAGGAACTTGTCTTGAGTCTCAGATGAGACTTTGGACTTTAAGTTGATGCTGAAACAAGTTGGGACTTTTGGAGACTATTGGGAAGAGATGATTGTATTATGGAATGAAAGGACATGAAATTTGGGGTGCCAGAGACAGAATTATATGGTTTGGATATTTGTTCCCTTCAAATCTCATGTTGAAATGTGATCCCCAGTGTTGAAGGTGGGGTCTAGTGGGAGGTGTTTGGGTCATGGTAGCAGATCCCTCATGAATTACATCATGTCCTTCTCTCAGTAAAGAATGAGTGGTTGCTCTGAGTTCATGTGAGATTTGGTTGTTTAAAAGAGTGTGACATCTCCCCTCTCTCTTGCCACTGTTCTTGGCACATGACACTCTGACTCTCCTTCACCTGTTATCATGATTATAAAGTTCCTGAGGCCCTCAACAGAAGCAGATGCCAGCACTTGTTTCTTGTGTAACCTGCAGAAACATGAGCCAAATAAACTTATTTTCTTTATAAATTATCCTGTTTCAGGAATTTCTTTATAGCAACGTAAACAGACTAACACATCTGTCTTTTGTTACAGTAATATTGACCGTGACCCCTATAAAGGGTGAGGAAAGATATCATACCTTTTCTGCCTCTATGGCATTATTAATTATTTTGTAATAAATGTGGGATAATATTTCTTGTTTTTGGTTTTTCTCAATTTTCTTATATTAGGAGAGAAATATTGCTTATATATCTTTAATACATTCAGACTATGTCAGCTATTTTTTGTGCTTCAAAGTACACAAGAAAAAGATTGCATCCAGAGGAAGCTATTTCTTACGTTTCAAAAAGCTGAGCTCTAAAAATTCCTCATTACTTTTAAAAATTAATACATCACATGAAGAACAAAGATCAGGTCGCCTTTGTGTCCTCTTGTGGTGCTGGATTCCATGAGATCTTGAACCCAGTGGTTTCTCAAATATGTTTCTGGGCTTGGTATTTAAAATGATCATCTCTGACTAGGCTTGTAAATATAAAGCAGCAGAAATTATTTTCATGGAGTAAGGTAAGTTTTTCTATGTAAATTATAATACATGTAAAATGTTAACATTTTACATCAATTTCACAAATACTAGTTGGTGAAAAGGTAACTGGTAAAAATAATGCTTCTGATCCTTATACATACTTTATATAGTACTTGAAATTATCTAACTTATTAATAAAACAGGATATGCAGAATTTAGGCACCTTTCTCTCATCCTTTGATATTCTAATAAAAAATACCTTCTTTCCTGGAATTAGTATAATTCATTTCTTTCTGTAAAACAGTATTTTTGACAGAATGACATTGACACCCAGTTCATACAAATTATATGGCATTTTGCAAATTTAAAACCTAAATGTGTTAATAACTGTGTTTTTAATAACTCCAAAGTTACTTCTACCTGTGTATTTTTAGGGAGTGTTTATTCTCATGTGTTTATTTTTTATTCTGTGAACCACAACGCGTCTTCTCCTATTTGTCTTCCGAGCAGAAATCAGTCCAAAGTAGGCCAAGGCCATGCCTGTGGGCTGCTTTATGTGGCTGTGCAGCTCTCTGTTGTCTGCTAGGGTGAGAGATACAGTGGGGGCTGGACCTGGAGGCATGTGTGCCTCAGTGATTTATACTTTTCTAGTCCCACTTTAAAGAAGTGCCTTGCCCATGCACAGTTGTCTGTGATGGTGAACACAGTGACAGCAAACTTAGTTGTTCATTTAACCTTTTTAACAGTAAATACCATATGAATCCAGGCCTTTTGTACCTGGATTCCTGCAGGCCTGTAGTAGTGCTGAGGAGCTTCCATAGGTATGAAAAATAAAGTATTGCCTGTAATCCCAGCACTTTGGGAGGCCGAGGCAGGCAGATCACGAGGTCAAGACCATCCTGGCCAACATGGTGAAACCCCGTCTCTACTAAGAATACAAAAATTAGCTGGGTGTGGTGGTGCGCACCTGTAGTCCCAGCTACTTGGGAGGCTGAGGCAGGAGAATTGCTTGAACCTGGGAGGCGGAGGTTGCAGTGAGCCGAGATTGTGCCACTGCACTCTAGCCTGGTGACAGAGCAAGACTCCGTCTCAAAAAAAAAAAAAAAGAAAGAAAGAAAGAAAAGGTAAAATAAAGTGTCATTAATTAGATTTACAACATTAGTTTTATTAGTTTTAAAAATTTATTTTTCTTTTTTAAAAGACTTTCTGAAAGTCTTTGCCTCTTTTGTATTGGTAGACTTAAGTCTAGAGTTCTAGGCAGTGACTCTCAACCCTAGCTCTGCATTACAGTCATCTGGGGAGCTGTTAAGAGTCTTGATGCCTGGGTTGTACCCCAGACCAATTACATCAGAATATCTAGGGTCTGGACTGAGACATGATTCTTTCATAGTCCTTAGGTTATTCCAACATACAACTGAGATTGAGAACCACTGGTTTAGGGTGAACTATTATTTTTTCTATAGTCAACCCAAATGCCCTCATTGGCAGTTTTCATTATTCATCTCACTTAATTTTAATCTTTTTATTTTACTGGGATATTCTCTGAAGTACACGACAGTTATCTATTAGAAAGAATGGAACCATAATTCTATTTTCCACTTCTATGAGATCAGCTTTTTTAGATTCCACATATAAGTGAGATGATGCCATATTTTCTTTCAGGAGCTGACAGTTGGGGGAGAATAGAGAGATGTTGTTCAAAGGGTCAAAGGGTTTCAGTTAGGATGAATAAATTCTGGTGATCTGTTGTACAGTATAGTGACTGTAGTTAGTAATAATGTTCCATATCCACGAAAATTGCCAAGAGTAGATACTGAATGGTCTTACCACAGAAAATGCTAAGTATGTGAGGTGATATATATGTTAATTAGCTTGATTTAATTATTTCACAAGATATATATGTGTATATATGTATATATACGTATATATGTGTATATATGTGCATGTATATATATGTATATATAACACAACATTACCTTGTACACTGAAAATATATAATTTTTATTTGTCACTTGTACTTTATAAAGCAGAAAAGAGAAAGAAAGAATGGAAGGAACTGATGTGGGCCTTTCTGACATGGACCTTTTTGGGGATGCATTTGACTATATTTTCCTACATGAATCTCAGAGATTTGAGAGCATGAATGATAATGGTGAGGGGGTAGTGGTTCTGTGGGCAGCTGGAGGTGTGTCTGTGCATATTGGGAAGTGCTGCTGGCACGGCTGGGTTTGGACTTGGGCTCTTTGAGGTAATCTCAAACTCCCTTGAGTGAATACTGAGCAACTGTAAAATGAGAGCTACCATTGATTCCAACCCCCTTTTTTTCTCTTGTAAAGGTAACTAGTAGAAGTAGACCGTTTCTTCTACTCTCAAAAGTAGTATTATAAGGTACATCTTTAAAAAATTAGAAATAGTTGTATTTCTGCTCTTCTTCAGTATTACCTTTTGTTATCATATGTAGCTTACTGAACATTTGGGGTATACTTTTGAAACAGAACTCCTTATGATAGTACCATGATTTCTATGGTGTTAAGAGTCCTTAAATTAGTAGTAATACTCAGAAGCCCATGATTAGTTAAAATGCCTTTTCAGAAAGGGGTAAATATCTTTCCTTCCGTTGATTCACCTTGTAGATGACTTCTTATATAAGTTGGCTATGAAATATTATTGGCAGTACGCTGAACATTTGCAAGAAACCCTGTATCAGTTGATGCAGAGGTGCTTTTTATTGCATGATTTACAAGTAAATGTTTAAGAGGGTACTTTGTTTGTTTGTATATACACACACATACACATAGCTACATGGTTTTTAGTTAAAATTACACTAAAATCTTGTGGCATCATTTGTCTTAATTCACACATTTTAATATTAATACTGTTAATAAACAACTTTTTGAACAGTTCCAAGTTGTTAAATTTACTTAAATAATTGGGATATTATATTTTAGGTAGTTCTGTGGTACATGCTTTTTTCCCCCAACTAATGAGGATTTTTATATTTAAAGAAAGTAGTAGACACATAACTTTATGGCATGAATATCATGAATTTATATGTTTACTAGAACACATCTTGGAAATAAATAGAAGTGGTGTGATGTTAACAACCATTCTGACAATAGATTTGAATAAGGAAAAGGGCAAGGCTTAGAATGCCATGCTTAATATAAAAGACTTATAGATACTAATGAATGATCATAATCAACATTTAGCATCCAGTAGGTGCTCCGTGATTAATTTAGGAATGAGCATGTATAAATTAATGAAGAAAGAAATAACAAAAGGAGTCTGGGCGCGGTGGCTCACGCCTGTAATCCCAGCACTTTGGGAGGCCGAGGCAGGTGGATCACGAGGTCAGGAGATCGAGACCATCCTAGCTAACACGGTGAAACCCCGTCTCTACTAAAAATACAAAAAACTAGCCGGGTGTGGTGGTGGGCGCCTGTAGTCCCAGCTACTCGGGAGGCTGAGGCAGGAGAATGGCGTAAACCCGGGAGGCAGAGCTTGCAGTGAGCCGAGATAACGCCACTGCACTCCAGCCTGGGCAAAAGAGCGAGACTCCATCTCAAAAAAAAAAAAAAAAGAAAAAGAAAAAGAAGAAGCATTATTGATGGAGCATTAGGGTTGCCAAAGATAAATTCTTGGAGACACAGTGCTTATTGGACAGAGCACTCTTTCCAATAAGAAAAAGTGGCTTTTAGAGTCAGAAGAATCTGAATTTGAATATTAGCTCTGTCAACATTAGCTAACTTCTTTTGAGCAAGTTGCTTACCTCCATGATACACACTCTCCTATTCTGAAAAATGAGGATGACAATGGTTTGGATATTGAGGAACTTATGGTTAAGGATTAATGAGGAATGCTTCACTCACTGCTTCCTGTCACATAGGCAACAAATAAATACTAGTTCTCCCTTGGCCTTGATAATCTGTAAGTTCATTAATTCCTTAGCAGCAGAAGAACCTAAGAATGTTTTTTTTTTTTTTTTTTTTTTTTTTTTTTAGGAATTGAGAATTTTATTGTTTAATTCTGTCTTACAAACAACTGAATCTAGCTGTTAAGTAGATTATGTTGTGGAAAAGGGTAGGGCAAATATTTAAGAGTGTTGTGTGAGTTTTTTTCTTCCAGTAAAGTTGAATGATGGGCATCATGGCCGCATTCTCCAGTTTCAGTCCAGAATCAAAAGTGAAAGATCCTCAGTGTGTTACAGGTCTGCTTCTCTTAGGAATAAATTGTTCAGAAAATGTAAGAATTCAGGTGTTACTGTGTTCAGTGATTTTGTGAGTTACATTAATGGAACTTGATTTTCATTCTGGATTCCATTTCTGTATTGTTATAAAATGGTCTAATCTGATTGCTATTCTTTTGTTCTGATTTCTCAGTTATATAATTTTCAGTGTTCTTCCCCTTTCACAATGAGCTTTGTGATTTCTGTCATCTGTTAAACATCATCTCTACTTGCCTATTTCAGGAGCCCCCGTAATAGGTTGTCTGCCACGCTTCTTGCCTCTACAGTTTTTTTTTCTGTCACAGTTAAGATCATGTCTTATGTGTTCGCATCATTTAGCTCCTACTTATAGGTAAGAATATGTGGTATTTGGTTTTCTGTTTCTGTGTTAGTTTGCTAAGGATAATGGCCTCCAGCTCTATCTATGTCCCTACAAAAGACATGATCTCATTCTTTTGTATGGCTACATAGTAGTCCATGTTGTATATGTACCACATTTTCTTTATCTAGTTTATAATTGAGGGGCATTTAGATTGATTCCATGTCTTTGCTATTGTGATGAAATTGTCTGTACAACACACTCCATGACACAAGTTTACCTATGTAACACTTGAACTTTTTATTATACTTTGAGAATTGACTCTGAACTGTTTTTATTATTTCTTTATAACATGAATGTCTGAAACAATACTATCTCATTTGGGAGGTTTTCCATAAATTTCACACATTGTAATATCATTTACTTCTTTCTTTAACAATTTATGATTGTCACTGTGAAAAACAACATTTCCACAAATTTAGTTTCAAAGATCTAATTGGCTTTTTATTTGCAGTTCATAAACTAGGTAGCATCTAGTCTATAAAATAAAAAGGAGCTTCAATGAATTAAAATCATATCTTAAACAGTGAAGACCACATTTTAAACAGTGAATGGATTTACGTGATTTAGGAGCTGATTCCATTCAAGGCCTTCTCTATTGTGCACCCAGAATCTCTTTTCAGCCCCATATCCCTATCTGTGCATTACCTCTGCTCCAGCTCTACTTTCTCTGCACCATTGCTTGTGCCCCTGCCTCTGTGCCCTCATCTGTGCTTCTTCCTGGTGTGAAAGACTGCCCCCCATCCCAATAAATGCTCCATGATCTCTCAGCACTCATACAATATCACGTATTTTTGGTCCTTCCCTAGTTTGAATTAATTTGTCTGTGACCCTCTAGCATATCACCTGGACCTGTGTTTGACAGAAATGCCTTTTTGCCTTGAAGTAGAGTCAGTTGTTGCCCTGCGTTTTCTGAGTTCTCTGATGGGAGGAAGCCATGCCTTATTTATCACTTGAGTCCTTTTAGTCTTATTTCAGTGCCCTTCCATTGTAACACCTAACATGGATTTGATGAATTAAACAGAATACGGTATGAGTTGTGTGAAATCATTTATTCTGGTGAGGCGAATCTATTTAGTTTGGTTTATTCTCTTCTGGAAAAAAAAGTGTGTTAATTTTATGTTTTAATGGTAAGAGATTATTCTGCTCTCTTGGTCAAGTGTATTTAATTTCCTAGACCACTGATTTTGTAGTGAGTGATGGATGGATGAACCATAATACTAAAGCTATGATGTTTTACTAGTTTTTAACTACTTATAAAAACCAGAAAACCCCTGAGACTGGACTTTATTTTCAGGACCAACACAATAGTAAAAATCAGTGGAAATGAGTTCTGCTTGATTAAGGTATCTACAGAAAATTGGCTTTGAGCTCTCCTTTTTACTAATCATAAGAATATATTAGGTTGGTGCCAAAGTAATTATAGTTTTACCCTTTTAATCATATTTGACAGGGTAATGATTGACCAGTGAGCTTTTTTTGGCTGTGCTTCTTTTTCAGAATTAGGCATATTTTTGTTTTGTTTTCCTATGCTAGAGAATTGACTCTGCAGAATCAAGCATATGGCTTTTGGCGATATCCCTAATGTACTTACAGAGTTCTCAGTTGGGCTTTACTGGCAGATAGACTATACTTAAAAAGAGTGTTAGCTATGGAATCACGTATGTCTCCAAACTTCAGTGTGTGAATAATTGTTGTCTTCATAACAAGCCTATAGTTAGTTCATATACTTAACGTCATGTGATGAGTTATTATGTCATGCTTCAAATATTTCATTCAATGGTGAAATGAAAGGCATTTAATTTCTTGGTTGAAAATTGGCCTGTTACAGTTTTTTTTTCTATTTCTTGGCTGTCTGGTGTGATATATTTTCACACAGTTTTGTGAGCTTTTAAGAAAAGAGTAATTTATGTGATTCCACAGTGACATAATCTTTTCACCTCTGAACTTTTGTAATACGTTTTTAAAGAATATTGTTAAAAGATTCGTTTAGCAGAAATTTCTGAGCACTCACCTTGTGCTTGGCACCATGCTAAGTGCTTGCAATACACTGGTAAAACATATATGGCACTTTCTCTTTGGAGTTTACAGTCAAAGGCAGAAGACAGATGGTTAACATATATTAACAGGTTCCATGGGAGCCAATTACAGGGGAATCAGATCAGATATAGAATATCAGAGATGGCCTTCTTGAAGAGAAGCATTTAAATTAAAATCTGAAGATTGAACATTAGTCAATCAGGATAGCTGAGTTTTGAGAGGTAAGAGAATATTCTGGATAAAAGAAATACCACAAGGTGTGGAAGTGAATATGGTTAGAGGAGTTATTCTCAAACTTGGCTGCACGTTAGAATTACCTGTGTGCTTGAAAAAAATGCAGTTTTTATTGAGGTATTGTCAGCAGATGAGTGACAAAATAAGATTTGCAATTGAAAAGACCACCCACTGGGCTCCATCATGAGAGGCATTGGCAAGGGGTGAGGCTGAATGTGCGGAGACCAGTTAAGAATTCATTGCCCTGGGGTTGGCAAAAAAGGGGAGTAACTTGGGCAAGGGTAGTATCAGTTGGGATGGTGAACAATGGTGAGAATAAAAGTTGGCAAAAGGTAAGTAGAAAAGGTGAATTAGGTAGGATAATTTTGGGAAAGGTAGTATCATATAAACCAAGTGAAGAGAATATATATTTTTTAAATTTTATTTTACTTTATTTTTCTGGAACAGAAAACCATACACCACATGTTGTCATGTGGGAGTTGAACAAGGAGAATATTTTCAGAATGAGGAAATAGAAGAGATGTCAAGCAAGGTAGAAACTGATGACTGTCTATTGAAGTGACCAGGAGGTCACTTGCTTACTCACAGCTTTGTTGAAAGAAGTAGCATATATATGTGGAAGATCCAAACACCTGAGACTGGCAGTGAGCGTCATAGAATATTAATGGAAAGAAAACTGCGGGCATGTGGTTAGGAATTTTCAGAGAAGAGACAGCATGTGAACAAGGAAGCATAGAGCATCAATAAGCAGCGGTTTCTACAACCCGAGAAGGGAAGAACATCCTGAGGTTTGGATTTAGTATGTCCGGGGCAGAAAATATGATTGTTCTTATGAGGTTTGCCCTAAGACATTAAACAGAGGGGAAACATTAAAGGCCCGTGTAATAGGCCTGGTGTAAAATCTACACCAGTTATGTGTGGGTTGTAGGAGAGAGGAAGGAACTGAAACAGGAAAATCTGGTAGGAGAAGATAGGTGTATTCTAAGCATGAGAAGAGAATGGACTAAGATGCTAGCAAGGCTAAAGGGTAAAGGTTTCAGTGTGGTGCATTTTGTAACAGACAAAAATAATGAAGCTTATTTAATAACTGACTAGCTGTAGGAGAGAATAAAAAGGAGTGCTCAAAAGGGATTCAAGATTTTGAAATTGGTGCTTTAAAGAAATAACGTTTTATCCAACAATGATGTATGTATATGCTATTTAATTACTTTGTTGTTTATAAGGACTAAAGATACTCTTGGAAGGGAAGGGGGACATGTGTTTAATAAGCCAACAATTACAAATTTTTTTGGTACCTGCAAGATCCATTGTTAGATTTCTCTTGGGGTGACACCTCCACAAAAAAGGGAGAGCGTCTCTCAGATGTGAGTGGTGATTCTGGACCCTCCAGGGTTAGTGAAGGTCAGAACAGAGTCCCCCTACTTGGATCAACAGAATTTATGGGGATTCCTGGCACCCTGGGGGAAAAGGAGGTAAATGCATCAAGACCTTGAAAGGCACTAATAGGATGACTGATGCATATTGTGGCCTATATTATAATCTTCAGCGCTTTGGAGAAACACTGTCGTTAGCCCTCAGAAGTGAAGATTAAAGGGGATTTTATGAATGTTTTATGTATCCTAGGACTATGAGATTATTTCCTTGGAGAAGGCTAAGTTATTTGAAGATACATGTTTAGCATTTACCAGGGACAGTCTGAACTATTGATTCCAAAATAAATAAGAAGAAGGTGTTGGAAGACAGTATTGCCCACTGTGATTGTATTTCATGTAATACTAGCAAAATATAGTAATTACCATGATTTTCTGAAGTTTGTGCTTTCTTGTCCTCTGTTTCGTAGAAAGCAATTTCTTTGGTATCTGTGATTGTCAGTAAGGTTTTAGAAAATAGATTATTTGATTCTGGTCTTTCACAGTGAAGTTTTTGATAGCTTTTAAACAAAGCCTACATTTCATGGACGGGTTTTGATGTGTCAGATGTAAAAAAATAAAATGAAATCTTGAAACCAGAATCCATAAACCATAAGCCTATATAAGGCCCACTTTAAAAATGTTCTGGTCGCAGTAAGGCCTTACCCCTGGAGAAGCAGCTCAGACTTGGAGCAGCCTCGCTCTGTCTCTTTGATCGCAACAGATGTACATTAGTTAGAGAAAAATATGCTTGACTCCCTATCAGACTAATCAATGCCACATACAGGTGGAGACTGTAATTGTAAGATTTATAAGTTGCACAGTACCTAGTAAGACGAATGTGGTTGAGAGAGTGAAGGTGAAAGGTGAAAGAATTGGAAGGTGAATTAAAATTGCAGACTTGTTGTGCTTGTTCAGGTGTGATATAGTAACCATTCAATTTAGATAGATGTTTATTGGTTGGATGATTATATAGGTAACTGAAAGTTAAAAAATATCTTTCAATACAATAATGAAGATGTTCTAAAATAGCCAAAATAATTAATAGGTACTTAAATGTATTATACTAGCTTAGTTCTAAAGATTGGAAAAGAAGAAAGTCTGCTTACTACTCATTAGGAGCTTATGATATGGTTAGAAAGGTATGAGCTCCTAAAGTAGTCGCGTGTAAAGGTACTACACATGATGCATATAGTTTTGTCTTGGGTTATATGCATGTTCATTTGTTCATTGATTGATTCATTTCTTTATTCAACCGAAACACTTTGATTTCTGGAAGTCTACCAGGAACAAGACAAAAGTAATACAATTTATATTAGCATGGAGGATGTAGACATTAAAAAGTAAGCCTGTAAGCAAGAAAACTGAGTGTTAAAAGCTGTGAACAAAATAAGCCAGGTTGAAGTGATGGAGTACCTGGAGATAGAGCAGGGTCACTAATTTAGATTGGATCGTCAGGAAGCCTTTATTCAGAAGGGAATGTTTGAGTTGACTCCTGAAGGAGTGGAGCCGTCCAGATTGGTTTGAGGCAGAAAGTTCAGTGAGCAGAAACAGCCAGTGTGGCTGTGGAGCAGAGTGAGTAAGGAATAGAGGGTGAGTGATGAGGCCAAAGAGGAGACAGAGGAAACACCTGTTCCAGTGAGTAGGACTTTCAATACAGTGGGAATTCTTTGGTGAACTTTAACGAGGAGTTTTAAACTTCTTGCTCTGGCTGCTGTATGGAGAATGGGCTGTAACTGAGAGGGGATATAACAGAACTGTGCCCATAAGGGAGGTGATAATGGTTTAGCATAAGGTGGGATGGGACAGTTAGAATATGTAAGGCTCTACTTTCACAACATAGAAAGTAAGTGAAGAGAAGCCCCGGAAAGGGAGCAGAGCTCCAGCTGAACTTTGAAAGATTAAACAAATTAACATGAACTCATAGAGAGGAAGTAGGAAGACATTCTTGGAGTCACAAAGGTGAGAGTGGAGATGGGATAAATGGGGCATATCCTACTTCTCTGCTATCCAAAGAATAGTAGTGTAAACAGACAGTAACCCATTTATGCCTAGTGTCCCATTATTGGAACTCTAAGCATGTGGGAGTTAATTATATCCTACTGCTCAAGGTCATCACCAAGGTCTGATTTCAAAATCCAAAAAGTTGCAACCTTAGGCATAAATGGGTTATTATAAGATATTGTTTCTCGCACTGGAATAACCTAGGAGCTTTAAAAGATAGTAGTATCTAGGTTTTACACCCAGTGATTCTGATGTGTTTGGCATAGGATGTGGGTTAGTATTGGTGTTTTCCAAAAAGTAAGTCACTCTAATGTGCAGGCAAGATTGAAAACCAGGGATGTAAGATCTTTCATTATGATGACTTAGTGGCCACAAGTCCAGCAAGAAACAGGTAATGCAGGCTGAGTGCAGGAGTTTGGGAAAAGAGCAAAGCAGTACTTTACAGACTTCTTCAATTAATCACCCCCTTTTTATTCAGCATTTATAGGGTACAAACAATGTAGAGAACAGAGATATGAGAATCCCCTGAATATTTACTTAAAAGACAGTTTTCTGGAACCTTCCTTAGGAAACACTGAATGTCTATGCTTAGGAATAATTAATTTTAGTATTTTCTTATGATAATATAAGTTAAGGAAACATTGCATTGGGTAAAAGGTATCAGTGCATCTGATTTTCAATAAAGAGAGTGAAGTAGATACGTGGTAGAAATGAATATCAACCTGAGTTGCCTAGCAAGGGAGGCTCGGGAGACCAACTCAGTCTAAAGTAACATCCCAGCAGCATAGATGTGAGCAGTTGGAACTCTGTGGCCAAGAGCTGAGGTCAAAGCAGTGTCTTCAGTGGCTTGGTGGCAAACAAAGTCAGTCAAATTCTCTTGGAGAAAGGCTTGTTCAAGGAGAGAGAGAAGATCTGTGAGATCTCAACAGGAAAGGTAATTGGGGCTAGACGGTGGAGAGAGCTGTGTGTTTGGCGTGTATAGTGTATAGGGGGCACTGAATTGGGTGTATTGCTGACTTCAGTAATTTAATTGTTTTTACCAGTTCCTCATGGTAGCATTCACGCATTGATGAATGGAAATTATGCAGGTGGATTCACTGTTTCACTTTGTAGCAGATTGTATCATCATGACTTTGACCTTATTCTATAGGGCTGTGTGTGATATTGACATCACAATATAAGTGTTCGCCTTCTCTCATCCTGACACTTCCTGTTTGTTAGGAAATGGAATTAGGACTATGCTTTTTACTCTGCTGCAAGTTTTTGACTCTTAAATAATGGAATCCAAAGAGAGATGGTTTCCTCTTATCAGCTCCCAGTTTTTCCCTACTAACTCTTTTCTTTCAGAGCAATTATTTTGCTCATTTATTCAGTCCCTTTTAATTCAGTATTTGTAAGGTACAAAACAATGTGGAAAATACAGAAAGATGAAGTTTAAGCCCTGCCCATAGCATCAGTCTAGTGAGAGTAAGATCACATCATTAATTGTACCCAGTGAGACCCTGTAGTCCAGAGAAAGATACTAATGTTCAGAGGAGAGAAAGTGATTATTTTGTCTTAGAGAATAGGACTTTTAAAAGTATTTTTGAAGGAAGTTGCTTACCTTTAAGGATGGATAGGATTTAGAGAGCTGTGGGTACTAGGCTGTTTCAAACAAGTGGGAACAATATAAAGTATAGCTAGAGGAATATACTGGCAAATGATGTAATATGACTGTGGCATACAGAGCATGAAGAGGTGTTCTAGAAAATAAGATGACAAACTAGGTTGAAGCCTATTAAGAAAAGGTGTGACAGCCAGTGGAATACATGCTGCATTCTGTAGGCAGTAAGTGGCATTTTAAGGATTTTCCAGCAGGAAAATAAAGGGGAAACTTAACATTTATTGAGTGTATGCTATGCATTTCTAAGACAGTATACTTTCCATAAGTTATTTATTTAGGTTATCTGACAGATAAGGCTATTTAGACAGAGTAATTAGGCATCAGTGTTTAGAATTATTTGGGAGAGGGAGGAGATTGGAAACAGGGATATCACTGTCATAGCTCAGGTCTTATATGTAATTACTTTGGCATGGAAATAAAAGAGGTGCTGGTATTTTTAAAAGGTTTTTAGTTGTTGAGAGATATTGAGCTCTTACTCAACAATAAAGGCTCGAGATATAGCAATAAATCAGGGAGTCCAGGACACTTAAGGAGTGCATGTTCCTAAGGGCATGGACAGAATATGCCATTAGGAAATGATCAGGAAGTGGTAGTAATATTTAGAGAATTAAAACTGGATGATGTGATAGAAATTAGGAGATCAGGGAGACCTTTCTGAAGAAGGGACATTTAAAGAGAAGCTTGAATGATAACAAGCAATAAATAAGCCTTGAGACTATTGGGAGTTGGAGTGAGGAGAGCATCGCAGGCAGAGGGAAGGTTTAATGCAAAGCCCCCAAATGGGAACAAGGAAAGAAGGGAGAGATAGGATCAATATCATCTGTCAGTGGAATGTATATGGAGGTCAAGGAAGAAGTCAAGGTTGACTCTCAGGTTTCAAACCTTGGAGACTGGAGGGTAGTAGCAGTACTAGCAGGAAGTTGTACCAAGAGTAAGTGGAAATGGTGAATTTTTTTGGACGAAAGAGGTTTCAGCTTCTGAAGTCAAGTCATATTGAGATAGTAGCAAGCAAGGAAGCCTGGTGACTTGAACTTGAGAGAAGTGTCAGGATTAGAAATACAAATAAGAAAGTCGTCTGCCTAAAAAAATTCTTTGAGGCAGTGAGAAAGATGGGGACATCCACGAAACTGGAATGAGGGGTGGTATCAAAAGCACAGCAAGGAGGAAGGTTTGTGTTTGAGAGTTAAAGGATGGTTTCAGAGAGAAAGTGACAACCAGGGAAGTCCAGAATTTGAGCACCTAAAGGCAAAGGGAATTGTACTGTCAAATAGTTTAGAGCCAAGCTGACCCACAAATCTGTTGTGTTGTTTTTTGAAGCTCAGGTAGTGAAGACAATTCAGCTAAAACGAATCTTCTCATTAGTTTATAATTTCACGCATTTGAGAGTGATATCTCTTTTGCTATATTCAAAGTTAGAAGAGTGATGCAAATTGCTAGAATGGGATAAATTAACTGAATTTTATTTGGCTCTTCTCTCTTTTCATTCTTTATTAGTCTAGCTAGTGCTGTATCTATTTTATCAGTATTTTCTTTATCCAGTCTATCATTGAGGGGCATTTGGGTTGGTTCCAAGTATTTAATATTGTAAGTAGTGCTGCAATAAACATACATGTGCATGTGTCTTTATAGTAGAATGATTTATAATCCTTTGGGTATATATTCAGTAATGAGATTTCTGGGTCAAATGGTATTTTTGGTTCTAGATCCTTCAGGAATTGCCGCACTGTCTTCTACTATTGTTCAACCTAATTTACACTTCCACCAACACTGTAAAAGCATTCCTATTTCTCCATATCCTCTCCAGCATCTGTTGTTTCCTGACTTTAACGATCTCCATTCTAACTGGTGTGAAATGGTAGCTCATTGTGGTTTTGATTTGCATTTCTCTAATGAGCAGTGATGATGAGCTTTTTTTTCATATGTTTCTTGGCCGCATAAATGTCTTCTTTTGAAAAGTGTCTGTTCGTGTCCTTTGCCCAGTTTTTGATGGGGTTGTTTTTTTCTTGTAAATTTAAATTCCTTGTAGACTCTGGATATTAGATCTTTGTCAGATGGGTAGATTGCAAAAATTTTCTCCCGTTCTGTTGGTTGCCTGTTCACTATGATGATAATTTCTTTTGCCGTCCAGCTCTTTAGTTTAATTAGATCCCGTTCATCAATTTTGGCTTTTGTTGCAATAGCTTTTGGTGTTTTGGTCATGAAGTCTTTGCCCATGCCCATGTCCTGAATGGTATTTCCTAAATTTTCTTCTAGGGTTTTTTTGGTTTTGAGTTTTACATTTAAGTCTTTAACCCATCTTGAGTTAATTTTTTGTGTTAGGTGTAAGGAAGAGGTCCAGTTTCAGTTTTCTGCATGTGGCTAGTCAGTTTTCCCAGCACTATTTATTAAATAAGGAATCCTGTCCCCATTGCTTGTTGGCACATATATACCATGGAATACTATGCAGCCATAGAATAGAATGAGTTCATGTCCTTTGCAGGGACATGGATGAACCTGGAAGCTGTCATTCTCAGCAGACTAATACAGAACAGAAAACCAAGCACTGCATGTTCTCACTCATAAGTGGAAGTTGAACAATGAGAACCCGTGGACACAGGGAGGGGAACATCACACACTGGGCCTGTCAGGGGGTGGGGAGCAAGGGGAGGGACACCATTAGGACAAATACTTAATGCATGCTTGAAACCTAGATGACGGGTTGATAGGTACAGCAAACCACTATGGCACATGTATACCTATGTAACAAACTTGCACGTTCTGCACATGTATCCCAGAACTTAGAATTAAAAAAAAAAATACAAAAAGCCAACTCCTGGATTTGTTGATCTTTTGAAATTTTGTGTCTCAATCTCTTTTAGTTCAGCTTTGATTTTGATTATTTCTTGTCTTCCGCTAGCTTTGGGATTGCTTGGCTCTTGGTTCTCTAATTCTGTTAGTTTTGATGTTAGGTTATTAAATTGAGATCTTTCTAACTTTTTGATGTGGATGTTTAGTGCTATAATTTTTCCTCCTAACACTGCCTTAGCTGTGTCCCAGAGATCCTGTTATGTTGTATCTTTGTTCTCATTAGTTTCAAACAATTTATTGATTTCTACCTTAATTGCATTATTTACCCCAAAGTCATTCAGGAGTAGGTTATTCACTTTTTATGTAATTGTATGGTTTTGAGTTATTTTCTTATTCTTGAATTCTATTTTAATTGTACTGTGGTCTGAGAGAGTGGCTGTTATGATTTCAGTTATTTTGCATTTGCCGAGGAGTTTTTTATGTTTGATTATGTGATCAATTTTAGAGTATGTGCCATGTGGTGGCACATGAGGATAAGAAGAATGTATATTCTGTTGTTTTGAGGTAGAGAGTTCTGTAGATGTCTATCAGGTCCATTTGATCCAGTGATGAGTTTGGGTCCTCAATATCTTTGTTAATTTTTGCTTCAATGATCTGTCTAATACTGTCAGTGGGGTGTTGAAGTCTCCCACTATTACTGCAATTGAAGCCTTTGTCACCATTTCTCAAAAATGCTTTGCAATGTGCTAAAATATATCCTTCTAGAGGCAGAAGTCAATTGCTTTAAACTGAAACACTCATATCACAATATGAATTATGAAATATTTTAAAAGAGCATTTCCTGTTTGACCACCAGGTGGCATAAACATTGCTTTTAAGTAGTCGAATTTAAGGCATCTGTGTATGTGAGTGATTATTATTAATGCTAGGAAATCATAGATGGTACTAACAAATTGTGTATACCTGTGATGTTATTTCAGTGCATTTGAAGATATTTTATTTGATCTCAACCTTTGTTTATCTGTATAGACACACACATATATTTATATATTTATAAATAATGTTGAACATACATATTTTGAAAAAAATATATATAATATGTATTCAGACCACCAATTATGTAGGAGAGCAGGCATCAAACAACAGAAATACCCACAAAATAAACTCTGTGTCTGCCCTGAAGAACCTCCTCTTTACAATAGGGGGTCACTAAAGCCCTTAAAACAGGTTAATGAGTATAGTAATATAATTATGTGTAAGGTACAAGATAGCATAGACAAGGGAGATACTTTCTTTGTCTGCAGAGATCAGGGATGGTTTCACAGAAAATTTGAAGCAGGGTTTGAAGAATCAGTACACATCTGGATTATGGTATAAGAAACACACCAGATGGGAAAAAACTTGTGCAGTTATGTTAATTAGCATAGCATGTTTTGGTGAACTGTAAGGAATTTAAAGTTGCTTGCATGTTAATAAGGATAAGAGTAGAGGGAAGGCTGAAGAAGGACGAAGGGGCCACACAGTGAAAGGCTTTCTGGGCAAAACTGAGCAACATGGAGAACTCTGTCCTGTAAGGTATGGGTAGCCTGTGGGAGATTTTAAGGAGAGAATTTCTGTTATCAAAGTAGTATTTTAGAAGGATGACTCTCTGATTGGTCTAGAGTGTGGCCTAGAGGAGAACAGAACCAGAAGGCAGTAATCAGCTAGGTGAGGTAATTGTGGTAATCAGTTCAAGAGATCATAATGGTGTGGATTAAAGTGGTGGAAGGGACTAGGGAAGGACAGATTCAGATTCATATGTTATGACAGTTAATTTTATATGTCCACTTGATGGGTCATGGAGTATCCAGATGTTTGATCAAACATCATTCTGTGTGTTTTTAAGTGTGTTTTCGGATAAGATTATTTGAACTGGTAGGCTGAGTAAAGCAGATTACCTCCCAAATGTAGGTTGGTCTCATCCAATAAGTGGAAGCCCTGAGTTGAAACAAAAAAGTTAACCCTTCCTTAAGTAAGGGGTGACTCCTCTTGCTCGAATGCCTTGAGCTGGGACATGGGTTTTATCCTGCTTTCACACTCAAACTGCAACATCAGCTCTTGGGTCTTAAGTCTGCCGGTTTTTGGACTACAACTTACAGTATCCTGGGTATCCAGCTTGCTGACTGCAGATCTTGGTACTTCTCAGCCTCCATGATTGCTTCAGCCAATTGCTTAAGTCAGTTTCTTAAAATATATGACGTGTGTGTGTGTGTATGAATATATATATATATATATATATATATATATATATATATATTTTGGTTTCTCTGAAAAACCCTAATACATGTGTAAAAGTTAGAATCAGCATAACATAGTGCTTTCACTGTATGTGGAGGGTAAAAGAGAGAAAGGAGCCAAGGATGGTTTTTTACTCTGGGCCTAGTGACAGGAGGGATAGCCACAATATTAGCTGAAATGGACGACATGTAGGGCAAACGTAAATTGTGTGTTTTTATGTGCGATGCATGAAGATGATTTGTTCAGTTCTATAAAGTTTATGAGCTTGTAGAGAGTTCAGAAAAAAATTACCCTTTTGACATTTGATTCTATGAGGGTATTATTTCATTTTCACACTGCTATAAAGAACTGCCTGAGGCTGGGTGCAGTGGCTCATGCCTGTAATCCCAGCACTTTGAGAGGCTGAGGCAGGCGGATCACCTGATATCAGGAGTTCAAGACCAGCCTGACTAACATGGTGAAACCTCATCTTTACTAAAAATGCAAAAATTAACTGGGCATGGTGGCACACACCTGTAATCCCAGCTACTAGGGAGGTTGAGGCAGGAGAAGCACTTGAACCCAGGAGGCAGAGATTGTAGTGAGCTGAGATCATGCCACTGCACTTCAGCCTAGGCAACAGAGCAAGACTCAAGACTCCATCTCAAAAAAAAATAAAATAAAATAAAATAGAAAGAAAGAAAGAAAGGACTGCCTGGAGACTGGATAATTTACAAAGAAAAGAGGTTTAATTGGCTCACAGTTCCAAATGGCTAGGGAGCCCTCAGGAAACCCACAGTCATGGTGGAAGGGGACACAGGCATGTGTTACATGGCAGCAGGTGAGAGAGAGAGCGAAGGGGGAAGAGCCCCTTATAAAACCATCAGATCTCGTGAGAACCCACTTACTATCATGAGAACAGCTTAGGGGAAACCACCCCTATGATCCAGTCATCTTTTGCCAGGTCCCTCCCTTGACACATGGGGATTACAGTTCAAGATGAGATTTGGGTGGGGACACAGAGCCAAACCATATTATTCCACCACTGGTCCCTCTCAAAACTCATATCCTTCTCACATTTTAAAACACAATCATCCCTTTCTAACAGTCCCCCAAAGTCTTAACCCATTTCAGCATTACTCAAAAATTCACAGTCCAAAGTCCCATCTGAGACAAGGCAAGTCCCTTTTACCTATGAACCTGTAAAATCAAAAGCTGCTTAGTTACTTCCAAGATACATTGGGGGTACAGGCATTGGGTAAATGCTCCTGTTCCAAATGGGAGAAATTGGCCCAAAACAAAGGGGGCTACAGGCCCCATGCAAGTGCAGAATCCAGTGGGGCGGTCAAATCCTAAAGGGCTGAAATGATCTCCTTTGACTCCATGTCTCGCATCTGCTGATGCAAGGGTTGCCCATGGCCTTTGGCAGCTCTGTCATAGGCTAGCATTGAGTGCCCACAGCTTTTCCAGGCACACAGTGCAAGCTGTTGGTAGATCTACTATTCTGGGGTCTGGGGGACAGTAGCCCTCTTCTCTCAGCTTCACTAGGCAGTGCCCCAGTGGGGACTGTGCTGTGGCTCCAACCCCACGTTTGCCTTCCACACTGCCATAGCAGTGGCTCTCCATGAGGGCTCTCCCCCTGCAGCAGACTTCTGCCTGGACATCCAGGCATTTCCTTACATCCTCTGAAATCTAGTCAGTGGTTTCCAAACCTTAATTGTTGAATTCTGTGCAACTGCAGGCCCAACACCATGTGGAAGCTGCTTGGGGTTTACACCCCCTGAAGAAATAGCCCAAGCTTTACCTTGGCCCCTTTCAGCTAAAACTGGAGCTGGAGCAGCTGGGATACAGGGCACCAAGTCCCTAGGCTGCACAGAGCAGGAGTGTGGTCCTGGGCCCAGCCGAGGAAGCCATTTTATCCTACTAGGCCTGGGGGCCTGTGATAGGGAGGGGCTGCATTAAAGGTCTCTGACATCCATGGAGACATTTTCCCCATTGTCTTGGAGATTAACATTAGACTCCTCATTATTTATGTAAATTTCTGTAGCTGGCTTGAATTTCTCCCAAGAAAATAGGTTTTTCTTTTCTAAGACATGGTCAGGCTGCAAATTTTCTAAACTTTTATGCTCTGTCACCTCTTGAATGCTTTGCTGCTTTGAAATCTCTTCATCTAGATTCTGTAAGTCATCTCTTTCAAGTTCAAAGTTCGCAGTAGGGGCCGACAGACATGTCATACAGGAGAGCTCTGGCTAGCATCTGGCAGGTGCCCCTCTGGGATGAAGCTTCCACAGAAAGGAACAGGCAGCAATCTTTGCTGTTCTCCAGCCTGTGCCGGTGATACCCAGGAAAACAGGGTCTGGAGTGCACCTCCAGCAAACTCCAACAGACCTGCAGCAGAGAGTCCTGACTGTTAGAAGGAAAACTAACAAACGGAAAGGAATAGTATCAACATCAAATAAAAAGATGCCCACTCAGAGACCCCCACCTGAAGGTCAGTGACTTCAAAGACCAAAGGTAGATAAATCCATGAAGACTGGGAGAAACCAGCACAAAAAAGCTGAAGACTCCAAAAACCAGAATGCCTCTTCTCCTCCAAAGGATCAGAACTCCTCAACAGCAAGAGAAGAAAACTGGACAGAGAATGACAGTGTGAGATTGACAGAAGTAGGCTTCAGAAGGTGGGTAATAAACTCCTCCAAGCTAAAGGAGCATGTTCTAACCCTATGCAAGGAAGCTGAGAACCTTGATAAAAGGTTAGATGCATTGCTTACTAGAACAACCAGTTTAAAGAAGAACATAAATGACCTGATGGAGCTGAAAAACACAGCATGAGAACCTCATGAAGCATACACAAGTATCAATAGCTGAATCAATCAAGCAGAAGAAAGGATATCAGAGATTGAAGATCAACTCAATGAAATAAAGTGAGAAAGCAAGATTAGAGAAAAAAGAATGAAAAGAAACAAACAAAGCCTCCAACAAATATGGGACTATGTGAAAAGAACAAATCTATGCTTGATTGGTGTACCTGAAAGAGACTGGGAGAATGGATCCAAGTTGGAGAACACTCTTCAGGCTATTAGCCAGGAGAACTTCCCCAAACTAGCAAGGCAGGCCAACATTCAAATTCAGGAAATACAGAGAATGCCACAAAGATACTCCTCAAGAAAAGCAACCCGAAGACATATAATCATCAGATTCACCAAGGTTGAGACGAAGGAAAAAATGTTAAGGGCAGCCTGAGAGACAGGTTGGGTTACCCACAAAGGGAAGCCCACCAGACTAACAGCAGATCTCTCTGCAGAAATCCTACAAGCCAGAAGAGAGTGGGGGCCAATATGCAACATTCTTAAAGAAAAGAATTTTCAACCCAGAATTTCATATCCAGCCACACTGAGCTTAATAACCGAAGGAGAAATAAAATTCTTTACGGACAAGCAAATGCTGAGAGATTTTGATCATCACCAAGCCTACCTTACGAGAGCTCCTGAAGGAAGCACTAAACATGGAAAGGAACAACCAGTACCAGTCACTGCAAAAACATACCAAATTTTAAAGACCATCGATGCTATGAAGAAACTGCATCAACTAATGGGCAAAAGTAACAGCTAGCATCATAGTGGCAGGATCAAATTCACACATAACAATATTAACCTTAAATGTAAAAGGGCTAAATGCCCCAGTTAAAAGACACAGACTGGCAAACTGGATAAAGAGTCAAGACCCATTGGTGTGCTGTATTCAGGAGACCCATCCCACATGCAGAGACACACATAGGCTCAAAGTAAAGGGATGGAGGAATATTTACCATGCAAATGGAAACCAAAAAAAGCAGGTATTGCAATCTGAGTCTCTGATAAAACAGACTTTAAACCAACAAAAATAAAAAGAGACAAAGAAGGACATTACATAATGGTAAAGGGATCAATACAACAAGAAGAGCTAATTATCCTAAATATATATGCACCCAATACAGGAGCACCCAGATTCATAAAGCAAGTTCTTAGCGACCTACAAAGAGACTTAGACTCCCACACAATAATAGTGGGAGGCTTCAACACCCCACTGTCAATATTGGACAGATCAACGGGACAGAAAATTAACAAGGATATCCAGGACTTGAACTTAGCTCTGGACTAAGCAGACCTAACAGACATCTACAGGACTCTCCACCCCAAATCAACAGAATATACATTCTTCTCAGCACCACATCATACTTACTCTAAAATTGACCACATAATTGGAAGTAAAACGATTCTTAGCAAATGAAAAAGAAGGGAAATCATAACAAACAGTCTGTCAGACCACAGTGCAATCAAATTAGAACTCAGAATTAAGAAACTCACTCAAAACTGCACAACTGCATGGAAACTGAACAACCTGCTCCTGAATGACTACTGGGTAAATAATGAAATGAAGGCAAAAATAAAGATGTTCTTTGAAACCAATAAGAACAAAGACACAATGTACCAGAATTTCTGGGACACATTTAAAACAGTGTGTAGAGAGAAATGTATAGCACTAAATGCCCACAAGAGAAAGCAGGAAAGATCTAAAATCGATACCCTAACATCACAATTAAAAGAACTGAGAAACAAGGGCAAACAAATTCAAGAGCTATCAGAAGACAAGAAATAACTAAAATCGGAGCAGAACTGAAGAAGATAGAAACACAAAAAAAAACCCTTGAAAAAAATCAGTGAATCCAGGAGCTGGTTTGAAAAGATCAAGAAAACAAATAGACCACTAGCCAGACTAGTAAAGAAGAAAAGAGAGAAGAATCAAGTATATGCAATAAAAAAATGATAAAGGGGATATCACCACATATCCCACAGAAATACAAACTACCAGCAGAGAATTTGCAACCTCTATGCAAATAATAATAAATATAATAATAATAATAATAAAAATAAAAATTTGCAACCTCTACGCACATAATAACAAATAGAAAATCTAGAAGAAATGGATAAGTTCCTGAACACATACACCCTCCCAAGACTAAACCAGGAAAAAAATCAAAGCCCTGAAATGACCAATAACAAGTTCTAAAATTGAGGCAGCAATTAATAGCCTACTAACCAAAAAAAGTCCAGGACCAGATGGATTAACAGCCAAATTCTACCAGAGGTACAAATAGGAGCTGGTACCATTCGTTCTGAAATTATTTCAAACAATAGAAAAACAGGGAATCCTTCCTAACTCATTTTATGAGGGCAGCATCATCCTGATACCAAAACCTGGCAGAGACACAACAAAAAAAGAAAGTTTCAGGCCAATATCCCTGATGAACATCGACACGAAAATCCTCAATAAAATACTGGCAAACCGAATCCAGCAGCACATCATCAAAAAGCTTATCCACTATGATCAAGTTGGCTTCATCCTTGGGATGCAAGGCTAGTTCAACATACACAAATCAGTAAACATAATCCATCACATAAACAGAACCAATGACAAAACGCACATGATTATCTCAGTAGATCCAGAAAAGGCCTTAGACAAAATTCAACAGCCTTCATGCTAAAAACTCTCAATAAACTAGATATTGATGGAACGTATCTCAAAATAATAAGAGCTATTTATGACAAACCCACAGCCAATATCATACTGAATGGGCAAAAACTGGAGGCGTTCCCTTTGAAAATCCACACAAGACAAGGATGCCCTCTCTCACTACTCCCATTCAAGATAGTATTGGAAGTTCTGGCCAGGGCAATCAGGCAGGAGAAAGAAATAAAGGGTATTCAATTAGGAAAAGAGGAAGTCAAATTGTCTCTGTTTGCAGATGATGTGATTGTATATTTAGACAACCCCATTGTCTCAGCCCCACATCTCTTAAGCTGATAAGCAACTTCAGCAAAGTCTCAGGATACAAAATCAATGTGCAAAAATCACAAGCATTCTTATACACCAAGAACAGACAGAGAGCCAAATCATGACTGAACTCCCTTTCACAATTGCTACTACGAGAATAAAATACCTAGGAATACAACTTACAAGGGATGTGAAGGATCTCTTCAAGGAGAACTACAAACCACTGCTCAAGGAAATAAGGGAAGACACAAACAAATAGAAAAACTTTCCATGCTCATTGATAGGAAGAATCATATTGCAAAAATAACCATAATGCCCAAAGTAATTTTTAGATTCAGTGTTTCCCCAGTAAGCTACCATTGACTTTCTTCACAGAATTGGAAAAAAACTAATTTAAATTTCATATGGAACCAAAAAAAGAGCCCACATAGCCAAGACAATCCTAAGCAAAAAGATCGAAGCTGGAGGTGTCACACTACTACAACTATACTACAAGGCTACAGTAAACAAAACAGCATGGTACCAGTACCAAAACAGATATATAGACCAGTGGAACAGAACGGAGTCCTCAGAAATAATGCCACACATCTATAACCATTGGATCTTTGACAAACCTGACAAAAACATGCAATGGGGAAAGGATTCTCTATTTAATAAATTGTTTTGGGAAAACTGGCTAGCCATATGCAGAAAGCTGAAACTGGATCTCTTCCTTACAACTTACACAGAAATTAACTCAAGATGGATTAAAGAATTAAACATTAGACCTAAAACCATAAAAACCTTAGAAGAAAACCTAGGTAATACCATTCAGGACATAGGCATGGGCAAAGACTTCATGACCAAAACACCCAAAGCAATGGCAACAAAAGCCAAAATAGACAAATGAGATCTAATTAAAGAGCTTCTGCACAGCAAAAGAAACTACCATCAGAGTGAACAGGCAACCTACAGAATAGGAGAAAATTTTTTAATCTATCCATCTGACAAAGGGCTAATATCCAGAATCTACAAAGAACTTAAACAAATTTACAAGAAAAAAAAACAACTCCATCAAAAAGTAGGTGAAGGATTTCAACAGACACTTCTCAAAAGAAGACATTTATGCAGTCAACAAATGTATGAAAAATAGCTCAGCATTGCTGATCATTAGATAAATGCAAATCAAAACCACAATGAGATATCACTTCATGCCAGTTAGAATGGCATGCTGGAGATGCTGGAGAGGATGTGGAGAAATAGGAATGCTTTTACACTGTTGGTGGGAGTGTAAATGTGTTCAACCATTGTGGAAGACAGTAGGTTGATTCCTCAAGGATCTAAAACCAGAAATACCATTTGACCCAGAAATCCCATTACTGGGTATATACCCAAAGGATTATAAACCATTCTGCTATAAAGACACATGCACATGTATGTTTATTGCGGCACTGTTCACAATAGCAAAGACTTGGAACCAACCCAAATACCCATCAATAATAGACTGGACAAAGAAAATGTGGCACATAGACACCATGGAATACTGTGCAGCCATGAAAAAGTATGAGTTCATGTCCTTTGCAGGGACATGGATGAAGCTGGAAACCATCTTTCTCAGCAAACTAACACATCAGCAGAAAACCAAACACCGCATGTCTCACTCATAAGTGGGAGTTGAACAATGAAAGCACATGGACACAAGGAGGGGAACATCACACACCATGTCCTGTAAGGGGTTGGGTGGGGCAGGGCTGGGGAGGGATAGCATTAGGAGAAATACCTAATGTAGATGATGGGTTGATGGGTGCAGCAAACCACCATGGCACGTGAATACCTATGTAACAAACCTGCGTGTTCTGCACATGTACCCCAGAACTTAAGGTATAATAGAAATAAGTAAATAAAAATAAGTGAAGCTCAAAACAAACACACAAACAAGGCTCCACAGATCTCTAGGGCAGAGGCAAAATGCTGCCAGTCTCTTTGCTAAAGCATAGCATGAGTTACTTTTACTCCAGTTCCCAATAAGTTCCTCATCTGCACCTGAGACCACCTCAGCCTAGGCTTTACTGTTTACATCACTATCAGCATTTTGGTCAAAATCATTTAACAGGTCTTTAGGAAGTTCCAAACTTTCTGGCATTTTCCTGTCTTCTTCTGTGCCCTCAAAATGGTTACAATCTCTGCCTGTTACCCAGTTTCAAAGCTGCTTCCACATTTTCAGGTTATCTTTATAGCAGTACCCCACTCTCTGCAGTACCAATTTCCTGTATTAGTTCATTTTCACTCTACTATAAAGAACTTCCCCAAACTGGGTAATTTACAAAGAAAAGAGTTTCTGTTGACTCACATTTCCACATGGCTGGGGCGGCCTCAGGGAACCCACAATCATGGTGGAAGGGAAAGCAGGCACGTCTTACATGCGGAGAGAGAGAGTGAAGGGGGAAAGAGCCCCTTATAAAACCATCAGATCTTGTGACAACTCACTCACTGTCATGAGAACGACATGGCGGTAACCACCCCCATGATCCAATCACCTCCCACCAGGCCTCTCCCTTGACATGTGGGTGTTACAGTTTGAGATGAGATTTAAATGGGGACACAGAACCAAGCCATATCAATGGGTTTAATTTTATGGATAAGTTAGAGAATGTAGAAATAAGTAAGAAAGGTATCAAGAATTCATGTGACTGGGCACAGTGGGTGGCACCTGTAATTCCAGTGATTTGGGGGGCTGAAGTGGAAGGATCCCTTGAGAGCAGGAATCAGGATTTGAGACCAACCTGGGCAACAAGTGGTACACAGTGTCCTGAAAAAAAAAGAAAAACAGAGAGATGGTGTGATTGTGAATAAATAGAGTATAATTAAGTACACTTAAGTATTGTTAAGTATACTTGAGATCCACTCTAAAATGGTAAATGAGTTCAAGATGGACCTTAAAAACAGAAAGAAAATGTAGATTCTGGATATTAGCCCTTTGTCAGATGAGTAGGTCGTGAAAATTTTCTCACATTTTGTAGGTTACCTGTTCACCCTGATGGTAGTTTCTTTTGGTGTGCAGAAGCTCTTTAGTTTAATTAGATCCCATTTGTCAGTTTTGGCTTTTGTTGCCATTTGCTTTTGGTGTTTTAGACATGAAGTTCTTGCCCATGCCTATGTCCTGAATGGTAATGCCTAGGTTTTCTTCTAGGGTTTTTATGGTTTTAGGTCTAATGTTTAAGTCTTTAATCCATCTTGAATTGATTTTTGTAAAAGGTGTAAGGAAGGGATCCAGTTTCAGCTTTCTCCATATGGCTAGCCAGTTTTCCCAGCACCATTTATTAAGTAGGGAATCCTTTCCCCATTTCTTGTTTTTCTCAGGTTTGTCAAAGATCAGATAGTTGTAGATATGTGGCATTATTTCTGACGGCTCTGTTCTGTTCCATTGATCTATATCTCTGTTTTGGTACCAGTACCATGCTGTTTTGGTTACTGTAGCCTTGTAGTATAGTTTGAAGTCAGGTAGCGTGATGCCTCCAGCTTTGTTCTTTTGGCTTAGGATTGTCTTGGCAATGCGGGCTCTTTTTTGGTTCCATATGAACTTTAAAGTAGTTTTTTCCAATTCTGTGAAGAAAGTCATTGGTAGCTTGATGGGATGGCATTGAATCTGTAAATTACCTTGGGCAGTATGGCCATTTTCACGATATTGATTCTTCCTACCCATGAGCATGGAATGTTCTTCCATTTGTTTGTATCCTCTTTTATTTCCTTGAGCAGTGGTTTGTAGTTCTCCTTGAAGAGGTCTTTCACATCCCTTGTAAGTTGGATTCCTAGGTATTTTATTCTCTTTGAAGCAATTGTGAATGGCAGTTCACTCATGATTTGGCTCTCTGTTTGTCTGTTATTGGTGTATAAGAATGCTTGTGATTTTTGTACATTGATTTTGTATCCTGAGACTATGAGCTCCAACAAATTTACAAGAAAAAAAAAAAACAACCCCATCAAAAAGTGGGCAAAGGACATGAACAGACACTTCTCAAAAGAAGACATTTATGCAGCCAAAAAACACATGAAAAAATGCTCACTATCACTGGCCATCAGAGAAATGCAAATCAAAACCACAATGAGATACCATCTCACACCAGTTGGAATGGCAATCATTAAAAAGTCAGGAAACAACAAGTGCTGGAGAGGATGTGGAGAAATAGGAACACTTTTACACTGTTGGTGGGACTGTAAACTAGTTCAACCCTTGTGGAAATGAGTGTGGCGATTCCTCAGGGATCTAGAACTAGAAATTCCATTTGACCCAGCCATCCCATTACTGGGTATATACCCAAAGGACTATAAATCATGCTGCTATAAAGACACATGCACACGTATGTTTATTGCGGCATTATTCACAATAGCAAAGACTTGGAACCAACCCAAATATCCAACAATGATAGACTGGATTAAGAAAATGTGGCACATATACACCATGGAATACTATGCAGCCATCAAAAATGATGAGTTCATGTCCTTTGTAGGGACATGGATGAAATTGGAAATCATCATTCTCAGTAAACTATCGCAAGAACAAAAAACCAAACACCGCATATCCTCACTCATAGGTGGGAATTGAACAATGAGAACACATGGACACAGAAAGGGGAACATCACACTCCGGGGACTGTTGTGGGGTGGGGGGAGGGGGGAGGGATAGCATTGGGAGATATACCTAATGCTAGATGACGAGTTAGTGGGTGCAGCGCACCAGCATGGCACATGTATACATATGTAACTAACCTGCACATTGTGCACATGTACCATAAAACCTAAAGTGTAATAATAATAATAAAAAAAGAGAGACTTGAATTTATAACATAAAAAAAAAAAACAGAAAGAAAATGTAAGGGTTAATGGTTCAGCAAAATGAAATAGAAAGTCTATGGGATCCAATGTGTGAGAGGAACTTAAAATATTGTAGATGGACTCTGTAGGTTTTGTTTATTCATACTTTTTTTTTCTAAGACAAAGTCTCACTCTGTCGCCCAGGCTGGAGTGCAGTGGCATGATCTCAGTTTACTGAAACCTCCACCTCCCATGTTCAATCAGTTCTTCTGCCTCAGCCTCCCGAGTAGCTGAGATTACAGGCACACATCACCATACCCGGCTAACTTTTGTGTTTTTAGTAGAGACAGGGTTTTACCATGTTGGCCAGGCTGGTCTTGAACTCTTGACCTCGTGGTCTGCCCACCTCGGACTCCCATATGCTGGGTGTTTATTATAACGTTCAATTGATATTTCATGTACTTTTGGTTATGATTGCATACTTTAGCATAATTTAGATTTCTGATCTCCATAATTATGTAATAATAAAAAACATGAAACAATATGTGTCAAACTATGCTGGAATTGTGTGTGTGTGTGTGTGTGTGTGTGTGTGTGTGTGTGTATTTTACCTCTATTAAATCTAATGACAAACAGATAGGTGCAATAAATTGGACAGACATTACCCCAAGCTTATCTGCACAATAATAAATGAAGGAAGAAACCTTATTTGACTTTTGCTTTACCTTAGTGTCTCCTGGAAAAACAGGAATTACAGAAAGCGGCACCAGCATGGCTTCATTATCTTTTCTCTCCTTTGGGCACGATGCTTTGTGAGCCATGCTTTGAGGTCTAACTCAACAAAAGAAACAAGCAAAGAATAGAATCTGGTTGTAGTTATGAAAGACCCATTTAAAGGGACAAGGATATATTAGTCTATGTCCATGCTGTATATTACTCAAACAAGAATGGATACTTAAAAATCTTATCTTTATGAATAAATATTTATGACTATTATCAGATATTATAACCCATTAATACTAATATTGAAAATGTTTAATCTTTTCTAAGAAAACTTTTTTTCCTATTTATGTTTTTTCTCTTCTAAGGACACATACTATAGTCACAGCTGCCCACTATTATTTACCTTATTAGGGAGTGAGTGGTTTCCAATATGGAAGCATTTGTTTCCAGTGTAAATGCTGTTTGTAGTTGTCAGAGTTTTCATTGTTGAGGACAGATAGGAGCAGAACTAAATTGGTTATGAGTTACAAAAGTTATTAATGGTAGATGCTATGGAAAAGCATATTATTGGCTTTTTTTTGGCTGACTTTAAATAATTATTGCAATAGCCATATTCTTTTGGTTTCTCTCTCTCTCTCTCTCTGTCTCTCCCTCCCTCCCTCCCTCTCTCTCTTTCTCTCCCTCTTTGTATTCCTCTCTCTCCGCCCCCACCCCCCGCCTTCTCCTTCTCTCTGTTTCTATTTCTGTCCTTCTATCTCATCTTTCTAGGTTATCTATGTAATTGTTGTTGTTTGATACAATTTTCCAAGGAGTTGATCATGGTTCATTATAAATATTAAAGATGAGAGAAGATCTGTTATAGCCCACAGTAAGTTGCAGCTCTAAGCATTTCCCCTGATGAGGTGTCTGTTACAGATGATTCTATTGTTTAGTGAAAAGATCATAAGGATGACAAGAGACAGGGCCTCTGGCCTTAAGGAACTCATAAACAAGTGGATAACATTTAGAAATCAATGAACACTATAATAGAAATGTACAGAAGCTGGAATAGAGCACACAGCCTCTTTGCTGTCATTGGAAGGTGATTGGACTTGGAATGTAATGATTTCACTTGTTCACTGTGTGGCTTTTTCTCAGTTCTCTTAATCAAGCTGAGCTTTGTTTCCTAATTGGCAAATTAGAGATCAAAATAACATATCTTTCCAGGGTTTTTGTGAATATCAGTTGAATTATTTGATGAAGCTAGTTTGTATAATAAAATATGAATATAAGGTTCTTTTATTCAGCTTGATACTTTGACTTTAACACTGGGAGCCATATTGTGTAAAATCCCAGCATAGTTCTCTGTTGTGACATTAAAGCATTCCTTTAGATCACTGAAAGGAGATTCTTCTTTGTGGTTTTCCATATTAGCATTTCTAACATATGCTCTCATGACATTTTTCTGATGGTATAGAAATAAAGCAGCCCGTAAGAAAGGTGGTCAATTTTGTGTATTCCTGTCCCCATAGCATACATTGGTAGAGGTATTCTGTCAAATTTGTACTTGTCATGCCTGAAGGGGATGAGATGGAATGGATGTGGCTTGCCAAAAGGCATGGCAGTGAGAAGTAAAGAGAAAAACTAGCAATCACCTTTTTTCTTCCCAATTTATCCATTGATAGAATTCATTTTCTGAGTTTTTCTTGAAATAATTACACATGAAGTTAAGCTTACCTTTAAGATTAATGCAATTGTTCTGTTTTTTAAATTACTTTAACTTCCATGAAATAGAAGTATAATTTTCTAGATTACTGCAGTCCGTATTTCCCCTTTATTTATGTGAAGAATGAAGTCGATGTCTTGAGAAGTCATTTTCAGTGTCTATTCACTTAAAGTGATCACTCCGTCTGACTGTGTTAATATAGAAATAGGACAGGCATCGTGGCTCATGCCTGTAATCCCAGCACTTTGGGAGTCCAAGGCGGGCGGATCACAGGGTCAAGAGATCGAGATCATCCTGGCCAACATGGTGAAACCCTGTCTGTACTAAAAATACAAAAATTAGCTGGGTGTGGTGGCGTGTGCCTGTAGTCCCAGCTACTTGGGAGGCTGAGGCAGGAGAATCACTTGAACCCAGGAGGTAGAGGTTCCGTGAGCCAAGATCGTGCCACTGCACTCCAGCTTGGCAACAGAGCAAGACTCCGTCTCACAAAAAAAAAAAAAAGAAATAGCCACATGCAGTTTAACGTTTGCTGATAGATCATTTTTCTGGTTACCACTACTTTTTGAACTTCCTGCATTATCATTGTCTCCTTTTAATTATCTCCTTTTAAGCATGGCATATAGAAGTTGAAGTGATGATTAGCAAGCACATATCTGCACATTTTTGATGGTTATAGTAGACACTTGTTAAATGAATGAATTCTGAGTTAAAGCTCAATCCTCCAATTCTACTTCATCAGCTTCCGTTTTTCCTGAAGGACAAGAGCAGCAAATTAGATTTACGAACCATATGGTGGAGAATGTAGAAGATGTCACATTTACCATTCTTTTTGTGCACTGTTCAACCACTGTCCTCCTTTCTCAAACTTTAAGAAAATATTACTGTCAGGTGAAATCTCCTTTAACTTTCTGTATGCCAGTAGTAGTTCTGTACAACCCTATACTTTTTCATTCTCTTTCCTTCAGCTTAGAGAAAAGTGTTCACTTTGGCATTACAGACCCCAGCCCATCCACTGGGTGCTTGACTCAGTCTCCTATCTTCTCCAGGGCCATGTCTCACCTGCCATTCTTTTCTCATATTTCCAACCTCTGCTTATCCATTGTGTTTTTTTCTTTGTTTTTAATTGCTCATTTCACTCAATTTGTCATGCCACATTTGTCTACGGTTGCTATCCATTTTATGCTTTCCTGATCTAAGTCCTCAGAAGTGTCCTTCACTTACTTTCTTCACTTACTTCCAGTCTTCACTTACTTTCTTCACTTCCAGTCTTCACTTACTTTATTCTCACTCACTCTTTAGTCCATTGCAATAAGTTCTCTGTCTGCCACCCTGTCTAATCGATCAAAACTGCTCTGGATAAAGCTGCTATGAATGAGGTAACTGGTGTTTTTTTGTTTGTTTGTTTTTTTAAATTAGCAATTCCAACAGATATTTTTTCAACCTGTTGTTTTGGTGGACTTTTTTGCTTTGTGTATGTAACTCTTCTTGAAACTGTTTCCTTTACTTTTATGACACAATCATTTTTTCTTGTACCTTTTAAATTGTTCCTTCTCTATGTTCTTAATGACTGTTATATCTCTATCCAGCCTTCAAATACTGATCCTATTCAGGGTACCTTTTTTGTTCCTTTGTTTACTCACTGCCCATACTCTCTCTGAATGATTGTAACCATTTTTATAGTTTCTACTGTCTACACACTGATAACTCCTAAAACGCATTTTCAGTCTAGACCTTCTCCCTAGTCTTAGGCTTATGTGACCAGTTTCTAAAGGATCATCTCTGACTAGATTTTCTCCAGTTGCCTCAGAATTTATATGACTAAACCTGAACTTTTTATAGTCTCTTCTAAGCCATTTCTTCTATATTTTTACTATTTCAGTTGGTAACACCATAATCTACCTTGTCACCTAAGTCAGAACCGTGGAATGCATTTATTCGTACTTCCATTTCATTGCCCATATTCAGTCAGTAAGCTGGTCTCCAGATTACATGTTGATATTTTGTGTTTATTTTCCCAGTCAGTCCTTTTCTTTCTCTTCCACTGCAGCTGTTTAGTTCATTTCACTCTTCACCCAATGTTGGGATTAATAGAGGTGCTTTTCAGTTGATCTCTCAATGTTTTATCATGTTCTCTTCAAATAAGGCCTTCCTGTAGCCAACAGAATGATGAAATTAAAATAAGACCATTTCATTTTTCTGCCTTACAACTTTCAGTGCCTCATTCCTGTTCCCACTGCTGACAGCTATATTTCTCATACTTAGTTTCATGGATATGTATGTGCTTTAGAATATTCAATGAGAACTTTTCAATTTGGTTTATGCATTTTACTGATAATCATTTTAAAAACAACCACAACTTTGTTTGTGTTTATGATGGCATGTCTGTCAAAGAGTGACCAAGAGTAATTAGATTTAGCTTTAAGTGCAGTATTTTTCAGCCAAGATGAGGAAATTCTAGAAGTTATAGACATAGTTTCATGGATCTATACCACATACACACACATATGTACATACACAGGTACATACACATGTATATACATATATATACACATATATATACACACATATATATGATATACATATACAGAGATATGTAGATATCTGTATATATTTATATTTGTATATCAGATATTTTTTGTGTGTTTGTGCATAATTTTTCCAAAGGAGTCTTATATTATTCAAGTTGGAAATTCACTCTACACTTTACAGGATGAATTGTAAGGTTCTTAACATGTCTTGTATTATCTTTTATGATCTGGCCTCTACATTATTTATCTTAGTCTCTTACCTTATACTTTCTGTGGAAGCAACATCAAATTACTTGAGAGTCCTTATATACACAAATGCTGTTATTTTTCCTGTTGTATTTGTGCATTTACACTTACCCCTTAGGTGTATGGAATTCTCTTGCCTTCTGTCTTCTCCTAACTTTAACTTTGAACTCCTACATCATGACCTCTTCCAGGATACACTAATCTAACAAGGTAGGCTGTTCAATGGCCCTCCTGATTGTATAGTTCCCTCAGTATATCTCTATGTCTGGGTACACCTTATTGCTTTGTAGTTACCTATTGGATTCACTACCAGACTGTGACCTCCTTCGGGTCTTGTGGCTTTCTCTTCTGCGTCTTTCATTCATGGCATTGTAATTGAATGAGAGATAATGACCTGAAAATACATGAATGAATCACCTTTCTACCCATGAAGATAAAGACCTTTTTTTTTTACAATCTCTACAATTTCTTTCACAGTTTTTTCTTTATTCAGTTTTTACACTACTGCTTGTTAAATGCTTAATGTGTATTTATATACTTCATTTCTTATTTTAAGATAAGTATCAATGGCTAGTTTTACATGAAGAAATTTCAGCTGCATGAAGATAATCCTTCTATTCCTTTATTTTTCAGGATATGTTTCCTCCCAGTTGGAGGCTCAGGAACCTAAGAGTTCTGAAAGTACATTAACTTCGATGGAAGATTCTGGATGTGATTTGTCAAATGAGCAGAGAACTGAATCCTCAGACCTGTCCCAGCACTTTGTGGAAAGCTGTACCCCCACTCACTTTCCACCACTGCCTCTTGTGAAAAGACCTTGTGCTATCCTGCAAAATCCTTTGTCTTCTCACATGCAATTCTTGCAATATCTACTTGAATTAAAGAACTTGACAGAATCAGGTAATCTTAAAAGAGACTTAACCCACTTTGAAAAAGACTCTTCCACAGTCTCTGATTCTGTTTTTCAATTGCTGGATGGCCTGATCACTTTTTACCGTAATCCCAAACTTCCTTTTTCAAGATTTTGGACAGAAGCTGTTGGTACTTTAGCTAGTCTGATCAGTGACTATAACTTATCTAGTCATATTCTTAAAAAGTGTTCCAAGAAGTTGGAAGAATTTGAGAAAACCCTACTACATGCTATTTTAGGAAATAATCATATAAATCAGGTGAGTAATAAATCCCTCTTTTATTCCTAAAATGCTAGTAATTTTAGTGAACATCTCTTTGGGTAATGTCTGTTGTTGTCCCTTAGCCTTGTGGCTCAAAGAGTCCCTTATTGGGTCTTTTTCTGCAGCTGTCTGCAGCTCTTATCTGTCATGATGTCTCCACCTCTAGCCTCTGATTGCTACAGCATAGTTTTCTGCATAGATGCCTTTGCTTCAAGCTTGTTCTTCTCGAATTACTTTCTCTGTTTTATTATCAGCACCCTTGGATTCTTTTCTTCTTATGTTTTCCCTTTTCTGTTTCTATTTCCTATTGTTCAAAAAGTCTCAAAACTTTTGAGAAAACCACTAACAAATAAGGTTTTCCAAACTTAACATCTGTGAGTGTTAAATTTCTCATGATGGATTATCTGTACTGTATTGAATTTGCTCTTTTTCTGGCATTGACTAGCAAATGCCTTGGGGTTGAAGAATATTTTTCTCTTCTTTTGGCCTTTCCCTTGTAAGTGGCAAATGCCCCATGGACACTCTGCAGATGTAGGTGAATTGAATAAATTGGCTAAGGAGCACATAATATAAAGCTTTATTATGTTTTTTTCCTGATTTATTTATTTAACATGGCTTAGAAAGATTTACTCAGGGATTCTTTTTTAACAAGTGACATTGAGATAACCTGAAGTTGTTTAGTTGTTTTGTTGTTTGGCTCTTGAGACATGGTAGAGAATTTCTTTTTCATATTATTTCTGCCTTCTTTAATATCTGATCCTTTTTCTGGGAAATTTCAAATGGCTTCACATTTTAATCCTCTTTAATTGACTACCAAAAATATAATAGAAGAAACTAAAAGGTGTGTCTAACTTATTTACTATATTTCATTGTAGGAAAAAGGTTATTGGACCTTGTTTCTTTGGATACATCATTGTTAAATATTTGCCTCAGTGCTATGATCTAACATTTAGAGTTTTTATACAGTGGAGGCTTTATCTGAGTTTTCAAAATTTTTATAAAATTTGCACTGATAAACCAATTTGTTTCATGTACAGCTGTTCTTTCCTTCTCTATTAAGGTATGATTTGATCGATATTTTAAAAACTTTATGAGTAAGCTTTTGGCATTTGTGGAAGATATTGAATTTTCTGTCTGGAAAATGGAAATCTTTTTCTTTTGGACATGGTCAATCAGGAATTAAATATCAGATTTGCCATAGTTGTATCTGAGATATAAAATCCATTTCTAAACCATGAAAATATCTTAAATACTTCATATTTTTTAAACTTCTTTTTATACTTTTGCTTTCTTTTTAAAAACTACTTTAAGCAGTCTATATGTAACTTGGAACCTTGAAGATACTGGCATTTATATTCCATATCAGAGGTACTGAATGATGCAAATATTTTTCCAGTCTAGTCTTTGCCTTCATATATGTATTGGAGGTTGATATAACTCAAACCTACACAAGAGTAGCCTTGGGAATTGTGTGGAAGGAGGATAATGTGTAGAATAAACTACACATAAACTTGTGAATGAAAGTCCTCTTTTCTCTTTCCTCCACCTTCCTCAAGCAGATGGACAGAGTCTTGGAGGTGCAAGCTGTGCTGCCTGGGGTTTGTGGAGGGGTGACATAAACACTTCCTTGGTTGCCTCAGCTGGTATCTCACTATGTTCCATGCACACCAAGTTCCCTGGCTCTGAGCCCAGCACAGCACCAGGACTTGTGCAGAAATTGTAGTCCTTGTGGTCTAGGTTGCCCTTCATGTTTATTTAGAACCCCAGAATAGTTTAGTCCATGGTGGCAGGACTTGCCAAAACTCAGGTTCCAACTGCAGCAATTACCCCTGCAAGAAAGCCATTCATTCACTTGTTCTTCTACTGTTGACCAACTGTTCAGCAATGGCTGGCACGATGGCAAGTGACATAGGAAATATATACTTCATCTATACATCCACCTATACCATCACAAGTTTGAAATGAAAACTCTAGTTTTCATTTCTTGTAGAGTCTTCCTGGTTTTGGTGTCAAGGTAATCCTGACCTCATAAAATGTGTTTGGAAGTGGCCATTTTTATTTTCAGGAACAGTTTAAGAAAGATTGTTCTTAATTCCTCTTTGAATGTTTGGTAGGATTCACCTGTGTAGTCATCAGATTATTTGTTGGGAGACTTTTTTTTTTTTTTTTTTAGATGGAGTCTCACTCTGTCACCAGGCTGGAGTGCAGTGGCACAATCTCGGCTCACTGCAACCTCCACTTCCTGGGTTCAGGCGATTCTCCTGCCTCAGCCTCCCTAGTAACTGGGACTACAGGTGCATGCCACCATGCCCAGCTAATTTTTGTATTTTTAGTAGAGATGGGGTTTAATCATGTTGGCCAGGGTGATCTCGATTTCTTGACCTCGTGATCTGCCCACCTCGGCCTCCCAAAGTGCTGGGATTACAGCTGTGAGCCACCGCACCCGGCCTGCTGGGAGACTTTTGATTGCTGATTCAATCCCCTTATTTGTTACTGGTCTTTTCAGGCTTTCTGTTTCTTTCTGATTCAGTTTTCGTAAGTTACATGTTTTTAGGAATTTATCCATTTCTTATAAGTCATCCAGATTTTTCGCATATAATTGTTCATAATATTTCCCTTATGATCCATTTTATGTCTAAAACATCCATTATAATATCTCCTTTTTGATTTCTGATTTTGTCTTCTTTTTCTTTTCTTACTCTAGCTAAGGGTTTGTCAATTATCTTTGCAAAAAGCAAACGCTTTTTTTTTAATTTTTAAACTGTTTCGTTGTCCAGTGTTTATTTTTTTTGCTCCAGTCTTTATTATTCTCTTTTTTCTGCTTATTTTGGGCTTAGTTTATTCTTTATAGTGGACTTTAATACCTCAATTACAATACTGGATGGAACATCCAGACAGAAAAATCAACAAAGAAACAGCTGACTTGAACAACACTGTAGAGTAAATGGATTTAATTGACATATACAGAACTTTCCACTTAACAGCAAAAGAATACACATTCTTCTCAAGTGCACACAGAATGTTCTCCAGGATAAATCAAATTTTAGGTCACAAAACGTGTCTTAACCATTTTAGAAGTTCAAAAGCTTTCTAGATGTTTCTTTCTGACCACAATATAATGAAATTAGAATTCAACAACAATATGTAAGATGGTAAAATTTACAAGTATGTAGAAACTAAACAATACAATTTTGAACAAACTTTGTGTCAAAGAAGAAATCAAAGGGAAATTCAAAAGTATCTCAAGACAAACAAAAATGAAAACACAATTTACCAAAACCTATGAGATGCAGCAAAAGTAGTAATAAGGACATTTATAAGGATAAATGTCTACATCAAAAAATAAGAATCTTAAATGAACAAGTTTTCAATTATTTTTAGCACAGAGATCAATAGCTTGAATTAGAATTCTGAAGTTTTTACTCAATAGCTATGACCTTAGACAAGTTAACTAACCTCCAGGTTCTACATCTGTAAAATGTAGGTAATAAATGTGACCACTTCATAGGGCTAAATACTTAGCATAATATCTGACATCATATAAAAACTTAATAAATGTTTCTTTTTGTTACTTTTCTCTTGAGGAAGTGATTATATCTTATTTTCTCCACTGTGCCCAAGACAATGTTGAGTTCGTTGTAGCAGCAACGTGAGGTATTTTTTTGAATTGAAAATAAGATAATGAGAAGAAGTGACAACTTATATTTCATATACCCTCATAAACTTAAATACTATCAGCTGATTTTCTTTTTTAAAAAATTTTATTATTATTATACTTTAAGTTTTAGGGTACATGTGCACAATGTGCAGGTTTGTTACATATGTATACATGTGCCATGTTGGTGTGCTGCACCTATTAACTGGTCATTTAGCATTAGGTATATCTCCTAATGCTGTCCCTCTCCCCTCCCTCCACCCCACAACAGTCCCCGGTGTGAACTAGTTCAACCATTGTGGAAGTCAGTGTGGCGATTCCTCAGGGATCTAGAACTAGAAATTCCATTTGACCCAGCCATCCCATTACTGGGTATATACCCAAAGGATTATAAATCATGCTGCTATAAAGACACATGCACACGTATGTTTATTGCAGCACTATTCACAATAGCAAAGACTTGGAACCAACCCAAATGTCCAACAATGATAGACTGGATTAAGAAAATGTGGCACATATACACCATGGAATATTATGCAGCCATAAAAAATGATGAGTTCATGTCCTTTGTAGGGACATGGATGAAGCTGGAAACCATCATTCTCAGCAAAGTATTGCAAGGACCAAAAAACCAAACACCACATGTTCTCACTCATAGGTGGGAATTGAACAATGAGAACACATGGACACAGGAAGGGGACCATCAGCTGATTTTCTAAGCAGCAGCTCTTATTAACACCATGACATTCCTGAAACACCTCCATATATATTAGGAAGTTGTATATTATCACTTTGTGTCACTATTTTCCACAGCTACAGCTTCCAGTTAACCAATGAGCTTAGTAGGGCATGGTGGATATTTTTCTTTCTGTTTCAATTATGGAAAGTCCTTTTAAATTTAACTATTTGAATGTCGTGGTTTTAATTACTCTTTCCACTGGTCCCTTCCTATAAAGCTGTGCTATGTTGCATCTCTGATATAGAATTTTGAAGTCGGTGATTCCCTCTAATACTGTCATTTTTGCTTCAATCACAGTAATTTTTGCTTAGATCATTTCAGTCAGTTTATGGATAAATCTGAAGATGATGGATCATGAAATCAGATTTTTTTTTTTTTTTTTGAGACAGAGTCTCTCTCTGTTGCCCAGGCTTTAGTGCAGTGGTGCAATCTCGGCTCACTGCAAGCTCTGCCTCCTGGGTTCACGCCATTCTTCTGCCTCAGCCTCCTGAGTAGCTGGGACTACAGGTGCCCGCCACCACGCCCGGCTAATTTTTTTGTATTTTTAGTAGTGACAGGGTTTCACTGTGTTAGCCAGGATGATCTCCATCTCCTGACCTCGTGATCCTCCCACCTCAGCCTCCCGAGGTGCTGGGATTACAGGCGTGAGCCACCGTGCCAGGTCGAAATCAGTTTTTTTTTCTAGTATGTATCCCTTAGTTGTATCTTGAAACTTATTCATGCTGTAATTGTATTGACCAGTAAAATATGTTGGCTTTTTAATTTAATTCTGCTCAGGTAGCAGTATTTGTTGTATGTTTCTCTGCTGCAAGTTAGGACATTGTTTTAGTAATAACACAGGCTTTTCTTCCTGTGCTAACTTTCCAACAGCATTATCCTCTGGTTTGAGATTTTTTATGTTCATGTCTATTAACCAGTTACTTAAATTACTTAACCAGTCTGCTTTGAGAATATTCCTTGGGAAATATAAAGGAAGTCTAAGGTTAAGGGTCATTTCATCCTTGCGCATAGCTATATTAAACAAACGGCTGGGCGCGGTGGCTCACACCTGTAATCCCAGCACTTTGGGAGGCCTAGGCAGGCGGATTATGAGGTCAAGAGACAGAGATTATCCTGGCCAACATTGTGAAACCCCGTCTCTACTAAAAATACAAAAATTAGCTGGGCATGGTGGTGTGCACCTGTAGTCCCAGCCACTTGGGAAGCTGAGGCAGGAGAATCGCTTGAACCCGGGAAGCAGAGGTGACAGTGAGCCGAGATTGCACCACTGCACTCCAGCCTGGTGACTGAGCGAGACTCGCTCAATAAATGAATGAATAAATAAATAAATAATAAATAAATAAATAAATAAATAAATAAATAAGTCAGGCATGGTGGCTCACCCCTGTATTCCCAGTACTTTGGGAGGCCGAGGCAGGCAGATCACTTGAGCCCAGGAGTTTGAGACCATCCGGGGCAACATGGTGAGACCCTGTCTCTACAAAAAGTACAAAAAAAAATTAGCCAGGCGTGGTCTTGCACACCTGTAGTCCCAGCTACTCATGAGTCTGAGGTGGGAGGATTGCTTGAGCGCAGGAGGCAGAGATTGCAGTGAGAACAGATCACATGAGGAGCACTCTAGCTTGGGCCACAGAGCAAGAAACTGTCACACACACACACACACACACACACACACACACACACACGGAAAAATCTGGGTTAATGTTCCTGCAATTTTACTTTAATTAGATAAGCACTTACTGAAACAGTTGTATCATAAACTAAAATCTTAATACTTCTTTTGATCACTGCATCAGTATATAAATCAAACATTTTCTGAATTTTCAAAGCAGTGTTTAACTTTCATTGCTCATGCAGAGGAAGGAGGAAGAGAAAGAACAGAACTTTTTTCAATTTACTTTCAAAGTATACCATACATTTAAATACCCCTTATTAAAATAATAGCAGTCTTCCTATTATGCTTTATAGTTTATAAAGTACTTTCACGTGGAACTTATTATCTGTTCAGACAACAACTCTGTGTCATGGTTGTTATTACTATCTTCAGTTTATAGATGAGAAAATTGAGTTCAGGCAGGTTAATGGACTCACTGGAAGTACTTAACCAGTAGTAGAAGACCTAGGTCTCATGTTCAGGTATATGATGCCGAATATTTTCCTCTTGATATTATGTCATATTTCCATCACTAATTTTTACAGTTTTCTAGATTTTTTTTTCCTAAGTGCAAAAGAAATAAACTGACTTTTGTTAATGGGTTAAAGAAAATATTCATTGGTAATGAAAGACCTTAGTGCCATTTCTCTAAATTTCATAAAGACAATATTTACATTGGTTTGGTTAAATTGCTGAATTATATTATGTGTAAAAATGTATGTTTATAGGGCTGGGCACGGTGGCTCACGCCTGTAACCTCAGCACTTTGGGAGGCTGAGGCGGGTAGATCACCTGAGGTCAGGAGTTCGAGACCAGCCTGGCCAACATGGCAAATCCCCGTCTCTACTGAAAATGCAAAAATTAGCCAGACATGGTGGCACGCACCTGTAGTCCCAGCTACTTGGGAGAATGAGGCAGGAGAATCGCTTGAACCTGGGAGGTAGAGGTTGCAGTGAGTTGAGATCGTGCCACTGCACTCCCGCCTGGGTGACAGAGCAAGACTCCATCTCAAAAAAAAAAAAAAAAAAAAAAAAAAAAAAAAATTACAGACAGCAAAAGGAGAAAGAAAAGTCCTGTTCTGCAGTACAATATAGGATCACCTGTTTCTTGTTCTTTTTTATTGGCTATAAACAACAGTCTTGGAAACTTTATAATTGCATATACAGCCTTGTCATCTTAGTTTCTAATTAAATATAAGTTCTATGGTTTTGCTTGTGTGTACATAAAAATAAAACTATCAAAGGAGGCAGAGCAAGATACCCGAATACAAGCCTCTAGCAATTGCTGTACCCCCTTTGCCTCCACAGGAACACTAAATTGAACAACCGTCCACACAGGAAAGGACCTTCATAAGAATAAAAAATCAGGTGAGCTATAATAGTACCTGATTTTAACATTACATTAAGGAAAGAGGCATGGAAGAGGGCAAGAAAATCTGTCTTGAATTGCCTACACCACCCCTTCCCTATTCCCTGGCAGCGGCCGTATGGCACACAAAGATGATCTGTGTGTTTGGGGTAGAGAGAACGTACTGATTGTGGGACTTTGCTTTGCAGCTTAGTGCTGTCCTGTCAGTGGGAAGCAACAGGGGGCAGAACTCAGCTTGTGCCCATAGAGGGAACATTTATACTAGGCCTGTCCAGAGGCAAATCATCCATCCTAGCAATTGGAACCTGAGTTTTGGCAAGTCCTGCCACCATGGGCTAAAGTGTTCTGGGGTTCTAAATAAACATGAAAGGCAACCTAGACCACAAGGACTGCAATTCCTGCACAAGTCCTGGTGCTGTGTTGGGCTTCGAGCCAGGGAACTTGGAGTGCATGGAACCTAGTGAGAACCGACTGAGAAAACCAAGGAAGTGCTTGTGTCACCCCTCCACCAACCCCAGGCAGTACAGATTGTACCTCCAAGACCCCTTCCATCTGCTTGAGGAAGGTGGAGGGGAAGAGGACTTTGTTTTGCAACTTGGATTCCAGCCCATCCACAGTAGAATAAGGCAACAGGCAGACTCCTAAGGCCCCCATCCCAGACCCTAGCTCCTGGATGGCATTTCTAAACACACCATGGGCCAGAAGGGAACCCATTGCCTTGAAGGGAAGGGCCCAGTCCTGGCAGAATTTATCATGTGCTGAATAAACAGCCTTTGGGCCCTGAATAATTAGTATTGGTAGCCAGGCAGTATTTACCACAGGCCTTGGGTGAGACCCAGAGCCATGTTGGCTTCAGGTGTGACCCAGCACATTCCCAGCTGTGGTAACTTTGGGGAGAGACTACTTCTGCTTGAGAAAAGGAGACAGAAGAGTAAAGGGGTCTTTATCTTGCAGCCTGGGTACCAGCTTGGCCACAATGGGGTAGAGCACCAAGAGAGCACCTGGGATAAACAAAATCAACAAACCTTTAGCTAGACTAAGAGTAAAGAGAGAAGACCCAAGTAAATATAATCAAAGACAAAAAAGGAGAGACATTACAACCAATACCTCAGAAATTCAAAGTATCATTAGCAGCTACTGTGAACAACTATATGCCAATAAATTGGAAAACCTAGAAGAATTATATAAATTCCTAACATATACAACCTACCAAGATTCAACCATGAAGAAATTTAAAGCCTGAATAGGCCAATAACAAGGATTGAGATTGGAGCCCTAATACAAAGTTTACAATGAGAAACGTTGCTCAAACAAATCATAGATGACACAAACAAATGGAAAACATCCCATGCTCATGGACAGGAAAAAATACTTAAATTTCTATACTGCCCAAAGCAGTTTATACATTCAATGCTATTCCTGTCAAAATACCAATCACATTCTTCACAAAAAAATATTTTAAAAGTTACACAGAACCAAAAAAGAGCCCAAATACCCAAGGCAATTTTAAGCAAAATCAACAAAGCTGGAGGCATCACATTACCTGTGAACCACACTGCAGGGCTACAGTAAACAAAACAGCAAGGTGCTGGTATACAAACAGACACATAAACCAATGGAATAGAATAAAGAGCTTAGAAATAATGCTCCACACCTCCAGCCATCCGATGTTTGACAAATTAGACAAAAACAAGCAATGGGGAGAGGACTCCCTACTCATTAAATCAACTCAAGATGGACCAAAAACTTAAATTTAAACAAACAAACAAACAAAATAACTACTAAAACCCTGGGAGATAACCTAGGAAATACCATTCTGGACAGTACCTGGTGAAAATTTCATGCTGAAGACACCAAAAACAATTGCAACAAAAGAAAAAATTGACATATGGGATCAAATTAAACTTTAGAGCTTTTGCACAGTAAAGTAAACTATCAACAGAGTAAATAAGCACCCTACAGGAAGGGAGAAAATATTTTCAAACTGCTCTGACAAAGTCCTAATATCCAGAGCCTATAAGGAACTGAAACAAATTTACAAACAAAAAACAAACAACACTATTATGAGTTGGAAAAGGACATGAATAGACACTTTTCAAAAGAAGACATACATGTGGCTAACAAGCATATGAAAAAATGCTCAACATTATTAATGATTAGAGAAATGCAAATCAAAACCACAATGAGATGCCATCTCAACCAGTCTGAATGGCTGTTATTAAAAAATCAGAAAAAAGCAGATGCTGGCAAGGTTGTGGAGAAAAGGAAACACTTATACATTGTTGGTGGGAGTGTAAATTAATTCAGCCATTGTGGAAAGTATTCTGGTGATTTTCTAAAGAACTAAAAAGGAATTACTGTTTTACCTGGAAATTTCATTATTGGGTATATACCCAAAGAAGTATGAATTATTTTACTATAAAGACAGATGCATGCATATGTTCATTGTAGCACTATTCACAGTAGCAAAGACATGTAATCAACCTAAATGCCCATTAACAGTAAACTGGATAAGGAAAATATTGTACATATACACTGTGGAATACTATGCAGTCATAAAAATAATGAGATCATGTTCATTGCAGCAACATGGATGGAACTGGAGACCATTATCCTTGGGAAACTAACAAAGCAACAGAAATGAAATATTACATGTTCTCACTTATAAATGGGAGCTAAATAACAAGCACACATGGACACAAGGAGGGTAACAATAGACACTGGATCCTACTGTATGGTGGTTGGTAGGAGGAGGGAGAGGACTAGAAAAAATACCTGTTGAGCACTGTGCTTAGAACCTGGGTGATAAAATAATCTGTACACCAAACCTCCATGACATGAGTTTACTTATATAACAAACTTGCACCTGTACCCCTAAACCTAAAATAAAAGTTAAGAGAAAATTATACACCTGAAATTCTAATTATAGAAATTTACATTATTATTTTATACATCATTCTTTTTGTGACTATCATAAAATAACATTAAAGTGAAATAAAAAGATAATTAATGGTAAAATTAAAGTCTCCCCATAAAAATCCCGGAATCAGTGGCTTCACTTCTGAATTTTATCAGACATTTAATTTTGAACTAATACCAATCCTGTTCAAACTCTTCTGAAAAATAGAGGAGAAGAGGATACTTCCAAACTCATTCTAAATGGCCAATATTACCCTGAAAGCAAAACCAGGCAAAGACACATCAAAAAAAAGAAAACTACAGGCCAGTATCCCCTCATGAACATTGTTACAAAATCCTCAACAAAAATCTAGCAAACCAAATTCCACAACACATTAAAAAGGTCATTCATCATGACCAAGTGTGATTTAACCCAGGATGCAAGGATGGTTCAGCATACACAAATCAATCAATGTGATACATCATATTATCAGAATGAATGACAAAAAACATGATTATTTCAATTGATGTGGAAAAAGCATATGATAAACTTCAATATCCCTCCAGGATTAAAACTGTCAAAAAACTGGGTATATTAATAGAAGGAACATACCTCAACAGAATAAAAGCCATATTTGACAGAGCCACAGCCAGTATCATACTGAATGGGAAAAAACTGAAAGCCTTTCCTCTAAGATCTGGAAGACAACAAGGATATGCACTTTCAACATAGTATTGGAAATTCTAGCTAGAACAATCAGACAAGAGAAATAAAGTGCATTCAGATTGGGAAGGAATAATTCAAATTATTTTTGTTTGTAGATGATACAATCATTTATTTGGAAATATCTAAAGACTCCACAAGAAAACTGTAAGAACTGAAAACAAATTTAGTAAATTTGCTGGATTCAAGATCAACAAAGAGAAATCACTAGCTTTTCTATATGCCAACAGTGAAAAATGTTAAAAAGAAATCAAGAAAGTAATGCCATTTACAATAGCTACAAATATAATAAAAGACCTATGAATAAACTTAACTAAAGAAGAGAAGGATGTCTTCAATGAAAACTGTAAAACACTGATGAAAGAAATAGGAGAGGAAACACACAAAAAACAAAATATATTTCATGTTCATGGATTGGAATAATCAATATTGCTAAAATGTTCATACTACCCCAAGCAATCTATAGATTCATTGTAATCTCTATCAAAATACCAATGGCATTTTTCACCAGAATAGAAAAAATAGTCCTAAAATTTATATAGAACCACAAAAGACCCAGAATAGCCAAAGGTATCTGGGGCAAAAAGAACAAAGATGGAGGAATCACATTACCACTATACTGGAGAGCTGTAGTCATCAAAATAGTGTTGTACTGACATAGAAGCAGACATACAAATCAATGGAACAAAATAGAGCACCCAGAAATAAATCTACCCATCTACAGTGAACTCATTTTTGACAAAGGTGCCAAGAACATACGTTGGAGAAAGAACAGTCTCTTCCGTGAATGGTACTGGGAAAGCTGGATGTCTATGTGTGAAGGAGTGATACTAGACCCCTATCTGTCAACATATACAAAAATCAAATCAAAGTGGATTAAAAATTAAATTTAAGATCTCAAACTATGAAGCAACATTGGGGAAACTTTCCAGCACGTTGGTCTGGGCAAAGGTTTCTTGAGTAATACCTCACAAGCAAAGGCAATCAAAGCAAAAATGGACAGATTGGATTATATCAAGTTAAAAAGCTTTTGCCTAGCAAAGAAAACAATTAACAAAGTGAGGAGATGACCCACAGAATGGGAGGAAATATCTGTAAACTGCTCATTTGACAAGGGACTAATAACTAGACTATATCAGCAGCTCAAACAACTATATAGGAAAAACATCTAATAATCTGATTTTTAAATGGGCAAATATCTGAATAAACATTTCTCCAAAGAAACACAAATGGCAAACAGGTATATGAAAAAGTCCTCAATGTCATTGATCATCAGGAAAATGCAAATTAAAACGATAATGAGATGTAATCTTACCCCAATTAAAATGGCTTTTATTAAAAAGACAGATAATAACAACTACTGGTGAGGATGTGGAGAAAAAAAGACCCTTGTACACTGTTGTTGTAAATGTAAATTAGTACAACCACTATGGAGAACAGTTTGAAGGTTTCTCAGAAGAATAAAAATAGAACTTCAAATGATCCAGGAACCCCACTGCTAGGTGTATACCCAGAAGAAAGGAAATCAGTACATCAAAGAGATATCTGCACTCTCATGTATATTGCAGCATTATTCACAGTAGCTAAAATTGGGGAGAAATCTAAGTGTCCATCATCAGATGAATGGATAAATAAAATGTGGTACATACACAGAATGAAGTAGTAGTCAGTCGTAAAAAAAGAATGAGATCCTGTCATTTGCAACAACATTGATGGAACTGGAGGCCATTATTTGAAATGAAATAAGCAAGGCCCAGAAAGACAAACTTCACATGTTCTTACTTATTTGTGGCATTTAAAAATTAAAACAGTTGAATCCATGGAGATAGTAAAATGATGTTTACCAAAGGCTGGTAAGCAAGCACCTAATTAGATTGTTGGGACATAGAAGGCCTAATGCAGGAAGTAGCTTTTAAGCAGGATGACAGGAAGTTAAGTAGGCGTTGGAGTAAGAATTTTTGTGGTCTAACATGTCATTCTAAGACAGTTACCATAGCATATATGCCTGAGCCAGGATGTTATTTGAATATTTGAAAGGAAGCAGTGTTTTCAGTTGATAAAGAGAATGTTAGAGAGCTGCAGCTGTCTACTCTCTACTCATAATGAGTTTAGAAAAATATAGACTGGAAAGGATTGGTATGTTGCCTACTGTATTAGTTTTCTGTGGCTGCTGTAACAAATTACCACAAACTAGTGCCTTAAAACAACAGAAATATGTTCTCTCACAGTTCTGAGGCCAGGATTTTTTTTTTTTTTTCCAACAACTCATACAAAGTTACTTTATTCTTTTTAACTGATGCATCACAGTGCCTATTGTGTCTATAGTACTATTATCTTTTTTTTAATTATTATTATACTCTAAGTTTTAGGGTACATGTGCACAATGTGCAGGTTAGTTACATATGTATACATGTGCCATACTTTATTCTTTTTAACTGATGCATCACAGTGCCTAGTGTGTCTATAGTACTATTCTCTTTTTTTTAAATTATTATTATACTCTAAGTTTTAGGGTACATGTGCACAATGTGCAGGTTAGTTACATATGTATACATGTGCCATGCTGGTGTGCTGCACCCATTAACTCGTCATTTAGCATTAAGTATATCTCCTAATGCTATCCCTCCCCCCTCCCCCAACCCCACAACAGTACCCAGAGTGTGATGTTCCCCTTCCTGTGTCCATGTGTTCTCATCGTTCAATTCCCATCTATGAGTGAGAACATGCGGTGTTTGGTTTTTCGTCCTTGCAATAGTTTACTGAGAATGATGATTTCCAATTTCATCCATGTCCCTACAAAGGACATGAACTCATCATTTTTTATGGCTGCATAGTATTCCATGGTGTATATATGCCACATGTTCTTAATCCAGTCTATCATTGTTGGACATTTGGGTTGGTTCCAAGTCTTTGCTATTGTGAATAGTGCTGAGGCCAGGATTCTTAAATAATAGTGTATACAGGGCCACATATCTTCTGTAGCATGAAAGGAGAATCTTTCCTTGCCTCTTAACATCTTTTAGGGTCAGCCAGCATTTCATGACTTGTGGCTGCATCTCTGCTCCATCTTCACATAATCTCCACCATTTGTCTAATATCTCTCTGCCTCTCTCTTACAAGAATATTTGCGATGGCATTTAGGGACCTCCTGGACAATTCAGGATTACCTCTTCATCTCATATTCTTAATTTAATCACCTCTGCAAAGACCCTTTTTCTTTCTTCTATCATTCTATAGGATTTGGGGGAACAGGTGGTGTTTGGTTACATGAATAAGTTCTTTAGTGGTCATTTCTGAGATTTTGGTTTACCCATTACTCAAGCAGTGTACACTGTACCCAGTGTGTGGTCTTTTATCTCTCATTCCCCTCCCACCCTTTCCCCTGAGTCCCCAAAGTCCATTGTATCATTTTTATGCCTTTTCGTCTTCATAGCATAGCTCCCACTTATGAGTGAGAACATACAATGTCTGGTTTTCCATTCCTGAGTGACTTCACTTAGAATAATGGTCTCCAATACCATCCAGGTTGATGTGAATGCCATTATTTCATTCCTTTTTGTGGCTGTGTGGTATTTCATGGTATATTTATATACCACAATTTCTTTATTTACTTGTGGATTGATGGGCATTTGGGCCAGTTTCATATATTTGCAATTGCAAGTTGTGCTGCTATAAACATGCATGTGTAAGTATTTTTTGTGTGTGTGACTTTTATTGTGACTTCTTTTCCTCTGGGTAGTTACCCAGTAGTAGGATTGCTGGATCAAATGGTAGTTCTACTTTTAGTTCTTTAAAGAATCTCCAAACTGTTTTCCATAGCAGTTGTACTAGTTTCCATTCCCACCAGAAGCGTAAAACTGTTCTCTTTTAACTGCATCCATGCCAACATCTATTATTTTTCTATTTTTTGGCCATTCTTGGAGGAGCAAGGTGGTATTGCATTGTGGTTTTGATTTGCACTTCCCTGATCATTAGTGATGTTGAGCATTTTTTCATGTTTGTTGACCATTTGTATATCTTCTTTTGAGAATTGTCTATTCATGTCTTTAGCCCACTTTTTGATGGGATTTTTTTTTTCTTGCCGGTTTGTTTGAGTTCATTGTAGATTCTGGCTATTAGTCCTTTGTTAGATGTATAGATTGCAAGGATTTTCTCCCACTCTCTGGGTTGTCTGTTTACTCTGCTGATTGTTGTTTTTTTTTTTGTTTTTTTTTTTTTGCTGTTCAGAAGCAAAGACTCTTTTTCTAAATAAAGTGGTAACAGTCACAGATTCTAGGGACTTTATGTGGGTATCTTTTGGGGGCTTTTTTTTTCTGCTTACCATACCTAACCAGTATTAATTTTGACTCTTACCCTTTGATTTTAATAAAATATCTATGCCTTCTTCCAAATAGGCCATGCTGCTATCCACAGAGCTCCTTGGTCTAAGGATAATTCTAATTTAATCTCCTTTGCCAGGTATAGAAACTTGGTGCATTTCAGTCTGGTGAGGCCCCAGAAGTGGCTTCCGGGAACTTTTCTCCTCATTCTCTGGAAGATTATGAGAGGCAACTTTTATTTCTTTCTCTGGCTACTCTCTTGTGAAGAATGTAAAACTGGAACTCTTACAGTTATCTTGCTGCCATCTGAAAGGATAAGCAGCCACATAAAGAAGGATAAAACCTAGAGAATCAAAGTAAATCCAAGCCAGAGCCATGTTAAGTCAACCCTGAAGCCTCTGCAGTTTCTGGATTTCCAATGATACGAGTCAGTGCATTTTGGTACCATTTAAGGTAGTTGGAATTGGGTTTTCTGCAGCTTGCCAAAACAAAACATCTTAACTAGCTAGGTCATGGCAATGAGTTTGGGTTTTATTTGATATTTGATGGCAAGTCATTGATTGTTTTAGATTTTAAAACCTTACTTTAAATAGCGTTAGGATAATTGATTAGCAAGAGATAAGAGGTAGCAAGAGAAACAACTTATGCTATGTAGTAGTCCAGGTGAGAGTGGATAGTGGCTTATTTTGGTGCTGTAAGTAGAAATGGAGATATGTATGCACCTAAAATATATACTGGGGGTAAAGTATACACTGGAAGCTTTTGCATTAAAGTTGGTAGATTGAGGACACAAATCTAAACTAGCCCCTATCCTGATGAAAATGATAGTAAAGAACTTTTTTAAAAAGGCACAAGCATATGGAGAACATGAGACGGTGCAACAGCAAAAAAAATTAGAAGTTAGAAAGGAAATAGACAATTGATAAATCCCTTAGCAGACCCAAGAAAACAGAACCCTAAAGGAGAATTTGAGAAAGCTATTAACTAACTTAACACAGTAGAATCTGCAAAAGACTCATAAATTAGCTCTACTAGTTACCTCTGGAAGACAGAATGGAAGCCAGGTGCTAGAATATAAAATAAGGAAGATTGGTCAGAAATGTGCTTTGAAAGCACTTACAATCCTGGAGCCCCTCTTCTGCCTCAAGAAAGGGGAATTGTCCTCCCACAATCAGTAAAAGACTGGATATTTTTTCATTGGAAATAAAAAGTAGAATAAAATTGACCATCTCAAGAGGAAAGATATGAATGTATTGCTACCAAAGTTCCCTAAAGGAAAAAGAGCAGCCAAATTATCCTACACTAAAGCTTACAGTGCACAAGCCTCACCCACGAACCAAGAGCTTCTAGTTAGCTTTCAGTCCTTGCTTTTAAGTATACCCATATAATCAGGATTAGCGGATATCTAAGGAAATAATCTAATGACAAAACTTAGATCCTGAAGACAACATGGGGGAACCAAAGAGCAGGCAGAAATGCAAAACTTACATTTAAAATGCATATATTCTCAGAAAGGTAAAATCATGTTTTACAACCAGGAAAAAAAAAATCGTGTTTTAAAATTTTCAGGGAATTAAAAAAACCTCTAAATTTAAAAAATATGGTTATGAAAACGCATAAATTAATAACAGTTTGGAAGGTTTGGTACATAAAAATTATGCCAATGAATAAAACAAGGTAATTACTAACAATAGGAAAAATGTACCAAAATGGAAAAGATACATAGTATTTTACATGGCTTGGCTGTGTGTAATTTAAACATTGAGTAATGATATAGCGAAATTATTGAAGAAAAGTGTGTGTATATGTGAGAGAGCAGGCAAGAGAGTGCAGGGAGGGGGATGGTGGGGTGGGAAGGAAGGGAAGGAGGGAGAGAGGGAGAAAAGCGAGATTAGTAAAAGGCAAAGAAAGTCAAATTATAGGCATCCATAGTAGAAAATCAGTATTTTTTATGTTATTGAGAATAATACAGGTAAATACGAAAACAATCAGCTATAAGAGTTGCAAATAGAAGTGATGGTGGAAAGGAGTAGGGTGTTACTTGCTACAGAATAAATGTTATAAAACTATCCTATGGCATATGTCTGAACAACTTTAATACAAGTAAAAATCCAGGCTAGGTGTGGTGGCTCATGCCTGTAATTCCAGCACTCTGGGAGGCTGAGGCAGGTGAATTGCCTGAGCCCAGGAGTTGAAGACCAGTCTGGACAACATGGAGAAGCCCTGTCTCTACTAAAAATACAAAAAAATAGCTGGGCGGTGTGGCAAGCGCCTGTAGTCTCAGCTACCTGGGAGGCTGAGATGGGAGAATCCTTGACCCAGGAGGTCAAGGCTACTGCAAGCTGTGATTGCAACACTGCACTCCAGCCTGAGTGACAGAGTGAGATCCTGTCTCAAATAAATAAATAAATAAATAAATAAATACCAAAATCCAGTAAGTATTAGGGGGAGAATGTAAGGATTTGATATGGAGAAATAGACATCAACAGTATTCCTAGTTTCTGATGATTAACAACTGGGTGCATAGAGGTGCTATTTAGAGACATAAGAAGGCCTAGAAGGAGAACAGTCTTGGGAAAGAGAGGGGAGCCCAAGTTCCCTTTCAGACGTATTGAGTTTAATGATAATTGTAAGATGACAGTAAGACAGATTGGCAAAGCAAAGCAAATTAGTGGCCTTATCAATCTGGAGCTTAAAGGAAAGTACTGGCCTGGAAATAAATTTAGTTTTTGTCAGAATATAGAGGTTTTTTAAGGCTGTGGGAAAACAAATCAGGATTAGAAAGAGGAGGACCTAGTACTGAGCCCAGAGGAGTGCCAACATTTAGTGGTCATGTAGAGATGAAGAAGCCTGCAAAGAAGTTAAAGAATTGGAGGATTAAAGCAATAGGAGGAAAATTAGGAAAGTATTGTCATGGAAACCAATAGAAGAGAGTATTTCACGAAGAAAAGTATAGTCAGCTTTGCTGCATGCTACTCAGAGGCTTAATAAGGTAAGAACTGAAAAGTGTTCCAAGTCATAAGCTTTTCATATGATTAATATGTAACTGTGATAACCAGATAATTTAGTACTCTTGTCACAAATTTGCTGAAGATATTCTAAAATCTTAATATGCTGGCAGTCTTATTATTACTTGCATATAAACAGCTTAATTTTCTGAGCGAATGCTGGGGAAGAATAGTATAAATAATCCAAAATAATAATTTTGTATGTGTATAAAAGTTATCATATTTGCATATGATTTTTGCTGAGCTTAAGACACATGTACCTTTTAATTGCTGTTTCTGTTACTAGTGACTGTGAATATGTTATGCCATTTTAGCATAGCTGTTTTTTTTGTTGTTAATAATTTGCCCCTTTCCCTGGTTTTCATCTCCCGTTATCTCTGTCAAAATACAAAATTCCCCCTTACTTCTATGCTTTATCCCCCTTGCTTCTATGCTTTAGTTTGGAAACTCTTAGAAACAGACAGCAGAGGAACATGGCACGCAGATGGCTGTGGTTGTTCATGTCCATTTAGAGAATTAACACTTTAAAACAAGCACTATTTTTCCTGATGAGAAAATATCTGTGACTCTCTTAACATAACATGATAGGCATTTGAAATTATTAGGAATGTCTGAAAGCCAGAATTTTAGTCAGTAGTTAACTAAAATGGATGGGTATTGGAAAATAACAAGTATTCTAAAGAGTTTGCAAAGAATGGAGACTTCTTCAGGTCAACTTAAGAAAAAGCAGAGTATTTCAAGGATCACTGCAGACCGGCTTGCAGGCTGACTACATGCAGTATTGGAGTCCGGTCTGAGTAGTGGGAAAAATTATAAAGTTATAGGAAATAGACACAAACCTTCTTGGAAGGCTGGGAGGTTTGCATAGCTTCAGTAAAAGATTTGGCTGAAGGCGGCCTAATCCTCTTACCTTGAGTTAATAGCTTAGAGTAGGTACAAAGGAATATAAGGGAGTTTATCTAAAGAGCTTGTTTACTCATGTGATCCTAAGACTGACCTTTTGCAGGCAGAACTGATCTCTCTGGGGGAGGGTGACCAGATTAATTACCTACAGGTGTGTTGACTCAAAGCCTTTGTCATTAAATCTATGCTGAATAAATGTCCGCAGGGCCAGCTAGTCAGGGCACGGCTGCCACAACTGTTTCTGTGAGTGGCCCAGCCCCGTAGCAGCTCTTTCACTGAATATAGGAGTCTGAGTACGTCATTCATCCATCATGCAGCCTGGGTCTGCAGGTCAGACCCTGGCAATGCAGCTGTGGGCACAGGCTTCTTTCTTTGACCTTCTCGTGGTTTCTCTTTTTAAATTATATATGTGCTAATCTATTAATTAATCTACTGTTCATCTCTTCTCTATATCATGACCTTTTGGTTCCCCCATATTTGAAACTAAACTAAGGACCTAGCACAGTCCTTAACATATTATAGTCCAATTGAATTAAGTAATTCAAATTCTAATATTATCTTATTGAATTGAATAGTTGAATTGATGAGTATCTAATGTCTCTTCTATTAAAAGTGTATGTCAGGATCATCATGCCAAAATCATCAAGTATGCTCCAATAAGCCATATATGTGAATATTAATATTTAAATGTAGAATTTACTCTTTTTAGAAAAAGATGGGGAAGTGCAGTGGTGTGATCATAGCTCATTGCAGCCTTGAACTTCTGGGCTCAAGTGATCCTCTGACCTCAGCCTCTCTAGTAGCCGAGACTGCATGCACACAGAACCATGCTCAGCTAATTTTTAAAACATTTTTGTTTTTTGTAGAGACAGGGTCTTGCTTTGCTGCCCAGACTGTTCTTGAACTCCTGGCTTCAAGTAATCCTCCTTCCTTAGCCTCCCAATGTGCTGGAATCATAGGTTTAAGCTACCATATCTGGCCAGATTTACTTTTAAAATAAAGTATGATAAAATTAATCTGACACTACTATATTTACTGATACTGTATCACATGATAATTAGGGATTGCTTTTGTATAGCTAAATGGACATCTCTTTTTCTTTTATTTTTCTAATGCTTACGACCTGTCTATATCAGTGCAGTTAGATTTCCCAGAAATTGTGCATTATTTTCCTCCACAGCATGTTAATATACATTAAAAACTTGCTACTCAAAATGTGGTCCATAAACGAGCCATGTTGGTATTACCTGGGAGTTTATTGGAAATGCAGAATCTCAAGCCCCATCCCAGATCTATGGAATTCAATTCTCATTTTTAATAATATCCCCAGGTAATTCACATAAACATTAAATTTTCAAAATATTTTGATTCTAATTTCTCACTCATTATGGTCTACATTATTAAGTTCTTTCTATGTGTTTTACAATTATTTCATTTAATCTTTATAACAATCCAGGAAAGGTATTTTATTATCTCTATTTTACAGATGAGGAAACTGAGGCATAAAGAGGCCCAGGCAGGCCTACTTAAGAGCTCTCTTCTTAAACAGGACAGTTGCTGCCTTGTCAAAGCTATGGTTTCCTTACTTTCAGCTCCTGATAGCCCAGGGCCCTGTACTCTGCTGTTGTCTTTCCTCTAAGCTCAGAGAACTCTTCTTCCTTTTAGTCTGTAAATAAATCTTTGATGAGAACCATCCCTGCAATGGTTACCCACAGGGTTTCAGGGCCAAATGCATGGATTGTGTGCTTTTTTTTTTTAACCCTCTGCACTCTCAAGAGAAATCATGGTGACATTTTTGTCTGGGAAACAGAAGAATTGACCTTTTCCTGTATCTTCTGCTCTGAGAAGTCACAGGTCACTGGGACTCAGAATGGAGAGAGGGGAATGTTGTGGAATGTTGTGAATGCAGCTTGAATTCTGGCATTTAGAATTTCTGTAGGAAATAAAAGTTAAACTGTTAGTTAGGATTAAGGGAGGGATGAGAGAAGGGGAGAACTTGAGTCCATTTTGACTAGGCACCCTAAAACAATGAAAGTAGATGAATCTTCATTATCAGCCTATAAGACATTATGTGATTTTATACCTAAGGAAAAGGACTTCTGTCTCCAAAAGATATCTTCTTCATGTACTCACAGCTTTTAAAGTGACTTTACTGAGTTATTGTTATATAAAAAATTACACATACTTAAGATACAGCATTCAACAAATTTTCATTTACTCAGTTTTGTCTGAAATTCTTTTCCATTTTACACCACAAAATACAAAAATGAAAGGATTTTGGAGACTTTATTCCAGTATGGTTGAGATATTGGCCAGATGACATTGAGCCTTTTTATTTTTTCATAAGGGGGAAGGTCTGAAAGAGGGAAGTCACATGTTGCTTTTAAGGGGAAAGAGGATGCAAGTCACATGTTGCTTTTAAGGGGAAAGAGGATGCAACTTAGAAAGCAATGAGAAGATTGGGGCCACTTCTCTAATTTCACAGTTTAATCTTTTTATTGTTATCTGTAAGTTCTTATATGTAGCTTTGATTGAGCTGGAAACATAGCCATTGCTGATACCTGTTTTGACATAAGAGTAAGATTTTAAATATAAGTTTTGAATGAATAACTTAATAGATACATGTAAAATTATTTATTTTCAATCAAAGACCTACCAACTTCAAATTTAGAGTAGCCTATGACTGAGTAAATATAGCACTATAGTAATTGGCAACCATTTAAATTAACTTTATTTCTCCTTAGAGCTTTTGCGTGAAAATATGAAGGGGTTATTATATTTTTTTGAAAATCTATTGGTTTTTTCCACTGTTTATGTTTGTGGTCAACTGCAGCTTTGTTTAACCTTCTGCATGCTCAGGGGAAATCATGGTGACATTTTTATCTGGGAAACAGAAGAATTGACTTTTTTCCTACATTTTGCAGTGATCAGTATTCGAAAGATGGAGCCTTTCTGCCTTTCTATTTCCTGGCAATCACAAAGCCAATGACTTTAGGTTTATCTAAGAGAAACAAGTCAATTGGATGAATCCTGGGATGCAAGTGAGCATATATATAGCAATATCTGCTTACCCTGTGATAGGCATATACCTCAGGATATAGAAAAGACAAATGGCAAAATAACTTAAAAATATACCTTCCTTCATGATAAAAAGCTTGTTTTACTTTACAGATGTGTTCAATTTTATTTCCATGGATCTTAATAAAAAACCATGAAAAATCAGATGAAGCTGATAGCTCTACATGACTGTAATAACTTCAGATGCTAGAAACTATAGAAAATATAACAGAAGTATGTATTTTTTTTCTTGGCTTTGTACGTACTTGAAACCAGAACAGGCTCAGAAAGCTGTCTTAGTTTACTTCATCAAAAGTTTTGTGTTGTGGAAGCAAGTTTTTCTAAAATATAAGATCAATTTTAGTCCAAAGTAAGAGGCCTCTTTTTTATTTTATTAATTTTCATGAATATCTCTGTTTCTTTATGGTATTTTTTATGAGAAAGAACATCAAGTTGAACAAAATGTTAGGAATTTAATGTTGCCAGTAGGATATTCTTTTCATGATTTCAAATAAAATCAAATCAACTCAAATCAGAACATTTGAACAGTAATTCATGCTGCATTTAAACAAAATTTGTGTATGTCCACTTATCAATATATGTTTACTGTTGTTTAGTTTTTATATTTTGCCAGAAGATATGTTCCTTAGAGAATACTGAAACTTTTTATAGCAATCTAATCTTAAATAATTGAATTAAGAGAAATCAAGTTAAACAGCTACAGAGAACTCCAGTGTGCATTTCTTCTTCCAATTTTTCTGCTAACTGACATAAAATTGGCAGTAATCTTTAGCCTATTTTTTAAATAGTGATGCATGAATCCCAGCCAGACCCATTGAATCTCTGGGAATGTGAAGTTTCTAAGTTTCACAGGCAATTCTAATGCTTAGTGTTCATGGAGAACCACTGTGCTATAGAGGCAACTGATTTCAGAATATATACACACACCAATAAGTAACTGAAAGAACAAAATATATATTTTTTTGATGATTTGATGTGGGTACTACTGAAGTTTTCAGATGATGTAGTGATCACCAGTCTCTTAATGTGATGCTATGTGTTTTCTAATTTAAGCTGTTACTGAGGAGACACTGTGTCGAGCAGGCATCACATGCTAGCTGTTTTGGCAAATGTTGGGTTGACATAACCTGACTCAGCAACTGGGAGAGACTTTCTGCCCATCAACAAATGCTATATAAAAAATAGATTGATGTATCTCTTTGATGCATTTCAAATCTATGAACATGAGGCTTCATTCCTTGAAAATTAATTAAATACCAAGGGAATTAATAGTGAAGAAACTGTACATCCTTAGGTGCAAGAGTGTCAATTAAAGCTGGCAGAACAACAATTCAATCACAGGGGTTATTACGAAGCACTTTTAAAATTTACAGTCTGGTAAGTAATAGCAAATGACTGGATGCTGAGCAGTGTTAAATGTAAATGTCAAATTAAATTGACTTGCCCCCAGTTGGTTTTTTAGAATACTGTATTTGATGGAATAGTTTCTCCTTTTATATCCCATGATAAATGGAAGAAAAAATATAATTGGCCATCTAAGTCCTGTTCACTTGCCATCCTAGGCAACTCGTATTAGTCCTTCTATTTCTCATTCTCACTTTATAAAGAACTACTTGTCCAAAGTTCCCAAGAACTCAGTTGGAAAGCACAAAGGATATTCAAGCACTGAGGCTTATTAGAAGTTTGCCTGTATGCCCTACTCCCATTCTACTTACCTTTATGACATAATACGCTGAAATTTCTCAGTCAGCTAATCATTTGAACTAAGATAGTATAGAATTCAGGAAATCATTGGGGATTTGGATAGGGAAATCAGTTTTTCACTTATTGGAAATCTATATGCCTTCTCTGAGACTGCATTTTATCTTTTGAAAATGGATTGGAGGAGGATAAAATGATGTTTTTGGAGGCACTTTGTAAATTTGTAAAACTTTATGCAAATACTATTATTTTATTCTTAAACGCAGCTCTCTGGAGTAGATGATCCATAAAGGCCACATTTAGCATTAACATCCTTGTGAAGATTTGTTTCAAGCACTTCTCAAGTATATATTACCACTTGGAGATAACAGGCCTAATTTGGTATCTAGAAACATCATCTTTTCCATATTTGCAGTAAACTCTTTGGAATGGAGAAAGTCATAGCAGAAAGAATAAGAGGGAGGGCCTTGAGTGAAGGCAATGGTAGGGCACAGACTAGACATTTCTCATATCTCACTACTTTTCCCTTCAATTTTATCTGACTCTAGTACATGATTCTGCCAAGCAGTTACCAAGAATGAAAAAGCAAAGCAAGGATATTGTGTATGTATATGTCACTGCATATTTGCTTATTTTTATGAGAAGGTTTATTTTTGTGAGAAGGTGAGAGAAATTACTAGTATTTAATTTGGAAAGAGTGGAGGTGAGTAGAGATTTCAGTTTGCTTTTCTTTGTTAGAGAGCTTTTGGTGCCAGGCTCTTACTTTTACAGCCAGATAACAGGAAATTGAGGAAGGCACTGCCATTTTTTTGCAACTGTATGTGGATATAAATAGTCATCAGCTTTGTTGGCTTAACCAGAGTCCCTAATCCTCACTGGATATTAAAATTACCTAGATTGCTCCCATCAGATTTACAGTATTATAGTCTTGGATGGTACCTGTCACATATTTAGTTTTGAATGAATGCCACAGAAACATCTGAAGTGCAACCAGAGTTTTACCTTGTTTTTGCCTTTTACAGTCTCTGAGTTCACATTCCCAAATGCCTTTCAGGTATCCACTATTCCTGTTTAAAAAAATAAAAATAAAAATAATTATGGAATGGGAATTATTTGATTAAACTATTTTCTTAATGTTCTTATGAAAAGTATATCTATGGGGAAGATTCACTAAGGAAAAATATAGTGGAGTGAAGAGGTTTTTGTTGGGGAAATTATATATATATATATATATATATATATCTCAAATTTTGAGTGACTGTCATGGTAACAGCTGATATTGAGTGATTTTATGCGTGATTTCTTAATTATGAGCAGTCTCTCACTAAGGTAAAATTGTAAACATGTTAACCTTGAATTTAGAATAAATAGAGTAATATATATTGAATAAATCATTAATAATTTTCTTTAAAGGAATCTAAGTGGGGATCATGTATGCCAACACAAACTAACATTGCTACAAATAAAGATACTATATAAACAATTGTAAACATTCCCATTTTATAGTAAATAATATTACAAGGATGTCAATCGTTATTCCTTCTATACAACATTTTACAGGAGGTGCTAGGAAATGTAATAAGACAGGAGAAAGAAATAAGTAATAAGGCTTAGAAGGGGAGAAGTAAAACTTTATATTTGTAGTTAATATGATTAATGCATATAGTAAATCCAAGAGAATCTACTAATGATTAGAAATAACAGAACTTAACAAAGTTATAAATGGGAAGTATTACTCAAATTTAAAGCTTCTTTATGCCATTAGTGATGTGTTAGAAAGTTGGTTAAGAAAAAAATTTCATTGACAATAGCAACAAAAAATGTATAAGAATAAGACTAAAAATAAAAGTAATATCTCTGTGGAAAACACTTAAGAATATTAACAAAGGAAGTAAAATAATTAAATGGATAACTACATCATGTTGATGAATATATGTATTAAAAAACAATATGAAAGCAGTCCTGCCTGCACAGTTGGGAGACATGCCTATCTGTGCTGCCCAGCAAGCTTGACAACACTGGACCCACAGCAGATTCTGAAATGGTACTGTATTTTGGCTCCAGCCCTTCTCAGATGTACTCTGAGAGAAGTTCTGCTTACCCAGGGACTTGGAGGTAGACACACTGTCTGTGTTCCCAGAGGCAGATATGGAGACTTTGATCTGGACTGTTGTACACTGAAGCAGCCAGGTGATCCAGTTCCTGTAAGCCATGTTCTTTAGCCAGGATTTCCTACTAGAGAAACAGCCAAAGACCTAGGAGGAGCCCTCCCAGAGACCTGCAGGAAGGCCACATTCATCTGTGCACCTGCTAATGGGCCTTCCATCTGCAGACCAAGAAGCTGACCCTCAGTTTATTTCCAGCCCTACTGACCAAGGTCCTGAAGCCAGTATAGTTCACTTAGGAACTACGCATTATCCTTACCTGCTTAAGCCCCTGGTGGTTGGTGGGGTGGGCCATCCCAACAGCCTTGGACCTCACTGCAGATCCAGAAACAGCCATGTGATCTGGCTCCAACACCACTAGACTGCAATCCCAGGTGCAATTCTGTCAGCCCAGGGATCCAACAAGAGAAAGCTTTTATTGGCATAAATCAGTCTAAAAAGACTGGAAGAGGTGTTTGCTCCTTCAAATGCACAGACAACCATGCAAGGCTACACAGGTGACAAAGAATTAAGCAAACATGACACCAACAAAAGAAACTAACAAAGCTCTAATAACCAACCATAAAGAAATGGAGATCTAAAAATTACCTGAAAAATATTTCAAAATAATCATATTAACAAGATCAATAAGATGCAAGACAGCACAGACATATAACCACATGAAATTAGAAAAATAATACGTGAACAAAATTAGAAGTCAAATAAAGAAATAGAAACCACTTGATCATGGTGGATAAGCTTTTTGATGTGCTGCTGGATTCGGTTTGCCAGTATTTTATTGAGGATTTTTGCATCGATGTTCATCAGGGATATTGGTCTAAAATTCTCTTTTTTGGTTGTGTCTCTGCCAGGCTTTGGTATCAGGATGATGCTGGCCTCATAAAACGAGTTAGGGAGGATTCCCTCTTTTTCTATTGATTGGAATAGTTTCAGAAGGAATGGTACCAGCAGGGCTGGTTCAACATACACAAATGAACAAATGTAATCCAGCATATAAACAGAACCAAAGACAAAAACCACATGATTATCTCAATAGATGCAGAAAAGGCCTTTGACAAAATTCAACAGCTAAAAGTTTTTTCATGCTAAAAACTCTCAATAAATTAGGTATTTATGGGACATACCTCAAAATAATAAGAGCTATCTATGAGAAACCCACAGCCAATATCATACTGAATGGGCAAGAACTGGAAGCATTCCCTTTGAAAACTGGCACAAGACAGGGATGCCCTCTCTCACCACTCCTATTGAGCATAGTGTTGGAAGTTCTGGCCAGGGCCATCAGGCAGGAGAAGGAAATAAAGGGTATTCAATTAGGAAAAGAGGAAGTCAAATTGTCCCTGTTTGCAGATGACATGATTGTATATCTAGAAAACCCGATCGTCTCAGCCCAAAATCTCCTTTAGCTGATAGGCAACTTCAGCAAAGTCTCAGGATACAAAATCAATGTGCAAAAATCACAAGCATTCTTATACACCAATAACAGACAAACAGAGAGCCAAATCATGAGTGAACTCCCATTCACAATTGCTTCAAAGAGAATAAAATACCTAGGAATCCAACTTACAAGGGACATGAAGGACCACTTCAAGGAGAACTACAAACCACTGCTCAATGAAATAAAAGAGGATACAACAAATGGAAGAACATTCCATGCTCATGGGTAGGAAGAATCAATATCATGAAAATGGCCATACTTCCCAAAGTAATTTATAGATTCAATGCCATCCCCATCTGGCTACCAGTGACTTTCTTCACAGAATTGGAAAAAACTACTTTAAAGTTCATATGGAACCAAAAAAGAGCCCACATTGCCAAGTCAATCCTAAGCCAAAAGAACAAAGGTGGAAGCATCACGCTACCTGACTTCAAACTATACTACAAGGCCACATTAACTAAAATAGCATGGTACTGGTACCAAAACACAGATATAGACCAATGGAACCAGAACAGAGCCCTCAGAAATAATGCCACATATCTACAACTATCTGATCTTTGACAAACCTGACAAAAACAAGAAATGGGGAAAGGATTCCCTATTTAATAAATGGTGCTGGGAAAACTGACTAGCCATATGTAGAAAGCTGAAACTGGATCCCTTCCTTACACCTTATACAACAATTAATTCAAGATGGATTAAAGACTTAAATGTTAGACCTAAAACCATAAAAACCCTAGAAGAAAACCTAGGCAATACCATTCGGGAGATAGGCATGGGCAAGGACTTCATGTCTAAAACACCAAAAGCAATGGCAACAAAAGCCAAAATTGACAAATGGGATCTAATTAAACTAAAGTGCTTCTGCACAGCAAAAGACACTACCATCAGAGTGAACAGGCAACCTACAGAATGGGAGAAAATTTTTGCAATCTACTCATCTGACAAAGGGCTAATATCCAGAATCTACAATGAACTCAAACAAATTTACAAGGAAAAACCAAACAACCCCATCAAAAAGTGGGTGAAGGATATGAACAGACACTTCTCAAAAAAAGACACATGCAGCCAAAAGACACATGAAAAAATGCTCATCATCACTGGCCATCAGAGAAATGCAAATCGAAACCACAATGAGATACCATCTCACACCAGTTAGAATGGCAATCATTAAAAAGTCAGGAAACAACAGGTGCTGGAGAGGATGTGGAGAAATAGGAACACTTTTACACTGTTGGTGGGACTGTAAACTAGTTCAACCATTGTGGAAGTCAGTGTGGCGATTCCTCAGGGATCTAGAACTAGAAATACCATTTGACCTAGCCATCCCATTACTGGGTATATACCCAAAGGAATATAAATCATGCTGCTATAAAGACACATGCACATGTATGTTTATTGTGGCACTATTCACAATAGCAAAGACTTGGAACCAACCCAAATGTCCAACAATGATAGACTGGATTAAGAAAATGTGGCACATATACACCATGGAATACTATGCAGCCATAAAAAAGGATGAGTTCATGTCCTTTGTAGGGACATGGATGAAGCTGGAGACCATCATTCTCAGCAAACTATCGCAGGGACAAAAAACCAAACACCGCATGTTCTCACTCATAGGTGGGAATCGAACAATGAGAACACATGGACAAGGGAAGGGGAACATCACACACTAGGGCCTGTTGTGGGGTGGGGGGAGGGGGGAGGGATAGCATTAGGAGATATACCTAATGTTAAATGACGAGTTAATGGGTGCAGCACAACAACATGGCACATGTATACATATGTAACAAACCTACACATTGTGCACATGTACCCTAAAACTTAAAGTATAATTAAAAAAATAATAACATTCAATGATAAAAAAGAAAAAAGAAAAATTACCTACTGGGTACAGCATTTACTATTTGGGTGATGGCCACACTAGATGTCTAAACCCCACCACTATGCAATATATTTATGTAGCAAACCTGCACATGTACTTCCTTAATTTATAGAAATAGAAAAACTAAAAATTAACAAAATACTTATTGAAATCTTCCCAAATCTTGGGAGAGATATGGGCATCCAGATTCATTATGTTTAGAGAACTGAAAGCAAGATCAACCCAAAGAAAATTATTTTGAGACTCATGATCATACTGTGAAAAGTGAAGGATAAAGAGAGTATCTTTTCTCAAATATATTTAATTTTTAAGTTAACAAAAAAATTGTATCTATCTTATAGAACATGGTGTTTTGAAATATCTGTACATTGTGGAGTGGCTAAATCAAGCTAACTGACATTGTTATTACTTCACATATGTACCATACCTTTTTTGGTGAGAGAACTTAAAATCTAATCTCTAGTAATTTTCAAGAATACATTATTATTAACTAATTATGTAGTATAACCATTTTTACAATAGATCTATTGAACTTATTTCTCCTGTCTAACTGAAATTTGGACCAGCATCTCTGATCATTCTTTGACCAACACCTCCCACACCTCCTCACTACCTTAACCCTGCACTGATAACCACCATAGCACTCTTTACTGCTATGAATTCAACCCTTTTAGCTTTCTGATGTAAGAGAGATTATAGGGTATTTGTCTTTTTGTGCCTTGCTTATTTCACCTAATGTAATGTCCTCCAGGTTCATCCATATTATTGTAGTTGACAGGATTTTGTTCTTTTTTTAAGGATGAATAGTATTCCATTGTGTATATATACCACATTTTCTTTATTCAGATAAAGAAAGTATTGATGGACAATTAAGTTGATTCCATCTCTTAATTATTGTGAGGAAGGCAGCAAGGAACATGGGAGAATATATGTTTTTTCAAAATACTCATTTATTTATTTTGGATATATTCCCAGGTGTGGGATGTCTGGATCATATGACAGTTGTAGTTTTTCAGGGGAACTTTTTTGGGGAACCTTTATAATGTTTTCCATAATGACAGTACTGATTTACACTCACACCAACTGTGTACAAGGGTTTCATCTTCTGCAAATTCTTGCCAGTACTTGTTATCTTTTGTCTTTTTGATGGTAATCATTCTAAAAGGTGTGAAGTCACATCTCATTGTGGTTTTGATTTGCATTTCTCTAATGATTAGTGATTTTGAGTAGATTTTTTGTATGCCTGGTGGCCATTTGTATGTCATCTTTTGAGAAATGTCTATTCTGGTTCTTTGCTCATTTGTAAATCATATTATTTGTTTTCTTTTTATATTTTAAGTACTTACATATTTTGGATATTAACCTCTTATCTTATATGGGGTTTGCAAATACTTTTTTCCCATTCCATAGGTTGTCTTTTAACTCTTTTCATAATTTCCTTGGCTATGCATAACCTTTTCAGTTTAATGTAATTCTACTTGTTTATTTTTGCTTTTATTGCCTGTCCTTTTGGATCATATACAAAAAAAATTGCTTGGACTAATGCTATGGAACATTTCTCTTATGTTTTCTTCTAGTAATTTTACATTTTTTGTCTTATGTTTAAGTCTTTAAGCAATTTTGAGTTGATTTTTGTATATGGTGTGAGATAAGGATCTAATTTTATGGTTTTGCATGTGGATATCCAGTTTTCCCAACACTATTTTTTTTTTTTTTAGACGGAGTCTCACTCTGTTGCCCAGGCTGGAGTGCAGTGGCATGATCTTGGCTCACTGCAAGCACCAACTCCTGGGTTCACACCATTCTCCTGCCTCAGCCTCCTGAGTATCTGGGACTACAGGTGCATGCCACCATGGCCGGCTAATTTTTTGTATTTTCAGTAGAGATAGGGTTTCACTGTGTTAGCCACGATGGTCTTGATCTCCTGACCTTGTGATCCACCTGCCTCAGCCTCCCAAAGTGCTGGGATTACAGGTGTGAGCCACTGCGCCTGGCCTTCCCAACACTATTTATTGAAGAGAATGTTTTTCTCCCAGTGTGTGTTAATAGCAACTTTATTGAAAATCGTTTGACCATACTACATGGATTTTTTTTTTCTGAGCTTGCTATTAAAGAGAGACTCTTGAAAGTGGTAAGAAAAGGGAGACTAATCACATACAAGTAAACCTCCATAAGGTTATCAGTAGATTTCTCAATAGAAATTTTACAAGCCACAAAGGAGTAGGATTATATATTCTAAGTGCTGAAAGAAAAAAGGCAACCAAGAATACTCATTCCAGCAAAGCTGTCCCAGCTCTCATCCCAGCAAAGCTGAATGAGAGATAAAGAGAGTCCCAAAGAAAAGCTGAGGTAGTTCATAACTAGTCCTGTCTTACAAGAAATGCTATAGGGAGTTCTTTGGGTTGAAATGAAAGGACACTAAAAAGATGAAAATACATGAAATGATAAAACTCACTGGAAAAGGTAAATATGTAGTGAAGAGCAGAAAACTCTAATATTGTAATGGTGTGTATAAGTCATTTTAACTCTAGTATAAAAATTAAAAGAGAAAATTGTCAAATATAATTATAGCTATAATAATCTGTTAATGGATACACAATCTGAAATAATGTAAAGTGTGATATCAATAGCATGTTATTGATGGAAGAAAGGAAAGAAGAGGTTAGAGGAGAAGTCAAAGTGTAATTTTTGTATATGATTAAAGTTATTATCAGCTTCAACTAGAATGTTATAAATAAGATGCTTTATGCGAGCTTGTGACATCACAAAGAAAAAGCCTCTAATTGATACAGAAAAGATTAAGAGAAGAAAATGAAAGCATACCACAAGAAGAGATCAATAAATCAAAAAGGAACACAGCAAGAGAAGAAGAAAGGTACAAAGGAATTACAAAACAGTCAGAAAGTAATTAACAAAATGGAAGTAGTAAGTCCTTACCTGTCAATAATTACTTTAAAAGTAAATGGTTTAAATTCTGCAATCAAAAGACACAGACTGGATGAATAGATTAAAAAAACAAAAAGCAAGAAGATTCTACCACATGGCTGCCTACAAGGAACTCACTTCAGTTTTAACAACACAGCTGGGATGAAAGTGAAGGGATGGAAAAATATATTCCATTCAGATAGTAAATAAAGGAATGCAGGAGTGGCTATACTTATATCAGACAAAAGAATCTTTTATTCTAAAACTGACACAGACACAAAAATTCACTGTATAATGTTAAAGGGATCAGTTCCTTCAAGAGGATATGACAGTTGTTAACATTTAAGAATTTAGCATCGGACCAGGTGCAGTGGCTGACGCCTGTAATCCCAGAACTTTGGGAGGCCGAGGTGGGTGGATCACGAGGTCAGGAGATCGAGACCATCCTGGCTAACACGGTGAAACCCCGTCTCTACTAAAAATACAAAAAATTAGCCGGGCGTGGTGGTGGGTGCCTGTAGTCCCAGCTACTCGGGAGGCTGAGGCAGGAGAATGGCGTGAACCCTGGAGGCAGAGCTTGCAGTGAGCCGAGATTGCACCACTGCCCTCCAGCCTGGGCAACAGAGCGAGACTCCGTCTCAAAAAAAAAAAAAAAAAACGAACATAATATCAAAGCACCTAAATATATTTTAGGTACAAATATTAACAAAACTGACGAGAAAGATATGACCACTCAATAATAGTAAGGGACATCAGAACCCCACTTTCAACAATAGATAGACCATCCAGACAGAAAAAAAATATAGGACTTGAATAACATTGTAGTTCAAATGGCCCAAACAGACATATTTCATCTAACAGCAGCAGAATACACATTTTTTCAAGTCTATAAAAAATTTTCTTCAGGATAGGTTATATGCTGGTCAACAAAAGAAGTCTGAACTTTAAGAACGTTGATATCATCTCATATGTATATACTTTGACAACAGTAGTATAAAGTTAGAAATCAGTTCCTGGAGGAATCTTGTAAAATTCACAAGTATGTGCATTTTGAACAACCAGTGGATAAAAGAAGAAATAAAAATGGAAAGCAAAAATATATTAAGATGAAGAAAAATAGAAACACAACATAGCCTATCTTATGGGTTGTAGTAAAAGCAGCTCTAAGGGTGAAGTTCATTGTGGTAAATGACTAACTTAATAACTAGAAAAAGAAGAATAAACTAAGCCCAAAGCTAGCATAATGAAGGAAATAATAATGATTAGCACAGAAATAAATGAAATTAGAAAGATGATAGACCTAAAAACAACAAATCTCTGACTTCACTCTCACCAACAATTTTACTCCTCGCTCATGCTTTGTGGAGTTTAGAGATACAAATTGATTAAAAAAGACATGCTTTTCCTTCTGTTAGAGGCAGCCCTCCTACAGTCATGCATGCACTCACATCAAAATACAAGCCTTTTGTCCTACCTACCCTTGACCTAGCTTAAATCACACACACATACACACACGCACATGACAATAGAAAAGGTAAACAAAACTAACAGTCGATTTTTTGAAAAGGTAAACAAAATTGACAAATCTTCAGCTAGAAGTAGTGAAAAAAGAGAGAAGATTCAAATAGTATTACAAATGAACGAGGAGGCATTACCAATGACACCACAAAAATGCAAAAAATCATGAGAGACTACTGTGAACATTATATGCCAACATATTGGATAACCTAGAAGAAATTGATAAATTCTTAGAAATACACAACCCACTAAGACTGAATCCTGAATAAATAGAAAATCTTAACATGGCAATAATGAATAAAGAGATTGCATCAGAAAAAAAAAAAAAAAACTCCCAACAAATAAAAACCCAGGACCAGATGGCTTTATAGTGAATTTTACCAAACATTTAAAGTAGAATTAATGCCAGTCATTTTTCCAAAATTTGAAGAGAAGTGAACACTTCCAAACTCATTTTATGAGGACAGTGTTACCTTGATACCAAAGCTAGACAAGGACAGTACAAGAAAATGAAGTACTGGTCAATATCCTTGATACATATATGCAAATTGCACAACAAAATAATAGCAAACCAATTTCAGCAGCACATTAAAAAGATCCTATGCTATGATAGGGTAGGATTTATCACAGGGGTGAAAGTATGATTTCATTATAACCACATTAACAGAATGAAGGTTTAAAAATCATGATTGATCACACACAGAAAACCATTTGAGAAAATTCAATATCCTGTTACAATACCATCTCTCAACAAATTAGTTATAGAAGGAATGCGCTTCAACATTATAAAGACCATGTATGATAAATCCACAGCTAACATCATACTCAGTGGTGAAAAGTTGAAAAGTTTCCCTCTACCTCAGGAACAGAACAGGGTGCCCACTCAGAACACTTCTATTCAGCATATAAGTGGAGGTCCTAGCCAGAGCAATTAGGCAAGAAAAATAAATAAAATATTCAAATTTGAAAGGAAGAAGTTACTTTATTTCTGTTCACAGATGACATAATTGTATATAGAACACCCTAAAAATGCCATCAAAAAACTGTTAGAACTAGTAAATGAGTTCAGTAAAGTTGCAGACTGCAAAATAAACATTTTAAAAAATCAGGTGTGCTTCTATACACTAACAACAATCTGAAAAATAAATCAAGGAAGCAATCCCATTTATAATGGCATCAAAAACAGGAATAAGTTTAACCAAGGAGGTGTAAAATCTGTACAATGAATACTATAAGACGTTTGTGAAAGAAACTGAAAGACAAGAATTTAAACATATCCCTAGTTTATGAATTGCAACGATTTGTATTGTCCATACCACCCAAACTGAGCTACAGATTTAGTGCCATCCCCATTAAAGTTCCAAAGGTGCCTTTCACTGAAATATAAAAGAAATGCTAAAATTCCTGTGGAACCTCAAAAGACCCCAAGTAGCAGAAGCAATCTTGAGAATGAAGATCAAAGCTTACACATTTACACTCCCTGTTTTGAAACTATATCATAAAAAGTGATAGTAATATAAACAGGGTGATACTGGCATAAAAGCAGACATGTAGACCAAGGGAACAGAATAGATACCTCAAAAATAAACACACATGTATATGATTAACTGATTTTTGACAAGGATGCCAAGAATAAAAAATGGTTAAAGGACAGTCTCTTTAATAAATGATGTTGGGAAAATTGAATATCCACATGTAAAATAATGAAATTGGATCCTTACACCATACTCATAAATTAAGTCTGAATGTTTTAAAGACTTAAATATAAGACCTGAAACTATAAAACTCTTATAAGAAAGCATAGGAAAAAAGTTTTTTGACATTGGCTTTGGCAGTGATTTTTTGGATATGACACCAAAGCACAGACTATAAAAACAGAAACAAGTGGGACTGCATCAACCTAAAATGTTTTGCACAGCCAGGGAAACAATCAATAGAGTGAAAAGCCACCTTATGAAATGGGAATAAATTTGCAAATTTGTTAAGCAGAATTGGCTTACATGATCATAAGGCAAAGTCCCATGATGGGCCATCTGCAAGCTGAGGAAGAAAGAAGCCAGTAGTGACTCAGTGTGAGTCTAAAAGCCTCAAAAGTAGGGAATCCAACAGCCTTCAGTCTGTAGTCAAAGGCCCGAGATCCCCCGGCACACCACTGATGTAGGAGTCCAAAGGTTGAAGAACTTGGGAGTCTGATGTCCAAGGGTAGGTGGAACAATGGATGGAAGCATCTAGCACAGGAGAAAGTTGAAAGCCAGAAGACTCAGCAAGCCAGCTTATCCCATCTTTTTACACCTGCTTTGTTCTAGCCACACTGGTGGCTGATTGGATGGTGCCCACCCACATTGAGGGTGGGTCTTCATCTCCCAGTCCACTGACTCAAATGTTAATCTTCTCTGGCAACACCCTCACAGACACACCCAGAAACAAAACTTTACCAGCTATCCAGGCATCCTTCAATCCAATTAAGTTGACACCTAGTATTAACCATCACACTTAGTAAAGTAAGAGTCTCACACACACAAGCATATGTATGTCTGAATGACTACATCGTTGGGTTTATAATATAAATCATAATAGCAAAAGATAGGAAATAAAACTAAACTAGAATAATTTTGCTTTATTTTACTGACAATAAGTCAGTACTTACTTGAAGGATATTATTTTCAGTTTAAGATTCATATTATAATACTCAATGCAGCCATTAAAATCTAACTTATAAATATAACTAAAAAATCAAGAGGTAAATATAAAATGTATACATTTGATGCAAAGAAGGTAGTAAAGAAGGAAGAGTGGAATAAAAAATAAATGAGAAAAATTAAATCAAAAAGCAAAATGGCAGGTCTAAATCCTAACATATTGATTATTATTCAAACAATTAAATACTTATCAAATATTATTTGTTTAATAAATACAATGTATTAATATTAATAATTAAAATAAATATGAAGGAGTAGACATTCTAATTAAAAGATAGAGATTGTCAAATTGGTAAAAAAAATAGATTCCAACTATATGCTATTTATAGATGAGGCACTTTAAATTCAAAGACAAATATAAGTTTAAAGTAAAAAGTTGGGAAAAGTTACAACATGCAAACAGTAAGCGTAAGAGAGCTGGAATAAGTACATCAACATCAGGCAAAATAGACTAAGAAAGGAATAATGCAAAGAAAGACAAGTCATAAGGATAAAAGTGTCAATACATCTGGAAGAAATAACATAATGTATTTTTACCTAAAAACAGAGCCACAGAACTGGCAAAATTGGAAGGCCTGATAGATAACTTCATACTCATTCTGCAATAAATTATAGAAAAAAGTAGGTGGAAAAATCTGTAAGGATGTTAAACACTACCAACCAAATCGACCTAACTTATATAGAAAATCCTGGTCAACAATAGCAGTGTGCACATTCTTTTAAAATATACATGAAAATAGTCCATATGTTAGACTGTGAAAGTACTTGCTTGTTCTCTGGTGAGCAGGTATGTGTAAACCTACCCTCAAGGGCTAAGTGAGCTGAGAGGCAAAAAAAAAAAAAAAAAAAAAATACAAATCCAATTTCTCAGAAAAGAAATATTTAATAGGGACTTATGAACAGAAGCATTGCTCGGAGAGGCTGTGAGATGGTGGATCCTTGCATCTACTCTCTGAAAAACATCCTTTATGTATCAAGCTTTTAGTGTGAAACAGGTACAGATGGTCACACTTCAGACTTTCTTGCCAACACTTGTGATCACTGGGGAGGTTAGATAAGCATCTTTATGAGGCGTTGTCTCAAGACCTTGCTGCAGAACACATTGGTATGCAGGAGTCAAATATCAGTCATCATGGTAGTTTTGCTTCCAGATGGCATCATTCTTGCAATGCAGCAGGCTATTTTCCTATGCTCCACACTTTAAAACCAGCACTTACATTTTCTTTATACACCATGGAATACTAGGCAGCCATAAAAAAGGATAAGTTCATGTCCTTTGCAGGGACGTGGATGATGCTGGAAACCATTTTTCTCAGCAAACTAACACAGGAACAGAAAACCAAATACCACATCTTCTCACTCATAAGTAGTAGTTGAACAATGAGAACACATGACACAGGAAGGGGAACATCATACACCACTGCCTGTCACGGGGTGGGGAGCTAGGGGAGGGCGAGCATTAAGAGAAATACCTAATGTAAATGACGGATTGATGGGTACAGCAAACCACCATGGCACGTGAATACCTGTGTAACAAACCTGCCCGTTTTGCACATGTACCCCAGAACTTAAAGTGTATATGTATATACAGCACTTACAATCTCACATGCCTACCTTTCTCATGATAGTCCCTGGGCTTAGAGGGAGGGTGCTTGATATTTTATAGCTTTAGCAGCAGTGCATTGGCTCCACTGAAGGCAAATGTTGCAGCAACAGAAAAGGCAGAAACAGGATAGTAAACAACACATAACACCTAAACCAAGAAGCAGCTTCTGCCCGCAGATACCCCAGGACCCAAAAAATCCATGAAGCTGATCATTCATGGTGGGAGTTTGGTCTGAGAGATTGGTTATTTGGTATTTGGGATTTCATATCAGTCATTAATTTAGTGACATTTTCTGATGCATCAAGGATATTAACATAGCATTCATTCATTCGTTAGGATCACGCAAGTCCCCCCTTGTGCAACAGTGAATATGTCAAAACCATGCAATTTTGGACAGCGTTTCTCATGGAGTAACTTGTGTATTTAAAAGAGAGATTTTCATGAAGCGATCGTTCAAATTTTTCTTTGTATAATTTGTTAGAGCTTCCATATGCCAAATAACATCTTCAGTGCCCCGTTGAGGAAGAAAAGCATGACTATACCAATGGAAAACAGATAGGACTCAGCAGGATTTCAAATGAGGGAGATACACAGGCTTTGTAAGGCTTTGAACTATCTGGCCTTGTGCCCATGTATAACCCAAAGAACATCTTCCTCACAATTGGGGTGAGGGGTGGTGGTAAAGAGGGTAACCAAGGCCATAAGTTGGTGCCACATATCCAAAGTGTTTCATTTGGGACCAGCGAATAGATTCCTGGATGTAGTGCCCATTCTGTAGCAAGTACTAATCAGTACTTTGTAATATTATGTAAACATCTGTATCTTGGTATCCATCTCCTATCCTTGTTTAATTTGGCCAATTATCTTTAAAATGATTCTTTGGTTCACAGTATAGTGCAGGGCAAGTGACTAAGCTGACCAAAAGATGGAGTTAGCCAAAGAAACTCATTCCATATTTGGGTTATATCATTGTGGTATCTGGTCATTTTGTTCTTTAATTGGGGTATTACCAGTGGAGAGTGAGTGAGTTAGTTTCAATGTCAGAAAAACTCTTCCCATGTCCATTTTCAGAAAGGGTGGTATTAATATTAATGGGCCATTCAGTGATTTTATCTCTAGTCATACTTGAACTTAATGCCATTATGTAATTTTGGGAAGTGATGATATATTCCTCATATTCTATCCAGTCCTGCCCTTGGAAGGGAGATACCCACCATGGCAGGCCAGAATCATCAGAGAATGGTATGAGACTGCATACCCAAAAGGTGTTTTTCTGTAAGCCATCATCATAGTCTTGGGCCCATTATAGGTTTCATTCGTGGGCAACAGCTGATGAGAGTAGTGACAGAAAATAACAACTAAGACCAAAAGGAAAAAAAACAACAACAACAACAACTTAGTGGATACTTGCAAGGAAAGATTTTCTTCATCTTTTAGAATAATGTTAGTTGGCATATTTTTTTTTCTGTTTCTGTGAAGTTTTTTTTTTTCTGTTCCTGTTTCTGTTTTCTGCTTCGTTGGTATTTTGATAGGGATTTCATTGAATCTGTAGATTGCTTTGGGTAGTATGGACATTTTAACAATATTGATTTTCCTATCCATGAACATGGAATAATTTATATGCAGCCACAAAAATGAGAAAAACAGTGTTATCCTAATGAAAAAGAACAGATTTGAAGGCATCCCATTACCTGACTTCAAATTATACTACAGAGCTATAGTAACTACAACAGCACAGTACTGGCATAAAAGCACATAGACCAATGGAACAGAACAGGGAACCCAGAAACAAACTCATCAAAAATGAGTTCAGTTGTTAGGATCACACACGTCCTCTGTTGTGCAGCAGTGGTACTGGCGTAAAAACAGAAACAGAGACCAGTGGAACAAAATAGAGATCTTAGAAACAAACTCATTGGAAATGAATTCAGTTGTTATGATCACATATTCCCCCCAACCTTGTACACTTGTTTGCTCTTTGGTTGTAACTTATTTTCTAGAGGAGCATGCTTAATTCAAGCAAGAATTTACTTTCCTCAGAATTTAGAATTGGAACAAGAGCCTGAGACAGCTGCTGGTGAACTCTAGAGCTTTTGGGTTGTACAAGGGTTGAACAAAATGTTTGGTTGTGGGAAAATAGTAGAATCCAGGCTTTATAGAGAATGGAGGAACAGAAGAGTGGAAACAATAAGTAAGTCATGTGGTTTCCAAGAGAGACAGAGAAACTCACGGATGAGACAGTAAAACTAGCAAATTGACAACTTATTTCTCATGAGTCTGTCTGTTCTTTCTACACATTTGGTCCCTTTCTACACATTTGCCCCTTTCCTGCCGATAAAATTACAGTTTTACTTCAGCTGGCTAAGTGGGTTTCTCTTTCTTTAACCTCACCTTGCCCTTAGATGGGAAGGACTTGTCAGTTCCAGTGTATGCTGAATATAAAAATCATTTCTTTTTTTTATTTTTATTTATAATTTTTGTATTATACTTTAAGTTTTAGGGTACATGTGCACAATGTGCAGGATTGTTTCATATGTATACATGTGCCATGTTGCTGTGCAGCACCCATTAATTCGTCATTTAACATTAGGTATATCTCCTAATGCCATCCCTTCCCCCTCCCCCCACCCCACGACAGGCCACAGTGTGTGATGTTCCCCTTCCTGTGTCCATGTGTTCTCATTGTTCACTTCCCACCTATGAGGGAGAACATGCGGTGTTTGGTTTTTTATCCTTGCGATAGTTTGCTGAGAATGATGATTTCCAGCTTCATCCATGTCCCTACAAAGGACCTGAACTAATCATTTTTATGGCTGCATATTATTCCATGGTGTATATGTGCCACATTTTCTTAATCCAGTCTATCATTGTTGGACATTTGAGTTGGTTCCAAATCTTTGCTATTGTGAATAGTGCCGCAATAAACATACTTGTGCATGTGTCTTTATAACGGCATGTTTTATAATCCTTTGGGTACATACCCAGTAATGGGATGGCTGGGTCAAATGGTATTTCTAGTTCCAGATCCCTGAGGAATCGCCACACTGACTTCCACAATGGTTGAACTAGTTTACAGTCCCACCAACAGTGTAAAAGTGTTCCTATTTCTCCACATCCTCTCCAGCACCTGTTGTTTCCTGACTTTTTAATGATTGCCATTCTAACTGGTGTGAGATGGTATCTCATTGTGGTTTCGATTTGCATTTCTCTGATGGCCAGTGATGATGAGCATTTTTTCAGGTGTCTTCTGGCTGCATAAATGTCTTCTTTTGAGAAGTGTCTGTTCATATCCTTTGCCCACTTTTTGATGAGGTTGGTTGTTTTTTCCTTGTAAATTTGTTTGAGTTCATTGTAGATTCTGGATTTTAGCCATTTGTCAGATGAGTAGATTGCAAAAATTTTCTCCCATTCTGTAGGTTGTCTGTTCACTCTGAAGGTAGTTTCTTTGGCTGTGCAGAAGCTCTTGAGTTTAATTAGATCCCATTTGTCAATTTTGGCTTTTGTTGCCATTGCTTTTGGTGTTTTAGACATGAAGTCCTTGCCCATGCCTATGTCCCGAATGGTATTGCCTAGGTTTTCTTCTAGGGTTTTTCTGGTTTTAGGTCTAACATTTAAATCTTTAATCCATCTTGAATTAATTTTTGTATAAGGTGTAAGGAAGGGACCCAGTTTCAGCTTCCTACATATGGCTAGTCAGTTTTCCCAGCACCATTTATTAAATAGGGAATCCTTTCCCCATTGCTTGTTTTTGTCAGGTTTGTCAAAGATCAGATAGTTGTAGATATGTGGCATTATTTCTGAGGGCTCTGTTCTGGTTCCATTGGTCTATATCTCTGCTTTGGTACCATTGCCATGCTGTTTTGGTTACTGTAGCCTTGTAGTATGGTTTGAAGTCAGGTAGCGTGATGCCTCCAGCTTTGTTCTTTTGGCTTAGGATTGACTTGGCAATGTGGGCACTTTTTTGGTTCCATATGAACTTTAAAGTAGTTTTTTCCAATTCTGTGAAGAAAGTCATTGGTAGCTTGATGGGAATGGCATTGAATGTATAAATTACCTTGGGCAGTATGGCCATTTTCACGATATTGATTCTTCCTACCCATGAGCATGGAATGTTCTTCCATTTGTTTGTATCCTCTTTTATTTCATTGAGCAGTGGTTTGTAGTTCTCCTTGAAGAGGTCCTTCACGTCCCTTGTAAGTTGGATTCCTAGGTATTTTATTCTCTTTGAAGCAGTTGTGAATGGGAGTTCACTCATGATTCAGCTCTCTGTCTGTTATTGGTGTATAAGAATGCTTTTGATTTTTGCACATTGATTTTGTATCCTCAGACTTTGCTGAAGTTGTTTATCAGCTTAAGGAGATTTTGGGCTGAGACGATCGGGTTTTCTAGATGTACAATCATGTCATCTGCAAACAGGGACAATTTGACTTCCTCTTTTCCTAATTGAATACCCTTTATTTCCTTCTCCTGCCTGATTGCCATGGCAGAACTTCCAACACTATGTTGAATAGGAGTGGTGAGAGAGGGCATCCCTGTCTTGTGCCAGTTTTCAAAGGGAATGCTTCCAGTTTTTGCCCATTCAATATGATATTGGCTGTGCGTTTCTCATAGATAGCTCTTATTATTTTGAGATACATCCCATCAATACCTAATTTATTGAGAATTTTTAGCATGAAGGGCTGTTGAATTTTGCCAAAGGCCTTTTCTGCATTTATTGAGATAATCATGTGGTTTCTTTCGTTGGTTCTGTGTATATGCCGAATTACGTTTATTGATTTGCATATGTCGAACCAGCCTTGTATCCCAGGGATGAAGCCCACTTGATTATGGTGGATAGGCTTTTTGATGTGCTGCTGGATTCAGTTTGCCAGTATTTTATTGAGGATTTTTGCATCGATGTTCATCAGGGATATTGGTCTAAAATTCTCTTTTTTGGGTGTGTCTCTGCCAGGCTTTGGTATCAGGATGATGCTGACCTCATAAAATGAGTTAGGGAGGATTCCCTTTTTTTCTATTGATTGGAATAATTTCAGAAGGAATGGTACCAGCTCCTCCTTGTATCTCTGGTAGAATTCGGCTGTGAATCCATCTGGTCCTGGACTTTTTTTGGTTGGTAAGCGATTAATTATTGCCTCAATTTCAGAGCCTCTTATTGGTCTATTCAGAGTTTCAACTTCTTCCTGGTTTAGTCTTGGGAGGGTGTATGTGTCAAGGAATTTATCCATTTCTTCTAGATTTTCCAGTTTATTTGCATAGAGGTGTTTATAGTATTCTCTGATGGTAGTTTGTATTTCTGTAGGATCGGTGGTGATATCCCCTTTATCATTTTTTACTGCGTCTATTTAATTCTTCTCTCTTTTCTTCTTTGTTAGTCTTGCTAGCAGTCTATCAATTTTGTTGCTCTTTTCAAAACCCCATCTCCTGGATTCATTGATTTTTTGAAGGGTTTTTTATGTCTCTATTTCCTTCAGTTCTGCTCTGATCTGAGTTATTTCTTGCCTACTGCTGGCTTTTGAATGTGTTTGCTCTTGCTTCTCTAGTTCTTTTAATTGTAATGTTAGGGTGTCAATTTTAGATCTTTCCTGCTTTCTCTTGTGGGCATTTAGGGCTATAAATTTCCTTCTACACACCGCTTTGAATGTGTCCCAGAGATTCTGGTATGTTGTGTCTTTGTTCTCATCATCTTTGTTTCTGCCTTCATTTTGTTGTGTACCCAGTAGTTATTCAGGAGCAGGTTGTTCATTTTCCATGTAGTTGAGCGGTTTTGAGTGAGTTTCTTAATCCTGAGTTCTAGTTTGATTGCACTGTGGTCTGAGAGACAGTTTGGTATAATTTCTGTTCTTTTACATTTGCTGAGGAGTGCTTTGCTTCCAACTACGTGGTCAGTTTTGGAATAGGTGTGGTGCTGAAAAGAATGTATATTCTGTTGATTTGGGGTGGAGAGTTCTGTAGATGTCTATTAGGTCTGCTTGGTGAAGAGCTGAGTTCAGTTCCTGGATATCCTTGTTAACTTTCTGTCTCATTGATCTGTCTAATGTTGACAGTGGGGTGTTAATGTCTCCCATTATTATTGTATGGGAGTCTAAGTCTCTTTGTAGGTCTCTAAGGACATGCTTTATGAATCTGGTGCTCCTGTATTGGGTGCATATATATTTAGGATAGTTAGCTCTTCTTGTTGAATTGATCCCTTTACCCTTATGTAATGGCCTTCTTTGTCTCTTTTGATCTTTGTTGGTTTAAAGTCTGTTTTATTCGAGACTAGGATTGCAACCCCTGCCTTTTTTTGTTTTCCATTTGCTTGGTAAATCTTCCTCCATCCCTTTATTTTGAGCCTATGTGTGTCTCTGCAGGTGAAATGGGTTTCCTGAATACAGCACACTGATGGGTCTTGACTCTTTATCCAATTTGCCAGTCTGTGTCTTTTAATTGGAGCATTTAGCCTATTTACATTTAAGGTTAATATTGTTATGTGTGAATTTGATCCTGTCATTATGATGTTAGCTGGTTATTTTGCTCGTTAGTTGATGCAGTTTCTTCCTAGCCTCGATGGTCATTTTTTAAAAATTTTTTAATTATGATTATACTTTAAGTTTTAGGGTACATGTGCACAATGTGCAGGTTAGTTACATATGTATACATGTGCCATGCTGGTGTGCTACACCCATTAACTTGTCATTTAGCATTAGGTATATCTCCTAATGCTATCCCTCCCCGCTCCCCCCACCCCACAACAGTCCCCAGAGTGTGATGTTGCCCTTCCTGTGTCCATGTGTTCTCATTGTTCAGTTCCCATCTATGAATGAGAATATGCGGTGTTTGGTTTTTTGTCCTTGGGATAGTTTACTGAGAATGATGATTTCCAATTTCATCCATGTCCCTACAAAGGACATGAACTCATCATTTTTTATGGCTGCATAGTATTCCATGGTGTATATATGCCACATTTTCTTAATCCAGTCTATCATTGTTGGACATGCGGGTTGGTTCCAAGTCTTTCCTATTGTGAATAGTGCCACAATAAACATACGTGTGCATGTGTCTTTATAGCAGCATGATTTATAGTCCTTTGGGTATATATCCAGTAATCGGATGGCTGGGTCAAATGGCATTTCTAGTTCTAGATCCCTGAGGAATCACCACACTGACTTCCACAATGGTTGAACTAGTTTACAGTCCCACCAACAGTGTAACAGTGTTCCTATTTCTCCACACCCTCTCCAGCACCTGTTGTTTCCTGACTTTTTAATGATTGCCATTCTAACTGGTGTGAGACGTGGTTTTGATTTGCATTTCTCTGATGGCCAGTGATGATGAGCATTTTTTCTTGTGTCTTTTGGCTGCATAAATGTCTTCTTTTGAGAAGTGTCTGTTCATATCCTTTGCCTACTTTTTGATGGGGTTGTTTGTTTTTTTCTTGTAAATTTGTTGGAGTTCATTGTAGATTCTGGATAATAGCCCTTTGTCAGATGAGTAGGTTGTGAAAATTTTCTCCCATTTTGTAGGGTGCCTGTTCACTCTGATGGTAGTTTCTTTGGCTGTGCAGAAGCTCTTGAGTTTAATTAGATCCCATTTGTCAATTTTGGCTTTTGTTGCCATTGCTTTTGGTGTTTTAGACATGAAGTCCTTGCCCATGCCTATGGCCTGGATGCCTAGGTTTTCTTCTAGGGTTTTTATGGTTTTAGGTCTAATGTTTAAGTCTTTAATCCATCTTGAATTAATTTTTGTATAAGGTGTAAGGAAGGGATCCAGTTTCAGCTTTCTGCATATGGCTAGCCAGTTTTCCCAGCACCATTTATTAAATAGGGAATCCTTTCCCCATTGCTTGTTTTTCTCTGGTTTGTCAAAGATCAGATAGTTGTAGATATGCTGCGTTATTTCTGAGGGCTCTGTTCTGTTCCATTCATCTATATCTCTGTTTTGGTACCAGTACCATGCTGTTTTGGTTACTGTAGCCTTGTAGTATAGTTTGAAGTCAGGTAGCGTGATGCCTACAGCTTTGTTCTTTTGGCTTAGGATTGACTTGGCAATGCGGGCTCTTTTTTGTTCCATATGAACTTTAAAGTAGTTTTTTCCAATTCTGTGAAGAAAGTCATTAGTAGCTTGATGGGATGGCATTGAATATATAAATTACCTTGGGCAGTATGGCCATTTTCACAATATTGATTCTTCCTACCCATGAGCATGGAATGTTCTTCCATTTGTTTGTATCCTCTTTTATTTCATTGAGCAGTGGTTTGTAGTTCTCCTTGAAGAGGTCCTTCACGTCCCTTGTACGTTGGATTCCTAGGTATTTTATTCCCTTTGAAGCAATTGTGAATGAGAGTTCACTCATGATTTGGCTCTCTATGTTTGTCTGTTATTGGTGTATAAGAATGCTTGTGATTTTTGCACATTGATTTTGTATCCTGAGACTTTGCTGAAGTTGCTTATCAGCTTAAGGAGATTTTGGGCTGAGAAAATGGGGTTTTCAATCAATAGAAAAAGAGGGAATCCTCCCTAACTCATTTTATGAAGCCCGCGTCATCCTAATACCAAAGCCAGGCAGAGACACAACCAAAAAAAGGGAATTTTAGACCAATATCCTTGATGAACATTGATGCAAAAATCCTCAATAAAATACTGGTAAACCAAATCCAGCAGCACATCAAAAAGCTTATCCACCATGATCAAGTGTGCTTCATCCCTGGGATGCAAGGCTGGTTCAATATATGCAAATCAATAAATGTAATCCAGCATATAAACAGAACCAAAGACAAAAACCACATGAGTATCTCAATAGATGCAGAAAAGGCCTTTGACGAAATTCAACAACCCTTCATGCTAAAAACTCTCAATAAATTAGGTATTGATGAGACGTATCTCAAAATAATAAGAGCTATCTATGACAAACCCACAGCTAATATCATACTGAATGGGCAAAAACTGGAAGCCTTCCCTTTGAAAACTGGCATACGACAGGGATGCCCTCTCTCACCACTCCTATTCAACATAACGTTGGAAGTTCTGGCCAGGGCAGTTAAGCAGGAGAAGGAAATAAAGGGTATTCAATTAGGAAAAGAGGAAGTCAAATTGTCCCTGTTTGCAGATGACATGATTGTATATCTAGAAAGCCTCAATGGTCTTTACATCTTGGCATGTTTTTGCAGTGGCTGGTACCAGTTGTTCCTTTCCATGTTTAGTGCTTCCTTCAGGAGCTCTTTTAGGACAGGCCTGGTGGTGACAAAAATCTCTCAGCATTTGCTTGTCTGTAAAGGATTTTATTTCTTCTTCATTTATGAAGCTTAGTTTGGCTGGATATGAAATTCTGGGTTGAAAATTCTTTTCTTGAAGAATGTTGAATATTGGCCTCCACTCTCTTCTGGCTTGTAGAGTTTCTGCTGAGAGATCAGCTGTTGGTCTGATGGGCTTCCCTTTGTGGGTAACCCGACCTTTCTCTCTGGCTGCCCTTTACATTTTTTCCTTCATTTCAACTTTGGTGAATCTGACCATTATGTGTCCTGGAGTTGCTCTTCTCGAGGAGTATCTTTGTGACGTTCTCTGTATTTCCTGAATTTGAATGTTGGCCTGCCTTGCTAGATTGGGGAAGTTCTCCTGGATAATAACCTGCAGAGTGTTTTCTAACTTGGTTCCATTCTCCCCGTCACTTTCAGGTACACCAATCAGACATAGATTTGGTCTTTTTACATAGTCCCATATTTCTTGGAGGCTTTGTTCGTTTCTTTTTATATTTTTTTCTCTAAACTTCTGACTTCATTTCATTCATTTGATCTTCCATCACTGATACCCTTTCTACCAGTTGATCGCATTGGCTACGAGGCTTGTGCATTCGTCACGTAGTTCTCGTGCTGTGGTTTTCAGCTCCATCAGGTCCTTTAAGGACTTCTCTGCATTGGTTATTCTAGGTAGCCATTCATCTAATTTTTTTTCAAGGTTTTTAACTTCTTTGCCGTGGGTTTGAACTTCCTCCTTTAGCTCAGCGTAGTTTGATCGTCTGAAGCCTTCTTCTCTTAACTCGACAAAGTCATTCTCTGTCCAGCTTTATTCTGTTGCTGGTGAGGAGCTTCGTTCCTTTGGAGGAGAAGAGGCACTCTGATTTTTAGAGTTTCCAGTTTTTCTGCTCTGTTTTTTCCCCATCTTTGTGGTTTTATCTACCTTTGGTCTTTAATGATGTTGACGTACAGCTGGGGTTTTGATGTGTATGTCCTTTCTGTTTGTTAGTTTTCCTTCTAACAGTCAGGACCCTTTGCTGCAGGTCTGTTGGGGTTTGCTGGAGGTCCACTCCAGACCCTGTTTTCCTGGGTATCAGCAGCAGAGTCTGCAGAACAGTGGATATTGGTGAACAGCAAATGTTGCTGCCCGATCGTTCCTCTGGAAGTTTTGTCTCAGAGGAGTACCCATCTGTGTGACTTGTCAGTCTGTCCCTACTGGGGGTTGTCTCCCAGTTAGGATACTCAGGGGTCAGAGACCCACTTGAGGAGGCAGTCTGTCCATTCTCAGATCTCCAGTTGCGTGCTGGGAGAACCACTATTCTCTTCAAAGCTGTCAGACAGGGGCGTTTAAGTCTGCAGAGGTTTCTGCTGCCTTTTGTTTGGCTATGCCTTGCCCCCAGAGGTGGAGTCTACAGAGGCAGGCAGGCCTCCTTGAGCTGCGGTGGGCTCCACCCAGTTCGGGCTTCCAGGTGGCTTTGTTTACCTACTCAAGCCTCAGCAATGGCAGACGCCCCTCCCCCAGCCTCGCTGCTGCCCTGCAGTTTGATCTCAGACTGCTGTGCTAGCAATGAGCAAGGCTCCGTGGGCGTAGGACCCTCCAAGCCAGGCACAGGATATAATCTCCTGGTGTGCCATTTGCTAAGACCGTTGGAAGAGCGCAGTATTAGGGTGGGAGTGACCCGATTTTCCAGGTGCCGTCTGTCACCCCTTTCTTTGACTAGGAAAGGGAATTCCCTGACCCCTTGCGCTTCTCGGGTGAGGCGATGCCTCACTGTGCTTTGGGTCACACTTGGTGCGCTGCACCCGCTGTCCTGCACCCACTTTCCGACACTCCCCAGTGAGATGAACCTGGTACCTCAGTTGGAAATGCAGGAATCACCTGTCTTCTGTGTCACTCACACTGGGATCTGTAGACTGGAGCTGTTCCTATTTGGCCATCTTGGCTCCACCCTCCCCATCTCTTTTTTCTTTCTTTTTGCTGTATTAGTAGTTCACATCCCTTTCTCTGTTCTAGAATCATTTGACCAGTTTCTGAGTATACTGATGTCCAGGACCTATCCCAGAAAAATTAAAATATCTACGTGATGGAGTTCAGATATCATTACCATTTTAAAACCTTTCCAGGTGATTCTGAAGTATATCCAGGTTTGAGAGGCACTCATCTGTACATGATAGCTATCTAGTGTTCTAAGACAAGCACTGTCTGTCAATCTTATTTAATAGAGTTTTAGTCACATGTATGCTTATAAATGTCATGATTTTGGTATAATATGACAAATATATTTTATGGGGCACTGGATTTTGGTCAGCAGGTTTTATCTGTACTTTTGGCATCGTTTGGCATATGCCATTTTAACTGTAAAACATTTTGAAATTATATTGAGAAGTGTGTTGTTTGGAACTTTTATTATTATAAAATAAAATACAATCAAGTAATAGAAGATATTTTTATATTGGATGATAAAGATTATTTTATTGAAGAGAAAAAATACCTTTAGGTTGGAAAGGTAAATAATATGTAAAAATATGATAAAACTTAGATACAAGTAAGAATTCCTTCCCACCATGTCACCCCTTCAGCCTTCTTATTAGATACTATACTTCTGTACAGTAGTGCTTTGAATATGAATGAATAGTATTCTGTGACCTATCACCATTCCCTATGTTTTTCTTATTCCAGGTGACTCATTAAAATTTCATGAGCTTTCCAGCCTCCCACTTTGATAACACTGTGTTCATTTTATTTTCAGTTAGATATTGTACCATATAAAATATGTATTTGAAAAATCTTTTATGTAAGATCAACTTAAGAAAACTGTGTTGGGGGAACATTATTGCTCAAGGTCTAAAAAGAATAGGAGTTGAATTTTAAATTCTACTTTCTATTCAATTTAAATAGTAATTAATACTTTACATTTTTAGAAGTTGTAGAGAAATAATGACAGTATAATCAGTTACTTAGTATTAGTGTCTTAGACCAGGAAAATATTTGTAAACAAGCTTCAAACATCTTACAGTTTAAAAATCCGGATTATTGCTTCAAGGAAAGAAAATTCTAAAAGGATAATGGCAAATAGATTAAGGATAATTTATTGTTTAAAAATATATACAAGTCTCTTACATAGATAATTTTTGCCGTTTTCTCTTTCTCTAAGAACAGAAAAATAATCATTTCATTCTGTAGCACAAGGACTTACATGAAGATTTTTTTTCTAACAACGAAATTTGTTAAGAATTAGAATGGATTATTAGAGAAAGTTATAAAATCTCTTTCTCTTGATGTTTCTAAAAATAGAATCATAGCTCCTTTTCTTAGGATGTAAAGAATATTTCTTCCTAAGAGAAGAGGGATGAAAATAACCTGACCTCTCACAATCCCTTTCATCTGGCCTGTTTCATATTGCTTTGCTTGAGGAAAATATATGTCCAAAATCTCATTATGGTCTTGGCCAAAAGAAAAGAGGACTAAGGAATAACTTTAGAACAGAGCATGTACATAAAGTGCATAGAAAACACGCTGTTAATTTTCCATGAAGTCCTACTTCTGCATATTTATTGCTTTGGGCTTTACGAAAAATAAATAAGTTTCAATTTAATCAGTGTTGTTCAGTTGTCTTTTCTTAGAAACAATATAATATCTACTCTGGAGGCTGAAGTGTCTCTCAGTGTCTATAATAGTATACTTATTGGTGTTTTGGAGCATATAGAAATGCCCTTGATAAACCCTTTGGTTACAGATTAGCAGATGCAGTAGTGGTAAACAGAGAATTTAAGGAATCTATAATATATGATTGCCTTCATAGAAACTTATATAACAGGTATTTCCATGGGGTGATTCTCACCCTGCCAAAATTCAGGGTATGTATAGAATATAGGGAAAGCTTTATATATAAAGGGATACTTGTTCTGGTTATTGGAGTATTAATAAGTATTGAATCAATGATTTATCAAGGCCATGGTGATGTAAAAACTAAAAATGGAGGAACTTCTAGAGCATGGAGTTGTGCAGGAAATACAGGTATATGGGTGCTTTGAGGTCATATTTACTGAATGTCTTAGATCATTATTTTAAAGGAATTTGGTTGTCACAGAGCTTCAATTACTCTTTTATGGAATTTGTTTATTAAGAGATCAGAGATTGGCAAACTATGCTATTGGGTCAAATCCAGCCTACCACTTGTTTTTGTAAATCAGGTTTTACTGGAACACATCTACACCCACGTGTTTATGTGTTGTCTATGGCTGCTTTTGTACCACAATGGCAGAGTTGGGTAGTTCCAACAGAAATGTAAGGTCTGCAAAGCCTAATATATTTAGTATCTGACCTTTTAAGATAACCACCGCCATAGATGATCATTTTGCTATTTTGCTTTGTTTTGTTTTCCCTGTAAAATGGTCTGATCAGATTTATGACTTAGAAAACTAGCTTTGGCAGCCCTGAGAGGATATCAGCTTCTTGACATATGCTAGTTCTTGGGAAATAGGTGTGCTTCATAAGTTTTTTTTTTTTTTCTTAAGAATGGATGTGTGAATCAATGAATTACAAATTTATTAGGAAGTACTTCTGTGAGTTAAGAAGTAATTTTAGATTTCAGTTAAAATCTAATAAAGGCCTGAAATAGGGTGGTGGCAGGAAAGAGCAGAGAGAATATAATTTAAAAGTTATTTGAGAAATAGAATTAGCTGGACTTCATGTCATTTTAGTCAAAATCGTATGTTTGTTTGTTTTACCAGTGGCCCTTATTTTAAAGCTCTTCATTATGGGAATTTTTAAACATTTACAAAAGTAGGGATGAACAACTATGTAATTCACCCCCAGTCTCAACAATAGACATTTGCCAATCATGTTTTTATCTGCCCTTGCTCCTTAAAAACATGACACTGTTGCTGGAGTATTTCAAGTAAAACCAAGAACTAGTCTAAGGGTGATCAATACTGCTAAGCCTGCTAATAATCTCACTGCAGATATGGGTACACAATCAATGTTAGTATATTTCCTAGTTTAACTTAAAAGGTAGTTTGAACAGTGCTTGTCATAGAGTAGTGTAATGGCTCTTACCTAGGAAGGTTTTCCAAAATGCACATGCCTGGGACTATCCACAGACATTCTGATTTTATGGTTCTTGAGAAGTATTATGGTCATGCATTTTGAAAATATCCCAGAAGTTATTCCAGTGAACACCAAAGGCTGCAGAGTACTGGATTAGTTAAACACCTTGGCTGCATATCTTTATGGGTTGTACACACAAAAAACAGATGCTAAATTTTCGACCATTGCATCTTTTTGAGGCCTAAATCAATACCAAGGCTGTGAATACTATAACAGCAATACTATGTCTAAGCATTTTTAAATTCAGAAAGTTTGAAAACAGTGCAGTGGACACCTTATACATAGAGTAAACCTGTTTCTGTGATTGCCTGGGCCAGTTCTGTTATTGCCTGTTGTCCTAGAGTAATTGTTAATAGCACTCCATTTCACTCTGAAAAGGGTCCCAGTTACAAATATGATGGAATATGAAATGTCAATATTCACTAATGTAAGTATTCAGCCTACTTTTAGATCATAGAAAATGATTTGAATTTATGTCTGAAATAAAATGGAAACCCACTGAACAAAAGAATAATGTAATTCCAGTTTTGTTTCGAAAAGATCAGTGGTCAGTATTGGCAAATTGATTAAGGGCAGCAAGGGTATCCCTAATTCCAGATGATGGCACTAAAAAAAGATGCTATTCAAATGAACTTTTGGCTCTAGAAGTGTGAAACTCAGAACAGAGGTATAGACTAGAGATCAGTGTGGAGACCCTCAATGTCAAGAAGTATAGAAATGGCTGAGATCAATTAAGAGACAGTGTACAAAAAATGAAAATAGGAGAGGACCAGGATTGGTCCTGGGTTAGTCTGGTATTTTAATGTTTGCAAAAGGAAAAAGGAGGTCAGGCAACAGATGAAAAGATGAAAACCTTGAGAGGAGGTTGTTTCCGAGAGAGTTTCATCACTATTAAAAGCTGTTTTGAGGGTGTCACAGGTTGAATTCCCTGGGAAGCAGATTCTGAGATGTGTAATGTGAAGGATATTTATTTAGAAGGCCTTTGGGATCAAGCCCTTAGGAAAAGAAAGGACAGAAACAGGATAAGAAGAAGTGGAGCGTCAGCAGGCTCACTGACACCCTGGGGATTCCTGGAGCTAGAATGGTTTTTCAAGGCTGTCCTAAGTTGGGCTGGGACACCAGGTCATTATACTCCTGCACTGATCAATTCTGGAATGTGGGCCATTCTATGAAGGGGCATGACTTTGGGTGACGTGGCTCTCTGCAAATGAGGCAATGTCTGAAGGAGCTGGCAGCTGAAAGCTGTCTGTAGAAAGTGCTTCATACAGTTGGGGCAACAAGTGCTTCATTGAAATGCGATCTGGGTGTCATATCACAGTGTCTACCAGAGGACAAGTTAGAGGAGTATATTTAAGTGACATTTGTTTATTTACTTACTTAACATAATTATTGAACATCTACATTGTGCCTACAGTGGACTAAGTGCTGGTGGAAAAATATGTAAAACAACTATTGCATATTGTAGTAAATGTAGTGAAATAAATGAACAGGGTCAAGTAATAGAGAATACAGGGTCAGGATTTACTTAGTTTATTTAAGGAAGTCATTGTGACCTTAACAAAAATAGTTTAGTGGAGTGGTTTGGGTAGAAACAGATTGGAGTAGTAGGAGAAATGAATGCAGTAGTTTTATTTTCAAACAGATGGGTTGTAATTTCTTTATATGTGAAAAGATAATGTGAGCTTCTTATATTAAAAACTTACTAATTATTGATGACCCATATATAGATTTATCTTATATTTAGATTTTAGAATTCTTTCACTTCTGTTCACTTAGTTGATTCTCAATCTTGCATGGTTTACAGGAAAGGTATATTATGCGTTTTGTAAGTAATGATAATGGAGCTCATAGAGGCCAGGGAGTATATCTAGAGTTACAGAGTCTGGTGGAAAATAGAATGAGGCTGAGAATTCTGTCTTTTGGCATATTCTCCAGTAGTCTTTCTATCAAGTCAAACTAACCTACTAACTGGTTAATATTAGGGAGGGTTTAAGTATCTTTTACCAGATTTAAATAATCATAATATTGCATGTGAAATTATCAGATGAAATAGAATATCTGAGACATGCTTATGCTGAAAAAAAATCATTGTTTATTTGAAATTTAAATTATTTGTGTTTCTTGTATTTTAATTTGCTAAGTCTGGCAGCTCTAGTTGTGTGGCTCAGTGAGATTTTCAGATTTCTTTACAGTCCATGCTACGAAAAAAAATAATTTTCTAATATCATGTGCAGTTGGCAACACTAGAAATGTAAGACCTGTCAAGTATGAGACCTATGTTGTTGGGCATACCTAAATGAATGTAAGTTGAAGTAAGCTAAATCAATGCATGCTGAGCAAGTCTGGCTCCTATGTGTTGCCCACCATCAGATGTGGAATCTCATTGATGTCCACCCAGTCTTCCCAGGTGAGAAGAGACATGACAAGATAGTTTTAATGAGTGTTGAGGTATATCTAGCAGATGGTTCAGCATTTTCTGGTGCCAAGTAGGAAAAATCTGTAGTTAACACTTGAATGGATCTGCAAATCTTCCTCCAGGCCACCTGTTGGGGATTCTGTAAGATTAGCTCTGGCCTTGGGATAGTAAATGTTGTGGACAAAAAGGAATAGGAGCAGTTTGTCACAGTCTCTCATGATTAGACACTGATCTCTAGGCCAGCTGCTGTCCGGAAAAAGCACATTTAAGAGTATGATCATACAAGTGAAACTATGAGCCTGATAAGGGGTGAAGAAGACATCTGCCAGGTGCCAGAAAACAAAAAGTAAAGGCAATTTAGTCAATAAATTTCACATGCACTTGTTTGAACATTGATGTTAAACTTAGAATTCCTAGGCTGTCATTTTTATAACATGAAAAGTAATTCAAACTCAGACTTCATGAGGCTTTTTAGCATTTGGCTAGAATCTTGCTATTAAAGGAAAAATACGTGTTATAGACTCCTTGAATTTATAACAATCAAAGGTTAATACATAAATAGCCAGAAAATATACAAGGAAGTATTCAAAAATAACATGCATTTTTCAGGCATAAAACAGCAGTATTTATTCTTGTTTGTATTTTGGATGTTATAAATGATTCTGTTTTATATTGTGGAATCCATGGTCTGTCTCCAAATTAATGTGTTTGAATATATCTTCTTGATTAGATCTTTTGCTGTGAGCAGGAGGAAAAGAAAAAAAAATCTATCTACCTTAAATCAGAACTGCTTATATTGAACTTGATTGCATGATTGGATATTCAAGAGTATTTAATTAAAACTCAATTGCAATCTAATTTTCTTTTAACATTTGATTAAAGCTGTATAAATAGATATAAGAGACATCATTCCATTGTTTATAGATGATCTCCAGTATTAGAAAACAAATATATTTAAGGACACACGTGTTTACTAGTTTGGCATGTAGTTAACAAGCATAGACTGGTATCAGATTGTCAAAGGTCTTGGTTTGAGTCCTGACTTCATCATTTATTTGCTGTGTGACCTTGGGAAAGTAGTTCACCTCTCTGAACGCCAATAATTTTGTAAAAGGTGAATAATCATAAGGTGATTCTGAGGATAGAAAGTCCAATCTAGAGAGAATGCTTAAAATACTATCTAGCATAATGAACTGTGTAAAGTGTGTTTTAATATGTGTTCATAGAACAAATTTTATCAGAGTTCATATATAGAGGATGAGATAATTTCAAAATATTCCATAAAAGAGCACTTGAAATAAGCCATGTTAGAAGTAAATCTTAATGTATTTTAACATTTTGATCCCAGCACTTTGGGAGGCCGAGGCGGGTGGATCACAAGGTCAAGAGATCAAGACATCCTGGCCAACATGGTGAAACCCCATCTCTACTAAAAATACAAAAATTAGCTGGGTGTGGTGGTGGACACCTGTAATCCCAGCTACTGAGGAAGCTGAGGCAGGGGAATCGCTTGAACCTGGGAGGTGGAGGTTGCAGTGAGCCGAAATCACACCGCTGTACTCCAGACTGGTGACACAGCAAAACTCCATCTCAAAAAAAAAAAAAAATTGACACTTTTGATACGTATTAAAAAGTTATATTTGGCAGGACTTACTATGTAATGTTTTTAAAATAGTGTTTATATGCAGATAAAGATGCTATAATTAGCTATTTTATTTTCTAATTTTGGACATTCACAAGAACTATATTTGATATGTGTACGTGATTTCTAAAATCTTTTGTAGGCAATTAATAAACTTATAGTATATAAAGTGATGTGTTTTAGGATCCTGAGAGATGTGTGTGGAAATAAACCTTATTTCTGTTCAAAAGGAGGTTATTTAGATAATAACAGTGAACAACCATATTCTGTGAAGTTATAGCTAAAATATATGGCTTGTAACTTTTCTTTGGTTTTATTTTATTTTTTCCTAAACAGTTGCTTTTATGTTTGGGATTAATATTTGGAATGATTCTTGAAAAGTTAAACACTAGAACATATACAAGTAGTTGTTGTAAACTCATATGAATAATTATTCCTTGGACAGTCCACACAAAAAAATTTCCTATAATTGTTAATGATCAAAAATTTGAATACCCACAAAAATAAAAAATACAAATAAAGAAAAGCAAGAAAGACAAAAAGTTTAAATATGCAAAATTCTAAATATTTAAGTATATAACTCATATTGCTTAGAGATGATGATGATGATGATGATTATTGGTTTGAGGAAAAGGTTAAGAGGGTAGAATGTTTTTAAAGAGAAACTAGAAAGATAGACTAAACTATATGCTTAGAGTGTTCTGTAGGGATTATTTCTAACTCTCTGTCCTTGATGTCACCTGTAGTTAGAAGAGGAAATTACCCCATATGAAGTAAGTGATCATGGGTGATACAAAGTTTGACTCCTTGATGGTGGAGGGCTGGAAAGCTAGGTAAATATCAGGATGCTTAGACTGATCAGGTCTCTGGTAATTTCCCCAGAACACCACAAAAGTGAGCCTTTGTGTTTCATAGTCTGTGGATATTTCTATGCAGTAATGCCTATTCATTATGTGAGCAGGTGAAACCATGTGGGCTGTTGATTCTGAGCACCCCAAAAGACCACCAGAAAATAAAATGTGTTGATCAAGCAAACCTAAGTTTGTAGAGCACCCCTTTGACAGAGATGTAGAAGTATCTCCAAAGGGGAAAATTAGGGAAAGGTTATTTAAATAATTTTAGGGCCTGAAATGAATAGTTTTCAGGTGAGTCTTGCCAAGCAGGGACACAGTTGGGATTGGAAAGAATTTGTAACATTATATTTTTGGATTGATGGGCATAGGTAAGTGAGTATCCTGAAGCAAGTCTTGATGAGTAGGTTATTTTGGTTGGATAAAGATCTTATCTTACATGAGTAAATATATCCTGGAGCAACAGCTAAGTTTTTGGTGCCTGATCCCAGTATTTTTTAACACAGAGCTGGAAAAGATATCTTTGTGTCATTATTGCTTAACATAGGGTCAGTAAATTATGCATGGTCCCATTTTTGCTTTATTGCTTAGTAGTTTGTTTCAGTTCTTAGTGACTGCAGCTCTGAATGAGTTTCCTTTCATTTGCCTGAACAGTATCTGTGAGAGAGACAACAGCTCTACAGTACCTCAGAAGTTTTCCAATATGCAAGCATAAACACATATATACAAACCTACCCCTAAGAAAAGCAAACAAACAAAAAACAACTATATTTTTTCCTGTCTTCCTTTCTTTTGTCTCTTGACTGTCCCCAGATTCTAGGCCAATCTCTTCTTCAGGACATTCTTTTTTTTTTTTTCATTTTTATTATACTTTAAGTTCTAGGGTACATGTGAGAACACTACTCTGAAACCATATTGGGGACTTGATCCTGATTCTTTCCACCATCATGTCATCCTAATATGCAGAAGCTTTGATGATGAAGGTAACCTTTGTTCCCTGAGCATTATTTCCTTTGGACTAGACCTAATGGTGGTTGATTTTGAGTATTGCAAGTCATTTGATCATTTTTCTCTGATCAAAACTACATTTAAAATATTATTTTTTCTTTCTGCCATTCATTTTTTAAAGATAGTTGGTATTAAACTTGTCCACTTATGGTTTTAGAAGAGGCCTGTTTCCATTTACTTATGTCTGATTGTTTTAAAATGTCATTGGACCTATCTGCATATTTCATTTTTAATGTACATCAATGATGATTTTCAATAATAACATTTTAAAATTCATTGTAAGTAGGACAAGAGAATCTCTTTCCTTTGGGATTTTTAAATATGGGAAGATTTTTCACAAGACCTTCAGTTTAGTTCATTGAAACCTATTATCCAAAAACCATCAGTATACACCTCCAATCAAAGTTAGATGTACTTAGCTCATTGAATATCACCCCAGAGGAGTCATCGTCTGGGGTTCAACAAACTAAGTACATCTAACATAGGGGCATCTCAATAAGGGAGAGTTAGGAGATTTTGATACAGGGTTTGGGCTTATGCTGCATGACTCTAAGCATAGTTTAGGAAGTGTGAACTGGCTCTAGATTTGGTTACTGTTACAAAGCAGGCAACAGTTTAGCAAATGAGTATCTCAGTAATCTTTCTTCAGGAGTCCATAGAAATAAAACAGGGCTCAAGGTTCATTGATAAGAAAGCAGCAATCATGCAAAAGGAAGAATTGTTAACCATTTTTTGCAGCTATGCTATGGCTCAGCTAAATCCTGTTAGAAAATTGTTTGGGAACACCATGGGCCAAGTGGTAGCTGGGTTTATTTTCACTTTCTCAAAGTATAATCCTGTCTATGTAAACACTTGGAAGGAATAAAAACTCAGGATCCCAATTCACTAAGCCAAAAGGAAAGCATTAAGCTGAAAGCTGAGTCATGCAAACAACTGCCTTTTCCTTTTGTTCCTAAAATGTTAAACATTTCCACAGTAGCTACTCTATGTTCACCTTACCTTATGTAAAGTGCCAATTTACTGAGAACAAGAATAATACATAATTGAATGTTCCCCCTACCTGCTCCTTTTCTCTTGTAACATGTGGATTACTATACCTTCCCTTTTCCCCCTCCATCCCACTTTTCCCCTTTAAATATTCAAACTCTTAAAGTCATCTTTGGAGAAAGGCACAGACCACAGACTTTCTGTGATTCCGTATTTCTTTTCTTCTGGCCATTGTCCTTAACCTTGGCAAAATAAACTTCTAAGTTGATTAAGACTTGTCTCAGATACTTTTTGGTTTACGTACATATATCATATGGATTGTGTTCTGTGCCCGCTGTACCACTTAGTGCGAGCTCATTTCTTCGTTTTAAGCCTCCTTAAGAGGATTACTGTGACTACTGTGTAGGATTGAATGGCCCCTTGGTGTTACTTTTTAAGCTCTTTGACAAAATTCCACCACATCCTCTAACCCCCACAAAAAAGGGTGCTGAGTAGAGTGCACTATCTCCAAAGTTGCCCTCTCCTCCAGCAACCAAGGCCATCAGTCACACAGACAGGCTTTCTTTCTTCTGAGGGTTATATTGCTTATCACTGTGAGGAGCCAGATGTTAACAGACTTAGGCAAATTATAACTAATATCCGAGATCCATGTTATTAAAGGATAATATCTGTAGCCATGGCATGTGAGCAATAATAATATTATTCAGTTGTTTATCTGTTCTGTTGGTTCCTGGTCATTAAAGGCCATAACATTAAATCATAACTTAATAGAGGCATTTCTGAAGGCAAACTAGTCAATATAGGTCAGATACACTTTTTAGTAGTGGTCTAAGGTGATATTTGGCTGAAATTAGAGATGTCAGAAGAATGATGAGTTGACTTTTTCTTTTTTGTTAAATATTGGTTGTCTCTGCCTGTTTTTGATAAGGTGTTGGATGATATTCATTCACTTGTTCATTTGCCACAGACATATCTGACCTTGCTAAGTATGAGAACTTAGACACTAAGTAAAGTCTGAGAACTGCAATAATGAAGGCATGTGCTGGAATGTTAGGGTCACTAGTAACTGGTACTGCTGGGTTGGAACTTTAGGGAATATCGAACTCTCTGGCAAATATCTAAAGTGTTTATATTATGTAGTAATAGCAGAGGATCACACATTTTGGCCATCTGGTAACTAAGCAGAAAAACTGACAATTGTGAAAATTAAGAACATGACTTGAATCTTTAGACCAAAAAAAAAAAAAAACCCAAAACAACAACAACAAAAACTTCTTTGCAGGGTGCTTATAGGCAGAGGGTTATATGAGTGCTTATAGCAGAGCCAATTTTTTCTCAAAAAACGAATGTAAAATTCTTTCTGAGAAAAATTTCAGAACGAACACTCATGCATCCATGAAAAGGTATTACATAGTCCCTATTTAACATATAATATTCAGGAAATCTCTATCCTTATGAGCTGTCCAGAAGGAAAGCACTATAAAATGTACCTCTGGGTTACTTAATCAGCTGTCTTTTTGTGAGGTAATTGCCTATGATATGTTTGTATTCTAGATACTGTCTACTCAAATTATAATTTTAATTTTAACATAGTTAATTATGATTTTCTATTTAAAACATCATTAATTAGTAGATTTCATTGTTTTTTAAACTACTTATTTGTCAAAGTGTGTCATCAGTAAGAAGGAGGTCCTTATATTAATTTAATCTGTAGTACACGGGCATAGTTCTTTTTAAAAAGTTGATCAAGTTAATCAATATAAATTAGGAGGAGGACTGGGATTTAGTCATGTTGAAACTTTACTTTTATTTTTAAAATACATTTCATCATTTTTTATGGCTGCATAGTATTCCATAGTGTATATGTGCCACATTTTCTTAATCCAGTCTATCATTGATAGACATTTGGGTTGGTTCCAAGTTTTTGCTATTGTGAATAGTGCCACAATAAACATACGTGTGCATGTGTCTTTATAGCAGCATGATTTATAATCCTTTGGGTATATACCCAGTAATGGGATTGCTGGGTCAAATGGTATTTCTAGTTCTAGATCCCTGAGGAATCGCCACACTGACTTCCACAATGGTTGAACTAGTTTACAGTCCCACCAACAGTGTAAAAGTGTTCCGGTTTCTCCACATCCTCTCCAGCACCTGTTGTTTCCTGACTTTTTAATGATCGCCATTCTAACTGGTGTGAGATGGTATCTCATTGTGGTTTTGATTTGCATTTCTCTGATGGCCAGTGATGATGACCATTTTTTCATGTGTCTGTTGGCTGCGTAAATGTCTTCTTTTGAGAAGTGTCTGTTCACTTTTTGATGGGTTTTTTTTTTGTTGTAAATTTGTTTGAGTTCTTTGTAGATTCTGCATATTAGCCCTTTGTTAGAAGAGTAGATTGCAAAAATTTTCTCCCATTCTGTAGGTTTCCTGTTCACTCTGATGGTAGTTTCTTATGCTGGGCAGAAGCTCTTTAGTTTAATTAGATCCCATTTGTCAATTTTGGCTTTTGTTGCCATTGCTTTTGGTGTTTTAGACATGAAGTCCTTGCCCATGCCTATGTCCTGAATGGTATTGCCTAGGTTTTCTTCTAGGGTTTTTATGGTGTTAGGTCTTACATTTAAGTCTTTAATCCATCTTGAATTAATTTTTGTATAAGGTGTAAGGAAGGGATCCAGTTTCAGCTTTCTACATATGGCTAGCCAGTTTTCCCAGCACCATTTATTAAATAGGGAATCCTTTCCCCGTTTCTTATTTTTGTCAGGTTTGTCAAAGATCAGATGGTTGTAGATGTGTAGTATTATTTCTCAGGGCTCTGTTCTGTTCCATTGGTCTGTATCTCTGTTTTGGTACCAGTACCATGCTGTTTTGGTTACTGTAGCCTTATAGTGTAGTTTGAAGTCAGGTAGTATGATGCCTCCAGCTTTGTTCTTTTGGCTTAGGATTGACTTGGCAATACGGGTGCTTTTTTGGTTCCATATGAACTTTAAAGTAGTTTTTTCCAATTCTGTGAAGAAAGTCATTGGTAGTTTGATGGAGATGGCATTGAATCTAAAAAAAAAAGGATGAGTTCATGTCCTTTGTAGGGATATGGATGAAGCTGGAAACCATCATTCTCAGCAAACTATCACAAGGACAAAAACCCAAACACCACATGTTCTCACTCATAGGTGGGAATTGAACAATGAGAACACGTGGAGACAGGAAGGGGAACATCACACACCGGGTCTTGTTGTGGGGTGGGGGGAGGGGGGAGGGATAACATTAGAAAATATACCTAATGTAAATGACGAGTTAATGGGTGCAGCACACCAATATGGCACATGTATACATATGTAACAAACCTGCATGTTGTGCAGATGTACCCTAGAACTTAAAGTATTAAAAAAAAAATAAAATACATTTCAAAAATTTATTTATTTTACTATGACAGTAGTTTCCTGGCTTGATTCTTATACATTATAACATCATCATCTTGATTCTTATATAATCCCTGCATATGAAGTCAAGAGAGATGATAAATCCTTGAGCATTTAGAAGATACTCTTTTTTTCTGTTTTTAGCTGTTTTCTGGTGAGATGAAACCATGTTTAGTGATTATTGGTATAGCAGTTGTTTTAAACTAGCTAGTTCCTTATAAAATATTATATTGAGGTACCTAAAACTAGCCTGTGTCAAAAAGGTAGTATCAAAATTAAAGAGATTCTCAACAGAATGATATATGACATTCAGTAGACATACATGGTTATTTTGCTCAATGATTAGACGTTCTTGTTCCTGTTACTGTTGCTGCTTAACAAATCACTCCAAAACTTTGTGGCTTAAAACAGGAATCATCATTTTATGATCTCTCACAGGTTCTGTAGGTAAAACATTTGGGAAGGACTCTGCTGGGTCATTATGGCTTGAGGTTTTCAATGAAGTTTCAGCCAGAGAGTGATGTGGATCTGGAAGAGCAGGAGCTGGAGCAGCTGGGTACTGGATCTCCATGTAATCTTGAGGACTCTTTCTTCATGCATTCTTGGGCCTCTCCATGTGAATTCTACATGTGGCCTAGTTTGGCTTCCTTACAGAATGGTGGCCTCAGGATTGTCACTTATGCAGTAGCTGAAGCTTTCAAGGGGGAGCATTCTATGGGCAAGGCAGAAGCTGCATGGCCTTTTACGACCTATCCTTGGGATAGGTAACATAGCATCACTCACACTGTGCACTGATGGTTAACCAGTTACAACCCACCCAGTTTCAAGAGGAAATGGCACAGAGACTGCCTTTCAATGGGAAGAGTACCAGAGAATTTGGAGGCCATAATTTTTAAAGCACCAAAATTCTACGCAGAGATTGTTAAGGGAAGTTTGGGGAATGGATTAGAGTATAATGTTTAACATAGGTTAATTCTTTGGAAATTGAGAGACTCACGCTTAGGATCTTCCCAACTGTAGATGTGTTGAGAGAATAAAGGGATTTCAGCAGCAGTCACCGGCAGTCTTCTTGTTTTCTCCCTTATCCTCTCATTTGAACTCTTTTTTTTTTTTTTTAAGATGGAGTGTCGCCCTGTTGCCCGGGCTGGAATGCAGTGGTGCGATTTTGGCTCACTGCAACCTCCCCCTCCAGGGTTCAAATGATTCTCTTGCTTCAGCCTCCCCAGTAGCTGGGATTACAGGTGCATGCCACCACACCTGGCTAATTTTTTATATCTTTAGTAGAGATGGGGTTTCACCATGTTGTTCAGGCTGGTCTTGAACTCCTGACCTGGTGATCTGCCCACCTTGGCCTCCCAAAGTGCTGGGATTACATGCGTGAGCCACCGCACCTGGCCCTGAACTCTTAACTTATTTATAACAGTGAGGTAGGTTAACATATTCCTTTATGTTCTTCTTAGAAAATAGAATTTTTACCAAAAACTTCTGTTTAGTCTTTGCTAAACTTTACTTATAAATGCTAGTAGTTGACTACTAATCTTATACATTGTTCTGGCACATCTATATGAGTCTAAAACAGTTGATGGATTAATGTCTGTTTTGATTTTCTCTGCTTAGCTACTGGCTTTATGGCAAAAGTGATTGCGAGTCAAAACACTGATAAAGTGTTAAAAGATAAAGGTAGGGCACCTCAGCCTTTCAATGTGATAAAGATTCTTGTCAGCAATTAGATACTTGAGCACCTACAGGATTCCTAGTCTTGACTTGTGTTATAATCTATATTTAAAATGGAAACATATGGCCGGGCACAGTGGCTCACGCCTGTAATCCCAGCAGTTTGGGAGGCCAAGGCAGGCAGATCACGAGGTCAGGAGAAAGAGACCATCCTGGCTAACACGGTGAAACCCCATTTCTACTAAAAAAAAAAATACAAAAAATTAGCCAGGGGTGGTGGTGGGCACCTGTGGTCCCAGCTACTTGGGAGGCTGAGGCAGGAGAATGGCATGAACCTAGGAGCTTGCAGTGAGCCGAGATCATGCCACTGCACTCCAGCCTGGGTGATAGAGTGAGACTCCATCTCAAAAAAAATAAAATAAAAATAAGTAAATAAAAATGGAAACATATAAAAAACTAAGAAGACTGAGTTCAGAAGTTAAACAATTAATGGTCATATAATTAAATTTAGAATGCATTGTGTTCTCACCACATACAGAACACGCACACATACACACACATTGTAACTATATGAGGTGAAGGATATATTAAGTGTTGTCATCACAATGTATTTGTATATCAAAACATCATATTGTGCACCTTAAATATATAATTTTTGTCAATTATACTTTAATAAATCTGGGAAAAATGAAATTAGAATGCAATCCTTAGTAACTTAAAACAATAAAAACAGGAATGGAAATCTGATGATAGTTTTTCACAGCAGATAGGGAAAAATATATATCTGATTCATGTTAGTCAGGGTAGGTTGACTGCTGTAATAATCAATCCCCAAATCTCAGTGGTTTAGTGCAGTGCAAGGTTATTCCTTCTGTATACATTCTAAGCAGGTGTTTTTGAGAAGCTTTACAAGTGTTTCTTCAGGAATCCTGGCTTTTTTCTTGCTGTGGCTTCACAACTCCCTAAGGCCTTGGAATTCTCTACTGGATTTTCTGCATCCAGCTGAAAGACAGGTGGAGATAAGATCTGAAGAATCATGTGGGAGTGTTTAATGGACCAGGACTGGAAGTGGTGTGCTTCCAGTCCTGGCCATTGTCCATTGGCCAGAACCCAGTCACATGCCTTCTCCAAGTGCAAGGGAAGCTGGCAAATGCGTTTGGAGGGAAAGAAAAGGGATCTGCTGGTGAGCAGGCAGGCAGTCTCTGCCACAAAATTTTCAACTGTCTTTTTCAAAGAAGCTTATGTCCTAATGAACTAAAATATTCCCCCAAACATAATTAGTGTTACATTCTTTTGTGTTCATATAATGCACAGAATTTTAATGGTGCCTGGGAGTTTACATTGAATAACAGAATTAATATGTATTTTTTATCTTCTGTATTCTCTAGCCAAGTAACAAGTAGAGTCTGAGTTTATGTGAAAAAGGGATATGGCATCAAATATAGCCTGAAGGGCTAAGCAAATACAAAATGAAATCCTTGAGACAAAAAACATTCAGATAATGGCAAGAATTTCATCAGGAAAAGATGGAATTGGATATTTAGCAATGGGTTGTTCCAAATAGTGGTATTCACAATTACAGTAAGTTTACAGCTCAAAGCATCATTTAGGGAGTATTTTTTAAAAGATTTACTTGAAGTCAAGTTATACTATTTACATTGGCAATCCATCTTTGACACTTGTTTGTTCTGAAGCTTTGACTTAATGTTTTTCAGAACAGAATCAAATTGGATTGTATTGGAGTTGATATGAGTCAAATATACTGAAAAAGTACATTTTAAGCTCAAAAGTTGCTAACAATACTTTAAATATGTACTACTGATAGTTTAAAATCTGCATTCAAATGAGGATGAATAGAAGCAAGATAGTAAGTGTTTTAGCTTAATTCAGCTGCTTATGTTGTGTTGAAGTTACATTGTTTTTATAGTTATGTGACTATAGAAGAGGGACTAACAACACACACTGATATTTATTCATGGCTAAAGAGGAAAAAGTCAAACTGAAGCAACTGAGATAAAGACAACAAGATTGCTTACAGAAATGTTAAGAATGAGAAGGCATAAGTGGTCAGTTGTTACTCTAGAATACGTAGAAATCTAAGTAAAAACAAAGAAACCTTTTGTGATGATCAAAAAAGAGAACTGCATAGTTTCTGATGTCAGTAACAAAATAAGCAGTAACCATTTTTGTTAATAATATTATCGTGGTCATAAAATATTAGCTCCATACTTCCAGTGCTCAACAAAGTGACATTAAAGGTATTATGGAGATGTCCTAAAGGGTTCTGTACCAGTGCTCTGTATAGTGAGGGCATGTTCAGAAATTAGTTTTGGCCTCCAGTGGACAATAAATCTGCCTCAGCTCAATAGTAATCAACCCATAGACAAAGGAAAGTGAAACCGAGATGAGGTAAAACAAAATGCAGTAAAGCCCTAGGAATTGGAGGAACTCATCCCTAGGCATTTCCATACCATCCTCTTGACACAGCCTCCCCAGTCCATTCTTCTGCTGGTTATCTTTGCGTATCATGGAAGCCCCTGACTCTAAACTCAACTGACTTTGCTGCATGCTAGATACATAAGTATATTGACACTTCAGACAAGAAAACTATCTCTTCCTATAATCACTATTATTTTTTCTTTTACTTCTCTTCATTTGTAGAAGGACAAGGAAGCATAAACAGGGAGTGCTGATTAAAAGATAGGTGGACGCTCAGAAATAGACAGACCTTCAGTTAGCTCTAAACAAATTCCTAATTGCTACCTTTCTCCATGGGGTGGGGTAGGAGCAATGGAATTTCTAAGTGAAACTACACTATGCCTATTAAAATTCTAGATTCAGATCAAGGACAAAATTTGTTAGAAACATCCAAAAGAATGTGCCCCTAAACTTCAAATCTGTTCCTATACATGTCTTTCCCATATTATTTCCTACTTGATTTTACTACTAAAAAGGATTTCTATGTTTATTTAGCTAATTAAAGCAGTATCTTCTTTTTTTCTTTTCTTTTTTTTTATTATGGTGCATGTGCACAACGTGCAGGTTAGTTAACATATGTATACATGTGCCATGTTGGTGTGCTGCACCCATTAACTCATCATTTAACATTAGGTATATCTCCTAATGCTATCCCTCCCCCCTCCCCCCACCCCACAACAGGCCACAGTGTGTGATGTTCCCCTTCCTGTGTCCACGTGTTCTCATTGTTCAATTCCCACCTATGAGTGAGAACATGCAGTGTTTGGTTTTTTGTCCTTGCAATAGTTTGCTGAGAATGATGGTTTCCAGCTTCATCCATATCCCTACAAAGGACATGAACTCATCCTTTTTTATGGCTGCATAGTATTCCATGGTGTATATGTGCCACATTTTCTTAATCCAGTCTATCATTGTTGGACATTTGGCTTGGTTCCAAGACTGCTATTGTGAATAGTGCTGCAATAAACATACGTGTGCATGTGTCTTTATAGCAGCATGATTTATAATCCTTTGGGTATATACCCAGTAATGGGATGGCTGGGTCAAATGGTATTTCTAGTTCTAGATCCCTGAGGAATCACCACACTGACTTCCTTATTGGAAAACCCATTGTTGAACATACTGAATGCCTGACTTGTATGTTACTACTTTTGCTTTTTAAAGTAATATTACCTATGTATGTGTTTCTAAAGAACATAATTCAGCTTTGTCTTTTTTTGAACTTTTTGTAAATTGAATTGGCATATAAATATTCTTTAGTAAGTTGCAGGGCTTTGCGCAATGTTGTATCCGTTAAGACATATATCTGTTAAGATCTAGTCATATTATTACTGAAGCTGTAATTCAGCTTGCATTCATTGTTGGATGACACTATTTGTGTGTGTGTGTGTGTGTGTGTGTTGTTTTCGTTTTTAGTTTCCTAAATATTCACACTTGTCAGCATTTTACCTGTAGCTCAATTATATTCTTATTATACACATATTATTCTTGGTATCTCTGAGGTGCTGCAAAAAGAGAATATATAATAGGTATTAAGGGCAGAATTTTTTTCTACTTTATAGGTTAGGTTCAAATAAGCCCCTGGAAAGCAGAAACTTGGTAGAACTTGTTCTTCACAGTACGTGCATACTTGCTGTTTCACAAGCATGCATGGTACTGTAGGATAGAGATGGTGAAGTTTCTTGAGTTGGGAGGAGCATCCTTGAGTTCAGGATCATCTGGATTTCATCTGTAATATCCAGGGTGACCTTTGTTGCCTGATAGTGAGTCTTAAGGAGATCTTTGTGTTTAAACTTTTGCTGACCTGAGTTTTGATTATCATTGATGATTAGTTGGGTCGTCTCTGAACTTTGTGCCCTTTTCATTCCCCATAAATCTGTGTCATCTCAAATGAAGTTTGCCATGTGCCACAAAGTGATAATTAATTTAGCCTTTATAGACTTTAAAACCTATTATTATTTCTCTAATCCTACTCTCAATTTGTATTTTTTATTTTTACTATATATTAAAAATTATAATTGCGTATATTTATGGGATACAATGTGATATTATATTTTTTAATAAAATGTCATTTAAAAAATCTTGTTTTAGTGTTTATTTTACTTTTCTATACTCTTTCTTTTCTTCTATATACAGGACTGAGTAATGAAAGCAAAGTGGCTTTTAGGTCCCAGGTGTTAGGCAACATGAGGCGAGAGATTTCATATTTCCTGTGGCCTCTCATATTTTACATCCGACATCTCCCAGTCCTTGTGTCACTCACTTAGGCAGTGTCTTACTTCTTTCTGCTCACTGTCCATTATTTGTTTTTTTGGCAGAAACTTGAACTGCATTGCTCATATACTGCAGAGATTTTAGCCAGTGTGTGCAAACCTACCAATTAGAATCTATAAAACAAGCCATTGAACAGTTTTTCAATGTGGCATTAAATTAGAGCTAGTTTTGTGTTTTCTGCATTTTTTTGTTTTGTTTTTGTTGTTATCATCTACACTATTAGTCTGAAAAATTTACATTGCTGCATATCCCGTTTTGGTAATTACTATAAGTTTTTATTTGACAATCAGTGTTTAAAATGAACATCTCTGGAAAATTATATCTAATTTTCTTTTAGATTATATCTGAAAAGTAGTAGAGAATCTTTCAAAATAGAAGCCCTATTTTGCATATCTTTTTATAAGGTAAAAAAAGTGTGTCCCATTAGAAGTATAATGGTATATGATCTATATTTATATCAGTCCAATTGATTTCTGAAATTTACCTTTTCTAGTTTTTTAAAACAGAAACATCAACACCAGTAGAAGTCTAAAATTAAATTGAATTGATTTTCACAATCTTGCTTCTCTGGAAACTTTAAAAGTTTCTTTTCCTGGTCTTTGTAAATATACACAAATTTTTAAACCTATTTTAAAACCACCACTTGCTTTTCTTATACCATTATAGTTCACATTTTTTCCATATTATATTGTAAGTATTCTGTATTATTACATAATTTTAATGTTGTGAGTTGTGATTATTTAGTAGATTTAACCTAATTTTACCTATTCGTACATTGTTACATTGTTGGATATTTAGGTATTTTGTTTTTAATAGTGACAGGGTCTTGCTCTGTCACCTAGGCTGATGTGCAGTGGCACAATCATAGCTCACTTACTGCAGCTTGGAACTCCTGGGCTCAAACAATCTTCAAGCCTCAGTTACCGAGTAACTGAGACCATAGGTGTGCACCATCACACCCAGCTATTTTATTTTTATTTGTATGTTTTGTAGATGTAGGGTCTCACTATGTTGCTCTGGCTGGTCTTGACCCTAGCTTCGAGTAATCCTCTTGGCTTCCCAAAGTTCCGGGATTATAGGTGTAAGCCACCACACCCAGCCTGATATTTAGCTTTTATAAGAAAATAAAATTTAAATGTAGACATACCATACTTTTATTCTTTTTTTTTAATTGAATAGGTATAAAGTGATATGTTAATTTTAATTTGGTATTTTGGGGTAGAGAACTTTTGATGTGTATTTACCATTTCTATGTCAATTACTTATTCATATGTTTTGCTATTAATCTATATTTAACTCAATATTGTTTTAACTGATGTAAATATTTTTTGACTAGCACCATTAACTCTTTTTTGTCATACTTTATGGATTTTTTTCTGAATGATTTTTTTCACTTTAGTTATTACTTGTGCTACTAGTTTAACATTTTTATAGAGATAATATTTTGTTTTATTCATTTTAGTGCTCAAAACTTAGAGAAATCATTATTGGACCAGAAACCCAATGATAATTGGTATTATTTTAGGGGAATATTCCTAGGATTTAAAAAATACCCCTAATTTACTTTAATCTGATTAGGATGTTATAACTAACATCCCTAAGTGATGCCCTAAGCTCTTTCTTTTCACCCAAAGTTTTCTTTACTCTGTCGTTTCTTTCGCTCAGTGAAAACATTAATCTATGATGTAGAAAATACTTTAGGACTGGAATTTGGCAGATACTTTTCCTTTATTAAAGAGGCCCAACAGCTAATTTCTTAGGAAGTAATAAAGGCCTTTCTTTTTATTTGTGATTTAATATCACCTAGATATATATCTTAGTGTTGGATTTAGTATGTCAGTTTTATTTGGAACCTAAAGAATTCCTTCTATTTCATCTATCTGATCTTTTGTTGGTTCCAAGGAAGAGTCCTTTACTTGGAGCAGCTTTGAGGAATTGGTTCTAATCTATTTCTGTTTTCTTCTTCAAGAACTTTTAGCTTTTACAATATCTTACTTTTACATGTACCTGCTTTTCTTTCTTTTCTTCATTTATTTTTTCATTTGCTGATTAACTATGAGTTTGCTTTTTATTATAAGCTTTCTGAGGGCCTAAATCTTATTTTTTTCTGAATGGTTTTCCTTTTATCACTGTATACTTGGCAGTGTCAGTATCAGGATATGAGTTGTTTTGATAGAAACTAAACTAAAATATAAAAGTAAGTATTTTAAAACTTTAAAATCAATAGACATAAGAAAAGGGAAACAGACCTCTTCAGAATATCAAACACAAAGATACTCCTGGGACTGGTTTTTTGTTTTTTTGTTTTGTTTTGTTTTGTTTTTTTTGAGATGGAGTCACTCTGTTGCCCAGGCTGGAGGGCAATGGCGCGATCTTGGCTCACTTTGGCTCACTGCAACTTCCACCTCCCGGGTTCAAGCAGTTCTCCTGCCTCAGCCTCCTGAGTAGCTGGGACTACAGGCACACGCCACCATGCCTGCCTGGCTAATTTTGTGTATTTTAGTAGAGACAGGGTTTCACCATGTTGCCCAGGCTGGTCTGGAACCCCTGACCTCAGGCAATTCGCCTGCCTAGGCCTCCCAAATTGCTGAGATTACAGGCATGAGCCACTGCACCCAGCCAGTTTTCTTTTTTAAATCCCTTTAGTATGGTTCTATCAGTGTTAAAATGACTCATATTTATACATTGAAAATGTCTTATTTTCTCTTTGCTCTTGAAGGGTAGTTCTAGTGGGTACACAATTATAAGTTAATACATATTTTGTCACAGTAGTTTGAAGATACTAGATCAAAGATGTATGGCTTTTATTGTTGCTATTAATTATGTTGTCAGTCTAATTGTTCTGTTAGTATACATTATACTTCTTTCCTCTGTGAATTCTTGTTATTTCTTAGGCCTAAAAAACTTTCTTGCTTTATTTTTTCCCATGTTGTTTCTTCTCCAGTAGTCTCTTTTAGTTTTTTCTTTTTCTTTTTTTGAATTCTATTTAAAGATACTGTATCTTCTTATTCTATTCTCTATGTCTCTTAACCTCTACTCATATATTGCATGCACATCATTTCTCTTTCCTATATTATGGATGATTTCTCTATGTACATTTTCCAGTTTATTGCCTTCTCTTTACTTGTAACTAATTTGTTTATTATTTCATTCACTGAGTTTTAAATTTTAATGTTTTTCTTTCTTTTTTGGTATTTTTATTTTTCTCAAAGACTTCCTGTCATTCCATTTATAGTTATTCTATATTCCGTATCAGATAAGTGTAATTAATGTCTGAAGTCTTTGAAGGTCCATTTTTTTAAATTTTTTTATTATTTAACAGATTTCAAGTTTACTTGGTCAACTTTTATTATTAACCGATATTTGCCTGAACTTAGTCTATAAGAGTTCTGAAAAACTGAACTGAGAATGTTTTCCTCGAGTGGTTTTGTATTTGCATCTTGCAGTTGCCAGAAAAAAAGAATTAGCTTCATCTATCAGCATGTGGTTTCTTTGTGGCAGACCCAATGTAGATATGGCTGGATTTGCAGATTCTTAAAGGTGACTATTAATAGTGCTACTGGCCGGGCACGGTGGCTCATGCCCGTAATCCCAGCACTTTGGGAGGCCAAGGCAGGTGGATCACCTGAGGTCAGGAGTTCAAGACCTGCCTGACCAACATGGAGAAACCCTCTGTCTACTAAAAATACAAAATTAGCCAGGCATGGTGGTACATGCCTGTAATCCCAGCTACTTGGGAGGCTGAGGCAGGAGAATCGCTTGAATCCCAGGAAGCAGAGGTTGTGGTGAGCTGAGATCACACCATTGCACTCCAGCCTGGGCAACAAGAGTGAAATGACATTGCTCCAAAAAAAAAAAAAATCGTGCTGCTTACTGGTATTATTATTATTAATTATTGGGGGTGATTTGTGCTGGCACATTAGATCTTTACCAGTCTACATTTCACTAATTTAGGCTTCATCTTAGAAATGTTAGTCTGTCTCCTACTTAATAAAGGCCAAAGTCTTATTTGAAAATTTTGTGCTGGTGATGCTTTTTGCCAGCAGAGCAACCCCAGCTTACTCTTTTTCTGAAAGTTTTTTGTCTGATTTAATGTTATATCCATTTATATTTTTCTTTTGACCATTAAGGACCTCTCTTTCTTTCTTATGAATTCTGCAATACATTAAAATTTGCTGATTTACTTCATGTTAAGATATACTATCAAATTCTGGAAATAAGGCAAAGGTTGGTTGATTGTCCCATCAGTGACATACTGGGGCTTCATCTACAGGACAACCTAATTATTGCTTAAATTTCTAGAGGAATGTAATTTGGCAGGGCCCTGACCCTGTGAAGTTTCATATTAACCTATAGATCCCTCTATAATATAGATATAAATGATTCTTGTACAGTAGAAAATAAGTCCTGAAGTTATGGTAAGGGTTTATCATGTAAGGTATTAACCAGTTTTTTGTCTAACGTAATGGTCTAATTCTACTTTTTTTCAAATTCAAGATTCAGTTCCTCAAATGCTTTTTACCCTCATTGATGCTATAAATACATTGACATGTGTTAATTCTAAATTTGTATGAGAGTAAATGTTTTTAACTTTTTGAAAAGTATCCTTTCAGATCATGATAAGCTGGATTGCATTTTGATACCTTTTTTTTTTTTTTCTTGAGACAGAGTCTCACTATGTCACCCTGGCTAGAGTCCAGTGGCAGGATCTCGGCTCACTGCAACCTCTGCCTCCTGGGTTCAAGCTATTCTCCTGTCTCAGCGTCCGGAGTAGCTGGGAATACAGGCACCCGCCACCACTCCTGGCTAATTTTTTTGTATTTTTAGTAGAAACGGGGTTTCACCTTGTTAGCCAGGATGGTCTTCTTGATCTCCTGACCTCATGATCTGCCTGCCTTGGCCTCCCAAAGTGCTGGTATTACAGGCGTGAGCCCCAACATAAGCAGAAGTAACTACTGAAGCAAAAATAATGTTATTGTATTTTTTATTGAATTCTAAGTGATTATAGGGACTAGCTGAGTCACTGGCACATAGATTACATTCAATATTTGCTGTAATGAATGAATGAATACATAACTAGTTTCAACTATTATAGCTTTAATTTTGTTTTGTCCTATTCTTTAGAATTATGGCATCTTCAGGAATAATCTCCCTTATAGGGAATCTTAACACATCTAATTATTTTTAAAACAACATTTTATGTAATTAATTACAGCAGAAACTTACTCTAAACTATGTATTTTTATAGTATGTATATATATTTTCTATGTGAGTGAGAGCCTTTGAACGTTGTTTCTTTTGACTTTCAATTGAGATTGAAGCATTTACCTTCACTCTAAGTACACTGAAATTTTAAGAATTTTTTAAAACAGCTTTTGTTCTACATCACAGATTGGAGCTGCTCTGTTCTTAGAGGGACAGTGGGATAGCAGGGTCTCTCATTCTTGTTTAGTTAAGATGTGGGTTAATTCCAGTGGTCATTTCTCTGGATATTTCAGCCACTAATTGCTTGCCTATTGTGTCATCTCTACTGTGAGAAGCTAGATATATGTTAATGGCTATGGTTGATACTGCTAGATGTTTTGGTTATTTCTAAAGTTTTATAGGCATGCCTGTAGCATTTCTGAGAAGAAGGTTTTTGTACTTTCTTATTTTCCAAACTTCCCACAAGTAACATCTAGGGTTGGTTGGTTGGTTTTATTCTTGCTTTAAGCAGAGAGTTATTTCTTGGTTTAGACAATACATATTTATTATAGAATAATAGGAAAATAAAGAGGTTGAGATATAATTCTGGATGCTTCAGAAAGTAGGAAACACATTAGTGGCATTACTGCATCAGCCATCAACATTTATGCGTGATACCATCTGTCCCTGGGTCTCTGTGTCTCTTTATCCTACTGTCTAGCTTGCTTACAGTGCTGGCCTGTTACAGAGGTTGATGGTGCAGTGTAATAGTTATGTTTCCTTAATTCAGAGTAGTAATTAGTAATTTTTTAAATCTGGCAAGTGGTTGAACACTTTTTATGGATCCCCTATGGACTATCAAAGTTTCTATGCCTTAAGAGAAATTGAGATATGATACATTTGGGTGTGCAATGGGTTGATAAACAGCACAAGTCACTACATTTTTTTTTGATGGAGTTTTACACTGTTGCCCAGGCTGGAGTGAAGTGGAAAGAGCTCGGCTCACTGCAACCTCCACCTCCTGGGTTCAAGCGATTCTCCTGTCTCGGCCTCCCAAGTAGCTGGGATTACAGGTGCGTGCCACCATGCCCAGCTAATTTTTGTATTTTTAGTAGAGATGGGGTTTCACCATGTTGGCCAGGCTGGTCTCAAACTTCTGACCTCAGGTGATCCATCTGCCTGGCCTCCCAAAGTCACTACATATATTCTTATGTATATTTTTAATCTGACTTTAAACAAGTTAACTTACTCTCTTTAAAGTGTGGGTTCCTAGTATTTAGTTTGAGATTAAACTTTCTCATAGTCTCATGGTTAGGATTAAATGATACAGTATATGTAAGCAGTAAGTACTGTACATAATGCAAAGTAAATGCTTAATAAATTGTCTTATATTGATATTATTATATTCTCATTTCTTGCTGTTTTATCCTGTAAGTTCTTTATGTTTTACTTTATAAGCATCAAATATGTTAGACATTCAAGTTAAAAAAAAAAAGATCTACTTTTTGGACTCTACCCCTTTGACTTTGGACTCTACCCCTTTCAAGTGACTTTAATGTTCCTGATTCTCAGTTTCTTCACATTAAGAAAAGAAAGGGAATGTTATTATCATTGTTATTGGGATACTTGATGTAGTATCCAACTCTTTTGCCTAAATTCTTAGTTCACATTGTTCCAATAGACATAATTAGTTGGTTTAAGTTTATTTCCTTCATTAGTAGGGCTATACAAATAGATATAGAAAAAGAATCGTTCTTCATTCTAACATGCACCCATAGACAGTCCTTCCATATAACCAATCGCTATCACTTGTTCACTTGTTCAGTGATAATTATGTACCTCTGATCTCAACTTTTTTTGTTAAATTTTATTTTACAGAATTCAGTTGTGAGCTTGTGGCACTCATCTTTTTTCATTATTCTCTTATAATTTGATGTATCTGATATTAGCAATGTGTATACATCTTTAAACAAATGTCAGTGACTCAAGGATAAAAATGATTTTTATAAAATCAGAAGGCATATGGTTTCTACAGCCCCCCACATTCTTTTGACCTCACAAAATATTATGTTCTTCTTATTATTTATTTTTGACATCTATTCAAATGTCATCCACTCCCCAATGATAAGGAAGTGAAATTCTGTTTTTTAAGCAGTTGCCTTTGAGAAGTTGGTCATAAATAGGCACAATTCGCTCTACATACTGACAGATGGCTGTTATTAAAGGTTGTTAGGGAGGGCCCCAGAGCTTTCCAGATTCTCAAAAGAATCACATTAGTGCGAACAAGTCATTTCCCAAATCACAAAGTCTAACAGAAATCACTGCCTGCCCCATCTCCAAGCCCACAGGAGACATTTTTTTAGGAAATACAAGGACCTTTATGAAGGTGCCCACCGTCCCTTCTTGTGGCTTTTGGATTCTTCTGGATATTAATTATCTTTAGCTTAAATCCGGATAAGTGCTTAGCAGGTAGCAAATGTTTTAAATATCTATAATTTTGATTCTTGTTTTCAACAGGTTATAGGAATTTAAATAGATACAACATATATATGTCTCTATTGCATTTTACTTATTTGGGACTCACTGTTACAGCTTAGAGAGTTTATTTGAATCATCTTGATCTTCTACTCGTAGTATCTGTCTCTCCGGCTATTGCATAATCTAAAATTTGATTTTTAAGCTTTTGTTCAAATTAATTATTTAGAAAACATTATAGTAGGGTTAAGTGCTGTGGTATGCTGTTAGAGGAGTGTCTTCAGTTACAATCTGTACTCTGTGCATGCAGTTTATTCATCCATCCTGAAACTCATGTGGGAGGAAGAGCATCATATATTGGCCACTGGCTGGGAATATAAATTCCCTACTATTGAACAGTACCTCAACCTTATAAGAGGAGGTCTACCAGTTGGAACTATAAGTACTGAGTGATCAAACAACACTCACTTCTGCTTTTAGTTTTCACTTGATCCCAGTTTTTTTGTTTATACTATGGCTACTTGATGGAGTATTGTTGTGCATACCTAAATTTATATAGCACCTCTTTCAAATGAGTAGTTCTGGATATACACTTACTTGGTGTTCTACAATCAGGCAGACACAGTTTATGGCAGGGCTAAATAACATATGTAAATTTGTATTTTCTATAGAGAATAATGTTTATTTGACAAGAAAGATGTGACTTTGTTCTACACCCAGGGTCCCTCCTTTGTGATTTTCTAATTACAGCAGGCTACAGACTCCATATAATATACTGATCAACTCCAAGCACATTGAATCTTACTGATCATGATATCTAAAGGACAGAGCTTCTTATTTCCCAACTTAGACCAGCTGGAGATCTTTATATACTACTCTGGCCCCTTCTCAAAGTGTACAGCCTTATGATTTACTTGAAATATGCTTCCAAGTGGTAAACCAAATGGTAATATGTTGTCTCCAGAATTCACAAAGGCCTATCAAGCATTGTATCATTTTCTTAGTGATAATAAATACATACTATAGCAACTTGTTTTTCACTTTAGAGGGAGTATTCCTACGTGCATTAGACCCACAAACTTCTGAAGAATCCAGGGCTCTACCTAATAAGTGTCAGGGGCAGTGTTGATCCTTCCAGAAAATAACTACTTCTGGAACAACAGCACTGTGTAATTGGAAACACTACCTAATTAACTTTACAATAATTCACGGCTCTTCTCCAAGTTCCTCCTATCTTCTGCACAGTTAATATAGGAAAATTAATTGGGAAAGTGATAAGAATTTCTACCCATTTCATTCATATTTCAAGACTAGTGGCACTAAGCTTTGTGAATCCTCTAGATAAACATATAAGTCAAAATACCTTTGGGAATGCTACATTTACAGGAATAATTCCCTAAACCACTGGGCAACCAAGGTAGCTGCTAATTCTATTGTGGTTAAAAGAACCTACATAGGCCGGGCGCAGTGGCTCACACCTGTAATCCCAGCACTTTGGGAGGCCGAGGCGGGCGGATCACGAGGTTAGGAGATCAAGACCATCCTGGCTAACACGGTGAAACCCCGTCTCTACTAAAAATACAAAAAATTAGCTGGGTGTGGTGGCGGGCGCCTGTAGTCCCAGCTACATTGGGAGGCTGAGGCAGGAGAATGGCATGAACCCAGGAGGCAGAACTTGCAGTGGGTGGAGATCCCGCCACTGCACTCCAGCCTGGGTGACAGAGGGAGACTCCATCTAAAAAAAAAAAAAAAAAAAAAAAAAAAAGAACGTACATAGTTAGGTAACTCTGAAACAGCTGTGGGATGAGCCAGCACTCTGACACCTCAGCTGCTATCTGTAGCAACAAAATGCATGCCCTGTACCTACTTCTTTTCCTTGGTGATGCATTTCTAAATCAAGGGCTCAAATGAGTACTTTTGATTCGCAGAACTCACATCCAAAGTGCTAACTGCAGAGTAATCTGGGAAGAATTACTTCTAGTTCTCCAGCTTCTGAAATACAGGAAGATGTGAAAGAAAAAGATTATCCTGTGTGTTGAGTGTGTCCTCCCGTGGTTTGGACCACAGTAGCCTCACATATAATATTGTTGTCAGTCTTGGTTTCCATGTCAGCCTTTCAAAAAAATTCCACTGTGTTTACAAAAGGGCAAATGTCAATTAAAATGTGAGGAAGAATAGAGATTATTTTAATAATATTCATATAATTTTGAACCACATTAATGGTTATATTGTCTTTGTATGAACTTCAGTCATGTCGGGGAGAAACAGTTTATAGATATACTATGGAATAGCTGTTTATGATGAAATTCTCTTCTCATCAATGTTCTCCAATAGGATTTAACTCTAGAAAAATATATTTTATTTATAGTATTTAACTTTTCAAGGTTCAGTGAACTAAATTCATGTTATATAGCTGTGAATGCTTTTGTATTGTCATCCTAAATTATAACATTTCACTTATTGAGCACTTACTAGGTGCCTATCACTATGGTAAGCATTTTCACAATCTAACTTATAGACATTTTTCTTCAACTCTATAATCCAGGGGTCCCTAGCCACCAGGCCACGGACCAGTACTGGTCCATGGCCTGTTAGAAACCAGGCCACACAGCAGGAAGTGAGCAGCAGGGGAGCTAGCATTACCTCCTGAGCTTCCCCTCCTGTCAGATCAGTTGTGGCATTAGATTCTCATAGGAGTGCAAACCCTATTGTGAACTGTGCATGCAAGGGATCTAGGTTGCACACTCCTTATGAGAATCTTATGAGTGATGATCTGACGTGGAACAGTTTCATCTCAAAATGATCCACCCTGCCCCCCTCCCATGGAAAAATTGTCTTCCACAAAACTGGTCCCTGGTGCCAAAAAGGATGATAGATGACCTATCTATCATCTATCTGGCTAATCTATCTAAAAGGTAAGAACTTAAGTATCTTGATTTATCATCTCGTTTATTCATTCTGTATATAGCCTATTATCTAAACTATTATCTTTTGCTATTTCAACTAAAACTTCCATTTTAGCACCCTGTTTCATGTTTCAAAATATTAACTGCTATAGAAAATCCTAGAGCCTAGAATATTATAATTTGTGTATTTTGTGATTGTGCTTGAGACTGACCCAGAATTACATTGATACTTTTTATACTCCTCACAGCATTTAGCTCAGTAGTAAGGTCTTAGAAAATACATTTTGATTTGACTTGATGGAATATAGAAACCTACTCATTTTTATCTTTAGTTTCAGGTGCAGCATTATGCCTCTCAGAGTCTGGTAACCCTGGGTAGTTGCAGCTTGTTGAGAAAATCTATTATATCTCTGCTTCTATCAGAAGTAAATGGCTTTGCCGATGATCTGGGAGCCATCAATCAGGTACACATAACTTGAAACTGTAGCTCTCATTTATAGTTAATGTAACTATATGTTTTTCTTTTCTTTTCCCTTCTTTCCTCTCTTCTTTCCAGGCTGATGTTTTAGTTATTACCTTATGTCTAATATATGTGAGTAATATTACTGCCTACCAAAATTACAGAAAGATACTTTCAGAAAACAGTTTTGAAAATAAAACCACTTTATAATCCTTACTTGCATATATGTGCCAAAGATGCCATTGGTGACAGCAAAAGAGTGCTTAGATGAACGGCTTTAAATCCCTCCAGGCAGGCAGCATGTTTCTAAAGCAAAATGAGAGAAAAGTGAACTGGAGAGGATTCTAAATGGAGAGTAGTCCTTAACCAGTATTTTTCATTCCTTATTGCTCATGAAAATGATCTGGCTAACTTTTAAATATCGTGTTGCCAAGTCATATGCCAATCCTATTACATAAGGGTCTCTGAATTTGGAATTCTGGTATTGGTATTGTTAGAGCACTTCAGGTGATTTCAGTATGCAACCAAGCTTGAAGACCACTGCTCCAAGCCCTTTTATCTGTAGAAAGTCTTCTATATCACTGGTGACACAGGTGTAGAAGGAACATAAGTCATTCCCATATTTTAATGTTGACACTGGTTTATTACATGTATTCCATTTGATAGCTCACTTAATATTCTTATCATTTCTATAGTCAAAGTCACAATTAAAGGAAATTAGAGATAGGTAGAAATGTCTTGGTAAAGAGAAAGAACTGTAATAAAATATTGTATATGTATATAATTTAAATGGCTTTTAACAAAGTACTGACATCTAATGACATAGTCTAAAAATATTATACAATCTAATGAATTTGATGTTTGACATGGTGTATCTAGTCAGCAAATTTTCAATTGACTACAAAGTGACAAACTCTCTTAAGAGCTCTGTTAGATTTTTTTAAAAAACTCGTTTTCACTGTTGTCAAGGAGAAAAAAGTAAGCTATATTTACTAATTGAAAAGGAGCAAAGTGTTAAAATGTATGATGTTTTCATAGGAGTTCCAAGATCAAGGAACAGACCTTGGTAGGTTGCAAGTCCCTGAACATAATTTACGGAAAAGGAAGTACTTGAAAAATGCATTTGAATTGAATAAGCAGAGGATAACTGAATGTAGAGGCATTAGGATATTATTTAACAAGAGATGCCGAAGATTCTAGGTGAAGTCTTAGAGTTTAACAATAGGAAGCAATGTGGAAAGTGAGTTTAATTGAATTCGATTGTTTGGAGGATATCAGTAAGTGCAGAAAAAATGATGTCTATGTTCTCGTTTAATTTTCGCAATAGCTCCATGAAGCAGTTATAATTTTCACAAACTTTATGGATAAGAATACAAAATATTAGAGTGGTGAAATAGCTTGACCAAGACTGCAGAAAGAGCATATCCTAAAGCTATAATTCAAACCCAGATGTTCTGACAGTTAAGATACTTTAAAATAATAAGAAGAAAAATAGCAATAACACAATAACAATAACTAGTGTTTGGCAGGTTTATGTCGTTGAATTCTGTTTGCTTGTATTTTGCTAAGGAGTTTTGCATTGGCCAAGGGGCAGTATTTAATAATTGGTGCCAGGAAAACTGGATATCCATATGCAAAAGAACAAAACTGTATTTCATTTTTTATCATATACAAAAATCAAATTAAACTGGATTAAAGTCTTAAATGTAAGATCTGAAACTTTGCAACTACTAGAAGAAAACACTGGGAAGTGCTGTAGGACATTGGTCTGGACAAAGTTTTTTTGGGTAAGACCTTAAAAAGACAAGCAATAAAAGCAAAAATAGACAAATGAGAATATATCAAGGCAAAATGCTTCTGCACAGCAAAGGAAACAATTAGCAAAGTGAAGAGACAACCCACAAAATGGAAGAAAATATTTGCAAACTAGCTATCTGACAAAGGATTAATTACCAGAATATATAAAGCACTCAAACAACTCAATACCAAGAAAACAAACAGTCTGAATTAAAAATGGGCAAAATACCTGATAGACATTTCTCAAAAAAAGACATACAAATGGCTAACAGGCATATGAAAAAAAAAAAAAGCTCAACAGTACTAATCATCAGGGAAATGCAAATCAAAACCACAATGAGATAGAATCTCACTCCAACTAGAATTAAAAAGACAAATAGTAACAGATGTTAGTGAGGATTTGGAGAAAGGCAAATGCTCATAGACTGTTGGTAGGAATGTAAAGTAGTATAACCAATATGGAAAACAGTGTGGACGTTCCTCAAAAATCTAAAAATAGAACTACCATATGATCCAAGAATCCCACTGCTGGCTATGTATCCAAAAGAAAGGAGAGATACCGGCACTCACATGCTCACAGTAGCCAAGATATGAAATCAACCTAACTGTCCATCACTAAATGAATGAATAAAGAGAATTTGGTATATGTGTGTGTGTGTATATATATATATATATATATATATATATATATATTTGGTATATGTGTGTGTATATATATATATTATATATATACCAAATAATAATATTCCTCTCTCTATATATATAATGGAATATTATTAAACCATAAAAAGAATGAAATCTCATCATTTGTAGAGCATGGATAGAACTGTAGTGATTATGTTAAGTGAAACAGGCCAGGCATAGAAAAACAAATAGTGTATGTTGTCACTCATATGTGGTGGGAACTAAAGACATGGATCATATTGAGGCAGACAGTAGAATGATGGTTACCAGAGGCAGGGAAGGGAAGAGAAGTTTGTTAATGAGTACAAAAATACAGTTAGATAGAAGGAATAAGTTCTAGTATTCAATAGTACAGTTAGTGAATTTTAGATATAGTTAATTATAACTAAATTGTAGAAATTATAACTTTTTTTATATTTCAAAACAGCTAGAAGTGAAGAATTGTAATGTTTCCAACATAAAGAAAAGATAAATGTTTGCGGTGATAGATATCCCAATAACCCTGATTTGATCATTACACATTGTATACGTATATGAAAATATCCCATTTATCCCCAGTATATGTACAACTCTGACTTATCAATTAAAAATGCATCAAAATATCCATTTAAATTCTGTGCATTCTACTGTGTGTAAACTGTACCTCAGCTAAAATATAGTTTTTGAAATCCTAACAAATTTTTCAACCTAAAGTCAATATAATTTTTCTCAGTGCTTTTATACTCAGTGTTTTAGCTCACTTTAAAGACTTTATTTCTCTGTCGATATAATGAATGCTAAGATCTTACCAAGAGCTGTCTGAAGAATAGTTTTATTTTTAATGATATAAACTTTTCTAAGTAGTCACTAATTCAAATAATGATGGTATATATATATATATATATGTATATCATATTGTACTCTATATAAGTCTGGTTGAATTTCTAAGGTATTTGATGGCAGAGGATAGATCTGTTTAATAAAGATTAATGGAGGATTCAATAATAATTATTATCATAAATATTTACTGAGAAGCCTTATATGTCAAACATTATTCCAAACATTTCATAGTCCTCCAAATATTTTGCATATATTTTTGTTTGAAATAGCGATTAATTTTAATTTGTTATGTCATTTAATTCTCCTAACTACACTAGTAATTCGTATTATTCCCATTTTACAAAAGAGGGCAATTAGGATTAGAGAATTTAAATAGCCTGCCCACAGTCATAGGAAGTACAGCACCAGTTTGTCCAACCCACAAAGTCTGACTCTATAATCTAGGAGATAAAGTATGGAATAATTTCTGTTATTGACTAACCATGTCAGTTATTTGTATTTCACTAACACCATTTTATATTTGTCTCATGCAACTGGTATGTGTGTTGTCTCACCTACTTTTTAGCAGGGTAAGTAAAGTAGATATTTGTGTCAAGTTTAACACATTTTTTATGTGTATTCTGTGACCATTGAATCAGATTTTTGAAAGGTGGTTTTGTGAACTCTTATCCTAGTATCCTTTCTCTAGCTGTGTTCATTTGAATGGGTCTTGTTGAAATTATTTATGCAGTGTTGAGGATAAAAGTTTCCTAATATCTTGTCAAACATGTATTTTGCATTTCCCCCTTTATTGTCTTTTCTTTATCAATAGGTTAACATTAAGAAAATGTATCTGCCTTTTTTTTTTTAGTGACAGCATTTTCTTACCGTGATTATTGTATATTCACCATCTTATGACATAATCACCATGGTTTTCTATTTATTTTAATAATAAGTTTGAAAAAGTGGCTTCTTTATGTTATCATAGACTGGTGACCTATTAGATTTTCTTTTTTTTTTTTTGCTTGAAGTATTTTTTATTTATTTATTTATTTTTAATTTTATTATTATTATACTTTAAGTTTTAGAGTACATGTGCACGGCGTGCAGGTTTGTTACATATGTATACATGTGCCATGCTGGTATGCTGCACCCATTAACTTGTCATTTAGCATTAGGTATATCTCCTAATGCTATCCCTCCCCCCACCCACCCCACAACACCGCATGTTCTCACTCATAGGTGGGAACTGAACAATGAGAACACGTGGACACAGGAAGGGGAACATCAGACACCGGGGACTGTTGTATTTGATTTTCTAAGGGCCTACATTGTTTAGTTATTCAAAAATGAGAACAAAAGTCAAGCTATTGTCTTTAATTATTAGGCTTTATGCCACTAGGACCTTGTGTTGGAAAGTTTTATGAGAAGCTGTTTTTCTGAAAGACTTTCTTCCTCTTTTCAAATAGAATCCAAGTTGCTAATATCTAGGAAGAGCAGTCAGCCAACAGCTAGAGTATCTGTGGGCAGAATATCTCTCTAAAAAGCAATATCCATGGTTTTAGTAAGTTTTTAAAATTTTTATATGAATTTTATTAATAGCTTATATGTTTCTTTAGACATCTAGATAGTATGTGATTTTCACAGGATCAGCTTTCTGATCAGCTATTACTAGAAGTTTTTGCTACTGAAAGCTCTCATCAATATATGTTATCTCTTAATATTTTACGAAGTAATGTGTTTTGTTTATTCTAGAAAAGTGACATTGAAAAAGAGGTATACGTGTTGATTTTACATATGTGGATTTTTTTGTATTTATTTTATTTGATTTTACTTTAAATTCTGGGATACATGTGCTGAACATACAGGTTTGTTACATAGGTATACATGCGCCATGGTGGTTTGCTGCACCTATCAACCCGTCATCTAGGTTTTAAGCCCCACATGCATTAGGTATTTGTCTAATGCTCTCCCTCCCCTTTCCCCTGACCCCCCAACAGGCCCAGGTGTATGATGTTTCCCTCCCTGGGTCCATGTGTTCTCTCATTGTTCAACTCCCACTTATGAGTGGGAACATGTGGTGTTTGGTTTTCTGTTCCTGTGTTGGTTTGCTGAGGATGATGGTTTCCAGATTCATCCATGTCCCTGCAAAGGTCATGAATTCATTTTTTATGGCTGCATAGTATTCCATGGTGTATATGTGCCACATTTTCTTTAGTCTATCATTGATGGGCATTTGGGTGGATATTTTAAAGAATACCAACTTAGCTACAACCTGGGCCCCATTAAAACAACTAAACCAAAAAAATAAGTACCAGCAGCTGTTTTATCTTCCTTCTTCTAACTTGCTTTCAAGTTCCTGGGGCCTCAATATGCAAAAAGAGTTATTTATGGAACATTTATTTCTTTCTATGGAAAAAGAAAATGTTTTTATGAAGATATTTTGTCGTTGACGTGGTAAATAAGTTTAAGGTATTTCTGTTAAAAATTTTCAAAATTTATAATAAATCAAAGATTAGTATAGTTTTCTCTGTTTTTGACTGGTTTCTAGTTCATTTCATATTATATATTTATGAATTATATGTAATATAAAATACTTTTATATTATATATTTATAAATTATATGTATTATGAAATACTTTCATAATATAAATTTATAATATTTTATAATATAATTATGAGGCAGCACTCCTTTCGTGGGGGCACTAGCTGTGGGGGGTCTGTTCCTGCAGACCCCTGATTCGGCAACAGATGAATGAAGTACACTGACACACAGATATTCTGCTTTGGCAGTCCAGCTGAGGGTCCAAGCCACTTACAGTCTCCAAGCTGAGTTCTGTAAACAGTTGCCACTGGGCCCCGATCAGATAGTGAGGCTCACATTTATTCAGTAAGACTGATTAACAAAAGTTGTGAGTAAACACCACTAGAGGGTAAAGATTAAAGTCCAGGTTCCAAGGCCTGAAGCAAACAGCATTTGCCGGTAATAAACTTCTGCTGACCCCTTTCCCCTGCTCTCCCAAATAGGAAGCAGTAAAGTACCCAGTAGGACAAAGGTTAGTCTTAAGCCCATATAAGTAAACAGGTTAGTAAGATACACTTCCCACATTCCTTTGTACTTGCACCCTAATCTTTCTGGCTCCTACAGAAACCCTGGCTGCCTTCAGCCAAGCAATCTGAAGCTATGCAAACTTTCAGACCTTCTAAGAGAGTTTTTGACTATTACTATAATTATCTTTTATATTTTTCCCACCAGCCTGATCAAACCCTGACATAATTATAATTTTATATTATAATTTTATAATATACTTTTTATATTATATATAAAATGAACTAGGAATCAATCAGAAACAAGAGAAAAATGGGCTTAAGGATATGAAAAGGTAGTTTAATGGAAGAGAAAAGGCCGGGCATGGTGGCTCATGCCTGTAATCCCAGCACTTTGGGAGGCTGAAGTGGGCGGATCACCTGAAGTCGGGAGTTCGAGACCAGCCTCACCAACATGGAGAAACCCCATCTCTACTAAAAATACAAAATTAGCCAGGCGTGATGGTGCATGCCTGTAATCCCAGCTACTTGGGAGGCTGAGGCAGGAGAATCACTTGAACCCAGGTGGAGGAGGTTGTGGTGAGCCGAGACTGTGCCATTGCACTCCAGCCTGGGCAACAAGAGTGAAACTCCGTATGAAAACAAAACAAAACAAAACACACACACACACACACACACACACACACACACACACACACAAAAGAAAAGCAAAAAGCTCCCAAAAAGAAAAAAAGGAAAAAGTGGGGAGAAACCTAAAAGGTGATTTAACATGAATGATACTCAATCTCATGGTACCAAGTAAATGCAAATGACAAAAACAATAAAATGTTTCATACTGATTATATTGACACAATATCTTTTTAAAAATTACCTTGAAAACACTATCAGATACTATGATTATGTGGGGAAATAGAATTTATCTATTACCTGGGAAAATTAAAGATGCATATCCTGTAAAATATAGCAAATTCACTGTACTAAGGAGATCTGTACAAGGATGTTCATTTCAGCATGTTTATAAGAGCTTAAATTTGGATATAACATAAATTTCTATTTTAAAATATGGCTTGATGTGGTATATCTAAAATGACTATTTGATAATGGTTAAAATGAATAAATTATTTCTGTATTAACATTCATAGATTTTGAAAAAAATAATGTTGATCTAAAAGGAAGGATGAAGTATCTGAGAAGGAGAGATACCCAAATATACCATTTTTTACAAATTGTAAATGAAAAATAATTTTTACAAAATATAAATAGAAAACAAGTTATAAATACAAAACACATGACACTTTCACTGAGTGTATACTTTTAAAAATTTATTTAAAAAATACAGAATCCGTAATGTTTTTAATTTATGTATTGCATGTCCTCAAGATGCATGTTTTTGCATTGTAAATACTTTTATATAGGAAAGAAAACATCTCTTTGGGTGTCAGACATATATTGATTTAAAATGAATCCTTAATTTTTAAGTGATTTTTCACAGAAATGTTTTTCTCCGAGATGCAGTTCATACCTCTATCTAATCAGCATGTTTCTGGGTACAGTAGCCAAGCTATTAAAAATGAATAATGCTGTTGGAATATTGATAAGCATGGGTGAAATCTGAATTTAGAGTATTACATGCATACTTATATTAAATACTTCAGAGACCTAATGTTTACAAAGTAGATTAAAATTCTACATTAAAATAGATTTTAAAATTTGGAAGAAAGCATGTTAGCAGGAGAAATCTCAAAAGTTCTGCAGCCTACATCAGGAAGCATTTTTACTTTTCTCTGTTTCCCTTGTAAAGTAAAATAAAAGCTAAGCAATTCGTTAATAAAAATAGAACATACAAATTAAATATTCTGAATCTGGAATGAGTTTATACATTTACTTCTCTAAAACAAACAAATTTTCTATATCAAGGCAAAATATAGCAACAAAATAAGCATTTTTAATAAGATAAAGAAAAGTAATCATAGCTCTGAGCATGCAACAGCTGACCTATTTCAGTTGAGAGAGGAACCATATTCTTTTCTGAAATTATACATGTCTTGATCATATCTAAGATCTACAAAGCCTGGCTCAGTCAGCAATCAATCCATCAGAGAGAACAGAATTATAATTTGCATCAAACTGTGCTCAAGTAGACAAAATAGAGATTAGGGACCCTGGGCATGAACTTTTTTTATTTAATTTTGTTTCGTTTAACAAGAACTTAAGAGAAATTCTGGATAATGAGCCCTGTTTTATCAGATTTGTGCAGTTTTCTTCATTACTGGTGTTTGTAATTCAAATAACTATGAGGTATAAATGAAACAAGGCTGAACATTCCCCCAAAATACCCTATTGGCCTAAAAATTTCCACATCACTGGATGCCTTTTTGAAACTGCTACTTATTAAGAAAAACTTCCATTCCTGAGCCCAGCTGGCAACAAAGATAAAAGTTAGGGCATTTGCCACTTATAGGCTAGAACATTTTAAGAGACTCTCCAAGGATAAACTAAATCAAATGATAAAGTGCATGAACTTTAGAATCAGATGTCTAGTTAAATTGTAGTGTGACCTTTGAAGTAGTCTTATCAACGAATCAAACCTAAAGGTTCTAGAATGAATTGCTAACTTGCAGGTAAAACAAATAGAAGAACACGTTAAATTAACCAGGAGGATGCAATCAGTAAAACCTAGTTTGTGCAGGAAAAACAACTCATTTTCCTCAACAAATAGATAGTATTATAATGAAAAGAAGGAGACAGACCCAGACAAAGAATGTGCCTGTATTTTAAATGAGACCAAAGAGACTTCATTAACTTATAGTCATGTATCAGGAGTGGATTAACTGTGGTCCATGAGCCAAATCTGGCTTGCCACTTGCTTTTGTAAATAAAGTTTTACTGGAACACAAATACTTGAAACAGTGAAGCATATAACAATCTCCAAAGCATTCAATATTTACTATCTTGATCTTTACATAAAATATTTGCCAATTCCTGGTATATATAAATCTTATTTGTATCCAGATTTAAACAAACCAAAAAATAGAATACATAATTGGATAATTGGGGAAAATCTGCACAAGTGTGTATTATGATTTTAAGGAATTGTTAATTTTTAAACCTTCAATAATATTATTTTAGTGATTTTTTTAAAATGTGCTTATTATCTTTTATAACTACATATTTAAATGATTAAATGAAAATTAAAATAATACTTAATCGTTTTAGGCCTCAATTTATCTCTTCTTAAAATATTGACAACAGTGCCACCTATCTCATACAGTTTTTTGGGGTCTCATGAGGTAATCCATATTTGCATTTAGCAAACTTGTCGTCATAAGTGCACCATTGCTGTTAGCTGATATTATTATTACTATTCAACAACATATAAAGCTTAAAATATAAAACCCCGCTGACATTAATACACATTTATAAAAATGAATGTTGTTAGAACCATCTTCAGGAGCAAGTTTTCAGGTATTATGTTTGACAATGGATGTTTTTTAAACCATCTGCTGTGGAAGACAGGTCTGGGTAACCAGAAATATTTTTTTTTTTTACTGTAGGTATGTAAACTTATGATGTTCATCATCCTCTCAACATAAATATTGGACAAATATTTAAGAAATATTTTGGAGAGGTACCAAATTAGTCTCATTGTATTTTCTGAATTTCATTGTGTGACCATGGCACTGAGCATCTGAAGGGGACTGAAAGATGTGTTATGGGAGGCCAGAAAATAAAGGTTCCCTGATTTATAATTTTGCCTTTGCATAATGAATAAAGCTTTAAACTCTGTAAACTCAAATCTAAAATGTGACTTACGGTACCAGATGAGATATAATAAAGCCACTACAATCTATCATTCTCACTGATTAAAACTAAAATAATTCAAAAATAAATATAAAAGTCAACTACCTGGCTGGGCGCGGTGGCTCACTCCTGTAATCCCAGCACTTTGGGAGGGCGAGGCGAGTGGATCACCTGAGGTCAGGAGTTTGAGACCAGCCTGGCCAACATAGTGAAACCCCGTCTCTACTAAAAATACAAAAAAATTAGCTGGGTGTGGTGGTGGTGCCTTTAATCTCAGCTACTCAGGAGGGTGAGGCGGGAGAATCACTTGAACCCAGGAGGCAGAGGTTGCCGTGAGCTGAGATCGTGCCATTGCACTCCAACCGGGGCGACAAGAGCGAAACTCTATCTCAAAAAAAAAAAAAGTCAACTACCTGAGAACCATGAAATATAAAAAAGTAGCATGTGAATTGTTAAAGAAGTCAAAATGAAGGGAAAAAAACCTACGGAATACGTTTCTCATTTTTTCCTTTTTTTCAATGTCCAAGCTTTGATTTAAGAGCAGCCCCAGTCAAGGAACTCTGTTGTACTTGACAGTAGCAAAATCTTTAACAGAAACAACTTTTGAGCAAGAGGACTGGTAATGGGGACATTATGAGCTGGAGAGTATGGAAGGAATCCTCGGGACTTTTGTTTTTCTTTTTGTATTTGTTTTTTTATCTAGTCCCTGCAATGGGTTTTGTAATGGTTATATAATTACGTACAAGTAGCATGAATGGTGAAAACTCAGAAAAACTCAGTTTCTCTGGCAAGAAAAAGTAGGTAAAGAGACTTCTGGGAACAGAAGGAGGTGGTGGTGAATTAAGGTGAATCTTCCTACACAGAATTGAGTATATCCTTCTCCAGCCCTTTGCTATCTCTGGACAACTCTCTGGAGTAGAGAGAGTTGGAGAAGGGCATCCTTAATTCTATGTAGGAAGGATATAATTTCCAGACTCACCCCTGACCTGTGTGAGACAGACTCCAAACAACATAGCAGAGGCTTTGATAACAGAATTATGATGTAAACCACTGTATATAACTCAGGCAAACTCCCAAGTGGTACATATAATGGAATAAACCCAAACTTCAGAGTAAAGACATTGAAAACTGACAGTGAAACTACCACTAACAGAAGGTAGGGCAGAATTTGTACTCTGAACCTAATTATTTTGGTTGTCGGTGTGCCACCTGCTTCTGTAAATAAAGTTTTATTGGAATACAGCTTTTCCGTAGCTGCTTTTATACTACAAAAAAGAAAATCAATATTCTATAAAAACAAAACAACTTAGTAGTCAGTGTGTCACAATATAATGCTTAGTATTTCTAGGATACAATCTAAAACTACTCAATATACACAATTACAAAGAATCAGAAAAATGTTGACCCAGTTCTCAAGGCAAGTGACAATCATCAGAGGTAATCCCTGAGGTAACCCAGATATTAAAATGACCAAGGACCTTAACGCAAGTATTATAACTATGCTCCTTGAGGTAAACATCAGTAATCCTGAAATGAATGAAATGGTAGAAATTCTAACCAGAGAATTAGGAAATATATATGTGTCGTGTGTGTATTTTGTGTGTTTGTACATGTATACATACATACATGCATACATGTGTGCATAATTTTAACATATACATGTTTTAAAAAGTAAACGTTAGAACTGAAAAATATACTATCTGAAATAAAATATTCCCTGGGTGGGCCCAAGAGCAGAATAGAGATAACAAAGAAGTCAGTGTACATGAAGACAGGTCAGTTGAAATGATCTAATCTTAAGAAAAAAAATTCTACTGCAGAAAATTGAACAAAGTCTCAGGAATCTGTGAAACAATACCAAAAGGTATAGCATATATAGTATTGTGGTCCCTAAAGGAAAAGGGAAAGAAATTTGTGACAAAAGTATATTTGAAAATAATGGTCAAAGGCTTTACAAATTTGGAGAAAACGATAAATGTATTAATTTTCTGTAAGCCATGAACATAATAAACTCAAAGGAAACCTCACCCAAACACATCATCATAAACTTCTTGAAGACTAAAGATAATTGTTTCTCCTTTTATATTTAATTTTTAAAATTTTTAATGATCTTTTAAATTGTATTTTATTTTAGATTCATGGGGTACATGTGCATGTTTGTCACATGGGTATATTGCATATTGATGGTGATTGGGCTTGTAGTGTACCCATTACCAAAAAAATGAACATTGTAATTACCCATCTATTTCTTTTTATAGATGCCAGAGGAAAATGGCATATTACATTCAGGGGAACAACATTTCAAGTGACTTCACTTTTCACATCAGAACCCATGGTGGCTTCAAGATTGTGGAACAACATCAAGTAGCTAAAAGCAATAAACTGTCAACCTAGAATTCTACATCTAGTAAAAATATCCTTCAGAATAATAAACTGTGCTTCACATGTAGGAAAATTAACATAATTCATTGTCAGTAGAACCTGTGAAAGAAATGCTAAAAGCAGTGCTTAAGACTACAAGGAGTTGTGATATAACAGAGAAACTTGTAATTTCAGGAATAAAGGCAGAGCAAAAGTAATGCTTAAGGGGGTAAATATAATAGACCATGTTGCTTTTATTACATTCTTTAAAAACGTATATGCTGATGAAGCAAAGCTTAAACATTACTTGGTGTATATGGATGCAATGTATATGATAACTAAAATATAAAGTTATTAGGATATCAGGAACTTTCAGTTATATGGCTTCTAACTGAAGTGGAAAATGTTAACTCTAAATATACTGAGAAAGGTTACAAGTGTGTGCATATATATATATTGTTGTTTTTTTTTTTGAGATGGAGTTTTGCGCTTGTCGCTCAGGCTGGAGTGCAATGGTGTGATCTCAGCTCATGGCACCCTCTGCCTCCAGGGTTCAAGCAATTCTTCTGACTCAGCCTCCAGAGTAGCTAGGAATACAAGAGTGTGCCACTACTCCTGGCTAATTTTTCTGTATTTTTAGTAGAGATGGAGTTTCACCATGTTGGCAAGGCTTGTCTCAAACTCCTGACCTTGGGTGATCCACCCACCTGGGCCTCCCAAAGTGCAGAGATTACAGGTGTGAGCCACCACACCCAACCCTATAAATGTATATTTTATCCTCTAGAACAAAATAATAAATATAAAGACCTTTAACAAAAAATAATTAAAGTGGAAGCTAATAAGCATTTAAATAATTTAAAATAATGTAGTTCTATACTTTGCAAACATTAATCCGAAGAAAGTTAGATTGACTGTGTTAATATTAGCAAAAATATATTTCTAAACAAAGAACATCAGCAGGGTAAAGAGAGATATTACATAATGACAAAAGTGTCCATTCACCAAGAAAATATAATGATAAATGTGTGTGAGCCTACCAAATGCTTGAAACTTCCAAAACATGTGAAGCAAAAATTGATAACACTGTAGGGAAGACTGGATAAATATGTTATACTTGAAGGTTTCATTACTCCTCTCTCAGTAATAATAAAATCAGGCATAAAATTGACAATATCATAGAAAACCATAACAAAGCCATCAACTAGTTTGACTTGTGTCATTTCTAGAACACTTCACCCAATAACAGCCAAATTCATAGTCTTTTCAAGGGGGATTGAGATACCATTCTAGACCACGAAACAAGCTTTAACAAGATTTAAAGAATCATACATGCGATGTTCTCCAAACGTAATATAATTTTGCTAGTAATTAATAAGAGGAGGACATGTAGAAAACCCTTCAACAATTTGGAAATAAACAGTACATTTCTAAATAACCTATGGATCAAACATAAAGTCCCAAGAGAAACTAGAAAAAAATTGAAGTAAGTGAAAGTATGACATGATAATTTATGAGATGCACTTTGTAAGGCACTAATAATTTGAGAAATATATGGATTTATGCTTGTCATTGAAGGGAGGTTTTAAATTAATAATATAAGAAACTAGAATAGCAAGGAAAAATCGAGCCCAGACCACATAAAAGGAAGAAAATAATAAACATAAGAGCATAAATGAATGATGCTGAAAAGATGAAAACAGTAGAAACTGCTGGTGTTATCCTTTTAATATCTGTAATGATGTCCACTTCCATTACAGCCATTGGTAATTTGTATCTTTTCTTTCTTCCTGCAAATTATAAGCATTCTTTCCCCAAAGTACAAGCATTTGAGGGAAGAAAGAAAAGGTACAACTTGCCAATGCCTATAATGGAAGTGGACATCATTACAGGTGTTAAGAGGATAATAAGGGACTACTATAAACATCTGTAGTCCATAAATACAACAAAAATGGACCAATTATTTGGAAGATATAAGCTACCAAAACTCCTTCAGGAAGAAATAGGTAACCTTGATAGTCTTACCCAATTAAAGAAATTGATTTCAAAGTTTAAAATATCCCAACAAAGAAAACTCTAGACTTCGAGGGTTTCACTATCAAATTCTACCAAAATTTAAGAAAGAAATATTACCATTTATATATAATCTGTTCCAAAAATTGGAAGACAGAGCACTTGACAACTCATTTTATGAGGCCAGGATTACTATTATTAAAAAAAAAAAAAAAAAAAACAGGTGAAGACTGATGTCTCAAAATGTAGAGTACAGTGAAATGTTGGTTTTAATCAAGAAGCATTCTCTAAATTATGCTATGCCTTAGTTCCCTGGGAAACCCTGGGAAAGACTTAGTTTAGAGAAGCAGCTCATGGAATACTTTAGAGCCAGGCAAATTATATAAAATTTCATATAATTTTAATTGCATTTATTATTGAATATTTTTGACACTTCATCAGAAAAGCCAGAAAGGATGCTGAATCAATCAATCTAAGACTCAAAGACTCCTAAACTAAAGGAGCAGTTTGGCAGAAAATCCCAGTGATTTTGGCAAAATATTCTCTATTAAAATATTAAATATTTAGTATTTTAAATTACTCTTTCACTGTTTTAATTCAAAGCCATAGGCCATTTGAGAAAAACCGACCAAGGGGAAAGATGTCAAAATGTAGGCAGACATATTAAAAAAAAAAAAAAACTATTACAGAACAAGTTGTTCAAAACAACCATCTGAACCTCTGGCTAGTTCATGCTAGAGGGTATAATCAGTATATCACAGATAAAGACCAGGATGATTATCACTAAAAGCCATAAATCATGATATACTTGTGTTGTAATGGCCTCTACTTTCTAATTTCAGAAGACATTTCTGAAGATGCTGTGAAAATGCAACTCAAAATATGAAAATAAGCTATATGTCCTTATTTAAAAAGGATGGGCTGACATTTAAAAATAATCATTTATTTACTCAAGGTATGATCATGACATGATCATAGACATTAAGACAGACATGTAATAGAGTGGGTAAAATGTGAGGACAGAGAACAGAGTGCTAGTTGGAATCCCTGAGTTCCAATTCTAGCTCTGTTGCTAATGAGTTTAATGGGTTTGAAAAATCCACTTCTCTGAGCCTAATTCTATAATCAAGTATGGTGGTTAAGTATAAGTATTTTTATCCCTAAGGAGTTAAATCAAAGACTTTACAGGGCAATCAATCCAACATGAAGTTTATGAGTAGTCTTCAAACAGATTACATCATAATGACTTTTCTGGAGAGTGTCTCAAGGATCATGTAGAGCAGATGCTGACATAGGCCTAATGTCCCTACTGATGCTTATTAGAATGACTCATGAATCTGTTTGCATTTGTCTTTCTCTGGTCACAATCACCATACACAGTTTTATGCCTCATGGTATTAATAATTCTTTAAGAATAGAGTTCCTGGTCACAAAGCCGGTCCTAAAACGTAGATTTGGAATTTCTGATTACTTTTATTGCTGTAAACAAAATCTCTCCATCTACATTGGAGGGTCATAGTAAAACTTCTTTCCAAGCCTTAAGAACATAACAGAAGGCTTCCATCAATATATGAATACATTGTGGTTAATTTCAACAATCTTCTGAAGATCTAGAGCAATCTCTCAGTGAACTGCAAATATCCTTCTCAGCTCTTGAAATTTCTGCATATCAATTCAAAAGTTTTTATTGCAAATTGAAATCTTTTTTGTTAAAGAATGAGGATAATACAAAACATTAAATGAATATTCGGAAATTGGTAATTTTATAAGTGTTTTTTATTCTAAAATTTAAATTATGCAGGGAATATATCAGAGTATATTTAATGTTGTATTTATAACAGTGACTGGCCATACCTGAATCCATCCTGTAATCCTTGTCACATGTTGAGGAAAGCAGTTAAAGGCAATGATTATATTAATAATATTGGAAAAGGAAAAGAGTCCAATATCTTCACATCCCTTTCCTCCCAGAAAAATGATGAAGTAGAGATGGCTATAGGAACTAGGACTCGTTAACCTGTAAGGGAAAAGACAATCTCTATAAATTTTAAGCTAGTTGTGAACTACATTCTCAGCTTGTGTGAGGGGTGTAGGTTAATGACTTCAAATTTTCGGAGACATTTTTTCACTTTCTCCCATTCACTAGGAACCAATGAAACCTAGCAAGAATTCACACTACCTTGCCCTGTGAGTCTTTTTCCCCCTAGCTTGCCTACTGGTGGTGCCTTTTGATGTCTTCAGCTTTATGTGGGTGCCTCAGCTTTAAAATTTCACATTGTACAGCTAACAGCTTTTGTCTTCTACTTTGTGTTGAGGTGGTCAGGTAAAACCCAAGATGCTGGGCAGGAGGAATTGGCAAATTCTCCTAATGGGTTACCTTCAGTACTATCTGATAGATTATCTTTTTGTATTAAGTCTTTCTTATTGTTTCCAACTTCCAAAGATAATCCTTATTTTTCAGAGAGTTCTCTTTCAATAATTTTATATCTATGTGTCTACATGTGTCTGTGAGGGGGAGTGTGTTTATTACTTTCAAATACTCTCTAGCAAGAGGGTTAATTTGGTCACCTTATTCACTGTATGACTGGATCTCTATGCAATTTTATATCTTAATTTTCTACATTCAGTTATTTAATATATTTGGAAAGTGTATTAATCCATGGAGTGAGGTGGGACACTAAGTGGGAAAACATTCAGCTTATCAGTTATTTGTTTAGTAACACTAACTTTTTCTTTTTGTTTGGGATATTTCTTTTATTATGTACTTCATTTTCACATATATTGTGTTTGTTTATTGATCTGCCTGCCAGTTTGTACACTGCTGTGGCACTAATTTAGTTAGTCTACTTTTATGTATTTTAATACCTAATTATTTTAACTGCTTTTTATTAGATGTTCTTCCTGTTTATATATCTAAGTGGCCTTGAGAATAATTTTTTCAAGTTCAAAGGTAAAACTGTGTAGATTTTCATTCAGATATTTGTTGAGTGCACTGAATCCTTAAAACAGCAGTCTTGTTTTTTTTTTTTTCTTTTAAGCTGAGGAAACATTTTTAAAATTATGTCTTTGAAAAGACCAGTCATTGTGGGGTTTATAGAGCTCCAATTATTTATATTTATGATCTTTTCTCATTATTTTCATTTCTTTGTTCTTTTCTATTACATATTAAGTGAATTTCTCAAAATTTTTCATCATTTACTCAATTTTCTGTAATAATTCTTGAGTTTATCTTCAATATGAATTTCAATTTTCTTTTTTCTTTTTTTGAGACGGAGTCTCGCTCTGTCACCCAGGCTGGAGTGCAGTGGTGCAATCTTGGCTCACTGCAAGCTCCGCCTCCTGGGTTCACGCCATTCTCCTGCCTGAATTTCAATTTTCTTATTGGAATTTTAATTCTTTTTTAATTCTGTCCTCAGTTCATCACATTCCATTTTGATTTCACTCCTTATATATGCTTTTTTTGTCATTCAATGTGTTTATCTTATTGGATTTCAGCTTTTTATAATGGACATGTATCATTTCATGCCACTGAACATGTCAAATTATCTTCTCTGGTTATTCTCATTTCTTTAGTAAGTTATTTTCAGAGTTTTGCTCTGCTTTATTGAATTTAGGGCATTATTCCTTGTATCATTTACTGTTTCTCATAGGATCTGTATTGTTGTTTGTTTACTTGGCTTTTTCCTTTTACTTATATCTAATGAGAAAATCATCATTGGAACTTAATAAAATTTATCTAAAGAAGTCCATGTGGATTTTCCGTGTCCCTGGTCATTGTGTACTAAGGCACCAGTAAAACCCATCTTCACTCCTCTGCTGCAGAGCAGGTTGTGGCACTTGTGTTCAGTGCTTTTTACTTGACCTTGACATGGAATGATGTACCATTAGCTATAGTACTTTTTGATTAATTTATGGGATACAGAGAAACTGGAGTCTAAGCATTGACAGTTCAAGAGCCTTTGTTACATCTTACAGTATACAGAGCATTAGTGCCCCTCAATCCCCCACCCTGTTGTTTGGTGAGTCTAGGAGAAATTTTTTAGGCCATGCATTACATTTCTCAATGCAGCTCAATCGGCCTCTCACTTAGAGTTTATTTTTCCTTCATAGATTCTTTCATTGAGAAACTGAAAGATTTTGTGTTGGGGAAATAATATTTAACAACAATGACTGTCATCTTAAAGGGTTCTGTGCTTTTACTAGGAGTTGAAAGGCGTGAGGGAATATTATTTTTTTTTGGCGAGTTAATGAAAAATGGAAAATGAGTTTAAATAAAAGATTCAGTGGTACTTTCTCTCAATGTTCTGAAATGGTGTGTATGGAGCCAGTATATACAGAACAAATAGTTGTGGAAGATCCAGGTGTACGGTCACGGTCAAAATAATTCTGTGCCTTAGATTATAATTAATTCAAGAGAAATGTTGAGTAAATACAGGAAATAACGCCAATTATTTCCTCTGTATTTGTCTGTGCTAGCAGTAAAATGTCAATTAAGTATGATTAATTCTTCCTTTTTTCCATAAGCATGAGAATGTATTGCTGCAGTTTTAATGGCTGCCATGATGAGGTCTATCAGTCACTGAAAAGAAGTCAGCAGAATCATTTCAGTGTCGTCAGAAAATATCAAATGCATTTCAATAACATACCTTTACTGATTGTTTTTATTTTGTTTCCTGTGGCAAGTAAAATATATTTGTTCAGAATAATTTTCTGATGCAATCGAAACCTAATGCCTTCTATGAAGACTTCTCTAATCAGCATGGAAAGGAGCAGCCATTTCTTTCCTACTCCGATCTTTGTATTATAGACATTAACACATTTTAATGGAACCAATTATAATCCAGTGTTATTTACATGTCTGTTTTTTGTATGTACTGAGGTTAGTGAAAATTTCTTATTTTTCTATTTATATTACTCACCTATGAAAGAATGTGTTGATTGAATGAGGATTTTCACTTTAAATAAAATGTAGTAATCTGTAATCAATAACTTTCACTGACCCTGAAACTCACATTACTTGTTTTCCAAGCTGTAATTCACTCAGAATTAGAAAGGAAAAGAGGAAAGGAAAGAACATTGGAATATGTATCTCCTCTTCACTTTATGTATCTTTATGCAGGAATCCTTTGAGTTCTTAAAAAGAATGATTTCGGGTACAAACTAATTTGAGGCTATGTTTTTCTGAGAGTATATGAGATATGCATGGCACATATTTGGTACTTTAGAAGTACTTATTGAAGAATAGAAAGCAACTATAAGGTATAATGATAAAGAGAGGGTTCTGGATGGCCTACTGGTGTCCTGGGATTAAAAGAAAGAAACAGGAAAATTGAAGCTGCGTTTGAGTGTGAAAGTTGGGAGTTTCAGGTTTTAGAACTGGAACACTTCTAGTTGTTAGTGTAGAGTAGGTATGAAGTTCATTGCAATTGACCACGCCAGCCATTTCTTCACTGGAAAGCCTTAGAAAGTTCTTCCACAGGGCAAGGGAATCATTTCTGATGATGGCAGCATGGGAAGCAGAAGGAAAGAGGGCCTGGGAGACAGTTCCCTGACATTTTGATCAGTGCCCACAAGAGTGACAGGCACATTATGTCTTAATAAGTAAATAAAAACTAAAGAATGAAAGTTATTTGATTGAAAACTAGAGAAAAAAGAGCAGTATGAGGATGTATCATTAGAGTCCCTGTTGAGGGCCATGAGCTGGACTCTGCCAGGACCTCGGGGAAAGTGCACTTGGTGGTTGTGATACAGCACATCTAGGTCTTCCCACCTAGATTGCCAACCTCTAAACTCCTCTCTCAAGGAAACTCTGAAGTTGTCACACCAAGTGCAGAGCCAGGTCAAGGAGACAAAAGGTAGTCTCAACTCTAATTATGATTTTAGTACTAACTAGAATGCTCTCATACTTGTGTTCTCATTTATTAACCAATTTATTTTGAATATGAACTGTAGCTTCTTTCAAAACTATGTTGTTGTATATTATTATCAATATTGTGATATTTATTGAGTTCTTACTATGGGGGAAGTGTGATGCTGAATGTCCTGGGGTAAGCCACAGGGATACTTAGAGTTTAATTGGGAAGAGAAATGCAGCTGCACTGTCCAAACCAAAGTAGGTCATCAATAATTATTTTGAATGAACACACATATAATTGCTGGGGGTTTTTTTAATGGCATCATTAGCATTAGGGAAACACAAATGAAATAAACAAAAATAAAAATCAGGAAAGAGTTATTTCTGTGAAAAATAATAATAAACCATTTATATATTAACCTAAAAATAACTGTTGAAGAAACAGCTATGAATATTATTTAATATATTCAGATTTATAAATAGAGAAAAATGTTAATGTTTTAATGTAGAGAACAAGTCAAAAACATTTAAGATAAAAGAAGTTTGTGTGGTGGCTGGGCATTCCCTGACAACCTCACAGAAAATAAAGGATTTAAGCCTCATAGGAGTGAGAGTCGGACTGAAAGAAAGCATTTCAGGTCAGCTGAAAGTAGTGATGGCACAATAAGGTGCCTGCGTGTGTGAGGGGGTGAACTGACAGGAGCATAACTGCATTTCTGTTCGCTCTGAGCAAAAGCGCATTTCATCTTTTTGCTAACACTTTCCTTGGAGATAACAATTTTAACTATAAGTTATGGTTCATGGCATTTTATATAAGCATTAGTTTCTTTTTGGTATATTTTCCTGATGGTGCTTAGATACTCAAAGAATGCAAATAAGGGAAAATGAGAATTCCAAATAATTTTTTTGAAGAAAAACCTCTTCTTTCCAGTCTGGGTGATTATAGAGCTGTAGTGCATACTGTAAAGTAGAACAGATATTTAATGGTGCCTGGAATGCCAAAGTAGCAACTTAGTGTGATTCTCTGTAATGGTAATGGAAAACTTTTTTGATTCAGTTAGTTGATGTCAATATGTCACTTTTTGGTGGAATTGCTACTTTATACAATATTATGTTAACATTTGAGGCAGCATTATCCAGAAATATTTATCCCATGTGGCATATTGGTTTTAAACCCATACTGAAGAGCACATCTAATATTAAAGTATAAAAGCAGTGGCAGAACGCGGTACAAATTAATAGCAATTTTATGTCTTTTATGTTAAACATGTTCAAATTAGTTAGGCACGTGAGAGGATAACTATATTGTATATTCTATTTCATTTGTCCTTTAACTGGTTTATTGAAAAGCACCTACAGAGTTGAAAGCAGGGATTTTTATTTCGTTAAGCAGTGGTTTGTAGTTCTCCTTGAAGAGGTCCTTCACATCCCTTGTGAGTTGAATATCGTGAAAATGGCCATACTGCCCAAGGTAATTTATAGATTCAATGCCATCCCCATCAATGACTTTCTTCACAGAATTGGAAAAAACTACTTTAAAGTTCATATGGAACCAAAAAAGAGCCCGCATTGCCAAGACAATCCTAAGCCAAAAGAACAAAGCTGGAGGCATCATGCTACTTGACTTCAAACTACACTACAAGGCTACAATAACCAAAACAGCATGGTACTGGTACCAAAACAGAGATATAGACCAATGGAACAGAACAGAACCCTCAGAAATAATACCGCACATCTACAACCATCTGATCTTTGACAAACCTGACAAAAACAAGAAATGGGGAAATGATTCCCTATTTAAAAAATGGTGCTGGGAAAACTGGCTAGCCATATGTAGAAAGCTGAAACTGGATCCCTTCCTTACACCTTATACAAAAATTATTTCAAGATGGATTAAAGACTTATGTTAGACCTAAAACCATAAAAACCCTAGAAGAAAACCTAGGCATTACCATTCAGGACATAGGCATGGGCAAGGACTTCATGTCTGAAACAACAAAAGCAATGGCAACAAAGGCAAAATTGACAAATGGGATCTAATGAAACTAAAGAGTTTCTGCAGAGCAAAAGAAACTACCATCAGAGTGAACAGGCAACCTACAGAATGGGAGAAAATTTTTGCAGTCCACTCATCCAACAAAGGGCTAATATCCAGAATCTACAAAGAACTTAAACACATTTACAAGAAAAAAACAAACAACCCCATCAACAAGTGGGTGAAGGATATGAACAGACACTTCTCAAAAGAAGACATTTATGCAGCCAAAAGACACATGAAAAAATGTTCATCATCACTGGCCATCAGAGAAATGCAAATCAAAACCACAATGAGATACCATCTCACACCAGTTAGAATGGCAATCATTAAAAAGTCAGGAAACAACAAGGTGCTGGAGAAGATGTGGAGAAACAGGAACACTTTTACACTGTTGGTGGGACTGTAAACTAGTTCAACCATTGTGGAAGACAGTGTGGCGATTCCTCAGGGATCTAGAAGTAGAAATACCATTTGACCCAGCCATCCCGTTACTGGGTATATACCCAAAGGATTATAAAACCTGCTGCTATAAGGACACATGCACACGTATGTTTATTGCAGCACTATTCACAATAGCAAAGACTTGGAACCAAGCCAAATGTCCAACAATGATAGACTGGATTAAGAAAATGTGGCACATATACACCATGGAATACTATGCTGCCATAAAAAAGGATGAGTTCCTGTCCTTTGTAGGGACATGGATGAAGCTGGAAACCATCACTCTCAGCAAACTATCACAAGAACAAAAAACCAAACACCGCATGTTCTCACTCATAGGTGGGAATTGAACAATGAGAACACTTGGACACAGGAAGGGGAACATCACATACTGGGGCCTGTTGTGGGGTGGGGGGAGGGGGGAGGGGTAGCATTAGGAGATATACCTAATGTAAATGACAAGTTAATGGGTGCAGCACACCAACATGGTACATGTATACATATGTAACAAATCTGCACGTTGTGCACATGTACCCTAAAACTTAAAGTATAATTAAAAAAAAAAAAAGAAGGCAGGGATTTGAAAGGGGAGATGGTGATAGCTTCTAAAAGAGTTAACTTTTACTACATGGTATCTGGTTAGTCTTTAATGACCTAGCCATACATTCCTATTGGAATATAACTTAACTTGCTTATTTGTAAATGGGTCTGGGAAATCATTTAAAAATGAATTGGACGTCTAAGTTCTACACATAAGTGGACCAAATTAGGGATTCAAATTTGTAACAAAGTTTTATTCTTGCAGTTTTAATCAAATTATCTTATTTAACTTAAATATAATTAAACTATTTTGTTTCCTTTCTGTAGAAATAAAAATGCCATCTAAGCCTGGTAGCTTTGCTCTAAGAATTTAAATGTCCCTCTCTTAGCTGAGCCTCAGCCTCCCTGTATCAGAAAACCTTAGAGGGTCATGGGACGTGGCACATGGTTAAAAACGGACAAAGCAAACAACAGCAATAAAAAACTTTGAAAATAAAAATGCATGAATAAAATAACTTTCTTCAAGTGATGCTGCAGTCATCAGAAGGGCTAAGATGCCCACAGTTTTATTCACCATGGCTTATACATAATCAGTGCAAATGCTGACACAGTGAAAGAGACATATAATGTATTAATATTAGTTTTATTCTGATAGTTTTTACCTCACATTAGACTGTGAACCATACTTCGGGAATTTCCCATGTGTCTTATTCTGTACACGCTACTATAACAAAATACCATAAACTGGGTTGCTTATAAATAACTAACTTTTATTTTTTTCTTTTTAAATTTGTTTTTGTTTTTGTTTTTTGTTGTTGTTGTTTGTTTTTTTTGTCTCACAGTTTTAGAGACAGGAAAGTCCAAGATTAAGGCATTGGCAGCTGTTTCCTTATTCGTAAATGGTACCTCCTAGCTGCATCCTCAAGTGGTAGAAGGGAGAATGAGTTCCTTAGGGCCTATTTTATAATGGCACTAATCCCATTCTTGAGGCCTCTCCCTCATGAATCTAATCATCTCCAAAAAGGCCCCATGTCCTAATTCCATCACATTATTAAGTTTCAACATATGAAGTTTAGGGGGTCACAAACATTCAGACCATAAAACTATGTATAGGAAAAGAAATCAATAAAGCCAATAAAACAGATTAGGCTGGGTGTGGTGGCTCACACCTGTGTAATCCCAGCACTTTGGGAGGCCGAGGCAGGCGGATCACCTGAGGTTGGGAGTTTGAGACCAGCCTAACCAACATAGAGAAACCCCGTCTCTACTATAAATGCCAAACTAGCCAGACGTGGTGGCACATGCCTGTAATCCCACCTACTTGGGAGGCTGAAGCAGGAGAATCGCTTCAACCCGGGAGGTGGAGGTTGCAGTGAGCCAAGATTGCACTATTGCACTCCAGCCTGGGCAACAAGAGTGAAACTCCACCTCAAAAAAAAAAAAAAGGACAGGTTAATGCCAGCAAAACATGGTTTTCTAATGCCTAGAGCATTGTGCCCTAGTGCATTATAGCTCACAGATTTACAGAACATCAAGAGAAAATAAAAGATAATCTAGACCAATCCTTGCATTTTACTAATGTAAGATAAAAGACTTTTAAGAAGTTCCAGTGACTTGTCCAAGGTTGTTCATTTTAATAATAGCAAAAACAAAAGTGCTGTGCTATCTCTACAATTTCAGGGATTTGTGGCCTTAGGAAAAAATGGCATTTAATATCTTTAACTCTCAGTTCTTTTGTTATAAGTCAAAGATCACAATGTCTGCACTACATAACTTAAAGGCCTATGAAAAGCATGAGGCAATGTGCATCAGGGTGCTTTGAAAACTGCAATGAAATCTTGTGGTAGACCAAGGTCTGGAGAAGTATTGCTTTCTGTGAAAATGTTGAGGTTTAGTATTTCAGAAGAGTTACATCTAAAATATGGCCTGTATCCCCTCACATGTATGTTTCATGAATAGTTCTATATCAGGACATAAATTAGGTTCTGTTAGAAGAATAGGGAATGAGATAATGAGAGATCTAGAAAGTACAATCTAAAAAATAACAACGTTAGAGATCTGTTTTTGATTATTCATTCTTCAAAGACTTTACAACATTCCACTAGAATAGTCAACTAATGGGCTACTCTAGTTAATTGTGTTTTGTTTAACAAAAAGTTCAACATAATTCAACATTTTCTTGACAGTTATGAATCTTGGAGAGTATGATACTTGTAAATGTCAGTTCTTGTTGGAGATTAGCTGAACTAAAGAGACAGTGTTAATTCTATATGACCATGAGCTTCTTTTTTAAAAATAAGCCATATGGTTTTTGAATTATTATTTTTATGTTTCTCCAAAAGTACCATACTGAGTGTTCTAAGTCACTTGAATTCTGGTTAAGATTTTTAGTTGAGAAATTTACTCTATTCATGACTCGCTATTAATTTTACCCCTTATATCTAAATAAGAGATAGTATTATTTACCCCAACAATTTTTCCCCTCAATATTTGAAATTAAATAGTTGACCAATATGCTCAATATCTTATATACTTTTCTTTTAAAACGTTTTTCTTAAAATCAAAACCAAAACCTGAAATGAATAGAAAAAATGAATAATGTACAATGCAGTGTTAATGTCAACAGTAATTATAGAGTGGTAGATTATAGATGCCTTTTTTTTTCTAATCTAGATTATCTAAATTTCCATGGTACTATGTACATCTTTTTTAGTAAGATAAAATATATTATTTTTATTTAAAAATTAAAACACATGGTTGGAGATAAAGATGGGAAGGAGGAAAAAAATGTGGCCAATGTGTAATTTACCCTAGTAATAATAGCCACGTAACAGTAGCTGATCTACAGAGCTATATGTAGACACCTTTGTGTCTGGCTTGTGACACTTATGACAGAGCACAGAAAAGGTAGTAATAATAACAGGTGGTTATGGTAGTGGGGTGGTCATATTACTGATAAACATGTCCTGAGTGCTTGCTGTAGGCACCAAGCTACACACTTGATTTACATTATCTCATTTAATCCTCAAAGCAACCATCTGGTATAGGTATCATTTCCTCTGTTTTATAGATGAGGTGATAACTTTTCTAAGGTCAGAAACTGGTACCTGAGCTAAAATGAAAACCTCACTGGTTTCAAAGCCACTAATTTAAGGATCAACTTATGCTATCCCCAAAATAATAATAGATATTGTGGCGGCGGTGGGGCGGTTAGCCCTTCCTGTATGTAGAAACTGTGCTAGATACTTAAGAAAATTACTGCATTTAGGTCCGGGTGTGGTGGCTCATACCTGTAATCCCAGCCAGCATGTTGGGAGGCCGAGGCGGGCAGATCACCTGAGGTCAGGAGTTTGAGACCAGCCTAACCAACATGGTGAAACCCTGTCTCTACTAAAAAAATACAAAAATTAGTCAGGCATGGTGGTGGTTGCCTGTAATCCCAGATATTCGGGAGGCTGAAGCAGGAGAATCGCTTCAACCTGGGAGGCGGAGGTTGCTGTGAGCCGAGATCGTGCCACTGCACTCCAGCCTGGGCAACAGAGCAAGACTCCATCTAAAAAAAAAATAAAAGACAATTACTGCATTTAAACATTACAAACCTCCCTGTGGAAGATCTATTATTTTAGTTCAGGAACTGAGGTTCAAAGAAGATGTAAAAACTGCTTATGGTTAGTAAGGCTGAGGTCTATCTTACTCTAAACCCTAGTTCCTTAATGAGTATGCTTGGAAGATGATTAAAATAGACAAAGTAAAAAGATTTCCATGCTTTACTAATGGGATTGGTTTTAGAAAGTAAAGATTAAATGGGGAATAACTGTACTACTATTGAAAAGGTGATTCCAGAAAAGTCTCACCCCTTCTCTATTGGAAACACAACTGTCACATTATTAAGAAAACACATCTGTGTTTAATGCAATGTGGAATGAGTAGAATCTGGAAATGATAATTGAAACAGTGGATTAAATAGAACTTTAACAAAGTTCTTTACAAGGAGAATTTAAAATATGTACTGTGCATTCTTATGAACTATCCATTTCAATATTGCTAGGAGAATAGTACTCAATTGGAATATTCTAATCTTCTTATCACAAAAATGTTAAGTATTTGAGGTCATGATATGTGAGTTTAATCATTCCATATTGAATTTAAAAATCATAACATCACTTTATACCTCATAAATATATACAAGAGTAATCTGTCAATACATTAAAAAAATGCTGATTTTCTCCTAATAAAATTTTCTTCTTCTGGTATCTTGCCCTGGAAATCAGTTCTTCAGACAATTTCCAGAATGCTCTATCAAAAACTATTTCCTACTTACATCCTTTCTCTGGCAAGAATTTTATCCTGTCTCTTTAGTGCAAGTTCCTTTGCACAGTGAACAAGCTCTAATGAACCGGCCCCTGTCTGCCTTTTCAGCCTCATCTCTCACAGTGTACACTTAAGTACATTATTGTCTTTCTTATATCTTTGCTGTAGCTGACACTGCTCCTCTACCTGGAATACCATTCCTGAACCTACCCTTCCTTCTCTTTTCTGACTCTTTCCCTTCCTTCAGACTAAACTCAGGTGCCTACCTAATCTCAGAATCTGGTATCCCAGTCCTATGTTCTCATAAAGCCCTACCTATGCCATTGTATACACAAAAGGTTGCCTGAATTTATCAGGAAGGACAGGCTTCATGAAATTAGTATTGTTAACAGTTTGATGAACTGAGAAATGAGGAAGGAAAATGGAGTAATGAAAACCTATTTAGTGACATGGGTCATGAGCATGTTGCATGATTTTGGGAATGCCCTGTCATCTCCAGCTGTGAGTCTAGGTTTCCAATGTTGGTCCTCTCAGGGCTACAGAGTGTAAATTGCAAGAGCATGGCTAAGGCCCGGCATCCAGACCCAGCTCATCACTCACAGCTACACAGATTTTTGGCAAACAGCTTTGAGGCTGTTATTTTTTTAATATATATATATAATATTTATAATAAATATATAAATATAAAACAATTGTATATACATATATATTTATTAAATATATTATATTTATATGTAATATAAATATATGTTATATAAATATAAAATTATAGATATAAAATAAATATAATAAATATATAAATACAAAATAAATATAGAAATATATATATTAGATATATAGATATAAATTATATATATAAAATATGGATATATATAAAATATGTAAGATATATAAAATATATATAGAGATATACATATCTAATATATATAACACATCTATATATATATTAGAAGAATATCAATGCACCTGTCTCACGGATGCTACAGTCAGGTATGTGAAGTAACATTGGAAACCCTACAGTGCAATTCAAGTGTCATTAGGTATAAGACAGAAAATATCTGGCAAATAAAGCACAGCATGTGAATGAATGCATTACTTAACAATTGGGATATGCAGACTTTGAACAAAATCCACTAATTTTAATGTTTTGAAATTTTGAAAAGTTTAAATCTTAACAATCTATTGGCTGATCACTATTACTGCTTTTATAGAGGTGATAACAGATTTCTCAAGCTGAATTCCAAGTAGAATGCAGCCTCTGAGTACAGCTGATTTGCCATTCATCTGATAGGCAGCATGAGGCTTTGTCGTACTTCTCAATTATATGAGTCAGATCCTGGGGTTTTAAAAATATACTTATTAAATTTTGATAATTTTGATATTATTTACCTAGTTAACTTTACAATCAGCTTGGTGATATCATTAAAGTATTTTTTTAGAATTTTCACTGAGATTGCAATTATTTTTTAGTATCAGAAAATTTCACATTTTTACAATATTGAGTTTTGCCTTTTTATTTCCAGGTGTTTTGAATTTATTGTAGGCACTCTTGCTATTCTATTTTTTAATTCAAATTTAATTGCATTATGGTTAAAAAATGGCCTTTGACTTATACTTTTTGTTGTGTTTTGAAATTTTCTTTGTGACCGAATACATGGCTATTGTATTTTTCTTAATATTCCATGATTATTTCAAAATAAAATATTCTGTTTCTTGCATAACAATTTCTGTGTATGTTCATTACCTAGTTATATTTTTGTCGTCTTCATCTTATCTTAGAAATGTTAGTTTTTTTCTAATATTATTGTAGATATTTCTGCTGCCTCTGTTTTTGACAGTTTTTTGTTTTATTTGTTTATTCACTTTTTGCATCTCAGTTGTAAGTTGACTAGTATATCTTTGTGGGGGATCATAACTTTTCTCAATATGAAATAACTTTATCTTATTCAGTGGTTTCACCTTGAGTTCTATCTATTACATATCCATGCTTACTTGGGTTTTTTAGCATTTCTCTATTGTATCTGTGATCTATTCATTTATTTAGTGCTTTGTTAATTTATTTTATATTTGTCGAAGGTAAACATCATATGGCACTATGCAAGTTACTAAAAACATATTAGTTAATAATAAGGTGATAACCTATTCCCTTGTGGCACATACTTTTTACTGGGGTAGAGCTGGTAGGGGAGACCCTGAACAAGAAGAATAAAATAATTGCAGATTTTGATAATTTTTATGAAGGAAGAAAGTGGGGCCCTATGTTGAGATCAAGTTAAATACAGTAATTAGTGATGTGTTCTTTTCTTCTGTCTCACATTTAATACTTATTCCTACCATCTTTTTTGTTTGTTTACTATGATAACTTGTTTATTTTTGTTTTCCCTTTCCTGTCTTTTTTATGGTGTTTCCCTTCTATTGGTTTGAAGTAATGTATTCTAGTTATTCATATATTGAAATGTATATATTTTGAGTCACTGCCTAGAGATAATCAGTATTTTACCAAGACCAAAAAAAAAAAGACCTAAGCACTCTCATCTTATCCACCTACCTATACACTGAGCAAGGCACACCTCTTTACATTTTGTGCCCACTTGAGATTTCAGTTCCATATTTTGAGTACTTTTTGTATTATATATTAACAATTATTTGGACTAAACTCTGTATTATGCTAATCTCCTTATCACAATTTTGATTTGATTGGTTGGCTTTGTACATTAATATCAGTTTGTATGTCTATGTGTATTCCATTTTTATAGCCACAAATTTTTCTTTCTAGAATCTATTATTTTTCTATTTTCTGGAGTACATCTCCCAGCAGTTTTTTTAGAGAGGGTTTAGAGTGAAGTTTTACATTGTGTTGGCAACTTTGAACTAATGTATATTTCACACAGCCTGGATAGTTGTATTTCAGAGTCATATCCAGGACAAAATTTCTCATTTTGGTAATTACTGATTACTTAAAAGACCTAGAGAGGAGAATGTTTTAAAAATATGGATCTAATTTAATTTTGTTTGCTATTAAGCAAATAGTTGAAGCAGTGGGAAGTTTTTACTGATGAATTCACTGGAGAAAGAGCATTGTTCAAAGGAGTGGGACATTGGCTTCATCACAAAGAATGATTTCTGTTGCTTTGATAAAAATTTACCATTCACACAGCCAATAATTTAAAGGTATTTCTGATTATCCCCTGTGATAACTAGAAACCTCCAGTGCCACAATTTGTCACCTGTTGTCCCTCACCCCATTAAAGCAAAGCCACAAGTATATGAATTGTGTTGGAATACTCTCCTACTCATGCGTTACCTAATTGTATCTGTCCATCTGGCCCCTCTGACCTTGTCACTTTAAATCACTGGGGCCACTTTGACCACGTTATCCATGCCAGTTGCAAATTTTGTTAGGCTGAGTTGCATGAATTCCTTTAACAGAGTGTAGAATCAGAATTTTTCTCTCGGTAAAACAATGTTGCTACATGAAGTTACCTCCCTCAGTAACTGAAATCCAACAGTTGGTGAATACATTTGTTTCTTTTTGAAATGCAGAATTTCTTCTATTGAAGCCATGTTTTTAACCCTATGTATTGTGGGAATACTGTGCATAGTGATGTTCAAGTCACTGCTGATCAGATGTAGTCTGCATCACAGTTCATTCTAAGTACATAAGAAACATCAGCTTTTGTATGGGTGTGTACTTTTTAGTAATTTGTGTGATAAAGTGATGACATATTTTTGTGTTTATAATGCCTAAAACTATAAAAGGAATCATATTTAGGTATAAGTTTTATCTGTCATATCTACAATGAATGAAGTCTTCCATCTAAAATTACACAATAGTTTCAGTTATCTAACAGAGCGTAATTTGTTTAGGAATCTTTATTATATTGGCTGTAAAGAAGTACCCTTGAATAAAGAAATAATTTGACTTTGTTTTCCATTGCTATGTTGTTTGTGAACAAAAGAGTTGGACTTTTATTTTTATTTTAGCATCATGGCATATTAAGTGTGTCACCTGATAGATGTACCTAGTCTAGTTAATGCGTTAATGCTCAAAGGCATATACAACTGATCAGAACATTTAAAATAAATAATAATATTATTCAAAAAATAATTGCAATGCCAAAAAGGATTATGCATTAAATTATTTGAGTTATTTTGTTAAATAAGATTTAACTTACATGGTACAATACATTATCTATGCATATAGCAATTGGAGTTTTTTTTTCTTTTTCATTTAATTATAATTCATGATCCTGTTATATCAGATTTCCATAAATATTTGTTGGGTAATAATGGTGTCCAAAAAACATCTTGTGCCTTTTAATAAAATTTAAGGTGGTCTTTCAAGGACTGCAGTTAGGAAGGCCTGTTTACTGAATATTAGAATATTTTTAAAAGCCTGATTTAGACCTTTCACCAGCTAGTAGGATTTGTTGGAATAGTTATTTCCCTTAAATTCTCTTCTGTATATTTCCACCACAAATTATTTTAATGAGTTTCTATACAGTTTAAGCAGGATATACTATAAGTTTGTTTTTTTTTTTTTTTTTGGTAATTCCCTTTAATCTGGCATTCTGAATCTTAGGCACCTTTAATGGAAAAAAATAAAAAATTTGTAAGGAAAGGATTCTTTAATTTCTTCTAAAAAAAAAAAAAAAAAACAGGATACATGTGTAAAACGTGCAGGTTTGTTACATAGGTATACATGTGCCATGGTGGTTTGCTGCACCTAGTGACCTCTCCTCTAAGTTCCTTCCCATCAGGCCCCACCCTGAAACAGGCCCTGATGTGTGTTGTTCCCCTGTCTGTGACCATGTGTCCTCATTGTTCAAGTCCCACTTATGAGTGAGAACATGTGGTGTTTGGTTTTGTGTTTCTGTGTTAGTTTGCTGAGGATGATGGCTTCCAGCTTCATCCATGTTCCTGCAAAGGACATGATCTCATCCCTTTTTATGGCTGCATAGTATTCCGTGGTGTATATGTACCACATTTTGTTTATCCAGTCTATCATTGATGTGCATTTGGGTTGGTTCCATATCTTTGCTATTGTAAATAGTGCTGCAGTAAACATACGTGTGCATGTGTCTTTAGAGTAGAATGATTTATATCCCTTTGAGTGAATACCCAGTAACAGACTGCTGGGTCAAATGGTATTTCTGGTTCTAGATCCTTGAGGAATCACCATACTGTCTACCATGATGGTTGAACTAATTTACATTCCCACCAACAAAAGCATTCCTATTTCTCCTCAGCCTTGCCAACATCTATTGTGTCCTGACTTTTTAATAATCGCCATTCTGAATGTCATGAGATGGTATCTCATTGTGGTTTTCATTTGCATTTTCTCTGATGAGCAGTGATGTTGAGCTTTTTTTCGTATGTTTTTTGGCCGCATAAATGTCTCCTTTTGAGAAGTGTCTGTTCATATCAGAAAGGATTCTTATTGGGGCTACTCGTGCATATTAAATCATGGAAGAAGAGTCTCTTGATGTTTGCTTACTGATCTCATGTACTCACAGATGCATTTGAAATGCAATATTTGGTGATTCCCACACTTTTCATTTTAGAGATGAAGCTCTGCCCACCTGGGCACCAGTAGCAGAGTACTTTTGATCCACAGTGATCATTACATCATAAATCTGCCATTGATCAAAAGGCAGATGCAAATTTTATAATTATTCTGAACTGATTTTATTAGCTTTTATTGCATTTGATCTCAGGATATTATTAAATTCATGTGCTTCCAAGAATTATAAATTATTACAGAATAACCAAATCTTACAGCTTATGATTTCCAAAATTCATTTCACATCACTTATTTGCTTCTTAGAATAATGCTACAAGAAGCATGATGGGCATTGAGCATTCTCATTTTGCAGATGAATAAACTGAGACTCAGTATCCCTTATTAATTAGCAGCAGAATGTGGATTTTTCTGGCCTTGTTCCACTTCTCTCTCTACTGTACTATATGATTTTCTAAAAGTGATTGTGAAAAATCTGTGAAATAAAATTTGAACGATGTCAGAAGCGGGGAGTTGATAGCAGCTGCTATGTGCACCTAAATCTGTTACTTAGCTTATTTAGGATTCCAGTGGAAAGTGGAGCCATAATGTAGTCTAGAAAGATTCATTAAGCATTCTGGTCAGTGTACTTTAATAGAAAACCTATTCACATTCAGATAAGTGTTAACAGGGATAAGAAAGATGGATTGAAATGCTATAAAATGATTTTATTTCATTAAGAAACATCTTTTTATTATTAATAAACTACATTTCTTATTCCAACCTCACACTTTCTGATAGTGCCTTTATGACATTTCAAAGTATTTTATATCAAACCACTGATGAAATGAGAGTTTTTACTTTGTATTTATGTCTCCCTGGCCATATTAAGAGCAAAATGGATATATAGACATATATATTATGTATATATAGTACATATATATTGAATATCAGTGTCTCCAAAATGCAACTCAAAGCTCTCCACTTTTCACGGTCTCCTCTGTAACCACCATAACTAATGCCACCATCTATCGCTTGAATCACTGAAATTGCCTCTCCAAAATGATCTCATATCTCTCTTCCTCTTCATATGAACATTTTATCTGTTCTTCTATTTCTTGAATGTGTACTCACATTTCTGGCTCAGAGTATTTCACTTGTTATTCTTTGTCCTTGAAATGTAGCTTTCTCATATCATGTTCAGCCACTTCTTGTCTCTCAGAGCATCATTAATCTAATAACAATATCACCTTCTCAGAGAGGATTATCTTGGCAGTGTCTGATGTAGAATTTCTCCCAACCCCATCACCCTCATAGAAGTTATCTGAATTGATCATTCCCATCCAATAATGGTCACTTCATTGTCTGCCTCTCTTCGCTATAGCACAATCTCCACTTGTATGTTTTGTTCCACAGTGCTCTTTTGATTGGTTGCAGAGGCTTAGATTGGAAGGGAATTATAGGTTGGTACAAAAGTACTTTTGATTTTTGCCATTGCTTTAATTGCAAAACGACAATTACTTTTGCACCAACCTAATATCTACCTCTTAAAGCTTGATAAAGTTTGTGTATAAAATTGTCTAGGCCTGGTTCTTTCATTGAAAGGCTTTGTTTTTGTTTTGTTTTTAGACAACAGCTTCCACTTTTTTAATTTTGGTTTTTGGATTCTTAAACTATTTATCTCAACATAGATCAACTATTTATGTCAACATAGATTAAATAAGATTTAAACTTCCATGCCACAGAAATTTTTATTCTTTTATAAATTTTAATATTTTTCATGTCTTTCTTACATTTGCTTTCTCATTCTAAATGTTGCAAGTGCATTCTCTGAAAGGCTACATGTATATTCATACAAGTTTGAGTTCTGGAGTTAAGCAAATATGAGTTCAAAATCTGCTTCAGGCATGGAGTACTTGGATGAACTTAAGCAAGTTAAATTACTCTAAGACTCAGTTTTATCATTTGTGAAATTATTGTGAGGATTAATGATATAGTACATATGAAGTGCTTAGTCCAGTATCTGAAACACAGTAAATACTTCATGATAGTTCTTGTAGTGTTATTATTCTTACTGGTAGACAAAATATTTCTGATGTTTTTTTTTATAATTAGACCATGGTTGTTTGTTATTATTATCATCATGCATACTTCAAACATAACTAGATGAAACATCTTTTAACCAAACACATTTTGGGAAACATCATTCTAGGACATGTTTTGTAGCCAGTGAGTACCAAAAGCCTTGGTAGATCCACAGCAAAGAATTAAAAAAAAAAATGGAGGGTGGAGCCAAGATGGCTGAATAGGAACAGCTCCAGTCTATAGCTCCCAGCGTCAGCGACGCAGAAGATGGGTGATTTCTGCATTTCCAACTGAGGTACCGGGTTCACCGCACTGGGGAGTGTTGGAAAGTGGATGCAGGACAGTGGGTGCAGTGCACCAAGCATGAGCCGAAGCCGGGCGAGGCATCGCCTCACCCAGGAAGTGCAAGGGGTCAGGGAATTCCCTTTCCTAGTCAAAGAAAGGGGTGACAGATGGCACCTGGAAAATCGGGTCACTCCCACCCTAATACTGTGGTTTTCCAATGGTTTTAGCAAACGGCACAACAGGATATTATATCCCACGCCTGGCTCAGAGGGTCCTACACCCACGGAGCCTCCCTCATTGCTAGCACAGGAGTCTGAGATCAAACTGCAAGGTGGCAGCAAGGCTGGGGGAGGGGTGCCCACCATTGCCCCTAGGCTTGAGTAGGTAAACAAAGCGGCCGGGAAGGGAAGCTCGAATTCAGGGAGCCCACTGCAGCTCAAGGAGGCCTGCCTGCCTCTGTAGACTCCACCTCTTGGGGGCAGGGCATAGCCAAAGAAAAGGCAGCAGAATCCTCTGCAGATTTAATGTCCCTGTCTGAAAGCTTTGAAGGGAATAGTGGTTCTCCCAGCACGCAGCTGGAGATCTGAGAATGGACAGATGGCATCCTCAACTGGGTCCCTGACGCCCGAGTAGCCTAACTGGGAGGCACCCCCCAGTAGGGGCAGAATGACACCTCAAGCAGCCGGGTGCTCCTCTGAGACAAAAGTTCCAGAGGAATGATCAGGCAGCAACATTTGCTGTTCACCAATATCTGCTGTCCTGCAGCCTCTGCTGCTGATACCCAGGCAAACAGGGTCTGTAGTGGACCTCCAGCAAACTCTGACAGACCTGCAGCTGAAGGTCCTGACTGTTAGAAGAAAAACTAGCAAACAGAAAGGACATCCACACCAAAACCCCATCTGTATGTCACCATCATCAAAGACCACAGGTAGATAAAACCACAAAGATGGGGAAAAAACAGAGCAGAAAAACTGGAAACTCTAAAAATCAGAGCGCGTCTCTTCCTCCAAAGTAACGCTGCTCCTCACCAGCAATGGAATAAAGCTGGATGGAGAATGATTTTGACAAGTTGAGAGAAGAAGGCTTCAGACAATCAAACTACTCCAAGCTAAAGGAGGAAGTTTGAACCCATGGCAAGGAAGTTAAAAACCTTGAAAAAAAATTAGACGAATGGCTAACTAGAATAACCAATGCAGAGAAGTCCTTAAAGGACCTGATGGAACTGAAAACCAAGGCATGAGAACTATGTGACGAATGCACAAGCCTCAGTAGCCGATTCGATCAACTGGAAGAAAGGGTATCAGTGATGGAAGATCAAATGAATGAAATGAAGTGAGAAGAGAAGTTTAGAGAAAAAAAGAAATGAACAAAGCCTTCAAGAAGTATGGGACTATATGAAAAGACCAAATCTAAGTCTGATTGGTGTACCTGAAAGTGACGAGGACAATGGAACCAAGTTGGAAAACACTCTGCAGGATATTATCCAGGAGAACTTCCCCAATCTAGCAAGGCGGGCCAACATTCAAATGCAGGAAATACAGATGATGCCACAAAGATACTCCTCGAGAACAGCAACTCCAAGACACATAATTGTCAGATTCACCAAAGTTGAAATGAAGGAAAAAATGTTAAGGGCAGCCAGAGAGAAAGGTCAAGTTACCCACAAAGGGAAGCCCATCAGACTAGCAGCTGATCTATCAGCGGAAACTCTACAAGCCAGAAGAGAGTGGTTGCCAATATTCAAAATTCTTCAAGAAAGGAATTTTCAACCCAGAATTTCATATCCAGCCAAACTAAGCTTCATAAGTGAAGAAATAAAATCCTTTACAGAGAAGCAAATGCTGAGAGATTTTGTCACCACCAGGCCTGCCCTAAAAGAGCTCCTGAAGGAAGCACTAAACATGGAAAGGAACAACCGGTACCAGCCACTGCAAAAACATGCCAAATTGTAAAGACCATCAAGGCTAGGAAGAAACTGCATCAACTAATGAGCAAAATAACCAGCTAACATCATAATGACAGGATCAAATTCACACATAACGATATTAACCTTAAATGTAAATGGACTAAATGCTCCAATTAAAAGACACAGACTGGCAAATTGGATAAAGAGTCAAGACCCATCAGTGTGCTGTATTCAGGAAACCCATCTCAAGTGCAGAGACACACATAGGCTCAAAATAAAGGGATGGAGGAAGACCTACCAAGCAAATGGAAAACAAAAAAAGGCAGGGGTTGCAATCCTAGTCTCTGATAAAACAGACTTTAAACCGACAAAGATCAAAAGAGACAAAGAAGGCCATTACATAATGGTAAAGGGATCAATTCAACAAGAAGAGCTAACTATCCTAAATCTATATGCACCCAATACAGGAGCACCCATATTCATAAAGCAAGTCCTTAGAGACCTACAAAGAGATTTAGACTCCCACACAATATTAATGGGAGACTTTAACACCCCACTGTCTACATTAGACAGATCAACGAGACAGAAAGTTAACAAGGATATCCAGGAATTCAACTCAGCTCTGCACCAAGTAGACCTAATAGACATCTACAGAATGCTCCACCCCAAATCAACAGAATATACATTCTTTTCAGCACCACATCGCACTTATTCCAAAATTGACCACATAGTTGGAAGTAAAGCACTCCTCAGCAAATGTAAAAGAACAGAAATTATAACAAACTGTCTCTCAGACCACAGTGCGATCAAACCAGAACTCAGGATTAAGAAACTCACTCAAAACCGCTCAACTACATGGAAACGGAACACCTGCTCCTGAATGACTACTGGGTACATAACGAAATGAAGGCAAAAATAAAGATGTTCATTGAAACCAACGAGAACCAAGACACAACATACCAGAATCTCTGGGACACATTCAAAGCAGTGTGTAGAGGGAAATTTATAGCACTAAATGCCCACAAGGGAAAGCAGGAACGATCTAAAATTGACACCCTAACATCACAATTAAAAGAACTAGAGAAGCAAGAGCAAACACATTCAAAAGCTAGCAGACGGCAAGAAATAACTAAGATCAGAGGAGAACTGAAGGAGATAGAGACACAAAAAACCCTTCAAAAAATCAATGAATCCAGGGGCTGGTTTTTTGAAGAGATCAACAAGATTGATAGACCACTAGCAAGACTAATAAAGAAGAAAAGAGAGAAGAATCAAATAGATGCAATAAAAAATGATAAAGGGGATATCACCAGCAATCCCACAGAAATACAAACTACCATCAGAGAATACTATAAACACTTCTACGAAAATAAACTAGAAAATCTAGGAGAAATGGATAAATTCCTGGACACATACACCCTCCCAAGACTAAACCAGGAAGAAGTTGAATCTCTGAATAGACCAGTAACAGGCTCTGAAATTGAGGCAATAATTAATAGCTTACCAACCAAAAAAAGTCCAGGATCAGGTGGATTCACAGCCGAATTCTACCAGCAGTACAAGGAGGAGCTGGTACCATTTCTTCTGAAACTATTCCAATCAATAGAAAAAGAGGGAATCCTCCCTAACTCATTTTATGAGGCCAGCATCGTCTTGATACCAAAGCCTGGCAGAGACACAACAAAAAAAAGATAATTTTAGACTAATATCCTCAATGAACATCGATGCAAAAATCCTCAATAAAATACTGGCAAACTGAATCCAGCAGCACATCAAAAAGCTTATCTACCCTAATCAAGTGAGCTTCATCCCTGGGATACAAGGCTGGTTCAACATACAAAAATCAATAAACGTAATCCAGCATATAACCAGAACTGAAGACAAAAACCATATGATTATCTCAATAGATGCTGAAAAGGCCTTTGACAAAATTCAACAACCCTTCATGCTAAAAACTCTCAATAAAGTAGGTATTGATGGGACGTATCTCAAAATAATAAGAGCTATCTATGAGAAACCCACAGCCAATATCATACTGAATGGACAAAAACTGGAAGCATTCCCTTTAAAAACTGGCACAAGACAGGGATGCCCTCCCTCACCACTCCTATTCAACATAGTGTTGGAAGTTCTGGCCAGGACAATCAGGCAGGAGAAGGAAATAAAGGCTATCCAGTTAGGAAAAGAGGAAGTCAAATTGTCCCTGTTTGCAGATGACATGATTGTATATCTAGAAAACCCCATTGTCTCAGCCCAAAATCTCCTTTAGCTGATAAGCAACTTCAGCAAAGTCTCAGGATACAAAATCAATGTACAAAATTCACAAGCATTCTTATACACCAATAACAGACAAACAGAGAGCGAAATCATGAGTGAACTCCCATTCACAATTGCTTCAAAGAGAATAAAATACCTAGGAATCCAACTTACAAGGGACGTGAAGGACCTCTTCAAGGAGAACTACAAACCACTGCTCAATGAAATAAAAGAGGATACAAACAAATGGAAGAACATTCCATGCTCATGGGTAGGAAGAATCAATATCGTGAAAATGGCCATACTGCCCAAGGTAATTTATAGATTGAATGCCATCCCCATCAAGCTACCAATGACTTTCTTCACAGAATTGGAAAAAACTACTTCAAAGTTCATATGGAACCAAAAAAGAGCCTGCATCGCCGAGTCAATCCTAAGCCAAAAGAACAAAGCTGGAGGCATCATGCTACCTGACTTCAAACTATACTACAAGGCTACAGTAACCAATACAGCCTGGTATTGGTACCAAAACAGAGATATAGACCAATGGAACCAGAACAGAGCCCTCAGAAATAATGCCACGTATCTACAACCATCTGATCTTTGACAAACCTGACAAAAACAAGCAATGGGGGAAGGATTCCCTATTTAATATATGGTGCTGGGAAAACTGGCTAGCTATATGTAGAAAGCTGAAACTGAATCCTTTCCTTACACCTTATACAAAAATTAATTCAAGATGGATTAAACACTTACATGTTAGACCTAAAACCATAAAAACCCTAGAAGAAAACCTAGGCAATACCATTCAGGACATAGACATGGGAAGGACTTCATGTCTAAAACACCAAAAGCAATGGCAACAAAAGCCAAAATTGACAAATGGGATCTAATTAAACTAAAGAGCTTCTGCACAGCAAAACAAACTACCATCAGAGTGAACAGGCAACCTACAGAATGGGAGAAAATTTTCACAACCTACTCATCTGACAAAGGGCTAATATCCAGAATCTACAATGAACTCAAACAAATTTACAAGAAAAAAACAACCCCATCAACAAGTGGGCGAAGGATATGAACAGGCACTTCTCAAAAGAAGACATTTATGCAGCCAAAAGACACATGAAAAAATGGTCATCATCACTGGCCATCAGAGAAATGCAAATCAAAACCACAATGAGAGACCATCTCACACCAGTTAGAATGGCGATCATTAAAAAGTCAGGAAACAACAGGTGCTGGAGAGGATGTGGAGAAATAGGAACACTTTTACACTGTTGGTGGGACTGTAAACTAGTTCAACCATTGTGGAAGTCAGCGTGGCGATTCCTCAGGGATCTAGAAGTAGAAATACCATTTGACCCAGCCATCCCATTACTGGGTATATACCCAAAGGATTAAGAATCATGCTGCTATAAAGACACATGCACACGTATGTTTATTGCAGCACTATTCACAATAGCAAAGACTTGGAACCAAGCCAAATGTCCAACAATGATAGACTGGATTAAACAAATGTGACACATATGTACCATGGAATACTATGCAGCCATAAAAAATGATGAGTTCATGTCCTTTGTAGGGACATGGATGAAGCTGGAAACCATCATTCTCAGCAAACTATCGCAAGGACAAAAAACCAAACACCGCATGTTCTCACTCATAGGTGGGAATTGAAAAATGAGAACACTTGGACACAGGAAGGGGAACATCACACACTGGGGCCTGCTGCGGGGTGGGCGGAGGGGGGAGGGATAGCATTAGGAGATATACCTAATGTTTAATGACCAGTTAATGGGTGCAGCACACCAACATGGCACATGTGTACATATGTAACTAACCTGCACGTTGTGCACATGTACCCTAATACGTAAAGCATAATAATATAAAAAGAATTAAAAGAAATTAAAAGCAAAGAAACAACAGCAAGAAAGATAAGGAATTGATGAGTAGAGGTAGCATTATTCTGGTTGTAAATCTGATACTGATTTTATCAGTTTCACTCAATGAAAAATTATACAAGTAAATATGGTAGTTTTAATATCTCAAATTATTTAAGAAAATCTAAGATACAGAATATTTGTTAGTTTGACTGCAGAGCTTCTGTGAACAGATCAACAGTATCAATACTTAATGAAAGGAAAAAACTTCCATGTAAAAAAAAACTATATATATAACTATATATATATATAGATATATATGCAGATTTCATGTAAAATCTCTTAAAGAGAGAAGAGTCTAGAGCACTCTGCAATAAACTCCCCTCTTGATTCTCCCTTCTTTTTCCAAATAACTGTTTTATAAATCTGTGTTTTTAGAGTAGAAGTCTAGATGTTGAAAGTGATCAAAAATAAAGGAAGATAAGAAGCCATATCTAAAGTTATTGTCCTCAGTCTTTAAGTCAAAAGAAAGACAAAGCTATTAAGCAACACTCTCCCAAGAATGAACCTAGGATAGATAATCTAATCTACCTATAGAGTAGGTATTAATTCACCTTTACTCCTGATCCTGTGATCATCCCTGAGGTCCCCACCAGCAGTGCTCACGTGCAGCACAGCCTGGTCACTGAGGTGGAAAAGAAGAGATTGGCAACTAGAAGAACAGCACCCATGGTTCATACGGCACTCCTTGTTTGAGATCTGCTCCCTTGTCTTTCATCTGGATCCATCTCTTACTTGGTCCAGCCGGATGCCTAATGCAGAAGGAGTCCTCAGAAAAGTTACTCACTCATTCAATATTTATATACTGAATATCAGCTCTGTGCCAGAGACTGATTTAGGTGATGGGAATATTGCAGTGAGCAAAACAAAGTGCTTCCTGGACTTTACATTCCAGGGGAGGGAGCCAGGGAAAAAGCAAATACATATAAATTATGTCAAATAATAAGTGCTACAAAGGAAACTAAGTTACAGTGGGGAGAGGGAACGTTATGAAGCTGTGTCATTAGATAGAATAATCAGTTATGACATTTGGATTAACCTGTGTTCTCACATATTCATATGTTGAAGCCCTAATCACCAATACTATAGAATGTGATCACATTTAGAAACAAAGCCTTTGAAGAACAAATTAAGTTAAAGTGGATCCTTTAGGATGTGCCCTAATCCAATCTTTCTGATGTCCTTATTAGATGGGGAAATTTGGACACAGGAAGAAACACTAAGGGTGCATGTACAGAGAGGGATAGCCATGTGAAGGAGCAACAGAAGGGCAGTCATCTGCAAGTCAAGGAGAGAGGGCTCAGAGGAAATAAACCCTGCCAGCATCTTGGTCTTGGGCTTCCAGTCTCTAGAACTGTGAGAAAATAAGTGTCTGTTGTTTAAGCTACCCAGGTTGTGATATTTTGTTATAGTGGTCCCAGCAAATGACTACAGTTAGGATGGACGTCTCTGTTGGGTTGGCAGAGTTGACATTTGAACACTAGCCAAGATGAAGTAAAGGAGTGGATTGTGAATATTTGATGAAGAGAATATCAGGAAGAAGGGGAAGCAAATGCAGAAGTCTTGAGAATGTTGCATGCTTGGGATATTTGGTGAATACGTGGGTGGCTGATTGGATGGGTAAAAGTGGGTACTCAATACTTACCTGTTTAATTGGGAAGTGTAGAGATGTACTGAGTGCCTATCAGCTCCCCACAACTCCTGGACATTCCCTCTTGTCAGAGCTCTGGCTGGGCACAGACATGTCACTGTCTTATAGGGAGGCTTCTCAGGGCTATCCTATCACCCACTAAAGAGATGAAAGGGGGCAAGTACTACATACAATACAGGTGGTCCCCAACTTGCAACAATTCAGCTTATGATTTTTCAAATTTAAGATAGTATGAAAGCGATACACATGCAATAGAAAATGTACTTTGAATTTTGATCTTTTCCCAGGCTAGTGATGTTTTAGAATACTCTCTCACCATGATGCTGAGCAGAGACAGGGAACCACAGCTCCCAATCCTAAAAAAGATATTTGAGAAAGTATAATCATGCTGTAGAGTAAATTTATTTTAAATTGAGTTTTATTTCGTAGATCTAAATACAGATATCATAACATATCATAAAAAGTTGTTTTCTTTGAATAAACACAGGAACAGAAAACCAAATACCACATGTTCTCACTTATAAGTGGGAGCTAAACATTGGGTACACCTGGACATACAGATGGGAATAACAGACACTGGAGACTACTAGCGGGGAGAGGGGGAGGAGGGCAAGGTCTGAAAAACTATCTATTGAGTACTGTGCTCAGTACTTGGGTGACAAGATCATTTGTACTCCAAACCTCAGCACCAGGCAATATACACATGTAACAAACCTACACATGTACCACTGAATCTAAAATAAAAGTTGAAATTATTTTAAAAAAACATTTTTAAATTTTTATTTTTATTATTCTGTTAAAGGTGACATGTCAACTTTATTCAAGTTGGAACTACACAGAAAGGGGGAGTCACATTTCTTCCTCAAGATTTTAAAGTGTAGAAGGACATAGATGTACAAGGACACAAAACACTAGTGAACATAATTGAATAACAGTCATAGATACCATTAGGACATCTACATTTCTAGAATATTATTGGCTTAATTAAAATTGTCATGGGAAAGTTTCCCTCTAAGATAATTATTTGTTTTCAAATGTGATTTTATCTAGATTTCCCCAAGAGTCCAAGTTTCCTTGGATCATTTTGATCTTAACATTAAATTACAGTAATATAAGGAAACGGGAAAAACATGTTACCAATATTTCTTCATCTCCCTTAAATGGTGTGCAGTGTTCCCAGGCCACCATATAGAGCCTTTTAATAGCTTTGTATTTTTACCAGAATAGGATTTTTTGTTTTTGGGGAATTTTTGCTGGAAGAAACGTGACTCTTATTGAAGCCATGTATGTTACTGCTGGTCTTTTCTCATGTTCATTCCTGAATCTTGGCCTTGCCTACTGTGTCCAGGCACAGTGGCATGCACCTGCAGTCCCAGCTACTCAGGAGTCCAGGGCAGGAGGATTGCTGGAGCCCTGGAGTTCCGAGGTGTAGTGTGCCATGATCATGCCTGTGTATAGCCACTTTAACCCAACCTGAGCAACATAACAAAACCCAGCCTCTAAAAATAAATAAATGAATGAATAAAAAGTTGCTTTCTGGAGAAATGTTTATGTAAGGTGGCAGAGTTGTTTTTTGTGACCCCTGAAAAAGGCAGGCAGTTTAAAAGCTTCACCTGCTTTTAGTTTCCTTACTTTTAAAACTAAGTAGTCATAGCTGAAGGAACCCTTAGCTTTTTTGTATGTGTACATGGACCTGGTCATCTAACCCACCTCATGCTAATTTTTCTACCTGGAGTGCTCTTCCTGCTTCCCTACACAAAAAGGTGGTTACTCTCTAGGCCTTCAGCTTCCTTGAGGGTCCCATCACGGATATGTCTCCATATCTTGTTTTTTTCTGTCTCAGTATTCTATTTGTTTTATTCATTTTACTCATCATTCTGTGTGTATATGCATGCATATGTATGTTTAGCCATTTATTTCCTATCTCCTCTGCTAGAATGTAAACTCTTACAAAGCACATACTACATCTTCTGGTTTCACTACCATAGAACTTCTGTATTTTATATAGCATATAGTAGCCCATTAGGTAATGTTATGTGAATGAATGACTGCATGAATAAGTCACTATGTGATACGTATGATCAGTGTTGTTTAACAATGGTTTTAGCTTTTTGCTATATTTGACATGATTGTAAAAGATATAGGACCCTTCAAAGCACGTTTTAAATCTCTGAAACCTTGAAATGGGTATGTAAACTAGACAGAAAGTAGTTTTAGCTGTTGCTAGTGATTTGTCAGTGTTCAAAAAATCAGAAATCCAGGATCTTGGAAAGGGATTTTTATCGTTAATAACAAACACTGAATACTGTTACAGATTGTTTTATACTAAATAAATGTCTTAATAAAGTTTTATGACAACATAATTTAACAGATTTTGAAAATGTGAAAATTGTAAGAGTTTCAATGAAATATTACATGGTAAAATGCATATCATGTAGCATGAGATGCATATACCCTTTAATCTTGGCACTTTGGGGGAACTCTAGGACACAAGGAATTTATCAAATGATACTCTTCACAGGATTACTGAGTTGAAGTCTTTATTTTTTTGACAAAGAAATTGTAATCCAGAGAGATTAGGTGATTCAACTATTTCAAGTCCTTTTTCTGGAATGTGATGATATAAGTCAATACATAACTGACTTCTCCAAGGTCACACCAGCAGGTAGTGGAATTTAAAATAAGAAAGAGCACGTGCTTCAGAGCCATAGACACTTTGTGAGAACCTCAGCTCTATCATGACCCAGGTCAGCTTCACTGCTTCTTTATCTATATGATTGTGATAATTATACTAATGCTATGGTTTGAATGTATCCCCCAAATGTTCACGTGTTAAAAACTTAATTGGCTTTGTAACAGTCTTAAGAGGCGGGGCCTTTAAGAGGTGACTAGGCCTTGAGGGCTCTGCCCTAATGAATGGATTCATGCTGTTATCACAGGAATAGGTTAATTATCATAGGAGTGAGTTCTTGATTAAAGAATAAGTTCAGCTCCATTTTCTCCCTGTGTCCTGTGTTCATTTACCATGTGATACCCTTAGCCATGGGATGGCCCTCACAAGATGCTGGCACCATGCTCCTGGACTTCCCAGCCTCCAGAATCATGAGTCAAAAGAACTTCTGTTCTTTATAAATTACTCAGTCTGTAATTTTCTGTTATAGTAGCAGGAAATAGACTAAGGCAACTACCTAACCCATTGTGGTTTAAATAAGAATTTATGTATCAAGTATCTAGCACAGTGCCTGTCCACACTTGGTATTCTGTAAATATTAGTTTCCTCTGCCTTCCCTTAAATGCCACCTCTCCTTATATAATGTCTAATAACAGGAACCCACCATGTTTCTGCCAAATCAATCTGTTTATTAATTAAACCCATTAAAAATGTTAATCATAATGACTTACAAAAATATGAGGCAAAGTACCATAGTAACTCCAATGACAAAATGTCTCAGGCAGTACCTCTCAAATTAGAAAGACAAATAGAAAAGATGTAGAAGATATGAAGGAAAAGGAGGGAAAAAAGGAAGAGAAAAAAATACAGAGTGAAATTTTAAATGTTAGGGTCACGCCCATTAATACAAGTCTTCTATTAATCTCTTGCAGAATAGATACTTGCCTCTTGTGAGGCAGCTACCAATTTAAAGCTAGAAGTATAATGTGCAACATTTAAGAAAAAATGGAGTTTAAAATTCATATTGATAGAAATCCTAGAAATACCCACTTTGAATTTAATTATTTCACAAAGATATAAAAAACTAATTTTTAGCTGAAGCAAATGAATGTAATCACATTTCACTCTTACTAGTGAAAGTGTCACTAGCTACCAACAGGATGTGTGTGTGTTTGTGGGTGTGTGTGAAACTATATATATATTTTATATATATGTGTGTTTACATATGAATTGTTTATATTTTTTTTCTAAATCTCTTATAACCCTTCAAAGTTGTGTTGAAACATGTCATTGCTCAGCTTTTTATGGCCAAATATTCAGAAAACAATCTTTTGGCAGTTGAAATGCCAGTTTTCAGAAAGAAGGAAAATTAAGCCATTTCCCTCAAGCATCATCTAGCTGATGGTTGCTGACAACAGAAGATTTTCTGACACTTAGATTTTCTAGCCTTTTTGACTCACATACATATCTATGTAGATGGCTCATGGTTCAAACTTGAATAACAATCTTAAATTGTGATATTCAGAAATGTCAGCTCTGGCCCTTTACAAAATGAATACTTTGAAATTGTTGTGTCTGTCTCCCTAATAGTTTTGTTTTGGAGGGGGGAAAATGGTGTGCTCCAGAAACCAAGCAATCAGCCATTTTTTTTTTTGGAAAACTTATTGGATAAGAAGCCCAAGAAAAGGCGCTAGAAGATGTGAGAATGATTCTCCCTCCCTTCAAAAAGTTTTATTCTTATTGAGACACAATAAGAAAATAAAAAACAATTTAAGTGAGAACAAAAAAAAAAAAGATTGCTCATAAAAGATAATCCATGGTATGACTATTCTGAAAACTGCATTGGTACTTTTCACAAGGGAATACAGATGACCAAGTCATAATAAGTTGAACCTGATGAAAATAGATGGGCAGGGAGTATTTAATGATTCTCAGTCTTTAATAATTAAAATATAATTCATCCAATTAGTAATATAATGTGCCAAACAATTCACTTGCAGTAACAAGTTTTGAAAGATTGGTTTGATTCAGGTACTAAGTAGTCATCAGAGGTGGCATTGTGTTACTGGGGAAAAGCTGATTTCCTTGGGTTTCTACATACATTTTTCTATTTGGATCAGATAAAATAAGTAATAAGTAAATACCTAAAAAAACCTCTTGATATTAAGGCCTCACTACTTTTAGATGGCAAATACAAATGAATTAGTAAATTAAATACCACTGGTTATTGATACTCCAAACATGAAGTGTTAAATAAATCATAGGACTTTTCCTGATGCCTACCATAAATGATTTTAAATAGTTTTTTAGGTAAAATTTGCAATTAATAACAAACGAGCTTTTACGTCTTCAGAAAAAATGAACATAATAAGAGAGAAATTATGGAGACATTGTGCAAACTTTAGACAGTGATCATTTAAAAGTTAATTTCATGACATGAATAGTCGGCCATTAACAATCTGGGCTTAAAGAATGTTAACATCCTAAATCATAAATAACCACTTTATTTTATAATGGATGTTTTAATTTCAAAGACCTGTAGATACTTGTTCAGAGATTTGCTGTAGTATTTGTTCTGTTTCCTTTTGTTTTGTTTATTTTTTTAATTAACAGATAACACAAACCACTCAAGTGAATTTTATTTATTGCTATGGAAATATATTTTTATTACATTAAATCATGTGAAATTGATATTTTGTGGGTCAAAACTGTCAAGTCAAAAAATCTCGTGGTTTAACTTAAAATAACATAGGTCTGGGTCTAGGACTGAGCATTTTAAAATTTAATCTGTAATCCAGGCTTCTACATGAAAATGCATATAGTATGGCAACATATAGACACTTACCGAAGGTGGAAAGCATTTGAAATTTCATGAGGTTTGCATACTCAGTGACCTAAACTACTAACCTTTTAAAAGCAATCAGAATCCAATTTTTTTCTATGTTGCTGAGAAATAGAATCATTAAGGAGACCAGATATTTATTCCTTCAGCATGAAAAGAGTATTATTATATCTGCCTAAACATGAGTAACCTGAGAAAACAAATTAACTAAAATGTATGTGTATAGTTATTTTCCTTTGAATTTAAAATAAAAATCATGTAAATATTATTTTCTCATATTAAGTAATTAAATATATTAAATAAAATATGACAATGTTTTCTGTTTATATGCTATGAACATTGTGAAAGTTTGAGTATTAACTGCCTGTTTCTTCATTTCTAAAACTGAGTCAAGCATTGAGAATTATAAAATGATGACATGAAAAGTATGTTTTGGAATTCTCTTGTATTATGCATAGAATAAACACCATGCACATCAACCACACTTAAAATGATAAACCACATGGATGGAGTTAAACCAAATTAGAGATTAATTATAAGTGGCTTATTCTCCCCTTCAAATCTAGTTTTTAAATGTTCTGTGAGACTATGAAAAATACTGAATTTAGAACTCTTAGGTCACACATACTTACATTTTTATTTCATAACTATGGTATGGCAAACAGCATACTTTTCTCAACATTAAAGTTGAAAAATCCCTTTCTCCATGCTACTCGAAGCCTATTGGAGTTGAAGAGATAAAAGTGCCCCTGAGAGCAGTGACCTTTGTGGCCATCTGTGGTATATACTTCTGCAGCTTTAGAAGTTGTCTGAGATGGGATCTGTACAAGGAGAACATGCCATGTTAGGAATAACCTGTTAATGTACACAAGACCAGTGGCCTTACAGGATCTGCTTTCAAAAACGCACTTCCCAGAGTATTTGGGGCTTCACATTCCACCCTCAGAATCCATATCTGATCCCCCACATGTATGAAGCAAACCCAAAACAAGGGAGAATAGAGAGACTGTTACATATACTTAAATAAACTATCTCAAAAAATGCTATTGTTTGGGCACCTGTGCTTTAGAATAAGATAGCTTTTATTATTGATGAAAAACAGAAAAGTCACTGAGAAGCAGTATTATATGCAGACAGAAATAACTGTGATAATCAGTGGAGTTCTATCAGAGAATTCTGCATTTTTCCATCATAGAACTTAATGATTATTTACACAATTACTCATTTAGTGTCTGTCCACATTGCCAGAGTAGAAGAAGCCTTATGATAGCAAAACTGTATTTGTCTCTCTTGAATGTATTATTGTGGGTATTTTTTTTTTTTTTTTGAAACAGAGTCTTGCTGTGTCGCCCAGGCTGGAGTGCAGTGGCACGATCTTGGCTCACTGCAAGCTCCGCCTCCCAGGCTCACGCCATTCTCCTGTCTCAGCCTCCCGCGTAGCTGGGACTACAGGCGCCCACCACCACGCCTGGCTAATTTTTTTGTATTTTTAGTAGAGACAGGGTTTCACCGTGTATTGTGGGTATTTTTTAAATCACTGATACCACTTTGTATTTATGCCATTTTGTATAAAGAATATGTTATTTTTAATGATAAATTTTGGGAGAATATTAATAAGGAAAATATTTCATCTTTCCCAAAGTCTTAAGTTAAACAAAAAAGTATGAACAGAAAGAACAGAAAGTCACTTTTTTGCTTTACTCTGAAAGAATCTGCAAAGAACATACCCAAGCGTTCTTGACCTCTTGAGTGACGCTAGTTATGAAAGAAGACACCACCCATCCTCCTGCTGCACACTTCAAAAACAGACTGCCTGTGGAGGAATGTAAATGACTCTTTGAAACAGAAAAATTCTTGCAAGCTTACTAATGGATTTCTCTTCAACAAAACAATTTTAGGAAAGTGGATAGAAATTTTCCTTTCTGAGTTATTCACCTTAGTGAAGTAGTCTTTTAGCTCTGGATCTAAAAAAAAAAATTAGGTTCTACATATAGAAAATCAGATATATTTTATGTGGTTTTAAATTAAAATTAAAAATCAGCCTGCAATAATGATTAGTGTATTTTTCTGGAGTACATATGTTTATTGATGTTAGTAAACATGACCTCTTCTTTTTTTTGACATCTGAAAGTATCAGAAAGTAAGGACTACTTACTGTCCCTTTTTTTTTTTTAAAGCCTATGTTGGCCTTTTTAAAATCACTTTAGTCTCAACATTGTGTTCTGCAGGACGCTGATTCTCTGTGAATAAACAAAAAAGCCTTCTGTGTTCAAAATGTTGTGGTAAACAGACTAATTTGCTGAAAGCATCTGAACGTTCCTATTTAAATTATGGGTCTCCAACAAGAGAATTATACTATTCCATCATTTTAATCTTCTTCAACTACAGAACCCTTTTTTCAGGAAGAGCCTCCTGGGTCTAATGTTTAGCAAAAAAACCCAAAACATTCTGGACAAAGTATACCATTTTCAAAATTTCATTTTATTATATAGAAGTGTCGCAAAAGAACATTTAAGTGTTTCTAATGACTTCTGACTCATTCTATATTTTGAATAACTGCCTAGGTCAAATTTGTAGAAACCATACATACAAACACATAGCTAGTTACATTTTCCACATGGTTAGCTATATGCTGCTGCTCTTGCATCTGGGTTTTAATGGAAAACACGGGTAGATCTATTTAAATGTGCTCCTCATCTGTTGGTTATGTCTCTCCCTTCCTCACACCTTTGATGCTTATGAGCATCTATTTTTTTGGATGGCCTATGCCATCTTCTGTATTAACTGACTGATTTTCAGCTGGAAAAAGTGAAAGTGTCTTAGACATCAAGGGGTAGCTAATTAAACAGTATTATATGAGGTAATGAAAGTGTGAAATATAAGGGGAAAGTCTTGTGAAATTTATTTTAAATTTTTTGTGACTTCCTTAGGTCATTTGCGTACATTCCCATACTTCTTTAATTCAATTTCAAGACACATTAGTGTATTCCAATTCAATTCAATTATGGTGGTAACCACCTGGAATTAGTGCAGGCACTGCAGGTTACAGGCGCAGTTACCAGTGAGATTGCCCTCACTTAAGATGCCAACTGCAAGTTCCTAGGTTTCCAAGCCACCTACATTTCAAAACAAATGGATTCAAATATGGGAGAGTTCCTGCAATTTCCTTTAAGTCAATAATTTGCTAGAGTGACCTACAGAACTCAGGAAAGCACATGCATAAATCAAGATCTGCCACACAAGAAACACATAAAGTGTGGTCTGGAAGAGTCCTGAACTCATCTTCCCATGGAATCAGAGTACATGACCCTCCCAGTGTATCAGTGTGTTCACTAACCAGAAAACTACACCAAACCTAGTGGTTCACAGAATTATTGGTATTTTAAATAGCCATGATTGATTGAATCATCAAGCACATGATTATACTCAATCTCCATCATTTCCACATTTTTCAGAATAATCATCTGTTTTTAAATTGTGTCATAGTTATATTCTTGGAGGCAATGCAAGCATGTTGAGTTTCTTTCCCACTCTAAAGGCCTAGAAAGTTTAATGCTGGAGTTGTATGGTTTTTTCCTATCTTACCCTTTGCTCTCAGTTTTCACTTTTAGGAATCTCCTTTCTTAGCGTTTTGTCTTCTGACATTCTTACCATCAGAATTACCTATGATGTGGGTTGAGAGGATATGAATTAGCTCTGATGTGAGTTGAGAGGTATCAGTGACTTTCCTGCATAGGCTACTTTGTGTAGTCTACCAGGAAGGGTTTTGTGGAAGCCTTTTCAGGGCCTGCAAATTACCAGATGCTTGACATTTTCGTTGTAGTATTAAATATATTATCTTATGTAAAGTTCTTAATATCATTTTTATATCAAATCCAGACAATATATTGGGACGTTAATTTGAAGAAAGAATGTAACATTCTTCTAATTTAGTTCCCCAAAAATGTAAAATTTATTAAAATCTCAGACTAAAATTAAGAAAAAATACAAGTACTTTTAAAATGTGCTCAGTTTTTGTTTTAGATGTATCGTTGATATTAGCTAATGATAGTGAACTTACTATGGACATTTTTTTTCCAGAAAATAATTGCTTATAAAGCATATGTCCAGGTTCATACAAGCATCAGTTAAGTAAATTAATTGATCCATCTCACAAATGTAGGTAGTTTCTCAGAATACATGGTATTAGTTTTACCATATGTATCTGAAAAAAAGATGAGAAGAGCTTTTTTAGTAGTGTTTTTAATGTATATATAATTGCACATATTTATGGAGTATGTGTGATATTTTGCATATGATGTGTAATGATCAAATCAAGGTATTTAGGATATGCCTCATCTCAAACATTTATCATTTCTTTGTGTGGGGAACATTTCTCATCTTCTAGCCATTTTGAAATATATAATAAATTATTGTTAATTATAGTCACCCTACAGTGCTATTGAACACAAGAACTTATGTTTTCTAACTGCATGTAAACATTAACAAACCTCTCTTCATCTCCAACCCCACCCCGCCTCCCCCCATGAGCCTCTGCTAAATACCATTCTAATCTCTACCTTCATGAGAGCAACTTTTTTAGCTCGCACATATGAGTGACAATCTGTAATGTTGGTCTTCTCTGCCTGGCTTACTTGACATGGCATAATGACCTTCAGTTCCATCTGCAGATGACACTTTGCTGCAAATGACAGGATTTTATTCTTTTTTATGGCACAATACTATTGTGTGTATGTATGTTTATATACATATATATGCAATGAAATGCTATTATGTGACATATATATCACTTTGTCTTTGTTTATTCATTTGTTGATGGACAGTTTTTTTTTTCCATATGTTGGCTAAGGTGAATAGTGCTACAATGAACAGTGGGGGTGCATGTGTACATTTGATATACTGACTTCCTTTCTTTGGATAAATACTTGGTATTGCAGGATTTCTTGGTAGTTGTACTTTCGGGTTTTTTTTAGAAACCTCCATACTGTTATCCATAATGACTATCCAGATTTACATTCCCTCCAACAGTTATTTTCCTCTGCATCCTCACCAACAGTTGTTATTTTTTGTCTTTTGGATAATAGCCATTGTAATAGTAAGTAAGATGATATCTCATTTTGTTTTTATATTCACTTCCCTTATGACTAATGATGTTGAGTATTTTTCCTTATACCTGTTGCCCATTTGTATGTCTTCTCTAGAGAAATTATTCAGATTCCTTTCCCACTTTTTAATGAGATTATTTGTTTTTGGTGCTGACTTCATGGAATTCTGTGTATATTCTGGATATTAGTTCCTTTTCAGATGAAAAGTTAGCAGATATTTTCCCCCATTTAACAAATTGTTCCTTCACTCTGTTGATTTTTCCTTTGTTCTACAGAAGCTTTTTAGTTTAATGTAATAGTAATATGTGTCTATTTTTGTTTTTGTTGCTTGTGATTTTGAATTTATAGCAATAAAATCGTTGTCTACACCAACATCCTGAAGCATTTCCCCTATTTTCTTCTAGTAGTTCTATAATTTGGGCTCTTACATGTAAATCTTCAATCTGTTTTGAGTTGATTTTTATATATCATGAGAGATAGGGGTTTGGTTCATTATTTTTTCCTTTGGATATCCAGTTGTCTCAGCACCATTTATTGAAGAGGGTGTCTTTTCCCCAATGTGTGTTTCTGATACCTTTGTTGAAGATCAGTTGGCTGTAAATACATGCATTCGTTTCTAGGTTCTCTATTCTTTTACTTCGGTGCATGGGCCTGTTTTTATACCAATACCATGCTGGTTTGGTTACTATAGCCATGTAGTATATTTTGAAGCCAGGTAGTGTGATGCTTCCAGCTTTGTACTTTTTGCTAAGGACTGAATTGATTATTTGGGTTCATTTGTGGCTGTATATAAATATTAGGATTGTTTATTCTATTTGGAGAGTGTCTTTGGTATTTTTATAAGTGTTGCATTGTATCTTTATATTACTTTGAGTAGTATGGTCATTTTAACAAGATTGACTCTTCCAGTCCCCGAGCATGGAATGTTTTTCCATGTGTTTGTATCCCTCTTCAATTGCTTTCATCAGAAGTTTGTAATTTTCCTTATAGTTTTTTTCACCTCTATGGTTAGATTTATTCCTAGGTGTTTTTTGTGTGGCTATTTAAATGAGATTGCTTTCTTGATTTCTTTTTCAAATAGTTTGTTTTTACTGTATAGAAATGCTAGTGACTTTTTTTTTTTTTAATTTTGGGACAGGGGCTAACTCTGTCACCCAGGCTAGAGTGCAGTGGTACAGTCATAGCCCACTGCAGCCTCAACCTTCCAGGCTCAAGCAGTTCTCTCACTTTGGCCTCCCAGGTAGTTGGGACTACAGGCATGCACCACCATGCCCAGCTAATTTTTATTTTTGTGTTTTTTGTAGAGGTGAGGTTTTGCCATGTTGCCCAGGCTGATCTCAAACTGCTCGGCTCAAGCAATCCACTTTCATCAGCCTCCCAAAGTGCTGAGATTGCAGGTATGAGCTATTGCATCTGGCCAAGATAGTGACTTTTGTACATTGATTTTTATCCTGCAACTATACTGAATTTGTTTATCATGTCTAAGAGTTTCTTGGTGGAGTTGTTAGGTTTTTTTAAAATGTAAGATCACATCATCTGCAAAGAGGGATAATTTAACTTTCTCTCTTCCAATTTGGATGCATTTTATTTCTTCCTTGTCTGATTGCTCTGTCTAGGACTTCCAGTACTATGTTGAATAGGTACAGTTAAAGTGGGCATCTTTGTCTTGTTCCAGTTATTAGAGGAAAGGTTTTCAGCTTCTACCAGTCCAGTATGTTGTTAGCTGTGGGTTTTTGTATATGGCCCTTATTATATTGAGGTATGTTCCTTCTGTGCCTACTTTCTTGAGAATTTTTATCAGGAGAAGATGTTAAATTTTACCAAATGCTTTTTCTGAATCTAAGATTATCATTTTTTTCCTTATTCTGTTGATATAGTGTATCTTGTTTATTGATTTGTGTATGTTGCATAATTCTTACATCTCTAGGATAAATCCCACCTGATTATAGTGTATTATCACTTTGATGTGCTGTTAGATTTGGTCTGCTAGTATTTTGTTGAAAAATTTTGCATTTATGTTCATCAGGGATATTGGCCTGTAGTTTCCTTTTTTAAATTGTTTCCTTATCTGTTATTTTCTATGATAGTAATACTGGCATAATACAATGAGTTAGCAAGAATTCCCTCCTCCTCAACTTTTTTGGAATGGTTGAGAAGAATTCATGTTAGTTCTTCTTAATAAGTTTGACAGAATTCATCAGTAATGCCATCAGTCCTGCACTTTTCTTTGTTGAGAGGCTTTCCTGATTCAATCTTGTTATTCATTATTGCTTTGCTCATGTTTTCTGTGTCTTCCCAAGTCAATCTTGGTAGGTTGTATGTGTCCAAGAATTGACCCATTTCTTTTAGATTTTCCAGTTTTGTTTTGTTTTGTTTTGTTTTGTTTGTGAGATGGAGTCTCACTCTGTTGCCCAAGCTGGAGTGCAGTGGTGCAAGCTCAGCTTACTGCAACCTCTGCCTTTCAGGTTCAAGCGATTCTCCTGCCTCAGCCTCCCAAGTAGCTGGAATTACAGGCACCCACCACCATGGCTGGCTAATTTTGTGTTTTTAGTAAAGATGGGGTTTCACTATGTTGGCCAGGCTGGTCTTGAACTCCCAACCTCAAGTGATCTGCCCACTTCGGCCTCCCAAAGTGCTGGAATTACAGATATGAGCCACCACACCTGGCCCTGTTAGAGTATAATTGTTTATATTAATATTTAATGGGGCTTTGTATTTCTGTGATATTGGTTTTAATGTCTCTATTTTCATATTGATTTTATTTATTTGGGTCTTCTCTCTTTTTTTCTTTTTTGGTTGCCCAGCTAATGGTTTATCTGTTTTGTTTATCTTCTCACAAATCTAAGTTTTTGATTAATTTATCCTTTGTATTTTTTTAGTCTCCATTTCATTTAGTTCTGCTCTATTCCTTATTACTTCTTTTTGTCAGCTAATTTTGGATTTGGTTTGTTCTTTCTTTTTTAGTTCCGTGGGGTTTATTGTTATGTTGTTTATTTGAAATTTTTCTACTTTTTGAGGTAAACATTTATTGCTGTAAGCTTCCCTCCGAGCACTGCCTTTGCAGAATCTTATTGGTATCTCATAGTATGTTGTGTTTCCATTTTATTTTGTTTCAAGAGGTATTTTTTTTCCTTCTTAATTTTTTCATTGACCCAGTGGTCATTCATGGTCATTTTGTTTAATTTATATTTATTTGTACAATTTCCAAATATCCTCTTAGTATTTATTTCTTTTCTTTTTTTTCTTTTTTGAGACAGAGTCTCACTTTTGTCGCCCAGGCTGGAGTGGAGTGCAGTGGCCCGATCTCGGCTCACTGCAACCTCCACCTCCCAGGTTCAAGTGATTTTCCTGCCTTAGCCTCCTGAGTGGTTGGGATTACAGGCACCCCCCACCATGCCTGGCTAATTTTTGTACTTTTAGTAGGGACGGGGTTTCACCATGTTGGCCAGGCTGGTCTCGGACTCTTGACCTCAGATGATCCGCCCCCCTCAGCCTCCCAAAGTGCTGGGATTACAGGCGACAGCCACCGTGTCCAGCCTCTTATTATTTATTTCTAGTTTTATTACATTGTGGTCTGAAAAGTATTAAATATAATATTGATGTTTAAAATTTTGTTGAGACTTGTTTGGTGACCTAATGTATAGTCCATCCTAGAGAATGTTCTATGTGCTGGTAAGTATAATGTGTATCTGCAGCTGTTGGATAAAATATTCTGCAAATATCTGTTAGGTTCATTTGGTCTATTGCTCAGATTGTTTTTCTTAGTTGATTGTCTCTCTAAATGATCTAATGCTAGGGAGGGGATGTTGGAATTGCCAACTGTTATTGCATTGGAGTCTTCTCTCTCTTTAAATCTATTGGTATTGCTTTATATATCTGGATGCTTCAGTGTTGGGTGCATGTGTATTTAGAATTATTTTATTATCTTCCTGAATTCATTCCTTTATCATTATATAATTACTGTCTTCATCTCCTTTTATACTTTTTGATTTAAAGTTTATTTTGTCTGATACATGTATAACTACTTCTGTTTGCTTTGGTTTCCATTTGCATGGAATATGTTTTTCATTCCTTTACTTTGTATGCATCTTTGAAGGGGAAGTGAACTTTTTGTATGCGGCCTATAGTTTGGTCATTTTTTTTAAATCAATTCAGCCAGGCTATATCTCCTCAGTGGATAAATTATTCTGTTGACATTTAGAATATTATTGATAGGTGAGGACTTACTCCTGTCACTTTGTTAATTGTTTTCTAATTGTTTTGTATATCCTTTTTCTTTTTTTTTTTTCTCTTACTGTTTGTCATTATGGTTACCTGACTTTCTTAATGGCAACATTTGACTCCTTTGTTTTACTTATTTTTGCATTTGCTCTACCTTGAGTTTAATACCTTCCTGTTTCCGTGTGATGTATATTGTCCTTTTGCTTCCAGATGCAGGACTGCCTTAAGTGTTTATTGCAGAGCTAGTCTACGGGTGATGAATTCCCTCAGTATTTGTCTGGGAAAGACTATTTCTCCTTCACTTTGGAAGGATAACTAATGGGCATAATATTCTTGGCTGACAGATTTTCTTTTTTCAATGCGTTGAATATATTATCCCATTCTCTTCTGGCCTTTAAGGTTTCTGCTGATAAATCCATTCTTAGTCTACTGGGAATAACCTTATATGAGATTTGATACTAATATGGCTTGGCTGTGTTCCCACCCAAATCTCATCTTGAATTGTAGTTCCCCCAATTGCAGTGTGTTGTGGGAGGGACCCAGTGGGAAATAATTGAATCATGGGGGCAGTTACCCTTATGCTGTTCTCATGATAGTGAGTGAATTTTCATGAGATCTGATGGCATTATAAGGGGCTTTTCCTCCTTTGCTCAGCACTTCTACTTCCAGCTGTCGTGTAAAGAAGTACATATGTGCTTCCCTTTCCTCCATGATTATAAGTTTCCTGAGGCCTCCTCAGCCCTGTAGAATGGTGAGTCCATTAAACCTCTTTCCTTTATAAATTACTCAGTCTCAGGTATTTCTTCATAGCAGCATTAAAACATAAATTGATACCACAGAGAGTGGGATGCTGTTGTAAATCACCCCACTCTCTGTGGTATTTGCCATTGTCCCCACCTGAAAATGTGGAAGCAACTTTGGAACTGGGTAACAGGCAGAGGTTGGAACAGTTTGGAGAGCTGAGAAGACAGGAAGATGTGGGAAAGTTTGGAATTTCCTAGAGATTTGTTGAATGGCTTTGACCAAAATGCTGATAATAATATGGACGTGAAGTCCAGGCTGAAGTGGTCTCATATGGAGATGAGGAACTTCTTGGGAGCTGGAGCAAAGGTGACTCTTGCTATACTTTAGCAAAGAGACTGGCAGCATTTTGCCCCTGTCCTAGAGATCTGTGGAACTTTGAATTTCAGAGAGATGATTTAGGGTATCTGGTGAAAGATATTTCTAAGCAGCAAATCATTCAAGAGGTGACAGAGCATGAAAGTTTAGAAAACTTGCAGCCTGAAAATGCAGTGGAAAAAGTAAAAAACATTTTCTAGGGAGAAATTCAAGCTGGCTACGGAAGCTTGCATAAGTAGCAAGGAGCCAGATGCTAATTGCCAAGACAATGGAGAAAATGTCTCCAGAGCATGTCAAGACCATCATGGCAGCCACTCCCATCACAGGCCTGGAGTCCTAGAAGAGAAAAATGGTTTTGTGGGCCAGGCCCAGGGCCCTCCCTGCTTTATGCAGCCTTGGAACATAGTACTCTGTGTCCCTGCTGCTTTAGCTCTAGCTGTGGCTAAAAGGGGCCAAGGTACAGCTCAGGCCATTGCTTCAGAGGGTGTCAGCCCCAAGACTTGGAGGCTTACACGTGGGGTTGGGCCTGTGGGTACACAGAAGTCAAGAATTGAAGTTTGGGAACCTCTGTCTACATTTCAGAGCATGTATGGAAATGCTTGGATGTCCAGGAAGAAGTTTGCTGCAGGGGCAGAGCCCTCATGGAGAACCTATGCTAGCACAGTGTGGAAGGGAAATGTGGGGTTGCAGTCCCCATATACAGTCTCCACTGGGGCACTACCTAGTGGAACTGTCAGAAGAGGGCCACCATCGTCCAGACCCCAGAATCATAGATCCACAGACAGCTTGCACTGTGTGCCTGGAAAAGCTGCAGACACTCAACGCCAGCCCATGAAAGCAACTGGGAGGGGGGCTATACCCTGCAAAGCCACAGGGGCAGAGCTGCCCAAGGCCGTGGGAGCCCACCTCTAGCATCAGTGTGACCTGAATATGAGACATGGAGTCAAAAGAGATCATTTTGAAACTTTAATGGCTGATGTATTGGATTTCAGATTTGCATGGGGCCTGCAGCGCCTTTGTTTTGGCCAATTTCTTCCATTTGGAACAGGCATATTTACCCAATGCCTGTACCTCTATTGCTTACAGGGAGTTACTAACTTACTTTTGATTTTACAGGCTCATAGAGAGAAGTGACTTGTCTTGTCTCAGGTGAGACTTTGGACTTGGACTTTAGGGTTAATGCTAGAATGAGTTAAGACTTTGGGGGACTATTGGAAGGGCATGATTTTGTTTTGAAATGTGAGGGCATGAGATTATGAGGGGCTGGGGTGGAATGATATGGTTTGGCTATGTCCCCACCCAAATCTAATACTGAATTATAGTTCCCACAATTCCCACATGTTTTGGGAGGGACCCAGTGGGAGGTAATTGAATCATGGTGGTGGTTACCCTCATGTTGTTCTCGTGATAGTGAATGAGTTCTCACAAGATCTGGTGGCTTTATAAGGGGCTTTTCCTCCTTTATTTGGCACATCTTCTTCCTGCTGCCATGTGAAGAAAGACATGTTCACTTCCCCTTCCACCATGATTGTAAGTTTTCTGAGGCCTCCTCTGCCCTGGAGAACTGTGAGTCAATTAAACTTCTTTCCTTTAAAAATTATCCAAGCTCAAGCCTTTCTTTATAGCACGTGAAAATGAACTAATACAGATACTTCTTTCTTGCTGTTTTTAGAATTCTCTCTTTGTCTTTTACTTTTGACAGTTTTACCCTAACATGCATTGGAAATGAACTGAGTTGAATCTTTTTGGGATTCTTTGAGCTCCTTGTATTTGGATGTCTGTGTCTCTTTCAAGACTTGGGAAGTTTTCTGCTATTAATTTGTTAAATATGTTTTCTATTATTTTGCCCACCTTTTCACCTTCTACAGCACTGAAAATTCATGTGTTTCTTCACTTTCTGGTGTCTCATATATCATATATGCTTTCTTCATTCTTTTTCTTTCTCCTTTTTTTGTCAGACAGGTTATTTTCAAGTTCAGTGATTATTTTGCTTATGAAGTCTATTGTTGAAGATGTCTTTTGTGATTTGATTTTATTTATTGAAATCTCTAGTTCCAGTATTTCAGTTTGATTTCTGTTCTGATGACATCTGTCTCTTGTGAATTTCTCTTTTAGATCATGTATTGTTTTCCTGACTTTTTTGTGTTGTTTAACCTTTGCTCACTTGTATCTCACTGTTTCTTCAATATTATTATTTTGAATTTTTTTTCAGTCATGTCATGAATTTCCTTTTTGTTGGGATCTTTTAATGAAGAATTATTGTGTTCCTTTGAAATTGTCATGTTTCCTTGCTTTTTCATATTTTCATGTTCTTACATTGAAATTTGTGCATATGGTACAACAGTTGCTTTTTCAAGTTTTATGGATTGATTTTCATAGGGAAAGACTTTTTTATTGATGTATCTATAATGTTGATTCAATAAGATTATTTTGCTTTGAATGTGGATATGCACAGTAGGTTAGATTTTGTATGATTTGAGGCAGCTGTAATCAATGTCAAGTTTGTCTGTGTCTTCCTCACTTGCCTGGGCTGCAGTTGTTAGTGGATGCTGTGGTGAGACCTTGCTGGGGACAGGAGCATCAAGAGGGCACGTCCTTGGGCACAGGTTTGCCAGTTCTCTGGTCCCCAGGCAGTGTCCACTGACACCAGTGGTAATATGTCTGGGTGAGCCGGTCCTTGGACTTCCAGGCATATTGCTTGTGTGTTGTCAGTAGCAGTGGTGGGCTTGGTGGACAGGCATGTCCTCAGGCCTTTGAGTGGTGTACATAGTGGGTGTGGTGGTAGTGGTAGTATGTGCAAGCCACCCCCTACTCCCCATGATGGTGCTTGCATGTCATTGCCAGCAGCAGTGGTGGTAAAGGCAACCTTTCTTCAGGCTTCCCTGTTGAGCGCTGCTGGTGGTGGTAAGGTCAGGTTGATCTCTAGGCTCCTAGACATTATGCATAGGTGCCACTGCAAGAGGCTGTAGGCAGGGTGATCCTATCCCCCAGTGGTGCACATGGGCATGGGCTGACTTGGGTAGGGCAGACTTACCCCTGGATCTCCAGATGGCATGCTCAGACCTTGGAAGTGGTGACAGTTGGTAGTACAAGCTTGTCCCAGAACACCCTTAGGGTGCATGCAGGTGTTCTCTGGCCCTACTGCTGGAGGGGGCAGAGTTACTGTCAGTGGCATCAGTCTCAAGCAGGTGGCTCTCAGGCTCTAGTGAGTGCATTCTATTACTCTCTCTGTCCTGGAGGCAGCCCATTTCCTAGGCTATAGGACACTGCATGGGTGAGAATGCTTGAGAACTAGCCCCTCCGCTCAGTCCAGCTGGCCTTATGTCACTGCAGCTCTCTGGATAAATGTAGGATGATGTCAGTAGGACTTCAGTGATGTGGAGATAGAGGTGCTGTTGGGCCCCAAACAGTATGTAGTTTGGTGGGGGCTGGACTCTCCAAATGGCTCCATGCTGCATCTGCTTGGATCTTGGGGAGGGCGTGGGACCCCGTACAAACTCCCTCTCTGTAACAATGGAATTGCATAGATTCCAGGAGACTTTACATGCTAGTCTCAGGGCCCACAAGGGCTTAGCAACTCTCCCATGGCTGGGACTGCAGGAGCCTGCAGTGGGGATGTCTGTGGAAAAAGATATTTTTCCCACAATGGAGAGTGCCTCCTGGCTCCAAGCCAATCCTGGCCAGGCTGTCTTCTTGGCTTCTTTCTCTTTCTATGTTTTAGAGGTACTCTGTCATTGCCCTGCTGCATCCCAGTGTTCTCTCTTAGACACTCTATTTGATGTTTGATTATCTACTGACTGTTTTTGCTCCTGCTTTGTAGAGAAGGTGAGTGCCAAGTGCCGCTCGACAGCTATCTTAAAAGGCTACAAGAACCACTTTTTTTAACATGTGTATTAACATATGCATCCTAAGTTGTTCTCCCATTTGCATTATTTTCCGTACATTTAAGCTAACGTAAATTTCCCAGAATGTATTTAGTCGTACTTTGAAGATCTTGCTAGTTTGATTTTCTAAACAGTGATTTGCTGAGTGTTGACTTCCTGTCGGTCGACTATAACTCATTCAGTAGCAACACTACTACAGTAACACATTGGACATAACCATGTTATAGACATCTCATATTGTTCTATAATTATTTACATATGTAACGCTACCATGAATGGTAAGGCCTAAAGGATACAAATCCATCCTCTTTGTTGATTGTTGTGTAATTTCTGTCTTAGCACTGTGCTTGACTTAGCCGCTAAAGAAGTGTTATTTGAAGAGAATTTATAAAAGCATTAATAAGCCAAAGTCCCTTTCTTGTTCTATACTCCTTTTTTAAAAACATTTATCATCAGGTAAGAACTCTTGCCAGCCACTAACACAAGAAAGCTTTTTCTGGGACCATTTGGCTTTTTCTGTGACAGATAAATTCCCCCAGCTGTTTCTTAACATGAAGATTATGAAAATAGTTAAATTAGGAAAACTATCTCATAGTTTGAAGTCTAGTTCCTTCTCCTAAGCTTTTTGTATTACATATGAACCTTCTTTAAAAAACTTTTTCCCATATAACAAACCTGCTCATTTACCCCCTGAATCTAAAAGAAAAGTTGAAATTATTTTTAAGAAGGAAAATCATAACTAAGAGAAAATGTTTACTGTTTATTAAGTGGAAAAAAATTTCTCTAGATTATTTTCAGGCACCAAAATTATAGTTAAATGTGAAGTATTTTATGAATTGCAGTTAGAAATAGACTTACTGAATGGTTTATATATTTTTTAATAAAAATTATGTAGAATGTGACAAAGTGTTTGAAATATTAAATAATATCATATACTTGAAGTACGATTACTTTTTCTTTATGGAGAAATTTTTAATATTATATTTCTTTGTTCTAAAAAGTAATTTATCAAAATTAGTACATAAAGACCTGACAAGGGTGAATTACACTGTACCTAAATTATACCGCAAAAAACTTGATTAAGAAAGGCAGGTGTGGTGAATGGTGATTGATTGTATTTTTTTTAAAAAAAAGAAAAAAGAAACATAATACAAGTGTCTATAAGAATACGGAATACATACAGCTTTTTTTCTTCTTTTCATTTGTTGTGCAGTTCACTAAGTCTTTCATGTCATATTCTGATAAACTGATTGTATTGAATTAGTGATGATACATAGTAAAAATAGGAATAAAAAGGGAGAAATATGATGCCTTTTAATTTCTTTGAGTCAGCTCGGTTCAGTTGTCTTTTGTAATGTAATAATCTGAGACCGATAAAATTTACTTTCAATTTCTAAACAAAATTAGTGGAAAGGTTCTGCTTTCTTGTGAGACAATCTTGTTGTCCCTAATCATGGGTTTTGTATCCACTGCTCCTAAAAAGTATACCTGCTCACTTTGGTAAATTTTTCAAAGTTTAAGCACTACCTAGGAAATGATTTTAGCCTGTGGCTTTTGCCTGGCTGGGCAGTCACTGATGCTTCCCCAACAAATCTGGCTCCTGTATTTTGCCTGGTTGGGCAGAGTTTGATGCTGTTATAGAAAATCCTTAGAGTCCTAGGAAGAATATTTTCTGTTGATTTTTCCCTCACTGGATATTTAAACATTTGTTTGCCATCAATAATGGACATATAGATCTCTACTTTTCTTTTTTTTTTTATAGATACAGATTTTTATTATAGTATTATGTAATTGAGTGAAAACTGAGAACAATCTAATTACCCAACAAGAAAATTGTTTACAATAGTCATGGTGCCATCTTTTCTTGGCATATTATGTACTAATTAAAATTAAGGTTATGAGGATAATGTGGCATCATGGTAAGGATTAGGAAAAAAAAGAGAAAAGTGTGATATAAATTGTGTATAGACTGGTTAAGGTTAAATGAGAAAGAGATGACCAGGAAAAAATGATTGCTAGAAAATTCAACATGTTAATAATTGTGTTAGGGTTATGGAATATGAGAACATTATTCTTTTGCAAAATTATAATTTCAATATTAATTATATATTTAAAAAACCAATTTCATTAAAATAGTATGAGTGATTGTGGTAAGAGGTGACTATCTTCAATTTATATACCATATGTTTCACCAGCTTTGATTTCTTTTCTCAAGCCCTGTCTTAATTACTAGCCTAACGCAGTGAAATATTGCATTCTCTCCCAAGAATACTGCTTTTATGCTTCCTCATGTCTACATATATCTTCCTTCAGAGATATAAGTATAAATGTAAGTGATTACAGTCGTCATGGATCCCAACACACTCTTTGAGATTTTGTTAACACAAATTGATTTGGCCCTTGACTGCCCACATCAGGGAAATCTGGTTCCATTGTCCTACAGAAGGGTAAATTGTAAGGATTATTCTGAGTTGTTTCAGAGATTAACGACACCTCTCCCTGCTCATCCTTTAAGTTCTCTGCCTCCTCCTTGTCTCAATGCATCATCACTAAGCAGAGCAGATACTCCTTGGCAGCAGCCAAACAGACCTTTTTTCCTATACTGACAACAATTTTCAAGTCACCTCTCCTGAAGAATGCTGCCATACTTTCTAGAAGGAATTGAGTCTGCAGGATCATCATTCATGGTTCAGCTCATTTCCTGCCCTTCAGCATCTTCTCCCACCCTATGACTATTCCCTTTAGAGTTCTTTTATACAGCATGCACTCTGCATTGCCATTATTTATTTATTTCTTTGTCTCCTTAGATGTACACCAGGGACTCTTGTAGGTGGAGATCATGTCCTATTCATCCCTGTATCCCCAGCACCTACCCTTGAGTTAGGCACATGAAAGTACCCAATAAATATTTGTAATAGGACAGAAGGGAGGAAGGGACTAGAGCAATGCAGACAGACACGTAAAGTTTTAAATTTCTAAGTACCGCCAGCCGAGTTAGTCCTTAGAGAATTTAGCTGCTTTTATTCCAGTTCCTGAACCTTGTTCTTTCACATAATAAACCCTGTATTAATAAACAGATTGTCTGATCAGTATTGTTTTGTTAAGAACTACTGTGATGATGGAAGTCCAGACTAACAAATGATCTATTTACTTTTCATATGTACCTTGAAAAAGATTTCCAGCTTTAGATTGTAATATTGTAGTATAAAATAGGGAAATTTTCCTATAAGTGGGGTTGACAGCCCCGTAATTATGACAGTGGTACTGAGAAAGTAGTGCAGCTGCAAGGTACAGTTTTTGAACATTGACTGAAGAGATCTGTGAGAACAGAGAAATGCAAACTCTATATATTATGAACTCTCTTTGTGAAGAGATCAAGAATTTATATCAATGTGGCATCTATTTTATCACCATATCACCAGTCTGCTCAATCCAATGACCAACAAAGTGATAAATGTGAGTCAAATCACAGGATGTTTCACCAAAGAAATGTGTGAAGATAAATTTTTAAAGCACTTGGGATTTAATCTATGATGATATTGGGTTAGACACTAAAAGAGCACATTACTTAGGGATCAGAAAATCACATCAACTTTCCTCTAGAATAGACTTGAACAAGTTTATCCATCTGACATTATTCAGATAACCAGAGAATATGTTTAAACAAATAAATCAAGCTAGTTTTGTAAATACTGTGTTACATTAGGGTGTTGGAGATAGGGAATTTGTTGATTGGACCTTTTTTCAGTTCATGTCTCATAAGACTGTTTAACACACACTTACACCTTCTTCAGGGCCTTGTGATATTAGAAAAACTTTAAAATAATCAATCCATATTTAGATTCCTTAGTACATCCTTCTATGCAAAAAGGAATTATCTTCTAGATTACTACTGTCTATGAAGGATTTTCTTGATAGGGAAACGTAGATACGGTTCTTTACACATCTCTAGATGAGCAATTCACAATGAGCTTGAAATGCCTTCAGTAATTCACCACAGTGTAGTACTTGAATAATACTAGTAATTTTTCTCTAGATACAAAGTAGCTAAAGAGTTGAGACTGTATTTTTTCACTTTGGGTAAAAATATGACAGTAACAATAATAACAGACAGTAGATAACACTTACTTGAATGTGTATACTCCTATGTTGTGGTTTAAATATATAATCTTATTCTCCCAGCATCCCAATAGAGGAGTTATTGTTATTATTTCCAAGTTTTAGATGAGGAAAATGAAGTTTAGAAAGATTAAATAACTTTCTCAGATCATATAGCTAGTAAATGACTGAACTGGGATTTAATAAAGCAATTAATATATGTTAATTTGATAGCATTCCTTTACAAAGAAGGAATTCCCCAAAAGAATGTTACTTACAAAGTAATATTCTAGTTTCTCAAAGATCTCAACCAACAAGGGCGTCTGCCACATACGTCCTTATTGGGAGTTTCAGTAGATGTTTGTGTCAGACAAATACAAATCATCCTTTTCTTTTTGTGATCCTTGTACAAACTCCTCTTTGTAGGCCTTTTTTTCAGTTTACTCATTTTGCTATTACCTTGTTACATAAATTCAGCTTCAAGAAACAGACTTGTGAAAAGTAAAATAGATTAATGAGAAAATCATTATTTTTAAATAAGTCATATAATGACATTTTTTAAATTGTGTTATTATATATATTTCTTTCACAAATACTTATGTACACAACGTGCATACTTGTTGAACTGTTTCCCGTAGGAAAAAAGGGTAAAATGTCAAGATCCAAAATACTAACAGTTTTAGCACTTTTCATCAAAGTTATCACACGTATTAGACATAAACCCTTTAGAACTAGTCTCCTGGATTCAACATTTTAGGCAGATAATGACCATTATCTGTATAAAGCAAAATGGATTAATACTTACTGAGTGTTTTCATCCTTGTTTTTTGGGCACTTGGATCAAAAGATGATTCACCAATCTATACCCCTCACTCCCTTTGTGCCCTGCCTCACAATTCATCTCTAGGAAATTTCTGCTAATTAACTGTACTCTGCTGTAACCAGAGCTTTATACTCCCTCAGTATAGGCCCAACACATAGGTTATGGGGAGAGAGAAAGAATATAACACAACCTTTGGAAGAAACATACTTTCAACAAGTATGTGCTTCTGTTGTAATCACGAGCTCATTGATTTTATGTATGTAAGTATATAACTTGCATGTGATTTTTTGACACTGTTCTTGAGCATTTGAGCATTGTTGCAAGCATGGTCAGATGCTCTACTGCACTGGGCCCCTAGCTAAGCCCCTGCTTATTTGTTAGCTGCTTTGGTGCTTTCTCCTATGCTTCAGAAGTTTCAAGCTAGTTAGTAAATGGCTCATAGAGAGTTAACTTCATCCCCTTAGAATTCAGGACTTAAATTGACTGCCTTCTTTACTTTCTACTAAATAAAAAAGGATAATTTATTAAAAGTTGGGGTAAGTTTCCTACTGAATTATCATGGTGACAACTGACCTTTTCCTTTAAAGTACAATGTTGAATACATTCTTTTAGAGACAACTCATTTTAGTTGTTATTACTTCTGTCCTATAAAATCTGGCACATAGGAAACTGACCGAATGGTATATTATATTCAGTGAACATTTAGTTTAACATTTGTGTTATATGGCTATGCTCCTTGACTTAATTTTCTGCTCTGTAATATTCTAAATATTTTCTTTCACTTATTGCCTTTGTAGTAGTAAGAAAATGTTGCATTGTGCTTTTACCCCTTCCAGAGGAGCATGCTTATTTCTGAACATGTCAGACTACATCTCTGTATGTCCTTGGCTAGTGCTCATTATCAAATTGATTTAATGAACTGTTACATTTTTATATTTTACAGCATTAAATATAAACATCCAAACTACAAGCCGAACCTCAAATGTACAGTCCTCTTTGTTACATTTTTTTTTCATCCAAAGAATGTGACTTTCCTTTTGTCCCTTTAGATCTCTCTGTCTTTTCTGTATCAGAAATAGCAGAATGAAACACCTTTTAAAGAGTAAGGGACCTGAAGATTTCTTTCCCTGCCTAGATGAAGTCTCAAGGTTTCAATTTTAAAGGACAGAAATGGAGGAAGGGAACCCTGGCATAGTGCAGGAAAGGAACAACCATCCTGTGTGAGTATACTGGGCTGCACATTGCCACTGGGAATATGACCCTTTCTATTGATCCATGGGTGACCTCATTCTCAAGCTTACAAGAAGCTATTCTACTTCCAAGCACTGCATCTATATTTTCAAACAGGAACATTGATAAAGGGGAATGTGAAACGTGCATATGAACATATTTTGCCAGTCATTAATGAGCTCTCCCAAATGCCTAACTCAGCTACTTATACTTAGATCTCTTTAACCAACATTAGATAAAAAGACACTCAATAATGTAAATATTTAACTGATCCATTGTCACCTGGAACAAAACTGGAGTCTGTTGATGAGGAAGAAGGAGAAATGGATATGGCTTACTATCTGGTGATTTTTTTTAACAGAAAATTATCTCATTTTCTGAAAGCTCCCCATTATATAAAATGTGATTAGATAATTAATGATAAGTAATCATGGGATTGTAGAATTTTCCTGTCCGGCTCTTTTCCAACTAAAAGACCTAGATGGAAACAGAAACTGTTAGCATTGTATCAGATATACACAGCCATCCTGCTTCAGTATTGAGGCTCATTCAGCTGCCTGAGGCAGCAAATGTTCTGGCAATGTTCAAGCAAAACACCTTGATGCTTTCTAGATGGGCAGGTTACACCTACATTGGATGTTTTCCAATGCTGGTGTAGATAAGTCCAGCTTGACTGCTAGTATGTAAAAATTACTCTAAAACTAGTGGAAGAGTATCAGCCATCACTTCATCCATGTTGCCGTAAATGTTGTTGCAAATGACAGTGTTTTATTCTGTTTTATGACTGAATAGTATTCCACACACAGACACACATTTTCTTTATTCATTCATTATTAGATATGCATTTAAATTGATTCCATATCTTGGCTATTTGTGAATACTGCCGTAGTAAACATGGGTGTGTAGATGTCTCTTTGACTTAAATGTAAAACCTGAAATTATGAAACTACCAGAAAAAAAAAAACAGGAAATGCTTCATGAAATTGGACTGATCAAGAATTTTTAAATAAGACCTCAAAATACAGGTAATGAAAACCAAAATAGACACATGGAATCATGTCAAATGGAAAAGCTTCTGAACAGCAAAGGGAAAAAAATGAAGAAATCCACAATAAGATATCACTGCATCTCAGTTAGAATGGCTATTATCAAAAAGCCAAAAAAAAATTATTGGCAAGGATGCAGAGTAAAGGGAACTCTTATACACTGTTTGTAGAAATGAAATTAGTACATCCAAATTCATATATCCAAATTAGTACATCCAAATTTCAAATTAGTACATTATGGAAAACAGTAGGGAGATTCCTCAAAATATTAAAATATTTCTACCATATGTTCCAACAATCTCATTACTGGGTATATGTAGAAAGGAAATATAGTTGTAACTTTTTAAAGTACTTGGATTCCTGTTGAATTCAAAACAATGAATGTGTACTGAGGATCTATTATGGGAAAGAAAGACATAGCTCTAGACTCTATAGGAATTATAGTGACAAGAACATATGTGCTCCCTTCAGTATGTTTAGAGTCTAGACAGGCAATAAAACAAATATATAACTAACCAGAATATAAGGCACAATATTTAAAAATCTGTAAAATTGTAGGGATCAAGAAAGGCTCAATGAATACATGGCATCTGTGATAGGTACTGAAGGCTGATCAGGATGCTGGTAATTGGAGACTGATGATAAAAGTCATTTCAAATCAAGGAAATATATATTTTATATATACATATATTTTTGTGATAAGAACACTTAAAATATACTTCTTAAAACAATTTTCGGGTATATACTTATTGTTATTAACTTTACCATGATGCACAACAGGTGTCTTGAACTTATTCCTTGTATCTAACAGGAATTTTATGTCCATTGACATCTCCCCAGTACCCTTATTCCTCAGTCTCTGGTAACCGACATTTTAGTCTCTGTTACTATGAGTTCAACTTTTTTAGTATCTATATATAAGTGAGGTCATGTGGTATTTGTCTTTTTGTGCCTGGATAATTTAACTTAACATAATGTCCTTGGGTTCATCCATGTTATCCCAAATGACAGGATTTTCTTTTCTTTTTTAAGGCTGAATAATAGTTCATTGTATATATATATAGTGCATTTTCTTCACCTGTTCATCTGTTGATGGACACATAAGTTGATTCCCTATGTTGGTTATTGTGAATAATGCTGCAATGAATGTAGTAGTACAGATATTTCTCTGACATAATGATTTTTATTTTCTTTAGCTATATACTCAGTAGTAGAATTACTGGATCATAGGCTAGTAACATTTTTTTGAATTTTTTAGAGGCATCTCTGTTTTCTGTAATGACTCACCAATCTACATTCCAACCAACAGTTTAGAAGGGTTCCCTTTTCTCCATACCCTCACCAACAGTTATGTCTTATCTTCTTGATGATAGTCATCCTAATAGGTATGAGGTGATACCTCATTGTGGTTTTAATTTACATTTCCCTGATGATTGGTAATGTTAATGCATTGTTTCATATACCTATTGGCTGTTTGTATGTCTTCTTTTGAGAAATGTCTGTTCAGGTCCTTTGCCCATTTTTAATCAGGCTGTTTATTTTTTTACTATTGAATTGTTTGACTTTCTTATATATTTTTAATATTAGCCCTTTATCAGGTATATGATTTGAATATATATTCTCCCATTATGCAAGTTATTTCTTCATTCTGTTTATTGTTTACTTGGCTGTTCAGAAACTTTTTAGCTTAGTATAATTCCATTTGACTAGCTTTTCTTTTCTGGTCTGTACTTTGGGATCATATCCAAAAAATAATTGCCAAGACCAATGTCATAGAGGTTTCTCCTTTTTTATGTAGCAGTTTTACAGTTTCAGAACTTAAGTTTAAATGTTTTATCCATTTTTAGTTGATTTTTATATATGGTGTGAGATGAGTGTCTAATTTCATTCTACATGTGAATATTCAGTTTTCCCAGCATCATTCATTGAAGAGATTGTCCTTTTTCTACTGTATGTTTTTGGGTTTTTTGGGGGGGAAAGCAATTGACCATAAATTTGTGGATTTATTTCTGGTTCACTATTCTGATCCACTGGACTATGTCTGTTGTTAGTCCAATACCATACTGTTTTGATTATTATAGCCTTGTAGCAGATTTTGAAATCAGGTAGTATGATGCATTCAGCTTTTTTCTATTTGTTTAAGATTGCTTTGGCTATTTGAGGTATTTTATAGCTCTTTACAATTATTAAAATTTTTTATCTCTCTTTTTCTGTGACAAAATTCGTTGGAATTTTGATAGAAATTGTATTGAATCTGTATATTATTTTGAGATACTATAGGCATTTTAACAATTTAATTCTTCCAGTCCATGAACCACGGGCATCTTTCTGTTTAGTTGTGTATTCTTCAATATCTTTGATCAGAATTTTATAGTTTTTAATGTATAGTTTTTTCACCTCCTTGGTCAAATGTATTCTTAAGTATTTTGGATTTTTGTAGCTATTGTGAATGGAATTATAATCTTGATTGTGTGGCTAGTTCATTGTTAATGTATAGAGGCACTACTGATTTTTGTATATTGATTTTTTATCCTTTGTGAAAGGAAAATAAATCTTGGGGCCTCCAAATCACTAAGCTATAGGGAAAATTCAGGCTGGGAAGTGATTAGGGCCAACCTGTCTCCCATTCTATCCAAAGTCACCCCTCTGCTCACTGAGATAAATGGATATCTGATTGCCTCCTTTAGAGAGGCTAATCAGAAACTCAGAAGAATGCAGCCATTTTTCTGTTATCTACCTATGACCTGGAAGCCCCCTCCTGGCTTCAAGTCTCACCTTTGCTTCAAGTTGTCCCACCTCTCCAGACTGAATCAGTGTTCATCTTGCATATGTTGATTGATATCTCATGTCTCCCTAGAATGTATAAAACCGAACTGTGTTCTGACCACTTTGGGCATATGTCACCAGGAGCTCCTGAGGCTGTGTCATGGATGCATGTGCTCACCTTTGGCAAATAAACTTTCTAAATTAACTGAGACCTGTCTCAGATTTTGGGGGCTCACACCTTCCACTTTACTTATTTATTCTGGCATTTTTTTATGGAGTCTTCAGAGTTTTCTATATATAAGATTATATTGTCTACAAACAGAGATGGTTTAACTTCTTTCTTTCTAACTTGAATGCCTTTTATTTCCTTTTTTTTTTTTTCTTTTTTGACCAACTGCTCTGGCAAGGGCTTTCAGTACAGAGAGTCCCTGACTTGTGATGGTTAACTTACAAAATTTCAATTTAAAGTAGTATCAAAGCAATGCACAATCAGCACAAACACACTTCAAGTACTCATATAACCATTCTATTTTTCACTTTGAGGACTGTTCAGTTAATTATGTGTGATAGTCAACACTTTATTATAAAATAGGCTTTATTTTAGATGTTTTCTTTCCAAATGTAATGTAATCTAATGTAAGTGTTCTGAGCATATTTAAGGTAAACTAGGCTAAACCGTGATGTTTGATAGGTTAGATCTATTAAACACATTTTGAACTTACAATATTTTCAACTTACAATGGGTTTATTCAAATGTAATCCCATTGTAAGTTGAGGAACATCTGTACTATGTTGAATGCAAGTGGAAAGAGTGGGTATCCTTGTCTTGTACTTGGTCTTAGAGGAAAGACTTTCAACTTTTTACCATTGATTATGATGTTAACTATGGACTTGTCATATATAGCTTTTCTTTTGTGGAGGTACATCCCATCTATCTAATTCATTGAAAGTTTTTAGCATGAAATGATGTTTAATTTTGTCAAATGCCTTTTCTGTATCTGTTCAGATTATCATATGGCTTTTATTCTTCATTATGATAATGTGGTGCATTACATTTATAGGAACATTTATGTTATATATAGTATAGCTACCCTTTCTATATTTGGTTTTCATTTACTTGGAATATCTATTCCTATCCCTCCACTTTCAGTGTATTTGTGTACTTACTTAAAGGTCAAGTCAGTCACTTGTAGGCAGCATTTAATTGGGTAATATATTTTTTATCCATTCAGCCACTCAATATTTTTGGATTGGAGAACTTAATCCATTTACTTTCAAGTAATTGTAGAAAAGTAAGAACTTAGTACTGTGTTTTTGTTGTTTTCTGGTTATTTTGTACATTTTTTTCCTTCTTCTCTTACATTCTTTGCAATTACATATTTTTCCCTAGTGTTTGTTATGCTTTGAATTTTTACTTTTTATCTTTTGTGTATCTACAAAGCTTTTTGCTTTGTGGTTACCATAAGACTCACGTAAAGCATCTTATAGTTTTAACAGTATGTTTTAAGCTGATAACAATCTAGCTTGAATTTTCTTTCCAACTTTTTTTTGTTTTAGGTTCAGGGAGTACATGTGCAGTTTATTACATCGGTAAATTGGGTGTCACAGGGATTTGGTGTACAGAATATTTTTTCACATAGGTAATAAGCATAGTACTCAACAGGTAGTTTTGCAGTCCTCATTCTACTCCCATCCCCCCCCACTCTCAAGTAGGCGCCAGTATGTATTGCTCTTCTCTTTTTGTGCATGTGTACTCAATATTTAGCTCTCACTTATAAATGAGAACATACAGGCTTTGGTTTTCTGTTTCTATTTTAATTCACTTAGAACAATGGCCTTCAGCTCCATCCATGTTACTGCAAAGGACATGAACTCATTCATTTTTATGACTGCATAATATTCCATGATGTATATGCACCACATTTTCTTTATCCAGTCCACAGTTGATGAGCAGTTAGGTTGATTCCATGTCTTTGCTATTGTAAATCCAATTTAACTTTCATTGCGTAAAGAAATCTGCACTTCTACTATCTCCCCGCATTTTATGTTTTCAGTGTCACAATTTGCATCTTTTTATATTGTGTATCCTTTAACAGATTATTTTAGCTATTATTATTTTTAGTATTTTTTCTTTTAAGCTTCATACTAAGATTTAAGTGATTTACATGCCACTTTTACAGTATTAGAATATTCTAATTTTACTTTGTACTTACTTTTTACCAGTGAGTTTTATACTTTCGTGTTTTAGGTTGCTAATAGCATCATTTTCTTACCTTAAATAATTCCTTTTCACAATTTTTAAGACAGTTCTGGGGGTTGATAAACTCTCTCACGTTTGTCTGGGAAAGTCTTTATCTCTTATTCATTTCTGAAAGACAGCTTTGCCAGATAAATTAGTCTCGGTTGGCAGTTGTTGTTGTTGTTGTTGTTTTGGAGGGATTGTTTGTTTTTTCTGGGCATTTTGTATACATCATCTCTCTCTTCTGACCTCTAAAAATTCTGTTCATAGCCTTACTGAAAACTCCTTTTTCAGTATGTGATATGCTTCTTTTTCTTGATACTCTCATGATCCTCTCTGACTTTGATTTTTGAATCCATGGCTATAATATGTCTTTGTACAGTTTTGTTTGGATTGAATGTAATTAGACACCTTTGCTCTTTATATATCAGAAAATTTATATCTTTCTATAGATTGTAGAAATTTTCAGCTTTTTTTTTTTTTTTTTTTTGTGGCAGAGTCTCACTCTGTCTCCCAGGCTCGAGTGCAGTGGCACGATCTCAGCTCACTGCAACCTCCGCCTCCCAGGTTCAAGTGAATCTCCTGCCTCAGCCTCCCAAGTAGCTGGGACTACAGATGTGTGCCACCATGCCTGGCTAATTTTTTGTATGTTTAGTAGAGATTGGGTTTCACTGTGTTAGCCAGGATGGTCTTGATCTCCTGACCTCGTGATCTGCCCACCTCGGCCTCCCAGAGTGCTGGGATTACAGGCGTGAGCCACTGAGCCAGGCCAGCTTTTTCTTTAATAATATAAAATTTCTGTCCCTTTATATTTTTTCTCTTCTTTAACTCATAATTTGCGATACTTGATCTTTTGATTCTGTTCCATAAATTCAGTTTTCTTCTCTTCTTCGCATATTTTCAAATAACTTGGCTGTCTCTAAATCTTTTTTTCTACTTGATGCATTCTGCTATTGAAAATATTATTTTTTATTTATTGTATTTTCAGCCCCAGAATTTTTCTTTTTTAATACAATTTTAATATCTCTGTAAAATTTATCATTTTTTAATTGTTATCCTGATTTCAATAAACTAATTCTGTGTATTTTCTTATACTCTGCTGAGCTTCCTTAAAATAATTATTTTTAATTATTTCTCAGAAAGTTTGCACATCTCCATTTCTTTGGGGCAACTACTAAATTATCGTGGTCTTTGTGGTGATATGCCTCTTTGCTTTTTAATGTTTCTTGTTGCTTTATGCTGATGTCTGCACATTTGGTGGAGAAGTCATTTATTCAGACTCTGCATACTAGTTTTGGTGTTGAAAGATCATGCCTTATGGGGTGGGTGTGTACAGCGGTGCTTGCTGGTTGGAGTTCAGAGGTTGCAGCACCAAGGGTGAAGTTGCATAATCTCTGTATAATTCTATCAGCTGATGTCAAGGTTGATGAAGATTGCAGGCATCCTTAGCAGCAAACAGTGTGGATATCTGCAGTTGTGATGAGAATTGCTGGGACCTTTAATAACAATCACTACTAGGGTCCTTTCAGTCTTTTATTTTCCTGCTGGAGAAGTTGTAATTGAATAAATCCATTTTGGCATTGGGTTAAGTTTGCTAGCACTTTTATATCCATGGTGGCACTGGAGTCTGATGAGTTGGTCAAGCATAGGGCTGAGGCCTAAAATACAGGCTTGCAGGGAGGGAATACTGACTCTGGAGTCTGGGGCAGTAATGGCACTGGGCTCAGGGCACAGGTGCATCCCATTGCCACATTGGTAACTGTATGCAAGGCATGGGTGATTATGAAACACCTGGGAAGCCAAGAAAGAGAGGACAGGCAGGCTTAGAGTTCATTGTGGATATAGCTCTCTATGGCTGCTATGCTTACACCCAGAGCATGGGCATGCTGAAGACACCATGGCTTCAAAGAGAAACATCTTAAATAGCTCTGTATGAGTGTGCACTACACCGTCTGAGACATTTATACATTCTTATGTTGATAGATGCTTAGATAGATTCTAGATCTTGGCTATTGTTTTTTTTTTTAAGGTATGGTTAAACTGAAAACTATTTTGAAATAGCGAGATTTTTTTCACTCAGGCAAAATAAAACATGGGACAATGTTGAATCACTAGCCAATTTCTTTTTACTTTTTTTTATTATACTTTAAGTTTTAGGGTACATGTGCACAACGTGCAGGTTTGTTACATATGAATACATGTGCCATGTTACATATGAATACATGTGCCATTCTGTACCCATTAACTCTTCATTTAACATTAGGTATATCTCCAAATGCTATCCCTTCCCCCTGCCCGCACTCCACAACAGGACCTGGTGTGTGATGTTCCCCTTCCTGTGTCCATGTGTTCTCATTGTTCATTTCCCACCTATGAGTGAGAACATGCGGTGTTTGGTTTTTTGTCCTTGCAATAGTTTGCTGAGATTGATGGTTTCCAGCTTCATCCATGTCCCTACAAAGAACATGAACTCATCATTTTTTACAGCTGCATAGTATTCCATGATGTATGTGTGCCACATTTTCTTAATCCAGTCTATCATTGTTGGACATTTGGATTGGTTCCAAGTCTTTGCTATTGTGAATAGTGCCACAATAAACATACGTGTGCATGTGTCCTTATAGCAGCATGTTTTATAATCCTTTGGGTATATACCCAGTAATGGGATGGCTGGGTCAAATGGTATTTCTAGTTCTAGATCCCTGAGGAATCACCACACTGACTTCCACAATGGTTGAACTAGTTTACAGTCCCTCCAACAGTGTAAAAGTGTTCCTATTTATCCACATCCTCTCCAGCACCTGTTGCTTCCTGACTCTTTAATGATTGCCATTCTAATTGGTGTGAGATGGTATCTCATTGTGGTTTTGATTTGCATTTCTCTGATGGCCAGTGATGATGAGCATTTTTTCATGTGTCTTTTGGCTGCATAAATGTCTTCTTTTCAGAAGTGTCTGTTCATATCCTTCGCCCACTGGTTGATGGGGTTGTTTTTTTCTAGTAAATTTGTTTGAGTTCATTGTAGATTCTGGATATTAGCCCTTTGTCAGATGAGTAGATTGCAAAAATTTTCTCCCATTCTGTAGGTTTCCTGTTCACTCTGATGGTAGTTTCTTTTGCTCTGCAGAAGCTCTTTAGATTAATTAGATCCCGTTTGTCAGTTTTGGCTTTTATTGCCATTACTTTTGGTGTTTTAGCCATGAAGTCCTTGCCCATGCCTATGTCCTGAATGATATTGCCTAGGTTTTCTTCTAGGGTTTTATGGTTTTAGGTCTAACATGTAAGTCTTTAATCCATCTTAAATTAATTTTTGTATAAGGTGTAAGGAAGGGATCCAGTTTCAGCTTTCTACATGTGGCTAGCCAGTTTTCCCAGCACCATTTATTAAATAGGGAATCCTTTCCCCATTTCTTGTTTTTGTCAGGTTTTTCAAAGATCAGATGGCTGTAGATATATGGCATTATTTCTGAGGGCCCTGTTCTGTTCCATTGGTCTATATCTCTGTTTTGGTACCAGTATCATGCTGTTTTGGTTACCGTAGGCTTGTAGTATAGTTTGAAGTCAGGTAGCGTGATGCCTGCAGCTTTGTTCTTTTGGCTTAGGATTGACTTGGCAATGTGGGCTCTTTTTTGGTTCCATATGAACTTTAAAGTAGCAAATGGAAAAGAAAAAAAGGCAGGGGTTGCAATCTTAGTCTCTGATAAAACAGACTTTAAACCAACAAAGATCAAAAGAGACAAAGAAGGCCATTACATAATGGGAAAGGGATCAATTCAACAAGAAGAGCTAACTGTCCTAAATATATATGCACGCAATACAGGAGCACCCAGATTCATAAAGCAAGTCCTTAGAGATCTACAAAGAGAGAGACTTAGACTCCCACACAATAATAATGGGAGACTTTAACACCCCACTGTCAACATTAGACAGAACAACGAGACAGAAAGTTAACAAGGATATCCAGAACTGAACTCAGCTCTGCACCAAGCAGACCTAATAGACATCTACAGAACTCTCCACCCCAAATCAACAGCATATACATTCTTTTCAGCACCACACCACACCTATTTCAAAATTGACCACATAGTTGGAAGTAAAGCACTCCTCAGCAAATGTAAAAGAACAGAAATTATAACAAACTGTCTCTCAGACCACAATGCAATCAAACTAGAACTCAGGATTAAGAAACTCACTCAAAACCACTCAACTACATGGATAGAGACACAAAACATCCTTCAAAAAATCAGTGAATCCAGGAGCTGGTTTTTTGCAAAGATCAACAAAATTGATAGACCACTAGCAAGACTAATAAAGAAGAAAAGAGAGAAGAAGTAAATAGACGCAATAAAAAATGATAAAGGGGATATCACCACTGTTCCCACAGAAATACAAACTACCATCAGAGAATACTATAAACACCTCCATGCAAATAAACTAGAAAATCTAGAAGAAATGGATAAATTCCTTGACACATACACCCTCCCAAGACTAAACCAGGAAGAAGTTGAATCTCTGAATAGACAAGTAACAGGCTCTGAAATTGAGGCAATAATTAATAGCTTACCAACCGACAAAAGTCCAGGACCAGATGGATTCACAGCCAAATTCTACCAGAGGCACAAGGAGGAACTGGTACCATTCTTTCTGAAACTATTCCAATCAATAGAAAAAGAGGGAATCCTCCCTAACTCATTTCATGAGGCCAGCATCATCCTGATACCAAAGCCTGGCAGAGACACAACAAAAAAAGACAATTTTAGACATATCCCTGATGAACATCAATGCAAAAATCCTCAATAAAATACTGGCAAGCTGAATCCAGCAGCACATCAAAAAGCTTATCCACCATGATCAAGTTGGCTTCATCCCTGTCATGCAAGGCTGGTTTAACATATGCAAATCAACAAACGTAATCCAGCATATAAACAGAACCAATGACAAAAACCACATGATAATCTCAATAGATGCAGAAAAGGCCTTTGACAAAATTCATGCTAAAAACTCTCAATAAATTAGGTATTGATGGGACGTATCTCAAAATAATAAGAGCTATCTATGACAAACCCACAACCAGTATCATACTGAATGGGCAAAAACTGGAAGCATTCCCTTTGAAAACTGGCACAAGATAGGGACGCCCTCTGTCACCACTCCTATTCAACATAGTGTTGGAAGTTCTGGCAAGCGCAATCAGGCAAGAGAAGGAAATAAAGGGTATTCAATTAGGAAAAGAGGAAGTCAAGTTGTCCCTGTTTGCAGATGACATGATTGTATATGTAGAAAACCCCATTGTCTCAGCCCAAAATCTCCTTAAGCTGATAGGCAACTTCAGCAAAGTCTCAGGATACAAAATCAGTGTGCATAAATCACAAGCATTCTTATACACCAATAACAGACAGAGAGCCAAATCATGAGTGAACTCCCATTCACAATTGCTTCAAAGAGAATAAAATACCTAGGAATCCAACTTACAAGGGACATGAAGGACCTCTTCAAGGAGAACTACAAACAACTGCTCAATGAAATAAAAGAGGATACAAACAAGTGGAAGAACGTTCCATGCTCATGGGTAGGAAGAATCAATATCGTGAAAATGGCCATACTGTCCAATTTATAGATTCAATGCCATCCCCATCAAGCTACCAATGACTTTCTTCACAGAATTGGATCTTGGCTATTGTGAATAGGGTTCCAGTAAACATGGTGATGCAGGTATCCTTTTGAAATACTGATTTAATTTCCTTTGGACAAATAGTAGTGGGATTGCTGGATTATATTGTAATTCTATTTTTTGTTTTTTTGAGAAATCACCATACTGCTTTCCATGGCTACAGTAATTTGTATTCCTACTAACAGTACATAAACATTCCATTTTATCCACATTCTCACCAGCTTCTGTTTTTTTTGTTTTTTTTTTTTTTTTGTCTTCTTAATAATAGCCATTCTAACTGGAATGAGACGGATCACATTGTAGTTTTTATTTGCATTTCCCTGATGATTATGTTGAGCATTTTTTTGTATAACTGTTACCCATTTGTATGTCTCCTAAGGAATGTTGGTTCATGTCCTTTGCCTACTTATTACTTGGATTACTTATTTTTTATTGTTGCATTGCTTGAGTTTCTTGCATACTCTGGATATTATTCCATTTATTTAGATAAGTAGTTTGCAAATATATTCTCTCATTCTGTAAGTTACCTCTGCCCTCTTCATCGTTTCCTTTGCTATGCAGAAGCTTCTTAGTTCAATATAGTCCAATTCAACTATTTTTTTGTTTTTTGTTTTCTAACTTTTACTTTAGCTTCACGGGGTACACGTGCAAGTTTATTACATGGATAATTTCTGTGTCACTGCAGTTTGGTATACAAATGATCTTTTCACTGAGGTAGTGAGCACAGTACCCAATAGGTAGTTGTTCAGTTATTACCCCCTCCTTCTGACCCTACCTGCTATAGCAGTCCCTGGTGTTTATCGTTCCCATCTTGCTGTTCATGTGTACTCAATGTTTAGCTTCCACTTATGTGTGAAAATGTGTGGTATTTGGTTTTCTGTTCCTGCATTAATTAATTTGCGTAGGTAATGGCCTCTAGCTGCATTTGAACTGCTGCAAAAGACATGATTTTGTTCTCTTTTTATAGCTGCAATAGTATTCCATGCTATATATAATGTATATATTATGTATATAATACATTTATTATGTGAGTGCAATTATCTTTTTGGTGTTGTTGCCTGTGTTTTTGAGGTCTTTGCCTTAAAATCTTTGCCTAGACAAATGTCCTGAAGTGTTTTCTCTGCTTTCTTCTAGTTGTTTCATAGTTTCATGGCTTATATTTAAGTCTTTAATTGATCTTGAGTTGAATTTTGTATATGGAGAGGTAGTGGGGTCCATTTTCATTCTTCCACATATGGATATACAACTTATTTAACATCATTTACTAATGTGGGTGTCCTTTTCCCAGTGGATGTTCTTGATATCATTGTTGAACATCACTTGGCTGTAAATATATGGAATTATTTCTGCATTTGTTATACTGTTCAATTAGTCTATGTTTGCTTTTATACCAATACTATGTTGTTTTGATTACTTAATCATTGTAATATATTTTGAAGTCAGGTAGTGTGGTCCCTCTAGCTTTGCTCTTTTTCCTCAAGATTGCTTTTGATATTTGGGCTCCTTTTTATTTCCATGTGAATTTTAGGATTGTTACTATTTATATGAAAAATGATATTGGTATTTTAAAAAGGATTGTATTGAATCTGTAGATTAGAGTAATATGATCATTTTCAATGTTAATTATTCCTATCCATGAGTGTGAGATGCCTGTCCATTTATCTGTGTTCTCTTCCATTTTTGTTATCAGTAGTCTGTAGTTGTCCTTGTAAAGGTCTTTAACCACTGTGGTTACATGTATTTCTGGGTAATTTTTGTAGTATTTTAAATGGGATTACCATCTTGATATCTTTCTCAATAAGTTGGTTATTAGTGTCTAGAAATTCTATAGGGATTTGTATGTTGTTTCAGTTTTCTCCAACTTTACTGAGTTTATTAGATCTAAGAGTTTTTGGTGGGCATTAGGTTTTTCTAGATAAAAGATATCATTTGCCTAAAGGAACAGTTTGACTTCCTCTTTTCCAATTTGGATGCATTTTATTTATTTCTCTTGCCTAATTGCTCTGATTAGGACTTCTAGTACTATGTGGAATAAAAATATTATAGTTAAACTAGGCATCTTTGTCTTGTTCCAGTACCAAGAGGAAAAGCTTTCAGAATTTCTCCATTCAGTCCGATGTTAGCAGCTGTGGGAGTATCATATATGGCCTTTATTATGTTGAAGTATGTTCCTTCTATGACTAGTTTATTGAACTTTCCCATTATGAAAAGGTGTTGAATGTAGTCAAATGTTTTATCTGCATCTATTGAGATGATCACATGGGTTTTGTCTTTTATTCCATTGGTGTAATGTATTGAACTATACTTGCATTTCTGGGATGAATTCTACTTGATCATGGTGTATTTTCCTTTTGATGTGCTGTGTATTTGGTTTTCTAGCATATTATTGATTATTTTTGCAACTCTGTTCATTAGGTTTATTGACCTGTAGTTTTATTTATTTGCTACTTCTTTGCTGAATTTGGTAGCAGGGTAATACTGGTCTCTTAGAACGAATTAGGGAGAATTCACTCCTCTTCAGTTGTTTGGAATAGTTTGAGGATAATTTGTGTTATTCTTTATAAGTTTGGTAGAGTTCAACAGTGAAGCCATCCAGTTCTGAACTTTTTTTGTGTGTTGTTAGATGTTTTTATTACTGATACAATTTCATTACTTGTGGTTGATCTGTTAAAGTTTTCTATTTCTTCCTGAATCATTTTTGGCAAGTTGTTTGTGTTCAGGAATTTATTTATCTCCTCGAGATTATCCATTTTGTTAATGTATAGTTGTTCATAATTGTCTGTGATGATCTTTTGTATTTCCATGGTATCTGTTGCAATGTCTCCCTTTTCATTTCTGATTGTATTTATTTGGATATTCTACCTTTTTTTCCTTGGTTAGTCTAGATAACAGATTATCGATTTTGTTTAGTTTTTTTTTTCAGAAAAACTTTCGTTGATGCCACGCACGGTGGCTCACTCCTGTAATCCTAGCATTTTGGGAGGCAAGGCAGGTGGATCACGAGGTCAGAAGATCGAGACCATCCTGGCTAACACAGTGAAACCCTGTCTTTACTAAAAATACAAAAAAATTAGCTGAGCATGGTGGCGGGCACCTGTAGTCCCAGCTACTCCAGAGGCTGAGGCAGGAGAATGGCGTGAATCCGGGAGGTGGAGCTTGCAGTGAGCCAAGATCATGCCACTGCACTCCAGCCTGGCCAACAGAGTGAAACTGTCTCAAGAAAAAAAAAAAAAAAAAACTTTTGTTGATGTTTTATATTGTTTGTATGAGTTTCTGTTTCATCAGTTCTGCTTGATCTTTATTAGTGTTTTTTTTTCTGTTAAGGGTGAATTTGGTTTGTTCTTGTTTTCCTAGTTTATTGAGCTATATCATTAGATTGTTTGAAATCTTTCTACCTTTTTATGTAGACTTTTATTACTATAAACTTTCCTTTCAGCACTGCTTTTGCTATATCCCATATGTTTTGATATGTTGTGTATTGATTTGTTTCAAGACATTTTTTAATTTTCTCCTTAATATTTTCTTGACCTAATGCTCATTCAGACACATATTATTTAATTTGAATATATTTGTACAGTTTCTAAAGTTCCTCTTTTTACTGATTTTGTATTTTATTCCACTGTGGTCACAGAAGATACTTAATACTATTTTTTTTTAGATTTTTTAAGACTTTTGTGTTCTAACATGGTCAATGCTGGGGAATATTTCATGTGCTGATAAGAATAACCTATATTCATGGAAGAAATGTTCTGTAAGTGTCTGTTAGGTCCATTTGGTCTAATGTTCAGTTTCAATCCAATGTTTCTTTGTTGATTTTCTGTCTAGATAACCCGTCTAATGCTTAGAGTGGGTTGTTGAAGTTCCCAACTATTAGAGTATTGTAACCTATCTCTCCCCTTAGATCTAATAATATTTGCTTTGTATATCTGTAGACAATGGTGTTGGGTACGTATATGCTTAAAATTGTCCTATCTTCTTGGTGTATTGCACTTTTATCATATAGATTGACTTCTTTTCACTTTTTTTGACTTAAAGTCTATTTTATCTAAGTATCGCTTCTCCTGCTACTTTTTACTTCTATTTGCATTGAATATTTTTTCTATACCTTTATTTTCAGTCTATATGTGTCTTTACAGGTGAGATGAGTTTCTTGTGAGCAGCATATAGTTAGGTTATGTTTTTAAATCCATTCAGCCAATCTATATCATTTGAGTGGAAAGTTTAATCTGTTTATATTCAAGGTTGTTATTAATATGTGATGGCTTATTCCTGCCATTTTACTAATTGGTTTCTGGCTGTTTATGTGTCTTTTTTTCCTTTCCTTTTATCTATTTGCTTTTTATTGTGATTTGGCAGTTTTCTATATTGGTAACATTTAAGTCCTTTGTCTTCCTTATTTGTTTGCTCTACTAGTTCATAATAAACTTTTGTGTATTTTCATAATGGTAGATATCATCATTTCACTTCTGGTTGTAGGACTCCTTTCAGCATTTCTTGTAGGGCCCGTCTAATGGTGATGAATCTCATCAGATTTTGCTTGTCTGGGAAATACTTAATTTCTCTTTATGAAGACTTCCTTTATTGGGTACGTTATTCTTGACTGGCAGATTTTTTTCCTCTTTTTTTAGACTTTGAATAAATCATCCTCTTCTCTCCTGTTCTGTAAGGTTTCTGCTAAGAAATCCACTGTTCATATGATGAGTGTTCATTAAAAGTGACCATGGGCTTTTCTCTTGCTATTGCTCTCTTTGCCTTTGACTTTTGACAGTTTTATCGGATATAAGTATTACTACATATATCTGGGTGATCTAGTGTTGGGTGCATATGTGTTTACAATTGTTATATCTTCTTTCTAATTGGTCCCTTTATAATTATATAATGACCTTTGTTCCTTTTTACTGCAATGTAATGTACCGTAGGGAAGATCTTTTTGAATTCTGTCTCTTTGGGGATCTCTGAGCTTCCTGTGTTTGGCTGTCTAAATATCTTTTTAGACTTGAGAAGTTTTCGGCTATTATTTTGTTAAATTGCTCTTCTCTCCCTTTTGTTCTCTCTTTGCGTTTGGGGGTCACCGGAAATTCAAATATTTGTTTCCTTTATCATGTGCCATATGTCACATATTCTTTATTCATTCTTTTTCTTTCTGTCATCTTTATTTTTGTCTGACTGGGTTGTTTCAAAAAACCTATTTTCAAGTTCTGGATTTTTTAATTCTGCTGGATATAGTTGATTGAAGCTTTCAAATATATTTTGTGTTTTATTCAATGAATTATTCGGTTCTAAAATTTAAGTTCTTTTTAATGATATCTATCTCATTGATACATTTCTTATTCATATCATGAATTACTTTTTCTGATTTCTTTGTATTGTCTACCTGTGTTCTATCTCACTGAGCTTTTTTAAAATTGATATTTTGAATTCTTTTTCCAGGATTTCATAAATTTATTTTCCATAATAATTTGTTGCTGGAGAATTACTGTGTTTAGAGGCATAATCTTTCCTTTTATCATGTTTCTTGTGTCCTTACTTTGATATCTGAACATCTGGTATATGAGTTGCTTTTCCCATTTTTGAAATTTGTTTTTTTAGTAGATGACTTTTTCCTAAAGATAATTCCATTATTTTGGTTGTATTAGGCACACGGTGTTGGTTAGTTTGGTTGATGTTGATCAGATTCTGGGAGCATGCATTGTGTGGTCTTCTTATGATTTCCTCAGCTCTAAGAAGAATTAGTATTGTTTCTTATTTCCTTTTTACATAGTATTCTAAATCTTTGTTGTCAACAATGTTTATAGCATCTTAACCAAAAGAAGATTCCATATCAAGAACCCACTTTCTTTGCTTATCCATTAGAAACCAGTATGTATCCATTTAAGTTTTATTATGAGATTGCAGCAATTCAGTCACATTTTCAGGCTCCACCTCTAATTCTATTCACTTGCTATTTTCACCGCATCTGCAGTGACTTCCTCCACTGAAGTCTTGAAGCCATCAAAGTCATTCAATAATTCTTCCAAACTCCTGTTAGTATTGATATTTTGTATTTTTCATGAATTACACATTTTCTTAATGACATCTAGAATGGTGAATCCCTTCCAGAAGGTTTCCAATTTACTTTGCCCATATTCATCAGAGGAATCAATATCCGTGTTAGCTATAGCCTTATAAAATAAGTTTCTTAAATAAGACTTATAAACAAAAATTACTTCTTGAGCCATGGGCTGCAAAATAGATGTGTTTGTAGACATTAAAACATTAATCTCTTTATGCATCCATCAGAGCTTTTGGATGATCAGGTGTGTTGTCAATGAGCAGTAATCTTTTGAAAGGAATCTTTTCTTCTGAGCAGTAAGTCTCAACAGTAGGCTTAAAATATTCAGTAAACAATGCTTTCATCCAGACTTGTTGTTTTATTGATAGATTGCGGCTAGAGTAGATTTAGCATAATACTTAAGGGTTCCAGAATTGTTGAAATGGTAAATGTGCACTGGCTTCAACTTCAAGCCACCAACTGCATTAATCTTTAACAGTAAAGTCAGCCAATCCTTTGAAGCTCAGCATTTATTACTCCTCTGTAGCTACAAAATTCCTAGATGGCATCTTCTTTCGATAGAAGGCTTTTTCATCCACATTGAACAACTGTTATTTAGTGTAGCCACCTTCATTTATTATCTTACCTATAACTTCTTGATAACGTTCTGCAGCTTCTATATCAGCGTTTGTTGCTTCATCTTGTAATTTTGTTATAAAGGTGGCTTCTTCCCTAAGCCTCCTGAACCAGCCTCTGCTATCTTCATAGTTTTCTTCTGTAGCTTCCTCACTTTGCTCAGCCTTCATAAAATTGAAGAGTTAGGCCTTTTCTCTGGTTCAGGTATTGGCTTAAGTGAATATTGTGATTGGTTTGATCTTGTATTCAGGCCACTACAATTTTTTTCCATGTTACCAATCGGGCTGTTTGTTTCCCCTTCTTATTATTTGTGTGTTCAGTGGAAGAGCACTTTACTTTTAATTTCCTTCAAGAACTCTTTCTTTGAATTTACAACTTGGTTAACTTTGGCACAAGTCCTAGCTTTTGGCCTGTCTCAGCTTTTGACATGCTTTCTTCACTATGCTTAGTGATTTCTAGATTTTGATTTAAAATTGGAGATAGGCAACTCTTTCTTTCACTTGACCACTTAGAGGCCATTTGTAGGGTTATTAATTGGCCTGATTTCAATATTGTTTTGTCTCAGAGAATAAGGAGGCCTAAGGAGAGTAAGGGAGATGGGTAATGGCCAGTTGGTGAAGTAGTCAGAACACACACACTTATCAGTTAAGTTTACCATCTGATATGGGCATGGTTTGTGGTATCTCAAAACAATTAAAGTAGTAACATCATGGATTACTGATTGCAGATCACTGTAACAGATAAAGTAACAATGAAAAATTTTAAATATTGTGATAATTACCAGTGTGTGACACAGATGCAAAGTGAGCACATGTTGGAAAAATGACTCTGATGATAGACTAGTTTGATGCAGGGTTGCCACAAACCTTCAATTTGAAAAAATTGCAATATCTGGGAGGTACAATAATGTAAAGCACACTAAAATGAGGTATGCCTGTATATATCTTACTCTGCTTATTGGGTCACCTTGTTGAAGAATATATTTGTCTCAACTCTAAAAGAATGTTCTTTCATTTTTGTATTAATACAGTGAATATATTTCATAAATGTTTCCAAAGGAGTTTTCTTTTTTTCCCAATGTTAATACTTTCTTAATGAACTTGAACAACAAAAATGTATCAGGAAAATAAAAAAAGTTCTGCAGATTTGAGTTCTAATTAGTCTGCTTTTCAGGGGATCCATTTCCTTGACTGTAGAATAGTGATAAGCTATCTGCTCACCTCATTGGGCTTCTGACACATTTCTTAATTAATTAGCTAATGATAAAGCCAGTTTTCATTTTTATACTGATTCTGCCATTCTCTCATCTTATGCTTGCTATTGTCTAGTTTTTAGGCCTTTCTGTGACTGTCTATCTCACATTCAACCATCTAGTCCAAATTAAAAGTTCTACAAGATGCATCTACATTTCTTCTCATGACTATGTATATGATTCAATGCTACCCCTCCCTGAGTTGTATCAAGAAGATTCAGTATGATATCACATCTGTTCCCCTACAGATGATGACTCTACCTACTCTAGGATTGTTTGTTTTATATCAAAATAGGTACCATGGATTCAAAAGTTTTGGCTAAAGGTTGAATTTAACACTGGTATGACCCTTGCCAAGTCATTGTTAAGACTCCTTGCCAAGTATTCTCAGATTCATGTGAGTATTCTCTGCAAGAATGCAGGGAAAGGATTTGGAGCTTCGTGAACCAGCAAGAAAGAAAAGTCATTCACCATGATTATAAAGTCTTTGAAAAAAGGAAATGTTTTTTATTTCCCCCTTGTTCACCAGTGACAGGATGACAGAAGGTGTTAAATATATCAAATATATTTCTTTTGCCTGAAACTCACTCTGATATCTTTATATGACATTTTTCTTAGGTAATTTATAGTCAATTTTTTAAAGGAGTTTGTTGTTTATTTGTAGGAGCAAGCCAGTTATGACGTGTCACGCTATGAAAACATTTTCTACCTGTTCTGGGTTCTGGAGCAGCTTCTTCAAAAGGAAACCGAAGGCGGCAACACTTCAAGTATAGGTCATGATGACCAAGAAATCAAGAAATTTCTTCAGAAGCATGATGAAACTATTTTCCAACTTTCTGATGCATTTCCTTTGTTTACTTTTTATTTATGGAGAGTGGGCATTCTTTTGAACTCAGCACAGATAGAAACTCTTAAAAATAACTCCATTCCTTAGCAATTTACCACGTTTGAAGCATAATAAAGTAGAATATATGAAAAATCTCATACTGAAAAGATTTTCAACAGTATTTTAATTAGCATTTTAGAATTGATCTCTAAATATAATTGTCAGTTCAACTTAATGGTTAGTCTTAAATTGTATGAAATTTTATGAGTCATATTTCTATACTAAAATCAGCCAGTTTCAGTTGGTAATGCCATCCTTATTCCCATGTAACTGTATCTTATTTCACTCAAAATAGTTTAGCTCTATTATTCTGTCAAATGGACCATTAATTGTCTGTCTGTCTCTTAAAAGATGATATTGAAGTTGTAAAAGATTTCCATGTAATTGATGCTAAATGGTAATCAAAGAGATTTTTAAAGTTTAGTTGCATTATCAACACAAAGTGTTGGAATATAAGTGGTCATAAATGCAATTTTTAAAACTTTTTTTCTTACACAGTTGAACTTATATCATTGCTTTCATCTTAGACGAGAATCATATAGAAGTAGAACTTTTTTAACATTTGGAAACTTAATTGCTTTTTATTTCAATTTCATATGGCTAATACATTTGTCGAGCTCTTTTGAAAATACTATTAGTTGTTTAAAATGTTCTTTGTTTTTCAACAAATACTTGTCTCAATTCTGTTAATTAAATATGTTATAATAGTCTTGTAATTGTTAAATAGTATACAGTTAAGTCACTAGAGATACTTTATAAATTCTAATATCCATCTAAAAATGAAATTTATAGTTATTTGGTTGAATTTTTCGGTTATACAATTTCATTGACTTCATTTCAATGATTAAAATCATAACCACAAACTTAATGAACATATGTTACGTTTCCTATAGTGCCATTTAGGGAACACAAAATATAAATTTCCTTTATTAATGATATGTGATAGTGTTTCATAAGTTAATTAGCATTCTCATAAGTTAATTAGCATTCCTAAATGTCATTGGCATTAAAAGTAATCTTGCTAATTCCATCTACAGTGTATACACAATTATGTCATCTGGCACAATTATCTTTGGAATTATTTCTAGCATTTTTGAAAAGATAATGCCTTTTTGATAATCCTGAAACTACATGTATGTCAGTCAGCTTTTGTTATGTAACAGATAACCATAAAATATCAGTGGCATACAACAATAATATTTCTCAGATATATGCAGGTCACTCAAGGATCAGCTGATTTGGACTGGACTTTAATGAAAAGCTCTGCTCAGATTGCACATACCACAGGAGTAGGTTTCTTGCTAAAAGTCAGGCTTTCTTCTCTTCCACATGTGCATATTCTGAGAACCAGACTTGAGGGGAAGTGGCTTCTCAGTGGAAGCTCCTTTCATGGCAGTGGCAGTTGAGCAAGACGAAAGGCTAGGCTGAGAAATGTCACATTAGCACTTCCATCCACATGCATTGTCAAAGTACATCAAATGGTCAAGCCCAAAGAAAAGTGACAGGGTAGTAGACTTCACCTTGAGTGGGAGAACTTGCAGTTACGTGGCAATGAGCATGGATGTAGGTAGGTAATTAGGGCCAATAATTTACTTCACAACAAGTACCAGTTGAATACAAGAAGTATATTCCAAATCTTGGATTAGGAGGGATTTTTCTAATGTCTGATTCCTGTGAACACCTGTAAAGGCTTATGGAAATCACTTCAGTTGATGGCATTACACAAAATCCACTTTCCATGACACTTTCATCTTCTTTCATTGTGATTAAACAAGATTGGTAAATACACAAGTATCAGCAATGGCCCTTTCCCCATTGCAGCCAGCCAATGTAATGATCAGCTAAGAAGCTTTTGGAGCTACAACAAATTTATTAATTTCAGTGGTCTCCAAGGCTTCAAGGTCTGAAAATTAGCCTATGAAATGTATTTATTATAAAAGAAGATGCAAGATGTTGGGATCACTGTGAATGCACAAAATGGAGAAACATTTTATTTCCATTTGGTATTCATTTTATATAAACATTTAACTTCCACCAAGTATATGAAACTTAAACTTTCATTATTCTGTGTTGCACTCTATATCAGAGTGAATGGTGTAGTAAATTAGTATTAAAGTCCAAATCTACTGGTCAAAAAGAAGATAAAATGATAAAATGAGACATTTTTATCTGTGTTTCAGTAAAGCACTGAATGAATGAATGATTTAAACTGGTATTACAATGTTTAAGAATATTATAACAGTTTATATTTAGGTAATGTCTAACTTTAGAATTAAGGTTTTAGGGATAAGAGTAATGGAGTCAGTATTAATTGGGCAGCATTGAAACTGGATATAAGATAGGATAGGAAATAAAGAGAACCACAGAATGATCATAAAAATGAAGGAAATAAAAAGTGATGATAATTGCTATAACTCATACTATTTATTATAAGTTATAATAAATATATGATAATATATTTTATGAGAGTAAATATATATTAAATATTTTATATACATTTATATAATAAAATACATGAATAAGTAATATTATACATGTATATACGATATGTATAATACCAAATAGCCAGGTACTTACCTAAGCATTTTACATATATTAATCTTTTTGATTCTCCCAGCACCTGTATGAGAAAGGTACGATTATTTCCTGAATCTGTATTTTAGAGATGAAGAACTCAGAACTTGCCTAAGTTCACAACACCAGGAAGTGGCAGTTAGGTTTCATCCTGAGGAAGTCCATCTTCCAATTCCACACTCCTACTTTACTGCACTGCCTGTTATGTGCAGCTCTCCTGGCACTTCAGGAAACTTTCACAAACACAGCTTCTTTGCAATTGTCATCAAAGCTTTATACATGCTTAACTATGAACCTTAAGGCACAACAGTGGAAATTACTACCTTATGATTAGCTTATTTTGGATTTTTTAACTGCTGTAAACAAGTTGTCCTATCTATAAGCAAACCAGAGGAACAGCATCTTTGACCTTTTCAAGGTTGTAGCATCTTGCTACTCAAGACTGTAGCCAAGTTACAGATTGTCTTCAAACAATAATGTCCTAAAAGGTACAGAGCTCCCTCCAGAGGTGTTTAGGTAGACTGTGAGGCTGTAATGATAAGCAAAATGGGGAGAGAAAACAAATCTGATTGGTTTGTTCTTGGAAAAATATATACAATTATCTCACATGCCTTGTACTTTTTAATGATATTTGTTGTCTTAGCCAAGGTCAGCATATTTCAAGAGAGGCAGGGAAACAAGTCATTTGCATTTCCGAAATTTTATGTACATTTACAGATTTTCTGAACGCAATATTGTGGGGAAAATATTGACAGCTCTGCTTTATTATAACCTAATTTCATTTATTCATCAAATATGAAGCACCAATTGTCTACAAACAAATTATTTGCAAAAATAAAACATACTAAACTTTAACTTTTGTCAGATTTATGAAACCAAGCTTTCTCTTAGCAGTCAATGTAATGACCCAACTACATCAATATTTGCTGAAGGAGATAATTAACTTGTTAATGTTTATCTAATGTTGAAATAATATGTAGGATTTTATTATTGTTAAAAGTTAATTATTTATAGAATTGTACAATATAAAATTTAGCTGGTTAATAAATATACTGGTCTTGTAAGAACTTTCTAAATATTACAGAGTATTACAAACACATAAAAAATGAACTCAGCCTCTTTTTTTGTTTTTTACTTCATATGAAAGTCCTCTGTTTTTATTTAATATGAAAGGAATTTTAAGGATCTATTCCTAATAGGAAGCAAAGCTTCTGAAAATAAAATAATGTTCTAACATTTAAGACATTTAAATAATTCAATTATATATTTCATAGGCATTTCCCCTGTATTTGTAGTATTTTCTTCTGACATTTTAATCTAAATTTTGCTCTAGCTGCTTAAATTGTTGGTGAACTTTTGTTGTGTTTCTGTCAGTAGCTGTGTTTATGGAAGTGTTTAGTCACTCCACTGGAGCAGCAAGATTTCCAGGTAATAACATTAATTAACCTTCGCTGTCTCTGACCATATATAAAGCAGTGGTCCTCAAATGCGGTCCCCAACCCAGCCATATTAGCATCACTTGGAAACTTGTAAGAAATAAAAATTTTAGGCAGTATGGCCATTTTCACGATATTGATTCTTCCTACCCATGAGCATGGAATGTTCTTCCATTTGTTTGTATCCTCTTTTATTTCATTGAGCAGTGGTTTGTAGTTCTCCCTGAGGTAATTTATAGATTCAATGCCATCCCCATCAAGCTACCAATGACTTTCTTCACAGAATTGGAAAAAAACTACTTTAAAATTCATATGGAACCAAAAAAGAGCCCACATTGCCAAGTCAATCGTAAGCCAAAAGAACAAAGCTGGAGTCATCACGCTACCTGAATTCAAACTATACTACAAGCCTACAGTAACCAAAATAGCATGGTACTGGTACCAAAACAGAGATATAGACCAATGGAACAGAACAGAGCCCTCAGAAATAATGCCACATATCTACAACCATCTGATCTTTGAAAAACCTGACAAAAACAAGAAATGCGGAAAGGATTCCCTATTTAATAAATGGTGCTGGGAAAACTGGCTAGCCACATGTAGAAAGCTGAAACTGGATCCCTTCCTTACACCTCATACAAAAATTAATTCAAGATGGATTAAAGACTTACATGTTAGACCTAAAACCATAAAAACCCTAGAAGAAAACCTAGGCAATATCATTCAGGACATAGGCATGGACAAGGACTTCATGGCTAAAACACCAAAAGCAATGGCAACAAAAGCCAAAATTGACAAATGGGATCTAATTAAACTAAAGAGCTTCTGCACAGCAAAAGAAACTACCATCAGAGTGAACAGGCAACCTACAGAATGGGAGAAAATTTTTGCAATCTACTCATCTGACAAAGGTCTAATATCCAGAATCTACAATGAACTCAAACAAATTTACTAGAAAAAAACAACCCCATCAACCAGTGGGCGAAGGATATGAACAGACACTTCTCAAAAGAAGACATTTATGCAGCCAAAAGACACATGAAAAAATGGTCATCATCACTGGCCATCAGAGAAATGCAAATCAAAACCACAATGAGATACCATCTCACACCAGTTAGAATGGCAATCATTAAAAAAGTCAGGAAACAACAGGTGCTGGAGAGGATGTGGAGAAATAGGAACACTCTTACACTGCTGGTGGGACTGTAAACTAGTTCAAGCATTGTGGAAGTCAGTGTGGCGATTCCTCAGGGATCTACAAGTAGAAATACCATTTGACCTAGCAATCCCATTACTGGGTATATACCCAAAGGATTATAAATCATGCTGCTATAAAGACACATGCACACGTGTGTTTATTGTGGCACTATTCACAATAGCAAAGACTTGGAACCAAGCCAAATGTCCAACAATGATAGACTGGATTAAGAAAATGTGGCACATATACACCATGGAATACTATGCAGCCATAAAAAATGATGAGTTCATGTCTTTTGTAGGGACATGGATGAAGCTGGAAACCATCATTCTCAGCCAACTATCACAAGGACAAAAAACCAAACACTGCATGTTCTCACTCATAGGTGGGAATTGAACAATGAGAACACATGGACACAGGAAGGGGAACATCACACACTGGGGCCTGTTGTGGGGTGGGGGGAGGGGCAGGGATAGCATTAGGAGATATACCTAATGTTAAATGATGAGTTAATGTGTGCAGCACACAAACATGGCACATATATACATACGAAACAAACCTGCACATTGTGCACATGTACCCTGAAACTTAAAGTATAATAAAAAAAAGAAAAAAAAAGAAATAAAAATTTAAGCCTTCACCCCAGACCTACTACAGGATCAGAAACACCGGGGTTGTGGTTCAGTAATCTGTGTTTTATCAAGTCTTCCAGGTGATTCTGGTGTCCACCAATGTTTGAGAAGCACTAATATTGTTTTTACTGATTAGGAAGTTTTAATACTTATAAAATTATTCAGAAAGTAGAAATTTAGTCATCCCATAGTATTGATTTTTTTTAAGTTTCCTTGTATGTGCCTTAAAATTCCGAAGGAGGATTTTTTGGAAACCAAATTATTCCAGGTTCACTGAAGTAGCATATTTATAAACAGATCAACCTTAATAGCACTTAAAAAATAGCATTTTAATACTTAGCTTTTAGCTCTCTTACTAAAATATATCTTTATTCCCCATAGTAGTACTTTAAAAATTATTATAATCTGGGTTTAGATCAAATTAACTATAGCTTTTTGCATTTGTCCTGGGGTAGAGCAATGAATGTGCAGAGAGATGCACACATGGTGTTACTTTCCTCTTATTAGCTGCCCCAAGTAATATCAGAATATTCCTTTTATTCCAGGAGATCTGTTTAATACATATAGTAAATATAACTGAATTATAAACATATTATTGTATTTCTCAACCCTAGAGATGGAATTCTAGCTGCCATAAATCCTTCTAGAATATGGTGAGCTATAAATAATTAATAAACAGTGCTTAATGTGGTTCAACTTTGCTGCTTAATTTGATTCTACCACTTTGGGCCTTTACTATGTTACTGTGAGCTCCAGAGTTGCCTAAGGACAGCACCCCTGACACATGAGGAGGGAACAGAACAATCTCTGCTGTTAGCTTTAACGACTTAACTAAGAAGATATTTTCATGAATAAGTAATCATTTCAGGAACACTGGAAATGCCAGACACTTAAACCAGCATTTGTTCTTATTTCTCTCTCAAGCACACACTCAAATTCCACATTTTCTAAAAAGAGATCCAAACCTCTTGAAACGAATTCTGAAGTTTGAAAAAGAAAATATTTCCTATATTTTACCTGGAGTTTTTAAGGGGAGCCACCACAAGCAGTAACACGACCGTTGGTGCCTTTTTGTTCTATCTGGCATTGAGGACATGGAACACACCCTGCTATCTCCCTGGCATGGCATTTCTCTTTAGGATAGTTCCAGAGCCAGTCCACTGCAAAGAGTGACACGAACCTTTAAAATGAGGAGGGTAGCCAGGCACGGTAGCTCACACCTCTAATCCTAGCACTTTGGGAAGCTGAGGCAGTATGCTCGCTTGAGGCCAGGAGTTTGAGGTGAGCCTAGGTGACAGAGAAAAACCTTGTCTGTTAAAAAAAATAAAAGAAGAAGAAGAAGAAAAAATAGTAGCACGTCCGCTTCCACCATGGCTCAGGACTAAGAAGTGGAGTTTGCCATAGCTGACTCGGCATTTTATCTCGCAACTTGATAAAATCTATTAATAGAAGAGAACATAAGCGACTGGGCGAAGCAGACACAGCCATTCCAAGTGTAAAACAAAAAAAAAGCTAGAAGAAATGTTATAGAAATGTGAAGATGTCTCCAACTCCAAATTAATATGCTGATACTATTCCCAAGTGAAGACTTCAAAAAATAATTTCTAAGGCTTGTATAATCATGGCCCATGTGGTGAATCCCTTTTAAATAGAATTCTATTCCAGAGATTCTATTTAAAAGAAAATCACATACCATAATCCATATGGCTTTGCACCATCACTTTAGTAAGGCAGATAGTACCCAGCATTTATTTAGCCTTTTTGATATGAGCTAGGCACTCCCTACTTGTTCTTTATTATTTTGTTTAATCCTTCTAACAACCCTATGAGGTAAGTATACTGATTATCTCCAATTAGGTGAAAAGCAAGCACATGGCATTTAAGTAATTTGCCCACGGTGACAGCTAGAAAAAAAAAAAAATCAAAGCCAGGATTTAGATAGGCAGCAAGCAACTGAGTCAACATGTACTCCACATTCTTGGCACTCAGATATAAACAGCTGTCATGTTCCTAACTGCAGAAGTAGAAACTGAGTGTAGAGCATAAAGTTATCCTGACAGCAGAACTCCAGTTTGCACACTTCTTAAAGTGTTCTTTTTAGACATATGCAGCATGTGCTTATGATAATTATAGTGGTGGGAAATTTACATTATATTAAGTAAAATTTGATAATTGAAATATTCCTTTATATTTGGAAGAATAAGAGAAGTGCAGTAAGATGCTAGAGATGGCCAGATTGGTGGCATTTATTTAAAAGAAATAGACGCAAATTCTACTTTGCTATCTGATTGCTTTGTAAGTCAGTCTGAGTAACACTTTCTGAGGATAAAGTGAGTTAAATCTTTCAAAACACAAGGATCAAGATCAGACATCCATACATGGATTAGAGTTAATTCCTAAGACTTAGAAGTGAAAATAAATAATACATTTGAAGCATAGTTTACACTAGCTTCAAAATTATACTTTTTGTCATAAAGGAGAAGAAAAAAATCTCTATTTCAGGATAAGCATTAATCAGTATGATCCTGTTGACAGTGTTTGACATTTCTGAACCATCTCATGAAGTTAGAAAGAAAATGTCTTTATAACTTTTTACATCACAAGAGAAAATATATAAAATTTAAATAATTAGAAACATCTCTGTGATATTTTCCCTCAAAAAAACTTTATTTGGACAAATATTGTTTACTAATTTTTCTTAGGTTTGGGGAAAAGATGTAAGGGCTTTTACTTGCTCTGTGCCTTGTCAATCAGCACTATATTAAAGTTTCATTTGAAAATGGGCCTTTCTGTTTATTACCATATTAAAACAGCAATGAAGCCCAGAGAGACCACTTTGAAGAAGACACAAATAGAAGTGGGGAAGTGTGGGGTTGTGGGTGGAGATGGGAGGAAAGAGGGTAGAGGACCATCGTTGGCCAAGTAATCTTGTGACTTAGGACAAATCATTTAATATTCTTATTTTCTCATTATAAAAGACAGCATCTGTTTTTTTATTCATAAAGTTAAAGAACAAAGACTATCTCTATTTCTGCTAGAATCATTTATGTATACATCACTAAAATTGTGAAATATAACTACCAATTATTATTAAATGTTAAATGTAACTATCAATTATTATTAAATGTTATTACCCAGAATTGGGGAGTTTTGTCTTTTTTCTGTCTCCATGGAGGTCCTTCAGTGATATAATTTTGTATATATCTATAAGGTCTAGTAGAATAGACTCACAGTTAAAAGATGAGAGTATCACTATCCATATCATAAAAATAAAATATCTATTTTTTATTGTTAAAATTTTAAAGAAGAATACCTTCACCACAGAATTGTTTGCATTAATGAAATTAATATATGTGAAAAGCACTTTGTGAACTCTAAAGTAATAATAATGATATTAAGAAAAGGAGATAACACTTATATAATGTTTATTATGTATCAGGCACTGTCCCAAGCACTTTTCATGTGTTATCTCATTCAGTTCTCATAAGGACCCTATACAATAGGTTGTATTACTATTCCTATTAATTCCATTTTACATAGGAAGAAGCAGGTGCAGAGAGAGAGGTTCAGTGACTTGTCCAGAGTCACAGAGATAGTGTCAGAGACAGTATTAAATTTTATGTATTCATATCTTCTCCTATTCCAAGTATTCCACCTGAATTGTAAGTGGACTTAAAGCCAAACCATACTGAAATAGTTTCTCTCCCTGAATCTCTTCTCATTCAACCTATGTTTAATGGCAACTACGATGATTACATTATAATAATGTTATATCAACATTAATGTCAATGTTACTCATAATTTCTATGTGCTTGAAACTGTGGAAAGTGCTTAATTATACACTTAACTTGTTAGTATGCCAGAGATGAATCAGTCCTTCAGAGGTTTTCAGTTGGTTCAGATCTGGAACCAGTGGTATATTTAGGAGACCTCTTTCCTACCAGTGAGGGAGCCATGGAATAGAATTCAGGTGCCTATAGCCTAGGTGACAATTCTTTGTGCAAGGTTTATATGCCCAGGCTTCCTGCCCTAACTCCTTGTTACCATTCCAATTCTCCATGAATATGGATCCTGGCCCTTGCTCTGGCCAAGTATAGTGGATTTGGAAATAACATCCTAATTTCCTTTTGTGAATTTTCTTGCCCATTATGCACCGTCTGTCTTCTTTGAAGCTGAAAAATCAAGATGCTGTTTTTTTTCTAGTTGAGAAGTGTTCACATATTTGCTAGGCCATTTGGAAACTCCTTCTCTGGAATGTCAATCCTGTGCAGAATCACTGAAATCAGTTGTAGGTCATCCTTTATGATGGCAACACACTGATGAAATTGTTGAGTAGTTCTTGCTGCTAAGCCCTCAGAGCTACCTCTTCTTGCCTTTTTCCAAATATGATCTTCCAGCTTTCCAGTTGAATCTATGAGCTACCACAGTTGTTCTTTAAGCAAAGCTATAACTTGTCTGCTTATGTTAACCAAAGACAGTTTCTGTAGCTTAGACACACTGATCCCTAACTAATATACCTATAGAACTACTGTCCTATTAACCTTCTTTGTTCCTATGAGTGCCTTCCATAACATAGCTAGAACATACTTGCAGTATTTTATTCTTCAGTTCTCTCAGCATCCAATGATACTCCAGCCACTAGCTAATACTGCATCAGTCAACATAGGCCTCATGTGAACTATAACTTTTTTAGTTACTTTGCACTAAAGTCCACTGTTCTTTGAAGCATAAGCTACCACACACCCGCCATCTCCCAATCTGACCTGCCTGAACTGAATTTGAGTTCTGCACACCCCTTGGACCATGTGATTTCATTTATTGACAATTTCATTGGCAGTCCACTCAATTTTTCAACTGAAAAACTCTTCAAGTTCATTTATCCTCATTTTATAGATGATAAAACAATGTCGGAAAGATGAAACAGTAAGCTTGACTCACACAGTTGATTGGTTGAACTACAACTAATTTTTAATAAAATTAATGTGTGTAAACTTGATATTGGCCACTACACTTTGAACATTTTGGAAAAGTATTTCTTTTTTTTTTTTTTTTTTTTGAGACGGAGTCTCGCTCTGTTACCCAGACTGGAGTGCAGTGGTGTGATCTAGGCTCACTGCAACCTCTGCCTCCCAGGTTCAAGCAATTCTCCTGCCTCAGCCTTCAGGGTAGCTGGGATTACAGGCATGTGCCAACATGCATGGCTAATTTTTTGTATTTTTACAAATAGAGACATGGTTTCACCTTGTTAGCCAGGATGGTCTCTATCTCGACCTCGTGATCCGCCCACCTCGGACTCCCAAAGTGCTGGGATTACAGGTGTGAGCCACCGCACCCGCCATTGGAAGAGTATTTCAAAACTTAAATCTTGATGTTTAGCATAGGTTTGTGCTGTTTCTGGAACATAGTAAATGATCAATAGTTGTTGACTGCATTGCCGTATTAATTTCTAAACTTACTATTAGTTTCCTCATTCTCTGTCACACATGGGAGTTAGAAAAGATGAAGCATATTTTGCAATGGGGAACAATTTTCCAAATTGTGAAAGATTTGCACCCAAGTAGGTGAGTGAATATAAGTTTGAAGCACCCTTGATGACTTCCAGTCCAGGCGACTCTCCTTTCCTTTCCTTCACAGGGACCATAACTGAATACAAATCTGCAAATCTAGTCATATAGGCAGATGTAGTCTCTCTTGTAGTTATCTTATTTCTAGATGCTGTTGCCTAGGTGAAGAATGAATTGGAATTTAGAAAATATTTTTTCTTTAGGAAAAAAATGTTGCCAGTTGTGGGTAGTTATAAATCAAATAACACTACAAGGTACATTAAGTTCATCATGAATTAAGCTGACTTTATGTCCTGATGAAAAACCTCATCACTATGTATAAAATTATTTTTGTGAAAAAAATATATTCCATTTTTAGTTATACTCCTTACAGATGAACTTGGGTGTCTCAACTCATTTGTAATATGTAGACTGATAATAGAAATTTCAAACCTTTTCCACCCTTGACAACCATCACTTGTTATAGTTTTTAACTAGGTTACTGAAGAACTGCATCAAGTGTTGCACAGCCTGTAGGTGACAAAGTTGTCATGTATGTCTTTTCCTTTAGTATCTAAAATAAAATAATATTTAGAGAAAAGAATGTCTTGAGGTTATGTGTATTGCTCAGACACAGTGGAAAGAAGGATTTTGGTTTTATATATTTATGTACAGTTTTGATTGACTATTGGATAAATGAATGAATGAATGATGCTGTGCTTCTAATTATCATTTCCTATGAGGCGCATTTCGTAGTAAGAAAGAAGGACCAGACAGCTGATGCAGTCCAATAGTGATTGCTCCACTTTTCTACAAATCTGGAACTCTATTAGGCCCCCATCTTTTTTTCCAACTCAAGAGAAAGGGAAGTTATGAAAATGGAGAAGAGCCTCAGCATATGAACATAAGGATAAGAAATGAGAGCTTAGTTTACTTTTGCTTCACTTTAAACAGTTACTGTTTACTGTGTCTGCTTCAAACCTTTAATCACTCAAAAAACAGATAAGCCTTTATCTGCTCATGGATGCTTTTGCTGAACAATACAGAGAGTAATTCATAGCAAATTTTGTGTATTCAAAGGGATTATATGCAAATTTATCTATATTTTCTCCTCAAAATGGGGCAAAGGAAACATAGCAGTAAATGGGATCAATTATGGCAGAATGATGGCAGAATTTATTAATAGTCTGAGAACTATCATCAAGTCAACCTGCTATTCAGAGAAAATATGAAAAATTCATTAGAATGTCACAAAACATATATTGTAGTCGCAGTGTTTACAAGCAGAATACACCGAATAGACAATTACATAATAAAGAGTTAGACTTGATCCCTGCTGCCAGGGGATGCAACATGATTTGACTTTCACCAATTTCAGTTCTGGAAATAAAATTACTGGCATCGTAGTAATTGTGAATGTGTTAAAGTGGATAGAGATAATACAAAAGCAGTATGTCACATTATAGGAAATATTGAAATCTAACAATTTAATAGAAGTTAATAAGGCAAGAAGTGATAGATTTATGAATATAGACATCATCTTCCCTGAAAGTTGTTCTTTATAATGGAGAAAACATTTTCAATATTTCCATATAAAATTGACCTTTATTCATCACCTTGTGGTATCATATACCTGCCAAATATTGGGTTATAACTGTGTCAGTATGACATTTTATTTACAATTAATCTCAATAAGTATAAGGAAATGAAAGACATTATGACAAAATGAGCTTCTCAAGGTACAAGCACACCCATTTATAAGTAATTTTTCTACATTATTTACTGTTGAACTCTTTCAAGTCAAAAATAGATCATGTTACTTTTGAAATGTCGCTAAAGAAAAAAGACTTCCTATTCATTTTCCTTTCTTAATTTAGTTTTAAATAATGACTACTAAAGCTGGATAAATATCCATAGCAAATATAAATATGTCCTATAGTATAGTAATTGCCTTCCTAAGTATATACCCAGAAGAATCTCTTCCATAAGTACAAGAGGGAACATTTATTAATTAAAGAATATTCCATCACTGTTTGTAACAGCAAACTCTTTAATGCTCATGAATTAGAGGGATGAGTAAACTGTATTACCTTTATCATATGAAATACTATCCAGTAGTTAAATTACAGCGATATATAGCAATATAGTTCAAAAGTGAAAAAAAAAAGATTACATACAACATGCAACCCATTTTATAGAATTAAAAATAATAAAAATGAAAATATATGTCTGTGGATGCATATACATGTGATAAGCTCTATAAAAGAGACATGTAGGAAGCCATGAGACATCTCAAGATAATGTTAACAAGTTAGCAGAAGGCAGGGGAACAGATTAGCCAAGATCAACCATATATTAGGTGTAAGTTATTGTGTAAGATTTCCTAAGTTTTGTTTTGGATTTGTACATGATTGTTTCACTATAAAAAGAAAACTAATACACGTAATAAAGACTGGAAAGAAGGAGAGAAAGAAGGGAGAGAGGGAGGAGAGAATACTATGAATGGACCAACAATGAAAGTGTATCGTGACCCAAGAATCATGATTAATCCAATTCTGCATCTGCAGAACAAAAACAAAACCTAAAAAGCAACATACAAGGCTATTTTTTGTGAAAAGATACTGGACTCAATTCTTTACCATTTGCAATTGTGCATTAGGCTAAGCCTGATTTGCATTAAGTATAATTGTCTTATTCAATAATTTATATTAAGAAATGGGCAACTCAGATACTTTGGCCACAGTTCAGGGCCACTAGCTGACCTTTGAAGTGGTCATAGCCATTATTACCCTATGTAATCTGAAATAAGTGAGCAAATAATTTGTTTAAGCATGCATAGGCAAAACTACCTTCCATCAGAACCTCACATGGGAGCTAATTCGGGATAAATAAATATATCCTTCAGTTAATACAGAATAGCTTTGAAGCAGTTTTATAAAGCAAACACTAATTCTGTTATAACTTCTATTTTAAATTAGGTATTTCTCCTTGGGAAGAAATATTAATCAACATGCAATCAGATACTTGGAAAGCCTACAAATCTTCTAACATTTTACATTTAAAGTGTGTTAACTTTCTGATAAAACACTCGTAAGTATTCCGTAAACAGTAACAATGAAAGTGATCTATTCTTGCTGTTCAAAAAAGTGGGAAAACATAGGATATATAAGAAACAAGATAGAAATACTCAAACTTAAATTCTCAGCCTCCAGTTTAGCAAATTTAACTTTCTATCTATAGAAGATTATTTTACTTTTCCTGTGTTACCTCAGTCACCTTAGAGACTACTTTCCAGACACAATAACTGATACCCGTTGTTGTACTGTTTTTAGATCATAAAAAACATCATATAAAAGTAACTGATAAGCTCAGCACTATCCTAGTATTGGAAAGTACAATCCCAGAATGTTCTGAGAAATGTCTTTGTTTGTTTGTTTCTTTTTTTGTCTTGTTTTCAACCATCTAAATGTAAATACTGGTTTACTGATTTGTCTATTCAATTGATGGCTATATCTGCCTAAGGCCCTACCAGCACAGTAAAATGTTATTGTTAATTATATCAAGGTGCTAGTTATTGCTTGATATTACTAGATACCTGAATGTATCTGCAATGTCTTGATTAATTCTGCCTAGACTCTCCGGGTGATCCAGGTATTACTGACAAGATGGTAATACAAGATACCTAAATGAATTGAATTGAGTTTACAAACCAAGGTTAATATTTCGTGAGAAACATGTATGAGCTGTTTCCCTACGTTCTTTTTTTTTTTTTAATTATTATTATACTTTAAGTTTTAGGGCACATGTGCACAATGTGCAGGTTAGTTACATGTGTATACATGTGCCATGCTGGTGTGCTGCACCCATTAATTCGTCATTTAGCATTAGGTATATCTCCTAATGCTGTCCCTCCCCGCTCCCCCCACCCCACAACAGGCCCCAGAGTGTGATGTGCCCCTTCCTGTGTCCATGCGTTCTCATTGTTCAATTCCCATCTATGAGTGAGAACATGCGGTGTTTGGTTTTTTATCCTTGCGATAGTTTACTGAGAATGATGATTTCCGATTTCATCCACGTCCCTACAAAGGACAGGAACTCATCATTTTTTATGGCTGCATAGTATTCCATGGTGTATATATGCCACATTTTCTTAATCCAGTCTATCATTGTTGGACATGCGGGTTGGTTCCAAGTCTTTGCTATTGTGAATAGTGCCGCTATAAACATACGTGTGCATGTGTCTTTACAGCATCATGATTTATAGTCCTTTGGGTATATACTCAGTAATGGGATGGCTGGGTCAAATGGTATTTCTAGTTCTAGATCCCTGAGGAATCGCCACACTGACTTCCACAATGGTTGAACTAGTTTACAGTCCCACCAACAGTGTAAAAGTGTTCCTATTTCTCCACGTCCTCTCCAGCACCTGTTGTTTCCTGACTTTTTAATGATTGCCATTCTAACTGGTGTGAGATGGTATCTCATTGTGGTTTTGATTTGCATTTCTCTGATGGCCAGTGATGATGACCATTTTTTCATGTGTCTTTTGGCTGCATAAATGTCTTCTTTTGAGAAGTGTCTGTTCATATCCTTCGCCCACTTGTTGATGGGGTTGTTTGTTTTTTTCTTGTAAATCTGTTTGAATGCATTGTAGATTCTGGATATTAGCCCTTTGTCAGATGAGTAGGTTGTGAAAATTTTCTCCCATTTTGTAGGTTGCCTGTTCACTCTGATGGTAGTTTCTTTTGCTGTGCAGAAGCTCTTGAGTTTAATTAGATCCCATTTGTCAATTTTGGCTTTTGTTGCCATTGCTCTTGGTGTTTTAGACATGAAGTCCTTGCCCATGCCTATGTCCTGAATGGTAATGCCTAGGTTTTCTTCTAGGGTTTTTATGGTTTTAGGTCTAACATTTAAGTCTTTAATCCATCTTGAATTAATTTTTGTATAAGGTGTAAGGAAGGGATCCAGATTCAGCTTTCTACATATGGCTAGCCAGTTTTCCCAGCACCATTTATTAAATAGGGAATCCTTTCCCCATTGCTTGTTTTTCTCAGGTTTGTCAAAGATCAGATAGTTGTAGATATGTGGCATTATTTCTGAGGGCTCTGTTCTGTTCCATTGATCTATATCTCTGTTTTGGTACCAGTACCATGCTGTTTTGGTTACTGTAGGCTTGTAGTATAGTTTGAAGTCAGGTAGTGTGATGCCTCCAGCTTTGTTCTTTTGGCTTAGGATTGACTTGGCGATGCGGGCTCTTTTTTGCTTCCATATGAACTTTAAAGTAGTTTTTTCCAATTCTGTGAAGAAAGTCATTGGTAGCTTGATGGGGATGGCATTGAATCTATAAATTACCTTGGGCAGTATGGCCATTTTCACGATGTTGATTCCATTAGCATGGAATGTTCTTCCATTTGTTTGTATCCTCTTTTTTTTGTATCCTCTTTTTTTTGTATCCATTTGTTTGTATCCTCTTTTATTTTATTGAGCAGTGGTTTGTAGCTCTCCTTGAAGAGGTCCTTCACGTCCCTTGTAAGTTGGATTCCTAAGTATTTTATTCTCTTTGAAGCAATTGTGAATGGGAGTTCACTCATGATTTGGCTCTCTGTTTGTCTATTATTGGTGTATAAGAATGCTTGTGATTTTTGTACATTGATTTTGTATCCTGAGACTTTGCTGAAGTTGCTTATCAGCTTAAGGAGATTTTGGGCTGAGACAATGGGGTTTTCTAGATATAGAATCATATCCCTACATTCTTTAGAATACATAGACAGTAGATTATCAAAACCAAGACATTTTCAGAAGGCATTGCTTTTGTCCTGAGTACTTCTGCACCTCACATACACCCAGTCCCCAAGTCTTCCATTTACTCAATTAAGGGGCACCACCTGTATGAAACAGTCCCACATTAAGGTCAATCACCCCCTTCTCCTTGACCACATTATTCTCTCTGGTTTTTATCATAGTGTCTGTATGTCTGCCTTCCACTGACAAAGACAATGGCAAGTATTTTTATCTTATGTTTCCAGTTCCCCAACTCAGGATAAGGGTAGTGATTGCAGTGATGTGTCATTTGTACCCTAAACACATTTGATGAGCTTTCCTTGAGAAAATCACATAGGAAGACCTAATTTAGCCATAACACTGAACCTCTTCTGTTCTTCTAATTACTGTACTCTCATTTCTATAAGATCTCTCTCAAACCATTTATTTCCTCAGACCTATAACCTCTCATTTCCTCTCTTGGTAGATAACCTTGTCCTGTACTTTACATAGAAATTAGGACAAACAGGAATTCTCTTAACTTCCTGCTAGCAAACATAAACCTTCCCATCTGCCATCATTTTCTCTTCTTTACCAAGTTTACAATAAAAAAAGACTCGTTGAAGTATCTGTGTTTTGGATCATGTATTCTCTTATGTTCACAAGAAACATGGCTGATATGCCTCTGTTCTTTATCTTTAAATTTCCCTGACTTTCCATACCACAAACAAACCTTCCTGAATCCCTTATCTTTCTCCAACTAACATTCTTTTTCTCATCACAATTAAATAGTTATCTACAATGTCTACTATTATTTCCCTGCCATCCCAATTCTTCTTAATTCATGGCAACAATTATTAGCTTTCTGATAGGGTTCTTGTGATGATGAAATTAGATAATCAGGTAAATATCATAAAGATTACTGTTACTCACTTATTGCTCATTTGGGAGCATTCAACAGTTTGATCACTCTCCTCTTGAAACACTCTGAATTTTGGATACCATGATCCATGCACCCTGTATTGTTTCCCTACCTCTCTGACATCTCTTTATCCTTATCTCTTGTTAACTTCACCTACTTCACATGATTCAATGTGAAGTTTCTCAGGAGTGTGTTCTCAGGCCTTCTTTAGCTTTACATGCTCTATTCCAATGTGAAATGATTTATTCTTGTGGTTTCGGTGACCATAATTTTACCGTACGGGTCACAGTACCCAGGTGCAAACAACTGTATACAGACCAACTTACCCAGAAAATGAAGTTATTCAGACTATCAGAAAGCTTACAAAATCTCAAGGAGACTCAGAGCCAGGCTAAAGGCTAATTACAGAAACAGTGCCTATGCTGGGAAAATGTGCTAGTGAAAATATTACTGCCACCTCTGAAGAACGAGAGGCTTCTACCACTATTCTTCCCCCCATATAGAACAGATTTCTTGCTTGTCTTGTTTATGCATTCATGTCTCTTAAAGTCATATCTGATTGTTGGAACTTAGGTCATATAGCTGTTCTTATTAAAACTGTAAGCAACCCACAAATGTGAGTTTTCTGAATTCTAGTCAGGAAAAACAGGACTCATAGTTTGAAAGATTACAGAAAATAGAATTCTCCAAAATATTAGGTGACAAGAAATGGCACAGGTCCACCTCTACAGCTAATGTTAGCTGCCTGACATTAATGTATATTCTTCTGCTAAATTTAATCCTCCAAATAGCAAAATGCTCACACCTATCCTAATGTGACTATCCATAAACAAGTATATCTTCATGTTCTCAAAAAGGGGGAGTTTCATCAATCGCAGTATCTGTGGTAGGACCAGTGAATTTCATGACAGTTGAAATTGAATTCTGTTCATGCTGGACCCTCTTCCCTATTGCAATAAGTTATCACTAATTAAAATTTGTCCTTAACACTTTAGTGTCTGGTTTTGTTATCCTTGACAGAAATATCTGCTTATGCAACTTACTTGTACTTCAGGACCTGCTTGAGGTCAAACCTGTATTTATAAGATTTCTAATTGATGGATCATTTCTGGACCCAACCAATTGTATAGCTTGGAGTATTAGGTAACACCAAGTCCATAAGCATAAGCTCAGGTCATTTGGTGCTCTATCATCAGTTGTTTAGTGACTCCCGGCACATCATTTCTGCCGAAAAAAATAAAATAAAATAAAAATAAAATAAAAAATAAAAAACAACTTTTAATCAAAACAATAGTTACTTGCCATGAACTTTGCCTTAAAACATTAGGTACCTAAAGCATGACTCTCCTATTAAGCCTCGACACGGACTTTATACAGTATTGTCTTCTGAGACAGATACTTTGGAAATGATTGGATTTACTGTTATAAAGCACATTGCAGAGTTGCTTTCACGGAGTGTTGTCCAGCCTAAAGATTTTCTCTTGCTAAGCAGACATTTAAAAATGTCATGCTTTTGGCCGGGCGTGGTGGCTCACACCTGTAATCCCAGCACCTTGGGAGGCTGAGGTAGGGGGATCATGAGGTGAGGAGATCAAGACCAGCCTGGCTAACATGGTGAAACCCCGTCTCTACTAAAAATGTGAAAAATTAGCCAGGCGTGGTGGCATGCGCCTGTAGTCCCAGCTACTTGGGAAGCTGAGGCAGGAGAATCGCTGGAACCTGAGAGGCAGAGGTTGCAGTAAGCTGAGATTGTGCCACTCCACTCCAGCCTAGGTGACAGAGCGAGACTCCATTCAAAAAAAAAAAAAAAAAAGTCATGCTTTTGCATCACTAGCCAAATCAATCAGAGTATGCAACTGAACTGTAGTGATAATTTTCTCCAATATCCAAAGAAATCCACTGTACCTCTTTCTTTGTGACTTATGGAGCAAAGTACAGCAACTTGGCCTTTCACTTTCAATAGTATATTCTATATTGTTCTATATTACAGGATATTCTGAAACTTCAAAATGGCAGGGCCCTGTGTGAAGCAATCTCATTATTTTCTGGTCACCAACGTGTCTGAGTCTGGTGAAACAGAACATATTCATACTCAGCAAGTTACATGAAGTGGATATGTTACTTACAGATAGGCAAAAAGTGACAACAGAAGCCTAAGATTCATTGAAAGCCAATCCCCAAGTCTCAGAAAGTTGCCCAGGGCAGATGGAGTCTTGACTGCACTTGAATATAGCTATATCTATTAACATCTACATTCTAATCTTCTGGGTCACTTCAGGGAACCATTTAGGGAATAGAGTCACTCCAACTTTGCAATAATTCATTAATTTATCTTCTTTAATTCAAAAGATTTTATGGCACCTTTCATTCATTCAGCATAGGTCACCTTTGTGCATAAGTTTCAGTCAACTAACTGAGCAACCAATTAAAATATCTGACTGATTCTGGCTATTAAATTATAGGCAATAAGAGGTAACGAGAAGGGACATACAAGAAATTTGCTTTTCTTGCAAAGTACTTATCTTAGGGATATCGAGGCAAGGCATTACTAGCCTAAACGGACTGGAAAATAGGTGCTGTTTTGCTGGCAAGACACTCCATGAGTGTTTGGGGTTCTGTCAGATTTTCCCCCTTTTGATTCTGGTGTCTCATTCTTTTTCATTCAACAGGCTGTTATTTAAGAATCGGACAAAGATATGAATTCAACTTAAGTTGAAATTCAGCAACCCAGAGCATCAGATAGGATGCTTGGTTATGTTAATACTGTTGTTGCAACAAAATATACTTTTCGCACAGACATAGTAAGATCCCGATTCTCTTACTACACCTTGAGCCAAGACTTTAAATTCTAACCTTACCATTTTCTGTCATTAAGCTCTCCGGTACAGCTGGAAGCAGCCAGCCTTCCTCCTCTTTGTAATCCTTAGTACTTCCTCTCATTCTGTATCAATAGCTACAAGGTTTGTTTATTTTTTTTTAACTCTTGACTTCAATAGCCATTCTATTTTACAGGATAATTTAAGTAACTGTTTAACATGCAAAGTCATTAACCACCAGAGTTTCCAGTTCTGTACTAACTAGATCTTCAATGCCTTCAATCACAACCTGTTTAAATAAACTATTCAGTGATTTCTATTTATTTGAGAGCCTATTGCCTCTCTTGAGGCCAAATATTATATTGGTCAGGGTTCTTAGTTGCAAACATGGGAGAACATTCTGGCTTATTTAAGGAGAAAATGGAATTTTAAAGCGGTATTATATAACTTATACACATTTAAGGAAGAACTGGAGGGCAAGATTTTGAAGCTACCCTCCCAAAATCAATGACAATACAATACACCACATGGGCTACTCTGGAAAAGATACCATGGCCATGCCACTTGGAACAGATTGCTCTTGGGATTGGATGCCTGATCTTCTGCTCCCTACCTCCCCCACCCACAAACCTACACAGAAAAAAAAATACCTCTGTCATTACATGTATTGGACATGTGTATTCGCCTTTAAGTGGTCACCTATTCATAGTGCTAACTTTTTAATGTGAATTTCAAGTGGATTCAACTGACTATGGAAATCTAAGATACATGCCTTCTCCTAAAACTTTAAGGGAGTCTGGTATATTACTATCCTGGCCTTTGCCTTGGGAAGACTGACTAAATGATGAATGTCCACTGCATAGGACATATCTTAAAGACACCTCAATTAATACCATCAATCCTGTGATAGATATTACCAGCACTCACCAAAATTTCTGCATCTTTTCTTCTACCTAAATAATAATGAGAAACTACTCATTCCCTGTAGAAATCAGTAGAGGTCATATAATTTACCTTGGCTGATGGAATGTAAATGGAAGTGACAAGTGTCACTTCAGGACAGAAACATTTTTGAGCTTATAAGCCTTTGCACACATTCTCTTGGCCTGCTGTGGTAAACAGTGAAGCCTCAAATAGAGACGAAAGCATCACAACATGGGAAGGCATCAGTCAGTCCAGGTGCCTGAATAATAACGAGTGAAAAAGCTCCCTTCCTTACCTGCAATGGACATACAGCAAAAGCAAGACATAAACCTTGTTGTTCTAACTCATGGAAATGTTTTTGTGACATATCTAGCTCATGCTGACTGACAAAACCCAGAGCTGTCTTCTCACTATACATTTTATACTGTATATACCTAATAGTTTGCAAGGCAGGATGCTGGGCTGTCACACAAGCACTCCAAACTCAACATGTCCAAAAATGAACTCATGAACTTTTCCTAAACTATTCTTCCTGCAGTGTTTTCTGCTTCAGTGCATTAGCCAACAGCCATGTGTCTATTTAATCTAAAAACTTAGGTATCTTTCCTGATTCTCTTCCAGTTTCCACCACCTCTCCTTTCTACTGCTCAGGCATGTTTTTTACATCTCTGCTTAATATTATTGCCCCAGGAAACATACCTTCATTCCTTGATCTTCCAAAGCTGTTATATTCCCCTAAAGAAGTTCATACTTAATGGTCACTCTTGTCCTCTTCTTGTTATAACTTGTATGGGGTCCATCGTCCCAGGACAATCTTTAAATTCTATGATGAAAAAACAGTGACTTCTTTACCATAGTTTCTTCAATTCCAGCATATAATAGGTCATCAGTACTTTTTTTAATGAAGGTTTGAAATTAAGAAAATAAATGGGCCAATCACAGTGGCTCACGCCCGTAATTCTAGCACTTTGGGAGGCCAAGGCGGGTGGAACACAAGGTCAAGAGATTAAGACCATCCTGTCCAACATGGTGGAACCCCAACTCTACTAAAAATACAAAAATTAGCCGGGTGTGGTGGTGCACGCCTGTAATCCCAGCTGCTTGGGAGGCTGAGACAGGAGAATTGCTTGAACTCAGGAAGCAGAGGTTGCAGTGAGCTGAGATTGCACCACTGCACTCCAGCCTGGCAACACAGCAAGATTTCTTCTCAAAAAAGCAAAAAAGGAAAAAAAAAAAAAAGAAAGAAAGAAAGAAAGAAAAAGAAAATGAATGAATGACTAAAATGGCTCCTAGAAGATACTTTCACATACTTATCTTACTTCTAGTTTTTTGCTCTGCTCAACTTAGGTCCTTGTTCAGACTGTTTTCTTTTAAAAGGGTAGATTTTAAAAGTATCCTGTTCAGTGCATACACCATGTTATCTGCCCATCTGTTCTACATTTTGTTTCATTTGTTCTACTTATATACGCCTACTGTTTGCATGAAATTATTTTAATGTCAATATTCTTTACTATTTGGAAAACAAGAGTTTATTTCTCATACCCCATGCTGGCACAGAATAATGACACATTTTTTTGGATTAAAGTATTTTCAGGAAATATCCTCCACAATCTGAGAAGGTAGAGAAGAAAAGAAAAAACTTTGATATTTTGATATTTTTCCTCTAAATTGAAAGAAATTCTGTTTTGGAATAAAAATATGGCTTGATTCATTCTAACTCTTACATCTAGAAAGCATTTCAGTGCATTTTAATACTTGAGTATTTAATTTAATACTAGATTTTAAATAACATCTTTGAAAATTGTTTTTAGTGTTTAATATGACTGATAATATATGATTAACAAAAATTCCATTGTTTAAATCTTTTCCAGCTATGTAATCTTGTAATAAAATAACCCTAGTAATGAACTAGAAGTAGAATAGAATTTTTTATATTTTTTTTGGTTCAAATGTGTCTAAAGCAAAATACACTGGTGGGATATAAGAGAGGATGTTTAAAATCCCATCCAAAGAGTAATTTTTGACTTTTCCAGGATATTTGGCCTCTAATCAATAAATCATGCACTGAGGGGATTTTTAATGAGCACCATGTGTGGGATAGAAAGCAGCAACTTGGCAGGTCCCACAGGTAATTCTTAATAGTGAATCCACATTCTTCATAGATGTCTCCTAACTTCATCAAGGTGTTTCTCTGAAGGGTGCATGGGAGCTGTCATAATATATTTTCCCATACCATGTTGAAGAATTGGGGAAACTGGTAAAAAATGAAAATTTGGGGGACATTAGCAGATTTTCCCTTGAAGCTGCCTGCATATCATTCAGAGAAAAAAAAAAAACATATTTGGTAAACAGCAAGAAAGGTAACTTAAAAAGCAGTTGCAGTGTGGTGTTATGGTATATTTTTAAGAAGCAACTTTGGTATAATAAAATAAGATCTGCAATGAACACTTTTTTCTACATGAAGAGAAAAGACATAACTTTTAGGGGCAAATATATAAGTCAGAAATTACTTGGATCTTTTTTGAGGACATCACAATATGTTTACTATCATGCCTAGGTTAAAGATCCTTTTAACAATTTTCTCCAAGAAGAGAGATTTGCAATCTGGTAGGCTCCAGGGTATTCTAACTATAATCTGAAAGCTCTTTTAAATTCTCTCTTCTAGTGAAAGAAATGTAAAATCTCCTCAGTACATCTGCTTTGCTTATTGTAGTTCATACCCAAGGAAAATCCATTTTATGTTTCTTTTGGGAGTTATTAGGTATATATTACTATGTCTAAGGAGACACAAGCTCCTCTAGACATGGATATAAGCTTCAATATCTGTATTAACCATTTGTCTCTGATGTTTTGACATCTGTGGCCTTGTTGACTCTGAAGAGACTGCCCCTCCTAGAGTTTACCAATTCCTAGAGGTAGTAAGTGATGGGCTGCAAGCGTAACTTTCACACGTAAACCAATCAATCCAGAGGCCATACCCCAAACATCCCATTTCTAGAGCTTTCGCAGGGCTTACACTATGGACCACTATCCACCTACACTGACCAGATACCAGAAAACTAGAGACAGATCCTATATCTCAGAGCCCCCTGAAATTACACAAACTAGCCAATCATTATATTGATTACCCTGTCTTGCCCATTTCTTCTGGGAGAAACCACAATAAAGGCTATTGCCCATGTTTTCCCCTGCTGCCTTTGCCTCCGCACTGACCCTGGTGCTTCCATATGTGCCACTCCCTGCCTCATGGTGTGTCATGCCCTCTCATTTCTGGGGGGTCTGTGAGCTTAAATCAGCCACCTTTTGATTGGCAATTGTCTCCTGAAGTGTTGGCCTCACCATACCTTAATAACATTAATACCTACTTTTTAAAACAATATCCAAAGTGAGACGATATTCGAGGAATACTACGGGTTATTCTTTTCGTCAGAGTAGTCATTTCCTTTCTAGGTGATTTAAAAGATGCCAACAAGTTTTATTTTGCTTTGTGTTTTCCAACTTTTATTTTAGGTATGGGGGATACATATATGTATGTTTGTTACATGGATAAATTGTGTGTTGCTGGGGTTTAATATACAAACTATTTTCTTACCCAGGTAGTGAGCTTAGTACTCCACAGGTAGTTTTTCAAAATCCACCCTACTCCTAGCCTTATCCTTCAAGTAGGTTCCAATGTCTGTTGTTCTCATCTTTGCATCCATGAGAACTCAAAGTTGAGCTTCCACTTATAAATGAGAACATGTGGTATTAAGTTTTCTGTTCCTGCATTAATTTGCTTCGGATAATGGCCTCCAGCTCCATTCATGTTGCTGCAGATGACATGATTTTATTTTTTATGGCTGTGTAGTATTCCATGATGTATAAGTACCACATGTTCTTTATCCAGTTTACCACTGATGGGCAGCCAGGTTGACTCCATGTCTTTGCTATTGTGAATAGTGCTGTGATTAACATATGGGTGCATGTGTCTGTTTTATATAACAAATGAATATAATGATATATTTCCTTTGGGTATATACCCAATAATGGGATTGCTCATTCTAATGGTAGTTTTGTTTTAAGTTCTTTAAGAAACCTCCATCCTCCTTTCCACAGTGGCTGAACTAATTTACATTTCCACTAGGAGTGTATAAGTGTTTCTTTTTCTCTTCAACCTCATCAACATCTGTTATTTTTTGACTTTTTAATAATAGCCTTTCTGACTGGTATGGGATGGTATCTCATTGTGGCTTTTATTTGCATTTCTCTATTAGTGACATTGAGCATTTTTTCATATGCTTGTTGGCCATGTGTATGTCTTCTTTCTTGCTGTTGGTGTTTTAGTTGTTGTTTTGTTTTGTTTTTGGTGGAAGTGCCAGGGATATGTCTTCCTTTAAGAAGTGTCTGTTCATGTCTTTTGCCCATTTTTTAATTGGATTGTGTATTTTTGTATGTTGATTTAACTTCCTTATAGATTTTGGATAGTAGTCTATCGTTGGGTGCATAGTTTATGAATATTTTTTCCCATTCTGTAGATTATCTGTTTACTCTGTAGATAGATTCTTTAGTTTAGTTAGGTCCCATTTATCTATTTTTGTGTTTGTTGCAATTGCATTTGGAGACTTGGTCATGAAATATTTGCCAAAGCATATGTAGAGAAAGGTATTCCCTAGGTTTTCTTCTAGAGATTTTATAGTTTTAGGTTTTACATTTAAGTCTTTGTCTATTTTGAGTTAATTTTTTAATATAATAAAAGGGTTCAGCTTCAATCTTTTACATATGGCTAGCCAGTTATCCAAGCATCATTTATTGAATAGGGAGTCCTTTTCCCATGATATATTATTGTCAACTTTGTTGAAGATCAAATGATTGTAGGTGTGTTGCTTTATTTTTGGGTTCGCTAACCTTTTCCATTGATCTATGTGTCTGTTTTTGTACCAGTACCATGCTGTTTTGGTTACTGTTGCCTTGAAGTATAGTTTGAAGTCAGATAGGATGATACCTCCAGCTTTGTTCTTTTAGATTAGGATTTCTTTGGTTTTGGGGGCTCTCGTTTGATTCTTTGTGAATTTTAGAATATATTTTCCTAATTCTGTGAAAAATGGCATTGGTAATTTGATAGGAATTGCATTAAGTCTGTTAGTTGCTTTGAGTGGTATGACCATTTTAACAATGTTGATTTCTCCTATCCATGACCATGAAATTTTTTTCTATTTGTTTCTGTCATCTCTGATTTCTTTCAGCAGTGTTTTGTAATTCTCATTGTAGGGATCTTTTACCTCTCTGGCTAGCTGAATTTTTATGTATTTTATTACTTTTGTGGCTCTTGTAATGGGATTGCATTCTTGGATACCATTTGTGTATAGAAATGCTACTAATTTTTTTACATTGATTTTGTATCCTGAAGCTTTACCGAAGTGGTTCATCAGTTCTAGCACCCTGTGAACAGAAATTATGGGGTTTACTAGGTATAAAATCAAAACAGAAAATCCAAGTAAACCCAATCAGAAATGACAAAAGGGACATTACCATTGACTTCACAGAAATGCAAAAAAACTCTGAGACTACTATGAACACCTCTATACACACAAACTAAAAACCTAGAAAATTGGGTAAATTCCTGGAAACATTCAACCTCCCAAGAGTGAACCAGGAAGAAATTGAAATCCTTAATAGACCAATAATTAATTTCAAAATTAAATCAGGAACAAAAAGCCTACCAATATCAATCAGAAAAAAGCCCTGTACCAGATGAATTCATGGCCAAATTACACCAGACATACAAAGAAGAGCTGGTACCAATCCCACTGAAATTATGCCAAAAAATCTAGGAAGAGGGGACTCTTCCCTAATTCACTCTATGAAGCCAGCATTATTCTAGTACCTAAACTTGGCAGAGACACAATGAAAAAGAAAACTTCAGACCAATAAACCAATACTCCTGATGAACACGATGCAAAAATCTTCAACAAAATACTAGCAAACCAAATCTAGCAGCACATCAAAAAGCTAATCCACCATGATGAAGTAGGCTTTATTTCTGGGATGCCTACTTCAACAGAAGTAGGTTTGTTCAACAGATGCAAATCAATAAATGTGATTCATCACACAAATATAACTAAAAACAAAAACCACATGGTCATCTGAATAGATGCATAAAAGGATTTTGATAAAATATAACATTGTTTTTTGTTAAACACTCTCAACAGACTAGGTAACATAAGTTTGAAGGAATATACCTCAAAATAATAGCCGTCTGTGACAAACCCAGAGCCAACATCACACTAAATGGGCAAAAGCTTGAACCTATTTATCTCAGAACTAGAACAAGACAAGGATATCCTCTCTCACCACTCCTATTCATCATAGTACTAGAAGTCCTAGCCAGAGCAATCAGGCAAGAAAAAGAAATAAAAGGTATATAAATAGAAAGAGGAAGTCAAACTATCTCTCTTCACAGATCAACAGGTTGTAAAAATCAAAAATACCTGTGCCCTATCCCCTCAAATTTATACCAGACATTTTCACTAGATTAAAGGAAGACATTATTTGATATCACTAATATAGTGATCTTCCCCTTAGCCACATCTCATAAAATCATCTAAACTCTTAGATACCTAGCTGAATGCAAGATGTAGAGAAAAATGGGTCGTAACATGAAAGCTTGTGTAAGAGTGAAGAATTTCTTAATTCACATAAGAGTGAGGAATGTCTTAATTCATAATTTGATATTTTTCTAAAATTGTTCTTTTTAGTAGCATAACCGTCTATTTTTATTAGAAGAAATATTTTACAATTAGTACATTTTGTTTTGCTAATCTAGTGTGCTTTGTCACCATTTAAAGAAAAAAGGGGTAAAGTCAAAATGTGTTAACCACATGAGGTAAAACTTGCAAAAATTAAGTTCTCAAGATAGATTGAGCACTCTGGTGATTTGAAAGAAGCAGAAAACATAGTGTCCAGAAAACCAAACTCGTGAGCTCTGGTACTCAGGAGCCAACACCAAATACTAATCTAATGTGTACTCCTTTTTTAAATCTTTCTTGAAAATATCCTGCCTTGATCAGTTTTCCATGAGCACTTCATATTCTGTGTCCTACCTAACCCACTGCCATGGTATGAATATATATGACTCTCCAAATTCATAGGTTGAAACCTAATATCCAATATGATAGTATTAAGAGATGGGCCCTTTAGGAAATGATGAGGTCACGAGGACTCGTTTCTCATGAATACAATTAATGCCCCCATAAAAGAGGCCCATGGGATCTTGTTCATTCCTTCAGCCATGTGAAGATGTATAGAAGGCACCATATATGAGAAAAGGCTCTCACCAGACACCAAATCCATTGGCATCTTGATCCCTTGGATTTCCTATTTTCCAGAACTGTGTGCACAGTTCTCTCCTCATCACTGAAGGGATGGCAAAGAAGTATAGGAGTTACCAACATGGAAAATGGGTATTCTGATCAGTTAGTTATCATGCCATTTTAAATACAGCCATTAAAAATTCAGATGAATAAACTTAAAAGGGTTAATTTTATGAAAATTCTGAAGAGATTCTCTAAATACTGCTCCCTATTCATTTAAAATGTTTGGATTTAAAATTTAAATAGGCTTGCCCATTTGTGCTTTCCCACTTTGTAAAATCATTTAGTATTTTTTGAGTACACCCTCTGATATGATTTGGCTGTGTCCCCACTCAAATCTCATCTTGAATTGTAGTTCCCACAATCCGCACATGTTGTGGGAGGGACCCGGTGGGAGGTAATTACATCGTGGGGACAGTTACCCCAATGCTATTCCATGATAGTGAGTGAGTTCTCACATGATCTGATGGCTTTATAAGAGGCTTTTCCCCATTTGCTTGACACTTATTCTCTCTGCTGTCGCCCTGTGAAGAGGTGCCTTCCACCATAATTACAAGTTTCCTGAGGCTTCTCTAGACATGTGGAACTGTGAATCAATTAAGCCTCTTTTCTTTATAAATTACATATTCTCAGATATTTCCTTATAGCAGCATGAGAACAGACTAATACAGTAAATTGGTACTGGGGTGCAGTCCTGCTATAAGGATATGGAAAATGTGGAAGCAAGTTTGGAACTAGGTAACAGACAGATTAGAATAGCTTGAAGGGCTTAAAAGAAGACAGGAAGATGTGAGAAAGTGTGGAACTTCCTAGAGACTGGAAGGTTCAGAAGACAGGAAGATGTGGGAAAGTTTGGAACTTCCTGGAGACTTGTTGAATGGCTTTGACCAAAATGCTGATAGGGATATGGACAATGAAGTTCAGACTGAGATGGTCTCAGATGGACATGAGGAACTTGTTGGGAACTGGAGCAAAGGTGATCTTCCTTTGCTTTAACAAAGAGACTGGTGGCATTTTGCCACTGCCCTACAGATCTGTGGAACTTTGAATTTGAGAGAGATGATTGAGGGTATCTGGTGGAAGAAATTTCTAAGTGGCAAAGCATTCAAGAGGAAGCAGAACATAAAAGTTTAGAAAATTTGCATCCTGCTGTTGTGACAGAAACTAAAAACCCATTTTCTTGGGAGAAATTCAAGCCACAGACTGCAGAAATTTGCATAAGTAACCAGGACCTGAATGTTAATCACCAAGACAATGGGGAAAATGCCTCCAGGGCATGTCAGAGACCTGCATGGCACCCTGGAGGTCTAGAAGGGAAAAATGGCTTCATGGGCTGGGCCCAGTGCCCCCTGCTCTGTACAGTCATGGGAGTTGGTGCCCTGCATGATAGCTGTGGCTAAAAGGGGCCAACATACAACTCAGGCCCCTTTACAGCTGTCATTCAGGGCACCAAGTCCCATGACTGTACAGAGGGGGCAAGCCCCAAGCCTTGGTGGCTTACACATGGTATTGGGCCTGCAGATTCACAGAAGTCAAGAATTTAGGTTTGGGAACCTCTATCTAGATTTCAGAGGATGTATGGAAACTCTGGATGTCCAGACAGAACTTTGCTGCTGGGGCAGAGCCCTCATGGAGAACCTCTGCTAGGGCAGTGCAGCAGCGAACTACAGGGTTGGAGCCCTCACAAAGAGTCCCCACTAGGGCACTGCTCCCACTTGTGGAGCTGTCAGAAGAGGGCTACCGTGCTCTAGACCCCAGAATGGCAGATCCTATGACAGTTTGCACTGTGTGCCTGGAAAAGCCACAGATAACGCCAGCTGTGGAGGCAGCCATGAAGGGGGATACACCCTGCAAAGCCACGGGGATGCAGCTGCTCAAGGCCATGGTAGCCCACCTCTTGTATCAGTGTGGGAACAGACTAATACATCCTCTGTGCCAGGCCCACTTCTAGAGACTGGAAATGCAAATCTAAACAAATGATGTATCACACTATTGATTTGCATATGTTGAACCATGCCTGCATCCCTGCGATACATACCACTTGGTCACAATAAATGACCTTTTTAAAGTATTATTGAATTCTATTTGCTAGTATTTTGTTTCAATTGATGTTGAAAAAGCATTTTCCATAGTACTGGAAATCCCAGTAAGAGCAATCAGATAAAAGAAATAAAGGGTATCCAAATTGAAAAGAAATGTGTCAAATTAGCCTTGTGATATGTTTTGGCTCTGTGTCCCCAACCAAACAGCATGTTGAATTGCCATTTCCATGTTGGGGCAGGAACATGGTGGGAGGTGATTGGATCATGGGGGCAGATTTCTCCATTGCTGTTTCATAATAGTGAGGGAGTTCTCATGAGATCTTGTTGTTTAAAAGTGTGTAGCCTTTACCCTTCTTTCTCTTTCCTGCTCCACCACGGTAAGACATGCTTGCTGCCCCTTCACTTCCATCCATGACTGTAAGTTTCCTGAGGCCTCCTAGCCATGATTCCTGTACAGCCTGTGGAACTGTGATTCAATTTAACCTCTTTTCTTTATAAATTACCCAGTCTCAGGTAGTTCGTTAGAGTAGTAAGAGAATGGACTAATACAGAAAATTGGTACATGAGAAGTGGGGCATTGCTATAAAGATACCTAAAAATGTGGAATTGACATTGGAACTAGGTAATGGGCAGATGTTGGAACAGTTTGGAGGGCTAAGAAAAAGATAGCAAGATGAGGGAAAGTTTGTAACTTCCTAGGAACTTGTTAAATTGTTGTGATTAAAATGCTGATAGTGATGTGGACAATGAAGTCCAAGCTGAAGTGGTCTCAAATGGAGATAAGGAACTTATTCACAACTGGAGTAAAGGTCACTCTTGCTATGCTTTAGCAAGGAGACTGGTGGCATTGTGACCCTGCTCTAGAGACTTGTGAAACTTTGAACTTGAGAGAGATGATTTAGAGTGTCTGGCAGAAGAAACATCTAAGCAGCATTGTTCAAGATGTGGCCTGGCTGCGTATAAGTGCCTATAATCATTTGCATAAAGAAAGAAATTCCCTGAAACTAGAATGTATATTTAAAAAGGAAGCGGCACATAAAAGTTAAAAATAATTGCAGCTTGACCATGAGGAGGGAGGAATTTTCTGGGGAGGAATTCAGGGCTGCAGAAATTTACACATGTAAAAAGCATCCAAATGTTAATAGCCAATTCAATGGGGGAAAATGCCTCCAGAGCATTGCAGAGGCCTTCACAGCAGCTCCGCCCATCACAGGCCTGCAGGTCCAGGAGGGAAAAATGGTTTTGTGGGCCAGGCCCAGGGCCCCATTGCTCTGTGCAGCCTTGGGACATAGTTCCCTGTTCCCCAGCCACTCCAGCTCTAGCCATGGCTATAAGGGGCCAGGGTACAGTTCAGGCTCTTGTTTCAGAGGGTGCAAGCCCCAACCCTCGGTGGCTTACACGAGGTGTTGGGTCTATGGGTGCAAAGAAGGCAAGAGTTCAGGTTTGGTAGCTTTTGCCTAGATTTCATATAATGCATGAAAATGCCTGGATGTTCAGGAAGAAGCCTGCTGCGGGGGTAGAGCCCTCACAGAGAACCTCTGCTTGGGCACAGCAGACAAGAAATGTGTGTTTGGAGCCCCCACACAGAGTCCCCAATGGGGCACTGCCTAATGAGAAGAGGGTCACTGCTCTCCAGACCACAGAATAATAGATCCACCAACAGCTTGCACCATGCACCTGGAAAAACCACAGGCCTCAATGCCAGCCCATGAAAGCAGCCACAGTGTCTGTACCCTGCAGAGACACAGAGTTGGAGCTGCCCAAGGCCTTGGGAGCCCACTCCTTGCATCAGCGTGCTTGGATGTGAGACATGAAGCCAAAGGAGACTATTTGAGAACATTAAGATTTAACGACTTCCCTCCTGGTTTTCAGACTTACATGGGGCCTGTAGCCCCTTTGTTTTAATGAATTTCTCCCTCTTGGAATGGGTCTATTTACCAGTTGTATCTTGGAAGTAACTAACTTACTGTTTATTTTACTGGCTCACAGGTAGAAGGGACTTGCCTTGTTTCAGATGACATTTTGGGTTTGGACTTTTGAGTAAATGTTGGAATGAGTTAAGATATTGAGGGACTGTTGGGAAGGCATGACTGTGTTTTGAAATGTGAGGACTTGATGTTTGGGAGAGTGCAGGGGCAGAATGATATGGTTTGGCTCTGTGTCACCATTCAAATCTCATGTTAAATTGTAATTTCCAGTGCTGGGGAGGGACCTGGTGGGAGGTGATTGAATCATAGGGACAGATTTCCTCCTTGCTGTTCTCATGGTGGGGAGTGAATTCTCAAGAGATCTGATTGTTTAAAACTGTGTAGCACTTCCCCTTTCACTCTCTCTCCTGCTCTGCCATGATAAAATGTGCTTGCTTCCCCTTCACCTTCCACCATGATTGTAAGTTTCCTGAGGCCTCCCAGCCATGCTTCCTGGACAGTGTTTGGAACTGTGAGTCAATTAAACTTCTTTATTTGTAAATTACCGAGTCTCAGGTAGTTCTTCATAGCCATGTGAGAATAGACTAATACACCTTGTTTGCAGATGACATGATCTTATATGTGGAAAACCCTAAAGACTCCACAAAAAAACTATTAGAACTGATAAGTAGATTCAGGACAGTTGCAGGGTACCAAATCACATACAAAAATTAGCAGCAGTTCTGTATGCTAATAGTGAACAATCTGATAAATAAATTTAAAAAGCATTCCCATTTTTAATTGCCATGAATAAAATTAAATACCTAGGAATTAACCAAAGAAGTTAAAGATCACTACAATAAAAATGATAAAACACTAATGAAAGAAATTGAAGAGGACACCAAAAGATGGAAAGACATTCCATGTTCATGGATTAGAAGAAACAATATTGTTAAAATGTTCTTACTACCCAAAGCAATCTACCAATTTAATGCAATCCTTATTAAAATACCAATGACATTCTTCACAAAAATACAAAAAAAATCTAAAATGCATAAGGAACTAAGAAAGAGCCCAAAAAGCCACAACTATCCTAAGCAAAAAGAAAAAAATGAGAAGAATGACATTACCTGACTTCAAAGTATCCTACAGAGCTATAGTAACCAAAACAGCATGGTACTGGCATAAAAACAGACACATAGACCAGTGGAACAGAATAGAAAACCGAGAAACAAGTCCATACACCTACAGTGAACTCATTTTGACAAAGTTGCCAGGAACATATATTGTGGAAAAGACAGTCAGTTCAATAAATATTGCTGGAAAAACTGGATATCTATATGCATAAGAATGAAACTAGACCCCTGTCTCTTACCATAAACAAAGATCAAATCAAATAGATTAAAGACTTAAATCTAAGCCTTCGAACTATAAAAATACTACAAGAAAATATCAGGAAAACTCTCCACAAAATTGGTTTCAGCAAAGGTTTCTTGAGTAATATCCCACAAGCACAGGCAACCAAAGCAAACATGGACAAACGGGATCCCATCAAGTTAAAAAGCTTCTGCACAGCAAAGGAAATAATCAACAAAGTGAAGAAACAACCCACAGAATGGAATATATATGCAAATAACCCATCTGACAAGAGATTATTAGCCAGAATATAAGTAGCTCAAACAATTCTATAAGAAAAAATCTAACAATTCAATTAAAAATGGGCAAAGTATATGAATAGACATTTCTCAAAAGAAGACATACAAATGGCAAACATGAATATTAAAAGGTGCTCAACATCATTGATCATTAGAGAAATGCAGATCAATACTACAATTAGATATCATCTCACCCCACTTAAAATGATATATCCAAAAGACAGGCAATACCAAATTCTAGCAAGGATGTAGAGAAAAGGGAACCCTCGTACACTTTTGATGGGAATGTAAATTAGTACAACTACTATGGAGAACTGTTTGGAGGTTCCTCAAAAAAAACCAAAAATATAGCTGGCATATGATTGAGCAATTCCAGTGCTGGGTATATACCCCAAAGAAAGGAAATCAGTATATCAAAGACATATCTACACTTCTATATCTGTTGCAGCACTGTTCACAATAGCCACAATTTGGAAGCAACCTAAATGTTCATCAAACAGATGAATGGATAGAGAAAACGAGATACTTATACATAATACAGTACAATTCAGCCATAAAAAAAGAATGAGATTCTGTCATCTGCAACAACATGAATGAAACTGGAGGTCATTATGTTAATGGAAATAACCCAGGCACAGAAAGACAAATATCACATATTCTCACTTATTTGTGGGATTTAAAAATCAAAACAGTTGAACTCATGGACATAGAGAGCAGAAGGATGCTTATCAGAGGCTAGGGAGGGTAGTGGGATAGTTGTTATGGGGTGGGGATAGTTGATGGGTACAAAAACAGTAGTAAGAAAGAATGAGTAAGACCTAGTGTTTAACAGCACAACAGGGTGACTATTGTCAATAATAATTTAATTGTACACTTAAAAAGAATTAAAATAATTGGATTGTTTTTAACATGAAGGTTAAATACTTGAGGGGATGCATACTTCATTTTACATGATGTGATTATTACACATTGCATGCCTGTATCAAAACCTCTCATGTACCCCATAAATATATACACCAAGTGCCCATAAATTTAAAATATATGTTTAAAAACTTTGTTACTACTCTAAAAAAGTAAACAAAACAAAAGTAAAAAATTTCTTGCTTCATGAAATTTACAACCTGAGGAGTGTTTGTGTATAATAAATAAATAAAAAATATGTTGTCAATTAGTACAAAATTGTATAACAAATAAAGCAGTGCAATGTAATAGAATCCTTCACTAATTCCTCATTACTTTAGAAAGGAGTGGGGCAGTCAGGGAAGGACTTTAATGTGATGACATTTGAGAAGAGACTTGAAGGGAGTGGATCATAAGAAAATATGGTGGAAAATCATTTCAGGCAGAATGAAGGCAGTTGCATAGTTCTTGAAGCAAGAACATGTTTGGGAACTGCAAGAAGAGCAAGAAGGTCAAAGTGTCACGAACACAGTGATGGTAGGGAAAGCAGTTAGAGACATCTGAGTCAAATCATGTAGGATTTGGCAGGGCACAGTGGCTCAATCCCAGCACTTTGGGAGGCTGAGGCAGGCGGATCACTTGAGGCCAGGAGTTCAAGACTGGCTTGGCCTACATGGTGAAACTCTGTCTATTAAAAATACAAATATTAGCTGGGTTTTGTGGCACATTCCTGTAATCCAAACTCCTTGGGAGGCTGAGGAATGAGAATCACTTGAGCCTGGGAGATGGAGGCTGCAGTGAGCCAATACTACGCAACTGCACTCCAGCCTAGGCAAGAGAGCGAGACTCAATCTCCAAAAAAATAAAAGAAAAATACATAGGAAATTGTAGGTTGTGACCTTTCTATGGTAAGGACCTTGAAATTTATTTCAAGGGGGATTGGAAGCCATTTGAGGGTTTTGGAGGGAAGAATGATGTGAGTTAATCTACATTCACAATTAATTTGGCTGTTCTGTGGAAAATAGACTGTAGGGGTCCAGAGCTGAAGCAGGAAGATGAGTTAGAGGGGTATTATATTAGTTCTATTGAACAATAGTGGTGGCATTTATTTTTCTATATAGTCATTTGTGTTTTTTTACTGTACGTTGTTTAAAGGCAAACCTTGATTTATTCACTTTTATTGTCAATATGCAGGAAATGCCTTGCACAATAAACAAATGTCTGTTCGATAAACACTTATAGAGGGAAGGGAGGAATAAATGGATGAGTTTTAATATTCTTGAATCTAGTAGAAAGAAACTCACATGGGAAAGCATCTCTTCCCAAACAATATAATTTTTTAAATTTTTTAAAAAAGAAGGCTTCATTATTTTTTCTGGTGAAGGCACACACGTGTTTTTCTATTTAAAAACTGAAAATGTTGGAATCCACTCATGTACCAGCACTAAATGAATGTGCAATCATGGAGGAGACTTCTGCAAAAAGTGACCAGTTGTTTTTAAGGTTTATAGGAAACAGGAAAGGAAGAGTGGCTCATATTTATGAGAAGTAGGCAATGTCTTTAAAAAGGATAGAAGTAATTATCCCTGCATTCTCTCTCCCTTCCTTCTTTCTTAGCGGGTGGCACTGTGTTCTCTTGGGCTTACAGAAACTCAAGGTCATAGAGCAGATGGTTTATTATTGGGGTAGAGTAAAACAAAATAAATCTTTCATCTAAAATCAGTTTTATTTGGAAATAAAATTTTCACTTTCACAGATAAAGTTGGCACAAAAATGAGAACATGTTGAATTTGAATCAATTGCTCTGATTCCTTACATTTTCTATTAAGTGATAATCTAATGCTCTTCTGCTGTCATTGACAAAATAACAATAAATAATAAACTTTAATCCTAAATACAAGTATTAATTATATAAGAAACATTTGCAACAAGATTGTATTTGGAACTTCAATTAACCCCAATTCAGGCCCTACTACAAGAAATTTAACATTTAAATGATGAATTTCATTCACAAATCAATGCTTTTGGTAGGAAAATAAGGAAAAATGGTCATGTCAATATGTCATTCATTTGACTACACTGTAAAATTATAGAACAGTTGAACCATGCACCTTGCCTATAAAGATAGCAAAGATTTTCTGATGAGCAATTCCAGATGGCTGCAATGTCTTTCAGAAGTTGGGGTGAAAAATATCCAGCTGGGGGCTGGGCTTACAGTGAACACTCAGAGTTGTCTGAATGTGTGACGGACATGAGGAAAACTTCTGCTTGGACTATCGTTACCTCTTGTCATCCCATATCAGTTTGATTTTTACAGAGCCTGTGGCATCTGTCTTAATCTTAAGATATTCATTGGCAAGTGGCAATTTAATTTTCAAGTTGTTCGGATTAAAAAAAAAATGGGCTGCTCCTTGATTTCTATTTATTTCACATACTGCATATCCAATTTATCAATACATCCTGTCAGCTTCATTTGAAAAGATATATCCAAAGTCTTCCTGCTTCTTACCCACTATTGCTTCATTATCTTGCTCCTGAATTACTGCAAATACTTCCTGTCTTCCTGCTTCTACCCTAAAGGCCACTCCACAGCCACAGGGATATCTTATATTAAAACATTAAGTCCAACTATACCTCTCCTCTCCTCAAATTCCCACAATGGTTTTTCATGAAAATGAAGACAAAGTCAACAGAATATAAGCCTTATGTAATCTATGTCCTCTCTCTCCAATTATCTTTCTGACTTCATCTCCTATGATTTTCCCTTTTATTCACTCTGCACCAGGCATACTGGCCTATTTGCTGTCTCTAGCACAGATATACTCTTGCCTCAGGGCCTTTGCACTTGCTGTTTATTCTTTTTGGAGTGCTTGTCTCCAGGCATTTACACAGCTCACTTATTATTTATTTCAGGATTTTATTGCAATGCAATGCAACCTTCTTCTTAGTGAAGCCACCCTCTCTAAAATTACAATACCATACCACACAAATCTATTTCCTTTCCCTGTATTTTTCTTCCTAAAACTTACTCCAACAAAATAGACTGTATATTTTACATACATATCTTTATTGTCTTTTCCCCTAATGATTTTGTCTATGTTCACTGCTATATCCCCCCACATCTAGAACAGTCTCTGGCACATACCAAAGAATCAGTAAGATTCTAATAAATATTTGTTAATCTATTTATCATTCTAAATTTTCCCTACCTACATACATTTTATTTTATTTTATTTTATAATTTAAAATTTTATGGATTAAAGAAATGCAGGTTTGTTACATGGGTATATTGCATGACACTGAGGCTTGAGCTCCCAATGACCCCTTCACCCAGGCAGTAAGCATAGTACCTAACAGGTGTTTCTGCAGCCCATGTCCACTTTCATGCCTCCCCCATCTAGTATCCACAGCACCTATTGTTCCCATATTTACGATCAGGTGTACCTAATGTTTAGTTCCCACTTATAAGTGAGAACATGCAGTATTTGTTTATCTGTTCTTTCATTAGTTCACTTAAGGTTATAGCCTCCAGCTCCATGCATGTTGCTGCAAATGGCATGATTATATTATTTTTAATGAATTTATAGTGTTCCATGGTATATATGTACCACATTTTCTTTAGCCAACACACTGTTGATTGGCACCTAGGCTAATTCCAGATCTTTGTAATGTGAGTAGTGCAGCAATGAGCATATAAGTGCATGTGTCTTTTTGATATAATGAATTATTTTCTTTTGGGTATATACAGTAGTGGGATTGCTGGATTGAATGCTAATTCCATCTTAAGATCTTTGAGAAATCTCCAAACTGCTTTCCACAGTGGCTGAACTAGTTTACATTTCTACCAACAGAGTATAACTGTTCCTTTCTCCCCACAGCTTTACCAGCATCTGTTAATTTTTGACTTTTTAACAATCTCCATTCAGATCTTTATGAGATGGTAATCTCATTATGGTTTCCATTTGTATTTCTCTGATAATTACAGATGTTGTGTATTTTCATATGTTTGTTGCCACTTGTATGCTCTCTTTTGAGAAGTGTCTGTTCATGTCATTCACCCAGTTTTTTAAATTAAATGTTTTGTCTTTTGTTTGTTGATTTGTTTAGGTTCCTTGCATATTTTGGGTATTAGACCCTTGTTAGATGCATAGTTTGCAAATATCTCCTCCATTCTTTAGGCTGTTTATTCTATTGGTAATTTCTTTTGCTGTGCAGAAGCTCTTTAGCTTAATTAGGTCCTATTTCTCAATTTTCATTTATCTTGAATTGCTTTGGTTTCTTAGCCATAAATTTGCCAAGGCTGATGTGGAAAAGAGTATTTCCTAGGTTTTCTTCTAGGGTTTTTATAGCTTGAGGTCTTACATCTAAATCTTTAATTCAACTTGAGATAATTATTGTATATGGTGAAAGGCAGGGGTCTAGTTTTCTTCTCCTGCAAAGGCTAGTCAGTTATCCCAGCACCATTGTTGAATAGGGAGTCCTTTCCTTATTGCTTATTTTTGTCAGTTTTGTCGAAGATCAGAAGTTGTAGGTGTGTGGCTTCTCTATTCTGTTCCACTGGTTGATATGTCTATTTTTCTACCAGTATCATGCTGTTTTTGTTACCGTGGCCTTATATTATAAAGCTGGGCTATGTGATGCTTCCATTTTTGTTCTTTTTGATTAAAATTACTTTGGTTATTCAAGCTATCCTTTCATTCCATATGAATTTTAGAATAGATTTTTCTGAGTTTGTGAAAAATGATGTTGGTATTTTGATAAAGATAGCATTGAATCTGTACATTGCTTTTGGCAGTATGGCCCTTTTAACACTATTGATTCTTCCAATTCATGACTATGAATTTTTTTTTCTTTATTTGTGTTATCTCCAATACCTTTCGGCAGTATTTTATAGTTTTCCTTGTCTAGATCTTTCTCCTTTTTGCTTAGATGAATTGCTAGGTGATATAGTTTGGCTATGTCCCCACCCAAATCTCATCTTGAATTTTACTCCCATTATATCCATGTGTTGTGAGAAGTACCCAGTGGCAGATAATTTGAATCATGGGGGTGGTTTCCCCCATACTGTTCCCATGATAGTGAATAAGTCTCACGAGATCTGATGATTTTATCAGTGGTTTCCACTTTTGCATCTTCGTCATCTTCTCTTGCTGCCTCCTTTTAAGAAGTGCCTTTTGCCTCCCGTCATGATTATGAGGCCTCCCCAGCCATGCAGAACTGTAACTCCAATTAAACCTCTTTTTCTTCCCAGTCTCAGGTTTGTCTTTACCAGCAGTATGCAAACAGATTAATACAGTAAATTGGTACCAGGAGTGGGGTGTTGCTAAAAACATACCCAAAAATGTGGAAGCGACTGTGGAACTAGGTAACAGGCAGAAGTTGGAACAGTTTGGAGGGCTCAGAAAAAGTCAGAAAAATGTGGGAAATTTGGGAACTTCCTAGAGATTTTTGAATGGCTTTGACCAAAAGCCTGATAGCAATATGGACAATAAGGTCCAGACTAAGTTGGTTTAGATGGAGATAAGGAACTTGTTGGGAACTGGAAGGAAAGTGACTCTTGTTATGTTTTGGCAAAGAGACTGGTGGCATTTTGCCCCTGCCCTAGAGGTTTTTGGAACTTTGAACTTGAGAGAGATGATTTAGGGTATCTGGCAGAAGAAATTTCTAAGCTGCAAAACATTCAAGAGGTGACTTGGGTGCTGTTAAAGGCATTCAGTTTTATAAAGGAAGCAGAGTATAAAAGTTCATAAAATTTGCAGCTTGACAATGTGATAGAAAAGAAAAACCCATTTTCTGAGGAGAAATTCAAGCTGACTGCAGAAATTTGCATAAGTAATGAGAAGCCGAATGTTACTCCCCAAGGCAATGGGGAAAATTTCTCCAGGGCATGTCAGAGGTCTTCATGGCAGCCCCTCCCATCACAGGCCTGGAGGCCTAGGAGAATATGGTTTCATGGGTTGGGCCCAGGGTCCTTGTGCTGTGTGCAGCCTAGGAACTTGGTGCCCTGCATCCCAGCTGCTCCAGCTGTGGCTGAAAGGGGCCAGTGTAGAGCTAGGGCCATGGTTTCAGAGGCTTCAAGCCCCAAGCCTTGGCAACTTTCATGTGGTGTTGAGCCTGTGAGTGCACAGAAGTCAAGAATTGGGGTTGGGAACCTCCGCTTAGGTTTCAGAAGATGTATGGAAATACCTGGATGTCCAGACAGAAGTTTGCTGCAGGGGTGGGGTGCTCATGGAAGGCCTCTGCCAGGGCAGTGTGGAGGGGAAATGTGGGGTCAGATCTCCACACAGAGTCCCCAGTGGGGCACTGCCTAATGGAGCTATGAGAAGAGGACCATCGTCCTCCAGACCCCAGAGTAGTAGATCCATCGACAGCTTGCACTGTTCACCTGGAAAAGCCACAGACACTCAATGCCAGACCATTAAAGCAGTTGGGAGGGAAACTGTACCCTGGAAAAGCCACAGGAGTGGAGCTGCCCAAGGCTATGGGAACCCACCTCTTGCATCCACATGACCAGGATGTGAGACCTGGAGTCAATGGAGATCATTTTGGAACTTTAAAATTTGACTGCCCCACTGGATTTGGGACTTGCACGGGCCCTGTAACCCCTTTGTCTTGGCCAATTTCTCCCCCTTGGAATGGCTGTATTTACCCAATACCTATACCCCCACTGTATCTAGGATGTAACAAGCTTGCTTTTGATTTTACAGGATCGTAGGTGGAAGGGACTTGCCTTGTCTTAGATGAGACTTTGGACTGTAGACTTTTGGGTTAATGCTGAAATGAGTTAAGAGTTTAGGGACTGTTGGGAAGGCATGATTGGTTTTGAAATGTGAGGACATGAGATATGGAGGGGCCAGGGTGGAATGATATGGTTTGGCTGTGTCCTCACCCAAACCTCATCTTGAATTGTTCTCCCATATTTCCCACGTTTTAAGAGGGAAACAGTGGGAGATAATTTGAATCATGGGATCGGTTCCCCCTTACTGTTCTTGTGGTAGTGAATAAGGTCTCACAAGATCTGATGGTTTTATCAGAGGTCTCCACTTTTAAATCATCCTCATTCTCTCTTGCCACCACCATGTAAGAAGTGCCTTTCACCTCCCACCATGATTCTGAGGCCTCCTCAGCCATGCGAAACTGTAAGTCCAATTAAACGTCTTTTTTTCTCCAGTCTCAGGTTTGTCTTTATAAGCAGCATGAAAATGGACTAATACACTAGGTATTTTATTTTCTTTATGGCTAATATAGGTGGGATTGTGTTCTTGATTTAGTTCATAACTAAACCATTCTTGGTATATAGAAATACTCCTGATTTTTTCCATTGGTTTTGTATCCTGAAACTTTACTAAATGTGTTTGTCAATTCCAGGAACCTTTTCATGGAGTCTTTAGGGTTTTCTTTGTATAGAAGAATTATATTGTCAGCAAAGATAGATAGTTAACTTCTTTTTCTATTTGCCTTTTTTTCTTTCTCTTGCCTGATTGCTCTGGCTAGGACTTCCAGTGCTATGTTGAATAAAAATGGTGAGAGTGTCTTGTTTAGCTTCTCAAGGGAAAATGCTTCCATCTTTTGCCCATTCAGTATGATGTTGAATATGGGTTTGTGGTAGATGGCTTTTATTATTCTGAGGTGTATTCCCTCAATGCCTGGTCTATTGAAGGCTTTTTTCTGCATCTGTTGAGATGATCATATGTTTTTTGTTTTTGATTCTTTCTTTTTATTTGGTGAATCACATTTACTGATTTGTGTATGTTGAACCAATCTTGCATCCTAGAAATAAAACCTACTTTATTGGGATAGATTAGCTTTTTGAGGAGCTGCTGGGCTCATTTTTCTGGTATTTTGTTGAAGACTTTTGCATCAATCTTCATTAGGGATATTGGCATGAAGTTTTCTTTTTTCATTATATCTCTGCCTGATTTTCATATTACAATGATGCTGGCTTTGTAGAATGATTTGGAGAGAAACTCCTCCTCCTTGATTTCTTGGAACAGTTTCAGTAGGATTGGTATCAGTTCTTCTTTGTAGCAATCTGAAACAGCTTAATTTGGGGCTTTGGCCAGATAGAGCATTTGTAAAAATCGGTGGCCCTTTTGCTTTAGTTATAAAGTGAAAATAGTTAGATAATCAGAATATGAAAGGTGAAAAATTTAGCACTGGGAAAAAGAAACATAATATCTACACAGATTACTAAACCAAGAGGCCTGTCTTCATAAGCTCTTGAGGTGAAAGTCAGGTGAATGTGAAAGTCAGGAATGTGAATGGCACACTCAGCAAAAGTAAGAACTAATGTCCACACCACATCTCTAGTTCTTCTAGATATTAAACAATTGACTCAAGCTCTATGAGTGTCAATTTCTTCATTTAAAGTGAAGGAGTTGAACTAGTTGTCTCTTTAAAATCTTTTTCTAACTTCTACTGTCATGAATCCTGTAGTAAAGTCTTTGGTGTACAATAATAGAATCAACATAAGGAAGTTTCAACATTAAAAGAAAATTTACTACAGTAAATTTTATAACATTTTATATTTTATAACATTTTTAAAATAATAAACTACAACTCTTGAGAAAGGATGCTATGGGGAGTAAGGATCTTGGTATCAGCAGTTTGTGGATCTTTCATTAGAGTCCACCATTAAAATGACTCAGCACACAAGTCCCATCCTCTGCATCCCTCAGTTCACATTCTTGAAGGAAAATATATTAGACCAAGTATAAGTCAACTGCTTACAATAGTCCTCCAATATTGCTAGAGAACCAGGGTAATTTGGTAGAATTATGGTTCTTTTGGACCCACCATTATAGATGGACTGACTATTTACAGAGAAAGAGACCAAGGAAGACTTTTCTAAAGGGACTGCGAAAATTCTAAATCCTAGTGTGTCTAAAACGCAGGATTTTTACCTGAAGACAAGTTCTGATATTTTACAATGGAGATCATTCCAGTCAGATGATACATTTCTAACTTTTAAACCATCAATATTGAGATCAATAATTTTTGCTTGAATTTAAGTGGCAGATTTGCTACTGACATGATAATTAATTGTAGATGAACTTTAAAAAACCATCTGTCTAGTCAATAATGATCACAATAACTTTTACAACCTAATTTTATAAATCATAAAAATAAGTTTATATGCTTTCTGTATTCCCACATACAAGCCGGACCCTACATTAAATAGAATCCTTTTCAACTTCATCAATTTCTCATGAACCAAGCAGGATAAAATTTTCTAGACATAACAAATAGATTTTTACTTACTTTAGTGTTTTTAGTTGTTATGTGAAAATATTTCTTTGTGACTAGTTATCTTAAGATTAATTGTGAGACCAATATTGTGATTCTTCAGTCCCCTTTGCCTCATCATTCTAAAAGTTTAATTGTAGGGCTAGCTTAAAAAAATAATTAAAATTTATTTCTAAGTGTGTATATATGCATGCTCACTGTATGAATGCTTATGTGCCTTCTTACCTAAAACTTAGCGTAAGTGTAGTAGGTTGCAACTCTAAGTGTAAGTAGGTTGTAACTGCAAATATAGTAAGTTGCAAATGTCATTTATTTGACATCTTAAAATATTATCTACTCTTTATTTTAGGATCAGCTTCTTTACCCCTTCATAAATACTGAGCTTGCCCAGCTTACATAGTTCTTTGTTGACTTTGGAGCAAATCTTAAATTCCCAAAGAGCATTCTTTCCAATCTTCTGCCAAATTAAATTTAATTTGTTAAAACAAAAATATTATGCAAGGCTATTTTGAGAGGAATGTTTCAACTCTGATTCCCCTGAACCAAAATTTTTGGAGTCTCTGAAGACTAAGTGCTTATTCTCATTTCTAAGTTTCTTTGATTGGTAGTACCGGATATTTTTTCCCAGGTAACATTAGTGGAAATTAAATGGTTCATTGCTTTTGGGAAAAAATTTACTCTTTCTTTGATGGTTTAAATTTAAGATACTTTTCTTCCCTTGCTTTACTTCCACTTGACAAGCTTCAGGCAGAATTTAAACCAGGAATCCAATATACCTAAATGTTACAGTAATAAGATCTATATGAGTTTTCCACAAAATCTTTCCATGAAACTTATACCTCAATAGTGCCCTCTCTTATCACAATAAGTTTAATAAAAAGTTTAAGTAGGCTCTTCTCAACAAAAGACTTTAAAAAACTAAGAAAATCTCCAGAATAAGTTTTGGGGAAATGTGGAATTATAACAGAATGTAAACAAGACCAATAGGCAATCACTGCTTCAAAGAACAGTGAAATGTTAATACACTGTAAGAATGTGTTTACAAAGGAATAATAGGTAATTGTTGATAAATGTTGCCATTATAATTAATGTAAAGCTTTTTATTCAAACTTCTGTCTTTCACCTTTCAACATATTTAACATTATAAGAATTCCTCGTAAGAATTACAAAAATAATAATAAGAATGGAAAGGCTTCTAAGATGCAAAGTGTGAGGCACTAGTTTGAGTCATCTGAGAAAAGAGACTGAAGGGTTGATTTATTTTCAAACTTTTAAAGAACTGTTCTAGAATACCCAGGGCATTCCTTCCTTCATTGTTACAAAGGGCAGACCTAGAGACAATGGGCTAAATTTCCAGTTAAAACCTGAGAACACAGGTCTAAGGGCATAAAGCAGTAGTTCAGAGACCTAGGTTTATATTGATTCACCTGGGAACTTTAAAAAATACCAATTCCCAGAACAATTAAATCAGCTTGAGCATTGTTGTATTTTAAATGTTCTCATGGTGCTGCTAGTATCAAGCCAAGGCTGAAAAATCACTGGTGTGAAGCAAGAAGATTCTATGACATATACTTCATTGGAGCATATTAAGGCTTGAGTAAAAAAGTTATGAACATAGAAAATATGCCTGCTTTTGTTGAAAGATGCTTCTTTCCAAGTCCTTATCCCTTTGGGAAGCCCTCACATTTTTTTTATATATTTCTGATTTTAGAAGAATAAAAGTGCTATTTGTGTCAAGAATGTAAACATGGAGTTGAGGTAGTGTTTCCTGCTTCCTATAAGGGGTTATTAATTGTAAAACCAAACCTAGCCTCCTAAAATTAACAGAAAAATAAAAATCTTTAGGTTTCTAAGTGGCTCTGACTTTGCCATTACCCTGTTCCTTCAAGTCATTTCACTGGTCCTCTGGCTGGGACCAGAGGACAGTGCCTTGACCCCCACCTCTAGCACTTTGACTCAAATCTGTGTCCTTTCTCTTTGAAAGTGAACTGGAACTCTCAAAAGTAAGAACAGGATAGTAAGAGATAGTTAAAGGAATGTGAGCTCATACATGTCGATAAAATTCAAAGTTCTGTTTATGTCTTAGTCACCTTATTTGTGAGACCTGTTCCAATTCACTCTCTGCCTTGAGACATCTATATTCTAGCCCTCCAATACAGGAACAAGGTACAAGCACATGGCTAGTTTTTTTCATTTGCTTTCACTCGATCCATCCCCATGTGACAACTGCATGGTTTTGCCACGCAGGTATTTTTTCCTGTTCTGCTTTATATCTCTCTGGGTAAATTTTAGATAAGAAGATTCTGCCCTTTAGTTAATAGAAAAAGAAATAATAGGAGAGGGAGAAGGAAATCTGATTTTTAAAATAATTAATACTATGTGTTTTATATGTAGTATAAAATTTTGTTAAAAAAATAAAGAATACTTTATAATTTAAAAAAATTTTTATTAATGCTATGTTCTTTATATAAAGCATGTCTATATATACTGATCTTCACAACCACCATGACTTTTGAGTATTGTTTTCCAAATGATGAAACCACAGCTCAGGGAGGTAAAATAACTCTACTAGGGATGTGCAGATATAAAAACTAGGCTGAGATTCATCATCTTTCCACTTTCTTTCCTTTCTAAGTCCTGTTTCTGGGAAAAAGGAGTCACATGTGCCTAGAGTTGCCCAAAGTCCAAGGTATCCCAATCTTAAGTAGTCCATGTGAACGACACCTGACATAATTGTGCAATGCTTTCATAGGCCTGTCTCTCCTCAAGGATTTAGTATAAATGGTCTACTATTCAGATGAGACACTACATCCCCTCCAAACCAGTTGTAATAGTTATAATACTAACAGTAATTGCAGCGAATATACATTGTGCAATTATTATGAGCTAGACACTTTTCTGAAACATATTTTGTGGATTAACAAATTTGATCTTTACAACATTCTATCAGTTAAGTAATATAACTGCGTTCATTTTACAGATGAGGAAACTGAGACAGAACTTGTTAAAGGTCACATAACTGGCAATTTATGGAACAGGAATTTAAACCTAGACAACAACAATTATAATTCAACAAGATAACAATAACATTAGTGCAATAAGAATTATATATGTCAGCCAAAGCTGTCTCCTCATACTTGTCATCTGCCTAACTGTGAAAGGAATGATCTAGATGATTAGAGGTAAAGATAGAATTATCTTGAAGTTTTAAGAGACAGGCTTGGAAATAAACTTGAAATGTAAGAGACGTGGACAAGTAAATACTAGAGTACAGTAAATATTTTGATATATTTTAACAGGATATGAGAAATGGCAGCTGAGATTATAATTTCTCTTAGGCATAACTTAAACTGAACAGTTGGTTTTGTGTTTAATATGGTAAAGCCAGACTGGACCATTCTTTCCTTCCAATTTTGAAAATGGATATTTAGTTAGAGGACAAACTATTCTCAGAGGGTTGAAGAAACCTGCCGGAAGGCTTAAAATATTTTTAAAAATAAGGTAATTTTTTCCCAGTATTAGGATTCTACAAATAAAATATTATAAGTAGAGTACTTCCAGGATATTTTGAATAGAAAATACCTTTTAATATTACCCTTTGAATTAATTCTCATCCTGCCTATTACTCTTCTCATGGAAACTTGTGTTTCAATTTTCTAGTTCACTACATAAACTCTGGGTTTCATTAGTCATTGACAACACTGAAACTGTAAACTTTATATGTGTCTGAGTATCTACAAATATCCAAGTAGTATCAAGCAATTTTATGAAATTAGAGAATAAAAAACAAAGTAGAGAGGAAATATCCTTAAGATAAGTAAATTATCATGATTTGACAGGAAGGGGAGGGGATCATGGGACAAGAAGGAGAAAAATAAGTTAATTTAAAAAAATTCTATTTCTTTCTCTTATTTGATTTCTCTGGCTAGGACTTCCAGTACTCTGTTGAATAGAAGTAGTCAGGCAAGGGAAAGAAATAAAAGGCATTCAAGTAGGAAAAGTCAAGCTATCTTCCTTTATGAACAATATGATTCTATACCTAGAAAATCCTAAAGACCCTGCCAAAAGGCTCCTAGAACTCATAAATGACCTTGGTAAAGTTTCAGGATACAAAATCAGTATACAAAAATGAATAGCATTTCCATACACAAACAACATCCAGGCCAAGAGTGAAGTCAAGAACACAATCCCATTCACAATGGCTACAAAGAAAATGAAATACCTAAGAATACAGTTAACCAACAAGGTAAAAGATCTCCTCAAGGAGAACTAAAAAACTCTGCTGAAAGAAATTAGACAACACAAATAAATGAAAAAAGATTCCATGATCATGGATTGGAAGAATCAATATCATTAAAATGGCCATACTACCCAAAGTAATTTATAGATTCAATGCTATTCCCATTAAACTACCATTGACATTCTTTACAGAATTAGAAGAAACTATTTTAAAATTCATATAGAACCAAAAAGAGAGCCTGAATATCCAAGACAATCCTAAGCAAAAAGAACAAACCTGGAGGCATCACACAAACTCTATTAAGAGACTACAGTAACCAAAACAGCGTGGTACTGATACAAAGAGACACATAGACCAATGGAACTGAATAGAAAAGTCAGAAATAAAGCCACACACCTACATCCATTTAATCTTTGACAATGCTGATAAAAACAAGCAGCAGGGAAGGACTCCCTATTCAATAAACGGTGCTAGGATAACTGACTAGCCATGTGCTGAATTGATGCTGGACCCGTGCCTTTCACCATATACAAAATTAACTCAAAATGGATAAAAGGCTTAAATATAAGCCCTCAAAATATAAAAATCTTAGAAGACAACCTAGGAAATACTCTTTTCAACGTCAGCCTTGGCAAATAAGTTATGGCTAAGTCCCCAAAAGCAATTGCAGCCAAACCAAAAATAGACAAATGGGGCCTTATTTTACTAAACATCTTCTGCATAGCAAAAGAACTTATCAACAGAGTAAACTGACAACCTGCAGAATGGAATAAGATATCTGCAATCCATGCATCTGACAAAGGCTTACTATCCAGAATCTATAGAGAACTTAAAGAAATCAACAAGTAAAAAGCAAATAACCTCACTGAAAATGGACAAAACAGACACGTCTTAAAAGAAGACATAAAAGTGGCAACAATCATATGAAAAAATGTTCAACTGTACTAACCATCGGAGAATTGCAAATGAAAACCATAATGAGATACCATCTCACACCAGTCAAAATGGCAATTGTTACAAAGTCAAAAAACAATAGATGCCCATAAGGCTGCAGAGAAAAGGAATGCTTATACACTGCTGGTGAGAATGTAAATTAGTCCAGCCCCTGTGGAAAGCAGTTTGGAGATTTCTTAAAGAACCTAAAACAGAACCACCATTCAAACCAGCAATCCCATTACAAGGTATATACCCAAAGGAAAATAAATCATTCTACCAAAAAGACACATGCACTCGTATGCTCATTGCTGCACTATTCATAATAGAATAGACATGGAAATAACAGGTGCCCAACAACAGTGTATTGGATAAAGAAATTATGGTACATATATACCATGGAATACATTGTAGCCATAACAATAGTGAAATCAGGTCCTTTGCAGCAACGTGGTGGAGCAATCCTAAATGAATTAATGAAGCAACAGAAAACCAAATACCACATGTCTCACTTATCAGTGGGAGCTAAACATTGAGCATTCATTGGCATAAATATAGATACTATGAGAAAAAATAGATATTATGGACTACTGGGGCAAAAAGAGGTAGTGGGGGCATGGGTTGAAAAACTACCTATCAGGTACTATGCTCACTACCTGATTGACGAGATCCATACCCCAAACATCAGCAGATGCAATATCTCCATGTAATACACCTACATATGTACCCTCTGTATCTAAAATGAGTTTAAATTAAAAATAAATAATTCCAAATGATTGTTTTTAGGAATTTTATAATATCTTCTTGCTTTAAAATGTTGCAAAAATGATCAACTTATTTTTTGTTTTTTTAAGAACTTATTTCCATTCTTTAGAGGCAAGTAAATTGGTGTGAACTATTTACTCATATGACAATTTATTTTTGTGGAAAAACTAGTGACAGTTTAGTTAGTATGAGTCAGCAATATCTAAACCATTTTTTAAATATTCTACAGATGCAATTAGGATTACTAAAACGATGAGAGAAAAACTTTGCAGGCAATTTAATTGGACAATTGTGGAACATATCGCCTTGCCCACAATTTACCATCACACAAAAATAGCTGGTAGCATAAGAGTAAATCACAGCTGAAAGAGATGCAAGACACAGGTCCTCCCAGACAAAGAGCACATAGGAAAGCCCAAAGTTAAGTGTGGGGAGAAAAACAAGGACAAGAAATGAAGTTAAATTGTCTGGTGCCTGCAGCTATGACAAATATTAAACACAGTCCAACTACTAGCCAGATGAGCATAAATCCCCATAGTAAAGACCTATTTATCTCACTTCCTATTACCTAATTCATTGTATCTGGCTTTAAACAAAAAGATTGCCAGGTATGTCAAAATGCAAGGAAAAAAAAAAAAACACTCTGAGAAAAAGGCAATCATCAGAACCAGACTCATGATATCACATACATGTTGGAATTATATGATAGGAATTTTAAAATAACTATGATTAACATGTTAAGAACCCTAATAGCAAGAGTAAACAGCATGGAAGAACAGATACGTAATGTAAGCAGAGAGATAAAAACTCTAAGGAATAATCAAAGGGAAACTTTAAAATTAAAAACCACAGTAACTGAAATGAAGAATACATTCGGTGAGCTTATCAGTAGACTTGAAATGACTGAAGAAAGAATCAGTAAATTTGAAGATAGGTCAATAAAAACTTTTCAAATTATAATGCAAAAAGAAAAAAAATGTTAAAACAAACAAACAAATGAGGACCAAACATCAAAGGACTGTGGGACAATATATAAAAGTGTAACATATACTTAATTGAAATACTTAAGACCTTTCCAAAATTAGTGACAGACACATCACAGGTCCAGAAAGTTCAGATAAAGTGAAGCGTAATAAATACCAAACACATAGATTTTGTCATGCCATATTTAAACAGCAGGAAACCAAACACAAAGAAAAAAATCTAAAAAGAATGTAGAGGGGAAAAACACTAATTTATAGAGGAATAAGAATTACCATAGACTTCTCATCAGAGACCATGACAGCAAAAAGAGAGTGGAAATGAAGTTTTGAAAACAAAGTAAAATAAATACATCAACCTAGAATTTATCTAGCAAAATTATCCATCAAAAGTGAAGGGTAAACAAAGAAAAAAAAACCTATACGACCAGCAGACTTGCCAAAAAATGGTTAAAAAAAAAAAGTTCTTCAGAAAGAAAGAAAATGAAAATGATAAAGGTCAGAAATTTGGATTTTACATAAAGAAAAGAAAGCATTGAAGAAGGAATATATGAAGGTAAATTACAATCTTTTTTTCTAATTTTTAATTGATGTAAAAGATAGTTTTTAAAGCAATAATTGTAACAATGTATTGGGTGATTATGAATGGGCAAAATGAGTGACAGCAATATCGGGGGAAAGCGGGGAGAAACTGGGAATAATTTCTTATAAAGTACTTGCACTACATGTTAATCACTATAGTGTTATTTGAAGGTGGACAAAACAGATAAAAATGTAAATTGTAAATTCTAGGACAACCAATACATTTTTTAAAGAAATATAATTTGTATGCTAAGATAGAAGATAAAGTGAAATCATGTAAAATGCTCAATTAAATAAAGAAAAATCAGAAGGTAGGGAAAGAAATAAGCCAATAAATTTTAAAAAGACTTTGAGATATCATAAATATTAGTCCACATTAATAATCACTTAATGTATAAATGGTTTAAATAAACTAATTGAAAGAAAAATTTGGTCAGTGTAGATTAAAAACAATGTTTCCAAACCATATATTGTCTGCAAAAACCTACTTTATATATAAATTTACTAATAATTTAAAAGCAAAGAGTTGGAGAAAGATACATCATAGTAACACTAATTTTAAAAAGCTGGGGTAGGATGGGTGTGTTGGCTCCCGCCTGTAATTCCAGCACTTTGGGAGGCTGAGGCAGGCAGATCACCTGAGTCAGGAGTTTGAGACTAGCCTGGCCAACATGGCAAAACCCCATCTCTACTAAAAATACAAAAATTAGCCAGGCGTGGTGACAAGGGCCTGTAATCCCAGCTACTTGGGAGGATGAGGCAGGGAGAATTGCTTGAACCCGGGAGGCAGAGGTTGCAGTGAGCTGAGATTGCACCACTGCCCTCCAGCCTGAGTGACAGAGCAAGACACCCTCAAACAAACAAACAAACAAACAAAAAGCTGGGGTAGCAATAGGTACATTTAGACAAAAAGGACTTCAGAACAAAGAAAAGCTTCAGAAGTAAACAAAAGTATTCCATAATGATAAATAATCAATTCTTGAAGAAAGCATAATAATCATAAATGCATATGTAACTCACAAAAGAATGTGAAAATACATGCAGAAAATGCTGATACAACTGATTGGAGAAATAGACAAATCCATTCCTATTTGAGGACATCAGTACCTCTTTTAGTATTTGCTAGATCAAGCAGGTGGAAAATCAGTAAAGTCATAGATGACCAGAATAGCACAATCCATCAATTTGTTCTAATTGACATGTAGAGAGTATCCCATTTAGCAACAGCAGAAGACACATTTTTCTCAAGGCTACATGGAACATTCACCCATGTAAACCACATCTAATATCATGCTCAATGATAAGAGCACAAATGTGCACAGATTGGAGGGAAGAAGTAAACTTTTTTATTTGCAAATGACATAATTGCCAGAACAAAACTCCCCAAAGAATGTAAATAACAACAGCAGCAGCAACAACAAAATTCAGTTCCTGGAACTAATAAGCAAGTATAGCCAAGTCACAAGATACAATATCAATATTAATCTCAATTACTTTCCTTTATAAGAACAATGAATCATTGACGTTTGAAATTAAAGCTATACTATTTACAATACCACCAAATTAATGGAGTACTTAAGTATAAAATCACATACAGAATTTGTATGCAGAAAATTACAAAATACTGATAAAAAAAGTGTCTAAACAAATGGAGAGATATTTTATGTTCTTAGATTGGAAGACTCAATATTCTTAAAACACAATTTCCTCCCAATTTGATCTATTTATTTGATAATCACAATCACAATCTGAGCAAGTTATTTTATATAAACAAACAAATTCCAAACTAATATTAAAATGGAAGTGAGCCAACGAAATGCTAAAAAAAAAAACTGCAGGACTCACAGTATCCAATTTTAAGGCTAATTATGAAGCCACATTAATCAAGAGAATTTAAAAGGATGGCAGATGTTAAGGGCCAGACTTTCTCACTGTTGGATTGGAAGATTATGGACCAGCAAGGGGATAAGTCTAAAATGATTCATGTGGTATTAGATTTAAGTTGAAAACATCAGTATAAACTCATGTTTAGCTTATCAGTATATACTTCCCCTGTCAGCTGAAAAGGCTTAGAAGTACTGACACTTCAGTCATAATGAATATAACTAGCACACAAATCTCGGATTCTAATACCACACTCCAATAAAAGACAGTGGGCTCCATAGAGAAATACTTGATTCTAGGATTGAGTCAGAAGATAAACAAGATGTATTCAGAGCATTTTGTAGTGCTAAAAACAAAACAAACAAACCTTCGATGATGGTACTATGTCAAAGGGATAAAGTAGCTAAACAAAAGGATACCCATGACCAAAGCTAAAACAATTTGAACAACAAAATGGATAAACTTGTATTAAATAATTATCTAAAATATAAAATAAAATTGTATAAGTCCATACAGACATAAATAAATGATTGAATAAATAAATAAGAGTAATAGATAATTCTCTCATCTAGAAGAATTCCAAATAATTCATATAGCTAATCTCTACTCAAGAAGGTGCAACATACTTCTTCATTCCTTATATATGGGCTGTACATAGTGACCACCTTCCAAAGTACAGCATGGAAGATGGGGAGTAACTTTACAATGAAGAAATCTGACAACACTACCATAGCCAGGTGTTCAAAGATAATATTGACAGGGATAAGCCATGTTCATAGCTTGTAGGATTATTGATATGTTGTGATGAGAATGGTGTTTTACTTCTGTGGATTTTGTCCCCCAAAAAATATAATTTCAGTCTAATTATGAGATGAAAAAAAAAGAAACTGGCATGGCATGTGAGGAGTCATCACAGTGAAATGTAGTGTGATATACTGATTGAGATCCTTGAATAGAAAAAGGACATTTGGTAAAAACTACAGAAATAAAGTATGAACTTAAGTAATAATAATATAACAATATTGATTCATTAATTGTGACAAATTAAAACTTATATTAATGTAGGATGTTAGCAATAGGGAAACCTGTGTGGAGGGTATATAGGAATTCTCTGTACTCTCTTCCTAACTTATCTGTAAATCTAATACTATTCTAAACTTGAACAGTGAACTAAAAAATAAAAATAAAAAAGCTGAGGTAGCATATTATGAAGCCTATAGCTTCTATTTTAAATTTTAACTTTCCATATTGATGTTATTTATTGAGATTTCACTCAAATCTTCAATTTGCAAAAGGCAGGCATTCTACAGCCAAATAAAAGGTAAATGGCATAATTCATAATATTGTAATAAATATTACATGTATGGACTGGGTGTAATCATTTAATTTATCTCTACACCTTTTAAATGCTCAACACATTAAGAGAATAGTTAAATAGCCAGAAACGTAGTGACAGCTGCATGAAAAGCAGTATAAAGAGAACTTTATTGTGTGGGAGTCTAAATCTCATTGTAGGTCTCTAAGAAATTGCTTTATAAATCTGGGTGCTCCTGTATTGGGTGCATACATATTTAGGATAGTTAACTCTTCTTGTTGAATTGAGCCCTTTAGCATTATGTAATGCCGTTCTTTGTCTTTTTTGATCTTTGTTGGTTTAAAGTCTGTTTTGTCCAAAACTAGGATTGCAACCCTTGCTCTTTTCTGTTTTCCATTTGCTTGATAAATTTTTCTCCATCCCTTTATTTTGAGCCTATGTGTGTCTTTGCACATCAGATGGGTCTCTTGGATACAACATACTGATGGGTCTTGGCTCTTTACTCAGCTTGCCATTCTCTGTCTTTTAATTGGAGCATTTAGCCCAATTACATTTACAGTTAATATTTTAATATGTGAACTTGATCCTGTCATGATGCTAGCTGGTTATTTTGCAGACTTGTTTATGTAGCTGCTTCATCGTGTCACTGGTCTGGGTACTTCAGTGTGTTTTTGTAGTGGCTGGTAACAGTTTTTTCTTTCCATATTTAGTGCTTCCTGCAGGATCTCCTGCAAGGCAGGCCTGGTGGTGGTGAATTCCCTCAGCATTTGCTTGTCTGAAAAGGATCTTATTTCTCCTTCACTTACGAAGCTTAGTTTGGCTGGATATAAAATTTTGGGTTGGAAATTCTTTTCTTTAAGAATGTTGAATTTTGGACCCCAATCTCTTTTAACTTGTAGCATTTCCACTGAGAGATCTGCTGTTAGCCTGATGGGCTTCATTTTGTAGGTGGTCTGGCCTTTTACTCTGGCTGCCCTTAACATTTTTGCAATATATCCATTTGACAAATGTGTAATATCCAGAGTCTACAACAAACTTAAACAAATTTACAAGAAAAAAACAAACAACCCCACTAAGAAGTGGGCAAAGACATGAACAGACCCTTCTCAAAAGAAGACATTTATGTGGCCAACAAACATATGAAAAAAAGCCCAACAACACTGATCATTAGAGAAATGCAAATAAAAACCACAAGAGATACAATCGAAAACCAGTAAGAATGGCAATTATTAAGAAGTCAAGAAACAACAGATGCTGGTGAGGTTGTGGGGAAAAAGGAATGCTTTTACATGGTTGTTGGAAATGTTAATTAGTTCAACCATTGTGGAAGACAGTGAGGCAATTCCTCAAAGATCTAGAAGCAGAAATACCATTTGGCCAGCAACCCCATTACTGGGTATATACCCAGAGGAATATAAATCATTCTATTATAAAGATATATGCTCATGTATGTTCATTGCAGTGCTATTCACAATAGCAAAGACATAGAATCAACCCAAATGCCCACCAATGATAGACTGGATAAAGAAAAGATGGTGCATATACACTATGGAATTCTATGCAGCCATAAAACGGAACAAGATCAAGTCCTTTGCAGGGTCATGAATGGAGTTGGAAGCCGTTACCCTCAGCAAACTAATGCAGGAACAGAAAACCAAACACCTCATGTTCTCACTAATAAGTGGGAGCTGAATGATGAGAACACATTGACACATGGTGGGAAACAACACACACTGGGGCCTGTCTTGGGACAGGGGGAGGGAGAGCATCAGGAAGAATAGCTAATGGATTATGAGCTTAATACCTAGGTGTTACCTATGTAACAAACTTGCACATCCTGCACATGTACCCCAGAACTTAAAAGTTGAAGGAAAAAAATAGAACTTTATTAGTCTACTAAGAGGATACTAGCTGAAATGATTGACTGACTAGTAACTCCTCAGTTCTCAAAGCTAAGAAATAATCACATCAAGAATAAATGAAAAATTATGAGCACCAACTTGACAAATCTAGATATGCCCCAAACAATACTTTGTCAACTCTGACTTCCCAACAAATATAAACACTATTTCTGTACTCTGAAAATTCTGTCAAAAAATGGAATGTCTTATCCCAACAGTGCAGTAGGACTTCTCTTCCTTTGTAGTAGCTTCTCCATTTATGTGATGCTGTGATGATTAGGTACAATTACAATGACTGATTGAACATCTGTCTCTCTCTCTCTCTCCACACTTCCACCATGCCCTCTTGCTAGTCTTCTTACTAGAAATGTTCTCATATTTCACTACTGTGTAGTAGTAGAGCTGCCTTGTTTTTTATGGGCAAGCCACTTAATGAGAAAATAAAATTCTACAAAAACAAATGCTACTCACTGGGCCACAAATCTACTTCCAAAGAAAAGCTATCATGTGGAACCAAATGGAAAAAGCAGCCCCTGAAGAAGTTTTAAAATGCATAATAGTTTTAATCTCACTTGATAATATTTATGAAGATAGTATTTATGAAGAATACTGATGAACTTCTTCCACTGAAAAAGTGTCTTTCCTTCAATTGGGATTTGAGGCTGTACACTTTCCTGCCTTTTCCCTTGAATTAGGTTAGCTTTTAACCATATTTGAATGGAAAAGAAGCATAAAATATCTTTTAAAATTCAATTTAGAAAAATTAATCCTTTCTCCCATGTGAGCTCTGTAAAGATAGCAGAATATCCAATCAGGAAGTGAATATACAAGATGACCCTGACTTTCAAGCAAAACCTTATTAAAATGGAAAAGTTACACTTACTTATGATATTATCATGTTTTTATCATGGGAACCAAATTGCAAATATATGAACTCTGTGCAAACGTAACAGTTTCCCTTTACATGACTTTTACTGAGAATTTTTTATGTGCCTTATTGACCTTAAATATAGTAAGATATATATTTCCACAGATTGAATTCTTTTGAATCAGCTCAAACCAATACTTGGCAGCAATGCATATACAGATTACTCAATTTGGAATTTTTACCTTTTTAAAAATTAGCGCTTTTCTTTAAATCACATCTCATTGCACTTGGAAACGTCTGTGACAAACAGAGAGGAGGACGAGCTATCAAAGCAGAGTGTGGTATTTTCAAACCGATGAAGCCTGCCTCTTGCAGAGTCTCAGCAAGCAGTGAGGTGGAAATTCACACAGAGACCTAGATAAGGTTCCTGGCCTATATGCAACAACTAGACTTTCATTCTCTATTTATATTTGAAATGTCTTCAAGATGCATGAAATAACATTGAGGAGTACATAACAAAAAGTCAAAGGATTTTGATAATGACTTTGGGACTGAATAGAATGGCCTATGAAGAGTCAGAGCAAAAGCATATTTTTGACATCACATTTACATGTAAAACAACATTTTGAAACTAGATTTTTTATTCTCCTTATAAAGTAGATATTGCACATCACAATCTGTCAAAAAATAAAACTACCTATCTTATTTTTGGAAGAAATTTTCATCCTAAAGAATCATTTCATCAGTGGTGTTCATTAATTCACAACTGCTAAGCACCTGTGCATGCATGCATTGGCCCATGAAGATAAGCAACTAGAAATTTTGGTCCCCAGGTTGTGGAGATTCTATGCATATATATATATATATATATATATATATGCATATATATATATATGGTCCCCAGGTTGTGGAGATTCTATGCATATATATGGAGAGAGATATATTATACATACATATTTTCATATATACATTTTATGTATGTATGTTATATACATTATGCATCTTACCATATAAACCAAAATGAGTAGTGACACTGGTGCATTTAAACTGATCATTATTCCCTAAGTGCTTACCCTTATGGAAACCAACTTTGGAGGTTAGAATATTCTTTTTGGAGTATCCTTTCAGAAAGCTGGAAGCCACATCCAAGCTCCATCATTCATTACCTAGGAAACCAGAGGAAATTCATGTAACCACTGTCCTTTATCTCCATGTCAACGACCTGAGAGATGTGTACAGCACATGGTAAAAGCTTCATAAATGTTAGTAATTATTATGCTTATATTTCCATAAGCCGAAATGCTCTTTTCTCCCTTTCCCATCTGTTTTTACCCTCTTAGTCCTTCAAGGCTCACCTCAAATACAGAAACAATAATCACAATAGCAACTAGAAATTTCCCTTACTTCTCCAACTCTACGTTACACAAAACTATTTGTATATCACTGCTCTCATGGAACACCTTGTTGGAAACACCATATAGTGGTTATAAATTGGTGAGGAGTTTGGAAAATTTGGAGTAAATCAAGCCCTGGAAAGCTTTTTCATGTGAATAACTCCTAATTTTGATAGATCTGCAAACGAGCATTGGGGAAGAAAAAATTGGGGCATTGGATGCTTTGATAAATATCCCCAGGAGTACATATAAGACCTCCTTCTCCCAGACTTCCTACAAATCTACTAATGTATTTCATTATATTAGAATACAATGTATTTCACTGTATTAGAATACCACACAATGACTTATCAATTTCCAATTTTTACCTCTTACCACAGAGTCTAACACATTATAAGTATGTTGACTGACTAAATGAAAAATAGCTTTTGTTCTTCTCTGTGTTAAACAGTTCTAACTTAAAGAAAATGGAAGTTGTCTATTGTGGACTTCAAATTGGTTGACTAGAAGCATTTCATGCTCACCTCCTCCACTTAAAAGATCCAAAATAGTGTGTAATCATACTTCAAATACATTATCCAGGAGATAACACTGGAATTCAACTGAAAAATTACAGGAAACAACAAAAGCAAGGGAAAAAAAAAAAGAGCCTGCTTGGCTGGTATGAGCTGGAAGCCAGGAGGAACTGCTCAATGTAGGGAAAGAATAAATGAGAGATTCCCAGCATCTCACATCCCCAGCATGGAATCATGAAATCCTGGCAACAGCAGAGCCCCTCAACCCTTTCAAGACCTGAAACTAACATAAGGAGGTGCCAGGAGACAATGAGATGGAACCGCTTTAGGGAGAGAACTTGCACTTGTTCCCGCACCCTTTCTGAGTCATAGGTGGCTACAGCAAAACACCATCTTCAATCCCAGACTTTACTAGACTGCATATTGTCCTTGGGCTCAGCAGCCCTTACACTGAAGTGCTAGGAAAACTTGGGCAGTTGCTGTTGGGACTGGGCCATGACTTGGGAATAGGCTGCTGCAGCCAAGACTGAGAAGCCAGTGAGGCGTGGACTTCAGCTACTGGTGTTGAGAAGCAAGTGCTGCCAGGACTGAGAAGGGGACACAAGTGGGACATGAGTTACCACTGGGACTTATGGTGGGGCTCCTGTAGCTGGGCCTGAGGTGTGAGCTAGGTGTGGGCTACCACTACCAGAGTTCAGAGATGAGACCCACTGTGACTAGGGCATGAGAGGGACATGTGTTCCCCACCAGCTAGCTTAGACTGTGGCCACTGAGTCTGGCCTCACCTTCCTCAGTGGGGCTAACACCACTGCTCACGCAGCATTCCACCTGGGTGCTGAGGATCACCCTCAACCCACCAACCTTGGCTAGTGGCTGTTCTCACATTTGGGAGGCTTGAGCACAAGCCTGCCAAACCCAGCTTTGCCCCCATCTCTAAGACAGAGCACATGGTTCAAGGTCCTAGAGATTGCCCAAAGCAATTCACCACCCTGGGCACCTGAGCACTCCTCTTGGGGGCCTAATGTTCAGCTTAAACTGCTGGCCCTTACCACCTTATCTGGCACCTACCTACAAGCACTACCTGAGGGCCCCGAGACTGGCCTACCCAGCCCATTGCAGCCACTATTAACATCAGTGTACATGATTTGGGACTCAAGAATCATCCTGCTAATGCTACTGGCATTGCCTATACAAACAAGCTGTCCAGGCACCCAGTAAATTGAAAACCTGCCTGGTCCATCTCTGCAACTATCAGCATTCAAGCTAGCCATGTGGAGGCCCAAGAATTGGCCCTCCAGTAACCACTACCACTGGTGCCAGTGTATGCCACCCTAAGGCATAAGGATCAGAATGCTCAGCCCACTGCTGCCATCACTAGGGCCTGAAGACTGGCTACCTGACATCCCTATCCCCAGTATGACTTTACTACAACCTCCACTAATAACTGCACCCTAACCCACTAAGGAAATCACTGGCATCTCTAATGCTGTTTACAGTGAAATAAATCATACAGACACTACACTATTGCATGTATACAGAATCAAATCCAAAGTGCCCTACCCAATCAACACCACAGATACATATTTGGGAAAAAGTCATCCTCTACAAAAGTCCATTCAAGAATATGAAAACATGGCTATTACACCAGATACACAGATATCAACATAAGGACACAGGAAAAATGCAAAAGCAAGAACATTTGACACCTGCAGAGGAACACAATGATTTTCCAGCAATAGATTTTTAATCAAACAGAAATTCTCAAAATCTCAGATAAAGAATTCAAAATATTAATTTTAAAGAAACTCAGTGAGATACAAGATAATTCTGAAAAATAATACACATAAATCAGGAAATCAATTCAGTATATAAATGAGAAATTTTCCAAAGAGATAGATATTTTTAAAAAGAAACAAATAGAAACTCAGAAACTGAGGAATTCAATGAAAGAAATACAAAATGCATTAGAAAGTTTCAACAATAGACCAGACCAAGCAGAAGAAAGAATCATAGAAAATGAAGACTGGTCTTTTGAAATAATTCAGTCAGACAAAAATAAAGAAAAAACAATAAAAAAGAATGAGCAAAGCCTCCATGATGTTTGGGACAACAAAAAGTCACCAAATATTAAATTCTTTGTAACCCTGAGAGCAAATAGAGAATTAAAGAATTAGAAAACCTATTTAACAAAATAATAGATGAATGCTTGCTAGGCCTACGAAGAGATTTAGACATCCAGAGACAGGAGACTCAGTGATCTTCAAGCACATACAATTCAAAAGGTCTTCTTCCTGGCACATTATAGCTAGATGTCTAAACTCAAAGAGCAAATCCTAAAAGCAGCAAGAGAAAAGTTTTTAGTCACCTATAAAGGAATCCCCATCAGATTTCATAGCAGAAACCTTACAGGGCAGAAGAAAATTGGATACTACATTCAAAGAACAGAAAGAAAATCATGACAGACAAGAATATTATTCAGCAAAATTATCCTTTATAAATAAACAGGAGATAAAGTATTTCCCAGAGAAGCAAATGTTGAGGGAATTTGTTACCACTAAACTGATTCTGCAAGAAATGCTCAAAGGAGTCCTATGCCTGGAAGCAAAGGATGATATTTACCATTATGAAAACACAGAAAAGTATAAAACTCCTGGTTAAGCAATCACACAAAGGAGGAAGAGAAAAGACTCAAGTGGTATCACTACAGAAATCCACCAAACCACAATGACAAATACTAAGATAAAAAGAAAGAAACAGAAAATATGTAAAGCAGCTAGAAAACAATTAGCAATGTGACAGAAACAAAGCCTTATATATATCAATGTTAACCTTAGACAAAATGGATTAAATTCTCTATATAAAAGATATACAAAAGTTTAGTGAATTTAAAAAATTGATCTAACTATCTGCTGCTTACAAGGAGTTCACCTTATCAGAAAAACTTATATAGACTGCTAGCAAAGGCATGGAAAGATGTTCCATGAAAAGAAACCAAAAGTGAAAAGAAGTAGCTTTATTTATATTAGATGAAACAAACTTTAAGTCAAAAACATTTTTAAAAAGACAAAGCATATCCTTTTGCTGAATTGATGCCTTGTATGTGTCTCATTATAATGCTAAAGGCATCAATCCAGGAAAAGGATAAAACAATTCTAAATATATATGCAGCCAACACTAGAGGAACCGGAATTATAAAACAAATATTACTAGATCTAAAAAGAGAGGTGCACTACAATACAATAATAGTGGGGGGCTTCAACACCCCACTCCCGGCATTAAACAGAACATCTAAGCAAAAAATAAACAAAAACACTTGAGATTTAAACTGGACTTTAGACCAAATGGACCTAACTAACATTTACAGAACATTTTTTCAACAGCTACAGAATTCACATTTTTCTAATCAGTGTATGGAACATTCTTTAGGATACACTATATGTTAGAAGAAGCCTCAACAAATCTAAAAAAAAAAAAACACACACACACACATAATATCACACCAACTATCTTTGTAGAGTGCAAAATAAAAGTAGAAATCAATACAAAGAGGAACTTTGGAAACTACAAACACATACAAATTAAACAACATTCTCCTGAATCACTATTGTGTTAATGAAGAAATTAAGATGGAAGTTTTAAAAATTTCTTGAAACGAATGAAAGTGGCAACACAACATGCCAAAACCTGTGAGATACCATAAAAACAGTTTGTAGGAATAAATGCCTACATCAAAAAAGTAGAAAGATAACAATCTAACAATGATCTTGAAGGAACTAGAAAATCAAGAACAAACCAAACCCCAAATAGCAGATGAAAAGAAATAAGTACAGAGCAGTACTAAATGAAACAGAATTTTAAAAAAAATGCACAGGGCCAACAAAATGAAAACTGGTTCATTATAACTTCAACAAAAAGTTGCAGATTTTGTCAAACATGTGGAGGAAAATAAACTCTTATATACAGTATGTTATTGGTGTGGATATAAATTAGCACAGCCATTATTGAAAACTTGTGATTTCTCTAAAAACTGAGTTACCATTTGATTTAGAAATCCCAGTACTAGGTGTCTACCCAAAGGAAAAGAAATCAGTGTATCAAAGGGATATTTGCATTCACAAGCTTATTGCAGCTTTAATGACAGTAGAAAATATGTGAATTCAACCCATGTCCATCAATGGATGAGTGGATAAAAAATATATATATATTCCATTGTGAAATTAAATATATATGACTTCTATATAATGAAATATATTTATGTATAAATGCATTTATAAATATATATTTATATATTTATGTAAGTATAATATATACTTATAAATATGAATATGTACATATATTATTACACATATGTGTATATATATATCACTTACATATATATTTCATTATTTTTTATGGTCATGTACTATTGCATTGTGTATGGATTGCAGAAACATGGATAGAGGAAATCATTATGTTAAGTGAAATAAGCTAGGCACCAAAAGACAAATATAACATGTTTTCTCACTTATATGTGGGAGTGAACACATTTGATCATGTAGAGATAAAGAGTGGGAATACAGAGACTGGGAAGGGTGAGTGGGGGATATAGGGAAGGCTTAAGAGAAGTGTGTTAAAGGGTATGAGCATACAGTTAGAAAGAAGGAGCAAATTAAATGTTTTACAGTTGAGTAGGGTGACTACAGTTAACAAAAATGTATTGTACTCAGGCGATGGAAACTCTAAATAACTGACTTGTTTACTATGCACTAGATATGTGTAATAAAACTTCACATGTACCCTATAATTTTGTACAATTAAAAAAATCAAAATAAGAAAACAAAATGGATTTGCATGAGGTAGGTAAGTGGAGCTTACCATTTTAGATTTAGGAACTGTTATCACCATCAGCCTTACTCAACACTGAATAGTCTTATTTATCATAAGAAAATATATAGATATGTAAAGATATTGATACAGAAATAATGCTGCACATTGAAACATTCAATTTTGTGATGGCTTGCCTGAAATTTTATGAAAATGTTATCAGGAAATAAAACAGTTTAAGAATGCATACCATCATTTTTAAATTATTATATTAGCCCAATGATTCAATATATTTTAACCCCGATATCTCCTTTGCAATGTTTTATATGTTTAAAAATTCCCATGAAGATGGCATGTAATATCTACTGGATAATTTGATAACTGGATTTTCACAGTGTGAAGAAAATATGACAAACTGCTGAATTCCAAGTTGATTCGAAAAACAGGTTTTGGTTTAAATGGTGTCCACTATTTGGTTCAAGAATAACAGTTAAAAGAAAGAGGAGGTGCTGGTCGCGGTGGCTCACGCCTGTAATCCTAGAACATTGCAGGGCCGAGGCAGGCAATCACCTGAGGTCAGGAATTCAAGACCAGCCTGACCAACACGGAGAATCCCTGTCTCTACTAAAAATAAAAAAATAAAAAAATAAAAAATTAGCTGGGCATGGTGGCACATGCCTGTAATCCCAGCTACTCAGAAGGCTGAGGTAGGAGAATCACTTGAACCCAGGAGGCGGAGGTTGCAGTGAGCTGAGATCATGCCATTGCACTCAAGCCTGGGGAACAAGAGTGAAACTCTGTCTCAAAAAAAAAAAAAAAAAAAAAGAAGAGATAAGAAATTTGGAAGATGGCAGGGAGCAGTAGGAAGGGTGAGAAGGAAAGGAAAGTTTGCTTTTATTCCATCTACATTGAATCTGTTTACTTGTGTTGTGTCCAAAACATGAAACAGGTTTTCAGAAAGTGTTCAGATTTAAAATCACTAATGTTAACAAGAAGTTCAAACCAAGTGTTTTTACTAATCTGTATTTTGATCAATTCATACCAAGACAGCCATTATAACAAGATCACTAGCAGTCACATTTTTAATTAAAGAGAAAGCACATGTTTTGAGATTCATGTAAAACATGAACTTGTTTTGTTGAATACATTAGAGAGTAAATTTGGCTCAGGCTGAAAATTAAAGCATGTTTCTAAATGTAAGGCACACCAAGAGGCTGTTGTCTGATATTAGTAATTAAATTCCTCATGGAAACACTTTCATCATCTGTACAATTAGGATACTTTCATTTGCAAGTGTTAGAAACCCAACTCCAACTTAAGAAATGGAATTTAATGACTTATGTAATTGAGAAATCCCACAGGTGATGGTGGTTTAAGGCACAGCTGTTATTAGGCACTTAAAGATATTTTTCCCCTTCCTCTCCCTTTATTTCCCTTTCTTTCTCTCTCTTTCCTCCTTTTTTCTTTTCTTCTTCCCCTCCTCCCCTCCCCTCCCCTTTCCAGCTCTCCTCTCCTCTCCTCTCTCTTCCCCTGTTCTCCCTTCCTGTCCCTCCCCTCCCCTCCTCTCCCATCCCTTCCCCTCGTCTCCCCTCCTCTGCTTTCCTCTCTTCTCCGCTCCTCCCCTCTCCTCTCCTCTCTCTTCTTTCAATCTGTCCATTGCTCTTCCCATCTCAACTTTATTTTATTCCTCTGTGTCTGCTTTATTCTTAGGCAAGCACCCTCTATGTAGTGAAAAAGTTGGCCATCAAGAATATAGAACTTAATTCTAAAAGCTAAGCAATCTTAATAAGAAAGAGAACTGCTTTCGATAGCCCTGGCAAAAGTCTCATAGGAAATGCTGGCTTGCATGGCTGGGCCACTTAATCATCTCCGAACCAATCAAGGAAGTGTTAAATTTGTGGTATTCTGACTGGCCAAGGGTAGGGTGCATAACCCCATATGATGCTAGGAGAAAAGAGAATCAACTCATTTCAAACTTTGGGTCTGTTTAGGTACAAGTAAGTAGTGGTACATGATAGCAGTGCTTCTGAAACTTTTATGTGTATTGATTCAAATTAATATGCATTTGTTAAAAATGCATTTTTTTATTAAAGTTTTAGGGTACATGTGCACAATGTGCAGGTTAGTTACATATGTATACATGTGTCATGTTGGTGTGCTGAACCCATTAACTTGTCATTTAACATTAGGTATATCTCCTAATGCTATCCCTCCCCACTCCCCCCACCCCACAACAGGCCCCAGTGTGTGCTGTTCCCCTTCCTGTGTCCATGTGTTCTCATTGTTCAATTCCCACCTATGAGGGAGAACATGCGGTGTTTGGTTTTTTGTTCTTGCAATAGTTTGCTGAGAATGATGGTTTCCAGCTTCATCCATGTCCCTACAAAGGACATGAACTCATCATTTTTTATGGCTGCATAGTATTCCATGGTGTATATGTGCCACATTTTCTTAATCCAGTCTATCATTGTTGGACTTTTGAGTTGGTTCCAAGTCTTTGCTATTGTGAATAGTGCCACAATAAACATACATGTGCATGTGTCTTTATAGCAGCATGATTTATAATCCTTTCGGTATATACCCAGTAATGGGATTGGGTCAAATAGTATTTCTACTTCCAGATCCTGAGGAATTGCCACACTGACTTCCAAAATGCTTGAACTAGTTTACAGTCCCACCAACAGTATAAAAGAGTTCCTATTTCTCCACATCCTCTGCAGCACCTGTTGTTCCCTGACTTTTTAATGATAGCCATTCTAACAGGTGTGAGATCGTATCTCATTGTGGTTTTGATTTGCATTTCTCTGATGGCCAGTGATGATGAGCATTTTTTCATGTCTCTTTTGGCTACATAAATGCATTATTATTGTGTGGGAGTCTAATCTCTTTATAGGTCTCTAAGGACTTGCTTCCCAAATCTGGGTGCTCCTGTATTGGGTGCATATATATTTATGATAGTTAGCTCTTCTTGTTGAATTGTTCCCTTTACCATTATGTAATGGCCTTCTTTGTCTCTTTTGATCTTTGTTGGTTTAAAGTCTGTTTTATCAGAGACTAGGATTGCAACCCCTGCCTTTTTTTTGTTTTCCATTTGCTTGGTAGGTCTTCCTCCATCCCTTTATTTTGAGCCTATGTGTGTCTCTGCACTTGAGATGGGTTTCCTGAATACAGCACACTGATGGGTCTTGACTCTTTATCCCATTTGCCAGTCTGTGTCTTTTAGTTGGAGCATTCAGCCCATTTACATTTAAGGTTAATATTGTTATGTGTGAATTTGATCCTGTCATTATGATGTTAGCTGGTTATTTTGCTTGTTAGTTGAGGCAGTTTCTTCCTAGCCTCAATGGTCTTTACAATTTGGCATGTTTTTGCCATGCCTGGTACCAGTTGTTCCTTTCCATGTTTAGTGCTTCCTTCAGGAGCTCTTTTAAGGCAGGCCTGGTGGTGACAAAATCTCTCAGCATTTGCTTGTCTGCAAAGGATTTTATTTCTCCTTCACTTATGAAGCTTAGTTTGGCTGGATATGAAATTCTGGGTTGAAAATTCTTTTCTTTAAGAATGTTGAATATTGGCCCCCACTCTCTTCTGGCTTGTAGAGTTTCTGCCAAGAGATCAGCTGTTAGGCTGATGGGCTTCCATTTTTGGGTAACCTGGCATTTCTCTCTGGCTGCCCTTAACATTTTTTCCTTCATTTCAACTTTGGTGAATCTGACAATTATGTGACTTGGAGTTGCTCTTCTTGAGGAGTATCTTTGTGGCATTCTCTGTATTTCCTGCATTTGAATGTTGGCCTGCCTTGCTAGGTTGGGGAAGTTCTCCTGGATAATATCCTGCATAGTGTTTTCCAACTTGGTTCCATTCTCCCCGTCACTTTCAGGTACACTAATCAGACATAGATTTGGTCTTTTCACATAGTCCCATATTCCTTGGAGGCTTTGTTCATTTCTTTTTATTCTTTTTTCTCTAAACTTCTCTTCTCACTTCATTTCATTCATTTGATCTTCCATCACTGATACCCTTTCTTCCAGTTGATCGATTCGACTACTGAGGCTTATGCATTCATCACGTAGTTCTCCTGCCATGGTTTTCCGCTCCATCAGCTCCTTTAAAGACTTCTCTGCATTGGTTAGTCTAGTTAGCCATTCATCTAATTTTTTTTTCAAGGTTTTTAACTTCTTTGCCGTGGGTTCGAACTTCCTCCTTTAGCTCAGAATAGTTTGATCATCTGAAGCCTTCTTCTCTCAACTTGTCAAAGTCATTCTCCGTCCAGCTTTGTTCCATTGCTGGTGAGGAGCCGCGTTCCTTTGGAGGAGGAGAGGCACTCTGATTTTTAGAGTTTCCAGTTTTTCTGCTCTGTTTTTTCCCCATCTTTGTGGTTTTATCCACCTTTGGTCTTTGATGATGGTGACGTACAGATGGGGTTTTGGTGTGGATGTCCTTTCTGTTTGTTAGTTTCCTTCTAACAGTCAGGACCCTCAGCTGCAGGTCTGTTGGAGTTTGCTGGAGGTCCACTCCAGACCCTGTTTGCCGGGGTATCAGCAGTGGAGGCTGCAGAACAGCAGATATTGGTGAACAGCAAATATTGCTGCTTTCCTCTGGAAGTTTTGTCTCAGAGGAGTACCTGGCCATGTGAGGTGTCAGTCTGCCCCTAATGGGGGGTGCCTCCCAGTTAGGCTACTTGGGGGTCAGGGACTCACTTGAGGAGGCAGTCTGTCCGTTGTCAGATCTCCAGCTGTGTGCTGGGAGAACCACTACTCTCTTCAAAGCTGTCAGACGGGGACATTTAAGTCTGCAGAGGATTCTGCTGCCTTTTGTTTGGCTATGCCCTGCCCCCAGAGTGGAGTCTACAGAGGCAGGCAGGCCTCCTTGAGCTGCGGTGGGCTCCACCCAGTTCGAGCTTCCCAGCCACTTTATTTACCTACTCAAGCCTCAGCAATGGCAGGCGCCCCTCCCCCAGCCTCGCTGCCGCCTTGCAGTTTGATCTCAGACTGCTGTGCTAGCAATGAGCGAGGCTGCGTGGGCGTAGGACCCTCTGAGCCAGGCGCGGAATATAATCTCCTGGTGTGCCGTTTGCTAAGACCATTAGGGTGGGAATGACCTGATTTTCCAGTTGCCGTCTGTCACCCCTTTCTTTGACTAGGAAAGGGAATTCCCTGACCCCTTGTGCTTCCTGGGTGAGGCGATGCCTCACCCTGCTTCAGCTCATGCTGGTTGCACTGCACCCACGGTCCTGCACCCACTTTCCAACACTACCTAGTGAGATGAACCCGGTACCTCAGTTGGAAATGCAGAAATCACCTGTCTTCTGGGTCGTTCACACTGGAATCTGTAGACTGGAGCTGTTCCTCTAAAAATGCATTTTTATATGCTGCATTTATATGCATATAAAAATGCATTTTTAACAAATGCATATTAATTCAGTAAGTGAGGTGTGAGACCAGAAATTCTAAACTTCAAGAAACTCTCAGGTGATTTTATGCTGCTGGTTTGGGAGGCATAGTTTGAAAACCATGGCTAGTTGGTAAAAGGATACAAGATAGCCAAAAGCAACAGAAGAGAGATAGAAATTAAACCATCCAAATAGGTTTAGATGGATTTCATAATTATAATTTTGGACACATATACTTGATAAAAATTTAAATTTTGAATTAGAACCAAAGCAGCCCTTCATGATTCCACATATACCAAAGGAAATCTTAAAAAGAGTTACATAAAGAATGAATAGCATGATTTAAGTCTGGGTTTGCACAGACAACTATGAAATACCCTCTGCTAAACTACATGATAAATTCTATGGTTGCAAATATATTTTCATCTTAAAAATATAGCTTTCATTTACATATATTTTTACATATTATTCAATAATATGTATACTATATAGCTCAATTTCTGCTGAAATAATTCCACACCACAGTATACAAATACAGAAAAAAAATTTCTAGGTCACAACTTACTATCCTATTATTTTAAATCAAAGTTCATGGAAGTATTCTTGTACACAACAAAATTTAAATAGCCTACTACCAATGACTGAGAATTAGTAAGCAGAAGGGGTGCCAAGGTCTGGGTCTATGGATGTCAGAGAGGCACCCTGTGACTATTTTGCCTACATTTACATCTCCCGGGTTGCTTGCTAGTCAAATGAACCCAGTAAGTAGATAAGCACATGATCAGATACAATGAATTTTTCAGTAATTGTCAAAACAGTCAAAGAACTGCAATAAAAAACAGAAAAAACCTATGTTGTAAGTGAAATCTTAAGTCCATGTTATTTTTTTCTGATTTCAAACTACCTGAAAATTCAACTAGTGTTGAAATGCAATTGTTATGGTCTACATTCAGCTTACTGCATTTATAAGAAAGAAATCACAAGTAAATGAGTCAATGTAAGGAATTTGTTTTTAGGAATATGTAGAATATGACCTATTAGGGACTGGGATAATTCAACCAATTCAATTAATATTTTGTCTGGATTATTAAGCTGATTTGATGCTATATAAATAAACATATTTGCATTTCAAGTACATATTTTGATGTGAGAAATGAATGTATAAAAAAGTGGAGACATGCTTAAAGAAGCATTAATGTTCAGAAAACTTATAGGAAATAATGAACAATTACTTCCTCTGGAGAATGAACCTGGGTGGTGGAGGGCTAGTAGGAAGAATTTATGTTTTTTGTGGGTGTTGTTTGCATCTTACTGTGTCCGGAATTAGTGGGTTCTTGGTCTCACTGACTTCAAGAATGAAGCCCCGGACTCTCGCGGTGAGTGTTACAGTTCTTAAAGGCGGCGTGTCCGGAGTTTGTTCCTTCTGATGTTCAGATGTGTTCGGAGTTTCTTCCTTCTGGTGAGTTCGTGGTCTCGCTGGCTCAGGAGTGAAGCTGCAGACCTTCACTGTGAGTGTTACAGCTCTTAAGGCGGCAAGCGTCTGGAGTTGTTTATTCCTCCCAGTGGGCTCATGGTCTCACTGGCTTCAGGAGGGAAGCTGCAGACCTTCGTGGTGAGTGTTACAGCTCATAAAGTCAGTGTGGACCCAAAGAGTGAGCAGTAGCAAGATTTACTGCAAAGGGTGAAAGAACAAAGCTTCCACAGTCTGGAAGGGGACCTGAGCGGGTTGCCACTGCTGGCTCCGGCACCCTGCTTTTATTCTCTTATCTGGCCCCACCTACATCCTGCTGATTGGTAGAGCCCAGTGGTCTGTTTTGGCAGGGCGCTGATGGGTGCGCTTACAATCCCTGAGCTAGACATAAAGGTTCTCCAAGTCCCTACCAGAGTAGCTAGACACAGAGCATCCATTGGTGCATTCACAAACCCTGAGCTAGACACAGGGTGCTGATTGGTGTGTTTACAAACCTTGAGCTAGATACAGAGTGCGATTGGTATATTTACAATCCCTGAGCTAGACATAAAGGTTCTCCATGTCCCCACCAGACTCAGGAGCCCAGCTGGCTTCATCCAGTGGATCCCACACCGGGGCTACAGGTGGAGCTGCCTGCCAGTCCTGCGCTGTGCGCCCACACTCCTCAGCCCTTGGGTGGTCGATGGGACTGGGCGCTGTGGAGCAAGGGACAGCGCTCATCGGGGAGGGTCGGGCTGCACAGGAGCCCACGGAGGGGGTGGGAGGCTCAGGCATGGTGGGCTGCAGGTCCCGAGCCCTGCCCCGCGGGAAGGCAGCTAAGGCCCGGCGAGAAATTGAGCACAGCGCCGTTGGGCTGGCACTGCTGGAGGACCCAGTACACCCTCAGCAGCCACTGGCCCAGGTGCTAAGCCCCTCGTTGCCAGCCGGCAGGGCCAGCTGACTGCTCCTAGTGTGGACCCGCCAAGCCCACGCCCACCCGGAACTCCAGCTGGCCCGCAAGCGCTGCGCGCAGCCCCCGGTCCCACTCGCGCCTCTCCCTCCACACCTCCCTGCAAGCTGAGGGAGCCGGCTCCAGCCTTGGCCAGCCCCAGAAAGGGGCTCCCAGAGTGCAGTGGTGGGCTGAAGGGCTCCTCAAGTGCCGCCAAAGTGGGAGCCCAGGCAGAGGAGGCGCCGAGAGCAAACGAGGGCTGTGAGGATTGCCAGCACGCTGTCACCTCTCGTTACTATTAGTGTACATTAATTTATTTGAAATTTTAATGAACTCTAGTACCTTGTCCATCAATTAATTTAATCAGTATTTTTAAGAGCTAACATTATGAAGAAGAAACTGTGCAGGAGGCAGAAGTGATGGTGAATGACACTGACTTGAGCCCCATCTCATGCAGCTTACAGCATATCTGGGCAAGCAGACATTAGACACGTGTTTATAAGTTCAATAGCTAGCACAAATGGGAAATATAAGTGTGGCCCGTGGGAGTTATTCTCAAGAGTAAGGTGACATATCTTAGTTTTCAAAAATTGAATTGTGTCTTATGTCATTTTCTTGTATACATTGCTCTAAATTCTTTTCTAAAATTATTTTTTGAAATTTTGCTGTGTTTACAGGAAAGCTCACTTACCTATAATGAGCATATTTATTGAACCTCATTTCTATCTTCTCAAACTGGTTTATCCTAAAAATTGAATTTCCTTGAATAACCTTGAATCTGAATTACCATATATGAGCAATAATAAGGCACCTTCTAAGACACAACCCCTTAAGTGTTTCAGTCATTTTTATGGTCAGTTCGAGTCTCAGCACCAAAAATTTAATTGTATATGCAGCAAGGAGCCATTGTTACAATGTGCCTAAGAATGCTTACTGTGATGGTTTATTTTAGGTGTCATCTTGACAGAATTAAGGAACACCTAGAAGCTTGGGAAAGTATTGGTTTTGGGTGTGTCTTTAAGGTTGTTTCCAAAGATTAGCATGTGAGTCTAAGAGGACTAGGTGAGGAAGATTTGTCCTCAGTGTGGCTTCTTACTCTTACTTCTTACTTCTTAATTTAGTCACTTATCTTCTCAGCTGCAGAACTGGTAATATGTGCTCATAATATGTACTGTAAAGGATTATTTGAAGATCCAGTGGGATCACATTATATAAAGCACTTTCTGGTATCTGACTTCAAATGACAGAAATTGTTACTATTGTACTAGCTTACAAATGCAATGGGTGGGCACCATCCAATCTTCTGGGAGTTCAGAGAAAACAAAAACAGGAAAAGGCTAATGTGTCCATCCATCTGCTGCAACTGTGTAACATTCTTTCTCTCCTGTTCCTGGATGAAAACTCCAGTTTCACGGCCTCTGGACTCCAGGACTTAAAGCAGCAGCCTCCTGAGTTCTCAGGCCTTTGGTCTCAGACTGAGATTTACATTATTCACTTCCCTGATTCTTAGACCTGGGAGCTTGGGCTGAGCCACGCTACCAGCATCCCAGCGCCTTCAGCTTGCAGATGGCCATCTCAAGATTTCTCAGTCTCCATAATGACATGAGCCAATCACCCTAATAAATTCCGTCACCTGTCTATCTGTCTTATCTATCTACCCATCTATCTATCTATCTTTCTATCTATCTCCTATTGACTCTCTCTGGAGAATACTAATACACTCTCTAATAATATCGTATACTAGATTAACCATATGTTTTTGTTCTGAAACACATTAAAATAAAGTATAAACATGGAGAAAGGGAATGGCCTAGGATAAGACATTCTTCAACATTAATACCAACTCTGTCTCTTATTTACTCAGTTACTTATTTTCTCCACTGTAAAATTGGTAAATACGTGCTGATAATAAGTGCTGCAAAGGATTATTTGAAGATCCAGTGGGATAACATTATATAAAGCACCTTCTGGTAGCTGACTTCAAATGACAGAAACCACTACTATTGTGCTAGATTACATATGGCAATGGCTACCTGAAATCTTTTTTTCAATTCTCTTGTGAGTTTGACACTCCTCATGTTTTTGATAGGTTTTATTAAATAACAAGAAGATAGGTGAACAAAATTACTTTCAAAAAAATTACTACTACTGTTAGTCCCTATAGCCAATGGTACTCTAATTCATCACAGCCTAAAATACAGACTCAGAAGAAGCCACAGAATAAACCCATGGTATTCCACCACCACAGTTCCAGTCATCCTTCATCTTGCTAGAATGTCAGCTTGTGTTAGTCTGTTTGCGTAACCATAAAGAAATATCTGAGGCTGAGTAACTTATAAAGACAAGAGGATTATTTTGCTCACGGTTCTGCAGGGCGTACAAGAAGCATGGCTCCAGCATCTGCTTCTGGTAAGGGCCTCAGGAAGCTATAAGTCACGGCAGAAGGGAAAGGGGAAGCAGGTGTGTCACATGGTGAGGCAGTAAGCAAGAGAGGATGGGTGTTATGCTCTTTTAAACAACCAGCCCTCCTGTAAACTCATATAGTGAGAACTTACTCATTACCTCAAGGAAGGGAGCAAGCTATTCTTGAAGGATCCACTTCCCAGTAGGCCCCACCTCCAACACTGCGAATAAAATTTCAACATGAGATTTGGAGAAAGCAAATATCTAAAGTGTATCACAGCTTGATTAAGAAATAGCACAAGACTGGAAGATCTGAGTTTTAGTTTTTATTTGTCCATAGCTTGCACAATCATGGGTAAGAACTTGACTGCCATAACTTTTGGTTTATCCATGTGTAAAATGTAATGGACCTATGTTGGCATTAATAACTACCTGTTTTGGGGACTAAATTATGTTTCTCTTCTCCATATATACTCAATTCATTTCCTTTTGGTTCTGAATGTGTACATTATCTTATTGTTCTGAGAAAAACCTGCTAATTAGAAAGGATATTTTTTAGCATTGTTATTTTTTAGAGAAGGGTACATTATGTAAACAAGTTTGGTGATACATATTTACTTTATAGGCCTCACATCATACTTACAACAGGTAGGGTTACATAAAAGTAGTATTATATATTATAATATCTTGTGCAGATGGCTCCCTAGTGACTACACTGATCTTATCTAGTATAGGTTCGTGTAACTCTACAGTACGTATAGCAGAACAAATCAGTGTTTCCATGTGGCTACAGAATGTTTTTCAGGCTCATTTATAATATTTAGTAATAATAAAATGAATGCATTATTCATACAGATAGGCCTTTACATGGACTCGAAGAATAATTGCTAAGAGTGGGGAATGAGGTGGGGAAAAATAGCTGCCCACCAAAAAGTTATGACCTCCTTCAGTAGTTGGGTGTTTATTTTTAAGAAGTGACTGCCCAGTAATGGACTACACTTGCCCATCATTCTTGCATCTCAGTGGGGTCGCATGACTAATTCGTATCTGTAAAACATGGGACAAATTTATGTGGGTCACTTTTCTGCCAAGGTGGCTTGAAGTGGGAATACTTTTATATTTTTTTTCTCTCTTTACCCACTGACTCTCCACCCAGGGCAACTTGCTGTCTCTCTCCACCAGCTGAATAATCACCCAGGAAGATATGTGTTGGCAATGGCACAACCGTCATCATCCTGGTTCCCTAAATGACTATGAAGTAGAACCCTATACTTCAACAGCCAAGAGCATCTGCATAGGACTATACATCAATGAAAAAATAAACATTCATTGTCTTAGGGTACTGAGTTTCAGTTTTTATTTGCCCATAGCTTGTATAAGCATGGACAAGAACATGACTGCCTTAGCTTATTTGGGAGCTGGTTTGTTAAAACAGCAAGCATTGCCCTACCTAACATAGAATGATACATCTGACTCAAGGAGCTAAAGAAGGAAGAGACTATTTCACAAATCAGAGAATAATCTAAGTGTGTAAAGAATATGGGAAACTTGAGCTTTGGCCTTAAAACAGTTAAATCAAGCTGGGTACAGTGGATCATGCCTGTAATTCCAACCATTTGGAAGGCTGATGTGGGAGGATTGCTTGGGCCCAGGAGTTCAAACCCAGCCTGGGCAACATAGGGAGACCCTGTTTCTATGAAAAATGAAAAATTTAGCCTGATATTTTGGTGCATGCCTGTGATCCCAGCTACTGGGTAGGTTGAATCACTTGAGTGCAGGAGTTTAAGGCTGCAGTGAGCCATGATTGTGCCACTGCCCTCCAGACTGGGTGGCAAAGGGAGACCTTGTCTTAAAAAGTAAATAAATAAATAATAAAATATTATGTATCAACCCATACAACCAAATCCAAAATGAACCAGTTGTCTTGGGTATAAATTTTTTAAAATGAGAGTTACTAAGGAATTTCCCTAAATATTTATTTCCTAAAGCTAAATATATCGATGTATATTAAGCATTAACTTTAAATATTGGTATTAGCCTTAAAAATCATAGTGATAATTTGCTGCTAGCAAAATAATACTTTTTTTTCTTTTTGCTGAAGAGAGAGAGAGAGAAAAAGAGATAGAGTCTTGCTGTATTGCCCAGGCTGGTCTCAAACTCCTGGGTTCAAGCGATTGGCCCACGTCGGCCTCCCAATGTGCTGGGATTACAAGTGTGAGCCACCATGCTCGACCAGTAAAATAATGTTTACATGATCATATAACACGTTTGTTCTTATAGCTATAAACCTAAAAGATGCACTGGCTGTTGGTAGTATCATTTTCTAACATATCTAGAATTATGCTAAGAAAAGTTTAAGATAAATAACTATTTCACTTTTCACTAAAAGGAAGTCAAGATTTATTACCTGGTTTCAGAGGAACTACTAACTTTCAATACAATAGCTCTTATAAAGAATTATTTTTCTATCACCAAATTATATTTATGCTGTTAACTTATGTTTTATGGGAGAAATATTCATCCCCCAGCACAGAAAGAATGTGGGATAGATTGACTCTTCAGAGGAAGACGGGTCTCATTAGCAGGTTCGTTAACCCCAAATGTTCAAAAAGCATGTGATACAGAGTAAAACAGCAAATACACAGTCACACAAGGTTTATGCTTGTGTGGCAGTTTGACCAAATTTTCTTTTCTTGATCTCTTTGTTTTGCCCCTCCACCATTTTCCCATACCACTATTTGACAGGAATAAAAAAAAAAAAAGATAAGTGTGTCAGTAAGTACATTTTGTTACTTCTTAAACATTGAGAAAGATCAGAAAAGAGACATTTTTTTTATCAGAATGCAGAAAAAGAGTCTATGAAGGCTCTGAGATTTTTATCTTCTTTGTAAGCTAACAAGCCAGCCTGTCACAGTTTCATAAACGCCTGCAGAAAACACAAGATGCTTGGGTCAGGAGCAAAGAAGCTTATTAGACATTAACAGTAGCCACATTATCAGCATTTATCATTCTTCTTCCTCAGTCCTAATTTCCACAGAGATACGAAGAGGATAAGATACCACTGGCACATACAATGGACTGCATAACAGGACAGGAGCCCTGAGCTTAGGGAACCTGAATCTTTTCTGATGAATGGCTAGCATGACAACCTTTTGCTGTGGAGGGTAGCACTGCCTCTATCTCCCAAGGCTATAAGCAAGCCTCTGTTGGTTCTGGACAAAGACACCATTTCTGTCTTCCAAGGCTATTTACCATACAGACATGCTTGAAATGAAAATAGTTCAAAATAAAAGAGGACAAACAGGGTCTCACTCACAAGATGTGCAGAAATGCAAAAAGACACATGGGAGCGAAAATTATTTCTCTTTGTCTTTCTTTTGGTGTATGTGTTTGTATGTGCATATTTTATTATATATTATCAATTGTGCATGTATATATTTATATGTAACTATTGATTTATATTTTAATATATTAGGTATATTTATAATTTATATTTAATATATTAATATATGCTTATATTCTATTTTATATTTATTATGTATTTATGTTCTATATTAAATATATATTTAAGGTAAATATTTGGTTGGTAAATAGCTAATTCATTCAACACAAAAGTAAGTACTCATTAATTTCTATTAAAAATAGTCTCACTGTGCTTTAGTTCCCTCACTTCTCATACTAAGACAATAAGAGTATTCACTAACTGAATTATTATGAAGTTTAAATGAGACAGTGCAGGTAAAGCACAACAAATTGTAGCTGGTTTACATGTCAGTCCAAAACATGTTAGTACATTATTCTATTATTATGCTAGTGTTTATATTTTATTATGTAACTACTTATTTTACAATTATTAATAGTTCATTTATAATTACTATCACACATGTCTACTTAGATAGATACATATAAATTGCCTTGTTACATATAAAATACTTTTTGCATTACAAATATATTATACCTACCATTCAATTCACCTTCTGAAGAACTTAACTAGAATGATCTTCTTCAGAATGCAGAAAGGTCTGTTTATTTTATTACTATTAATTGAAGTAAACTAAAGTTGAAGTGTGGAATCAAGTTAAAACAAAAGAAACATACTAGCATGGGATAATAATTCCCTCCTTTTTTGTTGACAGAATACTTTTAATAAACTGAGATCCACCAAGGTATGAAAAAAGAAACAGATGCACGATATGGAAAAGAAATGAAAAGAAAGGACTTTTATTAAAAGCAATATGATTTTTCCTTCAAAGAGTATTCATGTAGAGCCTGCTCAAAGGGAGTAAAATCCATTTCCCTGCAAGAGAATACATCAGAGGATGGATCCTTTTTTATATATACTTGCATTTACCAAGAATTTCCTTTCTAATAGGAGGACTAAGTCCTGCTGCCAAACATATGCTGCTATAAGTGGCATTTTGCCAGTTTCTCAGTGGCTTTGATCATTTTTCATTTCTCAAGGAATGAAAACTTAGTGGTAAAGGGAAGCTCAGGTAATAGTGAAATGGCGCTATTAGTACTCTGTGTATAGGATTGGGGTTGTGGGTGGGAGTAATTTACACATGGAGACAGCAGGACAGTAAAGCCTATAGAATTTATTCTTTCTTTAAAAACTGACATGGGTTTTCCTGGGCAAGACAGCCAAATAGGAACAGCTCCTATCTGCAGCTCCCAGCAAGACCAATGCAGAAGGCCGGTGATTTCTTCATTTCCAACTGAGGTACCTGGTTCATCTCACTGGGACTGGTTAGACAGTGGGTGCAGCCCACAGAGGGCAAGCAGAAGCAGGGTGGGGCTTCACCTCACCTGAGAAGCACAAGGGGTCAGGGAACTCCCTCCCCTAGCCAAGGGAAGCCATGAGGGACCATGCCATGAGGGGCAGTGCAATCCAGCCCAGATACTACACTTTTCCCATGGCCTTTGCAACCCACAGACGAGGAGATTCCCTTGTGTACCTACACTGCAAGGGCCCTGGGTTTCAAGCACAAAACTGGGCAGCCATTTGGGCAGACACCGAGCTAGCTGTAGGAGTTTTTTTTCGAACCCCAGTGACACCTGGAACACTAGCAAGATAGAACTGTTCACTGCCCTGGAAAGGGGGCTAAAGCCAGGGAGCCAAGTGGTCTTGTTCAGTGGATCCCACCCCCATGGAGCCCAACAAGCTGAGATCCACTGGCTTGAAATTCTCACTGCCAGTACAGCAGTCTGAAGTTGACCTGGGATGCTTGAGCTTGGTGAGGGGAGAGATGTCTGCCATTACTGAGACTTCAGTAGGCATTTTTCCCCTCACAGTGTAAACAAAGCTGCTGGGAAGTTCAGACTGGGTGGAGCTCACTGCAACACCACAAAGCCACTGTAGCCAGATTGCCTCTCTAGATTCCTCCTCTCTGGGCAGGGCATCTTTGAAAGAAAGGCAGCAGCACCAGTCAGGGGCTTATAGATAAAACAGCCATCTCCCTGAGACAGAGCACCTGGGTGAAGGGGCAGCTGTGGGTGCAACTTCAGTAGACTTAAAACGTTTCTGCCTGCCAGCTCTGAAGAGAGCAGCAGATCTCCCAGCACAGCACTTGAGCTCTGCTAAAGGACAGACTGCCTCCTCAAGTGGGTCCCTGACCCCTATACCTCCTGACTGGGAGACACCTCCCAGGAGGGGTCAACAGACACCTCATACAAGAGAGCTCCAGATGGCATCTGGCAGGTGCCCCTCTAGGACAAAGTTTCCAGAGGAAGGAGCAGGCAGCAATCTTTGTTGTTCTTCAGCCTCTGCTGGTAATACCAAGGCAAACAGGGTCTGGAGTGGACCCCCAGCAAACTCCAGCAGACCTGAAGAAGAGGGGCCTGACTGTTGGAAGGAAAACTAAAAAACAAAAAGCAATAGCGTCAACATCAACAAAAAGGACGTCCACAGAGAAACCCCATCCGAAAGTCACCAACATCAGAGACCAAAGGTAGATAAATCCATGAAGATGAAGAAAAACCAGTGCAAAAATGCTGAAAATTCCAAAAAACAGAATGCCTCTTCTCCTCTCAAGGATCACAACTCCTCACCAGCAAGGGAACAAAACTAGACAGAGAATGAGTTTGATGGATTGACAGAAGTAGGCTTCAGAAGGTGGGTAATAATAAACTTCTCTGAGCTAAAGGAGCACGTTCTAACCCAATGCAAGGAAGCTAAGAACTTTGAAAAAAGGTTAGAGGAATTGCTAACTAGACCCAATGCAAGGAAGCTAAGAACCTTGAAAAAAGGTTAGAGGAATTGCTAACTAGAATAACCATTTTAGAGAAGAACATAAATGACCCAATGGAGCTGAAATATGCAGCACAAGAACTTCATGAAGCATACACAAGTATCAATAGCCAAACTCATGAAGTAGAAGAAAGGATATCAGAAATTGAAGATCAACTTAATGAAATAAAGCGTGAAGAAAAGATTAGAGAAAAAATAATGAAAAGGAACAAACAAAGCCTCTAAGAAATATCAAACTATGTGAAAAGACCAAACCTACATTTGATTGGTGTACCTGAAAGTCACGGGGAGAATGGAACGAAGTTGGAAAACACACTTCAGGATATTATGCAGGAGAACTTCCCCAAACTAGAAAGACAGGCCAACATTTAAATTCAGGAAATACAGAGAACACCATAAGGGTACTCCTCAAGAAGAGCAACCCTGAGACACACATAATCATCAGATTCACCAAGGTTAAAATGAAGGAAAAAATGCTAAGGGCAGCCAGAGACAAAGGTGGGGTTACCCACAAAGGGAAGCCCATCAGACTAACAGCAGATCTCTCGGCAGAAACTCTACAAACCAGAAGAGGGTAGGAACGAATATTCAACATTCTTAAAGAAAAGAATTTTCAACCCAGAATTTCATATCCAGCTGAGCTAAGCTTCATAATTGAAGGAAAAATATGATCCTTTACAGACAAGCAAATGCTGAGGGATTTGGTCAACACCAAGCCTGTCTTAGAAGAGCTCCTGAAGGAAGCACTAAATATGAAAAGGAAAAACTGGTACCAGCCACTGCAAAAACAAAACAAAACAAAATGTAAAGACCATTGAAACATTGTGAAATGGTTGTCTTTTCGCCACACCTTCAGCAACATGTATTGTGTCTTGTCTCTTTGATGGTAGCCATTCTAACAGGTGTGAGATGATAATTTGTTGAGATTTTGATGTGAATTTTTCTGATGATTAGTGATTAGCGCATTTTCATATACCTATTGGCCATTTTTATGCCTTCTTTGTGAAATGTCTACTCATGTCATTTGCCCATTTTTAATCAGGTTATTGTTATTATTAATTATTATTATTCATTGCTATTAAGCTGTATGAGGTTTTTATATATTTTGGATATTAACCCCTTATCAGATATACAGCTCACAAATATTTTCTTCCAGTCCATAGGCTGCTTTTTTATTTTGTTAACTGTTTTCATTGCTGTGCAGAAGCTCCTTAGTTTGATGTAGTCTCAATTGTTTATTTTGCTTTTGTTGCCAAGATTTAGTTGTGACATTCAAAAACTAATTCCTAAGTACAATTTCCAGGAGCTTTTCCCATATTTTCTTCCTGGAGTTTTGTGGTATTAGGTTTTATATTTAGGTTTTTAATCCATTTTGAGTTGAATTTGTGTGTGGTGTAAAATAAGTGTATTTATTTGTTTGTTTGCATGTGGATAACTAGCTTTCTTAACACCATCTATTGAAGAAACTATTCTTTCCTCATTGTGTCTTCTTGGTATGCTTGTCAAAAATCAGTTGATTATATATATTTGGGTTTGTTTCTGGATTCTTTTTAATGACTTTTAGAGTACACACCACAGATTTACTAGTGTATTTTTCTATTACCTTTCAGAAGTATTGTTTTTTCTTGGAATGAAGTCCTATGTCTCCCAATTGTTCTACTAACTCATCATTTAAATATATAAAACCTTTTGTAGAATGACACTTATTTGTACAATTGAACACACTGAAATATGCAAAAAAATACTGTTAACTGTTCACTCCCATGTTTAATTCATGGCTTAGTCTAAATGGCTCAAGAAAATGATTACTGTTTCATGATACAGGAAAAAGAAAATCCAGTAACAGACGTTAATTGTTGGGATTATAATGCACATCCACATTATTTAAGTCCTTGTAATATGTCATCAGTAGAAAAAAAAACTGTTAGAGGGTACCAAAAGAATGCTGGAAGCAAAGAGTGAGTCTCCCCACCCCCACCCCACCAATTCCTATTCAAAATGCCCACATGAAGCAGCTGGAGATAATCTTAAAAATGGCATATCCCAGCTGGGTGTGGTGGCTCACGCCTGTAATCCCAGCACTTTGGGAGGCTGAGGGTGGTGGATCATGAGGTCAAGAGATTCAGACCATCCTGGCCAACATGGTAAAACCCCATCTCTACTAAAAATACAAAAATTAGCTGGGCATAGTGGTGTGTGACTTTAGTCCCAGCTAATCGGGAGGCTGAGGCAGGAGAATCACTTGAACTCAGGAGGTGGAGGTTGCAGTGAGCCGAGATAGCACCACTGTACTCCAGCCTGGCGACAGAGCGAGACACCACCTCAAAAAAAAAAAAAAAAAAAAAAAAAGGCATATTCCTATACATAATATAAATTGAAGCAGTGATAAGTTGCCTGTATGGTAATTAATTTTAACACTGCTACTTTGGTGTATAGACGTAAGGAAATTCCGACTCATATAATAAGCTGTTTTTTTTTTCCTGGTCGAGAGAATTTATTCTGAGTTATGTACTTGTTGAAACATATTACCTGTTAGTGATCTTGACAGAAAAGAACATGCAGATCCCAACTACCTTTCTCTAACCAGTGGTGGTTACCAATATTTACTAAAAGAAACTACAGCAAGTAGTTATCATAGCCTTGATGCATATGTGTTATTTGATGCCCAAAAGTGTCATGAAATGGCCAGTTCTTTTAATAAATATCAGTAATTACCACTGATTAGAGGTAGGTAGGTTTGGGTCACATGTCCCTTTCATCAAGATCACTAACTAATGATGTTTCAATGCAGATATGCAAGTTTATTAAGAAGGGGCTCAGTTACTTAGGTGGCCCAGAGGACTTAAGGAAAATGGTTATATTCTATAGGCCACATATAATCATATAAAAAGGAGATGATTTATATGACCCAGCAAGGTTTTGGTAATTTTTTCAAATTCATCCCATTTTGCAAAAATATGTTCAAAAAATAAAAATAATTCGTTTGAGTTTGAATTTTCCTTTTGAAAAGTATAAAATCCAGACATATAAGAAAATGGCATTTACTGTATGTCATTTACTAATATCTGAAAGAAATTATTCTGTATCAAGAGATTAATGATTTCCAGTCTTTCTAATACAACTTTAACTGTGTGAAAAGAAATCAACTAAGTTAACAGGGGTTAAGAAATGTTTAAGAGAAATTTGAAATCATAGATCTTTCTGTTAGTAAAGTTGAAAATAATGATTACTCATATAGCTGATAATAAAAAGTTATGCTTTTTTTTAACAGCAACAAAAGTATCAGAAAGTATCAAAGAGAATGCAATTTTTAAAAAGCAAATGTAATGCCTCCCCACTTCATAGTATTTAATTTTGTTTCATATTTATTAAGGGATTACCTCAGCTAACCTCAAACAACCTAGATATATTAAACATATTAGGGTAGGTATAAACTATGATTAATACTCCATTGCAAAATCTCAGTGGCTTAAAAAATAGTTTTTAAGCTTTCCCACTTATAAAGTTTACTGTAGATGTTGGGCTCTCCATGGTGCTGAACTCAGTGTGATGGCTCAGCATTTCAGGCAGTTTCAAATTTTAGCGTTTCCAATAACAACATGTGACCTTCACTCTCATTCTTAGGGGTAAGAGCTGAACGGGAGAATCATGAGGGGATTTTCTCTGCCTCCAGTGGGAAGTAATATTGACTGCTTCAGCTCACATTTTATTGGCCAGAACGTCACATACCACATGTTCCCTTCTCACTGCAAAAAGATGGGAAAGTATGGGGGCTCAGGGAACGGATTAAATGTATGGTAAGCATCACTGTCTTTGATCAGTCATATTATTAAACATTTTTTTAAAACTAGCTCCGATAAAGAGTTTAAGGTTTTTAATATTCTCTTTCCCAAATTTCCCAGATTTCACATGCAAAAATTTCTGTAAGGTAGGATAAGATTTTGATTGTATGGGTTTTTTAAATTTGGTGGAGAAATAGAAACAAAAGAGCTTAATCAGACTTACTGATTTAGGCTCACAAATGTTGTGTTCTAGTCCTTGCTGCCCTCCTCCTTATTAGCTAATTCTTCCTCCTGGGTGAGAGAAAACACAAGCATTTCCTTCTAGACCCCCAGAGAAGTAGCAATCTCTCTCTCTCTCTCTCTCCTCTTTCCCTCTTCCCCTCTCTCCCTCTCTCCTTCTTTCTCTCCCTCTCTCATCTTTATCTCCTTTGTCTCTTCCTTTATTCCTTTGTACTCCCTGTTTTTCTTCCTTTCTCTCCCTCTCCCCGACTCACCACTCTCCCTGCTATCTTCTCAACTAAAGACTCCGTCTTCTCTTAAAAATAACCCATGAAGTGATTTTTTTTCATTCCATTGCTCTTGATTTAAAATTTGCTGCTGCCTCTTATTTGGGAAATACAAAAAAAAAAGAACCCTCAAATTGAAGCGAACATTTTTTACTTTATATTATTAGAAATTCCAGTTGTTTTAGATTTCTCTGTGTTTTATATTCACAGGTCACTGATCTCACAAGAAACACAACTGCTTGAAACCAAATGAGAAAAATGTAACAACATTTTATGATAATGATAATAATAAGATAGCTGCAGCCCAGTAGGAAAGCATGAAACTATTATGTAAAAGTACCTCTGGCATTTTCTGTTTGCTTTCATTTCTAGGGTACCAAATTATCCTTTTAATATCCTGGCACACGAACCTGATTTTGATGTATAATCCATAATTCTGAGAGACTTAATAGTGAAGTAGCAATTTTCTCTAAAACAAAATCTGTTTAATGCTAATAAAGTTGTATTTACTTTTCCTGTGACTAGGAATCAACTCAAGATATAAATGTCTTTTTTTCATTAACTATTATAGGTTGATAAATTTTTGTACTTTAATTATGATATTGAAGGGATATATAATACCCCTGATAGATTTTCAAGTACTATATGAAAAGTTCTTTTCTACTATCCATAGATCAGTCTCTATAGTAGATTGAATAGGGCCCCAAAAAGTAAATTCACCAGAAATATGTGAAGGTGACCTTATTTAGGAAAAGGTCTTTGAAGATGTAATTAAAGTTCTCTAGATGAGATCATCCTGGATTAGAGTAGTCCCTATATCCAATGGCAAGTGTCTTTATAAGAAGAAGAGTGGGTGTGGAGACTAGCACAGAGGAAAACGGCATGAAAAGAGCCTTTCTGTAGGGAGTTGGGTTTTGCTGCCACAAGACAAGAAATGATTGAAGCCTCCAGAAGTTAGAGGAAGCAAGGTAAAGTTCTCCTCCGGAGTCTTTGGAGGCAGTGGAGCCCTGCCAACACATTGAGTTCCGACTTCTGGCTTCCAGTACTAAATTAGAGAATAGATTTTTGTTGTTTTAATCCATGAAGTTTATGGTAATTTGTTATGACAATTCTAGGAAAGTAATAGAGCATCTTAATAGTTCTGTACTCCAGGACAAATCTTTGAAGCTGGGTGTGTAAGAAAAGCTGTCCTGTGTTAGAATCACACATTTTGAGAGTCTTGCTCAGAGTGTAGAAATTAAGTAACACAAGCTCCTAGCTTACCTGCTAGATGATATTTAAATATCTTTGTCATTTATTTTTTTAATTAAAAGTGATGATATTTTTTAAAAAATCTCAAAGAAGAATCCTTTCATCCTCTTTATTGACCAGATGAGTTAGTTATCTTTGGGAAAATGAATTTTTTTTAAAAAAAGGTTCTTTCTCAACAGTGGTTCCAAAATGAATGAGATTTATAATTTATAAATGAGAAGATTCAAAAATCCAGCATTGGGCATGGATGTGTGCCAAAAAAAAAAACAAAAAACAGAGTATTGCCAGTAATCACTCTTTCCTCATGATTTGAGGCCCACATGATGGCATGTGATGGGAAATTAAACAAGAAAATTCTGGCCAGGTGTGGTGGCTCACACCTGTAATCCCAGCACTTTGGGAGGCTGAGGCGGGAGGATCAGCTGAGGTCAGGAGTTCGAGACCAGCCTGACCAACATGGTAAAACCCTGTCTCTACTAAAAATACAAAAATTAGCTGGGCGTGGTTGTGTGCACCTGTAATCTTAGCTACTGGGGAGGCTGAGGTGGGAGAATCACTTGAACCCGGGAGGCAGAGGTTGCAGTGAGCTGAGATTGCACCATTGCACTCCAGCCTGGGCGACAAGAGTAAAACTGTCTCAAAAAAAAAAAAAAAAAAACAAGAAAATTCTTCACATTTTGGAAATATCATTACATTTTTTAAATATTTTAAAAATATGAGAAGGGATACGCTATGAACTTCAAGTTCCTTTCCCACTTTTTGAAAAAAAAAGGCAACAACAAAAATAGAACCCATACTTAAACGGTTAAGAAAATTGAGAGTCCATGTTTCCAAACTCAGATCAGCTAAGTAGAATGGGTTATCAGTGCAGCCTATGTTCCCTGTACCATGATTGCTTGGAGGAGTAGCTCCACTGCAATTTCCTGAAACCCCTGTGGTGGCCCCGAGGGCTCAAATGTAGAGAAAGAGCAGCCACCTCCCAAATTTCAGAATGACGCCCACCAGTAACATTTGCAAGGGCCAAAGTAATCAAAATGAGAGGTCACAGACCTTATATTTACCTATTTTGAATATATATTTATATTAGTAAACTTAATTTCAATTCTCCTCCCATTAGTTTCTCTTCAGCACAGGACTTTGAACTGGAAGGAGTGCCAGTTGGTTAGTGTGGAAGGTTCATTTGGTCCAGACTTGCCAATATCAGCAGATCTTCCTGCAGTCCTTTTCCGCTCTTCTGAGAATTGGAGCCTGCAAAAGCCCGTCCCAGTTTCCACTTCTGTCCTTAGATTGCTAATCTAACTTTCTGGTAGTGGGTCTTACTGACTTTTTTTGTATCTTGCTTTTTCTCTGCATTCTAATAGTCACTAATATCATATGGATCCAGTTTGTCCTCCCTCCATCATATTTTGGGGTCCATGAGAATTTCTTATTATCTTGTTTTAGAGTAGATGTTTTCTCTGGGCTTTTTGTTTGCTTGCTTATTTGTTTACCTATATAGTTGCTCTATCAATTTTGGAAGGGGAGAAGTCAGAAAGATTAAAAAACTCCACTCAGAATTCTTGTTTATCTGAGTCTCCTTGTTCAACTCATCTGTAAAATATGGGTAATAATAGTATCCATTTTATAGGATTAAGAAAGGAATAAAAAATCCTATTTTATAGGATTAAGAAAGGAATAAAAAATCCTATTTTATAGGATTAAGAAAGGAATAAAATAACATGAGACATGTACTGGCACAAAATTAGAGCTTGAAATACTTAGCTCTTATTTGTAGCCATTAGATTCAAGCTCTCTCAGAAATTTCTAGATTCTTGTTTATCATGAAGTTTCAAAGAAGCTTTTCTTATGTGTTTTCAGAACACATAGCATATAAGAAGCAGCAAACTAACAGGTGGTAGGAGGTGCCATTACTTACAACTACAATTATATCAGAAAGGTTCTTGACAGCCTGCTATTTGCGAGAAGATACAACTAAAAAGCAATAAAGAACTATATTACTCCCCGGTACAATAATAAACCCATATTTTTCACACAGAGAGTATAGTATTGTTAGCTAATAGCTTAAAAAACATTTAAAGTATTTTAAAATAAAACATCAGAAGTTAACTCCATTAAAAGTTTCAAAAGAAAAAATAACTTACCTACAAAACATTTTATTATAAAGTTACCTTTTCATCCTTTCTTAGATCAAATAAATGGCTATATTTAACGTAATATATAATGGTTAATATATATATAAACCACTTATTTAAATACATATATTATTTTAGAAGCTCCAAAAATCCCATTAAAATTATTCAAAGTTATAGTGAAAGACAAATCATGTACCATTAGTTATGTAAGACATCTGTCCCACAGTAGTGCAGAAAATTCATTGTAATGTATGATGTAATGTATGATGTTTATTATTCATCTATTCTATCAGCATTATTTTTGGGGAGTGTAAAGTCCATATCGGGTTTCAGCTATGTGCAAAATCGAAGGGTTTGGTGGTAGGACAAAATTATCCCCAAATGAAGAAACTGATACCAAGAGATTTGATAAAGTCAAATTTGAAAATCTATTTTCATTCCACTCTAAAATATACTGGCACTTTAAGGATCTCTCAGTGGAATATTGGGGCTGTTTGTCTTTGGCTTTTTTTTTTTTAATTTCCCCAGAGAATAAATGACAGAAGGGTAGAGGCTGGAAGCTGAGTCCTGGTTATGATTGGAGAAAGAACATTGCAGGCTTGTATGACACATTAAAACAATCAGTAAAATCTACCTAATACCCAGCTGTCTGTATATATAGGTAGTTTTCAACAATGAAAGTAGCATGTGACCCAGTGTCCCCATCTGTACATAGTGACAGGGTCACTTCATAGCAAGGTCTTAAGACTCTCACCACAACATGGGTGTTTAGTGAATTCTTATCGTTTTACATTGCCTCGGCACCTATTTTGAATACAAGTTTAAGTTTCTTATACTAGAAGCAAAGTTCAGTCACCCTTAACACAGCTTTCAGTTCTACACCACACCCCAGTGGCTCAAGCTGATGGCCAGAGACAAGAATTGAGAAACATCTCTCATGCCCAACAGACTATGCTCCCTGCTTTCCAGCTATTTTCTTCAAATGGACCATTCAGACATTTGCCCATGGACTTGAAGTGACCCACATCTTATTCCCATATATATACTGCTGGTGGTTACTTGCTGCCTCTCTCTCTCTGCCTGACCCTCCACTTCTGCCTCGTGTGACCCATACTTTCCTCTCCATTAATTATGCCCTCCTTGCCCAAAATACGTAAGTAAAAATCTTTGGGCCAGGCATGGTGGCTCACGCCTGTAATCCCAGCACTTTGGGAGGCCACGGCAGGTGGATCACGAGGTCAAAAGACCAAGACCGTCCTGGCCAACATGGTGAAACCCTGTCTCTACTAAAAAAAAAATACAAAAATTAGCCAGGCTTGGTGACACGCACCTGTAGTCCCAGCTACACGGGAGGCTGAGGCAGGAGAATCGCTTGAACCCAGGAGGTGGAGGTTGCAGTGAGCCAAGATCACACCACTGCACTCTAGTCTGGTCAACAGAGCAAGATTCCATCTAAAAATAAAAAAAAAATACAGTAAATAAAAAAAATCTTTGGCCTTGTTTCATCCTGTGGTAGTGTATTGTATTGAATGTTCAACTTCCATCTGAAGAACAATGGGCTGTCCCAGCCCAGGTTTTCCCCAGTGTCCTGGAGAGGACACAACATTTGTCTTTCATCACCAGAGAAATGGTCAGGTAGGCATAATGTAGTCATGGGTCATACAAGAGCCACAAGATCATCGTCCACTGTAAATAAGGTCCCTGTGTGAGGGACCCTGGTTGCAAAACCAGGTAGTAGAACATCCTCCAGCTAAAAGAAGTATCTCATGAAAGGCACACCATACACACTCATGTCCAACTCACTTTCATTTTTCTTTAGCACAGGAGTGACAGCCTTCCTGGTACTGGATCCCCAATGTAGCTTGGGCTCTCAAAACAGAATTGTACTGGTGAGAAAAGCAGAAAGGCAAAGGGAGCCAAGGGGCTATCGGAGGAAAGAACTGACTGCCTGACACTAGAAAGCAGCATCTTGCTGAAAAATAAGAATTAGACAAGGAAAGACAAGGATAGGCAGTTGAAATTCCATGATCGTTGAAATATCAGTAGCATTCAATACTCTTAAAAATATTCCTTATTCTTGCAATGCTCCTCTCTCTTTTGAGACCCTGCACAACCTCAACTGTTGTCCTAACTTCTTGGACTACTCCTTCTGTACATTATTTCTATTTTCTTTTCAGCCCCTGATTCTCTTGTTTTCTTTCTGACCTTGCTTTCTCTCTTACAAATGCATCATTCATTATGGTGCTTTCATATAATGTTTTTAAAAGCTAAAACAATGTATTTAATGCCTTTTTGTTTTTTAATATATTAGCATTCCCATTTTGAGTGAGCTATTTCACAGGAACAACATATTATCATGTCATTTTAATAAGTAAATAAATGACAACATTGATAAACTTGAATACATTAAACAAAGAACTATCATCATTTATCAAATGATGCCACAAAAGAAAATGAAAAGATAAACCACAAAGTGGAACTACTATCCATGAAATATTAAAATTCCTACAAATCGGTAAGATGAAAATTGATAATTCTTTAGAAAAACAGGAAAATATCTTAACAGGCTCTTCAAAAGGATGATATACTAATGGCCCGTAAACACAAGAAAAGTTATTACACCTCATTAATTATCAGATGTATTAAAATTAAAATGATTTCAAAATATCACTATTCATCTGCCAGATTAGTAAACATTAAAATATTTAATATACCAAGTGTTGGTAGGATGTGGTGCTATGAGAACTCACAGAGCTTGCATGTGGGAGTGTTGGGTTTAGCCACTTCAAAAAGCAGTTTGACTTATCTGATTAAGTCAAATATTTTAATTTCTAATGCCTATTAATTCCACTTCCAGGTATAAAGAGAAAATATTACAAATCTGCATAAGAAGTCATGTCCAAGAGTGTTTATAGCCATATCATGTGTAATAGACACATGGAAACAACCCAACATCAATCTAAACTAAAATGGATATGTAAAACCCAATGTATTCATATAATGGAATTTGCACAGAAATGTAAAGGAAAAAAAAGTATGCATACAATAACATTCACGGTTACAACATAAAGTTGAACAAGTCTCAAAAATGCATAGAGTATAATTTCATTTATATAAAATTCACAAACAAAACTAAACTATATTTCCTTGGGATATGTCCAAAGATGGTAAAGCTCTAAGGAGAAGCAAAGAAATGATTCTCATAAAAGTCAAGACTGTGGTTACCTCTAGTGGGGAGGAAGGTCATAGTGTTCAAGAGGGTTGCACAGAGGGTGGGATTGGGGGTGAGGGAGTTTCTACTGTGTTGGCCTATTTGTTGATCTAAGTGGTATTGCATGAGTAGATATTTGCTTTATAGTTATTATTTAAATTTCTCACAATTAAAAATAACAAGTAATAGGGGTTGAAAGAGAAATATGATAACTGGCCTCCAAAGATGACCTTCCAAAGAATAATCACTTGGGTAATTTAGGGAGTCCCCTCCGCAAAGGTAGTCTAGACTGCCTTTGACCCACACAATATAGTGAAAGTGATACTGCTTGACTTCTCATCGACGTGACTTTTAATTTCTTCTCTTTGAATGCTGACTCTGGGAAAAGCCAACTCATGGAAGTAGTCTGACTACTCTGAGGCCTCCATGCCATGAGGACAAACTAGTCAAGTGGAGTAGCTGCTGGAGCAGCTGCAACTATTCCAGTCATCCCAAACAAAGATCTAGATATGTGAATAAAAAGGACTTCATGTAACTATAGCCCTGAAATGATCTGACGACAGTTGCATGAGAGATTCTGAGCACTAATCATCCAGCTGAATCCAGCTACCCCCACCAAAATACTGTGAGAGATAGTATTAATAAATTCATGTTTTAAGCCATTAAGTTTTGGGGTGGTTTTCTATTCAACAATAGATAACTGGAACAGAGGGGGAGTGGAACAAATAGAAAAAATAAAGTAAGAAGTTTATTTTATAATTAACCAAGAGAAAGAAAAAATAGAATCTAATAAAATTATTTAAATAAATAAAAAAAATTTAGCATTGCTAAGAATAGGGCTCATTTATTTATTTCAACAAACATCCTCCTTTCTGAGAGCCACACTCATATTTTCAACTATCTGCTAGAGATATCTCCACCTGGGTATCCTGTTGAGTTTTTTAAACCAATAAATTTAAAATGAATATATACCTTCCCTTGAAATTGGACCCTTCTCCTAAATTAATACTTTTGTTAGTTTCAGGCTAAGCTTGGCTTATTTTAAATTCATACTCTCACTTAGTTACAGTCCTTTAATAAGATGTAAAATCTTATTCAATCACTCATTTATGAACTCCTTCAATAAATATTCAGTTACTATTAAGTTCCAAGCACTAAATTAGGTTCTGAGCTGTAGCCTCTGTAGAGGTGACCAAACCAGTTATGCTTCCTACCGCCTACAATATACTTGTAACAGCCTCTCCCATTTTGTTTTGATTATCTCCATTATCTTTCTCGGCTTCATTTCTTCTTGCTTGAACTAGCGGCCAATTCCTTTACTAAGAAACAGTTTTTTCTACCTTTTGTTTTCACTGGACTGGCTTAGCCATGCTTCCAGATTGATCCACCCTCATTACTGTATTTCTTGGTAAAAATGATTCACTGATATAATACTAATCTGCTTTCTTCTCCCAGAACTTTAGTGTAATATTTAATATAGCATTTACATCATCCCTATGTCTTAATTTCTGCTCATTATTCAAGGCATGTCACAAATATTACCTCTTAACAGGAAACATTTACTGTGTGTGAGATATCCTTTTGTTCATTTTGAAACAAGTTCATATTGGGGAGGGAGGGGCTTTATATTTTGCCAGGTAGTGTAATTATTTAAAATGAATGACTGCCCTTTCCAAGATGTGGATTTAATCATGTTTCTTTGACCTGGAATAGCCTTTTTCTCAGTTGTTTAACTTATTTTACACTAATTCAACAGTCCATTTTCAGAGTCTATTTTCAATTTAATCATGTTTACAATGTGTAAATGTGTTTTATGAATGTTAAAAAGTCCTGTCTCTGCAAGGTAACATACCTACAATTTTAACTGCTATGAATAGAGAAATGAAACATCAGATGTCTCAGAAATTTCTGTGTGAGTTTATATTAATGATTCTGCAAATTGGTATAAAGATAAAAGCTAATTCAAATAGATTTTTAAAATATTGATTTTTAAAAAGATAAAACTAAAGAATTTGATCCATCCTGATTCATGGATATGCAGAGCAAATACCAGAGTTTTAAAATATAAATTTTTCTTCAAATATTTTCCATAAATCAGTTTAATGAACTACGGAATCAGTTTAATGAACTATCAGCTTAATGAATTGAACTGCAGAATCTCCCCCGTGTTTTTAACACTGAAAGTTGTTAATATTTTCATGCAAGACTAATCTTTATATTCCAATTTTTTTTTTGTTTAAAGACTTGTATATAATGATACCTTAAAAAAAGAAATTCCCAGATATTTGAATGATTTTTCAGCCACACATATCATTTCCAATACTGTCGGTTTAACATGAAAAGCTGCATAGATTTTCATATGAAAGTCTTTTTTACAGAATTTTGGTTTAAACCCTTGTTCACAATGATGCCATAAAAATATAATTGCCAATAATTTGACTGATTTTTTTCTATGACACAAACCTAATAAAATACACCTGAGGAAGCTAGTTGGTGACACAAAGCTCTTTAACTTAAAGAAATCCATAAGGTGTGTTATACCACAGCAAACTTGGGGGAAAGGAATTACTAGGATTACTAGAAGGTTCTCTCTTTCCTAAGAATTCTGCATTTAATGCTTCTATAGTTTTGAAGTCAGAGGCTGGCAGGACTTATTTTCTGGTCACAACCCTGCTGACCAAAACAGGATCTGGTCCAGACATGATAAAATAAACTGGCAGGAACCAACAGATAACTAGGAAAGTAATCCCCACCTACCCTCATTGCTTATTAGCATAAGACACTCCCACCAGCACCATGACAGTTTACAGATGCTATGGTAATGGCATGGAAGTTACAGCCCCTTTCCATGACAATGACCTGGAAGATACCACTGCTTTCCTAGGAAATTCCAGATAATGCCCCCTCAATTCATATTAACCTGCCCCTTAATTTGCATGTAATTGAAAGTGAGAATAAGTGGGTATAAGTAGAGTAATCAAGAACCCATACTTTGCCGACTCTGCATGCACTACCAATGAGTTAGTCCTGCTCTGCAAGGAGCAATACCATTCAATAAAAGATTGCTGTCTAACAGCACTGGCTTGCCCTTGAATTCTTTCCTAGGTAAAGCCAAGAACCCTCCTGGGCTAAGCTCCAGTTTGGAGCTTTGCCTGGCCTGCATCAGTCTGAAGAACAAGGAACAACCTTTTAAAGCACATCTTTACCTTAATTGTTAACCATATTTCTTTGTAAAATATGAGTATTTTGGTGTAATTAAGTTTTCATAGGTGGCAGCCTGACATAGGAGCATAAGCATAGGGCTTATCAGAGAGCGTCTGTACTCTACTACAGACATTGGGAAACTTGGGGCAGTTTACTTAACTCTGTGAAGCTACCTCAGCTTCCCTATCTGCAAAATGGGAATGATAACTCTTCACTTTCAAGATTCAGATAAGAAATAAAAAAAAAGTGGGCAAAGAATATAAACAGACCTTTCTCAAAAGAAGACATTTATGCGGCCAACAAACATATGTAAAAAGCTCATCATCACTGGTCATTAGAGAAATGCAAATCAAAACCACAATGAGACAGCATCTTACGCCAGTTAGAATGGCGATCATTAAAAAGTCAGGAAACAGATGCTGGCAAAGATGCAAAGAAATGGGAATGCTTTTACACTGTTGGTGAAAGTGTAAATTAGTTCAACCATTGTGGAAGACAGTGTTGTGATTCCTCAAGGATCTAAAACCAGAAATACTATTTGACCCAGCAATCCCATTACTGGGTATATACCCAAAGGATTATAAATCATTCTGCTATGAAGACACATGCACACGTATGTTTATTGCAGCACTATTTACAATAGCAAAGACCTGGAACCAACCCAAATGCCCATCAATGATAGACTGGATAAAGAAAATGTGGCACATATATACCATGGAATACTATGCAGCCATAAAAAATGAATCCATGTACTTTGCAGAGACTTGGATGAAGCTGACACTGTCATCCTCAGCAAACTAACACAGGAACTAAAAGCCAAATACCGCATGTTCTCACCCATAAGTAGGAGTTGAACAGTGAGAACAGATGGACACAGGGAGGGGAACATTACACACTGGGGCCTGTCAGGGGGTGGGGGGCAAGGGGAGGGATAGCATTAGGACAAATACCTAATGCATGCAGGGCTTAAAAACTAGATGATGGATTGATAGGTGCAGGAAACCACCATGTCACATGTATACCTATGTAACAAACCTGCACGTTCAGCACATATATCACAGAACTTAAAGTAAAATAGAAACTAAAAATAAAAAAAAAGAATTAAATAAGATAATGTAGAGGGTAGTTGATCTTGTGATAGTAGTTGCAATAATAGTAATAGAACAAAAGATTTCTGCTGTTCAAAGTGGCAGATGTCATTAATCATAGGAAATTGAACCTACTAGTGGTTAGGACAGATAATATTCTGTTATTGTACAGAAACACATTAGGAAACAAAACTCATGTTTCACAAAGCTGTAAGTAATCTGGCATCTGTGAAGGAAATATAACAGAATTGGCACATGTTGACACTAAAAAGTTCAATTTCTTAAAGCCATGCCATTCCATTTATCCTGATGGTCATGACTAAACCTAACCACGTGTCAATGTATCCAGATAGTTCATCACCAGAAATGAACGATCTTCCCTGTTGTACTCTGGCTGCTTAACTAAATAAGAACATGACCAAAGAGTGCATTTACAAAGCAGTTAGAGACTTCCAACAGCTGACTCATGTCTTGGGCTTTCCACTCTTAAATATTGACCTGGGTAGCTAAAAAAATATCCCCTCTGATGACTGTGTAAATCGAGTAGGCATGTGAGTGGTAGTTAAGCTGGAATATTTCTACATGATATTATATATTCTACTAGTCAAATATCTTCAGTTTTACTTTCATATTGATGAAATGAAGCTACAGACTCCCCAAATACCCACATTACTTATAGTATTCTGGGCAAGGAATACAATAGGAATTGTAAAGAAGGCAATATGGTAACACTGAAGAGTCACTGTGCCACACAGAGACTGCAGTTCAGATACAGGCCACATACAGCATATCTATCTCACAGCAGCCATTTTTAGGTTATTATTATCCAGACATCTACCAAGAAAGGTTGGCTCTTCCTTGAACTTATGGTGTCGGGAGGGACACGTCATCTAGAGCTTCAGGTTGGGGATTCGTAGGAAAGGTGATTCACTGTGGCATACAGAAAGTGCTAATGGGACTGTAAGATAATTTCCTTATAGTTAAGAAAGTAGAATTCAAAAGGAGGGGAAATGAATTAACATTTACAAGAAGCTTCCTGACTTCTGTTATTTCCATAAATTATAGTAATGACTGAATTTTGGTGTGTGACAGATTTGCTACATGATAAGATGATGAATAGGATGTATTAATGCAAGAATGAACACAGTGTCGACGGTAGTGACATCCTCATCATAATAATATTTGCTGGTAGTAGTAAATAGTCATGGTCAAATTCAAGGAAAGACAGGAATAACATCTTGTGGGGTTGGAGAGGGAGGGAGAAGTCAGGGAGTATTTCACAGAGGAGGTGAAAATTGACCCATGATTAAAGGTAGCAAAACCACTAAGCTTTTGACAGATCCTTAAATAAATTTTCTAGCCCATTGTTCTTTATATTCTCATCCAGACCTGTGTAAAAGCATGAATTTTCCTTTTCGTATGCTTTTATATCCTTCTCACTTTCTGTCTAGCTTTAAGGCAGCAATTCCTAGTAACAGGATTATCTCATGATTAAATTATTGGTACCTCTTTGGAGCTCTTCCTACTTTCAGCACTATTTTCTCAACTAATATTTCTTCTAAATGTATTTTAGTATGCAGTGCTTTGATGAATAATAAACCCCTTCTCCATTTCAACTCTGCATATCCCTTAAACACTTCCTCTAATAAACTTCTTACATCCAGTTGGAAGCTTCTGAAAATGAACTAACACCACTGTTTTCAAGCCTTTCTCTTCTGTTAGACTGCAAACACCCAGAGGGCACAGAATTGCCCACAGTAGATGGTGCAGCCATTTCCAAAGAAATGCTGAAATTCCAACTGGAAAGGTTGATGCTTTCTTGCCTTTTCTTTATCCGTTCTAGAAATATTTAAGCTTCAACTACAATTACATTCTTACTTTCAAATACTCTCAGAATCTTTTACCTATATTCTAAATGAGGGTTCCACTTCTCGAGATACCCTTCGGAATCTCAAGATACTCTTTTGTTAACTTTCAGCAATTGTATGGAATTTTCCTAAGCTTTTATTCTCATATGTACCAGCTATAGCCTGATTCTACACATTCACAATCATTTCATCTTAAGTCTAAACTTAAATCCAGAAGCTGTAAGTCCAAATATGAATACCTTTTACTAGGTTTGATATATTGGGCAAGACAGCTTGCTTCTTCAAGCCTTAGTCCTCTCCTTGGTTACATTAAATATTAATACTTACCAGGGCCACAGAATTGTCATAAAGATCATGTGAAATAGAGTCTATATAGAGCTAGGCATCCTGTAAGCTACTAGAAACATATATACCATTATTATACTGAGATACCGGGTATACCAACAGATAAATGTGGCCAGACCATTATGACCCACAACCTCTGCAGCAACCAGCCCAGGAAGCCAAACTATAACGTCTTCAGCTATTGGCCCCCAAACACAATTTAGTCAATAACTGACAGATTCCCTGATTTTTGCAAAGCTTCATACCCACATCAAAAGCAGAACCAACTGGAGAAACCCAAATATGGCTCCTAAGCCAATCACATAGGCTGTCCCCCTTCTAGTTAGCCTGCCTCCAACTTCTCCATGCCAGCAACCTTCAATCTGAGCATTCCTAAAGGGTTCTCTCTCCTTCTGTTTTATTTACTACAAAGCTTTTCAACTCCTCTGTCTGCCCCTGAGTCTCTGCTAAATGCAAGTGATGGTGACTGACTCCTTTGTTAGAGCAAGCTGTGCATAAATTGCCTCTGTTTGTTCTTATTTGAGTAGTCTTCATTTATTTTTATACTTTGGTATATATTTAAATTTACTTCTATAAAATTTGACAGTACTCTTTATTTTTTCTCAGAGAAATCCATTCATTCATTGGCTTAATGCTGATATTTATTAAGTATCTCCTATGTAATAATAGTATGATTTCTCCTCAAGAATTTAAAAGCAGATTAATTTATGTAGAACCAGACATATGTCCTCGAGAAACCCATGGACTGGCTTGGAAGATATGACACAGCACATGGAAAAGTAAATTAAAAAGAAAGTGTGGTCAGGTTGAAAATGATATGTGTAAAGGTGTCAAATCAGTTATATAGGCAATAAACAAGCTAATTCCAAAAAGTGGATATCACTTATGCTTAGCTGGGGTCTAGGAAAGCTTCAAGCAAAAAACCGGGCTTGAATTGGGACGCGCAGGAAAGTTATACATTTATGGTGGGGGCAGAACGTGAAGACAATCTAGACAAGAAAATGCCTATTAGGCACATCCAGGGCAGGGATGTGCAAATCCACATAGGAGAGAAGATAATGAATACAAAAACAGTCTGTTAAGAGCAAAATGAACTGAAGAGAAGTGGTGGAAATTAAGATTTTAAAATTGTCCACAATCTAGAGGTACTACTAAATACTTGTGATCAGAGGAGTAATACATGTAGATATAATTTCAAATTTAGCATGACTTTCCTCCAGATTTATATTAGCGTCTCAGTATGTGCTGGAGACACTTCCCTATATTTTGGTCCCGTTTATAATAATTTCTGAGTAAAATTGTCACTTTTAATATAATTAACTTTAAAATATTTTAAATTATCAGTTTCTAAGTACTGAAATTATGGTCTCTAGTTACATTTCTTGGAAAAATCTCCTTTTAATACTTGCTTACTTAAAAAGCATGCAGAGAGAAAGTCTTTGGAGAACATAAAGATGTTATGAATATTCATTTTATTATTAAGTCCTCAGTGGATTTTGTTTGAAGGCCCTTAGTCAGCAAAACTTCCATTAAAAGTTTTGCCAAGCTGATTATTATAAACTAATGTGCTGTAAAATCCTATGGTGTATAATTGTCACAAACAACCCTAAACACAAACAAAACTAGTACAAAAATCTACACATAAACTCAGGAAAGTTTCAGTTTATAGTACTTGTTACTTTTCTGAAGTAGAAATGTTCAGCTTTTCAATAATTTGTAAGGCAATCCGTAAGTTAAAATTTACCTTTTTGGTAGATACAGAATAATGAAAAGACTTTAGACAAAGCAATCTGAGTCATGAGGCAAAAAGGAAAGGGTAGAAGCATCTTTTGTGGATACTTACGAGCCCACCAACCTCTGAGCACTGGAGTGGTCCCCTTCCTGGCCATAATCCCCTTTTCTCATCACAAGTTATCCGTCAACACGGCCAAGTCTGTCTCCCAGCCTTGTTCTATTCAGCTGTATTCTGATGCATTTCATCTTTTAAAACTTCCAAACTCGACTTTTAAAAGTAGTCTTATTATATATTCAAGGTTTGATTTCAGTGGAATATCAAATGTACATATCAAACTGCTCTCCAAGTAGTCAATTTCAGGAATGTATAAAAATCACAATGTCTTACTGATGTGTAGAACCTGTTTTATTTCCTTTCTCAACCCACTTCCTGCCTGTCTGGGTCTCAAACACATACTAAATATACTTAACTCATTTTATATCACAACTCGGTTTTGAGAGGATGACTTTTTTTCTGTATCTGTTACAAAATACATCAAGAAGTTAATCTTTAGTTGACACTACTGACAGTCTTGTTAAAGCTAATATCTATAAAAGTCTGGGTTCACAAGCATTTAGTGACCTGGAGTAGGGGAAGTAATCCCTGCAAAAGAGAAAGTTTTCCCTACAACCATAAGAAGAGTGAATATATGAGGTATCCTGAATCTAGAATAACTTGATATCTATTTAGGAGCTCAGGGTAAATTATATAAACTTGAAAAGCTACTTCAGATCACCATATGAAAACCCAATTCTATGAACATTGTATGGTTTTTAAAATATTTAAACCTTGCTCAAATATTGAGTCTTATTGTAAATTCTTTTGGAATATCCATATGCTTGACTGAAGAAGAATAAGATTAGTTTTTAATGGATTGTACCATCTTCCCTTGAATGATTATGTGTGAATAACTGAAGTAAAAACAATGAATTTTGAAGTGCATCTTTTCTAGTAGTTACTAAATATCAATAATCTGAATATCTCTTTTCCATGAGGAGAAATAATGGTTGTCAGGAAAGAAAGAAATACAGAAAAATTATCTTGCATGATTGAAGAAATAAATTAGCTACATGTCACAGATATAATAAAATACTGTGCATTTATAAAATTAATGCTTATATACTTAACACTCATTTTATAGCTAAAATGGTGGTAAATATATACATTAAAATGTTTTTAAGGGGGAATAAATTTTAAATTATAAATATAGTATTATAAGAGGTTACAAAGTTGAAAAGACTGAACTTCATATTCTTTCAGATGTTTTATAATGAAAATAAAATAAAAGGCATTGCTAATAATAGATGAAAGTTCAGCAGAGTGAAGTGTCAATCACAGCTTAGTCAAAGAAAAGCTGGAAAGTAAAACGTAGCCAATCATAGGAGGCAAATAGTTCTAGAAAGATAAGGCTTCAGCAATAAGTCATCTAAGGAGAAAAAGATAAGAGGAGCACAAAAAGCAAGCAGAAGTGGGAATATGCACAGATAAAATGTTATGTATGTATAGAAAAAAGAGACCATGAAGAACTTTGAAAATGGGAAATGATGTTACTGCAGGTTAGCAGGAATTCAGCAGCTCAGTAAACTGGCCCTATTAGTAACAGTTCTCTTTATCACATAGGATAAAAAAAAAAACAGAATCATATCAATTCAGCATTGAGGTGCTGATTGGGAGACCAGAGGAAGTAATATTTGTCTCTACAAAAAAGATGAAAAATACAAGGAACCATAGAATCCCAGATGTGAAAGCATGTGAAGGGCATTAGCTGCTTGAATCTCATCTACAAATCATCTCCCCAAAGCTTGTCTTCTGACCAGTGCTCAAAATATATGGTTTTAAAACTCTGTCACCAACAGGAATGCTCTTCTCTGTGCATGCTCCACTTAATGTAAGTCCTTCTATAATCTGATTAGCCTTCTTGAAATTATATTTCGTTACTGTAGTGTAAACCAATTGAGTTTTGTATTGAGCCATATGATAATATTAATACTCAATCAGTTCAAGTTAAACACACGATTTTGTTAAGCCATATTTACTTGATCCTGTACACAGAGATATGTAAATAATTTTGTTTTTCTCCTAACTTTTGGTCCTTATGTTTACATCTAATGATGTCTTATTTTATTGATTTGTTCTGACTGTCAGAATTTCTTTTAGCTGTCCATTTGGTTGCTAGATTATACATTTTGCTCAATGTGTATGTCTTCCTCATGTCGTTTAATTACTTGATGTAAGTCACTAATATAAAAATGATCAAAACAGGGCAAAGAACAGAGCACAAAGCATGACACTATAGACAGTATGCAAATTTGGCATCCAAAGATTCCTATGTATATGATCAACTAAAATAAATTTATCCAACTTGTCCTCGGTGACTTCCTGATAAAATATCAAATATCATCCTTCTCCATATGTCTCTAAAATACATGATTAGAAAGTCTCTATAAAAGTTAAACGGGGTGACAAAATGTTCTTATTGACGTTACGCAGGGTCCTAATGATCCATGGCCTTTTTTCCCCCTCTTCATGCCCCAGTTTTTTAACATTTAAAAAATTCATAAAAGTAATACATCATCATAATAAAAGTCACACAACTATGAAAAGTAATTCTTCCATTGTCACCAATGACATCCATAATTCCTTAAAAGTAAACACAGTATTTTGGCATATATATTTTCAAATATATTTTTATTTTATATTGATATTCAAATGTACAGATAGAAAGCTAGTTATATCCTGTACCTATGGGTATGAATATAGGTAGAAATATAGATATTTTTTACCACCATTCTATCATAGGTCTACTATTTATTAACACAGCCACCAATGTATTTAACCTGTTCAGCTACTTGCCTTTTTAATTTAAATACCCCAATTTGTTTTAGTGGATAAATGCAAATTACTTTGAACATTGTATCAAGCGTAGATATTTTCTTATGCCATTCCATATTTATTTGCCACCCTTTTCCATCCTTTTTTGTGTCCTGGGAGGCCAGCTTGCATGGAGTACATCAACAGGCTCCCTTACCATTTGACTTACAACTTGGTTAAGCCAAAATAAAGCACCAGCAACAGATTGGAGAGGGTAGGAGAGTTGTTCTTCCCACTCTAGAGGATTGTCTTGGGCTGGCTATATCATTTGACCACAGGTCCTAGCTCCAGTGAAGGTAACCCTTTCCTTTTCTGCTCTGGTGACGGCTCTCCCCTTTCCTCTTTAGGTACAGAGGTAGAAGCTTGTTCCTCTATTAGAGGCATCACTTTCCCTATATCTTCCTAACACATTGCCAACACATCTTCAAATTGTTCCACTTAAATCTTCCTAAAATTTCATAATTTAAGTGGGCAATCTGTTTCTGGCAAAAATTCTGATGAATATACTTATTGATGATTTTTAAAATCATTTATAAGATTTCCCTTCTTCCAAAAATATTTTAGTAAACATCCTTGTACAAATATCTTGCAAAACTTAGGAGACTATTTCTGTAGAAGCATATTCTAGAAGAGGAATTTATGGGCACCTATCTGAATTTTTTTAGATATTGCCAAATTTGTCATAAAATTTTAAATTTGTATTTACAATAACACTGTGTGAGGGTTGGTGGGATTATAGACTATGTTCCCCTGTACCGTATGACATCAATTTAATGACAGATTAAGTAGTTCATTCTAGAATATTTTTCTTGATTTGAGATAAAAAATATCAATCACAGCTTATAGAACCGTCTTAAAATGTTTTAAGAAAAATTGGAAAACTACACACTACACTTTCCCAGCTTCCATTTCCATTCTCTCTTCTCTTCCTATACACTTTTCTTTCAACTCCCAAATTCAATGTTCTTAAGGGTGATTATGGAAACAAATATGCTGACTATCCTTTTTTGTCTATAATCAGCTAACCTTGTTTCCCACATACTGGATTGATCCCTACTTCATAATAAGCCCCACTCTTATGTGGTCTTTTAAATTTTAGCAAATATCTTTTCATTTCATTTAATTACAGCAAACCAAGAAATCTTAGCGTTGGTCTCTCCCTTTCTTAAATCTACATCCTCTCTTTTATATTTGTATTAGTCAGGGTTCTCTAAAGAGACAGAACTAACAGGATATATGGATATATGAAAGGGAGTTTACTAAGGAGAACTGACTCACACAATCACAGGGTGAAGTCTAACAATAGGCCCTCTGCAAGCTGAGGAGCAAGGAAGGCAGCATGAGTCCAAAAGCCAACAGTGCAGCCTTCAGTCTATGGCCAAAGGCCTGAGAGCCCCTGGCAAACTACTGGCATAAGTCCAAGAGTCCAAAAGCTGAAGAACCTGGAGTCTGATATTCAATGGCAGGAAGCACCCAGCATGGGAGAAAGATGAAGGCTGGAAGACTCAGCACATCAGCCTCTTCTGCCTGCTTTATTCTAGCCGAACTGGCAGCTGATTAGATGGTGCCCACCCAGACTGAGGGTGGGTCGGCCTCACCTAATCCACTGACTCAAATGCTAATCTCCTGTGGCAACACTTTCACAGATACACTCAGGAACAATACTTTGCATCCTTCAATCCAATCAAGTTGACACACTGTATTAACCATCACAATATTTAACCTTGGTTATGCTTCCATTGGCACTGACCTTTAATTTACTTTCCCTAATTGTTATTTTCATTAAAGTATATGCTACATAAAATAAATGCATACATTTTAAATATATAATTCAGTGGATTTTGACTGTATATACATTTGTGTGTGTGTGTGTATTACTGTCACTTCAATAAATATATGCAACATTTCCCTCACCCCAGAAAATTCTCTTGTGTCCCTATCCAATCACCCTTCCATGAGAGTAAACACTGTCCTTATCCTGTCACCCCTCCATGAGAGGGAACATTGTTCTGATTTATATCACATTAGTTTGGCCTGTTATAGAACCTCATATAATTGGAATCATACATTATGAACTATTTCATATCTGGCTTCTTTGATACAATGTAAATGTTTTTGAGATATGTCCATTTCATCCATATTGATCCATGTTGGTATTTCATTCTCTTTGACTTTGAATAGCATTCTGTTGTGTGACAAGGCTGCAAAATTTATCCATTCAGCTCTTGGTGGACATTTGGGTTGTTTCTGGCTTTGGGTATCATATATAAAGCTGCCATAAATATTCATGTTCAAATGTTTGTGTGAATACGTGTTTTTACTTCTCCTAGATAAATACCTAGGAGTAGAACTGCTGGGTCATGAAGTATATATTTAACTTTATAAGAAATGATCAGTTTTCAAATATGATTGTATCATATTCTTGCCAACCATAAATGTTTGAGAGATCTGGTTCTTCTGGTTGCTCTATGTCTTTCCAAATATTTGGTATGGTCAATCCTTTTCCTTTTAGCTATTTCAGGGATATCATATTGTGGCTTTAATTTGTATGACTATTAATTATGGTTAGCATTTTATCTACTTTTTTGTAACTTGTTTATCTTTTTATGTGAAGTGTCTGTTTAAGGCTTTTAGCCAGATATTTTTAAAATTAGCTTATTTGGTTTTTTATTTTTGAATTGTAAGGGAACATATTTGTACTCTAGATATAAGTTCTTATCAATTATATGTACTTCAAACATCTCCTGTCTTGTGACTTGCGTTTCACTTTTTAGGGAGGTCTTTTAAAAAGCAGAAAGTTTTAATTTTAATATAGTATACATGGCATTTTTACTGCTAAATTTATGTTTTTATATTTTTTTAAAAAGCTATTAATGTTTTTAATGCCCTCTCCAGGAAATCTTTGCATACCCACAAGATGCTGAGGTTTTCTTTCATGTTGATTTTTAGATATTTTATAGATTTAGCTTTTAAATGTAGATGTTATTCATATAATCCATCTCAAAATTATTTTTATACGGCATAAAGTAAGAATTGCCATACAGATTTTTCCACTGAGATACACAGTTGTTTAAGGAATATTTATAAAAGAATTAATACTTCCTTGTTTTAGTAAAAAACTAATTGTGTATGTATGGATTGGAATCTGTATTCCAAGTGAATCAACTAATTGTCTATTCTTATTCCAATATTCCCACTGTCTTGAATGAAACAATTGTAACACAATGGTAAGTATTTGTGTATCTAGATATAAAATATATGGTGAAAATGTAGTGTAATAGATAAAAATGGTACACCTCATGATAAAAAATGGCACACTCTGGCCTAGGGCATTATTGCACACTACTGTAGACTTTATAAACACTGAATACTTAGGCTAAACTAAATTTATTTTAAAGTAAGTTTTCAAATCAGGTCTTTCAAGTGTTGCTTGTTTGTTCTTCAAAATTGTTTGACTATTATAGGTCCTTTGAATGGCCACATTAATTTCGAAATTTACTTTTCAGTTTCCATGAAAATAGCCACTGGGATTTTGATTTGGATTGCGTGGAATCTGTAGATCAATTTACGGAGAATGTCCATGTAAACAACACTGAATCTTCCAAAGAAGGAACATGAAATGTCTCTTTATTTATTTACGCCATTTAAAATTTCTCTCAGTATTTTTCAGTATAGAGATCTTACATATTTTTTATTAAATTTATTTCTAAATACTTTAAGAACAGTGGGCACTGTTCTCCTCATCCAGTCAGAAGTATAGAGGAAGCTTTCTCTCAATACTTTCTGATCTTTCCTGTGGGCAGCCCATGGGATAACCGGAGAGAAAGACTGCAAGAGAGTCCTAGCATCCCTATGTCTGCTGCTAGGGACTTCATACTCATTCTCATACTAGCCTTGCCTAACAACTGGAATACCTTCTGAGAAATGTGTTGTTAAGCAATTTCATCATTGGGTGAATATCACAGAGTACGCTTACACAAGCCTAGATAGTACTGGCTACTACACATCTAAGTTATATGGTATAGCTTACTGTTCTAGGCTTGAAACCTGTGCAGGATTTTTTTTTTTTTTTTTTTTTTTGAGATGGAGTCTTGCTCTGTCACCCACGCTGGAGTGCAATGGCACAGTCTCAGCTCACTGCAACCTCCACCTCTAAGGTTCAAGCGATTCTCCTGCCTCAGCCTCCCGAGTAGCTAGGTCTACAGGCGCATACCACCATACCCGGCTTATTTTTCATATTTTTAGTAGAGACAGGGTTTCACCATGTTACCCAGGATGGTCTCGATCTTCTGACCTCATGATCTGTCCCCCTCAGCCTCCCAAAGTGCTGGGATTACAGGCATGAGCCACCACACCCAGTCTGTACAGCATATTACTGTACTGAGTACTCTAGACAATTGTAACACAATAGTGAGTATTTGTGTATCTAAACATATAAAATCTACAGTGAAAATACAGTATAAAAGAAAAACAATGGTACACTCAGGCCTAGGACATTACTGTACACTACTGTAGACTTTATAAACACTGTATTCTTAGGCCACACTAAATTTATTTTTTAAATTTCTTTTTTCAGCAATAAATTAATCTTAGCTTATTATAATTCTTTTACCTCGTAAACTTTTTAATTTTTAAAACTTTTTGACTACTTTGAAATAACACCTAAAACACAACCACATTGCACGGGTGAACAAAAATATTTTCTTTCTTCATATCCTTATTATATAAGCATTTTTCTATTTTTAAAATTTTTTATTTTTTACTTTTTAGACATTTTTGTTAAAAACTAAAACAAAAACACACGCATTATCCTAAGCCAAAACAGGGTTAGAATAATCAATATCACTGTCTTCCACCTCTATATCTTATCCTACTGGAAGGTCCTCCAGGCAATAACACACATGGGCTGTCATTTCCTATTATAAGAATGCTGTCTTCTGGAATATCTCCTGAAGCACCTGCCTGAGGCTGTTTTACAGCTATCCTTTTCTTAATTAGTAGAAGTACACTCCAAAATAATACTAAAACATATACTATAGTAAATACATAAACCAGTAACATAGCCATTTATTATCATTATCAACTATTATGCAGTGTACATAATTGTTTGTGCGATATTTTCATGACTGGCAACAGTAGGTTTGTTTACACCAGCACCACCACACACGTGTGAATAATGCATTGCATTATGACGTTAGGATGGCTACAAAACCAGCAGGTGATTGAAATTTTTCAGCTTCATTATAATCTTATGGGGCCATTGTCTTATATGCAGTTTGTCATTGATCAAAAGGTCATAATGTGGTATGTGACTGTATGCTAGAGACTCCGGATTCTGTTATTTCCCTCCGAGTAATGATGAATTTTGTTCAAGCAGGCATTTGTTTCATGGCCTCTGTCTTGTATAAGAAGTTTGGTTTTAGGCTTTGTTAGGTGGATCAATTTAAGATATGCCATCATGTCTGAAACATGTTCCTTAGTCCTAGGTTGTGACCATTCTGTAGCAGTCATGAAAATTCTGAGGTGTTAACCAGACCTCTCTAACTTGGAAGGATTAAACTCCAAACTTTGTCTTCCCTTCACTAGAAAGAAGCTGTTAATATCTTTGTTCAGCATGTTCGGCCCTCTGGATTTTGTTTTCCCTCTCAGCTCCTTGCACTGTCACAGCTCATTTGTCCACCAAGAATGTATGAAAATTGTTAGGCTTACCTGTCTGTGATGTTCCTTTTCTAAGATACTGACACTCTCATTTTTCAGGTTCTGTGAGAGCCCTGAAATCCAAATTGTGACTCTTCAACTCAGTAAGACTACAACTTTGTGCCTGAGTATTATCTTTGTGTTGTTGTGGAGACTGAGGAATGTCCCAAAAAAAATAAATAAATACGGATATTTTAAAAGTTATGTGTTCTCTAGTTTCTAAATTGCTTCAAGTAATTCCTTTAATATTTTGTTCACAGTTCATTGTTATTATTATTGGCAGTAGGATTAGTATTTCCAAGCTAATTCGCCATTATCAGAAGCAAGAATTTCCTATATGATCTTTTCAAAATGTAAAAAGGAAAAGTAAAAGTCTTGGTGTTTATGGGAACACTGTAGTAATTTTTGCTAAATTTTAACAAGTAAGGAAATTGATTATACTTAGAAGTTAAAATGAAATAAGTGGTTTTCTACTTTATCTTCTTTGATGATAATGGAAACTCAGGGATTAAAAACACAGAATTTTTAGTTACTAAATATATATTGTAATTGTTATATATATTGTTCTAACAATTACAATGTACTTAAAATGTACATCATTATCCCAGTTTTTCTCAGAAATTCTTACATAAAACAAAATAATATTGAATAGCTTTATAAAAGTTTAATTGAAAAGTTTTAGGAATAACTAAAATGTTACATGCAGATGTTGCATATTTAGGGGAAAATGCAGGCCTTCAGTTCAGAGGCATATGGAACTCCCTATCCTGAGGACAGTCTGTTTTCTGAAAGTGGTTAATATGAAAAAGGCTGTGCTTTTCCATTAATTCACATTTCTTCTTTACCTTTACATTATCGTTTTTAAAAAAGGCTATATAAAAATGAATTTAACAGTTTAAAGACTATTAGCAAAGGTACTTAATTTAATGGAGAAAGAATGCATTTAAGCACACTTTTGTAGTTTAAAAGTACACATTTAAAACCAAGCAATTAGAAATAATTCTTATCTTTTCACTAAAGCATGAACAATCATGTAAGTATGGTTTAGGATCTCATCAGCTTATTTCTAATTTTAGTATTTAACATTTTCAAGTTTCTTTTCTCTCTGTGTATCTCCGAAGTTGCTGCTAGTATCACAGTGTGTTGTTATTACTAATTATTGATCTGTTCTGATTGCCTTTGTCCTACCCAGCTTCATGGTTCCTGTACTCAGCAGGGTGCTTTACATGTGGTAGGTACATAAGTACACAGTAAAATTTGACTATGTGTATATTTATTTTTGATAACTAGTATTATACAGTGTGTGAAATATAAGTCATCAAAAATTTGAGTGATTGATATTTTACTAAACAATTAAAGGAAACATTAACAAACTCCATTATACCAAAAGTTTAGAGAAACTATAGAATTTAGAGTACAGAAGTTTTGTAAAGGAAATTCCACATGAGGCCAGAGTTGAAATTAGGGTTTAACTTGAGAATAGCTGTCCATCTATTTGTCAAAGCTCCCCGATTAGTTTAGTGATTCTGTTAAGTTCAGGACTGTGGCATTGGGCCCTGCCATCCAGAAACCTGATTTCCCAACTCTTAGTTCAGGCACCTCATCTAAACACATCTGTACAATGTTAGAATGCCAGTGTTTGAAACGTAGAACTCTTACAGATGTTAGCTACTCCTCCTACCTTCTTTTTATGCATCCTTCCTGTGAAGGCACAGTATATTATAGTACTTGAAATTAGAATTTGAAATGTACTTTCTGAGGATAAAATATAAAAGGACAATATTCATTATAATGATAACAATAATGTAAATAAGTAGTAAATAATAAGTAACAGCTATTATTTATAGAGCGCTTATCATAGACCAGCCTCTTTACTAAATACGATTGCATCAAAGATACTTACACAATAGGAATATATATAAGAACAAGGTAGATTCATATTTTTGACCAGAATCTTTGGATCTTTTTTACAAAAGCTACTGTGACTAAGAAATCTCATTCTAATTTACTTCTTTTTTAATAGATTTTAAAAGCTAACTTAGGTTATAGAGAAGTCCAGCTAGCCTGTGAGACTTTTGATTTATTTAAAGTATCTTTGTATATACCTTCATCGTTTGCTACGTTGTGATTTCATGTTGGATTCTCAGAGAAGAATAATATTGCCTATTTTTCCAAGTTGTTTGTAGGGAAGGGACTATGCTGTTGTAAAATGGTATGGCTACTCTCCTATCTTTCTTACACAGTTTTAGTGAGAATCAATAATGGTTATAATAATAATAAATGTTATTAACTTGTAACACTGAATGTGTGCCATTCACTGTTCTATGCATAACAGATATTGGTCCTTTTTACCTGACAGTCATCCTATAAAATAGATACTGATAGAATCCTCATATTTTAGAAGACAATGAAGCACAAATAAGTCAAATACCATGCCCAAGGTGATGTAGCCAGTAAGCAGCAGAGTCCTAATTCAAACTAGGTTGTTGTCTCCTGAGTAATGAAAGTTGATTAGGGCTTTCTTTTTACTATAAAAGCATTGTTTTTGTTTTTTTTCTTTTTATCATGGGAGATGCCATTCATTCAATGAGACAGTCTTGTCTATTGAAAAGAGAACTACTTTCTCTTTTTGTCATTTTTGCATAGAAGGCTACTTAAATCTAAATATGGCCTAGATGGAAGATGTGGAACTAATCTGAATTTTTAAAATTAGAAATATTAGCCTACGAAGTAGGGTAATTAAAGGAAAGAGAATCAAACAGAATGAAAGTGTCAGCTCCTTCAGAAATAAGTTTAGAGATGATGGTCTCTGGGTGTCTCTTTATTTGCTTTTAACAGATTCAAACAATATGCTTTGTGAAAATGTTTTCTGTTCCTGAAAATAACTCCAGGAACGGTTCAGATATTAAAAAGTACTTTAATTTTTATTTCCATATTAAAGTCAGAAAGACATGATAGTTAAAACTACAATACATTATTAGCAGAACTGAGTTAATTTTGGAAGCTATCATTAATGAGATGACAATTGTGGCATCAAGTAAGCTATATCTAATGAGAAGTATATAATTACATATTTGATATTAACTTTAAAGAAGGAAATAAGAATAATTTTTCTCTTATTTCCTCTTTAATGAACAAGACATTAAAGAATTGAAGACATAAACAATATTTTAGTAGATTTAAATGAAAGAGATAAATAATGAGCAAAGAAAAATTTATATTAAGGTGAAAATGTAGGGCTTGCATAAAAGATCAAATGTAGGAAAACTAAAGACTGCACTAAAGCATATTAAAAAGATTGTCACTTTCAGAACAATCTTCAATTATCAGACATAAAACCAGAAATGCTTACGTTTCTGAAAGAAATATTTATCATACAATTAATTCTCACTTTGATTTGAGAGACAAGTTTTCTGAGATTCAAATTTTCCTAATTTTTTCTTTTATTATTAATCAATGATTCATTCATTCATTCATTCATCCATTCAACAATTATGTATCCAGGGCCAACCATGGATTAAAGGGAACTGACTTAAGAGTTTTAATATATTAGTAACGTCTCATAAAGATACTTTGAAAATTGGCTGCATAGTATTTTTATTGAGGTAAATTTACATTTACTGACATGCACAGATCTTACATTTTTAATCTATTGAGATATTCTATACCTCAGTTATAATAAGGCATAATTTGAATACATTAAAATTCATCTACCTTTTTGGAAGTAAAATTATATGACTTTTGACAAACACATGAAGTCATATAACCGCCGCTACCTGAGGATGAAAAACCATTCTTTTACTTCAAAATAGACCCCTATACTCTCCCTTTGTAGTCAAACCTACTTCTATCTCTAACCCTTAGTAAACCAATCATAAATTCTTTATTCTTATAGTTTTACATTTGCCAGAATGTTATATAAATGAAAATATATGAAATTGAACATCATTGTGCCTGGCTTCTTTGATTTAATATATCTGAAATTCATCAATGTTGTATCTGTATCCGAAGTTTGGTATTTTTAATTGTTGAGTAGTATTTTATTGCATGATGTACCACAGTTTATTTATCCATTCACCCATCAAAGGACATATGAATTGTTTCCAGTTTGGAGTGATTAAGAATAATGATATTATAAACATTCAAGTACAGGTTTTTGAATTTTTGAGTAAACATAAATTTTTCTTTCTTTAAGCTAAACTCCTAAGTGGAGTATTGCTCAGTCAAATGGTAAGGTTTAACTTCATAAGAGGCTGCCAAACTGTTTTCCATAGGGATTGGAGCATTTTGCATTTCTGTTGATGATGTATGAGTCCAGTTGCTCTAAATCTTGTTTGTTAGGTCATTCTTGCATTGCTATAAATAAATATCTGAGACTGGGTAATTTATAAGAAAAGAGGTTTAATTGGCTTGTGGTTCTGCAGGCTGTACAGGAAGAATAGTCCCAGCATCCACTTCTGGTGAGGTCTCAGGAAGCTTAAAATCATGATGGAAAGCAAAGAGGGAGCAGGCATGTCAAACGGCAGCAGAGGGAGTAAAACAGATAGTGCAGGGATAGCGGGGAGGTGCCACACACTTCTAAACAACCCGATTTTGAGAGAACTCACTTACTATATGGAGGTGCAGCACCAAGCCATGAGGGATCTGCCCACATGACCCAAACACCACCCACAAGGCTTCACCTCTAACATTGGAGATTATATTTCAACATGACATTTGGAAAGACAAATATGTAAACCATATCATTCTGCACCTATCCCTGTCAAATCTCATGTCCTCATATTGTAAAAGTTACAATGATGCCTTACCAATAATCCCCCAGAGTCTTAACTCATTATAGTACTAATTTAGAAGTTCCAAATCCCAAGTTCAAAGTCTCATCTGGAGATAAGTTCTTTCCACCTATGGGCCTGTAAAATCAAAGAAAGATTTTACTTCCAAGATTCTATGTACTTACAGACATGGAGTAAATATTCTTGTTCCAAAAGGGAGAAATTGGCCAAAAGGAAGGGGTTATATGCCCCTATGTAAGTTTGAAACCCAACAGGGCAGTCATTAAATTGTAAAGCTCCAAAATAATCTCATTGACTCCATGTTCCACTTCCAGGGCATATTAGTACAAGAAGTGGGCTCACAAGGCCTTGTGAAGCTTTGCCTTTGTGGCTTTTCCTGCTGAGGTTGCAAGCTACCAATGGAACTACCATTCTTGAGTCTGGAGGATGGTGGCCCCCTACTCATAGCTCCACTAGGCAGTGCCCCAGTGGGGACTCTGTGTGGGGGTTCCAACCCCACATTTTTTCTCACCACTACCCTAGTAGAGGTTCTCTGTGAGGGCTCCACCTCTGTGGTAGGTTTCTGCCTGAACATCCTGGCTTCCTCATACCTCCTGTGAAATCTAGGCAGAATCTGCCAAGCCTCCTTCATTCTGTGCTCCCAGAGGCTTAACATCACATGGAATCCACCAAGGCTTATGGCTTGCACCTTCCAGAACAACAGCCCGAGCTGAGCTGTACCTGGGGCCCTTTGAGCCAAGGCTGGAGCCATAGCAGCAGATATGCAGGAAGCAGCACCTGGAGGCTGCACAGGGCAGCAGAGCCCTGGCCCTGGCTCAAAAGCTATTCTTCCCTCTTAGGCCACTGGGCCTGATATGGAAGTGGCTGCCTCCTTAGAGACTTCTGAAATGTCTATGAGGCCTTTTTCTCATTGTTTTGGCTATTATCAATTGGCTCCTTTTTCATTTTGCAAATCTCTCTAGCAAGGGGTTGCTCCACAACTTGCTTGTATTCTTCCCCTGAAAACAGGAAAACTGCATTATTCCCCTGAAAATGGGGAAGACCCCACATGGCCAGTCTGCAAATTCCCTAAACTTTTACACTCTACATCCCCCTTTTAAATGTAACTTCCAAATTTAAGTCATTTCTTTGCTCCTGCATCCCATTTTAGGCTGTTAGAAACAGCCAAGTCATATCTTTAACACTTTGCTGCTTAGAAATTTCTTCTGCTAGATACCTTAAATCATCCCTCTGAAGTTCAAAATTCCACTGATTCCTAGGGCAGGAACAGAATACAACCAAGCTCTTTGCTAAGGTGTAACACAGGCGACCTTTGCTGCAGTTACCAATAAGCTTCTTATTTCCATCTGAGAAAAAAACTTGTAACATTATCAGCATTTTGGTCACAATCCTGTAAACAGACTCTAAGATGTTCCAAACTTTCTCTTATCTTTCTGCCTTCTGAGCCCTCTAAACTCTTCCAACTGCTGCCCATTACCCAGTTCCAAAGTCATTTCCACATTTTTAGATATCTAATTTATAAGAAAAGAGGTTTAATTGGGTCATGGTTCTGCAGGCTGTACAGGAAGCTTCGCACTGGCGTCTGCTTCTGGTGAGGCCACAGAAGCTTACAATTATGATGCTAGGCAAAGGGAGAACAACAGGCACATCACATGATGAGAGTGGGAGCAAGAGAGAGAATAGGGGTTAAGGGAAGATGCCACATGCTTTTAAACAACCAGAAATCAAAGAAACTTATTCACTATCTTGAGTACAGCATGAAGCCATGAGGAATCCACTCCCATGACCCAAACATTTCCACCAGGCTCCCCTTCGAGCACTGAGGATTACATTTCAACATGAGATTTGGGAGATAAATATCCAAATCATATCATCATCTAAGTGCTTGGTGTTGTCATTTTTTCTTTAATTTTATTATTATTATACTTTAAGTTTTAGGGTACATGTGCACAATGTGCAGGTTAGTTACATATATATACATGTGCCATGCTGGTATGCTGCACCCATTAACTCATCATTTAGCATTAGGTATATCTCATAATGCTATCCCTCCCCTCTCCCCCCACCCCACAACAGTCCCCAGAGTGTGATGTTCCCCTTCCTGTGTCCATGTGTTCTCATTGTTCAATTCCCACCTATGAGTGAGAATATGTGGTGTTTGGTTTTGTGTTCTTGCGATAATTTACTGAGAATGATGATTTCCAATTTCATCCATGTCCCTACAAAGGACATGAACTCATCATTTTTTATGGCTGCATAGTATTCCATGGTGTATATATGCCACATTTTCTTAATCCAGTCTATCATTGTTGGACATTTGGGTTGGTTCCAAGTCTTTGCTATTGTGAATAATGCCGCAATAAACATACGTGTGCATGTGTCTTTATAGCAGCATGATTTATAATCCTTTGGGTATATACCCAGTAATGGGATGGCTGGGTCAAATGGTATTTCTAGTTCTAGATCCCTGAGGAATCGCCACACTGACTTCCACAATGGTTGAACTAGTTTCCAGTCCCACCAACAGTGTAAAAGTGTTCCTATTTCTCCACATCCTCTCCAGCACCTGTTGTTTCCTGACTTTTTAATGATTGCCATTCTAACTGGTGGGAGATGGTATCTCATTGTGGTTTTGATTTGCATTTCTCTGATGGCCAGTGATGATGACCATTTTTTCAAGTGTTTTTTGGCTGCATAAATGTCTTCTTTTGAGAAGTGTCTGTTCATGTCCTTCGCCCACTTTTTGATGGGGTTGTTTGTTTTTTTCTTGTAAATTTGTTTGAGTTCATTGTAGATTCTGGATATTAGCCCTTTGTCAGATGAGTAGTTTGTGAAAATTTTCTCCAATTTTGTAGGTTGCCTGTTCACTCTGATGGTAGTGTCATTTGCTGTGCAGAAGCTCTTTAGTTTAATGAGATCCCATTTGTCAATTTTAGCTTTTGTTGCCATTGCTTTTTGTGTTTTAGACATGAAGTCCTTCCCATGCCTATGTCCTGAATGGTAATGCCTAGGTTTTCTTCTATGGTTTTTATGGTTTTAGGTCTAACATGTAAGTCTTTAATCCATCTTGAATTAATTTTTGTATAAGGTGTAAGGAAGGGATCCAGTTTCAGCTTTCTACATATGGCTAGCCAGTTTTCCCAGCACCATTTATTAAATAGGGAATCCTTTCCCCATTGCTTGTTTTTCTCAGGTTTCTCAAAGATCAGATAGTTGTAGATATGTGGCGTTATTTCTGAGGGCTCTGTTCTGTTCCATTGATCTATATCTCTGTTTTGGTTCCAGTACCATGCTGTTTTGGTTACTGTAGCCTTATAGTATAGCTTGAAGTCAGGTAGCTTGATGCCTCCAGCTTTGTTCTTTTGGCTTAGGATTGACTTGGTGATGCGGGCACTTTTTGGGTTCTATATGAACTTTAAAGTAGTTTTTTCCAATTCTGTGAAGAAAGTAATTGGCAGCTTTATGGGGATGGCATTGAATCTATAAATTACCTTGGGCAGTATGGCCATTTTCACAATATTGATTCTTCCTACCCATGAGCATGGAATGTTCTTCCATTTCTTTGTATCCTCTTTTATTTCATTAAGCAGTGGTTTGTAGTTCTCCTTGAAGAGGTCCTTCATGTCCCTTGTAAGTTGGATACCTAGGTATTTTATTCTCTTTGAAGCAATTGTGAATGGGAGTTCACTCATGATTTGGCTCTCTGTTTGTCTGTTATTCGTGTATAAGAATGCCTCTGATTTTTGTACATTGATTTTGTATCCTGAGACTTTGCTGAATTTGCTTATCAGCTTAAGGAGATTTTGGGCTGAGACAATTAATGAATCCTGGAGCTGGTTTTTTGAAAGGATCAACGAAATTGATAGACCACTAGGAAGACTAATAAAGAAGAAAAGAGAGAAGAATCAAATAGATGCAATAAAAAATGATAAAGGGGATATCACCAGTGATCCCACAGAAATACAAACTACCATCAGAGAATACTACAAACACCTCTACGCAAATAAACTAGAAAATCTATAAGAAATGGATAAATTCCTCAACACATACACCCTCCCGAGACTAAACCAGGAAGAAGCTGAATCTCTGAATAGACCAATAATAGGCTCTGAAATTGTGGCAATAATCAATAGCTTACCAACCAAAAAGAGACCAGGACCAGATGGATTCACAATCGAGTTCTACCAGAGGTACAAGGAGGAACTGGTACCATTCCTTCTGAAACTATTCCAATCAATAGAAAAAGAGGGAATCCTCCCTAACTCATTTTATGAGGCCAGCATCATCCTGATACCAAAGCCGGGCAGAGACACAACAAAAAAAGAATTTTAGACCAATATCCTTGATGAACATTGATGCAAAAATCCTCAATAAAATACTGGCAAACCGAATCCAGCAGCACATAAAAAAGCTTATCCACCATGATCAAGTGGGCTTCATTCCTGGGATGCCAGGCTGGTTCAATATATGCAAATTGATGTCATCCAGCATATAAACAGAACCAAAGACAAAAACCACATGATTATCCCAGTAGATACAGAAAAGACCTTTGACAAAATTCAACAACCTTCATGCTAAAAACTCTCAATAAATTAGGTATTGATGGGACATATCTCAAAATAATAAGAGCTATCTATGACAAACCCACAGCCAATATCATACTGAATGGGCAAAAACTGGAAGCATTCCCTTTGAAAACTGGCACAAGACAGGGATGCCCTCTCTCACCACTCCTATTCAACATAGCCTTGGAAGTTCTGGCCAGGGCAATTAGGCAGGAGAAGGAAATAAAGGGTATTCAATTAGGAAAAGAGGAAGTCAAATTGTCCCTGTTTGCAGATGACATGATTGTATATCTAGAAAACCCCATTGTCTCAGCCCAAAATCTCCTTAAGGTGTTGTCATTTTTTAAAAGACATTATAATAAGTATGTACTGGTGTCTCATGAAGTTTTAATTTGCATCTCTATAATGACTAAGAGTATTGCGTATCTTTTGTCATCAGTTTGATAAAGTGTTGAGAGCTCATGGACATTTTTAAGCAATTAGACTGATTTCTTATATTTGATTTTTGATAATTCTTAACACATTCTACATGCAAGTCTACTATCACATATATGATTTGAAACCATTTTCTTCCCAGTCAGTAGCTTATCTTTTCATTCTCTTAACAGTAGCTTTCACATAACACAAGTTTTTCATTTTTCTGTAGTCTTATTTGTTGTTTTAAATTTACTGATTTTTAGTGTGTTGTATTTAAGAAATCTTTGTCTAACGTGAGAAAGTTGGAGGACATTATGCCAAGTGAAATAAATCAGGCAGAGAAAGAAAAATACTGCATATATTAGAAATTTAAAAAAAGTAAAATTCATAGAGGCAGAGAGTAAAATAGTGGTTACCAAAGGTTAGGGGTGGGGAGATTTTTGGTTAAAAGGTAAAAAGTTTCAGTTAGACAAGTGGAATAAGTTTTGAAATCTATTGCACAGCATGGTGACTATTGTTAACAATAATGTATCATATATTCAAAAATTCTAAAAGAATGGATTTTAAATTTTTATACTACACACAAGAAAAATATGTGAGGTTACAGATATGTTAATTAGATAGATTTAATTATTCCATAATGTGTGCATATATCAAAACATTACTGTTTACCTTACAAACAAGAATAATAGAAAGTATTAATTGATAATTGTTTTGTTTTGTTTAAGAGACAAGATCTCACTCTCTCACCCAGGATGGAGAGTAGAGAGTAGTGGCAGGATCATAGCTCACTGTAACCTCAAAGTCTTGGGCTCAAGCAATCCTCCACCCTCAGACTGCCAACTACCTATGTTACAGGTATAATACCTAGTATTACAGGTACATGCCACCACAGCCGGCTATTATTTTTTTAGACACAGAGTCTTGCTATGTTGTCTTGGCTGCTCTCGAACTCCTGTACACAAGCAATTCTCCCTTCTCTTCCTCCTAAGTGCTGAGATTACAGGCATGAGCCACTGCACCCAGCCTGATAATAGTCTTTTAATAAAGGTAATTCATGTGTATTGAAAAAAGGACTTTTACATTTTTTCTACAAGTTTTATAATTTTAGGTATGAATAATAGTTCTGTGTGTCATTTTAAATTGATTTTGTATTTTGGGTGAGGTATGAATTGAGGTTGTTCCTTTTTGCATGTGAATATTTAGTAGCTCCAGCACTATTTGTTGACAAGACTGTTCTTTCACTATTGTGTACCTTCTTCCATTTAAAAAAAAAAAATCAGTTGACCATATCTGTGTGTTTATTTCTGAAGTCTCTGCTGTTTTCCATGGATCTATATGCTTATTATTTTGTCAGTACTATATTGTCTTGGTTACTGTTGCTTTATATGAGTCCTTCAATTTTGTTCTTCTTTTTTAAAATTAGCTTTTTTCAAAATTATTAATATTTGTTGTTCATTTATTTGTTTGCTTTCTGACTTTACTTTACAGTGAACTTGTAAATATTTCCATACAATCCTGTTGGGCTTTTGATTGAGGTTGTGTGAAATCTATATCAATTTGAGAAGAATTAACATTTTAATAATATCCATATTTATATTTTGGACTTCTTTGATTTCTTTTATTAACATTTTGCAGTTTTGTCTTTCAAGTTCTGCCTGTATTTTGTTAGATTTATACTTTTGCTATTTTATGTTTCTGATTTTTGTAAATGGTGCATTTTAAAAAAAGTTTTGGGTTTTGGTTTTTAATAGTTTAAAACTAGTATGCAGAAATAATTATTTTTGTATACTGACTTTGTATTTTGTGAACTTATTAAACTCATTTATTAGTTCCATGAGGTATTTCTATGGATTTGAGATTGTGTGCATTCTGTTAATAATGCTTTTTTTTTTTTAATGGTAATATATCTTCCTTTCCCATCTGTATGTCTTTTCTTTCTTTCATTCTTTCTCTTTTTTTTTAACCTTTTTCATTAGCCAGGATTTGTAGCATAATATTAAATATAAGCAATGAGACAAGAATGTTTGCCTAGTGTATTAGTACATTCTCACACTGCTATAAAGAATTTCCCTGAGACTGGGTAATTTGTGAAGGAAAGAGGGTTAATTGACTCATTGTTCTACATGGCTGGGGAGGCATCAGGAAACTTACAATCATGGCAGAAGGGAAAGCAGGTACCTTCATCACAAGGTGGCGGGAGAGAGAAGAAGAGAATGTGAAGAAGGAAAAGCCCTTTATAAAACCATCAGATCTCATTAGAACTCACTATCATGGGAGAAACTAGGCCCATAATCCAATTACCTCCCTCCCTTGACACATGGGGACTACAGGTCCCTCCCTTGACCTGTGGGTATTACAATTCAAAATGAGATTTGGGTGGGGACATGGAGCCAAACCATATTATTCCACCCCTCGTCCCTCCAGGGGTGAGAAGTCACATTGCAAAACCAGTCATGCCTTCCCAAATCTAAAATTTTAATGCATTTCAGCATTAACTCAAAAATGCACAGTCCCAAATCTCATCTTTTACGCTCTGCTTCCTTCTTAAACATAAGCTCCAGTTTCAAATCATCTCTCTCAAGTTCAAAGTTCCACAGATCTCTAGGGCAGAGGCAAAATGCCACCAGCCTCTTTGCTAAAGCATAGCAAGAGTAACCTTTGCTCCAGTTCCCAATAAGTTCCTCATCTCCATCTGAGACCACTTCAGCCTGGACTTTATTGTTTATATCACTATCAGCATTTTGGTCAAAACCATTCAACAAGTCTTTACAAAGTTCCAAACTTTCCCACATCTTTTCTTCTTCTGTGCCCTTCAAACCATTCTAACCTCTGCCTATTACTCAGTTCCAAAGTCACTTCCATGTTTTTGGCTATCTTTGTGGCAGTACCCCACTCTACCAGTACCACTTTACTGTATTAGTCCATTCTCACACTTCCTGAGACTGGATAATTTATTAAGGAAAGAAGTTTAATTTACTAACAGTTCCACATGGCTGGGGAAGCCTCAGGAAACTTACAATCGTAGCGGAATGGGAAGCAAGCACCTCTTCACAAGGCAGCAGGAGGGAGAAGAAGATAAAACTAAGGGGGAAAAGTCCCTTATAAAATCATCAAATCTCATGATAACTCATTCACCATTAAGAGAACAACATGGAGGAAACTGCCCCCATGACCCAATTAACTCCCTCCATTGACACGTGGGGATTACAGGTCTGTCACCCAACACATGGGTATTAGAAATCGAGATGAAATTTGGATGAGGGCACAGAGACAAACCATATCACCTTGGTTTTGGTTTTGAGAGGAAAGTCTTTAGGTTTTTCCCATTAAATATGATATTACTTGTAAATAATTTAGAGACACTCTTAGATTAAATATCTTTTCTTGTATTTATAATTTGCTGAGAGCAATTATCATAAATGGATGTTGATATATGTAAATTCGTTTTCTATATCTATTAAGATGATGCAGTTTTTCTTCTGTAGTCCATTTGTTGATTACATTGATAAATTTATTGTGTTTTATTTTTATAAATTTAGGGGGTACAAGTGCAGATTTCTAACATGCATATATTACATAGTGATAAAGTCCAGGCTTCTGATATACCCATCACTTGAATAGTAAACTTTGTCCCCAATAGGTATTTAGTCAACTCTCAGCACCCTCCTACCCTCCAATCTTTGTAGTCTTCAATGTCTGTTATTCCACTCTGTATTTCCTGGTGTACTCATTGTTTAGATCCCGATTATAAGTGAGAACATGTGGTTTTGACTTCATATTTCTGAATTATTTCACTTAGGATAATAGCCTGCAATTCCATTCATGTCACTGTAAAATACATGATTTCATTTTTTTAATGGCTGAATAGTATTCCCTGAGATACACACACACATACACACACACACACAAACACACACATAAATTTTCTTTATCCAAGACTCTGTTGATGGTCACTTAGGTTGACTTTGTATCTTTGCTATTGTGAATAGTGCTGCAATAAACATATAACGGCAGGTATCTTCTTGATATAACAATTTCTTTTCCTTTGTGTATATATTCAGTAGTGAGATTGCTGGATCAAATGGTAGTTCTATAACTAATTCTACTGTTTTCCATAAAGGTGGTACTAATTTAGATTCCCATCAACAGTTTATAAGGGTTCCCTTTTCTTACTCTCCTTACCAATATCTGCTGGTTTTTTTTTTTTTTTTGACTTTTACATAATGGCCATTCTGAGTAGTGTAAGATGGTATCTCACTGTGGTTATAATTTGCATTTGCACTTCTTTGATGATTAGTGATATTGAGAACTTTTCCATACATTGACCATTTGTATGTCTTCTTTTGAAAAATGCCTGTTCATGTCCTTTGCTCACTTTTTATTATTTGTTTGGTTCTTGTTGAGTTGCTTCAGTTTCTTCTAGATTCTAGATATTAGCCCTTTGTAAGAGGCATAGTTTTCACTTCTCTAGGTTGTCTGTTGACTCTGTTGATTGCTTATTTTGCTGTATAGGAGCTTTTTTAGTTTAATTGAGTCTCATTTGTTTACTTTTTGGCTTTGCTCTGCTTGCTTTTGAGGACTTGGTCACAAATTCTTTGCTTAAGCCAATGTCCAGAGAGATTTTCATAGCTTTTCTTTGAGGATTTTTATAGTATCAGATCTTATATTTAAGTCTTTAATCCATCCTGAGTTAACTTTTATTAATATATGGTGAGACGTATGGGTCTAGTTTCATTCTCCATATAACCATTCAATTTTTCTAGTGCCATTTATTGAAAAGGGTGTCTTTTCCCTAGTGAACACTTTTGTTGACTTTGTTGAAACTCAGTTAGTTGTAGGTATCTGGCTTTATTTATTGGTTCTCTATTCTGTTTCATTGGTCTATGTGTTTATGTTTGTAACAGTAGTATGCTGTTTGGGTTAATATAGCCTTGTAGTATAATTTGGAGTCAGGTAATGTGATGGACTGCAGCTTTCTTCTTTTTGCTTAGGATTGCTTCAGCTACTTGGGTTTTTTTTTTAATTCCCTATGAATTTCAAAATTGTTTTTTCTAATTCTATAGAAAAAGACATTGGCAATTTGATGGGGATTGCACTGAATCTGTAGATTGCTTTTGGCAGTATGGTCATTTTAATGATCTTAATTCTTCCAATCCATGAGCATGGGATGTTTTTCCATTTGTTTGTTTGTTTTCCATTTCTTTCATCAGTGCTTTGTAGTTCCCCTTGTAGAGATCTTTCACCTCCTTGGCTAAATATATCATAGCTATATTTTGTAGCCATTGTAAATGGGATTGCCTTCTTGATTTGATCATTGGGTAAGTCATTATTTTGATATAGAAACACTACTGATTTCTGTATGCTTATTTTGTATCCTGAATCTTTACTCAATTCATTTATGAAATCCATGAGTTGTTTGGTGTTGTCTTTAGGGTTTTCTAGATATGAAATCATATCATCAGCACAAAGGGATAATTTGACTTCCTCTTTATTAATTTGGATGCATTTTCTTGCCTGATTTCTCTAGTGAGGACTTTCAGTACTATGTTGAGTAAGAGTGGTGAGAGAAGGCATCCTTGTGTTTTCCAGTTTTTAGAGGGACTATTTCAGTTTTTCCCTATTAAGAATGATGTTGGCTGTGGATTTGTCATATATGGCCTTTAATACTTTTAGGTATGTTTCTTCCATGCTTAGATTGTTGAGAATTTTTATCGTGAAGGAATGCTAAATTTCATGAATGCTTTTTTTGCATCTACTTATATGATCATATGATTTTTGTCCTTAATTCTACTGATATGATGCATGACATTTATTGATGCATATGTTTAACCATACTTGCATCCCTAAGATAAATCCCACCTGATAATGATATATATTATCTTTTTGATGTGCTGTTGGAGTTGATTTTCTAGTATTTTATTGAGGATTCTTGTGTCTATTTTCATCAGGGATATTGGTCTGTAGTTTTCTTTTTTGGTGGTGTCCTTGTCTGGTTTTGGTATCAGTGTGCTATTGGCCTTGTAAAATTAGTTAGGAGGTATTCCCTTCTCCTTGATATTTTCAGAATGCTCTCAGAAGAATTGGAATTAGTTTTTCTTTGCATGTTTGTTAGAGTTTGGCTGTAAATCCACCCGGCCCTGGGCTCTTTCTTTTGATTGGGAGATTTTGTCTTACTGAATAATCTTGCTACTGATTATTGATCTGTTCAGTAGTTCTATTTCTCCCCAATTTAATGGCAGGATGCTATATGTTTCCAGGAATTTTTCCATCTCCTCTAGATTTTTCAGTTTGTGAGCATATAGTTGTCTGTAATAATATCTGATGATATAGTGATCAATTTTTTGTTGTTGACCAGCCTAGATAAACCATGTTTGATCATAATGCTTTATCTTCTTTCATATATTGCTGCATTCAATCCAATAATATTTTATTGAGAAATTTTGTGTCTATTTCCATCTGGAATACTGGTTTATAGTTTCTTTCTTTGTAGTGTCTTTATTTGTTTTAGGTCTCAGGGTAATGTTTGCTTTACAAAATAAGATGGGAACACTTCTTTTCACTTCTGGAGAGATGACACAAATTAGTATGATTTTCAATAGGAACCATCTGAAACAAGAGGTTTTTTTTAAGGTTTTAAACTAGTAATTCAGTTTTTAAAAGAGATATAACACTACTAAGTATTCTGTTTCTTCTTGCAAAAGTATTGGCAATTTTTGTGTCTCAGTGAATTGGTCCATTTATCTATGTTTTTGAATTTGTATGACTAGAGTTCTTTATAGTACTCCCTTATCATCCATTTAATAATTGTGGTATTTATAGTGATATCCCTGAAGTGATAGTTTTCATTCAAGTAATTTGTTTCCTCTCCATGTTTTCTTAGACCAGCTAACACTTTATCAACTTTATTGATCTTAAAAATAAAACGAAGTTTCGTTTCATTTATTTTCTCTATTTTCTAATTTCAATTTTATTTATTTTTATCTTCTCTTTATTATATCATCTTGGTTTCCATGGGTTTAGTTTGCTCTCATTTTGTCTAGAAAAATAAAAAAGAATAAGTTTTCTCTTATTTTATCAAGGTGAAAGTTTAAATCTATCTGAAATTTTTTTTCTTAATATGTGCATTTTAATGGCATAAATTTCTCTACAAGGATGGCTATATCTGCATTGCATATGTATTAATGCCTTGTATTTTAGTTTAAAATCAATTCAATGTATATTCTGAACCCACTTTGACCCAACCACTATTTAGAATTGCATTATTTGATTTTTAATAATTCAGGGAATTTTCTGGACATTTTCTTGTTATTGACATCAGGTTTAATTTCATTAGGGTCATATGACCAAAGAAGACACTTTGTGTTCATTCAATTCTCTTTAGCTCATTAATGTTTGTGCTGTAACCCAGGATATGGTTTGTTTTCACAAATGTTTCATGTGTAGTAGTAAAGAATAGTTATTCTGATAATGGTGGATGGAGTATTCTATAAATGTTTATTACATTAAGATGTTCTATTTCTTTTGTCAAAGAAGAGAGAAGAAAGTCCTCAGCTGAAAGAAGAGAGTGTTGAAGTCTCTAATTATAATATTTTATTTATATCTTTCTTGTTTATTCTATCTAAACACACCAACTATAAAATATAGATTGGAAATTGGTTTAAAGAGCAAAACCGAACTATTGTCTACCAGAAACCCATTTAAAATATGCTAAAAAAGATAAGTTTAAAGAAAAAAGGATAAAGAAGTTATACCGTAGGGAAACCAATCAAAAGATTGGTGGACATAATAATATCAGAGTAAATTTCAGGACAAGGAAATTAGCAGAGATAATAAGGAGCATTTAATAATGATGGAAGAACAAATACACCAAGAAGATAAAACAATCCGAAATGTGTGTACATCCAGCAACAGTGCTTCAAGATACATGAAGCATTGTTTTTTATTGAAGTATTATTCATATATATTAAATTAATCTATTTTAAGAGGAGAGCCTGGGGGCTGTGGGAAGGGGGAAGTAGGTAGTTATAATCAATGGGCAGATTTCCCATAATCAATAGGTGGTTATAATCAAGTTTCAGTTAATCAAGATGAATAAACTCTAGACATTTGCTGAATAACATTGCATTATAGTCAACAATAATGTACACTTAGCAACATGTTAAGAGGTATATCTCATGTTTGTTTTTATCACAATAAAATGAGATTTTAAAAAGAACATAGTTGAATGAATTTTAATAATTATATATAACCGTGTACCCACCACCACAGTAAAGATATAAAACAGTGCCTTCATCCTAAAATATTTTCCCCTAACTTTTCTGCAGTTGATCCTGCAAACTTGTGCCCACCTTCTTCTTCTATCTCAGGCCACAGGAAATCATTGATTGTTCTGTTACAACAAGTTTCATATTTTCTGGAATTTCAAATTAAAATAATCATTATAAATTACCTATTTTATTTGAATTATTTTACCAATAATACTTTTTAAAGTTACTCTATGTTGTGGTGTATATTGTGTTTCTTTTTCTGTCTAAATAGTGTTTCACGTCATGGATATATGTCATACTAGTATACTATTCATCAAATGGTGGATATTTGTATTGAATCCAGGTTTTAGTTAGTATGAATAATCCTCCTATGAATATTTGCAGAAATATCTTTGTGTTAAGAGGTGTAATCACTTCTCTTGTATAAATACCTAGGATTGAAATTACTTGGTCATATATTTTTAACCTTTTAATATACAGCCATAATTTTTCCAAATGCTGAAATTTTCCCTCACATCCTGTACCATTTTGCCTTCCCATCAGCAGTGTATGACATTTTCAGATGCCCTATATCATCACTAACAATTGATATTCATAGGTCTCTTAACTTTCATCTAGTGAGTGTCTAATGCTATCTCATTTTGATTTTAATTTGTATTTGTTTGATGTCTAGTCATCTTTTTATGTGCTTATTGCCTATTCTTGTATATTATTCCTTTTGTAAAGTGCTCAAATCTTTCATCCACTTTTTAGGTATGTTTTCTACTTATTATTGAGTTGCAAGAGTTCTTTTTATAAAAAGGATACAATCCTTTGTTTGTACATAGAGTTTTGAATCTGTAATTAAGTTAATTTGGGCATTGTTTTATATTTTGTGCTTTTAGGGTTCTGTCTAAAAAAACCTTTGCATAAGCTAAAGAAAAAAATATTTTTACCTATTTTTTCTATAAGATTACTTTTAAATTATTGCCAATACATACAACTAAGTTTGTATTGACCCTATATCCCGATTTCCTGCAAAATCTCTTATTAGTTTTAGTAGGCTTTTTGTAGATTCCTTAGCATTTTCCGTGTTAATAATCATATAAACTTAAAACAATTTTGCTCCCTAATTTACACACTTTAAGCTCTTTTGTGTCTTTTCTCTTTTTTAAATAAAACTGGTAGGATCCCACATACTTCTCTTATCCCCAAACTTTGTAGTGAATCATTCAGTATTGTACCAATAATTATAATTTTAGTTGTAGATAATTTTTAAGATACCATTTATCAGTCCTAGTGACCTTTCTTCACTTCCTAGTTAATTTATAGTTTTAGTTTTATTATAAATGAAAGCTGAATTTTGTTAAATGCTTTCTCTGCATTCATTGAAGTAATAATTATTTTGATCATTCTATTAAAGTGGTAAAATACATTGATTTATCTTTGAATATTAAATTAACCTTGTATTTATTAGATAAACATCACTTGGTCAAAATGCCTATTTTAATGTTTTGTTGGATTTATTTGCTATAATTTTGTTAAGAAGATTTGTGTCTATGTTCATGAAGGATATTGATCTATAATATCTTTTCTTACCAGGATTTTGCCTAGCTTTCGTATAAGACAAATGCTGGCCTCATTAAATGAATTGAGAAGTATTCCCTCCTCTTCTATTTTCTGTAAGAATTTACAGAAGCATTCTACCATTTCTTATTTAAATATTTAACATAATTGACTAGAAAATTAATTTAGCCTACAGTTTCCTTTATACTAAGTTTTAGAAAACAAATCCAATTATTTTATTTTGTGTAGAGTTTTTCATATTTTCTGGTACATCTTACCTGATCTAAATACTCTCACTCCCAGCTTGCACCTTGCTTGCTAAGAGGTCTGAGCCCTTAATCACCATGTGCTTCTCAGAGTGTAGCTGCTTTGATGACACATTTACCATCAAAATTGAGTAAGAAAATGAGAAGAAATACCCAACCGGATCACTTGAATGTCAAATCTAGTTCTCCATGCTTTCATAACCAGTCCTAAGGCACATATATACGTTCCTACCATTTCCATTCAAAATTTTATTGAATATCCTATCAAGTAAAATAAGTCTAACATCCTCTTGGTTATGAGGATCAATTATCCCCGCTAATATGAAAATTTCTTCCTTGAAGGTCTCTTGTTAGAAGGAGCATGAAATGACCAAGTATCAGCCATAGCTTAAAGTTTAAAGAACTTTTATTTTTTCTACTTGTGGATATGTCACCTCTCTCAAAACCAGAGACTCTAAACCCACACAGGAAAAACAGATTGCCCAAGTGAATCACTGAGAATGATGATAAGGAGAACTTCCATTCCTTGGTTCTCAAACCTATTTACCTGTTGGAAGCATATTACTATATAATTGTCAATGTTATGGAGGGCATTCTGCATTTAAAATATGGCATCTCATCTTTGGAGGAAATATTCTCCAAACTGGCAACACAGCTAACCTGTATGAGACTCTTCTATCATTGGTTCAGGATGGAAGTTACTGGTTGATGAGATTTATGGTAAGACCAGTTGATTCTATGGTCATGTAACCTCTATCACACTTCTTTTGCTGTAAAGTGGATTGCCTAGTCCAAAGAGTTATTACGCATGATACTGTATTGCTGGTTCAAACACTTTGTCAGTTTTCTGATGTTGTACTGGTTAAAGTCATTCAAAAAGAAAAGGCAAACAAACCCATGCTTGGAATATGTATCAGATCCAGTCATGATAAATCACTGCCCCCTCCAGTGTGGAAGATCTCCAATGTAATCAACTTATCATTGAATGGGTGGCAGATTTACTGAATAGGTAATTCCTTATCAGAAATTCAGCATTGATTTCTGTGGCTCTCAGGTCATTTAGCAATGAAAGGCAATATATTAGTCTTGGTGGTAACACACACCGTTTGGCCCTTGCTAAGCATCCATCTTTGCCTTCATCTCTACTTTATTTATATCCTAACTGGTCCAACACTAGGAAGACCAATTGTAGAGGCTAGGTAGTGTTGACCCACCAAGTCTTTCTTCTACTTGGTTGTATAATGCCTTTTCTGGGGTAGAAGCTCTCTGGTGGGCTAATGCCACCATATGTGATACAAATACTTTGTGCCGACTTTCGGAGTTTCCCATTTTTCCCCTTTCCAAGCTTCCTTATCCCGGAATTTCAAATGCTTTTCTTTCCAAATCTCTGACTAACCAGTCAAGCTTTCAACTGTGGTTCAAGAATCTATAAATATTCTATCTGTGGGATATGGCATGTTAATGATGTTCACAAATTATTTGACACTACTCCTATTAAGAGGTGAATTTCATTTATTATTCTCTTGAATTGGGGCTGGCCTAAGTCTGTTTTGACCAACAGATTATGGGAAAGTAAATTCTACTCCAACTGTGGCTAGAAGTTTCTGGCTTAGTCACTTGTAGCCTGAGCTGCAATGGAAGAATTCCAAAGGCCCCAGAGGACAGGCTGCACTGATCATTTCAGTGATGTCCCTCTCAACAATCTATTGCTTTGGTAAATGGAGTGTTCTTGCAGGCTTTCCCAGGGAATATAATCATCTGGAAGGCTTTTGGGCTTGATGTAGTGAGTGCACTCTAGCATGCCCAATTCTCTGACCCTTTGGTTCCTTCTTCCAGCATCTCTTACTGCAGTTATGTATTTCTACTTTACTTAATATAAGCCATTGTTTTCTCAAAACTCCCAAGGATCTTTGTGGCAGTAAGTTAGTATCATAACCCAGGATCCTTGGCAAGGCATTAAAATATCACGGAAGAGGGCTTTATAGTGATAACATTTCTCTTCCTCATTCTTATGTCTCATCCTCATTGATTCAGAGTCCTCAAAAAAAGTACATATATTTTTCTGTATATACTTCCCTGGCTCCTGTTGCATATATTGGCTAGGTCCCACATATGTTTGGTGTAGAGGCCGTTTTCCTCTTAGTAGTCTCAGTACTTTCTCAGCCAAGTTTTGTATTGATTTACTGTTACTATTAGACTATTACCATGTTCCTTTCCTAGAAAGGAAGCATGGGTAGATCCTGAGAGGATAATTTGTTTTCTAGAAAGGCAGAGCCTCTCCATGATATTCAAGAATTGTGTAAGCACTAGCTAGCTTTTAACAGGAAAAAGTAGGCCAATTTTGTAGGCCAAAAGGTCCAGGGAAATTCCAAGAATTTCTACTGTATCAATCCAGATGACTCCATTCTATGGCAAAATTCCAGTTTCCCAGTTCAGGGCCTTTACCTTGAAGCCCACATGAGATGGAGTTGAAAATGTAACATCACTTAGATTTCCCTTAATTTTATGAATAACCTCTAGGCCTGATCACCCTTTTTCCCTTCTGGGTGCAGAAGATGTGCTATGCTGCCAGATTGGCTCTCTGTCTTTCACACTTAGCTTTTAACTGGTAATTAATCACGCTCACCTTTTATTCCCTTTCTCTAAAGCATCTACTGGCCCCAGCAATAGCCATCCAATTCCATATGGAGTTCTTATAGTTACTGTTTCTCTTTTACCTTTAAGTAATCCACTTTTTTTCACTGGTATTCCTTTTCACTTTGCCACTACACTGAAAGTTTTAGTAATTGTATAATTATGTCAGGGGTGGTCAGTGCTCCACCAAACCACCTCTAAAGAGGTCCTCATTGGTGATCAATCTAATTTCAAGACCACATTCTAGAATCTGCTTCCTTCAACCACTTCTGGTACCAGCTGTTGCAGGTCAGGTTTCCTGAGAAGCAGACTCTGAGATGGAGATTTGCATACCAGAAGTTTATTCAGAGGTACTCTTTGTGTGTTTTTTGCAGTATATTGTTGAGTTAGTGTTTTGTTTTGTTTTTTTTTAATTTAACTTTTAAGTTCAGGGGTACGTGTGTAAGTTTGTTATATAGGTAAACTTGTGTTATGGGGGTTTGTTATACAGATTATTTTGTCACCCAGGTATTAAGCCTGGTACTCATTAGTTATTTTTCTGATCCTCTTCCTCCTCTCACCCTCCACCCTCCAATAGGCTCCAGTATGTGTTGTTTCCCTCTATGTTTCCATGTGTTCTCATCAGATAGCTCCCAATTATAAGTGGGAACATGCGGTATTTGGTTTTTTGTTCCCGCCTTAGTTTGCTAAGGATAATGGCCTCCAGATCCATCCATATTCCTGCAAAGGATGTGATCTCATTATTTTTTATGTCTGCGTAGTATTCCATGGTATATATGTACTATATTTTCTTTATCTAGTCTACCATTGATGGACATTTATATTGATTCCATGTCTTTGCTATTGTGAATAGTGCTGTGATAAACATGCAAGTACAAGTGTTTTCTTGGCTGAATACTGTATTTTCCTTTGGGTATACAGCCAGTAATGCAATTTCTGGTAGAATGGTATTTCTGGCTTCAGGTCTTTGAGGAATCACCACACTGTCTTCCACAATGGTTGAACTAATTTACACTCCCACCAACAGTATTCCTTTTTCTCTGCAACCTCACCATCATCTATTATATTTTGACTGTTTAGTAGTAGCCATTCTGACTGGTGTGAGATGATATCTCATTGTGGTTTTGATTTGCATTTCTCTAATGATCAGTGATGTCAGGCTTTTTTTTTCCATATGATTTTTGGCTGCATGGTATGTCTTTTTTTGAAAAGTGACTTCATGTTCTTTGCCCACTTTTAAACGGGTTTTTTTTCTTGCACATTTGTTTATGTTCCTTATAGATGATAAGTATTAGACTTTTGTCAGATGCATAGTTTGCAAAAATGTTCTCTCATTTTGTAGGTTGTCTGTTCACTCTGTTGAAAGTTTCTTTTGCTGTGCAGAAGCTCTTGCTTGTGGTGGAAGTGATGGAAGCAGAATTGGGCAGAAGAAGCTCTAGCACTAGCACAGCAAATCTGTCTTGCATGGAGGCAACGGTGCCAGATCAGCCAATATTTTATCTTTATGTTTATGTATATAATTAAGTATGAATTTATTTTTGATAGAGAAAATGGGACATAGAAAAGAAGAGAGCATTTTATAATATTAAGTATCATTCAAATAAATGTTACACAGGTCATTTGGTCATTCAAACACCTGTTTTAGGCAAATACCTTTTTAGTTAAGATGTTTAGGCAGCTAGAATATTTTTATAATAAAAAAATCTGTTAATAGTTGAAGCAAAACTGCATATGACCTTTTCTCAATACAAATATTGCCTCATTATGTAAAATTGCATATCCACAGAGAAGTCTAGATCTTTTTGCGCTTATCTAAGGAAATGGAAAATAACAAAAGGTTTTTGCCTAAGTCATCAACTTGGTTTTCACCAAGTGGTAGAGATATGTACAATAGTGAAGTGTGTCTGCTTGTAGTGTACTTCTCTGCACCTCATGTATATAAATAAGCACATTCAACTGAGTATCTACATGTGATTTTCAATATTTTATAAAAAGAAGAAAGGACAATATTCTATTTTATTCCTCATCATTGGTAGGGACAGGAAGCATTGTGCTGCCAAAGAATAATGATTTAATTTTTTTCTTGTTATTCTGTCAATACAGCATCCAGTCCAATTAAAAAGCAGTTCTTTTCCTGTTAAAGAAGTCAGCATTCACGCTTTACTGTAGTGCTCAGCTCTCGGTTATTAATAGCTTTCTTGAAATCTTATTAAATTGGAAAGGCTTTCAGACTCAAGATTAAACAACATGTATGAATATCTTTATATTATTTGAAATATATATTATGTTCACATAAACTATTATTTCCATTATCTTCATTTTGTACAGCACAAAATGAATTATATAAATTATTATTACCAGGCCCTTAGAGAGGGTTATTTTCTACAAAGAAAGTAGCCAGATAGAAAAAAAGTCAAATGTAAAATCACAAAAGAAAATGCCTCTAATCATAACAAACATGTTTTTTCCAAGGAAGATGAAGCAAATCAGTCATCAGCTATTCTCTACCAATATATATGATATGTGGATAAATAAATAAATATCTCCCCAATTTTATAAGATATATTTTTTCCTCCCAGATTCAGATAAATTGAATTAACTAAAAATAGATGTTGTTATTTAAATGATATATCTAAGACTTAAGCCCAAGATATTGAAAACTATTTTTAGTAAAATGGAATTGGAGGATGTATCTTAAAAGTTGTAAGCAGAATTTGTAAAATAAATTGATGAGGCTTCTAGTCAAAGTGATATTGAAAGTTCATGGTTGGAGTGTTCCCTAATCTTCCAGCTCCAATCACTCACAGTACCCTTATTTATAATGGGATTTTTAAAACTTTATTGGGGTATAATTTACATATAATAAAATGCACACATTTTAAGTGTAGAGTTTTGACAAATACATATATATACACACACACATATAGTCACACTTATCAATGTGACAATAAGTTACAGAATGTTTTGTCACCTCTGAAAATACTTCTTTGTATCAATTACCAGCCAATCCCCAATCCAGTCCTCATCCCTGGACCTAGAAATTGCTGATCTACTTACTCTCTGTCACTAAAGATTAGAATGATCTTTCTTATACTTTCATGCAAATGAGTCTATGCAGTATATATTCTTCTGTTACCTAATTTATTTTACTAAATGTAATATTTTTTAAGTAAACTTTTTACTTTAGGATAATTTTAAATTTACACAAAAGTTGCAAAGATACTGCAAAGAGTTTTCACATACCCGACAGCCACCTTCCCCTATTGTTAAAACCTTACATTAGTATGGTGTGTTTGTCACTCCTAATCAACCAATAATGAAACATTATTAACTAAAGTCGAAATTTTATGCAGATGTCTTTATTTTTTGCCTAATGTCCTTTTATTTATTCCAGGATCCTTATTAAGTTATCATGTCTCCTTAGGCTACTGTTGGGTGTGTTAATTTTCTCAGATTTTCCTTGTTTTTGATGACCTTAACAAATTTGAAGAGTACTGCTCAGATATTTTGTGGAATTTTTCTTAACTGAAATTTGTCTGAGGTTTTTTCCTCATAATTAGACTGTTTTTAGTGGCTTTGAGAGGAGAACCACAGAGGTAAAGTGCCATTTTCATCACACAATATGGAAGCAAAAGTGACTCCATCTTTATGCTAATCTGCCATGTTGACTTCTGATTAGCCCCAGTCCCCTGAATGCCTCTTGGTTTCTACTACATTTACTGTTCCTAGACTAAGAACAAAGCAATTTTAATGTTACTGCGCAAACTAGAGGCTACAATGCATACAGAATTCTTGACTTTTCTGGAGGCTTGCCTTTAATTGTCTTGCACAGAACTTTCCTGTATCATACAGAAAGAATCTGACGAGTAACAGTGTGGAGATCAAACTGTCTTGCAGCCACCCAGACCAGGCTTCTGTCTGTAAGTTCCCCTAATCAATCACCCAAAACTGATAAACTGGATTCATTTGGCTCCTTTGGTTTCTTGGCTCCTTCAGCTTTTGGGGGCTACTGTGCATATAGGACCTTTTCACTGAACAAATGGACAGCTAGCCAGGAGTCAGGTAACTAAAGTATGAGAAAGGAGAAAGAAGCATCCATGGGGGAAATCCTAGGGGTTCCTCCTCCTCTATGTGGGGTGGTGTTGCCCATTTGCTAGATGCTTGTGGACTACAGTGTATGAGAACATGCCCAGAACATCAGAAGGTCTAGAAAGCTTGTTAGTAAAAAAGCAATATGATTCATTGTGGTAAGAAAGTTCTTGGAGCTGTGACCCTGAGTTTGCCGCTGTTATGATCCGTGCGAGTGGCCACAGGTAACTACTGAGGTGAGTGCAGGAAAGCTGGAGAAAGAATTGCAGTGAGGAAAGGATATGAGAACTTCCACATCTGTGTTAGTTCTGGTTTGGTGAATAAGCTTGAAACTCAGGAGGCACAGTTGGAAACCTTAACTTGCCACTCTGTATGTTTGTGAGGAAGAAAGCTGCACAGGCTGAAAGGGAAGACTGTCCTTGCCAAACCAAGCTAGGATGCATATACCTGGAATTCCAGCAAACCAATTTGTGAGTGAGATGATGGCATAGAGGTTTACTCCAAGGAGGAAGATAATTATTCACTCCCCTTAAGAGCAAAACTGCTCATGGTGCAGAAAGCAAAATCCCAAAACATGCAGCACTCAGCAGGAATACTGGACATAGCAAAACCTTTTAAACAGCAGCCAAGAGAAATCTTAGCCACTATGGGACACCAATAAGGACTGCACATCCCTGGAAAGGAGTAAAGCTGAAAAAAATGAGACAAAGTGGCCCCCAGAAGAGGCATGTCTCCCTTGTGGGACAAGATGTATGTGAGGTGAGAGAAGCCATTTCTGATTTTGGAAAAAGGAAATAGGGAAGAGATAAAGCCCAACTGCTCACTAAAGGAAAAGGGAAAATGAGATAAATAAAGTTTGCTGGATTGAAAAAGGAAGGTCAAAGAGGCCCAGTTAGGATTTCTAGAAGTAAATGTGGCATGATCTGATCTTAGCTGGGGTAGACAACAAACAAACAAACATAGACCAGCATCCTAACTCTATATTGTGAGCCTTTGAGAAGACCTGACTCCTGATCAACAGTTTAGACCCCTTCCCAGTGCCCCAAAAAGAAGGAGAAGGAAAAGAAGAAACCCCATATAAAAGAATCCCAATCTCTGCGTTCCAGGAGTGATACTCCTTTCCAGCCTAGAGACTAGAGGTGGGGCCAAACTTGCCTTCATGGAAAAGCTATAGGGGTGACCGGAAGCCCCAGGTGGAGCTCATAATCTATTGGAGCTCAAAAACAAGCAGAGAACCTTAGCTTTAGTGGACACGGGTGCATAATGCATCTTAATTCATGAAACCCAGAAAGACAGCTGAGTAAATGCGCAGCTATAAATGGTCATTGGGGGCGGGGGGGGGGAGCAAATAATCTGAGTGAAACAAACTCCTCCCCTCCTTGGTTTTGAGTGGAGTCCCCTGGTGCTTACTCTACTGTTCCCCTGCTGCTTACTCTACTGTCTTTATCTCACGTATTTCAGAAAATATCTTGGGTATGAATGTCCTTTTAGGATGTGCTTTATAAATGTCTGTGGGGGAATTCCACTTATGACTCTGGCTGGTAAAACGTATTTCAATCCTACAACTCCTTCCCCCACAACATATTGTTAAAGTGAAACAATATTGTTTTCTTGGTGGTACAGAAGAAATTACAGCCACCATGCAGGAACTGGCCAAACTTAATATTATGCAGCTAGCTTAGAGTTCTTTCAACAGTCTTGTATGGCCAGTAAGAAAATCTGATGACACATAGACAACCAGGAACTAAATAAAGTGATATCCAAGGTACACGGTGCTGTGCCTAATATAACTCAAGTGATAGAACAAATAATATAGGCACGTATCGTGCTGTGTTAGATTACTTAATGACTTCTTCAGCATCCCTTTACACCCTGACTTGTAGGCATTATATTGATGATATTATGCTAACTTCTGAAGATTTGTCATTGCTACAGCAACACCTTGATGCATTGTGCACCCTTTTCCAATGCAGAGGATGGGCCATCAATTGCCAAAGATATAAGGCCCAGGATCAGCTGTAAAGTTCCTAAGGGTTGCTTGGTTGGGTAACACATGCCTTATTTCAGGCAGTCATTGACAAAATACATTTTTACTTGCCTAAAACAGTTAAATAAATTACAACATTGTCCAGGCCTTTTGGGATATTGGCAGGCTTTAGTCCACATTTAGCTCAATATTTGCATCCCCTATACAGAGTAATAAATGAAGAAATCTAGTTGCTGCTGGGATAAATAACAAGAAGAAGCATTTGCTAAGGCTAAAATACTAGTAGTTTAAACACAAGCATTAGATTCCCCATTTCCCAGGATATCAGTGTCTTTAGATGTGACCATAAGGGTCACATCTCACAAGTCCAGCATGAGAAAGAAGTTCCCCTAGGATTCTGGTCACAGCTATGAAAGTATGTTGAAACCCAGTGTTCCCCAATTGACCAGGTCCTGGGCATATACAAAGTGCTGCAGCAAGTTGAACCCGTAAGTGCTGCTTTGCTGGAAACAGAGAGAGCAGGTCTCCCTACTAAGGTCTGGCTAGAGGGATTGTTTTCCAGGTCTGTCTCAACCATTGCTCAGGCCTTCACTTTACAAAAGTGGCATGCATGCCTGCAATAGTGTAGGGCTCCTTCCACGAGTCCCTTGAAAAATAAACTGCATGCTCAGGGCCAGCACACTATGAGACTAGTGCTGCCCCTGCTATGGAGCTTCCACAGGTGATGCCTCCAATGACACACAAAGGCATGGCTCTTATCCCTTAATATGCTTGGGATTAAGACGGGTTGAGCCAAGGTAACCTCTGTGTACAGATAGTATTAGCATAGCTGTCTATCCATAGACAGATACTATCTGGTTTGAGATAGGAATGCAGCAGAGCAGTCAGTGGGCAGAACTCTGATCTACATAGTTGGTTTGGACCCACGAGCCATGGCTTATAGTTGTCTGTACAGATAGTCGGGCATTACTGAGGCTCTTACAACTTGGCTTGCCCAGTGGGCCTAGGATGACTGGTGTGTGCTTTACAAATCCCTGTGGGGAACTGCCATGTGGAAAGACATTTGGAAAAGGCTACAATAACCCACTGAAAGTGTAATTGTGTATCATGTTTCAGCACACTTGTTAGATTCACTTCCCACTGGTAACATGGAGGCTGATATCCTAGCAAAAATGAGAACATTGGCTCCCTTGCAATCTTCAAGCTGGTTGATTGGGTAATAAACATAGTGGACATCACAGTGCATGTGTGGGCTGGAAAATAGCAAAGGAAGCAAGATTGCCCCTCCACTATGCAAATTTAGCAGCAGCAATAACAAACTGCTTAGTTTGCCCCCACTTATGCCCTTGCCACATCCACATATATCTGGACATATGCATAGAACAGCTGCATCTGTGAGAGACTGGCAGATAGACTACATTAAACCCCTGCTGCCAGTAAGCTTGGAACAAAATGTGCACTGACATATGCCATGGAATTTTTCAGGCCTTCCCTTGCAAAAGGGCAAACAAAATAGTCACCATTAAATGGCCTGAAGTAAAACAGTGTCACGTATGGATACTCTTGATGCATTGTTAATGACTGAGACACGATATTTCAGTGAACATGATGTCCAAGATTGAGCCATATGATCACCAAGCAGTAAGGTTAATTGAAAGGAAACATGGTATTGCGAAGGCAAAACTTCAAGCACTCTCATACTCCAATACTTTGCATGGGTGGGTGAAGGTTTTGCTTCAAGTCATTAGAAACTTGAATTCATTGAGAAAATACAGGGCTGGCAACATACCAATGACTCAGGATCACCATAGAGAAGGGTTCATTAACTGTGAGTTGTAAAGAAAGTCTGACCAGACAAACATCTACTGGAGTTGATCAAAGGTCAACAGCAAATGTTATTTGCAACTCTCCCAAGATCTTGAGCCAGGGTAGGGGACAACAGAATGAGAATTGGACTGGTAACTTTCTTAAGGTTAGATAGGTTATTTCTCACCAGAGAGCAAGGAATTTTCTTGTCAACTAAGATGGTCTTTAAGTTCTGTCTGTAAGTTCCCCTAATAAATCACCTAAAACTGACAACCTGGACTTCTCTGCCTCCTTCTTTGGTTTCTACACTCCTTTGGCATTTGGGGGTGGCTTTGCATATATGGCCCTTTTATGGAGCACCTCATATAAAGGGTATGTGCTATGAACCTGGCTTTCACTGTTAATGTTAGCGTTTGTCACTTGCTAAGGTAGCAATTATCAGATTTCTCCAGTGTAGTCACACACCCCCTGCCTCCAACTTTCCATGCTGTACTGTCTGGAAGAATGCCACTATATGGAAGAATGTCACTATATGCTGGGCACATTTAAAGAGTGAGGAAATCACACTCCAGGTCCTTAAGGGTGGAGTATCTGTATAAATTATTTAAAATTATGCTTCATGGAAATTTATTTTATACTTTTGACTTATGATGCAGTACTGTGTTATTCATTGTTTTAATCAAGGTATGTTAGCTTCGGCTATTCGGAGCTCTTTCAATGAGCTCCTTTGTTTCTTTGATAAACTCCTATTAAAATGGTGTTTTTGTTTTTGTTTGTACTTTTTAACCACTTTCTTACTTTCTAGCATTACAAGCTTATAGATTCCCCACTGAAGTCCTGAATCTGCCATTTCTCCAGTAAATGCTGATTTCTCCTATTAGAAACCAAGAGTTGGGTATGCTTGTTGCTACTGGGTTATCATCATAGGCCTTCTGAGCTGGCAAGCAAGAACATATATCTGTTTGTGTGTGTATGTGTATATATAGTTTTATATATATATTAAACGAATCTGTGTATAAACATATCTATAAATATTTCTATATGTATCTATCTGTATCTACTATATACATTAAGCTATATATGAGTTGATGCTGGTGTCTCCAACTCTAATCCATTACCTCATGAATTATTCTAGCCTTCTCTGCTTATTTATTTGCAATCTTTCATTCCAACAGTAAAAAACTTGACTCTTACCATCTACTGTCTCTTGACTCAAGTGATCAACTCCAGTATATGTATATAGTATAGATATATCTAGGGGTTTCAGAATTGTTAACCTGTATACCTGTGGAAAAAAAAATATTTCTCAAGTAAAGTGTTATGTACATGTTCTTTAGTCTTTAGTCTTTAGTTTTATAGTCTCCACTGGTTTCCAAAATTACTTATTTCAGTAACTTTATCTCTTTAACCCCTTCAGTGAGGTTGTTTCTTATACTTGCAATACAGTCATATTTTTTTCATCACAACCTATATTCTGCCCTAGGATTCCTGGATCTCCTAAATAGTTTTTTTTTTAACTTGCATGCATTAAGGCTCACTCTTTGTGCTATAGAATTCTATGGGTTTGATACATACATAATATCAATACTGTAGTATACAGAATTGTTCAACTGCCCTAAGAAGTCCTTTGTGGCTCATCTATTTGATCCTTCCCCTCTCTAAACCCTGGGCAAACACTGATCTATTTATATTTCTAAAGTTTTGCCTTTTCCAAGATGTCATACAAATGGAGTCATACATTATGCACCCATTACAGACAGACTTCTTTCATTTGGAAATACACGTTTAAGATTCATCCATGCCTTTTCATGACTTGATAGCTTAGTTCTTTTTATTGCTAAAATATATTCCAAGTGTGTGTACCACAATGTATTTATGCATGTACTTATTAAAACACACTTCAGTTGCTTCTAGTTTTTGGGCAATTATAAATGAAGCTGTAGGTGTTTTCATATACGTACACTTTCAAATCATTTGAGCAAATACATATGAGGGTAAATGCTGGACCATATGGTAATACAATGTTTACCTTTATGAGAAACTGTCAAATGTCTTCTAAAATGACTGGACTATTTTGCCTTCCTACCAACAACACATGCAAGTTCTGATTGTTCCTTATCGTCACTAGCAATTGGCATTGTCAGTTTTTTAATTTTATAAATTTTAATAGGCCTATAGTAGTACCTTACAGTTGCTTAGTTTACATTTCCTTATGACAAATGATATTGAGGTTTTTTCCTATGTTTATTTGCTATTAGCATATTTTCTTTAGTGAGATCTCTATTCAGATCTTTTGTCCATCTTCAATTGGTTCTTTTTTTTTTTTTTTTTTGGTCATTGGAGTTTCAAAGTTCCTTGTATATTTTGGATATAAGTCTATGATCAGATGTATCTTTTGCAAATACCTTATTTCAGTGGCTTATCCTTTTATTTTTTTAACAGTGTGTTTCACAGAAGTCTTGATTGATTTAAGTACAATTTGTTTATTTTTTTCTTTCATGCATTGTGCTTTAATGTATCTAAAAACTCAAACAGAAGACAAAAAAGACACTAAAAATGGACAAAATAGTTGAGGAGGCATTTCACAAATTAAGATCTATAAATGGCCAATAAGCCTGTAAAAAAGATGTTCTACAGTATTAAACAACAGAGGGTAATGGAAATAAATTAATATTTAGAGACCACTCTAATTTCAAAAAAAATTTAAATGACAATAGGAACTGTCACTGCAGATATGGAGAAACAAGAACTTTTGTCACTTTTATTGAAAATATAAAGCAGTTACAGACACTGAAAAACTGCTTGGCAATTTCCTATAAAATTAGACACACACTTACCGTATGACCAGCAGGCTTTGGAAAATTGTTGGAATATATTCTAGCTTCAAATGGAAACTATTATATATTATAATTAGTGGACCAACTTTAAATAATTTATATGAAGATAAAAATGACCCTCAACCTGCTGCACAGAGAGTGAATTGTTCTGGAGCAAGTGGAGGCAATAATGATAGGACGGAAACAACTGAAGTGTTATTTGAGTGTCAATGTTTGTGGTGATAGGAGTGGAGAAGAAAAGAAATGCATAGTTCAGGACATACTTTAGAGGAGTTAATGCGAATTGAAAATAAATTGGGTATGGGTAGCGAGCTAAGGGAAAGAATAAAGGGGTTAAAGCTTAGTGTTAAACTTTTGATTTGAATCAATGGTAAGAATGAAGATGGCATTAATTTGAACTGAAAAGCCCTAGGGAAGAAGACTTTTTTTGCAAACAGAGTTTTATGTATTTTAAACTGGAGATTTTATTTGATGTCTAGGGGAAATATTTAGGTACAGTGCCAAATAAGGATGTCAATCATTTCTCTAGTATATGAGTTACAAATATTTCCCCATGTTAATATTTGTCTTTTGAGTGTGATTATTATATAATTATGTATGATTATACACTGAACATTTATATTGAAATATATGCTACATACTGTATAGGGAAATGGAAATATATTTTCCTTATCAGAGACTAGGACTGCAACACCTGCCTTTTTTTGTTTTCCATTTGCTTGGTAGATCTTCAGACATTAAACCAACAAAGATCAAAAGAGACAAAGAAGGCCATTACATAATGGTAAAGGGATCAATTCAACAAGAGCTAACTATCCGAAATATATATGCACCCAATACAGGAGCAGCCAGGTTCATAAAGCAAGTCCTTAGAAACCTACAAAGAGACTTAGACTCCCATACAGTAATATTGGGAGACTTTAACACCCCACTGTCAACATTAGACAGATCAATGAGACAGAAAGTTAACAAGGATATCCAGGAATTGAACTCAGCTCTGCACCAAGGGGACCTAATAGACATCTACAGAACTCTCCACCCCAAATCAACAGAATATACATTATTCTTAGCACCACATTGCACTTATTCGAAAATTGACCACATAGTTGGAAGTAAAGTACTCCTCAGCAAATGTAAAAGAACAGAAATTATAACAAACTGTCTCTCAGACCACAGTGCAATCAAACTAGAACTCAGGATTAAGAAACTCACTCAAAACCACTCAACTACATGGAAACTGAACAACCTGCTCCTGAATGACTAGTGGGTACATAACAAAATGAAGGCAGAAATAAAGATGTTCTTTGAAACCAACAAGAACACAGACACAACACACCAGAATCTCTGGGACACATTTAAAGCAGTGTGTAGAGGGAAATTTATAGCACTAAATGCCCACAAGGGAAAGCAGGAAAGATCTAAAATTGACACCCTAACATCACAATTAAAAGAACTAGAGAAGCAAGAGCAAACACATTCAAAAGCTAGCAGAGGGCAAGAAATAACTAAGATCAGAGCAGAACTGAAGGAAATAGAGACACAAAAAAACCCCAAAAAATCAATGAATCCTGGAGCTGGTTTTTTGAAAAGATCAACAAAATTGATAGACCGCTAGCAAGACTAATAGAGAAGAGAAGAGAGAAGAATCAAATAGACACAATAAAAAATGATAAAGGGAATATCACCACCGATCCCACAGAAATACAAACTACCATCAGAGAATACTATAAACCCTCTACGCAAATAAACTAGAAAATCTAGAAGAAATGGATAAATTCCTCAACACATACACCCTCCCAAGACTAAACCAGGAAGAAGTTGAATCTCTGAATAGACCAGTAACAGGCTCTGAAATTGAGGCAATAATTAATAGCTTACCAACCAACAAAAGTCCAGGACCAGATGGATTCACAGCTGAATTCTACCAGAGGTTCAAGGAGGAGCTAGTACCATTCCTTCTGAAACTATTCTAATCAATACAAAAAGAAGGAATCCTCCCTACCTCATTTTATGAGGCCAGCATCATCCTGATACCAAAGCCTGGCAGAGACACAACAAAAAAAGAGAATTTTAGACCAATATCCCTGATGAACAGAGATGCAAAAATCCTCAATAAAATACTGGCAAACAGAATCCAGCAGCACATCAAAAAGCCTATCCACCATGATCAAGTGGGCTTCATCCCTGGGATGCAAGGCTGGTTCAACATACAAAAATCAATAAACGAAATCCAGCATGTAAACAGAACCAAAGACAAAAACCACATGATTATCTCAATAGATGCAGAAAAGGCCTTTGACAAAATTCAACAACCCTTCATGCTAAAAACTCTCAATAAATTAGGTATTGATGGGATGTATCTCAAAATAATATGAACTATCTATGACAAACCCACAGCCAAAATCATACTGAATGGGCAAAAACTGGAAGCATTCCCTTTGAAAACTGGCACAAGATAGGGATGCCCTCTCTCACCACTCCTATTCAACATAGTGTTGGAAGTTCTGGCCAGGGCAATCAGGCAGGAGAAGGAAATCAAGTGTATTCAAGTAGGAAAAGAGGAAGTCAAATTGTCCCTGTTTGCAGATGACATGATTGTATATCTAGAAAACCCCATTGTCTCAGCCCAAAATCTCCTTAAGCTGATAAGCAACTTCAGCAAAGTCTCAGGATACAAAATCAATGTACAAAATTCACAAGCATTCTTATACACCAATAACAGACAAACAGAGAGCCGAATCATGAGTGAACTCCCATTCACAATTGCTTAGGAATTGTGAATAAAGAGAATAAAATACCTAAGAATCCAACTTACAAGGGATGTGAAGGACCTCTTCAAGGAGAACTACAAACCACTGCTCAATGAAATAAAAGAGGATACAAACAAATGGAAGAACATTCCATGCTCACGGGTAGGAAGAATCAATATCATGAAAATGGCCATACTGCCCAAGGTAATTTAAATATTCAATGCCATTCCCATCAAGCTACCAATGACTTTCTTCACAGAATTGGAAAAAACTACTTTAAAGTTCATACGGAACCAAAAAAGAGCCTGCATTGCCAAGTCAATCCTAAGCCAAAAGAACAAAGCTGGAGGCATCACACTATGTGACTTCAAACTATACTACAAGGCTACAGCAACCAAAACAGCATGGTACTGGTACCAAAACAGAGATATAGATCAATGGAACAGAACAGAGCCCTCAGAAATAATGCTGCATATCTACAAGTATCTGATCTTGACAAACCTGACAAAAACAAGCAATGGGGAAAGGATTCCCTATTTAATAAATGGTGCTGGGAAAACTGGCTAGCCATATGTAGAAAGCTGAAACTCCATCCCTTCTTTACACCTTATACAAAAATTAATTCAAGATGGATTAAATACTTACATGTTAGATCTAAAACCATAAAAACCCTAGAAGAAAACCTAGGCAATGTCATTCAGGACATAGGCATGGGCAAGGACTTCGTGTCTAAAACACCAAAAGCAATGGCAACAAAAGCCAAAATTGACAAATGGGATCTAATTAAACTAAAGAGCTTCTGCACAGCAAAAGAAACTACCATCAGAGTGAACAGGCACCCCACAAAATGGGAGAAAATTTTTGTAATCTACTCATCTGACAAAGGGCTAATATCCAGAATCTACAATGAACTCCAACAAATTTACAAGAAAAAAACAAACAACCCCATCAAAAAGTGGGCAAAGGATATGAGCAGACACTTCTCAAAAGAAGACATTTATGCAGCCAAAAGACACATGAAAAAATGCTCATCATCACTGGCCATCAGAGAAATGCAAATCAAAACCACAATGAGATACCATCTCACACCAGTTAGAATGGTGATCATTAAAAAGTCAAGAAACAACAGGTGCTGGAGAGGATGTGGAGAAATAGGAACACTTTTACACTGTTGGTGGGACTGTAAACTAGCTCAACCATTGTGGAAGTCAGTGTGGTGATTCCTCAGGGATCTAGAACTAGAAATACCATCTGACCCAGCCATCCCATTGCTGGGTATATACCCAAAAGAATATAAATCATGCTGCTATAAAGACACATGCACACATATGTTTATTGTGGCACTATTCACAATAGCAAAGACTTGGAACCAACCCAAATGTCCAACAACGATAGACTGGATTAAAAAAAGTGGCATATATACACCATGGAATACTATGCAGCCATAAAAAATGATGAGTTCATGTTCTTTGTAGGGACATGGATGAAGCTGGAAACCACATTCTCAGCAAACTATCACAAGGACAAAAAACCAAACACCACATATTCTCACTCATAGGTGGGAATTGAACAATGAGAACACATGGACACAGGAAGGGGAACATCATACACCGGGGCCTGTTGTGGGGTTGGGCGAGGGGGGAGGGATAGCATTAGGAGATATACCTAATGTTAAATGAGGAAGTACTGGGTGCAGCACACAAACATGGCACACGTATACATATGCAACTAACCTGCACGTTGTGCACATGTACCCTCACACTTAAAGTATAATAAAAAAAATAGAAAATATATTTTCTTATATCTACCTATTCCTTTTAATTGGCATTTCAAAAATAAGACATTCTCTGGATGCTTTAAAACTTCATAGTAGAAAATTTTCAAATGCCTTTTTCAAATTTCCTAGCAACTACTGTATTTTCAATTTAGGTTTTTAAAAATTATTCTTTAAATACTTAAGCACTTGTGTTCATATACAAAAGTAAAGTTCAAGAACCATTTGAGGGAGCACAATTGTCTCTACTCCCATCACCATGAATGGAGGAACACTTGATCAGATATAACATCCCTTTTTATTTGAATTCTCAATTATCTAGTGAAAGCAAAAACAATCTTACTTGTTGAATAATTTTCTAGATGAAATTAAATATTTTAGATGAACTTAAATATTTCAAAAGTGTAAGAAAATAAATGAAATAAATATACTTTCATTTTGGTCTTAGACATTTTCTTTAAGATAATTTATTTTATAAATATTTATTTTTCACCTAAGATGTGTCTGATTCCATAATAAGTTTAGTTTTTTTCCCAGTTGCTGTTTTAGGTCTCATAATTAATAATTATGACCTAAAGGGTGTTTGAAGGGAATTGAAATGCACTGTTACCTCTACTTCCCATTATAAATGTACTGCACAGTCTACTAGCATATTAAAGTCACATTTTTCATAATATCAAATTTATAATAAAATACTATATTAAATGTGTAATTTGTGGGAACTAGGTCAAAGTAGCCCCAAATCATCTGAGTTTATTATAAGATAAAAACTGAACTGACTCACCTGAAGCTGCCCTTTTATCAGTAATAATCTTGACATTACTAGCTCAACATTTCTATGAAAGGGAACAAGGGCCAAAAATGCAAAATGCTCCCATAGGAGGAGACACAGTGTGAAAGAATAAAACTGCGTTTTATTTATTTTTTTGTTTTGTTTTGTTTTTGAGACAGAGTTTTGCTCTGTTGGCCAGGTTGGAGTACAGTGGCACAATCTTGGCTCACTGCAACCTCCACCTTCCTAGTTCAAGCAATTCTCCTGCTCAGCCTCCTGAGTGGTTGGGATTACAAGTGTGTGCCACCACACCCGGCTAATTTTTGTATTTTTAGTAGAGACAGCGTTTCAACATGTTGGCCAGGCTGGTCTTGGACTCCTGACCTCAAGTGATCCGCCCACCTTGGTGTCCCAAAGTACTGGGATTACAGGCGTGAGCCACCATGCCCAGCCTATCTCATTTTTAATAGACACATACAAAAGAGGCAATAGCAAATGTTTTAGAAATGTTGTATACAATTTGAACATGGATTCTAATACAGAAAGAGGCAGAAGGAAATTTGAAGAGAAGCTCAGCTTACATAATGTCTATAGTTCTGATATTTTATTAGTACTGTAGTTTACTTTCTGCACCATGGAAAACAACTATAAAAATAATAAGAACATGTTTATAACTGGCAAGATTATGCTACAAAGGGCTTTGTGGTTGACATGTAATTGCCATTAAGGCCTTTGACTCTTTTGTCTGGGTTCATTAGCCTACAAGTAAACTCCAGTTGCTATTTTTCTAAAAGAAGTGGACATTTATGCAAAGTTATGCTCATATTTATCAATTAATAAAAAAGTTTCTCTTGTCACTTTCAGCAAGTACAAAGTTAGATAAATAACACAATACCAATTTTCTTTAACGCTTTATCTAAAGCACACTTTTATTTTGCTTCTCTATTTGAAAATTTTAAACTACACTAGCATGGATCATCTTTTTCAAGAACCTGCAGATAAAAACTGAAACAGGCAGAAAGTAAGGGTGTGATAGGTAGACATTAGAAGTATTTCTTAGGAGTGTTCTCTAATTTCCCTAATGACTATGAGTAGGCATTAAACTTTTTGTTTTGTTTCTGTAAGAACCTCAGAGAGTGAACTGCTGCCACAGAACTTAAAGCCATTTTTAAAAATACTGAAAAAAGGATAAAGTTACAAATAGGCTTCTCCCTAAAGAGCCTCATTGAATTTACAAGTACGCACACATACATCCCACATATTTTACACATGCACAAAACTGTCAAGGTTGCACTGGCTGAGCTGATGTAGTAAAGCTGACCTTGGGAGATGATATGATGGTAAATGAGGTGGCTGAGCATTCATTTGAAAGGGAAATTTTGGTCATTTTAATCAGAACAGTGGTTGGTTCTCCTGCAGAGAAGACAGACTAACGATTGATTGGAATAATTAATTAATACTTATGAAAAGAAAATAATTATATAGTTTATTATAAATGAGCAAATTAAAGTTTTTATACTTTAACTCTTGTCTAGATAAATACATTAGAGTTCCATTTTTCAAAAGATTCACAATAAAGGAACTGTAAAAAAAAATTATAGTATGTTCATAATCTAGTCATGGTAAATGATGGCTACGAAGAGTTAAAATTCTTATAATTGGATGCTAAATTAAAAACACTATTTTCACTTACAACTCAATATGTAAAATTACATATGGTTAAGAACAACATCAAAATCCTATAAATATTGAGGGGTTGCTGCTAAAACCAGAGATTACAGGTGATTTGAATTTTATCTTTATAGTTTTCTATGTTTTTCAGGCTTTCTACAGTCAGCCAGTAATGTTTTTTATAATCAGGTGAATACATAAGTTTTATTTAAATAGCTTTATCTATCAAATTATATCCCTTGCTTACACATTATCTTGGCCCTAAGAATTATATTTTAAAAGTGAGACTCTATCTGTGAAGGTCCTGACAACCATGGACAAGCCCTGATAATGATTTACAAATACTCCCAGGAAATTACCTCTATCTTATAAACAACACAGCATCATGTTCTCTTTGCTTTAACTTATAATAGCAAATTTGTCATGGGACTCAATAGACAATTTTAATTAATGCTGCTTTTATTCCAACAATATTCTCTGCTTCAGTTAAATTCAAAGAAGCTGCTAATATTCAAAAACTGAAGAGGGAGCTGGATGTGAGTTTTTTGGCCATGAAGAAGATTTTTGCTTCCTCTGCAGTGATGTGAATGAGCATGCTCATTCCTCACCTGGGAAACAAAATGTTGAGGCTGCTGTCATTCTGATACTGAAAATCATAAAGATGAATGTTGTTTTTTTAGGTGCAAGGGCAGAGTTAAGCTGTGTTGGAAGGGAAAACAACCTTTACGAAAACATAGCCACATAAAGGAAAAGTACCATAAAGGACTGAACCAGTCTTTGAACTAAAGCTATCATAAGATTAATCTGATTTATTGTGTGCAAAATGTTGAGCATGGCATATAGTAGAATCTCAATAATTGTGTATTGAATAAATTTGAAGTGTGACTATAAAGTAATATGGCAGGTTCCACAGGTTGCCACGGTCTTTTATGGCCATGGCTTGCTTGTTATTTTACAGTTGGTATAATAGAGCTCTTCTATATAAGACCAATTTTGTCCTTGTTTTCTGACTTTAATACCCTTGATTTTTGCAGTACTTAAAAAAACAGATTTAAGAGTCAGACACAACTGGATTCAATCCTTGCTCTTGTATTGTGAGCCTATGCCCTTGGGCAAATAACCTAACTTATATAAGCCTCAGTGTCTTCGTTTGTAAAATAGGAAAAATAAAACCTAACTCAAAGGGATTTGATGAGAATTAAACAAAATAATGTGAGTAGAGCAGTATACCTGAGTTACAGTAAGTGCTCAATAGATAGTAGATATTATTATTCTTGAAATGAATTCATTCTATGCTGTTGAGAGCTAGTATCCTAGGCAACAATATAGTAGAATTGTTCAGAGTTTGGGGCCTAAGTCAGACAACCTTTGTTTCAAGTCCTATCTATCTCTTACTAGTTGTGTGATCTAGTTATTGAGTTTTCTTAAGGCTCAGTTTCTGCATCTTTAAAATGACAACAAAACAGTTTCCTCACAGAGTTATTCTGAAGATTTAGTTAGAGAATTCATATAAGATGAATAGCAGAGTGTTAAGATTTACTAAGAGTTGAGTAACATTAGTTTGCATGAACTTGTTACTGGCAAGACCCAGTCAATGGTGACATTGAACCAGCTGCTGGTTCCCGAATGTCCACGCTTTCTAAAACCTTTGCGCAGCAAAGAGCCCTTATATAAGCATCTGGGGGAGGGCTATGTTCACTCGTCTGCCTTGCTAGAGTGAATCAATGGCTTCCCTTTACCCTATTCCTAATGTCTTCGCTCAGCTCATCAAACAGCAGCTGCTCCACTGTATATATCCCATACACATTTATTCAGCATCATATACCCTTAGAAGTTGCTGTCTTTTGACCCCATGGGGATAATGAAAAAATAAAAAATTACAAAGTAAAAGAAGTCTCATAAACTATTTGTGGTCATTATTCCTTGGCTCTTTAAAAAAAAAAAAAAAAAAAAAAAAAAAGCTTGAGCTTCATTCCCCAGCTGTCTTTCCCGACCTCCTTGTAAGCTGGACATACAGATATCATTAGACCCAAGATCTGTCAGACTTTTCAGTCTTATCTACTGTGTCCACATGGATCCCATTCTATCTCTAACACCACAATCTTCAGCGTGACCACTCTTCTGTATAAAAATGAGAACCTGTTGTTACAGAGGGAATCCAAGTTATCCTTAGTAAGCATTCATTAAATGCAATGCAACATACGTAATTGATCTGCGATTCTCACTAAGCCCTGCAAGGAACATATCTCCAGTTCCACTTTACAGATTTGTAAATTGAGCTTCAAGCAGTATAACAGCTTGGTAGGAATGGAAAAGATGAAGCATAAAATCAGGTCATGGTCACTGAACCAAGGTCATGATCACTCAAAAAATGATCTAAATGATCAGTTGAACTCCTAAGTAGGACATATCCATGACTCACTTATAAAATGTTAGTATATGCCATTTCCTTTCATGATATCTGAACCATTAATAATTTTGAACCATGTTAAAAAGAGCATAAAATTTTGAGGTATCAAAGGGATAATTTAAAATTTATTTTCCTTGTAAAATGATGCTTCTCTTTACAAAGAATTTACAATAAGGACACCAAGGTGGTACAGTCCATTGCAACACGTCTAAGGAACAGTGTGTGGTCACATTGGACTAAGTATCATCTTCTCTGATTTGTTTATTCAGAGTTTGGTAGTTTTCTGCATATAGATCCTTGGTGAATTTTGTTGGATTATATGTAATAATTTTATTTATTTTGGTGCTAATATAAATGATATTGTGTTTTTAATGTAAAATTCAAATTGTTTATTGCTAGTATATAGAAAATAAATTGGCTTTTGCATATTAGCATTTTATCCTGCAACCTCTCTGTAATTGCTTGTTAGTTGCAATTGATTTTGTTGTTGTTGTTGTTGTTGATTCTTTCTGATTTCATACATAGACAGACATTTCATCTGTGAAAAAAAAAGTTTTATTTCTTCCCTTTCAATTTGTATGGCTTTTATTGTCCTTTTGTGCAAGCTAGGACTCCCAGTATGATATTGAATAGGAGTGGGGAGAGAGGACATTACTTTCTAGCCTTATTCCTGATCTTGGGTGGAAGGCATCCAGTTTCTCACTATCAAGTATCATGCTAGCTGTAGGTATTTTATAGATGATCTTTGTTAAACTTAGCAAGTTTTCCTCTATTCCTAGAGTGCTGAGAGATTTTATATTAAATAATTGCTGGAATTTTTAAAATATTTGTTGTGCCAATTGACATGGTTATTGACTTTATGTATTTTGCCTTTGATGAGATGGATTACATTCATTGATTGTGGAATGCTGAACCAGCCTTGCATATCTGAGATAAATCTCACTTGGTTGTGGGTTGTAGTTCTTTCTATACATTTTTCTTTGATTTTTCTAATATTTTGTTGAGAATTTTTGCATTTACATTTGAGAGAGCTATTGCTCTGCAGTTTTTTTTTTTTTAATATACAATTGTTTTTACTGTGTTCACAGGATTGTGCAACCATCACCACAATCGATTTTAAAATATTTCTGTCATCCCAATAAGAAACCCAGTACCCATTAGTATTCACGTTCCATTTTCTTATGCTTCCACTAGCCTCACACCCCCAGGCCTATGCCATCACTAGTCCACTTCCTGTCTCTGTAATTTTGCCTATTCTGAGCCTTTCGTGTCAATAGAATCATACAATATGTAGTACTTTGTGAATGGCTTTTTTATGTAGCATAATGTTCTCCAGCTTCATCAATGTTGTAGCATGTTTAACTTCATTCTTCTGAAGGCTAAATAATATTCCATTGTATGACTCTGCCACATTTCCTTTAACTTATCCATTGATGAACACGCAGGTTGTTTCCACTTTTGTGTTATTGTGAATAGTGCTGCTATGAACATTCGTGTACAGGTTATTGTGTGGACATATGTTTTCATTTCTCTTGGGTGTATACCATGGAGTGGAATTGCTGGGTCAAATGGTGACTCCATGTTTATGTGTTTTTATTATTATTATTATTATACTTTAAGTTTTAGGGTACATGTACACAACGTGCAGGTTTGTTACATACGTATACATGTGCCATGTCGGTGTGCTGCACCCATTAACTCGTCATTTAGCATTAGGTATATCTCCTAATGCTATCCCTCCCCTCTCCCCCCACCCCACAACAGTCCCCAGAGTGTGATGTTCCCCTTCCTGTGTTCATGTGTTCTCATTGTTCAATTCCTACCTATGAGTGAGAACATGCAGTGTTTGGTTTTTTGTCCTTGCGATAGTTTGCTGAGAATGATAGTTTCCAGCTTCATCCATGTCCCTACAAAGGACATGAACTCATCATTTTTTATGGCTGCATAGTATTGCATGGTGTATATGTGCCACATTTTCTTAATCCAGTCTATCATTGTTGGACATGTGGGTTGGTTCCAAGTCTTTGCTATTGTGAATAGTGCCGCAATAAACATACGTGTGCATGTGTCTTTATAGCAGCATGATTTATAATCCTTTGGGTATATACCCAGTAATGGGATGGCTGGGTCAAATGGTATTTCTAGTTCCAGATCCCTGAGGAATCGCCACACTGACTTCCACAATGGTTGAGCTAGTTTACAGTCCCACCAACAGTGTAAAAGTGTTCCTATTCCAGCACCTGTTGTTTCGAAACAACAGGTGCTCTGTAGTTTTCATTCCTTCTAATGTATTTACCTGGTTTTTAGTGTTAGGGGAATGTGTACCTCACAGAATGAACTAGAAAGTGTTCCCTGGTTCTATTTTTTTCTGCAAAATTTATGGAAAAACTGGTATTATTTTCTTCACAAATGTTTAATAAAATTCATCAGTTAAATCATATAGGCCTGATGCTTTCTATTTAAGAAGGTTTTAAATTATTGATTTAATATCCTATATTCAGATTATCTGTTTCTCTTCAGTGAGTTTTGGTACTTTGTATCTTTCAAGAAATTGACCATTTCATCTAAGACTTAAATTTGTGGATATGGAGTTGTCCATAATATTTATTTATTATCCTTTTAAAGCTCATAGAATTGGTACTGATGTTTCTTTTTTCATTTTTGATATGGTTCATTTGTGTCTTCTCTCTTATTGCTTTGCTAACCTGGCTAGACATTTATCAGTTTTATTGATCTTTTTTTAAAAATCAGCTTCTTAAAGAACTTTTCTTCCTTATGGATTTTCTTTTTCAATTTCATTTGCTAAAGCTCTAATTTTTATTACTCCTACTTTTCTACTTGATTTAGGCTTTACTCTTCTTTTTCTACTTTTCTAATGTGGAAGCTCAGTTTATTTATTATGAATATTTCTTTTTTTCTAATATATTTTATGCTACAAATTTTCCTCCAACCACTGCTGTGGTTGCATTCCACAAATTTTGATAACCTGTGTTTTTATTTGTATTTACTTAGTTCTAAATATTTTTAAATTTATTTTGAGAGTTCTTCTTTAACTCACATTATTTAGAAGTATGTTCTTTAATCTCAAATATTTTGGATTTTCCAGGTGTTTTACTGTTATTAATTTCTAGTTTAATTCCATCATTGTTTAAGCATATACTTTATATAATTTTTATTTTTAAAAATTTGTTAAAGTGTGTTTTATGGCACAGAATGAAGTCAATATTGTTTACTGTTTTCTATGAGCCTGAGAAGAACATGCATTCTGTTGTTGGATGAAATATTCTATATATATGTATAAAGTGGATCCAATTGATTGATTGTGCTGTTCAGTACAACTCTTTCTTTAGTGATTTTATGCTCATTGGCTATGTTAATTTTTGATAGAGAGGTGTTGTTCTGAAGTCTCCAGATATAATAGCATATTCGTCTATTGCTTCTTGGAGTTCTATCATTTTTTTTTTGCTTCATGTATTTTAATATTCTCTTCACAGGTAAATGAATAAGATTTTTTATATCTTCTTGGAGAATTGACCCATTTTAAAAATCACTTAATACCCCTGTTTGTCACAAATAATTTTTCTTGATAAGAAGTTTGCCTTGTCTGAAATTAATATATCTATTTTTATGAGTTAAAACAGCTTTCCTTTGATCAGTGTTAACATAGTATATCTTTATCCTTTTACTTTAACCTATCTGCGCTTTATATTTAAAGTCATGGTGGGGGTCTAGTTCAAAACTGAAGCCTGTAGGCTAGAGAACCAGCAAGAATTCAGTGTTTCCATTTCAGCCCAAAAGCAAGAAAAGTATAATGTTCCAGTCTGAAGACTGTTTGGCGGAGGAATTCTCTCGTACTCGTCCTTTTTGATCTCTTGGCAGCATCAACTGATTGAGTGAAGCTCACCGACATAAGGGGGTGTAATCTTCTTTACTCAGTCTACCAATTCAAAGGTTAACCTCATCCTGAAACATCCTCACAGACACAATCAAAGAGGTGAAAGATCTCTGCAATGAAAACTATAAAATATTGACTAATGAAATTGAAGAAAACACAAATAAATGGAAAGATGTCCAATGTTCAAGGATTGGAAGAATTAACATTGTTAAAATGCCCATACTTCCCAGTCTACGGATATAATTTAATCCCTATCAAAATGCCAATGACATTCTTCACAGAAATAGAAAAAAAATCATAAAATTTGCATGGAACTACAAAAGACCCTGAAGAGCCAATGCAATCTTGAGCAAAAAGAGCAAAGCTGGAGACATTGCACTATCTGACTTAAAAATACACAACAAGGCAATAGTAACTAAAAGAGCATGGAATTGGCATAAAAAAGATGCACAGACCAATGGAATAGAGTATCTATATGACCCAGAAATAAATCCATGCATTTGCAGTCAACTAATCTATGACAAAGGCTCCAAGAACACACATTGAGGAAAGGACAGTCTCTTTAACAAATGGTGTTGGGTAAACTGGATATCAACATGCAGAAGAATGAAACTAGAACCTCATCTCTCACTGCCTACAAAAATCAACTCAAAATGGATGAAAGATTTAAATATAAGACATGCAACTGTAAAAGTACTAGAAGAATACATAGGAGAAACATTTAACATTGATCTGGGGAAGAGTTGTTTGTTTTTTTTTTCAATACCTCAAAAGCACAGACAACAAAAGCAAAAGTAGACAAACGCATTATTTCAAACTGAAGAGCTTCTGCACAGCTAAGAAAACAATCAACAGAGTAAAGAGATAACCTACAGAATTGGATAAAATATTTGCAAATTACACATCTGAAGCGGGGTTAGTATCCAGAATATATTAGGAACTCAAACAACTCGATAGCAAAAAGATATAAGTAAATTTTTTAAATGGGCAAAAAATCCAAATAGACATTTCTCCAAAAAAGACATACAAAGGGACAACAGGTATATGAAAAAATGATCAACATCACTAACCATCAGGGAAACCCATATTAAAGCCACAATGATTGCCTCACACCTGTTAGAATAGCTATTATCAAAAAGACAAAAGATAACAAGAGTTGGCAAGGATGTGGAGAAAAGGGAACTCTTCTACACTGTTGGTTGGAATGCAAATTAGTATAGCCCCCATAGAAGACACTATGGAAGTTCTCCAAAAATTGAAAATAGAACTACCATATAATCCAACAATCCCACAACTGGGTATATATCCAGAGGAAATTAAATTGGTTGGTTCAAGAGATGTCTGCACACTCATGTTTATTGCAGCACTATTCACAATAGCCAAGATGTGAAATTAACCTAAGTATCCATCAACAAACAGATGGATAAAGAATATGTAATATATTTACACTATGGAGTGCAATTCAGCCATAAAAGAATAAAACCTGTCACTTTCAGCAAAATAAATGAACCTGGGAGACATTATGTTAATTGAGATAAGCCAGGCACAGAAAGACAAATATTGTATGATCTCATTCATATGTAGAATGCAAAAACATTGATCTCAAAGAAGTAGAGAGTAGATTAGTGGTTACCAGAGGCAGGAAAGGGTAGAGGGAAGAGGGGCATAAAGAGAGGTTGGTCAATGGGTACAAACTTACAGTTAGATAGGAAAAATGAATTATCATGTTGCATTGCACAGTAGAGTGACTGTAGTTAATAATATATTTTATATTTCAAAATAAATAGAAAAGAGGATTTTAATTGTTCCCACCACAAAGAAACAATAAATGTCTGATGTGATGGATATGCTTCTTATTCTAATTTGATCATTACACATTGTATACATATAGTGAAACATCATACTGTACCCCATAAGTATGTACATTTTTTGGTGTGCCAGTTAAAAAGTAAAAACAAATAATAATGTTTGACCAAATATATGAAAACCTTATGGCCCTGTCAAGTTGACACATAATTTTCACTATCACAATATGCATTGTAATTTTTCACTAAAAGCTGGAAATTGGGTAATAGAAGCTGAGGTTCATACGCCTTTATTGTGAGGTTTAATGTGAATCTGTCTAGGAGTTGGACTGTGTTTATGTTTGCAGTAGCTGTAGGGGCCATAGGTTTTATTATCCTCTAATGTTCTTATTTTTGTCTCCTCTTTTGTCTTTGGATGTCTCTAATAATTCCTCCTTTTATTGAATCTGCATCTTCAAGCTCTGTTAGTTATAATGCACTGTTATTACTCTAGAGCCCTTTTGATGTGGTGGTAAGGCATTTCGTGAGGGAAGGGAAAGTGCTCTATAATCCTGTAAATTAAATTTTAGTCTTTTAGTGGGTCTGCATTTCTGAGCTATGGCCTTCATATGTGTTTCTTAGATTTTATCTTTCCCCTCATAAGGAAGACAGGAAAACTAGAGCAGAATTTGACTGATTGCCTTTTCCCCAGATAGATTAGGTTTGGTTCTGGTTGTTGTTTCCCTTGGAGAGCAGTTCTTAGTCATGCTCTAAACATATTTCAGAATGATTACTTTTCCTCTACCCCTACTAGAAACATGAGGGGATATGTCTTTAATCTTCATCATAAGAACTAGTCAGTTTCCTGGAGGAGAACTCATAAAAAGTGTAGTCTCCCTATGACTGTTGCCCCCAAGAGTTTCTCACTCTCATGCTAGTTCATCCAGGCTCAGCCTCCAGTAATTAGCCAAAACTACTTTGTGTCCAATCAGTTTATGACTATGTCTTTGCTCCAGGTAAGCTGATCTTCATTGTGATTCTCTGCGTTCCACTTTTCTCTACAGATTCTGGGTATCGATTTACCTTGTGACCTTATTTCTCTAACAGGTCCAAGAAAAGTGGTTTATGTTCCCTTTCTCATGGGAGCGATGGATTCCAAGCACTTTATATGTTTGAAAGAAAGCAGAACTTTACATCTTCTCTACCAGTGACATTTTAGGATTGCAATTAAGGGGGAAATCCATAGTTTCTTTATGTTTTTTCCTTAACTCTTTTTTTTTTTTTTTGAGACAGAGTCTCTCTCTGTCACCCAGGCTGGAGTGCAGTGGTGCAATCTCGGCTTTCTGCAAGCTCCGCCTCCCGAGTTCACGCCATTCTCCTGCCTCAGCCTCCCTAGTAGCTGGGACTATAGGTGCGTGCCACCACGCCCAGCTAATTTTTTTGTATTTTTTAGTAGATACAGGGTATCACCATGTTAGCCAGCATAGTCTTGATCTCCTGACCTCGTGATCTGCCCGCCTCGGCCTCCCAAAGTGTTGGGATTACAGGCGTGAGCCACTGCGCCCGGCCTTCCTTAACTCTTTCTACCTTACCCCATGGAATTATTGATAAAATTGTTTCAATAGCCCTGGGGGATTTTAAAATTACATATTTTAAAATATAACTTAAGTACTTCTTAAAATGCAGAAATTGTAGTTAAAATACAAATATTAAAATGTGGTTTCTCACGTTCTAAGATTTAAATACGTAAGAGTTAAAATAGGGGATTAAAACAGAACTGAGGCTGCCCTTAAATCTCAGGTTTTATTACTTAAGTAAATCTTACAGGTTACTTAGCAGATAAATACTATTGATTGGTGACTCAAGATATAATAAGTATTTACAAAAATGGATTAATAAATATTAATTTTCATCATCAATTTCTCTATGTAAACTGTTTATTGGTAGCAAATTAAAAAAATTTTAAAAAGCAAATTAAAGGGAAGATATTGTTTTTTAATGCAATGGATTACTATGCAGATAATAAAATTCTAATACTTCCCTGTAAAAGAATGGGAATATGCAACATGTTTTCTATGGGTAACATTTTAGTATCATATGTATCATTTTCCTTAAGAGTAATATAAATAGCCATATTTAATTCAGTCTATACAGTTTTACCTTTACTTTTCATACAGGTAATACCTTCATATAGTGCAACACTATAATTAGTATTTAAACATAAAACATCTAATATTTGCTTACAGATTGAACTTTAACTCTTTGGCTAGTTAAAAGGTTGGGTTTCCATTAACGGAAATGAGTAGGACTTCAGGTAGAGCAGATTTGTAGAAAACATTCATAAATTGCATTGGGTTATTTATGTTTCATATTCCTACAAGATATCCAAGAAGATAGGTTGCGTTGGCAGTCAGAAATATGTATCTAGAGTTCATCATAGAAAGTTGGGCTGGAGATATGCATTTGAGAGTCATAAGTAATTAAAAGTTGTTTAAAACTATGGAACTAGATTTGATTACCAAGATAGAGCATATATGACAGAGAACCAAGCCTTGAGCCACAGGGTCGACAATATTAATCATTCAGGAGAGTGAGGAGCATGCTGTAAAGGAAACAGACTGAGGAGGAGTGAAGTGAGTAGAAAGAATATTAGGAACTGTGGCTTCCTGCAATCCAAGTGAATAACAATTTAGGAAGAAAAAATGATCAACAGGATCAAATGCTGCTCATAGGTTCAGTAAGATGAGGACGAGATGGTATCATTTGATTCAGCATCACAGAAGTCATTAGCGATCTTTACAAGAGACATTATAGTGGAGAGATGAAGGCAAAGTTGTATTGGTGTAGGGTCAAGATAGAATGGAAGAAGTAGAAATGGAGACACCAAGTACAAACAATTCTTATGACAGCATTTTCTTCTACTTCAAATTTTTTACTGTCAATTGCTTTTTGGTGATCCAGTGGCCTGATTAAGTAGTGAATGAGTTGATAGTGAGAATCTTCTTCACTTGTATTGTTCTCTCTGCGTAAAGAATATTCTTCCCTCAAAAGCTGTTTTCCATAATTAGCCTTCCACTGAGGTTGGCTTCTTCTCCAGGTGGACTGTGTTCCTACGTTTCTTATAGCCTGCTGCCCTAGGAGACAGTCCAATATTTTCAAATCTCTTAGTGTTCCCTTTATTTGCTTGCAGAGATAGGGTATGAATTTCTCTACAACAATAATGTGATTTTGAGACCGGAGAGTTCCCCTGAGTCCCTCATGGGATTTACAACAGGGGTAGCTCCTTTACTGGGTGCTGCACTCAAACCTCTTGAAGGAGAGGGAGCACACAGGTGAACGGGTGCAGGAGCCAGGACAAGTGCCTTTGGGCACCAGCAGGAACAAACCCCATACTAGCCTGTGCAGCAGTGTGTAGGGGTTGCCTGTGACCTCTGGAGCCCCAGAGGGCATGTGTTACGATCAGTACTCTTTTAGCATTTGTCTTCCAAGGATGACTAAGTGTTAAAACAGCTTGGTAGAGAGTCAGCGTGACAGCCTCTTGCACCCGCAACCAGGTTCTTTTCTGTGCCCAAGAGGAATGAGGTCACATGAACTTGAAGGATGATGAATGCAAAGATTTTATTGAGTGGGGGAAGTGGCTCTCAGTGGTATGGGGAGCTGGAAATGAGATGGAAAGATAATCTTCCCCTGGGGTTCAGCTGAACTCCTCTCTGACCATTGTCTCCGATGTCCAGCCGCCTCTTCTCCTCTCAACATTCAGATGCTGCTTCTCTTCTCTCCTTCTCTGCTGTGCCACTCTGCCCCTCTGCTAGTGGAGCTTTGGGTTTTTATGGGTACAGGATGGGGTGCATGGAAGGCCAGGGTGGTTTTGGAAAAGGCAGCATTTGGGCAGGAAAACCGGAATGCATGTTCTCATTTAGGGCTGCAGGTCTAGGCTTGAGGGTGGAGCCCTTGCCAATGACCCCGCCCTTTTCTACCCAGTTTTTCCCTGCCTCCTGTCCATATCAATTCTACCCTCAATGACTTCTTTTTAGTTTTATCTGCATAATGTCTAGGAATTCTTTGGCATGGGTGGCATAATATGTCATTCTCTACCTAGTGTCCAAGGGTTATTTCAGATTTTCTGTTCTTTTTAATAATTTTTGGTTATTCAGGTTTATTTTGTCAGAGGAAGGTAAAGGGAGGAATGATCATCTATGTTCAATCACATTTCTGGCAACTTAGGCTCAATAAAATTAGATTTGAGCTACTTACCAGCTGATTGCTGTTGGGCAAATTACTAAACTTATCTACGTGTCAGTTACCTTATCCCTAAAGTGACTGATGAAACACAAAGTATTACTATGAAAAATTGTAGTGCTTGGCACAAGTTAAACTACTAGTTTTTGCTATTTTGAAAGCACACAGGATCTTCGTGACATGCGAACATCACTGCTTATCTGTTATATGCAACCATAAATGTATCATTAAACACTGGAGAAGACTGAACGTATGATGCAGAAAAAATACATAAGTTCTAAATTTCAGAAGTGTTGGGAAGAGTTAGAAAGAGGTGCATATTGTTGCCAAGATTTAAGAAAGTTAGGTCTGAAAAAAATCACAGAATTTTTCTAGAAATAAGACACATGACAAAGTCATGTTAGGAAGATTAAAATCATAGCAGAGCACCAAGGGGCATACTGGTCTTGGATTTTGTGATTAATGGAAACATTATTATGTAGCCTCTAAAATTAATTTAGAGTACTTTTAGTGCCCTGAAGGCATATAACAGGATAATGTAAGGTCACAAGCTTTAAAGATAGCTATCATCACCCAATTCAATTTCTTCAAGCTGACTGCAAATTAGTTGTTTTTCCTCTAAGAGCCATTCTAATTCAGGGAATTAATAAGCAAAGCTTAATATGTAAAACTTCCTGCCTTGCAAACTATATTTCAGCCTGTGGTAAATGTGGTATACCATGAAGATCTTTTTTGCTAAATCATGAGAATTTTAGAAAAATAAAAAGTTTGTGTGTCTTATTTTTATTAAGATGTTGTGTATCTTATATTTAATTTAAAAACATTAAACAATCAAAAGAGATCTGATGTCTATTTTATTCATTCTATCATTTTTTAGCTTTAATTTAGTTAAATAATTTGTTTTTATTGTCAACAAGGTCATCAGTTTTAAAATTAAATGCAAAAACATGTTTTCTATTGTTATTTGTTTATAAATATTGGCAAACCATGGGGTATGAGATTCTTATTTTTCTAAATAATCTCACTTTCAAAGTTTCAACATACTTATATGTGAAAAGGTTACAAAAAAAATGAAAAAGGGAGAAAGGCATGGAGATTAATTCTTTAATTTATTCTGCAAAGCTGTATTAAATAGCTACTACATGCAAGTTCCTATACGATGCAAAAGAACTTATTGTCTTGTGGAAAAGCCAGTAAATAAATAGACAATACAACAATTTAAAAATTGCTATCACAAAGGAAGTACTTAGGGGCACAAAGAAGAATACTGACCCAGACAAAGGAAACAGGATTATTGTTTTTGCATAAAGTTGGTTTTCCAGTTATCTGTGCTGCATATGTTGTTGAGAAATACGAGACACACATTCTGGAGAGAAGGAGTTGCATTTGCAAAAGCTTGGAAACTTAAGAAAATCCAGCATGCTTGGAACAAGTGGTAAGAAGTGAAGGAATGATGAGAGTTGACGCTGTATGGGTAGAAGCCTGATTTTTAAAAATTATTTTGTTTCAAGGAGTGTTATTGAATGCTTGACAGTTGAGTGTTGACTTTTCCATGTCTGTTTATTGAGAGAGCTACTCCCCAGAGACAGTGGGCTTCTTATTCCTAGGGAAACAAGCCTATTAACTGCTGATAGGTCAAGACAAGAACCAAAATGTGATCATATAATTTAGCAGCATTATAACATTAGTGGCCTTGGCAAGATTTAAAATAGATGTTACGAGGAAAGTTAGATGGAACTGACCAATGAACCTAGAAAAATCTATAGTCTATATTGAGGGCCTCCCTATTATAATTATGAAAAAAAAGCTGTATAAATATGCACATTGTGGATGGAGGTTAATAAAACATCTTTGAATGATAATAATCTAAATCCTTACTATTAAAAACTCTTTTTCCAAGGGGTTTACCGAAGGGTGTGTGCAGATGAGCTCTAATCAGTGCATAGAAAGAGCTATCCTCAGAATTCAGGAGCAAGGTCAGAAAATGCCCTCCTACGATGTTGAAGATATTTATCATCTTCATAAAAATGTGTATATTTATCCATATTAAGAAGAAATGGTTTATGGAGGCTCTGCTGAAAATACAAATGCAGATCACAATTGCTATCAGGTGACTAATCTGTCTTGCAAATCTCATAAAATAACTAATGGTAAATTGGCAAGTAATACATTATAACACTATTGAAAAATTGGTGCCATGATACCAAAATGGCAGCTTCAATATACAAAATGTTAGAGGTTAATGTACATTAAATTCAGTCTTCAAAGTAAGGTGTGTGCATCATATAGGGGCCACAAAATGCTCGACAGGTCTATCTGAAAGGTAAACAAATATTCCCACTTCTAAGCGTACATATGGGTTTGTGTACGTACACATGCATATATGTGCATATTTATCTATCATCTATCTATTTATCTATCTATCTATATCTATAGTATGCTTTATTTTGTCTGAAAAAGAAATTATTTACCCTTAGTACCATTTAATGAAAGACTCAAATTGGCTTCTTAGTTGGCCCATGGTTAGCTGCCATTCTGTAGGGGGAGCTGTCTCCCAGATACACTTCAATGTAAAGGTGTTTGTGGTGGCATCCTTTTCTCCTCTTTCATCATGTTGCACATACTGTTGTTTACACATGAAGAGTCATTTAAAGCAGGCAAAAGACAAGTAGGATTCTTCAAGTATTAGGAAATATAGAGGAGCAAAAGTATTCAGGAAGCTACAACACATCTGATGCTATGAGAAAGTAGGGAAAATATGGATGAGTAAGGAAATGAAATGGAAACCTAACTGTAAATGTCATAATATTGATAGTAAGGCATTCTTTTTCCTCACTTTATTGTCTTCTTTACCTATATTTCTAGTGGGCTCTGTGCTCGTTCTTTTGGGAGAAGTTTGTGGCAGGGAGGAATATAGGACAAGACCCTATGCTCTTACAGCTTTTATTTCCAGAAACTAGATGCACAAATTAGGAAAAGGATTCCTGGTGTACATAATATGAATTGAGAGAAATAGAAGGGAACATGAGACTTCTGTTTATAATCTCCAAGATTAAAAAGAGAACTGTGGAGAGAAGGGAAGATAGATAAATAGAGAGAGAGGCAGGGAGGGAGGGAATAATGAGAAAGCTAGAAAGAGGAGAGAAAAAGGGAAGAGATGGAGAGAGAAACAGGGAGGGAGGGAGGGAGAGAGGGAGGGGGGAGAGAGGGAGAAGGGGGGGAGAGAAGGAGAAAGGGAGGGAGGGAGGGAGGTATTGAGAGAGAGAGAGAGAGGTGTTGGCAGCTCCTGGAAGCTCACAAGGAATCTAATAAGTCACCAGAGGGAAGTTTGTGGTGCATCTAAGAAAATAAAGGCATGGGTAATTTCTCCAAAGTTATTTAAGTTCTGTGTGGCACAGAATACAATTGAGTCACAGAACTTGGAGTATCCAAGCCAACCGAGCTGACATATATCTCACTGTAAACCTGTTGGAGCTAAGCCAAGATCCACATTGTCGTCCTTCCTCAAATTTTTGCCTGAACACTACATGACACTGTGAAAAGAAAATAAATCTTGAGACTCCAAAATCACTAAGCTAAAGGGAAAAATCAAGCTGGGAACTGCTTAGGGAAAACCTGCCTTCTGTTCCATTAGAAGTTATTCCTCTGAGGCTCACCCGAGACATACGCCTATCTGATTGCTTCCTCTGCCCTATCATTTATGTAAAAATGCAGATTCACTGAGCCAGAATAAATTGTATATTCAGTGGAAGGCTGATCAAGGACTCAAAAGAGTGCAATCTTTTGTTTCTTATCTACTTCTAACTTGGAAGATCCCCCTTCCAGTTGCCCTGCCTTACCGAACTGAACCAATGTACACCTTACACATATTGATTGATGACTCATATCTCCCTAAAATGTATAAAAGCAAACTGTACCCCCAATCACATGAGCACTGTGAGAGTTAAAGAAAGAGGAAAGAAACACGAAACGCAGCTGGCAGTTAAACACAGGTTTACTTTAGCTCAAACCTGAGAGGTGGTCCTGGCCCATTTCCGTCAGGAGCGCTTTCTCTTACAGACTAAGAGTATATATTAGTTTTAGGGTGAGGGGGCTTATCACAAGCTTGGAATGTTTATGTGTGTGGAGAAGTTTATGGCGGGGCTGGAATCTCTCTGGGAGGATGGGGGATTATCTTGGGGCAGACGTCTTTCCAGCCCAGAGAGGGATTATCTCAGGGCTAGCATCTTCCCGGCCAGAGGGGGGTTTATCTTGGGGCTAGCATGTCTCTAGTTGGGGAGGAGTTTGGAATGTTTCTGGTTGGAAATGTTATTTGTGCTTTATGGTCATGCTGACCTTAGCCATTAGGCTGATGCCCTTTGGATTTAGGCAGTTTTTTGTTAAGGTAAACTTTAGAAGGAGGGGCTTGTCCAAAAGGTGATGCTCCTGCTCTGTCAAGCACATGTCTCAGGACTTCCTGAGGCTGTGTCACAGGTGCATCCTTAACCTTGGCAAAATAAATTTTATAAATTGACTGAGACCTGTCTCAGATATTTTGCATTGACAAGACCTTGGTATTTTAACAAATCCCTGGAAGGTGGATGTGGAGAATGTCTAGAAGGGACTGAAATCAGAATGATAAAATAGAGACAGAAATTAACTTGAGTTACAGAAAAATAACTTGAGCTTGATACTGGATATTTAAACATCATTGTATATCTATAATGACTTTGTATTTAATCTGAAAAGTAACAGAGGACTCTTATAGGAGCTTAAGTGCAAAAGTGTAACATCATATTTCTTATTAGAATATTCTTATGGAGAAGATATTAGAGGAGAAATATAGCAAAACATGTTCCCTGATGAGTAGATAATATTTATTATAAATTAACAAATTGGTATTGTACTGTAAAAATCAATATCTCAATTCAACTCAAGCTCAGGATGCTTATTATTTTAACAAAATAACTTCAAGTTTCAGAAATCAACCCTGAAAATCAGATTCTTACCCACTGGGACACTGCTAAGAAATGGATCTTCCAATAAACTCAACCTGACCAGCTGGCATAATTCTCTTAATAACTAAAGAGTTTTGAGAGAGAATGAAACCTCCTCATCCATATAAGCTCTAGAAATTTAACACCTTTTAACCATCCTACAGGGTATGAGGGGATGGGAAATCAAAGGGGATGACAAATCAAAGTTGCGAGAGCAGCATTAGTAGAGAAAGAGGAAGCAGCACTTTTATAACTGTTACTAGTGTCAAGCCTCTGAGCCCAAGCTAAGCCATCATATCCCCTGTGACCTGCACGTATACATCCAGATGGCCTGAAGCAAGTGAAGAATCACAAAAGAAGTGAAAATGGCTGGTTCCTGCCTTAACTGATGACATTCCACCATTGTGATTTGTTTCTGCCCTACCTTAACTGAGCAATCAACCTTGTGAAATTCCTTCTTCTGGCTCAGAAGCTTCCCCACTGAGCACCTTGTGACCCCCTGCTGGCAAGAGAACAGCCCCCTTTGACTGTAATTTTCCACTACCTACCCAAATCCTATAAAACAGCCCCACCCCTATCTCTTCTCACTGACTCTTTTCGGACTCAGCTCGCCTGCACCCAGGTGATTAAAAAGCTTTATTGCTCACACAAAGCCTGTTTGGTGGTCTCTTCACATGGATGCACATGAAAACTAGCATCTTAGGAACACAGCTATGGCTTTATCTTATTTCCTACCCAAATTCTAAGAGTTAATAAATATGCAATAAAATTTCAAAACGCTAAGAAAATAGGCACCCTAATAATATCCATCTAGATTACAGATAATGATACAGAATTAACAATGGTGTCCTTCTTTCCTTCTTCTCTCCTTCCTTCCTTCCTTAAATATTTATGTGCCAGGTACTTTTCTAGGGACCAAGAAAATAAAAGTCTCTGTTCTCATACAGCCTTATGTTAAGCTTCAAGAAACAGATAATAAATACATGCATACATTCATATGTGTTATATCAGGTTGTAAGAAGGGTTCTGAAGAAAAATCAGGAAACGAGATAGAGTGATTCAGGGTTAGAGTTGCAATTTTAAATAAAATGGTTGATGGTAGTGACATGAGAGAGTGATCGATGATGATCTGCAAAAAGAGTATGCATAGTGAATGAGAGTATAAAAGTAATGAAGCAGGAGCATGCCTGTCATATGTGAAAAATCAGGTAGGGGACACATGTGGCTAGATTACAGAGCATTAGATGAGATCACAGTGGCAACTGAGAGACCAGGCCAGGTAGGGCCTTTAGGTCATTATGAGGTTTTTGACCTCCACTCCAAATGGGGAAGAAAGCTATTGATGTATTATGTGCAAATTTATAATATCTTATATTTTCAAAGAATCACCCTATGAAGTAGGGAAAGACAGGAATCAAGATTAAGTCTAATGTCATGCCCCCACCTCTCTTCCACCAACAACTGGAACAATGACATTGACAGAGACAGTGACGACTGGGAAGTTATGTGTTTGAGGTAAAGATCTGGAGTTTGGAGTTTAGCATGTTATGCTTGAGATTTCCATTGAATAGCCAAATGAAAATGTCTAGGAGGTAGTTGGACAAATATTTTGAAGTTAGAGGAGAAGTCTCAGCTGGAGAAAAACACTGCTTCAATGTTTGCATCTAGATAATATTCAGTGCCATGAAACTGGACGAGATCACCTAGGGAATGAGTTCAATTAAAGAAGAGAAGAAGTCTGAAAATTGAACCTAGTCATGCTAATTAAGAAGTGGAGAGATGGAAAGAACCAGTAAAGAAAAAATGGGCCAGTTATTTAAGAGGAAAATGAAATAGTTTGGTGTTCTTTAAGACATATAATTCAAGATGGATTAAAGACTTAAATGTTAGACCTAAAACCATAAAAACCCTAGAAGAAAACCTAGGCAATACCATTCAGGACATAGGCATGGGCAAGGACTTCATGTCTAAAACACCAAAAGCAATGGCAACAAAAGCCAAAATTGACAAATGGGATCTAATTAAACTAAAGAGCTTCTGCACAGCAAAAGAAACTACCATCAGAGTGAACAGGCAACTTACAAAATGGGAGAAAATTTTCGCAACCTACTCATCTGACAAAGGGCTAATATCCAGAATCTACAATGAACTCCAACAAATTTACAAGAAAAAAACAAACAACCCCATCAAAAAGTGGGCGAAGGACATGAACAGACACTTCTCAAAAGAAGATATTTATGCAGCCAAACAACACATGAAAAAATGCTCACCATCACTGGCCATCAAAGAAATGCAAATCAAAACCACAATGAGATACCATCTCCCACCAGTTAGAATGGCAATCATTAAAAAGTCAGGAAACAATAGGTACTGGAGAGGATATGGAGAAATAGGAACACTTTTACACTGTTGGTGGGACTGGAAACTAGTTCAACCATTGTGGAAGTCAGTGTGGCGATTCCTCAGGGACCTAGAACTAGAAATACCATTTGACCCAGCCATCCCATTACTGGGTATATACCCAATGGACTATAAATCATGCTGCTGTAAAGACACATGCACACGTATGTTTATTGCAGCACTATTCACAATAGCAAAGACTTGGAACCAACCCAAATGTCCAACAATGATAGACTGGATTAAGAAAATGTGGCACATATACACCATGGAATAATATGCAGCCATAAAAAATGATGAGTTCATGTCATTTGTGGGGACATGGATGAAACTGGAAATCATCATTCTCAGTAAACTATTGCAAGGACAAAAAATCAAACACCACATGTTCTCACTCATAGGTGGGAATTGAACAATGAGAACACATGGACACAGGAAGGGGAACATCACACTCTAGAGACTGTTGTGGGGTAGGGGGAGAGGGGAGGGACAGCATTAGGAGATATACCTAATGCTAAATGACGAGTTAATGAGTGCAGCACACCAGCATGGCACATGTATACATATGTAACTAACCTGCACATTGTGCACATGTACCCTAAAACTTAAAGTATAATAATAATTAAAAAAAAAGTGTGGAAATTATTAGTTATGCCAAATGCTGCTGGTTAGTCAAATAAATCTAGAATTTAGAATTGGATTTAAAAGTTTATTTGTGGCCTACACAGTAATTTTGGTGGGTGGGAGCTAAAACCTGAGTGTGGTAATTTTAAAAGAGAATGGGAGGAGAGGGACTGTAAACACCTTCTCAATACTTGCTGAAAAAAGGAACTGAAATTTGTTGCAGTATCTGGAAGAAGATTTGGGATTAAAATGGAAATAGGTACAACATGTTGCGTGGTGATTGGGCTGGTTGAGTAGATTAGAAAAAGTTGGTAACATGGCATACAGATGGGAGAGTTTCCAGAGCTAGGTTCTTGAGTAGATGGGGTAGAAATAGATTTGGGGCACAAGTGAAGGGTTGCCTGAGGTATAAGCATTGCTAACTTATTAACAATAGCATCAGGAAGGGCAAAGTATAAGGTCTCAGATGCAGATTAGTAGATTGATATGGAGGTCAGAGCTGGTGGACATTTTCTCTGATTGCTTCTATTTTCTCTGTGGAATGCTTGTGGGCAAAAAGGTGTAGGACATTTAAGGCAAGCAAAGGGATGAAACAGTATTCCCAGACTTGAAGTCAGCAGCTAGAGTGAAGTAAGTCAGCTAGCTGTGTGTTTTTCTTCAACCAGAGCAGTTAGAGAAATGGATTATCCAGATTTGAAGTTTGGGCAAAATAGAGACAAATGAATTTAGGAATTGACAAGAGTGTAATTTTAGTGATGAACCATAGAACTTAAACTTGGTAAGGAGGAATCTGTCAAAGAAAACTTGCAGTTGAGAGAGTTACACAGCCAAGGACAACTTTATTCAAGACAATTGTACCAGGGAGAGAGATGGAAATCAACTCCACCAAAACAAAAGGTGGAAGTGTTTTTAAGTGCAGGGTGAGCTGGAGGATATTACTGGGGAGGTTGGTCAATTGGGTGTGTCTAGCACCTTGAATGAGTCACTTCTGAATTTGCAAATGTTTTTCTTTGTGATTAGGCTATTTGTGTTTGCTAATTGGCACTTAGCAAATTAGGCTGCTACCCTTCCACAGAGGCTGAAAGAGAAGAAAGCTACCTTCCTTGATGATTACATTTCAAAGGGATGACTCCCAGGTACTTGAGAAAGACATTACTGGTTTATAAAATGGGCAGGAGGTTTGGAGCTGTGTCTACACTTTAAAGAGGCAGATAAATAATTTGCAATTAGAAGCTTTTTAAAGTAAGTACTCTAAGGAAAGGAAGGTTGCTGGCCTATGGTTAGGAGGAAATTTGTCTAAAGTTTAGTCAAGCCAAGGAGATAGTTAAGACTTGGTCTGAAGCCAGTAGAGGTGATGGTGAGAGACACGAATGTAACAGAAGAAATGGGTTACAGGTTCCTATTTGGTCAAATAATTTTAGGTATTGCCATATTGGTGGGAGTTAATCAGGAATACAGGTTTTAGAAAGTAATATTTTCTCTATTCTGCAGAAGGAAGCTTTTCTTCTCCTGGAAGGAAAAAATTTTGGCATATTACAAACAAAACTGAGTTGCATAAAAAGCAACCTGACATTTGTTTTCAGAGTTACTATTGACACTTTTTATATTTGAGTGATTCATTAGAAGCAAGTATTATAAATAAATTAACTTTGTAAATTGTGCCATAATGAATAAACCTCAACAAATAACGGAATGTAATAACCATCTAGTGTATATACACTATATATCGATAGATGCTATGTATTTTCTCAAGGATTATTTTAATTAATCTTCACAACAGTTACAATTGAGTTAGAATTAGTCCATATTTTATGAATGAAGAAAGCAAATCTGACACAGCTTTTAAAAAATTGTCTAAATAATAATCCAGCTCAGTCTACTTCAGTATTGATGAAGCCCTCTTTATTGTTATTGTCACTATGTCATATGTAACTGTAATTGTAAGGCAAAATGAGTTTTACAAAAATAGCGGACTAAACTTATTGAAAAGTTTGTTTTCTCTGATGTAATCACTTCCATATTAAACTTTTTCAAATATAAATTTTCTTAATAAGAATTTTATGTCAAAACAGCTATTGGATAGGTTCTTTTTACTTCAGGTAGGGACACTGCCAACATCCTGTAGGGGAATTTTTTTTAATACAGGCACAATGAATAGTGATTTCCAGCTGTGAACTAAAGAGTTTCTCAGTAAGAATCTAACTAGCAGGTTTGCTGAAATATCTTTTAATTTGAAGCCCCATAATTTAATAAAGTTGGTTTCTTTAATATGCAATTTAGATTCTCTTAAAGCATTTTTCCATCCACTGCTAAAGATGATATATTGAGGTTATTTTCATTTTAATGATGCACTCTAAATCCACTTAATACATGTAGAGAAAAAATGCTTTTAGACTGACCTTAAGGTAGAAATTCCTTTGAAGTAAAAACTGTATTTCTCCATTTCAATTTTATAGCAGTGGCCAGTTTAAAGTGTTTCATTGGTATGAATATTCTCTTACAGGATTCTGGTAATATTAGATTTGAAAATATAAAAAAAAGTCAATGTGCTTTAACTACAAATCAATTTTAAGGCCCTGTCTTCAGTATCAAATACCTTTCCAATTCAAATTACTTTGTTTTCTATAAGCACTGTGTAAATACAAGAGATGAATCATATCAAAAAATCAAATTGGTTGCCTCTAGCTATTGATTATTGGAGAATAAAATAATGTCAATGGCATAGCTGAGCTTCAGAGAATTACAAAAATAAAGTTAATTCATGCTTAGACATTCAAAATCACACTTATTAAATCATGCACAAGCCTTCTCTTTTAGTTTAAAGGTTGCAATGAGTTATTTTTTATGCTATGAAGATTGCCAGAGTTTAAGGATGTGGTTGACAGTTCTTAAAAACTAATATGAATTGCATGGATCTGTTCGATACATTTAAGTAGGAGAATAAATATTAAATTTGCAGATCAACTGATCATATCCTTTGATATGTGTTCCTACTTCCTGCATCAGAGAACATTGTCTTCATTGCTATAGGCTAGTGAGTAGAGCAGTTGTCTGGCTAACATCTTGTGGGGACTCACACTAACATGATTGTGGCATATGCCATTGTAATTCTCTTCATTTCACTTACTGTTTTTTAAAAAGGTGAGGAAAAAAATGCTCTGACAAATTGCCACTACTCTGTGGGGATTTTATATAAGAACTTGAAATGATGTTTGCCAAGTCCAAAGCACTAGGTAAATAAGCAGAGATACATGGAACATCACCAAGAGAAGACTCAAAAGGTTTTTATAACTTTATAGTTCTGTGCTGACTTAAAAAATAGTGACATTGATATTTAACATAATTTCCTGAAGTAATTATTTTTGCCTATATCTTTATTTTGAAGTAAAATATTATAAATAGGAAATATTACATAGAATAAATAACAGTGAAATTGTGTATACTCCAACATTTCCTGAATCATCTTCTCTATATGACGCCAGTGTGTAGCTGGCCACAAGAGAAATTTGCATGAGATTTGGACCAGTGAAACAGAGCAATCAGTCCCTAAAAGATCATCACACAGGCAGTGAAAGACAAATTGGAGATACTTGTGGGTCCCAATTTATCCTCACTCATTTCTGAATTCTGCTCTTCTTCCTAACCACTGACCCACCTAAACCATAATCTCTTGGGCCTACCATTGCATGCTCAGCTAAAAATTCACAGTGGATATAGCTGTGGAGAGGCAATCAGCCTTCCACAGACTCAATAAACTCAATACAAGTATTTGTTAGTTCTTACTCACTATTTATCTTCTTTTCCTTACTTCCTTTCTTTTTCCTTGTTATTAGAAAGTAGGCACAATGAGAGCAGAGACTTAGTATATCTTGTTTCTCTAACATACCTTCTATACCTGCAACATATTGCCTATTTCTGGTTTAAAAAAAAAATATATATATATATACAGTGTTGAATGAATGGAATAAGTACTATTAGCAACAAAGTGATTTAATAATCAAATTCTTAAGACCGTATATTTTCCTAATGAACATTCTGATTAAGCATTGAATCTGAGTTCTCCACCAGCTTAATCCGTCTCCCTAAAGTTAGCTGTAACCCAGTGTTCTGTGAACATGAGACAATTTGCCTTCATTTGCATAACTGTTTATTGCCTCCTAAAAGTAATCAATAATGTGATTCTGTAAATGATCATGAATCTGAAATAATATATATAATATTATGTATGTAATATTATATATATAATATATATGTATTATATAATATATATAAATAATATATAAAATACCAAATTTAAATTAAGCTGTTACTATGGTTATAAATATTTTCTGCTTTCTTTGTAAAATATTTGGTTTTCTTAAAATCCTCCCTCTTTAGGCCATTTAGCAACCAGATGTTAGCCGGCTTTAAAAATACTTTATATCAGGAAAGACATTTAATCTGGACATTGCATTTATTAATGGCATTGTTTAATATTGAAAAAGCTTAAAATATTGATTATTTACTTTTATCCTTAAATGTCATTCTGTATGAGTCCAAATGGTTGATTTAAAAAAAATAGGAATTTTTTATTTGTCAGAGGAGTTAACTCTTTCTTCTGTAAGGCACATCAGAAGTAGTATTTAACCTTTTTATTTGAGGTCAAGGATATTGACATAAAAATTAGTAAAATGCTAGAGAAACTAGGCACAATGAAAAGAATATTAAAATTCAGGACATAGCAGTTTATCAGTAATCATTGTTTGTTGATGGCTATTGTAGTGAACCAGAAACTCCTAATCCAGACATTTTTTAAATGATAGAACAAGTTGGACACATGAAACTTCAGCATAGCAGCTGTACGACATTAGTTCATTTGCTACAAATCTCTCCAAGCTTGTTTTCTCAGACTTTTACAATATATACTAATAATTACATTCATGCTTGTTGAGAGATTATTAAAAAATTTGTAAGGTATAAATTATCAGCATAAAAGATATAAGTACTGGAGATATCAATATTATTAATAATAATAATCATTGATCCCATTGACTCTGTAACTCTTTTCCAAGCATCAGCCCATTTTTATCATTTACTTTTAGTAACTCTGCCATATGTGGATCAGCTGCAAATTATCTCCTTTTACTTGCTATATTTTACTCAACACTTTATGTTCAAATGAAAAATTTGTAAAAAAGAATTACCTAGCTGTATTAGTCATAAAATCAACATAGACCAATGAACCTCAGGTACTAACCCTCACTTATCTGATTCACTGGGACACCAAAAAGGTCCTTTTCCAGAAGGACAATATTGTAAGTGTGACCATGTTGAAACTCTGTATTACAATAAATCTTTAAATGCAAACCCTCTCTACCTGAAAGAAGACCTGTGTTTGCCTTTTCTTCATCTCAAATTTAATTGTATGCCAAGAGCATTCTGTTCCATTGAGTTAACCTTGTACAAGAGAATAATATTTCAGCATTTTTATCCATGTATTTTCTTTTGCTAGTATAAAATTTTCCTCTTTGCCACTATAAAATTTTCCTCTTTGCCTTGCAGCTCTTTCATTAGAAACAAACAGGTTAAAATGTTTTGCTCCAGTGGAAATAATACAGAAAATAATCTTAGTGTTTGTTTCAAATTATTGGCTCTGAGTTCCAAAATAAGCCTTCAATGTTTACAACACAAACAATAGCCCTGAAAAAAATTAAGAGTGATAAGAATTTATGTAATTAAAGATCCAGAACCTGGAGAACTCGCAGCATGAAGTTTATACTATAAACTTGAGTAGGATGAATGCAGGATGCATTGGTACGTGTACAAACAGCTGCAGGAAAAAAATAGACACAAAAGGTATAAAGGCCTAAGCACACTAGAAATGTATTACCAGCTCACCTAACTATTCAAGATGGGTATTCCTGTTTTAATCCATATTTCAGCTAACCAAGCAAATAAACTATTAGAACCTTTTTTAACTCCCCAGATGCAACATCAAATGTAGAGTAGCTACTTAGTGGGCCCAAATTAATAAATTCAGCTTGATCCAACTCTGTGTTCCTTCCACCATTATCCCATACCCTTAATATCCATTCCCATGCCTGTTCTCCAGATTTCTGTTTACATAAATTAGAAAACTCAAGCAGTTAGTTTTGAGTGTAGTGCACCTCCTCATGGGTCATACTCTCAAACTCACCTCTGTGGGCCCACCAGGACTTTAGTCTAGCTATAGGACTGGAAGCCAACAGGGGTGTTGGCTTCCTGAGGAGAATCAACATTATCTTGCCTGGAAACTGCCTCGGGGAGGCCATCACCATTGCCTCAGGCAGCACAGGGTTTATCTCCTCAAAGGTGGAAGGGCTGATGTCAGCATGGGTAGGGGAGGGGATGTTGCCACTATGGGGACAGGGAAGCTGTTTCTTCTGGCAAAAAAAAAGTTTCATCAGAGTTCACAAACTCAGTGTCCTCAGCTTCATCAGGGTCCTCCCACACATCCCCATTCCAAGTTGCAGGGTCCCATTCTTTTCCAACAAATGCCCTCCTTTAACAGTAGACATCTGGCGAGGTTGGGCATGCACCTTTCATTGCAGGTTGGCCACTCACATGATAAGAACTTGTGTCTGTTTTTCCACAATTTCAGCTCTTTCTCTACAGGAGATAAGACTCTCACTCAGCTCAATCTTAGCAGATTTGGGGCTCAGCATTTGCTTCTGAAGCTGGGAGATAGGATCCCTGAGTTCCTCATTTTCTTTCATCACTTTGTCTACTGAACTTAGGAGCAACCGACCAGCATCATTATGTTCCTTGGTTCTCCACATATGGTCAAAGGTATTATGTATAGAGTCAGTAAACTCTGCTTCTCACAAGTGATGAATCATGGGTGTCAAATGCATTTGTTTTGCATAACTCTCTAAACAGTTCATGCCAAGGACTATCAGGGTTCTCCATAGTATTAGAAGTAGAGTCCTTAGCAATTTGAGGTCTAATCATATTAAGCAGCCAACTCCAGAAACCCCCAAACCAATGAAAGAACTCCATCCTTAATATTCTGTTCCTCTAGAACCACTCCTGGTACCAAAATATCTGTATTAGTCAGGGTTCTCTAGAGGGACAGAACTAATGGAAAGTATATATATATGAGTTTATTAAGTGTTAACTCACACAATCGCAAGGTCCCACAATAGGCCGTCATCAGGCTGGGAAGCAAAAAGAGCCAGTCTGAGTTCCAAAACTGAAGAACTTGGAGTTCAATTTTTGAGGGCAGGAAGCATCCAGCATGGGAGAAAGATGTAGGCTGGGAGGCTAGGTCAGTCTCTCTTTCTACATTTTCCTGCCTGCTTATATTCTAGCTACACTGGCAGCTGATTAGATTGTGCCCACCCAGATTAACTGACTCAAATGTTAACCTCCTTTGGCAATACCCTCACCGACACACTCAGGATCAATATTTTGCATCCTTTAATCCAATCAGGTTGACACTCAGTATTAACCATCACAATAGGCTATTTATTACTGATTCAACTTTGGGGCTGATTATTTGTCTGTACAGGGATTCGATTTATTCCTGGCTCAGCCTCTCACATTCTTTATGTGTTGTGTTATTTTGTGTTACATTGATAAAACTGTCTCCAATCCACAGTGGCGATCCATTTGGAAACAGCACTGCACTGACATTAGGAAACACTTTCTGAAGAGACATCTGATTTTTAAAAATGTTTTAAAAATTGGCCAGGTGCGGTGGCTCACGCCTGTAATCCCAGCACTTTGGGAGGCCGAGGTGGGCAGATCATGAGGTCAGATCGAGACCATCCTGGCTAACACCGTAAAACCCCGTCTCTACTAAAAATACAAAAAATTAGCCGGGCACGGTGGCGGGTGCCTGTAGTCCCAGCTACTCAGGAGGCTGAGGCAGGAGAATGGTGTGAACCTGGGAGGCAGAGCTTGCAGTGAGCCGAGATAGCACCACTGCACTCCAGCCTGGGTGAAAGAGCAAGACTCTGTCTCAAAAAAAAAAAAAGAAGTTTTAAAAATCAATGAACTTTTAAAAATAGTAATGAAATGATAAAGTGGCAAACTTCAATATCTCAATAGTTTTATTTTATTATTTATTTTAACTTTGTAACAACAAACATTTATTAAGACACTACTGTGTGTCTATTACTTGAGAAGCTGCTAGGATGAAATGGAAAAACAAAAGCGAATTGGAGCCAGACTAGGTCTAGGTTTGAATCAACTCTTCACGACTTACTACTTGTGCCTTTGGGTATATGTCACCTAACCTCTTGAACTTCAGTGGTCTCACTTGCACAATTAGAACAGCAACTACTTCACAGACTAGCTGTGTGGATTCAGTAAATCCATGCATAGGAACATGTCTAATTGGTGCTTATAGCAGGCTGAATAATGACCCCCAAAGACATAAGGTTCAAATTCCTGAAAACTGTCATGAAAAAAAGATATTTATAGATGTCATTAAGAATCTTGAAACGGGAAGATTATCCCGGGTGGGACATAAATGCAATCACAAGTGCCCTTTTAAGAAAAAGGCAGATGGAGATTTGAATCGACAAAGGATACAGCAATGTGACCAACAGAAGCAGACAATGGAGTCATGGGGCCACTAGCTAAGGAATGTCAGCAATTACTAGAAGCTGGAAGAGCCAAAAAATGACTTCTCTAGAGCCTCCAACAGGAATGAAGCCCTGTCAACACCTTGATTTCCAGTGAAACTGATTTTAGACTTCGGGAGTTGAAAACTGTGAAAGAATATATTTCTGCTGTTTCATACCTCCAAGTTTGTTGTAATTTGTTTAGGAAAAAAAAGACACAGGAAATAATATAGTGTTAGTTAATTTGCTTTTGTGTCTTGTTTTTAATCTAAATTGTGTTTTTAATATGGCAAAAATGCAAAGAATCTAAATAGGTGTAAAATGAAAGGTAATTCTCCTTTCCACACATTGTCCCTCAGTCCCCCTCCACAAAGGCAATCATTGTTACAAATTTTTTATGTGTTCCTCAAAGATATTCTATACATAGACAAACAGGCATCAAAAAGAACTTTGTAAAAAGTTCATCCCATATAAACGGTATTTCAAAATGTCTACTTTCTTGAAAGCACATACAATGCTTTTCTATTTGAGACCAATCTATAGTACAGAATCTTCAGACTTGGAGTCAGGCACAATGTAAGAAAAACCCAATGACAAGAGCAAGACTTCAAAGGAGCCACAATAAAGATGGCAAAGACATTTTAATGTTCATTAAATTTTTTATAGAAAAGTAAATAGAGAAGAATAGAGTCTCAATGCAGTAAGTTCCAAGGCTTGAGGCTGGAACTTGTTAGACAATTAAGTGACATGCAACTGGTCTCTGCTATGATGTATCATGTCAAGATAACAAATAAATTTAGGTAATTATTTTGTCCACAATTGAATGGAATCTAAAAAGAGGTGAAGTTGTAGGTTGATTAAGAAAGGAATAACATAGGCCGGGTGCGGTATAATCCCAGCAGTTTGGGAGGCCGAGGCTGGCAGATCACCAGGTCAGGAGATCGAGACCACCCTGGCTAACAGGGTGAAACCCCGTCTCCACTAAAAATACAAAAAATTAGCCGGGCGTGGTGGCGGGCGCCTGTAGTCCCAGCTACTCAGGAGGCTGAGGTAGGAGAATGGTGCGAACCCAGGAGGCGGAGCTAGCAGTGAGCCAAGATAGTGCCACTGCACTCCAGCCTGGGCGACAGAGCGAGACTCCGTCTCAAAAAAAAAAAAAAAGAAAGAAAAGAACAGAACAACATAGACAGGCTTTTGTATAACCATGTCTTTTTAGATGCTTTCATGTTTTTTGGCAGGTTTTTCTTTGTCTCTACAGGTCATACTGCATTGGAACTTTTAATCAGTTTTTATTATTGGAAACAAGGTATCATCATATTCCTTGTAATATAACTCTTGATACAATTATTTTATCTAATTGTCATGATTGCCCAATAAATTTATTTGATTAAAATTATTCCTACCCATGTTTAATAGCAATCAATTATCAACTCTTACTAATACAACGTAAGATATTGTATTATGAGATATAGAAGATCTCAAGATAAATAAAAACAAAGTCCCTGGCCTAAAAGAATTTGTAATCTGCTTTAATAGTCATGCATGTATATGGCAGTTGGTGTTAAAATGGTTAAAAAATAATTGGAAAACTAAATGGAGGAAAAGATTATTTCCTACTATGAATCAGGAAAGAAAGTCTTTACGGAATAATTCACATTAGATCTGCATCTTCAAGATAGCTATACTTTATCAAGATTCAAAGTCTGGGCAGGAAAGCACAGTCAACTCTTCAAGATAGCTATACTTTATCAAGATTCAAAGTCTGGGCAGGAAAGTACAGTCAACATTGGAGGAACTATGAGAGAGCTTAATACATGGGGTCACAGATGCCTGAGAAAGTGTGGGAAGGAAAGGCTAATCAACCAGAGGAACAGAAAGACATACCTTCTTGGCAAACAGAGTCTCTGATACTGCCCAATTACCTTATATGGTTTGATATCAAGTCTGGCTCTTTATTTCTGAAGATCCCACTATTCTTCATTTTTAAACACCAGAGGCTCTATCAGGGCTACAGAAGACTTTTAACACATAGGCCATGGGATACTAACAGTAATGTTCTAAAAAATTCACTAGGTAAAGTGAAGGAACAAAAGGAAATTGTCTGTATATTTCAAATTACTGTCTTTTAACTGTCAAATTCCTATGTGAATTTGATAGAATCGAAGTGGGTGAGAATAACAAAGTGCTCCAATTTGCCAGCACAGATTTTTCCATTGTGCTTTAGTATAAGTCCCTTATACCTTTAAAATGTTTACATTGTTATTTTCAGAAGACTGTGGAACTAAAAGCAGTCAAGTCATGATATAATTGTACTTTAAAAGTCTGTGAAAAAAAAAAGACAATTAAAAAGCTGAATACAAGTCTCCACCAAACACAGCACTTGCTGCTGTTTTTAGTATGACTATTAGATTTTATTTTACACCTGAATTTTCCCTAAGTCAGTCCACCACTTTTGGTGTTTTGGGGCTAAATTGGAAGACCAATATTCATTGTTCTCTGTGTTAGATTACCATTCCTTTTACTCTGATGAAGACTAAGCCAGAAGAGAACATGAAGAACAGCAGAACTACTCAGGTAGATGCAAGAGAGAAGAGATTAATGAGGCCATGGAAGCAGAGAGGGGACGTGAAACAATTTGCTCCTGGAGCTTGTATGCATCAATAACCAAAATGAAATGTATAAGTCAGAGGATAGAGGGAGAACTACGAGCAAATTCAGCTACACTTAAAAAATTATGCTTTACTACTAAGTTAGTTATTAATAAGTAAAGAAAATCAGCCCTCATATACTTAAAAATAATTATGCATATTATGATATTGACTTTTTAAAACATGTTTCTTTGGCACATAGTTGTGGAACACCAGCTGCAGAATCACTGTAGTTTTAACTATTTTGAAGATAATTGATTAAATGAATAGATAGCAAGCCTTCACATCTGTATAAGATTTTATAACTTGAATTCAGTAAATATAATCACACTTGCTTTTGTAATGATATAGATATGGAGATATGGGGGGTATCGGATCCACTTTCTAGTTCAAGATTCATAGATAGCGGCTTGCCAATGTCACATAACCTCTAGTTCGAAGATCGAGGACTCAAACTTAGGTTAAGATTGATTCCCATCATATAGTTAATACAAATGCTGTACACAAAAACTAATGTAGCAATTGTTTGATTAAAGGCATTTATAAGTATCAGAAAATATCTATAGCTATTAAAACTAATATTTTAAGCACTTACTATGTTCCAGATACTATTCTATGTGTTTACCCTCATAACCACTCTATGAGGTAAGTAATATTACCCCATTTTACTGATGAACACATTGAGTCAGGAAGTGGTTGCATAAAATACTTAAATTCATTCAGCTAATATGACACCATTATGTGAATCTAGGGAACTGGGCTTCAGAGCCCATGCTCCTAACTGCTAAGCATATTGTCTCAAAATTAGATATGCAAAAAACAAAATTATTTTAGGTCTAGTTACTACTAGCAAACTGATCGGAATGTTTACATTTTGCTCCTCATCAATACATGGCCAGAAATGCTCAGCTAAATTAGAATAGAAAAGTGATTTGAATTACTACAGATAGTACATTTAAATAATTAAGACTCCCTCTCCCATTTTGCTTTGAATATGCAGGACCTGGCTTTTGAGGAATGTATAGTGTATGTTGACAGGACTTAGAAAATACTGCTATTAATCAAAATCTAAAGTCAATAGGAAAAGATTAAAATGTTCATATATTTTATTAATAATTGTAATAATTTCTGGCATCTTATCAGTTGAATTGCTAAGATTCCAAAGTAGATCTGTTAGATAAATGTTCAACTTCCTACTTTATTTACCTGGGAAGAATTTCCCAGTGCCAATCGTTTAGATTTTCATAGTAGGCAGAGTTTTATAATATAGATTCAGATATGTCATTTATCTCCTAAGATAAAAAACAAAAACAAAAAACTGGCTCCCTGGTGTTGGGCAGGGGCCAGGTGGCTAGTTCTAGTTCACCTAGAAGGATGAGGTGTGAGCCTTTATCCTTCAGTGGTCAATCAGGTCCATGGGGAATCTTAAAAGAAGGAACTCATGGAGTGAGTGACTAACGCTCACTCTGCTCTAAACCTTAACAGGGGAAAGTAAAAGTAGTTTGGAGGTTTCTGCCTCTTTCAAACAGCTAAGAAAACCAGAAAGGAATTTGCATTGTAGTCTTTACTAGGTGTTTCACTAAATGTTCTCCAAGCCAATAGAATCAATGTAACACTCACACACACACACACACACAGAGTGAGAGAGAGAGAGACAGAGAGACAGAGAGAGACAGACAGACAGAGAGAGTAAGAAATTCATTTTGAGGACTTGGTTCATGCTCATGTAGGGGCTGGCCAGTCTCAAATTTGTACAGCAGCCCAGCAATCTGAAAACTCAGGCAAGATTTTTATGTTAGAGTCTTGAGATATAATTTTTTCTTCTCTGGAAAACCTCAGTTTTTTCTTCCAAGGCCTTCAACCAATGAAATGAGTCTCACCTACATTATTAAGGATAATGCCCTTAACTTAAAGTCTGCTGAGTGTAAATGTTAATCACATATACAAAATGCCTTCAGAAGCAACATCTAGACAAACGTTTGACCAAACAACTGGACGCCATAGCCAAATTCAGACATAACTAACCATCACACTTTGTAATAGTCTTCTCAGCTTCTCTTCCTTTAACTCATCCATATACATCAACAAATCATGTGCTCAATTCAATAAAGATAGATAAAGATATAGTAATTGCCTCAAACTCTTTATCTTTTTCCTGACCTGTTTCAATAATACCTTCAGTTCACCCTGAAATACTGATGATTATTCAACACTCCAATGCCAAGCTGTCCTTTGACGATCTGGATAAAGGACTTGTTCCTCTTCTCTTCAGACAGCCCTTAAAATGGATCTTACAGCACTCATCTCATGCCCAGTAGCCCATCTAGACTAATCCAAATGCTCAGGGAGTGAATCAGATTCTGACCCTAAAAGAAATTTGAAATTTCCTGTAGTACTTCCTGTAATATTCCCTTGAAACTAAAAATAATGGGGATGTAAGACGTGACTTTACATTATCTGGCTATGACCTGGCAATTATCTATTTCTGTGTACTATAAGAATACATAATTAGGCCACTGTCTAAGTCTCCACCAGTTTCCCTCTTGTGTAATTTAACCTTCTGCTATGGTTTGAACATCTGTCCATTCCAAAATTCATGTAGTGTTTAATTGCCAGTATATTGATTTTAAGAAGCGGGACTTTTGTGAGGTGATTAGACATAGGGGCTCTGCCCTCATGGGTGGAATTAATGCCATTATAAAAGGGCAAATTTGGCCCCATTTTGTCTCTCTTAGCCCTTTGGCCTTCTGTCACATGAGAATCCAGCCTTCCTCCCGTCTGGAAAACACAGTGTGCAGGGCACCATCTTGGAAGAAGAGAAAGGTCTCACCAAACCTGCGTATGTTTTCAGCTGAGACTTCCCGGCCTCCAAAAGTGTGAGAAATAAATTTCTGTTTTTTATAGATCACTCAGTCTGTGGTATTCTGTTATAGCAGGCCCAAATGGACTGAGACACCTTTCTTCTGTTCTGGATCACACTAAGGCCATTTCTTCTTCAGGGATTTTGCCTGTTGCTGTTTCTTCTGCTTAGCATGCTCTTTCTTTGGGATTCCAAATGCCTTTTGCATTCTAATCATTCACATCCTAGATAAAAGTCATCAAATATGCCTCTATCTAAATTATGCCTTTTTCTTCTACCCTGGCCATTCATATCCATTTCATGCTCTACATTTTCTTTATTGCACTTATTGCTATTGGAAATTATCTTATTCATTTTTTTTGCTTGTTTGTCTACACCTTCCTACTCACCTCTAGCTCCACTATGATAAATGAGTTTTGAGATTTTTGGGATGTGTAGGAATCTTTGAGATTTCATGGAAAACAGTCACTCCTGTGCCTCATTTTTAATTTAAATAAATGCAGAACATTTTGCTAATAGGATTATTTTGCTAATAATTTAATAATACTCTTTGACACAATTGTGTTAGAATCCACATAACCAGAGCAAACCTACAGAACATTTTGAGGTGGGAAAATTATATATTAATTGTCTTTAATTCCTCCTTTGGTGTCATTTTCTTATTTCTATAACCACTTATCTTTGAACTCCAGGTCCTCCTACCATTTAATTGTGACTCTTATTTTTATCACTAAAAATATCTATCTAAAAAATCCCTACACATAGTCTTGTAACTCCCTATAGGAGAGTGGGAAGTTGACCCTCTGGGAGGATTATATATTAAATGCAGAGTATTTATCTTTTGCTGTCAAGTTTCTTTGACTAAACACTGGGTTTGTGAGATACAACAATGTTGCATACAGCTAAAGTTTGTTCATTTTCATTGCTATGTAGTATTCCATGACATGAATAAATCAGAATTAATTTATTCATATTAAAATTACTGGACATTACGATTGCTTTGATTTAATGATTGCTATGAATAAACTATGAATAAACTATGAATGTCTATGAATGTTCCTGGACATTGATTTTCATGCACACATATATGCATTATTGTTGGGTATGTACCTACAAATGAAAATGACTAGATTTTGTTAGGCATCTAGATACCAGCAGTTATGGTGTCTACAATATATGGATAAATCACAACCCAATACCAACAACTAAACATTTAGATTGTTTTCAATTTTTTTGTTGTTTTCAATTTTTTTTTTGGTGGGGGAATGGAAGGTTAAATTAAACAGAAATTACATAATTTACACAAATTTAGACAATGTTAAAAAGAGGGTTAATCAAATTATAGTAGTTTATATATTGTGATAAACAACATGTTTTTTTCTGAAATAAAGAGCTCACCCTAGGATCAGAGAAAAATCAAGTGACAGTTGCCTATTGTTATGACCAGCACTTTATTTGTTAACAGATCAACATTTCTTATTTTTCCTTGTATAATAAGTCCTTAGTGAAGTCATGGAAGCAACTCTGGGCATGGAGTAAGGTGAGCTGCCTTCTCATTTTACCAGTGTCATAGACCATTGATGTAGTCTTTTACTTATTTTTTCAACCTTTCCGGGGCTTGGTTTACTGATAAATAAAATGAAAATTTTAGAAAATCATTATTTTAACTCTAAAGTAAACTCTAATATAATTTTGTAATATAATATTTGTATTCCATCACTAATCTTATCTATAGGTTGTATTAAATTTTGCAGGAATTAGCAAGTGGTAAATATTTCCAACTACATTGGAAATAACAAATTACTTAGCATGTTATTAGAGAAGCCCAAAATGGTTTCTGATAATTTTCCAGCATGAATAATTATTCTTCATTTAGAGAAAAGATTTTTATCTGAGCATTCATCCTCTAATACCATTATTGTCATTTTAACAAATTAGTTTTAGAGCACTGCAATTGCTATTTTAAGACATTCAATTAGAGGAGCAACATTTTGAGAATACACCACAAATCTGTGATTAGAAAACACTTTATTATGCTCTCTAAAGAGACAAGTTTTTAGTTATTTTTCTATGAAAAAATTCTAAGAATTTCAAAATGTAGTGTGACTGTATGAGTTGGAGAAGGAGCAGAGACAAATTAAAATGCTGCACTAGGTTTGAGAACTGGTTCACCACAAGGTGTTTGCTATTGCTTATGTGCTTTTAGAACACAATATCATTTTCATTATCTTTGCTTTGATATGGATTTAGCATCAGCCTTCAAATACTGAACATACATTTTAGATGTTAGACAATAAAATAGGGTCTAGAAAAACTGAATGTATTTTTAGAATAATAAAGCATATATTTTATATCCTCTGATCTTCATAAGAGAATAATGAAAGCAGATTCTTAGATAACTAAATAAAACGCTTCTGAATGAGTCTGTTCCTTGAAGGTAGAAAAAAGGACTTTCACTTAGTTTTGTTTGTATTTTTTAATCTATGAAAACATAAATCTCATTTTATGCATAACTACCTATTGAATTGCTATCACCACATATAATTACATATTCATGAATAAATGTATACCTACTATATATATAAAATATATGTTTCAACATTTCAATGCACATTAATAAATGAACAGCCACCTTCCCATCACAGAACTATTGACATGAGTCTCTCAGGTTTTCCATATATGCCATTAGAATTAGAATGATACTCTGTGTTAGTAATAATTAGGACAGTCTTTTTTTTTTTTATAGTCCTGGCTCTCTCCAGACTCCAAATTCTTGGTTTATCATATGTTCAGGATATAAATGGCCAAAATATATTTTGAAAATAATGGGAGAGGGAAAACAGACAGAAGTAGAATCTCCTTGATGCATTGAGAGATTAGTGTTCTTAAGAGACAGTGAAAACCTGCATAGCTCAAGGTTCGTGTGTTTATGAACAAGCCTGTCATATTTCCAGTAAGGTGCTAGGGTAAGCACAACACATTAAGAACCTGGCAGTGCAGCATGGGTCATTTCATGATTGCATGGCTTCCTGTACCCCTTGTAAATACAAAATACACACAAAAAAGCCTCATTTGGCTCCAATTTTACTACAAGGCAACAGTAATGCATAAATACAGAAGAATCAAACAAAGACAGCAGCTTTTTTTAAATAGAAAAAAAAGTGACATGAAAGGAAAGCATTTCAAAACAAATTGAAAGTTGCCTAAAAAATATTAGTAGAACAAAAATAAATCCAAAAAGGAAGAAATGCAAAAGTAAAATGAAAATTGAAATGGCTTTTGAAGTTCGTAGTATGTTTCTGAACTGCTACAGAAAGAGGGCTGGAACAGTGAAATAAAAATTAAACAATGGGAGCCAAGATGGCCGAATAGGAACAGCTCCGGTCTACAGCTCCCAGCGTGAGCGACGCAGAAGACGGGTGATTTCTGCATTTCCATCTGAGGTACCGTGTTCATCTCACTAGGGAGTGCCAGACAGTGGGCGCAGGTCAGTGGGTGAGTGCACTGTGTGCCAGCTGAAGCAGGGGCGAGGCATTGCCTCACTCCGGAAGCGGGAAACACAGGGGGTCAGGGAGTTCCCTTTCCAAGGGTGACAGACGGCACCTGGAAAATCAGGCCACTCCCACCCGAATACTGTGCTTTTCCAACGGGCTTGGGAAACAGTGCCCCAGGAGATTATAGCCCACACCTGGCTCAGAGGGTCCTACGTTCACAGAGTCTCGCTGATTGCTAGCACAGCAGTCTGAGATCAAACAGCAAGTCGGCAGCAAGGCTGGGGGAGGGGCGCCCGCCATTGCCAAGGCTCGCTTAGGTAAACAAAGCAGCAGGGAAGCTTGAACTGGGTGGAGCCCACCACAGCTCAAGGAGGCCTGCCTGCCTCTGTAGGCTCCACCTCTGGGGGCAGGGCACAGACAAACAAAAAGACAGCAGTAACCACTGCAGACTTAAATATCCCTGTCTGACAGTTTTGAGGAGAGCAGTGGTTCTCCCAGCATGCAGCTGGAGATCTGAGAACGGGCAGACTGCCTCCTCAAGTGGGTCCCTGACCCCTGACCCCCGAGCAGCCTAACTGGGAGGCACCCCCCAGCAGGGGCAGACTGACACCTCACATGGCTGGCCAGGTACTCCAACAGACCTGCAGCTGAAGGTCCTGTCTGTTAGAAGGAAAACTAACAGAAAGGACATCCACACCAAAAACCCATCTGTACATCACCATCATCAAAGACCAAAAGTAGATAAAACCACAAAGATGGGGAAAAAACAGAGCAGAAAAACTGGAAACTCTAAAAAGCAGAGTACCTCTCCTCCTCCAAAGGAACGCAGTTCCTCACCAGCAACGGAACAAAGCTGGACGGAGAATGACTTTGACGAGCTGAGAGAAGAAGGCTTCAGACGATCAAATTACTCTGAGCTACGGGAGGATATTCAAACCAAAGGCAAAGAAGTTGAAAACTTTGAAAAAAATTTAGAAGAATGTATAACTAGAATAACCAATACAGAGAAGTGCTTAAAGGAGCTGATGGAGCTGAAAACCAAGGCTCGAGAACTACGTGAAGAATGCAGAAGCCTCAGGAGCCGATGCGATCAAATGGAAGAAAGGGTGTCAGCCCTGGAAGATGAAATGAATGAAATGAAGCGAGAAGGGAAGTTTAGAGAAAAAGGAATAAAAAGAAATGAGCAAAGCCTCCAAGAAATGTGGGACTATGTGAAAAGACCAAATCTATGTCTGATTGGTGTACCTGAAAGTGATGGGGAGAATGGAAACAAGTTGGAAAACACTCTGCAGGATATTATCCAGGAGAACTTCCCCAATCTAGCAAGGCAGGCCAACATCCAGATTCAGGAAATACAGAGAACGCCACAAAGATACTCCTCGAGAAGAGCAACTCCAAGAAAAATAATTGTCAGATTCACCAAAGTTGAAATGAAGGAAAAAACGTTAAGGGCAGCCAGAGAGAAAGGTTGGGTTACCATCAAAGGGAAGCCCATCAGAACAACAGCGGATCTCTCGGCAGAAACCCTACAAGCCAGAAGAGAGTGGGGGCCAATATTCAACATTCTTAAAGAAAGAATTTTCAACCCAGAATTTCATATCCAGCCAAACTAAGCTTCATAAGTGAAGGAGAAATAAAATGCTTTACAGACAAGCAAATGCTGAGAGATTTTGTCACCACCAGGCCTGCCCTAAAAGAGCTCCTGAAGGAAGCGCTAAACATGGAAAGGCACAACCGGTACCAGCCACTGCAAAATCATGCCAAAATGTAAAGACCATCAAGACTAGGAAGAGACTGCATCAATTAATGAGCAAAATAACCAGCTAACATCATAATGACAGGATCAAATTCACACATAACAATATTAACTTTAAATGTAAATGGACTAAATGCTCCAATTAAAAGACACAGACTGGCAAATTGGATAAAGACTCAAGACCCATCAGTGTGCTGTATTCAGGAAACCCATCTCACGTGCAGAGACACACATAGGCTCAAAATAAAAGGATGGAGGAAGATCTACCAAGCAAATGGAAAACAAAAAAAGGCAGGGGTTGCAATCCTAGTCTCTGATAAAACAGACTTTAAACCAACAAAGATCAAAAGAGACAAAGAAGGCTATTACATAATGGTAAAGGGATTAATTCAACAAGAAGAGCTAACTATCCTAAATATATATGCACCCAATACAGGAGCACCCAGATTCATAAAGCAAGTCCTGAGTGACCTACAAAGAGACTTAGACTCCCACACATTAATAATGGGAGACTTTAACACCCCACTGTCAACATTAGACAGATCAACGAGACAGAAAGTCAACAAGGATACCCAGGAATTGAACTCAGCTCTGCACCAAGCAGACCTAATAGACATCTACAGAACTCTCCACCCCAAATCAACAGAATATACATTTTTTTCAGCACCACACCATACCTATTCCAAAATTGACCACATACTTGGAAGTAAAGCTCTCCTCAATAAATGTAAAAGAACAGAAATTATAACAAACTATCTCTCAGATCACAGTGCAATCAAGCTAGAACTCAGGATTAAGAATCTCACTCAAAACCACTCAACTACATGGAAACTGAACAACCTGCTCCTGAATGACTACTGGGTACATAACGAAATGAAGGCAGAAATAAAGATGTTCTTTGAAACCAATGAGAACAAAGACACAACATACCAAAATCTCTGGGATGCATTCAAAGCAGTGTGTAGAGGGAAATTTATAGCACTAAATGCCCACAAGACAAAGCAGGAAAGATCCAAAATTGACACCCTAACATCACAATTAAAAGAACTAGAAAAGCAAGAGCAAACACATTCAAAAGCTAGCAGAAGGCAAGAAATAACTAAAATCAGAGCAGAACTGAAGGAAATAGAGACACAAAAAACCCTTCAAAAAATTAATGAATCCAGGAGCTGGTTTTTTGAAAGGATCAACAAAATTGATAGACCACTAGCAAGATTAGTAAAGAAAAAAAGGGAGAAGAATCAAATAGATGCAATAAAAAATGATAAAGGGGATATCACCATTGATCCCACAAAAATACAAACTACCATCAGAGAATATTACAAACACCTCTATGCAAATAAACTAGAAAATCTAGAAGAAATGGATAAATTCCTCAACACATACACCCTCCCAAGACTAAACCAGGAAGAAGTTGAATCTCTGAATAGACCAATAACAGCAGCTGAAATTGTGGCAATAATCAATAGCTTACCAACCAAAAAAAGTCCAGGAACAGATGGGTTCACAGCCAAATTCTACCAGAGGTACAAGGAGGAACTGGTACCATTCCTTCTGAAACTATTCCAATCAATAGAAAAAGAGGAAATCCTCCCTAACTAATTTTATGAGGCCGGCATCATCCTGATACCAAAGCCTGGCAGAGACACAACAAAAAAAGAGAATTTTAGACCAATATCCTTGATGAACATTGATGCAAAAATCCTCAATAAAATACTGGCAAACAGAATCCAGCAGCACATCAAAAAGCTTATCCACCATGATCAAGTGGGCTTCATCCCTGGGATGCAAGGCTGGTTCAATATACGCAAATCAATAAATCTAATCCAGCATATAAACTGAACCAAAGACAAAAACCACATGATTATCTCAATAGATGCAGAAAAGGCCTTTGACAAAATTCAACAACCCTTCATGCTAAAAACTCTCAATAAATTAGGTATTGATGGGACGTATCTCAAAATAATAAGAGCTATCTATGACAAACCCACAGCCAATATCATACTGAATGGGCAAAAACTGGAAGCTTTTTTTTTCCAAAAAATGGAAAAAAAAGGGAAGTTTTCCCTTTGAAAACTGGCACAAGACAGGAATGCCCTCTCTCACCACTTCTATTCAACATAGTGTTGGAAGTTCTGGCCAGGGCAATTAGGCAGGAGAAGGAAATAAAGGGTATTCAATTAGGAAAAGAGGAAGTCAAATTGTCCCTGTTTGCAGATGACATGATTGTATATCTAGAAAACCCCATTGTCTCATCCCAAAATCTTAAGCTGATAAGCAACTTCAGCAAAGTCTCAGGATACAAAATCAATGTGCAAAAATCACAAGCATTCTTATACATCAATAACAGACAAACAGAGAGCCAAATCATGAGTGAACTCCCATTCACAATTGCTTCAAAGAGAAGAAAATACCTAGGAATCCAACTTACAAGGGATGTGAAGGACCTCTTCAAGGAGAACTACAAACCACTGCTCAAGGAAATAAAAGAGGATACAAACAAATGGAAGAACATTCCATGCTCATGGGTAGGAAGAATCAATATCGTGAAAATGGCCATCCTTCCCAAGGTAATTTACAGATTCAATGCCATCCCCATCAAGCTACCAATGACTTTCTTCACAGAATTAGAAAAAACTACTTTAAAGTTCATATGGAACCAAAAAGGAGCCCGCATCGCCAAGTCAATCCTAAGCCAAAAGAACAAAGCTGGAGGCATCACACTACCTGACTTCAAACTATACTACAAGGCTACAGTAACCAAAACAGCATGGTACTGGTACCAAAACAGAGATATAGATCAATGGAACAGAACAGAGCCATCAGAAATAATGCCACATATCTACAACTATCTGATCTTTGACAAACCTGAGAAAAGCAAGAAATGGGGAAAGGATTCCCTGTTTAATAAATGGTGCTGGGAAAACTGGCTAGCCGTATGTAGAAAGCTGAAACTGGATCCCTTCCTTACACCTTATACAAAAATCAATTCAAGATGGATTAAAGACTTAAATGTTAGACCTAAAACCATAAAAACCCTACAAGAAAACCTAGGCATTACCATTCAGGACATAGGCATGTGCAAGGACTTCATGTCTAAAACACCAAAAGCAATTGCAACAAAAGCCAAAATTAACAAATGGGATCTAATTAAACTAAAGAGCTTCTGCACAGCAAAAGAAACTACCATCAGAGTGAACAGGCAACCTACAAAATGGGAGAAAATTTTCACAACCTACTCATCTGACAAAGGGCTAATATCCAGAATCTACAATGAACTCCAACAAATTTACAAGAAAAAAACAAACAATCCCATCAAAAAGTGGGCAAAGTACATGAACAGACACTTCTCAAAAGAAGACATTTATGCAGCCAAAAAGCACATGAAAAAATGCTCACCATCAGTGGCCATCAGAGAAATGCAAATCAAAACCACAATGAGATACCATCTCACACCCGTTAGAATGGCAATCATTAAAAAGTCAGGAAACAACAGGTGCTGGAGAGGATGTGGAGAAATAGGAACACTTTTACACTGTTGGTGGGACTGGAAACTAGTTCAACCATTGTGGAAGTCAGTGTGGCGATTCCTCAGGGATCTGGAACTAGAAATTCCATTCGACCCAGCCATCCCATTTCTGGGTATATACCCAAAGGACTATAAATCATGCTGCTATAAAGACACATGCACACGTATGTTTATTGCAGCATTATTCACAATAGCAAAGACTTGGAACCAACCCAAATGTCCAACAATGATAGACTGGATTAAGAAAATGTGGCACATATACACCATGGAATACTATGCAGCCATCAAAAATGATGAGTTCATGTCCTTTGTAGGGACATGGATGAAATTGGAAATCATCATTCTCAGTAAACTATCGCAAGAACAAAAAACCAAACACCGCATATTCTCACTCATAGGTGGGAATTGAACAATGAGAGCACATGGACACAGGAAGGGGAACATCACACTCTGGGGAGAGTTGTAGGGTGGGGGGAGGGGGGAGGGATAGCTTTAGGAGATATACCTTATGCTAAATGATGAGTTAATGGGTGCAGCACACCAGCATGGCACGTGTATACATATGTAACCAACCTGCACATTGTGCACATGTACCCTAAAACTTAAAGTATAATAATAATAAAAAAATACAAAAAAAAAATTAAACAATGGAATGAATTAGAAAGAAAAACTGTCCATGGTTTCAATGTGATTATAAGTTGAGATATTATAAAAAATACTTGTAGAAAAATTCAGAAGTGTTTTATGCATATGAGATTAAATGTAGCATAAAAAAGATCTCCTGGCATCTGTATAATGTAAAAGATTTTAAAATGACATTTATGATTAAGGATCAAATAAAGTGCCTGAATGATTTGCAGTGAAAGATAGTATACATAGAACTGCATTACTCCAGACACATGCTAATAGATTATGTTTTATTCTAAAAGCAAAGCATTAGTCTCATATAAGGATTATAATGGTGATAATGTAAAGATAAGCTTTTATTTAGATATTCTGCTATTTCTGAGAGTCCTCAAATAATCAAGCTCCAATATATGACCTGTAAAGTAGATTAACTGCTTTAATAAGGTCTCCCTTAAGCTTTCAAGACAGCTCATTCTCTCTGTTGATAAAATGTGTAACCTTAGATTCTTTCTCTATAAAACCTTCCCAGAAAGCTCCAGCTGGTGACTTTACCATTGCTTAAGTTAGGGAACTTATAGTCTTCAACTAATCATGTACTGATAGGAGTAAATCTATGATTTGTGACATCTGAGGCACATATATTTGGGGAAGAGCTTTAGGAAAAAAATACAAAATTATAAATACAAAATGAGGTACAGGGCCTTGGAAGTCAAATGAGATGTCCTTAGGTTGACGCTTTATTAACTTTTAGGTAAATCAGCCCCTGTCATGTATCTATAGGTAGCTAACTCCTTTATTTGCCTAAAATTATTTTAGTAGGCAGGAGAACATTCCATGTTTTCCCAGAATTGTAGCCAAACCTTTAAAGCTGAGGGCAATGAATGATAAATATCCTAAATTCTGAGTATATTTCTTGAATAGATTTACTAAGAGGTAGTCCAACTGACCCTTTGACCACTTTCTATCACACTCTACAACTATTCTCTTCTGTAAGAGAAAGATAAAGATGTACTGGAGAAAATTTTAAATGAAATTCATAGGGCTAAACAGTTCTGTGGCTTTTCCCACCAACGAAATCAAGTTAAAGGAGAGCTTGAGTGATTAGGGTTATCTGCAGAAGAGTAGATACTTCATATACTGACTGGATGTTTACTAACCTGTAGATATTCAAATGCCTGGCCTATACTATTAAAGAATTGAGCATGAAAAAATTCTCAGGAGAAGCTCACATGTGCTCTCAATAATTTGGAGCCATAAAGTGAATCCAAAAGTTGCTTAAAGTTGCGTACAATATTAGCAAGTTAGAAAGTTACAACAATTTTTTGAAAAAATTAATAAAATAGACCACTAGCTAGACTAATAAAGATGAAAAGAGAGAAGAATCAAATACAGACAATAAAAAATGATAAATAGGATATTACCACTGACCCCACAGAAATACAAACTACCACCAGAAAATACTATAAACACCTATATGCAAATGAACTAGAAAACCTAGAAGAAATGGATAAATTTTTGAACATATACACTCTACCAAGACTAAAACAGGAAGAAGTCTTTGAATAGATCAATAACTAGTTCTGAAATTGAGGCAGTAATTAATAGCCTACCAACCAACGAAAGCCCAGGACCAGATGGATTCTACCAGAGGTACAAAGAGGAGTTGGTACCATTCCTTCTGAAACTATTCCAAACGGTTGAAAAGCAGGGACTTCTCTCTAACTCATTTTGTGAGGGCAGTGTCACCCTGATACCAAAATCTGGCAAAGACAAAACAAAGAAAGAAAACTTCAGACCAATATCCCTGATGAACATGGATGAGAGAATCCTTAATAAAATACTGGCAAATCAAATCCAGGAGAACATCAAAAAGCTTATCCACCACGATCAAGTCAGCTTCATTTCTGGGATGCAAGGCTGGTTTAACATAAGCAAATCAATAAACAAAATTCATCACATAAACGATCAATGACAAAAACCACATGATTAACTCAATAGAGGCAGAAAAGACATTTGATAAAATTCAACATTCATTTATGTTAACAACTCTCAATATACTAGGTATTGATGGAACTTATCTCAAAACAAGAAGAGCTATTTATGACAAACCCATAGCCAATATCATACTGAATGAACAAAAGCTGGAAGCATTCCCTTTGAAAACTGGCAAAAGACAAGGATGGCGTCTCTCACCACTCCTATTCAACATAGTATTGGAAGTTCTGGCCAGGGCAATCAGGCAAGAGAAAGAAATAAAGCGTATTCAAATAGGAAGATAAGCAGTCAAACTGTGTCTGTTTGCAGATGACATGATTCTATGTTTAGAAAACCCCATTATCTCAGCCCCAAAGCTCCTTAAGCTGACAAGCAACGTCAGCAAAGCCTCAAGATACAAAATCAACGTGCAAAAAATCACAAGCATTCCTACACACCAACAAATCATGAATGAACTTCCATTCACAGTTGCTACAAAGAGAATAAATTACATAGGAATAGAGCTAACAAAATTTGTGAAAGACCTCTTCAGGAAGAACTACAAACTACTGCCCAAGGAAATAAGAGAGGACACAAACAAATGGAAAAACATTCCATCCTTGCGAATAGGCAGAATCAATATCATAAAAATGGCCTTGCTGCCCAAAGTAATTTATAGATTCAATGCTATTCTTATCAAGCTGCCACTGACTTTCTTCCAGAACTAGGAAAAACTACTTAAATTTCATTTGGAACCAAAAAAGAACCCATATAACCAAGACAATCCTAAGCAAAAGAACAAAGCTGGAGGCATCACACTACCTGACTTCAAACTATACTTCAAGGCTACAGTAACCAAAACATCATGTTACTGGTACAAAAACAGACGCATAGAGCAATGAAACAGAATAGAGATCTCAGAAATAACACCACACATCTACAACCATCTGATCTTGCACAAACCTGAGAAAAACAAGCAGTGGGGAAATGTATTAATCTGTGTTCATCCTGCTGATAAAGACATACCTGAGACTCTGAAGAAAAAGAAGTTTAATAAGACTTACATTTCCATATGGCTGGGGAGGCCTCTGAATCATGGCATGAGGTGAAAGGCACTTCTTACATGGGGGGCAGCAAAAGAAAAATGAGAAAGAAGCAAAAGTGGAAACCCCTGATAAACCCATTAGATTTTGTGAGAGTTAATTCCCCATCATAAGAATAGCACAGGAAAGACTGACCCCCATGATTCAATTTACCTCCACCTGGATCCTTCACACAACATGTGGGAATTCTAGGAGATACAATTCAAGTTGAGATTTGGGTGTGGACACAACCAAACCATGTCAGAAAAGGATTCCCTACTCAATAAATCACGCTGGGAAAACTGGCTAGCCATATGCAGAAATCCGAAACTGGATCCCCTTATACAAAAATTAAATCAAGATGGATTAAAGACTTAAATGTAAAACTCAAAACCATAAAAACCCTAGAAGAAAATCTTGGCAATACCATTCAGGAAATAAGCATGGGCAAAGAATTTATAATGAAATCACTAAAAGCAACAGCAACAAAAGCTAAAATTGACAAATGGGATCTAATTAAAGAGCTTCTGTAGAGCAAAAGAAACTATCACCAAAGTGAACAGGCATCCTACAGAATGGGAGAAAATTTATGCAATTTACACACCTGACAAAGGTCTAATATCCAGAATTCACAAGAAACTTAAACAAATTTAAAAGGAAAAAAAAAAACAATCTCAGCAAAAAGTGGTCAAAGTGAGAGGTGACAGAGTGCTGGCATTCCTCACAGCCCTTGCTCACTCTCGGCACCTCCTCTGCCTGGGCTACCATTTTGGCGGCACTTGAGGAGCCCTTCAGCCCACCGCTGCACTGTGGGAGCCCCTTTCTGGGCTGGCCAAGGCCGGAGCCCACTCCCTCAGCTTGCAGGGATGTGTGGAGGGAGAGGCACCAGTGGGAACCGGGGTTGCATGCGGCACTTGCGGGCCAGCTGGATTTCTGGGTGGGCGTGAGCTTGGCGGGCCCCACACTCAGAGCAGCCAGCCGGCCCTGCCGGCCCTGGGCAGTGAGGGACTTTGCACCCAGGCCAACGGCTGCGGAGGGTGTAGTGGGTCCCCCAGCAGTGCCAGCCCACCAGCGCTGCACTCCATTTCTCACCGGGCCTTAGCTGCCTTCTCGCGGGGCAGTCCTCGGGACTGCAGCCCGCCATGCCTGAGCCTTCCCCCACCTCTGTGGGTTCCTGTGCAACCCCAGCCTCCCGACGAGCACCGACCCCTGCTCCACATTGCCCAGTCCCATCGACCACCCAAGGGCTGAGGAGTGTGAGCGCCCGGCGCCGGACTGGCAGGCAGCTCCACCTGAAGCCCCAGTGCGGGATCCACTAGGTGAAGCCAGCTGGGCTCCTGAGTCTGGTGAGGACGTGGAGAGTCTTTATATCTAGCTCAGGGATTGTAAACACACCAATCTGCACTCTGTATTTAGCTCAAGGTCTGTGAGTGCACCAATCGACACTCTGTATCTAGCTGCTCTGGTGGGGCCTTGGAGAACCTTTATGTCTAGCTCAGGGATTGTAAACACACCAATCAGCACTCTGTATCTAGCTCAAGGATTGTAAACACACCAATTGGCACTCTGTATATAGCTCAAGGTTTGTAAACACACCAATCAGCACCCTGTGTTTAGCTCAAGGTTTGTGAGTGCACGAATCGACACTCTGTATCTATCTGCTCTGGTGGGGCCTTGGAGAACCTGTGTGTCGAAACTCTGTATCTAACTAATCCGATGGGGACGTAGAGAACCTTTGTATCTAGCTCAGGGATTGTAAACGCACCAATCGGTGCCCTGTCAAAACAGACCACTCGGCTCTACCAATCAGCAGGATGTGGGTGGGGCCAGATAAGAGAATAAAAGCAGGCTGCCTGAGCCAGCAGTGGCAACCCGCTCGGGTCCCCTTCCACACTGTGGAAGCTTTGTTCTTTTGCTCTTTGCAATAAATCTTGCTACTGCTCACTCTTTGGGTCCACGCTGCTTTTAAGAGCTGTAACACTCACCGTGAAGATCTGCAGCTTCACTCCTAAAGCCAGCAAGACCACAAGCCCACTGGGAGGAATGAACAACTCCAGACGCGCTGCCTTAAGAGCTGTAACACTCACCGCGAAGGTCTGCAGCTTCACTCCTGAGCCAGCGAGACTACGAACCCACCAGAAGGAAGAAACTCTGAACACATCCGAATATCAGAAGGAACAAACTCCAGACGCGCAGCCTTAAGAGCTGTAACACTCACCGCGAGGGTCCGCGGCTTCATTCTTGAAGTCAGTGAGACCAAGAACCCACCAATTCTGGACACAAAAGGACATGAACAGACACTTCTCAAAAGAAGACATGTATGTGGCCAACAACCATAGGAAAAAAAGCTCAACATCATTGATCATTAGAGAAATGCAAATCAAAACCACAATGAGATACCATCTCATGCCAGTCAGAATGGCAATTATTAAAAACTCAAGAAAAAATAGATGTTGGTGAGGCTGTGGAGAAATAGGAATGCTTTCACACGGTTGGTGAGAATGTAAATTAGTTCAACCATGTGGAAGACAGTGTGGTGATTCCTCAAAGATCTAGAACCAGAAATACCATTTGACCCAGCAATTCCATTACTGGATATATACCTAAAGGAATATAAATCATTCTGTTATAAAGATACATGCACATGTATGTTTATGCAGCACTATTCTTAATAGCAAAGACAGGAAATCCACCCAAATGCCCATCAATGATAGTCTGGAAAATATGGTACATATACACCATGGAATACTGTGCAGCCATAAAAAGGAATAAGATCATGTCCTTTGCAGGGACATGGATGAAGCTGGAAGCCATCATCCTCAGCAAATTAACACAGGAACAGAAAATCAAACACCACATATTCTCACACATAAGTGGAAGCTGAACAATGGGAACACATGGAACCAGGAAGGGGAGCAATATACACCAGGGCCTGTTGGGGGGACAAGGGGAAGGAGAGCATCAGGACAGATAACTAATGCATGCTGGGCTTAATACGTAGGTGATGGTGCAGCAAACCACCATGGCACATGTTTACCCATGTATCAGACACGCATGTTCTGTACATGTATCCTAGAACCTAAAATAAAATTAAAAACACAAAAAAGAAGCTATATTGTCACTGCTTTGCAGGGCAAAGATGCATGAGTTTTTGTGGCCCAAGTTGGGTAGATTTTTAATAAAACTTTTCAGTTACTCCAAAGTGACCCTAAAGGGTAATCAGATGTGATCAAAGGAAATCTGGCAGCGTGTTTTCTCATGGTAGGAGAAGGAAAAAGTTTTTCTTATTTATGCTCTATGGAGTTCAGGTTATTCAATGAAAGTTAAACTTATTTATTCAGTTGGTAAATTCCTTGGAAGGAACTAGGTTTATTTGTGCTTACATTTTCTGTGGCACTTGATATAATGCCTTCAATATTGCATTTGTTCCATGAATATTTGTTGGTTTGTTGATTACTTCCCTGTAATCTTTATCATTGTCAATTGAAGTCTAGGAGAGGAGCACCAGTTTTCTGAAAACTGACTTAGCACAGATGAACAGCTGATTTCTTGCATTACTTTGCTAAAATGAGGGTTCTTTTATAATTATAAAAATTCAGCATTTACTCCATTCATTTCAAGTGTTTTTATAGGTATATAGCAGTGAGGGATTGTTACTCATAATCCAACTATTTTTGAGAAATGGAATCCATACAAACTCTCCACAAGAAGAGGAAAACTCAAATTTTCACTGAACTTTCCTTCATATAACTCCCAGAGATAGACGCTAGATTGCTGATGATAAAAATTATGCTCCAGCTTTGAAATGTCAGTTATCAATTTCATAGCACTGTTTGACATGTGACAGCTTTTTCATTTGAACAAATTACTATAGATTCTGACCTAACATGATTTCCTTTGATGAGAGTCAGTATTGTTTTGAAACATTCAATACATTTTTTAAAGGAACATTTTACAATTTTAATAAAACCATTAAACTAGACTCATAACATTGCTGAGCATATCAAAAGAAAGAGTTCAAATAGGATCTGCAAAAGATGACCAAAGACATATTATTTAGTGAGGCCTGGGGATTCATTTTTCTCAGGTTATTTTGGCCAGATCTCTACTACACACACTTCAGTTACCAGTGTTGCGGCCACATATCTTTCGGAATGCTATATATTGTATTTTTATCAAAGCTAGCAAACAATATTTAAAACAGAATATCACAGTGCTTGATAAATAATCATTACAAAAGTCTTATATAATTATTGAGGTTGCACTGAGAAACTTCTGTGGATACTGATTAAGTCAGCAAGTCAGTGATGAAATTAACTGGAAAAAAAGATGCTCACTTGAGACCTTTAAACAATAGAACTCTGCAATTGAATGAGTAGCTCGTTTTTGATATCTAAAATTTTAAAAACCATAACATCTTAAAATTGAAGCTTACAATAGTTAAAAATATGTGCAGCTAATTTTTTTCTACATTTGAGCCTCATAGATTCTTCCTTTTGAACTTTTTTCAGCAGGCTGTGTGTTCTCTGTTGTACTATAGAATTAAGTCTTCCTGGTGCTTTGGGTACCAAGGTTCTTTTCAATGTGTTTGTTCCAAGTACAATCCTGGCCTGGCCTACCTAGATACATCATTTGAGGAGTGTGTCTTCTTTTATATGTGAAGGAACTTCCCTTCTAGTGAATATTTAATATCATTATCTTATAGGGGATCTCCTGGGAAGTTTTTTCCAGAATCAGATTGCCACTGAGGCAGAGACTTTCCCTCCAAGTCCATTCCTGCTTAATTGGTGAATCACACCAGCCAGCCACAAGAAATTTGCTCTTCTATTGAAAACCAGTGGAGCCCAATCTGGCTGAACATAACAGATCTTTCCTCACACAAATAACCGCTACCTTTTCATGGCACTACTTATGCCATCCCTCTTTCTCGATAAGAGGACCAATCCCCTTCTCTAGTATATTTAAGTTCAGGGTTTCAGTGCACAGGTATTTTCATCATAGGTCCTTAGAGAAATAATCCCTATATCCCTTTCAGAGGTTGGAGTCTCTCTCCTTACATCCCTTCTGCCAGTCCCATCTCATCACTGAAAAAAATCTGAGTAACAACTCTGTTTTCTCCTGAGGCTTAGCCTTGCCACTGCCCAGAAGTCTTAAACATAGACTGCCACTCTCTCAAAGCAGAGTCCCTTCAAGGAAAAGGGGCATGCCAGGTCCTCAGAGTTACTCCTGCACCCCAGCTTCCTACTGCCTGGACTGGTCTCTCTTTACTTCTAAAATTATGTACAGTCATCCATTTTAATTTTGCTGTATAAAATATTTTATATTAAAATATGAGAACAAATATTAAATATATAATCTATAGAGATATTTAGATTATGGGTTGTCAATTTCTAAGTAAAACTAAGAAGAATAACATCTAGAAGTTTCTATAATTCATTGAAGATTATCAATAGTCTTACTGTAAGACTATACACATAACTGTTGATATCTAATTTCATTTTTTTGTAGCTTCATGGAATGAGGAATGAGTGATCACAGTTTTCCTGGAGATAAGGCTATATGAAGCATCAAAACTAAGATTGGGTTGCAAAGATATTGATCTTTGATTATCCAACTAATGCAACAAGTTTAACCTAATAACTTCATTGAATTTGCATACTAGTGAGTGTTCATCGTATCCCCTTGGTTTCGTGGGGGAGAATTATTTCAATTTGGTTTAATGGCATACTCAAAAAGAAGACCCTCTGATTTTTGACCTAGAAATTTTCTCCCTTTCAGCTAGAGAAGATGACTTGGGGATGTTAATGCCAAACCTATATCCTAGTACTTCATGAATTCAGGAGTGTCTGAGGTATGGCAGCCCTGTGGATGAGCCATAAACAGTATATTGCACAAATAACCATGATCATAACTATCATAGTTATCACCAAAAAAATGACATATAAGCTGCTTTTAAGAGGAACGGAACTTTGATAGGACAGTGAAGATAAATTCTAAAAGCAGTAATTAATATAAATTCACTATAATACAAAATATGACAATAAAAATTCAACTACAGTATGACTGGTGAGTGACTTCAATCCTGGCCTAGCTCCACTTCTCAAATGGTGTGGGGATCATGCTCCTTCTTTCTTTGTATGAGTGTGTTCATTGGGAGAAGCTAGGAAAGGATTACCTTGTGATCCTTTGGGAGCTAGTTCAGTGAACAGCTGGGTTTCACTCTCTTTATATTTCTACATGTTGTGGGTGAACCCAAAATATTTTTTAGTACCTTCTCAATTATATGACTCAATATGTTACATGATTTACAAACTAAGATAATAAAAACAAACCTAAACATTTCCAAATTATTTTGAAGAGAGTCTTCAAAAAAATGAAAAGTTGTGATTTAGTAAGTGATATAATTTGGATGTTTGTCCCTTCCAAATCTCATGTTGAAATGCAGTCCCCAATGTTAAGAGGTGGGTCCTGGGGGGAGGTGTTAGGTCATGGGGGCAGATCCCTCATGGATGTCTTGGTGCTGTCTTCACAATGGTGAGTGAGTTCTCTCAAGATCTCATTGAATAAAAGCATGTTGCACTTCCTCCCTCTCTCTGTTGCCCCCTCTCTTGCTGTGTGATATGCCGGCTTTCCATCACCTTCCACCATGATTGTAAGCTTCCTGAGGCCTCAGCAGAAGCAGATTCCAGCAGCATGCTTCCTATAAAGCCTGCTAAACCATGAGCCAATTAAATGTCTCTGCTTTATAAATTATCCAATCTTGGGTATTTCTTGGCAGAAATGCAAGAACTGAGTAATACAGTAAGCATAGCCTGCTTCCATGATGGGATAAGAAATTATTACAGAACATTCACATCAAAAGAGAAGATGGCTTCCAACTTCAAATTTCCTTGTCAATATCACGTATATGTGTGGATATACATGTGTCAATTTTGTGGAGCTCAATATTCTGTCAGATGTGTCATTTAAATTATGCAGATACTAAATTAAACTTTATACTTGACAATTACACATGAAACTGTTTTAAGAAAGAAATAGCAAGGAATGCACTAGTAATTGCCTGAAACACTCTAAATATTAACACATCTAAGCCTCATCACAATCTGTGAGACAAGGAATATTCTTATCTCCATTTTAAATATAAAGAGACTGAGGCATGGAGGATCGGGAACAGAGTCAGAATTTAAAACCATGCAATCTAGTGCCAGAGTCCATGTGATAACTACTAAAATTTTAAAGAAAAATCATTTCAATATTCTTTGGGGCATGAATAAAAGAACCAATAAAAATGGGTCAATGCTTTGAATAAATTTACACATAGTGTGACACATCTTTAAGTATGTATCATTTATTAGATTTTAAAAGAATAGAGATGCCAATCACCCCAAACTGACTAGAATAATCACTTGAAAAAAAGCTCTTTGAAAAGTGAAGGAAGAAGTGGATATAAAGTATAATTAAGATAAAGTTTTGCTGTCTCCACTTTAAATATAGGATCTTACAGAGACCAAGAGACAAAGACCTGTTCAGTCTGCTCTTCATTTGCAGAAAAATTCTGTGAGTATAATCATATTTATCACTGCATATTTTTTCACACAGTGTCTGTTCTTCATAGGAGAAACAGGCAGAATTTACTGCCCAATACATTCTAGAATGTTAAATATATATTTGAAAATATAATGCTTTAAAAAGTGTAGGCTGCTCTGACAAAGACTACTACATAAATTAGATGATAAAAGTAATAGATGTTATTGTATCAGATTCTGCATATTTACATTAGGTAAAAACCATTCTGTGGCTATTATCAAACTGACAGAAAATAAGAGATGCTGGCAAGGACGCAGAGAAAAGAGAACCCTTGTACATTGCCCATGGGACTGTAAAATAGCATGGTCCAGTCATTATGCAAAACAGTATGGAGCTTCTTTGAAAATCTAAAAATATAACTACCATATGATATAGCAATCTCACTACTGGGTTTGTATCCAAAGAAAATAAAATTAATATGTCAGAAAGATATCTGCATATCTATTTTTGTTGTAGCACTATTCACAATAGCCAAGATGGAATTACACTAAGTGTCCATCAACAGATGAATGGATAAAGAAAATTGGATATATATATATGTAGATAGATAGATAGATAGATAGATAGATAGATAGATAGATATAGATATATATACTATTCAGCCTTAAAAATGAACAAAACCCTGTCCTTTGAGGCAACATAAATGGGCCCGGAATATGTTATGCTTTTTTTTTCTGTGTATGGGTGGCAACTTTCTGCTGGTTTGCATGTCTCTTATTTGTTTTCTTTTATGAAAAACTGAACATTTCAGGTAATATTTTGCAGCAAAACTGGGTACTGATTTCCCCTTCACTACCTCCTCTCTGGGACTTGTTTGCTTGTTTGCTTGTTGGTGACTAGGCTGAAATATTTTACTGAAGTGTATTTCCCTTGCAGTGTGCAGCCTCTGATGTTTTTCCTCATCTGCACAGTCACCCTGGCATGGCAGTGGTTCTACGAGGACTCTTTGTCTCTTTCCCTGATTTTCCTATTAAACCGTCTGCTTCTGTAAGTATCACATCCATCTGTTAGCTTCTGCTATTTGCAGGATGATTTCTTCATTGTTTTCAACAATGTTCTGGTGCATAAATTCCATTTCAGTTTGATCCAATTAAACATAGGATCCTTTGCATAAGATCAGTCTTTGAGGTTTGTTCCAATCCAGGAGGGCTGTTACTTGCTTCTTTCTCTGATTTTCTCTCTGGCAAACTTGTGGCTGGACTATAGTTTAGCTTGTTGCTCTTATGGAGTTACCAGCCTCCTCTTAATGGATCAGCAAAATTTCATTGTTTTCAAGAGTGCCCTTAGCTTGATCTTCCCCACACCTTGTTTGAAACAGTCAATTCACTTGAAGAGAGCTTCAGAGCCTTCTGCTTTTACAGCTCCACTGTACTCCAGAGAGCAAGACTCTGTTTCAAAATAAAAATAAATAAAAGTATACAGGAGAATGGGCATAGTTTATTTGCCAATATTATGCCATTTTCTATAAGGGAATTGAACATTCTCAGATTTTGGCATCTGCACAAGGTCCTGGAACCAGTCATTCATGGATACCAAGGGACAACTCTGTGTGGTATGGTGTGGGGGGTGTGTGTGTGTGTGTGTGTGTGTGTGTGTGTGTGTGTGTGTGTGTTATTTAACCAGATAATGGCTGTTTCTCTGGGGAGAGTGTTCATAGAGATCATTACTCTGCCAGTTTGGAATTGCTGTATATGTTAACGTTTCTATTGTTGGGGTTGTGAAGTGCTAATGGACTCTTAATTTTGTTTTCAAGAATAGTTTGCAAAATTATTGAAGCCTTTAATCTATATGATAGGTAAAGTGGGCCATACATTCCTTTTCTATTAAAGAATTACTGTTTAATAGACTATAAACCCCCTTTTATAATGATAAAATAATTTGATGAGTTTCAGGAGATTAAATTCATGTGCTCACTAATTTATAATTAAATAACTCATAAACAAAATGTACCAAATAATTTATTTTTGTTTTACAAAGCTTCAAGGATTGAATGAGTGAGTAATGCTTTATGTCAACTGTTTACTTGCCTCTAACAAAAATACATTCAATCACAAATAAAATTTAATCTGTCCAATTTACATGGGAACTAGTCAGCACCAGCACGTCAGAAGCCATTCATAACTAAGCATGAGTTGAGCCATTTGAGAAGCAAAACAAAACAAAAAAAATGTCTATATATTTTGTCAGGTTAGATCTAAGGAAATAGAAAAACAAGACTCCCTTTTAACAGTTACATGTCTAAGTTATCTAAGTCAATATATTTCACAGAGGTCCAAAGATATACAAATTACTGAAAACTAAACACGTTTTCTAAAATATGCAAATACACAATGTCTGAGATCTTTCAATAAAAGTTTCTGTGTGCAACATACTGTGGTGATATAGTTTGACCCTGTCCCCACCGAAATCTTATTTTGAATTGTAATCCCCATAATCCCCACGTCTATGGAGAGATCTGGTGAGAGGTTGATTAGATCATGGGAGTAGTTTCCTCCATGCTGTTCTTGTGATAGTGAGTTAGTTCTTACGAGATCTGATGGCTTTATAAGGGGCTCTTTCCTCTTTGCTCCTCACTCTTCTCTCTTCTGCTGCCATGGGAAGAAGGTCCTTGCTTCCCTTTCACCTTCCACCATGATCATAAGTTTCCAGAGGCATCCCCAGCCATTCAGAACTGTGAACTCTTTCCTTTATAAATTACTCAGTCTCAGGTAGTATCTTTATAGCAGTGTGAGAACAGACAAATACATGTGGTAACATGTGGGTGCTCCCCATGGTTCATTTCTAAAATTTTTGTTTTTCAAGCTGTGTTAATTTTTCAATCTTGAGCTCATGGCCAGTGAGGGGACTGGCACAAACAAAAGCATATAGACAAACATAAATACACCACAATGCACATGCACACACTCACACACATACACACACACACATCTGATACAGAGAGAGGACCTAATGCTTTTAGTTGCCTTCTCTGAGATTTTCTGTGTGTGTGTGTGTGTTTTGCATTTTCACCATAATATGTATCACTGGGTTTTTCTTCTTATTCAACATGGTTTGAATTATATATGTTTTTTTCATTTTGAATATAAAATTTTTTCATTAATTCTGGAAAATTCTCATTCATTGTCTTTTCCTCATTGCTTCTAATTTATTTTTTTTAAGTTGAACATTTTCATTCTGTTATCTATGTGCCTTTTTTCCAATTCTCATATTGCCTTTCCACTCTGTGTTCCATTTTGAGTAATCTCGGATATATATTCCAATTCATTAGTACCTTTTCATCTAAGACTAACTTAGTCTTTAACATCTATTGAGTTTTTAATTTTAAGAACTTTGGTTTTTCACAGTACTTTCTTTTGTTCTGTAGATTGCATGTTTACTCGGTTTATAGTTTCTTTAGCTGTTTAGAAACTCTTTATTTTAATTAGGTGCCAATTGTCAATTTTTGTCTTTGTTTGATTTGCTTTTGAGGTATTAGTCATGAATTCCCTACCTAGGCTACTGTATAGAAGAGTATTTTCTAGGCTTTCTTCTAGGATTTCTATAGTTTGAGGTCTTATATTTAAGTCTTTAGTCCATCTCTAGTTATTTTTTTAATATGGTGAGAGGTAGGGTCCAGTTTCATTCTTCTGCATATGGTTAGCCAATTTTCCTAGCATCAGTTATTGAATGGGGTGTTTTTCCTTGTGTTTTTCTTTTGGTCAGCTTTGTCAAATATTAGTTGATTGTAGGTGTGAAGCTTTATTTTTGAGGTCTTTATTTTGTTCTATTGGTCTATAGGTCTATTTTTGTACCAGTATCATTCTGTTTTGATTACTATAGCCTTGTAGTATAGTTTGAAGCTAGGTAATGTTAAAATGACTACTATCCAGAATCTGTAAAGAACTTAAGCAAATTAATAGGAAAAAAAATCAAAAAGTAGACAAAGGACATGAACAGACACTTGTCAAAAGAAGACATATAGTCTGCCAACAAACATATGAAAAAAATGCTCAATATTAATAATCATCAGAGAAATGCAAATTAAAACCACAACAAGCTATCCTCTTATACCAGTCATAATGGCTACTATTAAAAAGTCAGAAAATAATAGAAGTTGGTGAAGTTATAGAGAAAAGGGAAGCTTATATGCTGTTGGTAGAAATGTAAATTATTTCAGCTCCTGTTGAAAGCAGTGTGAAGATTTCTCAAACAACTAAAAGTAGAACTACCATTTGATCCAGCAATCTCATTACTGGCTATATACTCAAAGGAAAATAAATCATTCTGCCAAAAAGACACGTGTACTTGCATGTTTATCACAGCACAATTCATAAGAGCAAAGACATGGAGCTGGGTGCGGTGGCTCATGCCTGTAATCCCAACACTTTGGGAGGCTGAGGCAGGCAAATCATGAGGTCAGGAGTTCGAAACCAGCTTGGCCAACATGGTGAAACCCTATCTCTACTAAAAAATACAAAAATTAGCTGGGCATGGTGGCACACACCTGTAATCCTAGCTACTCAGGAGGCTGAGGCAGGAGAATTGCTTGAACCTGGGAGGTGGAGGTTGCAGCGAGCTGAGATCACACCACTACACTCCAGCCTGTGCAACAAGGTGAGACTCTGTCTCAAAAAAAAAAAAAAAAAAAAAAGAGCAAAGACATAGAATCAACCTAGGTGGCCATCAGTAGTGGATTGGATAAAGAAATATGGTACATATACATCATGGAATAGTATCCAGACAGCAAAAGAATGAAATCTTATTCTTTATAGCAACATGGATGCACCATTATCCTCAGTGACTTAATGCAGAAACAGAAAATCAAATACTGTATGATTTTACTTACAAGCTGAAGCTAAACACTGGGTACACATGGACATAAAGATTAGAACAATGGACAATGGAAGCTCCAAAAGTGGAGGAACAGAGAGGAGGCATGGTTGAGAACTCCCTATTAGGTACTGTGTTCACTATTTGGGTCATGAGTTCAATAGAAGCCCAAACCACAGCATTACACAGTATATCCATGTAACAAATCTGTGCGTGTATCCCCCCGCATTTAAAAATTTTTTTTAAATGATTTTTATTTCCAGTTGTATTTACTTGTTTTCTTGTCATTTCTAATACTGGTAGTTTTTATCTCATTTATCTTGTGGTCACTATTCTCACTTTTGTCTCTAGCCAAATTACCTCATGTTCTTGAAGTATTAATTCTCCTGTTGCTACATTCTTTGGTTTTAAAATCCATCAGATGATTTTTATTTTGAACTCTAGAATTTTGCAGATCATACTTGGGTTTACCAAAGCTGTAGACATAAATATTTCAATCATTAAAACTTCAAAAGAAGAACAGCAACAAATCTCTGTATCTATTAAGAAAACAGCTAGCAGAAGGAGACAGTCATTCCCTGAATTCTAAGCCACTAATGACTTTAATGTACTGGATCTTCATTCTGAAAGCCTTTGAATATGCTCTGATGACAATAACTCTTTTCTTCTCACCTAGACACACTCGATAAAGAGACAAAATAGGAGATTCTAGGTACTTCTAGAGAGTTCATGACTGTGGATCAAACTCAACTCCAGTGCATTCTGCCTCATGTACCTTAATATTTGCTGTTGAGAACATTGCTTGCTGCTAAGGAATTAAGCTATTTATGAGTTAAATGTTTTGCAATACCCTAAAAAGGGGGTTGATTTTCAGAAGATACTTTATTTCCTAAGACATACAACCATATGCAGAGTTTAAAGGTGTCAGCTGAAGAAAGAGAAGGTTCATCAATTTTGAAAGGAGAGCTTTACTTCTCATAAAGGGTTACAGGCTGCAGGGTGGCCATTCTGAGAAACTAGGAAGCATAGCTTCTGGCCAGAAGGAGAAACTAGATACTTTGAGGTTGGGAAGAATAAGACAGGGATTTATGCTGAACAAGGTGGCCAAATATACATATTTAATAAGCCACAGAAGGCCATGAATATTTATGAAAGGAGAAACAAACACATGTGCAATCGAGCTTTGTTTCTCCCCATGAGACCCATGTTCAAAAAATGGGGGTGTTAGCATGATCTCTGGGTGGAGTTTTAAGCCCTCTCATGTCAAAAGGTGAAGCAGATGACACAAAAGCCCTTACTGGGAGTTTTCTGTAGACTGGCTAGAACCACTAATTTTTTATCAGGCAAAAAGGGAGGGGCAATGTCAAGGAGCTGGTTGATACTAATGGTGGAGTCTTTTCAAAGGGCTGGCTTCTGTTTAGCTCTTGGGGAATGAAGATTAATGGTGGTTAGCAGGGGAAGGGTATAACAAGTCATGTATGACCTCCCATCCAGTCATGGCAGAGAACTCAGCTTCCAGGTTTTCTCTGGTGTCTCATTGACCAAGAGATGACCTGTTTAGTTGGTTGAGGGACTTAGAGTTTTATTTTTATTCCTCAAAGTTTCCAACTATCAAAATTCATAAGGAGAGATGCTTAAAAATATTTTCATATCCAAAATCTGGCTCAAGTTATAAAACTCATCTTTGATTTGTGTTAATTATATGACCTAAGAGCTTTCATGGTAAAAAGTAAAATTAGCAAAATAAGACATTTTCCAACCTCTGTCATTCCACATCCCTCTTCCATTCATATACACAAATTTATTTTTGAACTCCTACTTTTACATGGAAGGCATATAATTACAGATAATAAATCAGATAAAGTCTCTGCTAAGATTAATGCAAGATATACAAAATGTAAGAAGTAATTATATTTATTAAAATAATAAAACTATTAACATTTACTTCTTAGTTGTATACTACATTCTTTATATGCATTGTATCAATTAATCCATGAAACAATTTTAAGAGACACTATCTCACATATTATAGACGAGAAATCTGAGGACTGAAAGATTAATTTGCTATGACTACTCAATACTAGATTTTGGATAGAACCAAGACAGGCTGAATTGAACAGGGGAATTTATGGTAAGTTTGGAAAAAATTAACATAAAAAAATGAAGAATGTATAGCATTTAGCGCAAACTGGAGAAGGCTATTCTAAGAACAAGCATGTAAATAAGCCTGGAGGTAAGAAAAAAAATGCCGTGTCTAGAAATTTTTGTGTCTGGAAATTTTTAAGTAGTTCAGTCCAGTTTGTCAAGATGTGCAAGGCTAGGCACATCAAAGGAAAGATGTTCAAGAACTAAAAATGCATCCAGAGAAAAGAATCTGGAGTTTTGATAATGGGGTTGCTGTAAGTGCAACGTAGAATCACACACATATTTTAAGCTTGAGAATGACATAATTAGAGTATGGGCAATAGGTTAGAGGGAAGCCAGATCAATTTGGATGCCATTGCAATAATCAAGGCAAGAGATAATATTGATTTACATGACAGTAGTCAATGTGACAATAAAAAGCTGACCAGGTTTGATAATAAGAGAATAGAAGGTAAATTAAGCAAGATTTATAGTGTCCTGGATATTGGAGTAAAAGGAAAGTAAATAGTTGGAGATGACACTCAGGTTTCCGGCTTGAACAGCCAAGAAAATGGTGGTGTCATTACAAAACAACAACAACAACAACAACAACAAAAAACGGATATATTTGTGAGGCATATGGTGATTTCACTCACATTGTAAACATGCTGACTTAGGTGATTGGTCCATGCAGACAGTTGTGTGGTAGGAAATCTGATGTTGAAGTCTGCATTTCACCACAGAAATTGGAACCAGGGATGTCAATTGAGAATTCAGCAAACCAGAGATAACAGAGTGAATGAGATTGTCAAAGAAGAGGCTTGGAATGAGATTAAAACATTGCCCAGGACCGAAACCTGAAAAGAAAAACACTTCAAAGTACAAAAGGGGAAAAATAACTTGAAAGAGAGCTGATAGGGAATGAAGTAATCTGAAAAAAAGGGGCTGGAAACAGAAAACGGAAAACTAATTTCAAATTTATTACTAAAGTTGTAACAAATGAAACAATGAAAATGAACAAACATAGAAGAGTTATAACTTTAATTTTACTTTCTCCTTTTAGTTATAAAAATTGCTAAGGTATTGGATATTTCTCCAAACTTCAAAATAGAAACTGAATATGCTAACTATATTGGTACTAGTGGAGGCAAGCTTAGGGAATATGATAAATCAGTTAATGCAGTGCATCTTTTATGTGAAAAAATTCTCCTGTGAAAAGAGAAAGTAAAACAAGCAAGTGGGATCCCTGAGAGAAATAAACTGTATTATCAGTTAGAAAATAAAGTAGATACAAAGGATATTCTTCACATTTTTTGTTGTTACGAGGATAATCCAAATGAAAAAGCAAATACGACAAAGACAAAACAGTAGAGTCATCACTTGGTATCTGTAGGATATTCGTTCCAGGACCAGTCTCAGATACCAAAATCCACAGGTGCTCAGGTCTCTTATATAAAATGGCATAATACATATAACCTATGGACATCCTCCAATATACTTTAAATCATCTCTGGGTTAGTTATAATAATACAATGCAAACATTGTCTAAATAGTTATTATACTGTATTGGTTGGGGAATAATGACAAGAAAAGAAATGCCTGTACTTTAGCAAAGGTGCAAATTTTAAAAATATTTTTGAAATATTCTCAATCCACCAATGCAAAACTCACAGATACTGAGGGGTGACTGTACTGAATCAAAATACAAGAAAAAGCCTCAAAGCATTATGGATGGTTGTTCTTGTTTTGACCTAAAAATCAACTTGTAGATTCCTAATTGTTATCACTATTTATGAGTAAATTCATAAATTTTTATTCAATATAGAGTTATTTCACTTCTAGAAAGATGATGTTAAAAGGGATAACATATAGCAACAGCTATTTAATGTTTTCCTGGAAAGGGAAACAAACCAGTATTTCCTAGTTTCTCTACTTCCTCAATGATAACTTCTTTTCCCACATGATTACATAGTTTACAACTTAGTTTCTCAGGCTGTGAAAAAAAAAACCAATTTGATAAATAGGAGTTTTAATATTTTAATAATGAAGATCTTACAATATGTTTTAATTTAGTATAAGCACTAATATAAAATGTTTATTTAAAAATTTAGAAATCTATAATTGTCTAAAACTAATATATGAATTAAATTATAACAATACTCCCAATATTTTAAAAGGGGTAGAATTGGACTAACTAGTCATTATTAATTTTTAATCAGTTAATTAGTTAATATAAAAGAATATTTAGATATAGTAAAACGTGTAACAAAAAGAGAAAGAATACTTATATTACAAAACACTATGACATGATGCATTCAAACTGATATACTAGAAATAAATAATCAAATAGATCAGCAGAGCAGAATAGAAAAACATGAGATTGCAACAGATGTAAAAATTTAATATGTAATAATAGTTCAAATCATTGCAAAAAACTTAATGAATAAGTGCCAGCTATTAAATAAAGTTGAAAACTTCTCTCAGCAAATAAACAAATATATACCTACTACATTAAAGAATTAATGGAAAAATAAAACAATAATATTTTTAAAGATAAAATGTATATCCTAATAGTAGGGCAGAACTTCCTAAAACAGTATAGAAATGGAAAATAATTATATAGGAAAATACATAATTACAGCCAAATAGTTAAGCAAAAAAAAATTTGAAATGTTTTCAGTGCAGATGACTTATTGAAGGCCCACACTAGCCAGAAGTTAATCAGAAAATAACCAAAAACCCAATAGAAATATGAATAAAATATCAAAATAAACAATTTCTAGGACAGCAAATCCAATTGACCAACAGACATAGAGATACTAAAATTTACAGTAGTTACATAAATGTAAATTGAAGTCACATTGAGAGATTCCATTACACTGATGTCAATGAAGATCAAGGAGAGAATGAGATCAATACATTATGGTGTCTTTACGAAAGGCTATAGCTATTAATACAATAAATTGGACATTTGCCAGTTATTCGTGGCAGTATTATAAAGTGACAAAAGTAAAATTTATGAAAGGATATATAATATGATTGCATTTTTTAGAAGTAACATAATGATGACACTCTTGTGTGTAAATGCAAATATGTGTGTGTCTGCGTATGTGCATTGATGTTGATGTTAGTAATTAAGTGAGGTGAAAAGTAGAGCAAGTTGTTTATGTGGGTTACTTATACTGGGAGAGAAGGGTGAGGGCCAGAAGAGATTTTTAAAGGGAGAAGTGGAGTAAGGCAAGTTGAAAATACTGCTTCTAAAACAATTCTGTCATGAAACGATGTACTTCCACTTATGAAAATATTTTACACACACACACAAACACACACACATAGGAGAAAAATGAAATAACCAGCTGGGTGCGGTGGCTCACGCCTGTAATCCCAGCACTTTGGGAGGCTGAGGGGGGCAGATCACAAGGTCAGGAGTTCCAGACCAGCCTGGCCAATATGGTGAAACCCCGTCTCTACTAAAAATGGAAAAATTAGCTAGGTGTGGTGGCGTGTGCCTGTAGTCCCAGCTACTCAGGAGGCTGAGGCAGAAGAATCACTTGAACCTAGGAGGCAGAGGTAGCAGTGAGCTGAGATCGCACCACTGCATTCCAGCCTGAGTGACAGAGCGAGACTCTATCTCAAAAAAGAAAAGGAAAAAAAGAAAAGAAAACAAAAAAACAAATATCCCACGTCTGATGACTTGAATGATATATTTTCAAATTTTTAAAATAAAATTGAAGAATAATGTGTATAATATAGGTCTATTTTGGTTAAAAAAAAGATGCACCTGTATCTCTTAAAGGTGGTTGTTATATGTATTAACTTAAAAAAGATGTAGGAAAATACATAACTGGCTAATTACATTGGTTATTTGGGATGCTGGGAATTAATTGAATGGGTATGGTCTGGAAGAGAAAATAATTTTGCTTTTATAAGACTTTGTAGTTAATTGTATCATTTGTTACAACAAGCATGTATTGTAATCATTTGCAAAATATAAATGAAGTATAACAGCTGAACTTTGAATTACATTTTATCTTTTCACCTCAGTCTAATCTTATTTAAGGTTTTTATTCATTGTCTATTGAGAATAAAAAGCTAATTAAATTTTTTTATGGATTTCTAGAAAATTACTGTATAAGTATCATTTTTCTCCTGAGACATCATTCTTTATTCTATTCTCTTTTTTAACACATTTTATTAAGGGTTTGTTATGTGCCAGATGCTATGGTAGATACTGGTTACACAATAATATGTGAAATAGATTCAGTTTTTTTCCCTCAGAGACTATATTCCTGAGAAGGAGAACTGCTGGCAGTCAATGAACTTAAAAAAAAAAAAAGCATATATAAGTGAAGCAAATCTCTATGAAAAAAATGAATAGGATGTTGCAATAGACAATAACAAGTTGGGGAAAAGGGCCACTTAAATTAAAGGCTGTAAAGAAAGCTCCTTTGGTGTATAAATAACCCAGATTCTTAGATTATGAGTTCAGGTAACTTTCAGGCTGGTGTCTATGCAAAACAATTCTTCAGAAATGAAGGAAAAATAAAATATTTCCAAGACAAACAAAGTCTAGAGAGTTCATTATCACTAGTCTTACCTTAAAGGAAATACTAATGGGAGTTCCTTAAGCTTAAAAAAAAGGCCTTAGTAAATAACACAAAACATCTAAAAATAGAAATCTCAATGCTATAAATAGCACAGAGTTGTATACAAAATAGGACTGTAATAGTGGTGTATATAAAATTTGAACTCTAGTTTGATAAGTAAAAGGCAAAACTGTTAAAAAACTGTAGCTAAAATAAATTGTCAGGACAAAGTATTAAAAATGTACACTTTCACACCTAATCATAAAACATGTGGAGAAGGAGTAAAAGTATACACTTGTATGTAGTCAAAGTTGTTACTAGCTTAAAACAGACTGTTATGAGATGTATTATGTAACCCTCATGGTAACCATTAGTAAAAATTTATAGTTGATGTACAAAATGTAAATAAAAAGGATCCAAAACATACCACTACACAAAACCATTAAACTGCAAAGGAAGACAGCAAAAAAGAAATAAAGTATATCCAAAACAACAAGAGAAAGAATTAGAAAATTTCAGTGGTAAATTTTTGCTATCAATAGTTACCTTGGGGAGAAGTCAAAACAAAATGGCAGAATAGAAAGCTCCACAGAACTTCCCCTTCTGCAAGGACACCAAGTTAACAATTATGTACACAGGAAAACAAACAAAAATAAAAAACCACTTTCATAAGAACCAAAACCAGGTGAGCACTCAGAATACCTGGTTTTAACTTCTCATCCCTGAAAGAAGCAATGAAGAGATACAAAAAAATAGTTCTTAGGCTGGGCGTGGTGGCTCACACCTGTAATCGTAGTACTTTGGGAGGCTTAGGCGGGCAGATCACCTGAGGTCAGGAGTTCGAGACCAGCCTGGCCAACATGGCAAAACCTGCCTCTACTAAAAATACAAAAAATTAGCCCGGCATGGTGGCAGGTGCCTGTAGTCCTAGCTACTCAGGAGGCTGAAGCAGGAGAATCACTCAATCCCAGGAGGTGGAGGTTGAAGTGAGCTGAGATTGCACGACTGTACTCCAGCCTGGGTAACAGAGTGAGACTATGTCTCAAACAAAACAAAACAAAACAAAACAAAAACAACCAGTTTTAAATCACCCACACCACCCCTCTCCCACCCCAGCCAGCAACATGGTGCATACAGAATCTCTGGGCACTGAGGGAGGGAAAACACAGCAGATGTGAAGTGCTGTCCTGTTGGAGGAGAAAGGAAACCAGGACCAGCTCAGCTGTTACTGGCCCAAGGATGGAGTGTTTAAATCAGCCCTGGCCAGAGGGGAATTGCCTATGCTAACTGTCGAACTTGAGTGCCTGCAAACTTTGCCACTGAGGGCTAAATCACTCTGTGTCTCCAAGTAATCTTGAAAGGCAGCCTAGTCCATAAAGACTTCAGGTCTTAGGTGAGTCCTGGTGCTGAGTTCAGTCCAGAGACAGTGGACTGAGGGGCACTTGACATACTGAGACACCAGTTGGAGCAGCCAGGAAAATGCTGGCATCACCTCTCATCCCCTTAACCCCAGGCTGCACAGCTCAAGGCTCCAAAAGACCCCTTCATTCTGCTTGAGGAGAGAGGAGTAAGGAGGACTTTTTCTTGCATTGAGGATACCAGCTCAGCCACAGCAGAATAGGGTACCAGTCAGAGTCATGGAAGCCAGGCCCTAGCTCCCAGATGACATTCTTAGACATTCATTGGGACAGATGGGAACACACTGCCATGAAGGAAAGATCACTCATGGTGGTATTCATCACCTACTAACTGAAGAGACCTTGGTCCCTGAAAAACCAGCAGGGCTACCCAGGTACTATGTCAAGGGCTTTAGATGAGCCTCTGTGACTTGCTGGCTTCAGGCGAGATTTAGCACATCACCAGGTGTGGTGGCTACAAGGCAAAACTCCTTATGCTTGAGAAAAACAAAAGGAAACATAAAAAAGGACTCTGTCTTGCACCTTAGGTACCAGCACAGCCACAGGTGTTAGAGCACCAAGTGAGCACTTGGGGGTCCCTAACTCGAAGACTTGACTCTTGGACATCATTTCTGGACCTTCGCTGGGCCAGAGAAGAGTCTGCTGCCCTTAAGGGTGAGTCCCAGGCCAGGCAGGATTCATGACAAACTGACTTAAGAGACCTTGGACCTTAAGGAACATCAGTGATAGTCTGGCAGTACTCCTTGTGGCCTGGGGTGGCAGAGGCTGTGGAATGAGGCTCCTCAGCCTTGGGAAAAGAGAGAGAAGTGTGAGAAGAACTGTGTCTTGTGGTTTGAGCGCCAGCTCAGCCACAATATAATAGAACATCAGGTAGACTTCTAATGTTTTTGACTCTAATCTCTGAGTACTGGATGGCACTTCTGGACCTAGGCGGGGCTAAGGGACCTTACTGTCCTGAAGGGAAAGATACAAGCCTGGCTTGCTTTACTTCTGGCTATTTGTAGAGCCCCAGGACCTTGAGAGAACATAGGCAGTAATCAGGGAGTGGTTACAGCAGGCATTGGACAAGAGTCAGTGTTGTGCTGGCTTCAGGTCTGACCCAGTACAGTCATAGTAGTGGAAGCCACAGAGATGTTTGTGTCACTCCATCTTCAGTTTTAGGTGTCTCAAAACAGAGAGAGACAAAGAGAGAGACAAAAACTCTGTATGTTTGAGAGAAAGTAAAGAAAGAGATCAAAAGTCTCTGCCTGGCAATCCAGAGAATTCTCCTGGATCTTTTCCAAGACCATCAAGGTGATACCTCTATGGGTCTGCAAGAACCACAGCATTACTGAGCTTGGGGTGCATATACAGCTTAGATCACAACCTCCAAGTCCTATCAAATATCTGAAAAGCCTTCCCGGGAAGAACAGGTACAAGTAAGCCCAGACAGTAAAGACTACAATAAATACCTAACTCTTCAATGCCCATACACCAAAGAACATCTACTAGCATCACCACCATCTGTAGGAGATTGGTCAGGGTGGTGGGAAAAGTTATAAAAAAAAAAAGTTATAGGGAAAGACACAAAACTTCTTGGAAGGCCTGGAGGATTTGCAAAAGCTTTGGGAGAGAATTATGGCTGAAGGCAGCCAAATTCTCTTATCCAGAGGTTGAGAGCAAAGGGCAGATAACAAGGGAATGTAAAGGAACTTATCTAGATAAATTTGTTTACTCCTGTCTCCAGAAACCAACCTTTGATCATTCGTGTGCAGGACTGCTCTCTACTCAGGGGGTTGACAATGTTTATTATCCACAAATGGTGTTTGCTCCAAGCCTTTGTCATTAAATCTGTACTAAATAAATGCAAGTGGGGACAGCTTATGGAGGCAGCACTCTAGGTAGTGCTAAGCTGTGCAGTCTCCTAGCTGTGCTGTCAGGCAGAATACCTGTGTCAGCGTACTTCTTTCATCCGTCGCTCAGCCAGAGTCTGCAGTGCAGACTTGGCAGGTGGTGCCCCATGTGGGGACCACTGCAACGGATCGTGACAGAACTCTTGAAAACAAAGGTGAAGAGACTGTGCTGTCAGTAAGTCATTGTAAGAGGTGAAGCCAGCTGGACTTCCTGAGTCGAGTGGGGACTTGGAGAACTTTTCTGTCTTACAAGAGGATGGTAAAATGCACCAATCAGCACTCTGTAGCTAGCAAGAGGATTGTAAAATGCACCAATCAGCACTCTGTAAAACGGTCCAATCAGCGCTCTGTAAAATGCACCAGTCAGCGCTCTGTAAAACCCACCAATCAGCAGGATACTAAAAGTAGCCAATTGCAGGGAGGATTGAAGAAAGGGCATTCTGATAGGACAGAAATGGAACATGGGAGGGGACAAATAAGGAAATAAAAGCTGGCCACCCCAGCTGCTTGGGTCCCCTTCGTTGCTGTGGAAGCTTTGTTCTTTTGCTCTCCACAATAAACCTTGCTACTGCTCACTCTTTGGGTCCCTGCCATCTTTAAGAGCTATAACACTCACCACACAGGTCCGTGGCTTCATTCTTGAAGTCAGTAAGACCACAAACCCATTGGAAGGAACCAACTCTGGACACAATTGGTGCCCACTCAGGATTTCCAAGTTCAAGGGAATTGTTGAGGCTAGGGTTTCATCATGGGATAATAGTTATCAGCTCAACATCAACAGTATATAAAATTATTGAAACAGCTGCTTAAAGCTAGTGGAGCCTCAGTTTTGCAGGCTCAATTAAGGGACCTAATGCAAACTCTTGTTCCCCATAACCCATGGTTCCCAGAAGAAGGCACACTAGACAGAGAGCTCTGGGAACAATTGGGGAGAAGTCTTAAACAACATCATGCACAAGGCCAATGTCCCAGGAATATCTTTAATGTTATGGGCCTTAGTTAGGGCTGCTTTGGTCTCGCTCTACACAGAAGAGCCTAAAAAGGGAAGGGAGGAGGAACCATCACATACCTTACTGCCTCCTCCTTTTCCCTCAGCCCCGCCATTACCGGGCAAAAATACCAAAGAGGGAACAGAGGCTTTCCCTGAGCCCCGTCCTCCAATAAATTGGAAAAAAGACAAGGGATATGGTACAGCTATGGGACCATGTCTTAGGCAATGGCATTAGAAGGGGAACTCTTGGCCTGCCTGGTAATGCATGATCGACCAGTCAATCAGGTGTATAAAGAGATAAGAAAAAGTATTACAGAAAATGGAGCCGATAGCCCATTTACAAAAGGAGTAATTGAAGCCATAGCAGACAATGTCCATATGATTCTATGGGACTGGTCAATGCTGGCTAAAACAACTTTAGAGCCCAGTCATTACCTCCTGTGGAAGGCAGAATATGATGAGTTGTATGAACAAGCCAACCAGAATCAATTGTCTGGGCAAGCTGCTATGCTCCAGGTGAGGGATCCCCATGCCAATGTACAACTAAGTTTTGTTCCCCAAGCCTATGCACAAGTGTCTTTGTGCACTCTCAGGGCTTGGGACTGAATTCCTGAAAGCAGAGTTCAACAGGGATCTTATATAAATGTTCAACAAGGGCCTCAGGAGCCATTTGTTGAATTTATCAATTGGTTAACCCAGGAAATTAAGGGACAAACTAGTCACGCCCAGGCTGCTAATATCTTTTTGTTGTAATTAGCTTATGAAAATGCTAATGTCAACTGCCAGCAAGCAATGCAGGCAATCAGACGAAAGGCAGCCACAGTTGGGGAACTTGTACGAGCACGTCAACTGGTGGGGATTGAAACACACAAAGCCAAAATATTGGCTATGGCATTAAGGCCTCCTAAAATGAAAAGGGAGAAAATCCCAAATTGTTTTCTGTGCAGAAAGCCAGGTCATGTGAAGAGGGAATGTCCCAATAATAGAGACCAAAGTAACTCAGGAAAAGAACCCTCTTCTATATGACCCCGATGTAAAAAGGAAAAATTGGGCAAATCAGTGCAAGTTCAAATTTGACAAAAATGGCAACCCCCTAAGTAATCAGAGGGGGCCAGCCCCAAGCCCCGCTCCAAACTGGGGCAATGCCAGCAGCTTTCCTCGGTCAGATGGAAGGCCCACGGTCCTTTCTCTCAGAGCAGCCATCTCTGGGAATGCAGGACTGGACTTACTCTGCCCCAATGAATTAGTGCCAAAAGAAGGAGAAGACCCTAAAAGGGTTGCAACAGGGATCTGGGGCCCACTGCCTCCAGGAACAGTGTGATTACTCCTAGGGTGATCAAGCCTATCCAGTAAAGGAATCAGTGTGCTCATCAGGGAAATTGATAGTGATTATCAAGGTGAGATATTAGTTATGATGGAATGTAAAGGTCTGCATATTCTTCCCTCTGGATCAAAGATAGCTCAGTTGCTACTCTTACCATACCAGGTCCCCAGTGACCAGGGAAAGGAAAGGGAAAAGGGAAGCTTTGGAAGCATGGGAGCCAGAGGAGTATATTGGAACCAATTAATCAATGTTCAAAGGCCCATGATTACTTTAAAAATTGGAAATGAAAATTTTACTGGCTTATTGGACACAGGTGCAGACACTTCAATCATTAGTGATCAAAACTGGCCAGAAACTTGGCCTTGGGTCACTCAGAAACAAAAAATTGTTGGCATCGGGGAAGTGCATAGAGCCAAGCAGGGCATGCGCCCCCTAACATGCTGCAATTCAGAAGGAAGAAAAGCAGTTATACAACCTCTAATCATGCCCATCCTTGTTAATCTTTGGGGACAGGACCCATTAGCCCAATGTGGGGTCACTCTTCAGACCCCTTTCTAATTTTGGTCACTGTTGTTATTCCTCCCCTACATCTTGAGAGATTGGCTCTCTCAAGATCCAATTTGGGTTGAACAGTGGCCTTTAAAGGGAAAGAAATTACAATGAGTGCATGAATTGGTTGAGGAGAAATTAAAAGCTGGCCATACAGAACCATCAAGCAGCCCTTGGACTTTGCCCATTTTCATCATTCCCAAAAGGTCTGGCAAATGGAGATTTTTGCATGACTTACAGGCTATCAATGCTAATTTGCAACCTATGGTGCCCCTTCAACAGGGTCTCCATTCCCCCACAGTTATTCCGCAAGATTGGCCTTTAGTTGTTATTGACTTAAAAGACTGCTTTTATACTATTCCCCTTGCAGAACAGGACAGAGAAAAATTTGTATTTACAATACCAGCTATCAATAATGAAAGGCCAGCTTGCCAATTTCATTGGAAAGTACTATATAGAAGAGTTTGGAGTTTCTCAAATAACTAAAAATTATGCTATTATATAATCCCACAATCTTATTCCTGGGTATATACCCAAAAGAAAGGAAGTATATCAAAGCACTCCTATGTTTGTTGCAGCACTGTTTACAATAGCTAAGGTTTGGAAGCAACCTAACTGTCCATTAAGAGATGAGTGGATAAAGAAAATGTACTACATATACACAATAGAGTACTATTTAGCCATAAAAAAGGATGAGATACAGTCATTTGCAACAACATGAATGGAACTGGAGATAATAATGTTGTGTGAAATAAGCCTGGCCCAGAAAGACAAACACTGCATGGTCACACTTATTTATGGAATCTAAAAATCAAAACAATTGAACTCATGGACAGACAGTAGAACAATGGTTACCAGAGGTTGGAAAGGGTAGTCAGGGGCATGGCGGTTGGAGATCGGGATGGTTAATGGGTAGAAAAATAGAAAGGATGAATAAGACCTACTATTTGAGCATCATATTTTTGCTATAGTCAATCATATTTTAATCCTACACTTTAAAATAACTTAAAGAGTGTAGTTGGATTGTTTGTAACTTGAAGGACAAATGTTTGACAGAATGGGTATCCCATTCCTCATGATGTGTTTATTTCATATTGAATGTCAGTATCAAAACATCTCATGTACCCCATAAATATATACACCTACTATATACCCACAAAAATTCAAACATTTTTAAAAAATTACAATTAAAAAATAAAATTCACCAACCTTAAAAAGTTACTTTGAATGTGAATGGATTAAATCTTCAATAAGAAGACATAAAGTGTCTAAATAGATTGAAAGATAGAAAACCAGACCCAGCTATATGCTGCCTACGATAGACTCCCCTCACCTTTAATGACACACATAGTCTGAAAGTAAAGGGATGGAAAAGGATATTTCATACAAATGGAAACTAAATGAGAACAGAGATAGCTATACGTATATCAGACAAAGTAGAGTTTAAGTCAAAAACTGTAAAAAGAGGCAAAGTAGGTTATTATATAAATATAAAGGGATTGGTTGAACAAAAGGATACAAAAATTATAAATATATATGCACACATCAGAGCAACTACATTATAAAGTAAATAATCTGAACAGAGATAAGTAGATCTGAAGAGATATAGACTGTAATGCAATTAGAGTAGGGAACTTTAATACTCCAATTTTAACAATGGATAGATCATTCAGACAAAAATGCAGTAGGGAAACAGCAGACTTGAACAAAACTTTAGACCCAAATGAACCTAATAAGCATCTACAGAACATTCATTACAACAGCAAATGAAGACATATTCTTCTTTTGTGCACATGAAACCTTCTACAGCATAGATTGTATGTTAGTTCACAAAACAAGTTTGAACATATTTAAGAAGATTAAAATCTTATCAAGTAAATTTACTAATTATGATTATATAAAACCAGAAATCAATAACAGGAGAAATGTTGGAAACTTCACAAGTATGAGGAAATTAAACAACATGCTAGTAAACAACAAATGGGTCAAAGAAGAAATTTAAAAATAAAATTAAAAATATATATCTTGAGACAAACAAAAATAAAAGCAAAACATACCACAATGAATGGAATACAGCAAAAACAATTCTAAGAGGAAATTTTATAGCAGTGAATGCCTACATCAAAAAGCAAAAAGATATCAAATTATCTAAGATTACATCTCAAGTAACTGGGAAATAAAAAGAACAAACTAAACCCAACGTTAGCACACAGAAGGAAATAACAAATTCAGAGCATAAATAAATGAAATAGGGACCAGAAAAGCAATAGGAAAAATCAACAAAACCAAGAATTGTTTTTTTGAAAAGATAAACAAATCAACAAATTTTAGTAAAGAAAAAAATGGAAATAAATAAAATGAGAAATGAAAGAAAAGAAAATTACAAATGATATACCAAAATACAAGGGATCACAAGACACTATCATGAACATTTATATGCCAAAAATTAAATAACCTAGGGGAAATAAATAAACTCCCAAACACATAAAATCTACCAACCCTGATTCAAAAATATATGCAGTCTAAATAGATAAATAATGAGTAAGGAGTTTGAAGCAGTAATAAAATAATCTGCCATCAAAGAAAAGCTCAAGACTTGAAGATTTTACCACTGAATTCTATGAAACATTTAAAGAAAAACTTGCCGGGTGTGGTGGCTGACGCCTGTAATCCCAGCAGTTTGGGAGGCCAAGGCAGGCAGATCACCTGAGGTCAAGAGTTCGAGATCAGCCTGGCCAACATGGCAAAACCCCATCTCTACGAAAACAGAAAAATTAGCCAGGCATGGTGGCGCATGCCTGTAGTCCCAGCTACTCGGGAGGCTGAGGCAGGATCATCGCTTGAACCCAGAAGGCCAAGGTTTCAGTGAGCTGAGATGGTGCCACTACACTTCAGCCTGGGCGACACAGTGAGACTCTGTCTCAAATAAAACCAAAACAAAACAAAAAACACACACACAAAATAAAGAAAAACTAATACCAATCCTTCTCAAATGCCTTTAAAACATCAAAAAGGAGGGAATATTTCCAAACCCTTTTATGAGGCCAACATTACCTTGATACCAAGGCCAGATAAGGACATTATAATAAAAGAAAAATACAGGCCAATATCCCTGACTAGCATAGATGCAAAAATCCTCAACAAAAGCACTAGCAAATCAAATTCAACAGCATGTTTAAAGGAGAGTGATCATTTATCATAATCAAGTAAATCATGAAAATGAATAATTTACCATGATCAAGTGGGATTTATTCCAGAGATACAAGAATGCTTCAGCATATGCAAATCTATAAATTCAATATATCACATTCAGAAGAACAAAAATTATATGATCAAATAAGTAGATGCATGAAAAGCATTTGACAAAATTCAACATTTTTCTCTGATGGCCAGTGATGCTGAGCATTTTTTCATGTGTCTTTTGGTTGCATAAATGTCTTCTTTTGAGAAGTGCCTGTTCATATCCTTTGCCCACTTTTTGATGGGGTTGTTTGCTTTTTTCTTGTAAATTTGTTGGAGTTCATTGTAGATTCTGGATATTAGCCCTTTGTCAGATGAGTAGGTTGCGAAAATTTTCTCCCATTCTGTAGGTTGCCTGTTCACTCTGATGGCAGTTTCTTTTGCTGTGCAGAAGCTCTTTAGTTTAATTAGATCCCATTTGTCAATTTTGGCTTTTGTTGCCATTGCTTTTGGTGTTTTAGACATGAAGTCCTTGCCCATGCCTATGTCCTGAATGGTAATGCCTAGGTTTTCTTCTAGGGTTTTTGTGGTTTTAGGTCTAACATTTAAGTCTTTAATCCATCTTGAATTGATTTTTGTATAAGGTGTAAGGAAGGGATCCAGTTTCAGCTTTCTCCATATGGCTAGCCAGTTTTCCCAGCACCATTTATTAAATAGAGAATCATCACTGGCCATCAGAGAAATGCAAATCAAAACCACAATGAGATACCATCTCACACCAGTTAGAATGGCGATGATTAAAATGTCAGGAAACAACAGGTGCTGGAGAGGATGTGGAGAAATGGGAACACTTTTACACTGTTGGTGGGACTGTAAACTAGTTCAACCATTGTGGAAGTCAGTGTGGTGATTCCTCAGGGATCTAGAACTAGAAATACCATCTGACCCAGCCATCCCATTGCTGGGTATATACCCAAAAGAATATAAATCATGCTGCTGTAAAGACACATGCACACGTATGTTTATTGCGGCACTATTCACAATAGCAAAGACTTGGAACCAACCCAAATGTCCAACAATGATAGACTGGATTAAGAAAATGTGGCACATATACACCATGGAATACTATGCAGCCATCAAAAATGATGAGTTCATGTCCTTTGTAGGGACATGGATGGAACTGGAAATCATCATTCTCAGTAAACTATTGCAAGGACAAAAAACCAAACACCGCATGTTCTCACTCATAGATGGGAATTGAACACTGAGAACACATGGACACAGGAAGGGGAACATCACACACCGGGGACTGTTGTGGGGTGGGGGGAGGGGGGAGGGATAGCATTAGGAGATATACCTAATGCTAAATGATGAGTTAATGAGTGCAGTACACCAGCATGGCACATGTATACATATGTAACTAACCTGCACATTGTGCACATGTACCCTAAAAGTTGAAGTATAATAATAAAAAAATAAAAATAAATTTAAAAAATTCAACATTTTTTTGATGTTAAAAACTCTCAATAAATTAGGTGTAGAAGGAATGTACCTCCACACAATGCAGGCCATATATGACAAGCATGCAATGAACATTGTACTCAACAGTGGAAAGGTGAAAACTTTTCCATTACAATCAGCAACAAGACAAGGATGTGCACTCTCACAATTTCTATTTAATATAGCACTGAATGTTCATGCCTGAGTTATTTCACAAGAGAAATAAATAAAAGGCATCTACATAGGAAAGGAATATGTACAATTATCAAAGTTTACTGATGACATGTTCATATGGAAACCCTAAAATTACACCAGAAAACAATGAATACAGTAAAGGAGCAGAATACAAATGAAATCAACATACAAAATTAGCAGCATTCCTATACACTAACAACAAATCAAGACAACAATCCCATTTACAATAGCTTCCCAAAAAATACTTAGAAATAAATTTAACCAAAAAGGTGAAAGACATGTACACTGAAACTTACAAAACACTGATCAAAGAAATTGAAGAAGACACAAATAATTGAAAATATATTTTATGTTTATGTATTAGAAGAATTAATATTTTTAAGATATCTATACTACCCAAAGTGATCTACAGATTCAATGCAATCTCAATCAAAATCCCAATGTCATTTTTCATAGAAATAGAAAAAAAACCTCTAAAGTTCATATGGAACCACAAAACACTCTGAATATTCAAGGCAATCTTGAGCAAAATCAACAGTGTAGGCATCACATTACCTGACTTCAAATTATATTACAAAGCTATAGTAATTGAAACAGCATGATACTGGCATAACAATACAAGCAATGGAATAGAATAGAAAGCCCAAAAATGAATCCATGTGTTTACAGTACATTGATTTTCATTGAAGATGCCAAGAATACACAATGGAAAATGAATACTCTTTTTAATAAAGAGTGATGGGAAAAATTGGTATCCACATACAGAAGAATCACATTGGACCCTTATCCTCATACCATGTACAAAAATCATCTTTAAATGGAATAAAGACTTATGTGAAAAATCTGAAACCAACATTGATTTTTAAAATTTGATTGCAAAAGCTCAGGTAACAAAAGCACAAGTAGACAAATGAGGTAACATCAAACTAAAAAGCTTCTGCACAAGAAAGAAAGAAAATAGAATGAAGAGACAGTGAACAATTTGGGAGAAATATTTACAAGCAATACATCTGATAAGAGGTTCATATACAAAATACATAAAGAACACAAAAAACAAATAACCTGATTTAAAAATGGGCAAAAGGATCTGATAGCCATTTCCCAAAAAAAGACATACAAATCTCCAATATGTATATGAAAAATATGCTCATCACTAATCATCAGGGAAATGCAAACCTAAACCACAGTGAGATATCACCGCATATTTGTAGAATAGCTTTCATAAAAAAACAAAACAAAACAAAACAAACAAAGAAACAGAAGACAGCAAGTCTTGGCAACTCTGTTGGTGAGAAGGTAAGTTAGTAGAGCCATTATGGAAAACTGTATGGAGGTTCCTTGAAAAACTAACAATAGGATTACTATGTGATCCAGCAATTGCATTTCTGGGTATATATCCAAAAGAAAAAAAAAGAAATCAGTAAATTGAAGAGATATCTGCACTTCTATATTCCCTGCAACATTCCTTGCAATAGCCAAATTATGGAATCATGGGAAAATGTATATAATGCATATCAAAATATGATTGATATCCTTAAAAGATGACAAAGTTTTAAAAGTCAACCAAAAAAATTACAAAACAGAAAAATGATGAACAAGCAATTTTTCAAGGTACTACAAAAGCAGATGAAAATATGTTTTCAACCCAACCCCCTAGTAGTCACAAATTAAACAATAATGAGAAAGCATATTTTTCCTTTAATATTTTCAATGAATATAAAGAATAATAAAATATTGTGTTGGCGAAATATTTAGAAACTACTAATTGTCTACAATGCAGAAGAGTCAATTGAGAACAATATTGACAACATGTATTAAACCTTTGAATATGTGAATTATTTTGAACCTAGTAATACCATTACTTATAATGCTTTCTTAGAAAATTCACAAAAATTCTGTGTGAAGATGCAAGAATAAAGCAGCTCAGAGTGACATTATTTACAATTGCACAAAACTGGAAGTACTTGATTTGAACTGTGTGGGTCTATGTATACAAGGATTTTGTTCTGCCTCTGCTACCTCTATGACAGCAAGAACAGCCCTTCTTCTTCCTCTTCCTGTCTACTCAACATGATGAAGAGGATGAAGACCTTTATGATTATTCACCTTCACTTAATAAATGGTAAATATATTTTACCTTCCTTAGTATTTTCTTCATAACATTTTCTTTCTCTGGCTTTCTTTCTTTCTTGTAAGAATATAGTATATAATACGTATAACATACAAAATACATGTTAATTGATTTTATATTATCACTAAGGTCAATAGCAGACTATTTAATAGTAGTTAAGTTTTTCAGGAGTCAAAATTTATATGCAGATTCTTTACTGGGCAGGGTGTTGACACCCCTAACCCTCATGTTGTTCAAAGATCAACTATATATTGTATTTGTATAATAGAACAACTATATAATAATTTAAAATAATCTCATAAATAATATTGTCATAAACATGTTCATGTCACATTTATTTGAAATGTGCTTTCAAATACATGTATGTGAAAATATTTAACATATATACATAAAAATATGTTTTTACATACATGTATGTTTTATATGTATATATTTATATGTATATGAAGAAAATAGATTAATACAGCAATAATCATATTTAAGTGTCAAGATTGTTGCTGATTTTTCACATTATCTTTCAGGATCTTTTGAATTAATCACATATTACTTCTTAAAGAGAAGTAATTGCAATTTTAAAACATAAAGGTGAATTACATTATTTCCTTACTTTATAATATTTAAGTTGCAGAAAGTTGCAACCTTTGAGTGTACACAGAAAAAGAGATATTGACTTCTGTTTCAAAGGTGCATACTAAGTACAGGCCTCTCTCTACTTCCTTGAATTTATAAAAAATAAAATTTTAAAAAATTTAAATAATATTAACTTTATAACTCCACAACAATGCGGGAAAACAAAAAATGGAACCCCTTGATAACCAAAGGAGACAGGAAACCCCTTTGGGAAGAAAATTAAGTAACATTCAATAAGAAAGGATAATCAAAACACAAAACAACAAGAAAGTACTAACAAAGGATGAAGTACTTTGCACAAGGAAATGTTACACACCTGCAGAAAATATGCTGGGAGTAGGTTATTTCTCGTAAGAACAACACAAAAGATAATTAGCTGAGACGCCTTTGCAGGCACTAGCAAGTCAACTCTTACATCTAGCTCCAATCTTGGGTTAGGTAGAAGCAAAAGGGGTTCTACCTCCAAGTAGAGGCAGGAGCATGGGAGCTTGGATTACAGAGACAAAATGATATATGAGTTAAGAAGAAATTATTTAGGCAGATAATGAGGGTAAGGAAGTCTTTAGTAAGGTTTTCCTTATAATGAAAAGCAGCCCCCAAATCATTTTCTAACAAAGAGCAGCCTGTAAAATCGAGCCACCTCATAGCCAAGCATGTTGGAAGCTTGCACAGGTGAATGCCCACATTTGTGCCAACAGGAAAAGGCTACCTGGGACTAGGCGTATTCAAAATAGTGGCTTGGTCTTTCCTTTTCCTTTCCAACTACGTGTGCAGTAGGGAGCAGACAACATGGCACTGGCCAGGTGAAAAGCCTATTTGCATAATAAGATTAGGATGGGGTGGCCAGCTTCCCCACACACTATATAAATGTCATACCTGGTCCAACCAATCTGTAGGTCCTACGTAAATCAGAGACCGCCTCCTCAAGCCTGTCTATAAAATCCAGTGAACAAAGACCCACTGGGGTGCCCCCCTCTCTCACAGGAAAGAGAGTTGATATCCATTCTCTTTCTTTTGCCTATTAAACCTCCACTCTTAAACTCATGCCTTGTGTGTTTCTGTGTCCTTAATTTTCTTGGCATGAGGCAACAAACCTCGGCTATTAACCCAGACAATGATGCCACTTCAAAAGCAGTGCCAGCAACTCCCAGGACTAGAGAGAATTGGGAAGCAGGTCACTAATATCTGAGAATTCATTTCAAGACACGGCCTGATGCTCGCTCACTTTAACTGAAAGTATGCAGGTGTATCAGCCTTAACTACGTGACATTAAAATAGTAGGATAATGAGGAAAACCTTTTCTGACAACTATCAAAACATGTAATGAAAAAGATGTCCCCAAAAATGTGGACATATACCATATTTATGGATGAGAAAACTCAACATTGTGGAGTTGTAATTCTTTCCAAACTATTGTTCAAAGTATATACAATGTCCTATAATGTCAGTAAAGCTTCTTCACAAAAAATGATGTGCTGATTCTAAACTAGACACTTGGACAGGTGAACATCAGTGGTTTCTGGATTTCAGAAATTAGTTTTACTTTAGATTCGGAGTTCAGTAAATGCCTAGAGTTCTAGGAATTTCCCTTTCTTCATTATATTGCTACCCTGGAAGATGAGCACAAGAATATTTGGACAGGATTTAAAGGAAGATTGTCATAAAGTTCTTTCTTCTTTCCACCTCTTCTTTTATGAAAGAGGTAGTGAGTCTTTTATTGACTGAGGGTTGGAAATGAGTAAAGTGGCATGACTATGTAACTCAATCAAGCTCTATGGGCAGGAACTAGAAGATTTTTACTTATAGAGATAAGGCAGCATTTCAGAAGGGTGTCTATTTTAGTTCTGGTGTCCCTGTGAATAACTACCCTCTGCTAGTGATAATTCCTAGTCAGAACCTTTTATCTCTTTGGCTCTGATGCCTTTTACATTGCCTGTCTTGTGGTTAATTATTCCCATTTGTTACCTTCCACTCTGGTATCTCATTCTTTTTAGAAAACCAAAGAGCCCATTTCAATGGTAGCATTTCATATTGTCATTCTGTCAGAGGTGTTTGAACAAGAGAGATTCCATTTTGAATGGGGACTGGGTAAAATGAGGCTGTGACCTAGTGGGCTGCATTCCCAGGAGGTTAGGCATTCTAAGTCACAGGATGATAGGAGGTCAGCAAAAGATACAGGTCACAAAGGCTTTGCTGATAAAGCAGATTGTGGTAAAGAAGTCAGGCAAAACCCACCAAATCCAAGATGGTAATGCAATTGACTTCTTGTTGTCCTCACTGCTCATTATATGCTAATTATATTACATTCGCATGCTTAAAGACACTCTCACCAGCCCATGACAGTTTACAGATGCCAAGGTAACTCAGGAAGTTACCCTATATGGTCTAAAAGGGGAGGAACCCTCAGTTCCAGAAATTGCCCACCCCTTTCTTGGAAAACTCATGAATAACGCATCTCCTGTTTAGCATATAATCAAGAAATAGCTATACATATCCTTAGTCCAGCAGCCCAAGCTGCTGCTGTGCCTATGGAGTAGCCATTCTTTATTCCTTTACTTTCTTAATTAACTTGCTTTCACTTTATGAACTCACCCTGAAATTATTTCTCGTGCAAGGTCTAAGGACCCTCTCTTGGGGTCTGGATCAGGACCCCTTTCTGGTAACAATTCCTTTCAAGGATTATGGTGCCTATCTCAAAATGTACATTTAATATTTAATACTACTGTAATGTACCACATCCACTTGGCACTGGTTATCCTACTTACCTTGGCCTACTTCTTTCTTTTTAGATAGAACTTATCATTATGTGGCATATTATACTTTACTAATTCATTATGTTTGTTTATTTTTTATAGTATATCTCTTCTCTGTTCCCTTACCACCACTGGCATATAAGTAAGTTTCACAGTGGTAAGGACCTTTATCTGTTCTTCTTACTGACAAATCCCATATTGGAATATTTTCTGGCTCATGATTGCATTCAGTAGCTATGAATTAATGAGTGAAAGAATAGAATGAATATATACCTCAATTTCTTAGTAATGAGAAGGTCTCTGAGCCCTCTCAATAAACATTGTTAAGAGAGTACATGACTGGGTCTCACATTATAAATCTATTCTATCAGTTCTATCTTCCTAAGGCTTTGAATATCTTCCAAAGGATGTCTGATATTATAAATTTCTGCTATGTTTAAGTATGCCATGATAGTCTCTAAGGTTTGCTTATTAAACAAAGTAAACTTATTGTCTCTAAAATGCTCTACAAACTAAATTCACCATCTGTTTTTACAATCAACCCTGTCAAAAGAATGGTTTGGCACTTAACCGGTTCCTTGTACCCAGGATTTCTAAGTCCTTGGAATATCTTGTCTGATAAGACTATATTTGTTTTCTTGGGGGTCTTGAGTCACACCAGATAGCCTAGGCTAACAATGTAATTCCTGATAGAGGCCTTGGGCCACATAGTATGAGCTTGATTTCTAGAAGAACTGGAGACTAAGATCAGATATTCAGGCAGTCAGACATATCTATGTGACCAACCCCAATAAAAGCCCTTGAACTGAGGCTTGGGTGAGTTTCTCTGGTTGGCAATATTTTATACATATTTTTAAATGTAATTAGTGAGAGAAATAAGCATTGTCTCAATTACTCCACTGGAAGAGAACAACTAGAATTTTCACATCTGTTCTGTCTTGGATCCTGCTTTCTGGATCCCTTCGCTGATTCCTTTTCTTGATTATAATCTGTATCTTTTCATCCCAACAAGCCATAACCATGTATATAATAGCTTTTCTGAGTTCTATGATTCCTTTTAGTGAATTATTGAATCTGAGGGTAGTCTCAGAACCTCCCAAATTGCACTATGATAAGTGTAGTACTATGAATAAAATCAGCCCAAGCTCTCCCCATTCTTTGATTTTGAACCAATAGAATTCATTTCAATTATATGCTCCATGTTTTTGTTGATATGCAACTTAGCAAAATCTTTCATTTAATCATCAGTAAAGAAGATAAAATTATGGAAATGTGAATAGCTTTATAGGTTGAAGAAATGGTCTAAAATTGGTAAATTGAGATAATGAAAGGTGAATGGTAAGCTGTTTCCTAATCTCTACCCAGTATTCCCAGGGTGGTGTGGGCAAGTGGATGGGAGCATTTAAAAAAGGGATTGTAAAACTGTGTACACCCCAGGGATAAAGTTCTGGAAAATAATATAGTGAATGTACTTGTTGAAAAAGAAAAATATCCTATATTTTCCTCCCAAAATAATCATTCCACTCCATTTGGCATTCAATAGATCTCATTAAAAGTATTATATTCAGATTACATTTTGTCATTACAATAGAAAACCAATTTTAGTGTCATAAATAAAATGATAAGGTTCATTAAATAAAATGTTTAAGGAAAGTTTCATGGAAATGGACATGTTCAGTCTGTTGGAAAGATAATAATAAAACATGATATTTAATGATACCTAGAGGGCCATTTTCAAAGTGATTTGGGTCACTTGTTTCTAGTTGACAGGAAAATAATTGTAAGGCAAGAAGAATTCAAATTAATTAAAAGGGATTGGACCAGGTGGCTACACATACAATTTCATGTACTATGTTATCCAGGCTAGATCCTTGGTGTAGTTAACATTCCCTTATTATCCAACCAAAGTTAACCATTAGCCTTGGGCCATTCAATACTTATTCCAGAAAGTAAAGTATACTTCAAAATACATTTGCAAACATGTGTATAAAGAATATTGGTGGAGGTGATTCTAGAGGAAAATTACTACTGGCATGCTCCCAAGATCCCTTTCACCTGTTTCATATATTTTCCCAATAATTTGGATAAGGTTGTCTCCATGATATCCTGAAATTATTGTGTGTCTTCTCACATAGCTTTTAATATCTGGAAGAGATGAAATGTATTTTATCAGATTTTGCATTCTTACTGCATATCATGGGATCTTATACATCTCAGATGCTCAGTAAATGTTTAATAGAAAACAAAGTCATGATGGAAAATAACAATAGTCTGGGGAAGGAATGTTGCAAAAATAGATTTTAGTCAAATAAATTGCGATTCCACATATGGTTCCAAAAGTCCAAACTCATGACTATGCAATGGAGTACATGGCCTGGCACATTGCATACATTAAAGGCTGGAAAGGTTTTAGATGACAGTACAGTCTTAATTAAAAGTGTCATTAGCGTAATATCATTGTCCAAAAACAATATTAATTGGAATATATTATTTTTGAACTCTGATTACATCACACATGGACTATAGGATTTATTTCTTTGAAAGTTACAAAATAATGTAATGGTTCACATAAGAAAGAAATCAAGGGGGACTTATATAGAAGTGTTGAAGATTTGGGCGCTTATTACTACACTATTTTAGAGAAGAGACTATGCATGGGGGAGCAGTGTAGCTAACTATTTGAAGAGTTGCTATGTGACAAAGAAATCAGGTTTTTTTTGTTTTTTTTTTTTTTTGCTGTAGCCCTTTAGGGCAACCCTAGGATTATAAGTAGAGCCCATATATTTTTTTCTTTTTTCAGATCAATAGAAATTCCTCACATGCCAGGCAGGTTTATGATAAGAGAGATTAAGCTTAAGGCCCTACCAAAGGCCTTACCAAAGGAACTTTGGTGTCTAAAAAAGATGTAGACCAACCACTTGGCAGCAAAGATATTGGAATTTCAAAAAAACGAGATGAGCCAAATGACCTCTAAAGTCGCTTCAAATCTTCTTGAAATTCCATAATTCTATACGTTTTTCATCAGTCTAGTGTTTAACCTTGAAACAACAATAACCACGACATCAAAGAGTACTTGGTTCCTGTGGCTATATTTCTTGGCAGCATTGTATTTGTTCTGTTGCAAAGCTCTTATCATGCCCCATAAGTATCCATGAGGCCATTTTTAACAAACTAACTATAAGCCTTTGGAGAAAAACTGCCACTGAATTCACTCAGCAAATATTAAATGGGTACCTACTATGTGGCAGGCCCTGTGGTAGGAATGCAGGATTACATGACAGAAAGCTTCCTTTAACACACTCATCTGGGGTGGAGGGTAGGGGTGAGGTGAGCATGGATATAATGAAACAGCTGTCAAATTAAGTTAATGGTACTAAACTAGAAATGCATATAGGAGGTATGAAGGGAATGGCCAAAGTGAACAAGATCTCAGGAAGAAGTTACAGAAAACTATGCCTGTAATGAACATGTTTGAAGACAATGTGATTTTTGTGCTTGGCAGGGGCTAGATCATGAATGTCCTCAAATCCAAAAAAAAAAAAAGATGCTAACATCACACAAGCTTGTCCAACCACCTTATTTTGTTGTTGTCGTTCTGTTTTGTTTCAGGCTTTTAGCAGTCTGAAGCCATGGACTTTAGTTTCTGTCTCTAGTGATAAGTGGAAAAGAGGGATGAGGAATAGGCTTTACTGGCCCAACCAGAAACAGAAACTAAGAACCCATGACTGTATTCTCTCCTTTGGATGCCCCTGATAGATACTTGTTACAGTGGTTTCTGGTACACCAGGTCCTCCATGTTCTTAATACATGTAGTATGGAAAGAGGTCGTATAATAAATATAGCTCTATGAGTCACAGCTGTGAAAAATTCTGTGGTACAGAAGCCTCTGTAACCTTGCTGAATCAGTGTCTTCTCTATTATTTACTGAAAGAATCTCAAAAATACCTTTTAATGTCTCTTAGAAATGTTCATGGAAAACAATTAAGGAAGTGCTCTCCCACAGACATAGGGAGTCAAGAAAGTCTTGAAGAGTCGGGACAAAACATGAACCAATTTTTATTTAGCAAAAACATCATCTTCGTTCAGAAGTAGAGATGGGATAGTATGAGGCAAAGAGGATCCTTGAGAGTAATCGAAGTAGGAAAAGATCAAGCCTTATGGTCAACTCTTAATGTCAAGAGCCAAGGCTATTGTTTCTCCTTGTCAGACACCACCATTGAAACATTTCTTACACTTCATACATTGTTTCCATTCTCAATATTCTGTTTTGTTGTTAAGTATTTTTTCCCTCTCTTTTTTTTTCAGGCTTTGGAAAATGTTCCCATGAAAACAGCACGTGTCAACCATATCAGTTTTATGTGAACACCTTTAATGAAGTACACATGATTTCTGTTAAAATTACACACACACACATATGTATATATACACATGTCCATACAGAGATGTGTACATATAGAGATGTATACACGTGTGTGTGTGTGTGTGTGTGTGTATTTTTAGATCCTCTATTTGCTTATTTTGGGTTAAGGGAGCTGAAGATATGGCCACTTTTAGCAGATAGGGCTCACCTGCAAAACAGACAGAAAGGAGCAAACAGATCCCCAGAGGCAGCATGCTCAGCATGGGAGGGTCTCTTCTTGAACCTCACTCCCATGTACCTCATTCTTATTCCTTCTTTCACCCAATTTCTTGGCTGTGTGGCCTCACAGGGTCTTGTCTTCAATTTCTTGTGGTACTGGCCTTTGACATGATTGACTTTGCATTTTTGCAGTGATGATGCTTCCCCTGCACCTATCTAGTTTATTTCACTGGTGTTTTCCTTCTCCTTTGTACAGTCAGCTGAAACATTTCGTATATTCCTAATCCAGAGAAACTAACTCCTCCCAGGCTGAACAAGGCTGTGTCCCTTAGAAGGCAAATGAGTCAGGACAGATACTCAGACAAAGGATATCTCCAGCACTTAAATAAGAAAGAAAACCATTCCCAGAAATTACCAGGAGTAGCAAATAGAAGCTCTTTAGGAATACAACTGGCTAAAAAATATGCACTTTGCTTATTTATTTTGTAGAGCTTATTTTCCAGGGATCTTAGTCTCTGGCCAGATTCAGCCACAGCTCTCAGGCATTGACACTTGTGAAAATAGACATTCTGGTGATGCTTTAGAATATGGCATTGCCAAGGACAAAGCAAAAAAAAGGCAACACCTGACATCTGAGAACTGGTCTGATGCTCATAGGTAGTCCATGTTGTCAGGTTGAAGTTAAACGATCTGAGATGGTAATAATGTGGGACAAAAACAAGATCTATTTCTGTTGGCACAATCAGCAAAATATCAAATAGTTCCCCCTTCCAATTAATGTGAGTGACTGTTGGTTTCTCTTTATACCGTTATCCACTTCTTCCCATTGATAATATTTCTTTCAATGCCTAATCGGAGAATTATTCTACCTTCCTGACAGTATCCAATCCAGAACGAAGGCCCACTTCTTTAGATTCTCCTCAAAATTACTCAACATTGAAAGCCCAAATCTTGTAATAGGTACTTTCTAACCATTTACTGATATACTTCATGATTTCCCCCGGTGTCTGTTCTTTCTCATTGCAGTGAGCTAGAACAGGATATTTAAAAAAATTAAAGAATGTGTAAGCAGAAATTCAGTTGTATGTGAGAAAAGCCAATTCCCCCTGAGAAAAAGAAAGAGCTGGAGTCCTTTAAAAATTAACTGCCTGTTTTTCTGTGGCTAGTGAGCCTTATCTCTCCTCCTTTTCCAGACATTGTGAAGACCCTGTTTCTCTAGCTGTGCAGCTGCAAGGTCACTAGACAGATAAACTTAAGTCATAAAACATGTTTTTCCTTAAAAAGTAAGAAATGATGTAATGCATGTTTCAATTAATTGAATAACTGTCTTTATTTCTTGCTTCTGTAATATGCTTCCCCCTGTACAGATCTCCCCCGCCCCACCCCGCCCCACAAAATGCTTAAAAGGTAACTTAACTCTTTGTTCAGGGCTCAGTCCTTTAGATGTTAATCTGACTGTGCTGGTGCACCTAAATAATAAATATCCTCCTGAACCCCATCGATTTCTCTGATTCCTTATCAATCCCACTACAGAGCAACAAACTCAAACTTGTTCAATTACAAGTGTATTTCCAGGGATCTTTGGCTAGAGGGCATTGACACCAAAGAACAGAAAGGATTTGCTAAAATTAATGATGTCAGTTGATAATAGATTAATAACATCTATTAGTAAGATATTATCATAACTAAAGTTGATAAATATTGTGCAAATAATATTGTTATAAATTCTCCTTATTTTTCCTGAGACACAGTAATATATCAATAAATATTAGTAAAATAATAATTGAAATCTTATAAAAGCGACAGTAAATCAGTCCCAAACCTTATCCCACAAATTGAATTATTTTTAGATTTGATCTTGCTTCTTAGAAGCCTATGTCCATATTTATATATAACTTTATATATTTTAATTCTCTTAGCTGTACAACCAGACAGGTTCAAGTCAACATGGTAAAAATATAATTGAGTATATGGTTTTACCAATTAAAACCTATACACTTCATATTAGGTAAAATAGAATCTGAGCTAAATACCTATCTAAAACCCCACTTTCCGAGATCCTTTAACTTGGCTCTTTATGAAGAAATCAAAATAAATTAGTTACAATTATAAATACCCAAGATGGAATGACAACAGTATATAATTAACCTAAACATAAAAATTTACATCTTTTAATAAATAATGGCGTGTTTCTTATATTAATTTTCAACCTCTCCCCACTAAGGTGCTGGTGAAAACATTTGGTCAAATGTGGCAGGGAAATATTTCTTTCAGCCTAATTTCCTCTTCTGTGTACCACTTTTGCCCTTCCAGTGTGCACTGTTTCCTTCTTTCAAAAATCTTTATTATTATTGTTATTGTTATTATTATTATTATTGAGACAGAGTCTCGCTCTGTTACCCAGGCTGGAGTGCAGTGGCGCGATCTTGGCTCACTGCAAGCTCCGCCTCCCGGGTTCAGGCTATTCTCCTGCCTCAGCCTCCCGAGTAGCTGGGACTACAGGCGCCTGCAACCACGCCCGGCTAATTTTTTTGTGATTTTAGTAGAGACGGGATTTCACTGTGTTAGCCAGGACGGTCTCGTTCTGCAATTACACAAAGTTCTTTTAAAGAACAGGTATTCGTTCATCAAGTATGTTTCTAAAGAGGTCTTATTTACATTGGAAAATCCCTGCGCCTAGTTGCTTATTACCAGAAATGGTTTCTCTTTCTTGGTCCAGCCCTAGAGATATTCATTGCCTGAGTATCTATCTTGTTTCTGTTCTTTTCCAACTGTGAGGTAGGAGGGAGTTCACTTTGCTTTTCCATGGATGAAAAGGCTAACTTCCAAACTGCATCCCAAGAAAAACTGAATTCTGGCACTGTTTGTCAACCTGAGTAATAAGATATACTTTGTGTGATAACAGTAAGCACACTCTGGTCACAGTATACCAGGCATTTTATGACCCAGCTATTTAATACCAGCTCACTAATCTTATAGACAGAATGATTTTAGTAAATGTTTAACTTTGCATTCTTTTTTTCTCTTAACAGTGTAACATAAGCAGTTTCTATACAAATTTCACAGAATTATTTTAGTAGGGTTCTTACAACATTTCATGTAATGAATATACGATAATTGTTAAAATAGTCCTCTGTCACTAGACATTTAAATTTTGCTATGAAATATTTGGGAGTATCTGTTTTATTAGATGATACTCTGTAAAACCATTTTTGTTACGTGTGTGTGCTGAAAGTAACTAAGAGGTTAAATCAGTTATCATAATTGTTAAAATTATGCAACCAGCAAAATATGCAAGTGAGGATGGTAATGTAATTGTGTGGAACCACATCAAATGGGGATGATTAAAACATTCCTGTCTCTTCTGCACATGGGCAGCTTTTTTTTTTCAAAATCCATTTAGTTAGGCACATTAAATATTTACTTTAGATGTTGCAACAAAATTTTAAAAACATATTATTTCGGAGAATTGCCATATAGTCTTCCATTCCTGCTCAGAACCTGACTAGTTTTCATAAGCCTGGTAAATACTTGACAATTTAGTGGCTGATTTGAAGACTAGCTAGTGAGTAGCTACTTGACCAGAAGTTGAGAATTTCTGTGGGAGGGAAATGATAGAACCAGGAATAGAAAAGGAGGGAGAGGGGAGAGTAATATGAAAGACGGAGAAGAGAGAAAAGAGTTAATCTACCTTCAAGTAGATTCCCAGTTGGAAATTCTCCCCGGTTTGCCCCACTGTTGACTTGTGTTAAAATTTCAGAGTTACTTTACAGCCACATCTACAGACAGTATGTCTTGATGCTTGGTTTATGTCATTCTAACAATGCTTTGATCACATTTATACACCTTACTTTCTTCGTTAAAGTTTTCTCTTTAAAAATAACATCTTGACTGGGCATGTTGGCTCACACCTGTAATCCCAGCACTTTGGGATGCCGAGGCACGCGGATCACGAGATCAGGAGATTGAAACCATCCTGGCTAGCACGGTGAAACCCTGCCTGTACTAAAAATACGAAAAGTTAGCCGGTGTGGTGGTGGGCACAGGTAGTCCCAGCTACTCAGGAGGCTGAGGCAAGAGAATGGCGTGAACCCGGAAGGTGGAGCTTGCAGTGAGCCCAGATTGTACCACTGCACTCCAGCCTGGGTGACAGAGCGAGACTCCGTCTCAAAAAATAAATAAATAAATAAAATAACATCTTAAAATATAATGCATTTTTTACTCCATTCAAACTCCATTACATTGAGTAAATAAATATTTGATAAACCAATCTAATAAACTCTCCTCTAATCAGAGAGCAAGCTTTACTAAATGAAACTATGAATCCAATAACATCTTTGCAAAGCTATACTGGGGCTTTTGAAATCACTTCTTTTCTTTAAACATATTCCAGACATCCTGCTTCTGTTTATTTATATTCATTATGGTTCCTTTTCTCAGTGTCATTTACTTATAAAACGCAAGATTGTGAGGCCCTCCTCAGTGCAGGTGAGGATGGTAATGTAATTGTGTGGGACTAAGTCACCAAATGGGGGTGATTAACAACTTTCCTGTCTTCTGCACATGCGCAGCCTTTGCTCAAAGTTACTGCCAATTAGCAAGAGAGTGGTACTCTTCTGTCATTTTTTTAATTAATTACATTTCTCAACTGTTCTGAGAGCATAACAGAAAAATCAATCGACAGATTTGAATAAATCTTGACATTGATTATAAGTTGTGAGCCTGGGACTTTCTTTTCTAAGTCTCTTGAAAAGTGGAATGCTAATCTTTTCAGCTAACTTGCTTTATGTTACATTGCTATCAATCAATCACGCTTGTAATTGACTTTTGCTTTTATAGCAATACTCATATGACTTTAAGGATGATTGGGCCCACTTTTGTTCTAGTTTATTCATCGAATACCAGATATCCCAGAAAGACTATTAATCATAATTTTAAGATCCTTCAAGTAAAAACCTCTCCAAACTAAAACATTAAAATTCACTCAATGGACAGACTTTAAGTCAAGATAAGCACTTAAATACTTGTATAATATATACCATATTAAAAAATCAAAATTTAAAAAAGTGTGTACCTTTAATAAGTACAAAAATATACACAAATAAATTATAGATTCTCTATAATTCTCTATAGCACCTGATAGATTCTCTATCAGCACCTACCTTTAATAAGTGCTGTCCTCAAAAACTAATATTAATCAACGAATGTCTTGAAAACCATTTGAAGACTGTGCAGTTCTATGCATTATCCTTGTTAAAGTCAAAAACTAATTTCATGGCAACTGCTACTTCTGTCATTTGCTGAATATTAACATTTTTTTCCGGGGGACTTTTATAAGCAAGAAACAACAACTCCTTTCTCATTATTTCAAACAAAGCAAATTTCTACTTATAAAACAGAATATGTACAACAGAATGTCTGAAAAATCTGATATTTTTGATAGAACCAATGTTTAACATAAACCTTTAAGATTTATTTTTAATATCATAATTATGAATAAGTAGTAAATTGGTGGAGATGCTGATTCCAGATAAATTCGGGAAGAAAATCTGATCAACTGAATCTTAAATTCTCAAGGAAATGAAAAATAATAATTAATGTTTATCTTTGGAAAAATTTTATAGCTGTTAGGAAACTGAATTACCTCCATGCTTTATTCTATTTGTTCCTTAACTCTACATGGTAAAAGTATGTGCAGGAGCTGATAATGTCATAATTCCTTGAGTCATCTTTATATTTCACAGTCCAAATTCAACATATGCATTATTTTATACATACCTATTTATATAACCATAAAATCCTTGTACCTAAACAGTAGAAAATCCAGGTTTCACAAACTGAGTAAATGAGACAAAAATATAGATCTACCTCAGAATGTATCCATGAGTGTAGATGCACTTTAACATGGCAACTATATGGCAAGCTCAAGGTTTGGAGGCATATGGAATTATTCCCTCTCCTTCTTGCCAAACTTTACTCACAGGAAATGTGAATAAGGAATTTGACTGCAACAGAGAGAATAAGAAAGACAACGGACAATAGAATTTCTAAGTGGAAATGTTTATGTCACTCTCTCAATAAAGTGTTATCTTGGTAACTGATATGAGTTATTACCTGCCCAATCGCAGCCCTGGGACTTGTGGTGTTTCCACTTACCACAACAGTCCTGATGTGGACTCGATAGGAAGCTACGCTCCTGAGTACATTCAGTAGAAACATAGAAGTAGAAGAGACTTCTAACTTCTCAAGATACTCCAAAGCAGAACTGGCTTCTTAAAAATGATTGATTTATATTAAAGATTTTGGGGGATTATAATTATTTGTTCACTATTTATTTTAAATTCCAGTGATACACCCAAAATATATGTCAAAAACTATGCTTTCCCCCTTTTGTTAAATTCTTTTACCATTTTCAGCCCAGGGTGGAATAAAGAGACATTCTATTATTGTTTCCAAGGATAGTTAATAGCTATACCAATTTACTCCCATTCCTCTACTTGATTCTCTCTGATTTGACAAAAACTGACAAAGACTTTTGAAAATTTTTCTTCTTTCAACTGGCATCATACATAACTATTTTGTCACTAATGTACATGCAGTGTAAATCAATAATCAATGTTATTTATATATGTTATTTATACATTTTAGTTCCTATATGTCAAGGACTGTGTTATACACACACATTTCTTACAAATGGAATTAGAATCTAGAAAGAAGAGATAAAGTTCATCAATAATCATTAAACATAGTGAAATAAATGTGATGTGTTAATAAAAGTAATAAAGTTCAAAAACAACTTTAACAGTAGTATTTTTAGCCCTAATTATAGCTGCGCTTTTGGGGAATAGCAGTATTTATTAATGAATTATGGAAACTAATCTCAGAGTAAAGGATTTCTGGTGATGGGAAGGCAATAATCAAACAAGACATTATGTTTTGCACCCTAAAGGCGAGACACCCTCTAAAACCTCTGCCACCACAGCAACAGAAAGTATTTGTAGGCGTGTTATTTGCAAAAGCTATCAACAGTGTAATATCTCCAAAATTTCATTATTTTTTATGAAATGGAACAGAACACAATGCACTTGGGATATATAAAGAGCAAATCTAGCACAATTGCAAATATAGAAATGGTTTGCAATTAGTATATCGGTCAATACTGAATAACAAAACTGGCTGAACTTGTGTCTTAGTAAATTTGGGCTGCTATAACAAAACACCATAGATTAGGTAGCTTATAAAAATGCCAGAAATTTATTTCTCACAGTTCTGAAACCTTGGAAATCCAAGATCAAGTCATCAGAAAATTGTCTGGTGAGGCTTGCCTCATAGCCAGCTGTCTTCTCCCTGCAATCTCACATGAAAGAAGGGATAAGGAATTTTTCTCTTCTTATGGGAGCACTAATCCAGTCATGAGGGTTCTTCGTTCATGACCCAATCACTTCACAAAGGTGACCCGATCACTTCACAAAGGCCCTACCTCCTAATATCATCACATTGGGGTTTAGGATTTCGACATACTCATTTTGGGGTTGGGGATAAACATTCAGTCCACTGCAACTAGCATGGATATGGAGATAGATAAATGCACAAAGTAGGGTGAACAAGATAAAGAACAAAGAGAAACACATTGAGACTAAGCTTTCAGATATTCTTAGTAAAGGGTTGCATCAATATCCTAGAGAGGAAGAATTATGCACACTGAAATTCTTTTGTAGTATCATATATTACATGCCATCAATAAGCTATCTATATAAAATAAGCATGGCAAAGTGATGTTATCTGTCAGTAGTTGTTTTTCATTTCTCATATGCTAGTGGAGTTTCTTGCCATCCAGAAAAAAGTTTTACTTATATCTAGGTTTAGCCATGTGACTAATTCTGGCCAATGAGGTTTAAATAGAAGTGTCACATGGCAGCTGCCAGGTAAATTTCTTAAGATTCAGTTGGCACCTCTCCATTTGTCCCCTTTTCAGAGTTTTCTTCATCCTGTTCCCTGGAGTACAGATACCACCTTTGTGGACCATAGGGTGAAGGATTATATGTTAGGGATGGCAAGGTGGTGAGCTGGAAAGATCCCAGGTTTTTGGAGGCTTCATAGAGCATAACTACCAAATTATCCTGGGACCGTTTCTTGCCTCTGGATTTTGTTTATATGACAGATAAATTTATTGATATTTATTTAAATCACTATTATTTTTGCTTTTCTCTCACTTTCAGGCAAACATAATCCTAATTAATTAAATGTATTCATGAATCTATACACAGATTTATACTTGTATACATAGATCTTTCTATAGTGAATTACTTTTCAATATATGAGTCTGTTCTCTTGCTGCTATAAAGAAATACCTGAGATTGGGTAATTTATAATGAAAAGAGGTTTAATTGGCTCACAGTTCTACAGGCTGTACAAGAAATGTGGCTGGGGAGGCCTCAGGGAGCTTTTACACATGGCGGAAGGCAAAGCAGGAGGAGTTGTCTTCACGTGACTGGAGCAGGAGGTGGAGAAGCGGGAGAGGTCTACATACTTTTAAATAACCAGATCTCATGATAACTCGGTTGCTCACTATCACGGGAACAGCACCCAGGAAGATGGTATTAAGGTATGAGAAACTGCCCTGATGATCCAATCACCTTCCTCCAGGCCCTATCTCCAACACTGAGGATTACAATTGAATATGAAATTTGGGTGGGGACACAAATTCAAACCATATCAATACACCTTTTTGTCAAACTTTAAATGTTAGAAGAATGCTGCAAATAATAATTAATAAACATACTTCGGCTAGGCAAATCCAATCAACATTTGTGGTCAATATTCTTTTTGACAAAATGGACTAACTATGCAGTGCTACTGGCTAAAATCAGAAAGAAATTGGGAGGTGGAAAAAGAGATGCAGGAGAATTGTAAAAAACAAAAAAAAAGAGGAAAGAAATAATTAGAAAAGAATGAAGAAAAAATATATATAATTGATATTGAAACAAGAGAAGATTTTATTGACTGGTGGTGGTAGATCTCAGCAAGATGGATGGGGAAACAGAAGGGGGATGGAGTGGGAAGGTGGTCTTGCTCTGGAGTTGGGCCACCCACCAGCCAGACTCTCTCCTCTGACTGCCCCTGGCCGAATTCCCCTCCGTGTCTGCGTTGTTCCACTGTTGCTGGCTGGCATGCCCATTTCTGGTGGTGTCTGTTGGTTTGTTCTTCTGCTTTCTCAACATTCAGCCTCTTGTGTCTGGCCCACTAGGGTCTCGAGTTTTTATGGGCAGAGGATGGGGGCATGGCAGGCGAAAAGGCAACTTTTTGGGCATGAAAATAGAAATGCCTGTCCTCATTTAGGTCCTGTGGGCATGGGCTTCAGGGTGGAGCCCTCGTCAGGGACCCTGGCTTTCTCTACCTAGCATTTCCCTGCCCCCATCCCATATCAACAACACATAATATATAATAAAATAATTTCAGTGTGCATTATTCCTCTTCTCTAGGATATCAATAAAACTCTTTGCAAAGAATATCTGAAATCTTAGTCTCATGCATTTTCTATTTTTGTTGTATCATGCTTATCCTACTTTGTATATCTTTCTACCTACAGGTACATGCCAGTTGCAGTGAACTGAATGCTCATGTTTCTTCCAAAAGGTATTTGTTGAAATCCTAAACCCCAATGTGATGATATTAAGAGGTAGGGCCTTTGGGATGTGATTGGGTCAAGGGTGAAGAGCCCTAATGACTGGACTAGTGCCCTCCTAAGAAGAGAAGAGGAAAATCTCTCATTCTTTCCTTCTTTATTGTGAGATTATAGTAACAAAACAACCACCGTCTCTTGGATTTCCCAGCTTCAACAAGACTTTCTGTCACACACAAATATACACACACATGCACATACACATGTGCACACACATACACGCAGCATTAAATAATATAGCCAGGCATGTTGGCATGCACCTGTAGTCCCAGCTGCTTGGGAGGTTGAGGCAGGAGGATGGCTGGAACCCAGGAGTTTGAGGCCAACCTGGACAACATAGTAAGACCCTGTCTCAAAAAAAAAGAGGAATATACACAGTTTTGATACACAGCTTTCTACATTCAGTATGGCAGACTGTCCCTGGGAATCCTAAACATTCACTGTCCTGATTAACACCCTTCAGACCCCAAGAAAACAGTTCTCCGCATCTCTTGAACTATGCCCTCAAAACACTAAGTAACTGGTCTCAGATTTCATGAATGTTTGTGGGTAGTGCTGTTTCAGAGTACCAAAATAATCTGTGCAGCAGGACGTTTAGATCCAAGGGAAGAAGATATTTAACTCTGATAGCATGAATTTGACAGCTTCTCTCAAAAACATTTCATTTCCTAGTTTTGCTAAGAGTTATTTTCTTGGTTTTTTTTTTTTTTGTTGTTCCAATGTGAAGTTCTGGAGTTACTTACAGATTAATATGGTATTTGAAATATCACCTGTGGTACCTGGGGAATATTCCTCTCTCCTAAACAATTTAAATTCTCTTAAATTTGTATATGTCTAGACATAACGATTATCTTGACACTGATTTTTGTAATTGACAACTAAACAAACACTGAAAAATAGAACAGAAATTATTTTATTTTATAAAAATATTTAACAATATTTAATAAAATTGTCTAAATTAAAATTTATATTTTAATTTAATTTTACTTAATATTATTTGTTGTTTTAAATGCCAATTTATTAACAATGTTTATTATTAACATTTGATTTTGCCAATTTAAGGTTAATAATTTTTAATATTATAAGAAAAGTAACTTTCTGAAACCATATGTAAAATAGTTTTAACTTTTGAAATTTTACATGTACTTTAATGTATTATTAATTAAAATGTACATTTTTACACAATGAATACAATTTCATTTAATACTTTCAATGTATCACAAGATTTAAACATATTGATTACAACATAAGGAATAAAGATTTACCTTTTTGCTCTAACATCTTCATGTGGTTAGCTATCGGGACTCTTCAGTTCCTGAGTTTTCTTATTTTCCTTAAGTTCTCTTATTATACCATGTGTCACTGTTTATACTGACTAAAGAATTCATTCCTAACCATTCATTTTTATTTGTATTATGTCTCATTTATATAATGATAAAATGTAATGATAGAGAAATGTAAAATGGATAAAATCAGAAAGAAATTGGGAGGTGGAAAAAGAGATGCAGGAGAATTCTTAAAAAAGAAAAGAAAAGAAAGAATTAGAAAAGAACGAAGAAAAAGAGGGAACTGAAACCAGAAAATTTAAAAATGGCTTGCCAAGACACTCATGAATGAAATAAAGAAGAAACAGGGACGCAAAGAGCCAGGCAGGGTGAAGGCCTAGCAGGTAAGACTTGTGCGGTCCCAACTCTGCACCGTAGACACTGTCACATCACTTAATTTTGGTAGTCTATTTTCAACAGAATGCAAGGTTGGACTCAGTTTCAAAGTTCACTTCTATTTTTAAGGTTTCATATTTGAGAGAAAACAGTCCAGATATAAATTAAAATGACTATAGTGCCTTACTATGGCTGATTTACATTCACTAATAGTAATTTCGGAAAACTGAGTATCTCAACATAAATATATGAAAAAATAAAAACACATTTATTGTTATGTGATGTACCAAAGTGATTTTAAGAAACCTTTTACTTGTCAGGATCAGTATTTTACAATAGTTAAGCATCTCCCATTTGTGTGTCCCAAATATCCGTCTATGCTTTACAATTGAGGACACATAAGTAACAGTGTCAGGCTATCTAAACTTGAGGTTAAATTTAAGAACAGTAATGCAGTGACAATCATACTTCACTGCCTTTTTCCTCTCCTGTTATTGTAAGACTCAACCCTCAATTCATAGTGGGGATATTACATGTATTCATATTCAAATTCACTAACCTACCAATATAGTGATTGCTGGTTTTGTTCTGTCTTCTAGCTTTGGTCTCCTTGTACGTGTCTCCTATTAAAACCTCTACAGCGAATCCTCCAAACTGAATTAATTTTTTCTGCCATATATATATGTATATATGTATGTGTATATATGTATATATGTATGTATATATGTATATATGTACATATATATCTGCCATTTATATAGAATATATATAATACACATACACATGTCCATTTAACCTCTGTATTTCTCCTTTGAACATGATTGCAATTAGAATTAAGGAATTATTTGTGTGATTATGTATTTCAATCTCTTCACACCATTGGATCTCTGTGAGGGCTAGGGGATGAGATAATGTTGCTCTTACGATGTATCCTGGCATCTAACACACAACCAAGATACATGAATGCTTTGCTAGATTTCCAGGGCTAGAGAAGAATGCTGCTTCTAATAGCACCACTGCATATGATCCACTTTTCCAACTATTGCTGTGCTTGCTGTTGTTTGCATATCACCTGGCATTTTTCCGCCACCCTAGAGAAATCTATTGCTGAGGTCTTCAAAGTGCCAAACTGATGCTTTGTTCTCAGGTGTTCTCCAGGTCCTAAGCAATTAATTCTGCTTTCCTCGCAGAAGTGAACGAAATACCTCTCAACCCCTTTTAAATTACATTTTGCACTCTGAACGTCTTTTAGGAGAAAATAACTCTTTCAGCTCTTATAACACAGTCCCTCCTATAACTCAGATCTGAATTCTTTGGAAAAGAGAGAATGTATATTTATGTGTATATGTGTGCATGCATACATGTATGTGTTCTGCCACTAAGGGTAGCACTAGATGTAAGAACCAACGTAAATGACAGGCAGTGGCTCCTTGTTTGAAATTGCCTCTTCATTTGGATTAGGAAGACTTTGTTTTAGGACAGAGTTTTATGCCTACTTCCTCTTCTCACACATCCTCCCTCTGTAGCCCTCTCATAAGTGTTCCAGAAATCCCCATGTGTCTGAATTTGTTGTGGACATATCTTACCTTTAGGCTTGGGTCACACACTGCCATGTCTGCCAAAGGCAGAGGAAAAATACAGCAGAGTGTTGCTGTTCTTCTGTGTTGCCTGTCAGTGTGCGGTACACATTCATCGTCAATAAATATTTTTAATGGCTGTGGCATCCCCTCAGTTAATTAGATATTATTTGAAATTGACTTGAATTCAACATCTCTATTATAACAATATATAGTTGGATATTTATTCTCAAAGACTTAAATAGCCAAGAATTCGAAAGCATGATAATTACCAATCCTATTCCAACTACACCGTTGCTCAATACCTGTGACCCTTGACAAGACTCGAAGCTCTTTGTCTTAGGTTATTCATGTAGTAAATGATAGGGAAAGACCACACACTTTCTTACCTTTTGAGTTCTCATTTCATTCTCAAACACAAGTCTGATATTTCTATAATTATATTTATATTATACAATATACATTATTTTAAATGCATAGAAATATAAAGAAGTAAATAAAAATCACCTATACAGAACTGCTACACTTTGCTATGTGTTGGTGTTATGTGCATATTTTTTCTTTTATAAGGGAAACATATATCTTTATATCTTCTTCTTTTTATTTTATATTTAAGAACATTTTCTCATGTTAGTAAATGTTTATCAAAATAATGAAAAAAAGTTTTTCAAGATCACAATTATTAATGGCTGCATATTAGAATAGATGTGCTATAATACATTTGATTAAGCTTATACTGATGGATATTTTTTATTTTTAAATTAAAATCAATAATGCGAGAGAATTCTCTCATACATATTCACACATACATATGTATTACAGATATTTATTGTATAATAATACCAGTAATCCTAGCTAACAAAACAGCTCACATATATAGAGATCTTATGTGCCAGCTGGTATGCAAAGGACTTTGCATGTATTACTTTATTTAATCCATACCATAATTCTTTGAGGTAAGTCTCAAAGTATTCCCACTTTGTAAATGAAAAAAAAGGAAGCACATGGATTTTAAGTAATTTTTACAAAATCACAGAATTAGTAAGCTTTGAGATGTAAGTCCAGGAGGTTACATACCAGGCACTAGGTTCTTTAAAACTATATCCTATAGTGTTTTCATAAATATTTATATGCTAATTTCCTTAGAATAGATTATTAAAAGTCAAATTTCTGAGTCAAAATTTATTTTAAAAACTCATGGTCTGTATACTACTATATTTGGGATGTGGTCTAGGAAGCAAAGTCTAGACTATGTAGATACCAGGTTTAAATGTTAGTTCCACAGGAAACTGAATAGCATTGTCAGACTTCAAACAGGAGTTTTATTAAAAGGTTCAGAGGTGAATAATAAAATAGTCAGAAATATGGAAAATGAAAGAGAAAACAAAAAAATAAAAGACACAAAATAAAAAATTTCAAGTTAAAAACATATGACAAAAATTTAAAGATTAACTTTCTAATTTTCTTCTTCCATTACTCACCAGTATGTTTCTGTCAAAAGGGTGTAAGTCCTTAATTCCAGAACCCTTTTCTTCCTTATTTGAAACCAAGGAGAAAATAGAAAGATCAATAGAAATAAAAGAGAATCAAAGTTTAAAAATTAAAATTAGGAAATGCCCAACAAACAGACAAAAGACATCTAAGTATATAATCATTGTCATTTTGAATAAAGATTTTATTTTATCTTTCTTTCTTTTAAAAATAATCATGTGTCCCCTTGAGCGATGTTTATCTATTCATAGTAAAACACAAAAATAAGATTTTTAAAGTGAAGTCATCCTCATGAAAGTGAGCATATAATATATTTCAGAAGTGTCCCCACTATCTAAGAGAGAAAATGGATAAAATTCTCAATTTAAAATTTGTCTGTTGTAATTATAGGATGGTAGTTAAATCTAGATTATTCTTCACAAACAAGGTCCTGCACTAACTCATTCCACACCTTGGGTGGAGAACTCCTTCACGGAAACCCTGAATAGTAGAAAAGTTTGTATTAATTTATTTGTAGTTGGGAAGGAATCAAGATGGCAGACTACATTCAGGTCCTATGTGTCTCCTCCACGGAGAAGACTCAGAATAGTAAGTGGATACATTGAGAACAGATTGTCTAGAACAGAATGCTTTGATTCATCAGAAAAGAGATGGGGAGCACCAGAAGTAAGGAGAAAGTTTGCAGTAGCTTGCCCAGCTGGGAACCAACTGAAAGCTGGGAGAGGCTACGAGACATTGAAAAATAGTAAGAGACAAATCCTCAGAAATCTGAAATGGGCTTTAATGATCTTGGGTATGGGAGAAATACTCGACCCTCTAGGGCCTGATGCCTGAAATTCAGAGATGCCTATAGACTTCACAAGACGTTGCTCCAGAAAGGAAACGCACACAGAATCCCACAGGCATATAAGCCTAGTGCAGCCTCAGATGCAAGCCATTTTGAGAGCCCCAATAACCAAGGATTTACAGACACAGCTGCAGTTGCTGTTCTGTTCCAAAGAGGGAGAGGGGAAACTGGTGGTGTTCACATACCCCTGGGAAGATACTTTGCTGTGAGCTGCCTTTGAGACTGAGATACAAGTGAACTGCATTCCACACAGCTTCTTGTTCACACTGCTTGCCTAGGTGGTGCCCATTCTCTCTGGTCCCAGGCCCAAGGTACCATTTCAAGAGTTTTATGCCAAGCTGTTTCCCACCCTAACCCTGAGTTTGGGCTTATGGCTGCAGCCACTGCCCAGCCAAGAGGGAAGTGAGGCTGTCTTACAACAACCTATGACAATACCCAGTGCCCTTCTACAGGCTGCTGTGAGACCAAGAATCAAGCAGACCATACTCCTCACAGCTTCTTGCCCCTGCTGCCCACCTGACACAGGCCCAAACCACTCCAGTCACATTTCCATAGATGGCATCATTTTGAGAGCTTATAGACATTTTTTGGTGATCTAGTAGCAGCAGTCACAGTAGGCATTTTAGTCTTGAAACAGATATTGGGTCTGCTGCTCTGTAGTGGGGAAGGGCTGTAATAGCCAGAATCAAGTGGAAAGTGTGGAGATTGCCCCAGCAGTAGGTATTGGAATTATATGCCCCCCACCATTGCAGGACTGGAGGAGGAGAGTAGCTGAAGCCAAATTTCTCCTGGGTGGTGAGACTTACAGTCAGAGACAGCTTTGTGACCTGAAACCCGGTCTGCACGTACCATTTCTGGGTGCTCCAGTCTGTTCCCTTGGTCAGTTAGGGAACAGTGTCCCACCAGCTCTGAGGAGCAAGAGAAAGGTGGAACCCACTCCTCTAATCTAACTCTTGGTTTGGTTTGCCCCAAGGGAGGGAGAAGTGCAGCCCACTAAAGCTCCTGTTAGCACAATAAAAATGCAAGCATGGCACCAGCCACTGATGGCAGCTCCACTGAAGCCCAGGAATGGATGTAGAGACAAGGTTATCTCTTATCCCTTGCCATGTGTCCTCAATGCACTGTTGTGGACTCAGCAGCAGCTACTCCCTTAAGGGCCCAGGGAGCATGGGCAGAAAGAGACTGCTTCTTGGGCTTCTCCAGCAGCTCCACCCCCCAACGAAGGCAAACACACACTGGAGAAGGGTGCTTTTCATACTTCTCCATTGCCACTTCCCATGCCCCTACCTGCTGGCTCCTACTCTTAAGCAACACCTACTAGAGTACAGCCTGAATTATACCACCAAGAAAAATTACATTGCTACAAAAGCAATGCCTGAGAAAGCCATTTCACAAACCTGCCTTCAACCAAGAAACCCGTACAGAGACGTGGCAACCTGAAAACACCCAGAAACGAAGCTAATCAAACAATATGTACCATAGTCACACCCCCAAGGGAATAAAATCAAGAAGCCCCATTCAAATCAGAGTAAATTTTTTAAAAAAGTGTCAGCCCTAGCAGACTCTCAAATGAGAAGAAACCAATGCAAGAACTCCAGCAATAGAAAAGTCAGAGTGTTTTGTCACCTCCAGAGGATCCCACTAACTTCCAAACAATAGATCCTGACCAGAATGAAATGTCTGAAATGATAGCTGTAGAATTGAGAATATGGATGGCAAAGAAATTCAGTGAGATCCAAGATAAAGTTGAAATCCAGCACTAAGAACACACACACACAAAAAGATCTAAAACATGAAAGACAACATAGCTATATTAAGAAACAACCAAACAGAGTTTCTGGAATTGAGCAATTCACTACAGAAATTTAAAAAGACAGTTGAAAGTCTTCACAACAGACTAGACCAGAGGTCTCCAATCTTTTATCTTCCCTGGGCCACATTGGAAGAAGATGAATTGTCTTGGACCACACATAAAGTACACTAACACCAACGATAGCTGATGAACTAAAAAAAAAAAAAAATTACAAAAAACTCATAATGTGTTAAGAAAGTTTATGAATTTGTGGTGGGCTGCATTATAAGCTGTCCTGGGTTGCATGTGGCCCACAGGCCATGGGTTGGACAAGCTTGAACTAGACCAAGAAGAAGAAAGTATTTCAGAGCTCGAAGACCAGTTCCTTGAATCAATCCAGTCAGACAAATGATCAATGAAACAAAAAGTTGGTTTTCTGGAAGGATAAACAAGTTTCATAGACCACTAGCTACATTAACAAAGAAAAAAAGAAAGAAGATACAAATGGCACAATCAGAAATAACAAAGTTGACATTATAATTGATCCCACAGAAATACAAAAGGTACTCAGAGACTACTATACAAACAACATCTCTATGCCCACGAATTAGAAAATCTAGAAGAAATTGATAAATTCCTGGAAACACACAATCTCCCAATATGGAACCAGGAAGAGACAAAACTCCTAAGAAGACCAGTAATGAGTTCTGAAATTGAATCAGGAATAAAAAATAACCTACCAACAACAACAACAAAAGAGCCTCAGACAGACCAGATGGATTCACAGCCGAATTCTACCAGACATACAAATAAGAGCTGGTACCAATTCTACTAAAATTTTCCAAAAAATTAAGGAAGAGGAACTTCTCCATAACTCATTCCATGAAATCAGAATTATCCTGATACCAAAATCTTATAAAGACACAACAAAAAAGAAAATTACAGGCCAATATCCCTGATAAACATAGACATAAAAATCCTCAACAAAATACTAGCAAACCAAATCCAACAGTTTATCAAAAGTTAATTACAACAATCAAATAGATTTTATTCCTCAGATGTGAGGATGGTTCAACATATGCAAATTAATAAATGTAATTCACCACATAAAAATAATTAAAAACAAAAACCATATGAGCCTCTCAATAGATGCAGAGAAAGCATAAAACCCTCAACAAACTAGGCATCAAAGGAACATAACTCAAAATAATAAGAGCCATCTATGACAAACCCACAGCCAACATCATTCTGAATGGGCGAAAACTAGAAACAATCCCTCTGAACTGAAACAAGACAAGGATGTCTACTTTCACTACTCCTATTCAACCTAGTACTGGAAATCCTAGCCAGAGTAATCAGGCAAGAGATAAAAATAAAAAGCATCAAAATAGGGAAAGAGGAAGCCAAATGATCTGTCATTGTGGATGATAAGATTCTATACCTAGAAAATGCTAAAGATTCCACCAAAAGACTCCTGGAACTGATAAACAACTTTGGCAAAATTTCAGGATACAAAACAACATAAAAAATATATAGCATTTCTAAATACCAATAACATTTAAGCTGAGAACAAAATCAGGAATGCAATCTCATTTAAATAGCCACACATAAATAATTAAATACCTAAGAATAAATCTAATTAAAGAGGTGAAAAATCTTTACAAGGAAAACTATAAAACACTGCTAAAAGAAATCATATTTGACACAAGCAAATGAAAAAGCATTCCATGCTTATGGATTAGATGATTCAATATCTTTAAAATGTCCATATGGCCCAAAGCAATCCACAGATTCAATGCTATTTCTATCAAATAACTAACATCATTTTTCATGTAATTAGAAAAAGCTATTTTAAAATTCATGTGGAACCCAAAAATATCCTGAATATCCAAAGGCAATCCTAAGTAAAAATAATAATGCCAGGGATATCACATTATAGGAATTCAAACTATACTACAAGGCTACAATAGCCAAAACACCATGGCAATGGTATAAAAATAGACACATAGACTTAATGGAAACAAATGAAGACTCCAGAAATAAAGATTCACATGGACAACTGACTGATCTTTAACAAAGTTGACAAAAAAAAAAAAAAGAAAACAATGGGGAAATGAGACACTCTTCAATAAATAGTGCTCAGAAAACTGCATAGCTGCATGCAGAAGAATAAAAACTGGACTTCTTCCTTTCACATTATACAAATATTACATCAAGATGGATTAAAGACTTAAATATAAGACCTCAAAATATAAAAACCCTACAAGAAAAACTAGGAAATGCCCTTCTAGATATTGCCCTAGGCAAAAAATTTATGACCAAGTTATCAAAGGCAATTGTACTAAAAACAAAAGTTGACAATTGGGACCTAATTAAATTAAAGAGTTTATGCACAGCCAAAGAAACTATCAACAGAGTTAACAGACAACCTACAGAATGGGAAAAAGTATTAGCAAACTATGCATCCAACAAAGGTCTAATATCCAGCATTTATAAGGAACTTAAATCAACAAGAAAAATACAAGCCCATTTAAAAGAAGGTAAAGGACCTGAACAGACACTTTTCAGAAGAAGACATACAAGGGGCCAACAAACATGAAAAAATGCTGAACATCACCAATCCTCAGAGAAAGGCAAATTAAAACCACAGTGAGATACCATCTCACACATGTCAGATGATTATTATTAAAAAGTCAAAAGCAACAGTTATCAGTGAGGTTGCAGAGAAAAGGGAATGCTTATACACTGTTGGTGGAAATGCAATTAGTTCAGCCCCTTTGGAACCAGGTTAAAGACTTCTCAAAGACCTAAAAATAGAAATATCATTTGACTCAATAATCCAATTACTGGGTATATATCCAAAGGTATATATCCAAAAGAAAATAAATCATTCTACTAAAAAGACACATGCACTTGTATGTTCATTGCAACACTATTTACAATAGCAAAAACATGGAATCAACTGAGGTCTCTGTCAACAGTGGACTGGATAAAGAAAATGTAGTACATATATACAATAGATTACTACACAGCCATAGAAAATAATAAAATTATGTTCTTTGCAGAAATATGAATGCAGCTGGAGGCTATTTTATTTTAAGCAAATTAATGCAGAAACAAAACTATATACCAAATATTCTCACTGTAAATGGGATATCTCCCACTGTAAATGGGAGCTAAATATTGGGTAATCATGAACATAAAAACTGGAACAATAAACAATGGAGATTCTATTAAAAGTAAAAAAGAGGGAGTGAGAGGCATGGGCTGAAAAACCACCATTGGGTATTATGTTCATTACTTGGATGATGGGATAATTAGAAGCCCAAACCTCAGCATCACGCAATATACTCATATGACAAATCTGCACATGGGCCTTCTGAATCTTAAATTTAAAAATTATTTGGACTTTTAGTAGAAGTAAAGCCCAATTTCTTATTAAGTGTTTAAAATGTTAGCAATTCAATACAAACTATTAAGGCAGTGTAATGTTACAGATTAATTTTATTTTCTTAGCAGTGGATTGTCATTTTTGTAACTTGAAGAGCCACATGGGTAGGAAAATTAGGCTTTGAAATTATGAGCTTGAGGAATAGGGAAGCCAAGAGTGTAGCCTTTAGTCTGTGGCCAAAGGCCTGAGAGCCCCTGGCAAACCACTGGTGTAAGTCTAAGAATCCAAAAGCTGAAGAACTTATAGTCATATATTCAAGGGCAGGAAGCATCCAGCATGGGAGAAAGATGGAGGCCAGAAGACTCAGCCAGTCTAGTCCTTCCAGGTTCCTCTGCCTACTTTTATCCTAGCCATGCTGGCAGCTGATTAGATGGTGCTCACCCAGATTGAGGGTGGGTCTGCCTCTCCCAGTCCACTGACTCAAATGTTAATCTCCTTTGGCAACACCCTCACTGACACACCCGGGAACCGTACTTTGCATCCTTCAATCCAATCAAATTGACACTCAATATTAACCATCACAGGGGCCATTGTGTGGTTGTCACTGGGTTTTTGTTCACAAAGTTGAGTGGTAGAACAGAATCAGTAAACAATTTTGAAAAGCTTTGGTTATGGGTGAGACGCAATAAAAACTGAGCTGTCTAACCAGAGAGAGGCATTTTCTGGGAAATGACAGAGATATTTAAAAAGAAACTTTATAGTTTCTACTGTGGGATACGTAATGAGAATCGTTTTCCTCATATCCTTATGGAATCTCTAGGAAAAATAACTGTCTCTAACACATTGAATTCCATCTGGTTTTGAAGCTGCTTTGAAGAGCAAAGCTTACCTTCGAAGGGTGGAGTAGAGAAAGAAAAGAAGCTGCCTACCAGTCACATACTGGTTACGTAAGTCTTATAGAGTCTAGTTCATGTCCTTGTTATTGAAGACTAGGTTTTTCATTTCAGACATAACAGAAACTTGAAACATTATTACTTTGCAGAGTCTACCTGGCTAGATTTGCAATAATAGGAACTAATTAGAGGTACCTTTACAAAAATAACTTTCGTGTTTATCTATTACTAATAATTTTCATTTCTTGAATTCATTTAGGCTTTTCACAACTCAGGTTCTCTATGATATATTCTTTCAGAAAACCCATTATTTCATGTATTTTAGCTATATTTAGAATGTTAAAATAGTTCAATTTCATGAAAAATGTCTAATATATCTTAAGTTCAATTATAGAAGTTTCAGTCCATATTTTGTTCTACTTGAGAAATACTTAAAGTTTTATTTCCACCAGTCTAGACAATCAGATATTTTATGATTCTCTAAACATAAAGATGCAATTTTTATAGTAATATACACACTCTCAGCTCTATAGTCATATATCTTTATGTATTTTATTTGTTTCAGTAATGGAAATCTCATATCTGTGCCTCCCTCAACATAATTTTATTTAAAAATTATTTAATGAGTTAATATTTATGCAAGAGCCTTCCAATGTTTTCTTTTAAACTTTGAATGAATATTTTCAATATTTTCTCTTAAACTTGATTTATACTTTATCTTAAACTTGACTGATACTGTCAATCATCATTACAAAAGACTGAGTATGGCATATCAACTAAAATGTTCACATAAGTGCAAAAATGTGAATTTAGTTAAAATTTCATTATTCAAGTTCTTCAAGGAACAGAAAGTGATTTCAAATGTTGCTGAGGTATTAAGGTAGATGAAGGCTGGGAACTGAGGCTTAGCTGGGAACACTGGTAACACTGCTAACACTGATAAAAGGAGCTTCACTGAAGTGGTGAGGAGAAAGCCTGATCAGATGTAGTACAAAAGTGAGCTGGATGAAGAGTTAGACAGTAGAGGCAACACTGTGAGTTTTACAATAAAAAATGTAGAGCTAGAAGATGGTAATTGGAGGAGGTCTGTGAAACCAAGAGGAAGTATTTATGAAGATGAATGACATTAAAGCGTGCTAATTTCATGAGGGGCAAGACAAACATTCCCTTGGAAGACTGGTTGTTCCAGTTACTTCCATTGTATTATTTGTATTATTCCTTCCATTGATATTATTTGAGTATCACCCCTGCTACTGTGAATAATCTAACAGAGAGAGAAAGTTTAGTGCTAAAAGAGATCAAGAAGTTAATTGCAGCATCACGGTTCCAGAATATGTGAGAAGCTAGTACAGAAATTGAAGGATTGGCCTTTTGTAATAGAATGATCAGGTCAGCACTTCATTAGCAGACAAAACAGTGTGAAGGGCACAAGCATAGGGAGATTAGAAGTTTGGTTGATGGAAAAACAAGGGTTTTTTTATGTTTGCTCTTTTTCTTGAAGCAGAGAAATAAGATAAACAAGGTCATCAGCTAAGTGTGATACAGGAGATAGGTATTGCAGGTTTGTGGAGGGAATAGAAAGCTGAAGAGTAAGAAATGTTCTTGGGAAGCAGCCTGTTTTCTGTTAGAGCAGGAAGAAACAAACTTTCAAAGAAACAGATGCGTATGTGCATGCAGGATTTTATGACAGACCGTGGGTTTTTTTTTAAAAAAAAAAAAAAAAAGCAGTCGGGGGGTTTTAGGACAGTAGTTTTCAACACTGGCTATACATTAAAATCAACTGGAATTAAAAATTTACCTGTGCTTGGGCCATGCCCAAGATTAATAAAATCAGAACCTTTGAGGTTGGATTCAAATGTCAGATTTTTCTAAAAGCTCTTCACACAGTCCTCATATGAAACCAGTTTTGGGACCTGGCTGAGGGGATGAGGCAGCATGAAAGCTTGAGATTACAATATGGCAGAGGATGAATAGGGATGACTTGTGGCTAGACTCTTAATGTGAAGAAAGTTTACGCTGATCTAAGTAATGTAGTAATGCAATATTCTTAATGAGCTCTTCGTTAAAACTGTATGTATATCTAGTTTTTAAAGCAAAATTATCACAGATATTCATGTACCCTTCCTTTAGACATTTTCATTTTGTAAATAAAGGAATATACTGGGAAAACCCAACAGTTACGTGATCTCTGATAAAGATATTTCTTGCAAAATCTGTTATCTCACTGGTAGATACTTGATAATGTAATCTGTATACTTCATTAACTTTATTTTCTGAAAAACCAAGAATAAATTTTTATTATGTTAAGTTAAAGAAAATATATGATTGATGAAAATTAATTCTCATTTTTCAATGTAAATAAAATTTATATACAAAGAAGACTTGGCTTGCAAATAAAACATCCTATAACAATATTTATTTTAAAATTAGATCTATCCCAAAATTCTTCCTGGAATTGGATCCTCATCAACTTCAGTTGACTCCTAGAAGCTGTGCATTGGGACAGGAGCAGTGAGTGATTCAGAAGTCTCCCAAAACAGACAGCCAACAGGGGAGAAATCAAAACGCTGTGGATTTAGCACTTAGGATTTCCCCAGCATCTGTCTGAATTTCTCAGTTATGCCACCTTTTCTTTTGTTGTTATTGTTGTTAGAATTTTGCTTCGCATTTGTCTTTTCTGTTTAATTTGTGTTGGTACATAGTATGTATACGTATTTCTGGGTTACATAACATATTTTGTTACTAAAATACAATAAATAATAATCACATCAGAGTAAATGAGGCATCCAACATCTCAAGTATTTATCTTTCCTTTATGTTACAAATAATCCAGTTCAACTCTTTAAGTTATTGTTTAATGTACAATACATTATTGTTGACTATTCATCCTGTTGTGTTGTCAAATACTAAATCTTATTCATTCTATCAAACTATATTTTTGTACCCATTTACCATCCCCTTTTCCCCTTGATTACTACCTTTCCTAGTCTCTGGTAACCATTATTTTACTCTCTATCTCCATGAGTTCAATGGTTTTAAATTTTTTAGGTCCCACAAATAAATGAGAGCATGCAAAACGTGTGTTTTTGTGCCTGACTTATTTCACTTAACACAATAATATCCAGTTCTATCCGTTATTAAAAATGGCAGGATCTCATTTTTTATGGCTGTAGTACTCCATCATGTATATATACCACATTTTTAATGCATTTGTCTGTTGATGGACACTTAGGGTGCTTCTTGGTTATTGTCAATACTGCTGCAATATGCAGGTATCTCTTCCATATACTGGTTTCTATTCTTTTGGTTATATACCTAGGAGTGATATTCCTGGATCATATGGTAGCTCTCCTTTGGCTTTTCTGAGAAACCTCTAAACTGTTTTCCACAGTGGTTGTAATCATTTGCATTCCCATCAATAGTATACAAGGGTTCCCTTTTCTCCACACCCTCATCAGAGTCTGTTATATCCCGACTTTTGTATAAAAGTCATTTTAACTGGGGTGAGATAATGTCTCATTATAGCTTTAATTTGCATTTCTCTGATGATCAATGATGTGAACATTTTTATATACCCAACTGCCATTTATAGGTCTTCTTTTGAGAAATATCTATTGTGAACTTTTGCCCATTTCTAATCAGATTTTTGTTTATTCCTTTAGAGTTATTTTTGCTCCTTATATATTCTTGTCATTGATACCTTTCAGATGGATAGTTTGCAAATATTTTCTTCAACCATTTCATAGTTGGTTTTTTCATTTTCTTGATTATTTTCTTGGCTGTGCAGAAGCTTTCTAACTTGATGGGATCCCATTTGTCCATTTTTGCTTTGGTTGCTTGTGCTTGTGGAGTATTACTCAAGAAATCTTTGCCCAGTCTATGTCCTGGAAAGTTTCCCCAAAGTTTTCTTTTAGTAGTATCATAGTTTGAGGTCTTATATTAAGTCTTTAATCCATTTTGATTTGATTATTATATTCAGTGAGAGATAGGAGTCTAATTTAATTCTTCTGCACATGAATATCTAGTTTTCTCAGCACCATTTATTGAAGAGACTATTCTTTTCCCAATGTATGTTCATGGCAGCTTTGTTGAAAATGAATTCACTGTAGATGGACAGATTTACTTCTGGGTTCCCTGTTTATATCTATGCATATGATTTCATGCCAATTCCATGCTGTTTTGGTTACTATAGCTGTGTAGTATAATTTGAAGTTAGGTAATGTGATTCCTCCAGTTTTGTTGTATTTGCTCAGGATAGCTTTCACTATTCTGGGTCGTTTGTGGTTTCATATAAATTTTACAATATTTTTTCTATTTCTATCAAGAATGTCACTGATATTTTCATAGGGATTCCGTTGGATCTGTAGATTCCTTTGGGTAGAATGAACATGTTAACAAAATTGATTCTTTCAATTCATGAACATAGAATATCTTTTTATTTTTTGTGTCCTTTTCAATTTCTTGCGTCAATGTCTTAGAGTTTTATTGTAGATGTTTCACTTTTTGATTAAGTTGATTCCTTGGTATTTTGTTTCATTTATAGCTACTGTTGATGAGATTGCTTCCTTGTTTTTTTTTTGTTTTTTTTTTTTTTTTGAGACAGAGTCTTGCTCTGTTGCCAGGCTGGAGTGCAGTGGCGTGATCTCGGCTCACTGCAACCTCCGACTCCCTGGTTCAAGCTCTTGGTCTCTTTTTTCAGATTGTTTGCTGTTGGCATATAAAAATGCCATTACTTTTTGTATGTTAATTTTGTATCCTGCAATTTTACTGAATTTGTTGATCAGTTCAAATAGTTTCTTGGAAGAATCTTTAGGTTTTTCCAAATATAAGGTCATGTCATCTGCCAGTAAGGATAATTTGACTTCTTCCTATCCAGTCTGGATGCACTTTATATCTTTATCTTGACTAACGTCCCTAGCTAGGACTTCCCATGCTATGTTAAATAACAGTGGTGAAAGGGGCATCCTTATCATGTTCCAGATATTAAAGGAAGGGCTTTCAGTTTTATCCTAGCATGATGCTAGTGTGGGTCTCTCATATAGCTTTTATTGTGTTAAAGTATGTGCCTTATACATCCGGTTTTGTTTTGCTTTTTTATTAATGAAGGGATGCTGAATTTTCTCAAATGCTTTCTCAGCATCAATTGATCATATAGTTTTTTTCATCATTCTGTTGTTATGAAAAGTCACATTGATGTGGGTATGTTAAATCATCCTTACATCTCTGGGATAAATCTCATTTGGTCAGGATGAAAGAACTTTTTAATGTGTTGTTTAATTCAGTTTTCTTGTAAGTTTTCTGAGGATTTTTACATCAATATTCTTCAGAGTTATTGGCCTGTGGGGTTTTTTTTTTCTTTTTGATGTGTCTTTGTTGTTTTGTTTGTTTGTTTTCAAATCAGGGTAACACTGCCCTCACAGAATTTTAGAAGTATTCCATCCTCTTCTATTTTTCAAAATAGTTTGAGTATGTTGGGTACTAGCTTTTCTTTAAATGTCTGCTAAATTTCAGCAGTGAAGCCATCAGACACTGGGATTTTCTTTGTTGGGAGACTGTTTATTACAGCTCCAATCTCATTATTTGTTATTGGTCTTTTCATATTTTGAATTTCTTTATGGTTTAATCTTGGTAGGTTGCATGTGTCTAGGAATTTATCCATTTATTCCATGTTTTTCAATTTATTTGCATATACATACTCATACTAGCCGCTAATGATCTTTCACATTTTGCAGTATTGGTTGTAATGTATACTTTTTCATCTATTATTTTATTTATTTGGATCTTCTCTCTTTTTTGGCCTAGTCTGGATAGCTAAAGATCTGTCAATTTTCTTTATCTTTGCAAAAAAACAAAAAAAAACACAAATTTTTATTTGGTTGATCCTTTGCATTTTGTTTTGCAAGAAAACGAGTTTTTGTTTTGTTGATCTTTTGTGTTTTTTAAATTCAAATTTTATTTATTTCTGCTCTGATCACTTTTTTTTCTTTTCCTTTACTTTTTCAGTCTTTATTTTAAATTCAGAGGTGCATGTGCAGATTTCTTCCATAGGATTATTTTGTGATGCCGAGGATTGAGGTATAAATGATCTTGTCACCCAGGTATAGATCATAGTACCCAACAATTTTTTAACCCTTGCCTCTCTCCCTGCCTCCCCATACTAGTAGTTCCCAGGGTCTCCTGCTGTCATCTCTAGGTCCATGTGTACCCAATGTTTGGATAAAATGTTTTGTAAATCTCTTTTAGGTCCATTTATTCTATAGTTCAGGTTAAGTCTGATATTTCTCTGTTGATTTTCTGTCTGGGAGATATGTCCAATGCTGAAAGTGGAGTGTTGAAATCTCCAAGCATTATTGTGTTGTGATATATCTCACTCTTTAGCTTTAATAATATCTGCTTTATATATCCTGATGTTCCAGTCTTCGGTGCATATGTGTTTATAAATGTTATGTCCTCTTGCTGAATTAACTCATTTATCATTATATAATTACTTTCTTTGTCTCTTTATAGTTTTTGTCTTGAAATCTATTTCTTCTGATATAAATATAGCTAGCTGTGTTCTTTTTCAGTTTCCATATGAATGGAATATCATTTTCTATCCCTTCATTTTAGTTTATTTATGTCTTTATAGATGAAGTGTGTTTCTTGTAGGCAACAGGTCATTGAGTCTTATTTTTTTAATCCATTCAGTCAATCTATGTCTTTTTATTGGAGAGATTAATCTTTTTAATGGATTAATTCAGTGTTATTATTGATAAGTAAGGACTTATTATTATTGATACATTCAGTGTTATTATTGATAAATAAGGACTTACTCCTACCATTTTTTAAATTTGTTTTCTCATTTTTTTGTGATTTTTCTCTACTGTCTTTCCTTCCTTCCTGTCTTTCTTTTAGTGAAGGCGTTTTCCAAGGTGGTATGTTTTAATTTCTTGCTTTTTATTTTTTGTGTATCTGCTGAATATTTTTTTTTATTTGGGGTTACCATGAGGCTTGCCAATAATATCTTATGACTCATTATTTTAAACTGATGACTACTTCACACTGCATAAACAAACTCACAAATAAGCAAAGAAATAACTATGTAACTCTGCACTGTAACTTCATCCCCTCTGATTTCTAACTTTTTATTATATTGATTTCTATTCTATTATTTCATCTATTTCTTAAAAATTTGTTTTAGTTATTATTTTTGATAGGTCCATCTATTAGCCTTTCTACTCAAGTTATAGGTTGTTTACACACTACAATTACAGTGTTATAATATTCTGTTTTTCTTAATATTTACTATTATGAGTGTTTAGCATTTCTCGTAGGACAGGGCCAGTGTTGCCAAAATCTGTTATCTTTTTTGTCTAGGAAAGTCTGTATTTCTCCTTCATGTTTGAAGGATTTTTTTAGATGAATATACTAATCTAGGCATATTAATCTGTTCTTGCACTACTATAAAAAAATACCAGGCCAGGCACGGTGGCTCATGCCTGTAATCCCAGCATTTTGGGAGGCCAAGGCAGGCAGATCATGAGGTAAGGAGTTCAAGACCAGCCTGACCAACATGGTGAAACCTCATCTCTACTAAACATACAAAAATTAGCCAGGTGTGGTGGTGCGTGCCGGTAATCCCAGCTACTCAGGAGGCTGAGGCAGGAGAATCACTTGAACCGAGGAGGCAGAGGTTGCAGTGAGCCAAGATCACACCGCTGCACTCCAGCCTGGGTGACAGAGTGAGACTCTGCCAAAACAGAAAAAAACAAACAAAAAAACAAACAAACAAAAAAAACTAAGACTGGCTAAATTATAATAGGCTGTACAGGTAGCATGATTCTGGCATCTCCCCAGCTTCTGGGGAAGCCTCAGGAAATCTACAATCATAGCAGAAGGTAAAGGGGAAGCAGGTATGTCTTACATGGCAGGAGCAAAAGGAAGAGGGGAAGGTACTACACACTTTTTAAACAACCAGATCTTGTAAGAACTCACTCATTATAATGAGAGCAGCACCACTGTGGAAATCTGCCCCCATGATCCAATCACCTCCCACCAGGCCACACCTCCAACATTATGGATTAAAATTTGACATGAAATTTGGGTGGCAAGGCAGATTGTATTAGTTCATTCTCATGCTGCTAATAAAGACATAACTGAGACTGGGTAATTTATAAAGAAAAAGAACTTTAATGGACTCACAGTTCCACGTGGCTGGGAAGGCCTCATAATAATGGCAGAAGGCAAAGGAGGAACAAAGGCACAGCTTACATGGAAGCAGGTAAGAGAGCATGTGCAGGGTAACTGCCCTTTATAAAACCATGAGATCTCATGAGACTAATTCACTATCACAAGAACAACATTAAAAAAGAAAACCCTGCCCCCATGATTCAATTACCTCCCATCAGGTCCCTCTCATAACATGTGGGGATTATGGGAACTACAATTCAAGATGAGATTTGGGTGGGGACACAGCCAAACCGTATCATTTCACCCTTGGCCTCTCTGAAATCTCATGCCCTCATATTTCAAAAACCAATCATCCCTTTCCAACAGTCCCCCAAAGTCTTAACTCATTTCAGCACTAACTCAGAAGTCCATAGTCCAAAGTCTCATCTGAGATAAGGCAAGTCTCTTCTGTCTATGAGCCTGTAAAACTGAAAGCAAGTTAGTGATTTCCTAGATACAATGTGGGTACAGGCATTGGGTAAATATACTCATTCCAAATGGGAGAAACTGGCCAAAATGAAAGAGCTACAGTCCTCATTCCAATCCAAATCCACAGGGGCAGTCAAATCTTAAGGCTCCAAAATGATCTTTGACTCCCTGTCTCACATCCAGGTCAAGCTGATGCAAGAGATGGGCTCCCATGGCCTTGGACAGTTCCACCCCTGTGGCTTTGCAAGGTACAGCCTCCCTCTTCCAGCTGCCTTCACAGGCTAAAGTTGAGTGTTTGTGGCTTTTCCAGGCACACAGCGCAAGCTGTCGGTGGATCTACCATTCTGGGGTCTGGAGGATGTGACCCTCTTCTCACATCTCCACTAGGCAGTGCCACAGTGGGGACTTTGTCTGGGGGCTCCAAACCCACATTTCCCTTCCACACTGTCCTAGCAGAGGTTCACCACAGGGGCTCCACTCCTGCAGCAGATTTATGCCTGGACATACAGGCATTTCTGTACATCTTCTGAAATCTGGATCTGGATGGTGGTTCCTAAACTTCAATTCCTGACTTATGTACACATGAAGGCCCCAAACCAACTGGAAGCTGCCAAGTCTTGGGGTTGTACCCTCTGAAGCAATGGACTGAGCTCCAGGTTGCTCCCCTCTCACCATGGCTGGGGTGCAGGGCGCCAAATACTGAGACTGCACAAAGCAGCAAGGCCTTGGGCCCAGCTCATGAAACCATTTTTGCCACCTAGGCCTCTGGGCCTGCAATGGGAGGAACTGCCTTAAATACCTCTGACATGCCCCCGAGACATTTTTCCCATTGTCTTGACAATTAATATTTGGCTCCTGGTTACTTATGCAAATTTCTGCAGCCCCCTTGAATTTCTTCTCAGGAAATGGGTTTTTCTTTTCTATTGCATCATCAGGCTACAAATTTTCCAAACTTTTGAAAATTTGAGGAAACTCTGCTTCCCTTTTAAACATAAGTTCAATTCCAAACCATATATTTGTGAATACATAAAAGTGAATGCTTTAACAGCACACAAGTCACATGTTGAATGCCTTGCTGCTTAGAAATTTCTTCCACCAGCTGCCCTAAATAATCTCTCTGCACAAATCCCTATGTTGCCAGTCTCTTTGCTAAAACATGGCAAGTGTCACCTTAGCTCCAGTTCTGAACAAGTTCCTTATCTCCATCTGAGACTACCTCAGCCTGGACTATATTGTCCATATCACTATCAGCATTTTGGTCAAAGCCGTTCAACAAGCCTCTAGGAAGAGCCAAACTTTCCCCCATCTTCCTCTCTCCTGAGCCCTCCAAACTGCTCCAACCTCTGCCTGTTATCCAGTTCCAAAGTTGCTCCCCCATTTTCAGGTATCTTTACAGCAGCACCTTACTCTACCGGTAGCAATTTACTGTATTAGTCTGTTCTCATGTTGCTAATAAAGACATACCCGAGACTGGGTAATTTATAAAGGGAAGAGGTTTAATTGACTCACAGTTCAACATGGCTGGGGAGCCCTCACAATCATGGTTGAAGGTGAATGAGGAGCAAAGTCATGTCTTACATGGCGGCAGGAAGTAGAGCTTGTGCACACAGGGAAACTTCCACTTATAAAACCATCAGATCTTGTGAGACCTATTCACTACTATAAGAACAGTTTGGGGGAATCATCCCCATGATCCAATTATCTCCACCTGGTCCCACCCTTGACACATGGGAATTATTACAATTAAAGGTGAGACTTGGGTGACAACATAGCCATACCATATCAAATGGACTTACAGTTTCACAAGGTTTGGGATGCCTCACAATCATGGTGGAAAGCAATGTGGCAGCAAAGGCATGTCTTTCATGGTAGCAGGCAAGAGAGCGTGTGCAAGGGAACTGCCCTTTACAGAACTATCAGATTTTTTGAGACTTATTCACTATCATGAGACCAGCATGGAGACCCAACCCCCATTACTTCCCACTGTGTCACTCTCATGACACATGGGGATTATGGAAGCTATAATTCAAGATGAGATTTGGGTCGGGACACAGACAAATCATGTCACAGATTCAAACCATACTATTCTTTCCCTGATCCCTTCCAAATCTCATATCCTACTCCCATTGCAAAATCCAATCATGCCTTCCTAACATTCTCTCAAATTCTTAACTTATTCTATTAGTAACTCAAAAGGCAGGTCCAAACTTTCAAACGAGACAAGGCAAGTACCTTCCACCTATGAGCCTGTAAAACAAACAAAAAAAAAAGTTTGTTACCTCTAAGATACAATGGGGGTATGAGTATCGGGTAGATACTCCCATTCCAAAAGGGAGAAATCAAACAAAAAAAGGGGGCCACAGGCCCAATACTAATCTAAAACTCAGCAGGGCAGTTATTAAATCATAAGGCTTTAAAAAATCTCTTTTGACTCCATGTCTCACATCCAGGGCACATTAATACCAGGGTTGAGGTCCCAAGGCTTTGGGCAGCTCTGTTCCTGTGACTTTGCAGATTTAAGCCACCAAGGCTGATATCAGGGCTGATGTTGAGTTCCTATGGCTTTTCCACATTCATAGTGCAAGCTGCTGGTTGATCTTCCATTCTGGGTTCTGGAGGACTATGGAACTCTTCTCACAGCTCGACTAGGCAGTGCCCTAGTGAGGACTGTGTGTGGGGGTTCCAACCCCACATTTTCCTTAGCACTGCCTTAGTAGAAGTTATTCATGAGGGCTCCTCCCTGAAGTAGGCTTCTTCCTGAACATCCAGGCTTTTCCATACATCCTCTGAAATCTAGGCAGAGGCTACTAAGCCTCAGCTCTTACATTCTGTTTACCTTCAGGCTTAATATCACATAGAAATTGCCAAGGCTTATAGCTTGCACCCTCTGAGGAAGTGGCCCAAGCTGAATCTGGGTCCTTTTAGCCACAGCTGGAGCTGGAGTGGCTGTGACAAAGGGAGCAGTGTCCTGAGGCTGCACAGGGCAGTGGGGCAGTGAGGCCGTGAGGCCCTGGGCCCTGCCAAATAAATCATTTTTCTCTCCTAGGCCACCCATCCTGTGATGGGAAAGGCTCCTGTGAAGGTCTCTAAAATGCCTTTGAGGCCCTATCCCCATTGTCTCCAATATTAGCATTTGCCTTCCATTTACTTATGCAAATTTATGCAGCCAGCTTGAATTCCTCCCTTGATAATGGGTTTTTCTTTTCTACCACATGATCAGCCTGCAAATTTTCCAAATTTGTACACTCTACTTCCCTTTCAAATGTAAGTTCCAGTTTCATATCACTCTTTTTTTTTTTTTTTTTTTTTTTTTTGGCTCAGACATATGAGCATAGGTTGTTAGAACCTACCAGGCTACATCTTGAACAATTTGCCGCTTTGAAATTTCTTCTACCAGATACCCTAAATCATCACTCTCAAGTTCAAAGTTCCACAGATCCCTAGAGCGAGGGCACAATGCCTCTAAGTTCCTCATTCAAGCAAGGTGAAAGTGACCTTTGCTCCAGTTCCCAATAAACTCCTTATCTCCATCTGAGACCTCATCAACCTGGACTTTATTGTCCCTATCACTCTTAGCATTTTGGTTACAACCATTTAGTCTCTAGGGAGTTCCAAATTTTCCCCCATATTCCTGTCTTCCTCTGATCCTTCCACACTCTTCCAACCTCTGCCTGTTACCCAGTTACAGAGTTGCTTCCACATTTTCAGGTATCTTTATAGATACCTGAAATCTATAAAGATTGATAACCCACTTTTCAGTACCAATTTTCTGCATTAGTACCAATTCTCTGTATTAGTCAGTTCTCACAGCGCTATAAAGAAATACCCAAGACTGTGTAAGGTAATTTTTTTAAAAAAGAGGTTTAATTGGCTCACGGTTCCACAGGCTGTACAGAAAGCATGATTCTGGCATCTGTTTGGTTTCTGGGGACTCCTCGGGAAACTTAAAATCATGGCAGAAAGGGGAAGTAAGTACTCCTTACATGGCCAGAGCAGGAGGAAGAAACTGAGTGGAGTGGGGGAGCTTTTATACATTTTTAAACAACCATATATTATGAGAATTCACTATCACAAGAACAGCACCAACAGGAAAATCTGCCCCTACGATCCAATCACCTCCCATCAGGCCCCAATTCCAACATTGGGGATTACATGAGATTTAGCATGAGATTTTGGTGAAGACATATATCCAAACTCCATCAGAAGGATAAAATTGTTGTTTTTTTTTTCTATCAGAACTTTAAATATGTCATACCACTCTCTCCTGGCATGTATGGTTTCTGCTGAAAAGCCTGCTACAAAACGTGTTGGAGCTCCTTTGTCTGTTGTTTCTTTTCTCTTGCTGCTTTTAGAATCATTTCTTTATCCTTGATATTTAGGATTTTGACTGTTAAATGTCTTGAAGTAGTCTTCTTTAGGTTAAATCTGCTTAATGTTCTGTAATCCCCTCATACTTGGACATTGATATCTTTCTCTAGGTTTGGGAAGTTATCTGTTATTATCCCTTTGAATAAACATCCTACCTTGCTCCCACCTCTCTCTCTCTATCTCCTCTGTAAGGACAATAACTTAGATTTGTTCATTTTGGGCTATTTTTCTAAATCTTGTAGGTGTGCTTCATTCTTTTTTATTCTTTATTCTTTTGTCTCCTCTGAATATGTATTTTCAAATACCCCCTCTGCAAGCTTACTAATACTTTATTTAAATTTTTTAAATTTTTTTATTTTTGTGAGTACATAACAGGTGCATATCTTTATAGGGTATATGACATACTTTGATACAGGCATACAATGTGTAATTAACACATCAGAGTAAATGGAGTATCCATCAAATCAAGCACTTATCTCTTTGTTACAAAGTATTCAATTCTACTCTTTTAGCTCTTTTTAAAGGTACAACAAATTATTGTGGACTGTAGTCATCCTGTTGTGCTATCAAATACTAGACCTTATTTATTCTACTTAACTAAAATTTGTGCACCCATTAAACATCTCCATTCCTCCCGACCCCCACGTGACCCTTTCCAGCCTCTGGTAACCGTCTTTCTACTCTCCATGTCCATGAGTTCAATTGTTTTAATTTTTAGATCCCACTAATAAGTGAGAAAAGGCAACGTTTGTCTTTCTGTGCCTGTTTTTTTTTTTTACTTAACACAATGACCTCTGATTTTATCCATGGTGTTGCAAATGACAGACTATTATTCTCTTTTATAGTTAAATTATACACCATTGTATATATATTTCATATTTTCCTTATCCGTTTGTCCATTGATGGATACTTAAGTGGCTTCCAAATCTCAGCTATTGTGAAAGATGCTGCAATTAACATGAGAGTGCAGATATCTCTTCAATATACTAACTTTTTCTCTTTTACATATATATCTAGCAGTGTGATTTCTGTATCATAGAGTAGATCCTTTTTTTTTCAGTTTGTTGAGAAACCTCTAAACTGTTCTTCATAATGTTTGTACTAATTTACATTCCCATCAAGAGTATAAAAGGCTTTTATTTTTTCCACACCCTTGCCAGCATCTCTCAGTGCCAGACTTTTAAATAAAACCATTTTAACTGGGGTGAGATAATATTTCATTTTAGTTTTGATTTGCATTTCTCCAATGATCAATAATGTTTTTCATATGCCCTTTTGCCATTTGTATGTCTTCACTTGAGAAATGTTTATTCAAGTCTTTAGCTCATTTTTAAATTAGATTAATTTTTCCTTATAAAGTTGTTTGTGCTCCATATACAGTCTTGCTATTAATACCTTTCAGATGCATAGTTTGCAAATATTTTCTCCCATTCTGTGGGTTATCTCTTCACTTTGTTGATTATTTCCTTTGCTGTGCTGAAGCTTTTTAACTTCGGATCCCACTTGCTCATTTTTGCTTTGGTTGCTTGTGCTTGTGAGGTATTACTCAAATCTTTTTCCAGTCCTATGTTCTGGAGAGTTTCTCTAATGTGCCCTTTTAGTAGTTTCATAGTTTGAGGTCTTAGATTTAAGTTTTTAATACATTTTGATTTGATTTTTCTATATGGTGAGAGATAGGAGTCTAGTTTTATTCTTCTGCATATGGATGTCAAGTTTTCTCAGCACCATTTGAGCTTTCTAATTCTTTCTTCTGCTTGATCAGTTCTGCTGGTAAGAAACTGATGCATTCTTCATTATGTCAATGGCATTTCTCAGCTCTAGAATTTCTGCTTTATTCTTTCTAATTATTTCAACCTGTTTTTTAAGTTTATCTGACAGAATTCTGTATTCCTTCTCTATGTTATCTTGGATTTTTTTTTAGCTTCCTCAAAACAGTTACTTTGAATTCCCTCCCTGCCTTCCTCTCTTCCTCCCTTCCTCCCTCCCTCCCTTCCTTCCTTGTCTCCTTTCTCTCCACTCATTCCCAGATAATTCATCCTTGGTGAGACATGAGACCTCCAGCCCTGTAGATAGGTTTCTTTACTCACTTCAGCTATTTGGGAGTTCCTCCACTAGATGTAATCTTTGTGAGAGATTTTAATCTTTTCTTGAAGATTTTAATCTTTTTGGTATCCTTCATGGAACATATTCCTGACCTACAGAACCTACTCATTATAAAAATTAGTTAAATAAATAAGAGAATAAATGCTCGCCTCTGACCTTGCTCCAAAAGCAGCCTTCACAGAAAATACTGGCACTCTCCAATAGTCAAACCAATGTTTTGCTTATCTAAAAAAGTATTTAACTTTTAAGTTACCTTCAACTGAAATTGAATTATAAACTTGATACTTCCAGTGAGCATGGAGTTAACTCTATCCTCTCTAGATGTGCATTAGCGTTCATGACGATGAAGCCCTATTTCAGTAAATGGCTTTGTCTATTTTGCTAGCTGGCAGCTCTCACGCTTAAAACAAATTAATGCTACTCTTCAGAGGAAGATAAATATTTTTCACTGTTAGTCAGACACATGCATCACTGGTCTGAACATCTTGAGTAGAGATAGGTTATAAATAATTACAATTCCTTACAGAAGTAAAATGAAGCAAGCAATAAGAGGTGAGGGTATTGCTTTTGCAGCAATCTTTAGTGGTACATTTCTTTACCCTGTCTTTAGCAGCCCATCCCAATTATCAAATAATTGCATTTAAAACAGTTGAAAATAACAGTAAAAAAATTGATAAATCTTCTTTTCTTGAAACTCCTTAAAGCTCCAAGGGAGGATGAGAGCCAAGCCCTAGGCTCTGTGACAGTGGAATAAGCCAGTAAGGTTCTTGCCATTGACATTCATGTTGGGCTAACACTTTGGTCATCAGCCCAAGTCTGTCTAGATTTATGGACACAGCCAACAAGAAATAGAGAATATTCCAAGCGGATTGCTGCCATGGAGTATAATGCCACATGCCACAAGTTAAGCAAAAATGCATGTCTCATTTGTCCTTGAAATACATTAGTATAGCACAAAGATAGAAAACATAGCGGACTCACTTTGATTATGACCCCAAGGGAATTTCAACAAGACCTTCACTATAGTAATAGGGTTTATTTTTCCTGAGGCAGAAGGAGTATATTGAAAAAAAAATATGCCTTTTGTGGCAATGAGGAAAGAATTTAATGATTACGAGTATTTATTACCATTTGCCTTTTGGCCAAAACTTTATTATTGATGATTGGGGGTAAATCTTAATGCTCTACAATTAATTCCCAAGGTCGCAAAATAATTGAAAAGAATCACTTTTATTAATCTTTAGTAATTGAGAATTGTAACAAGAATGAACAAAACTTTGAAAGACAAACATCATGTTTTCTAAAGTTAATTTATGCCTGCTTAGTTCATTGTCTAATTGTAACATATACCATACTATGTACAAGAAATAGCTGAACAAAATCAGTACCATCTGTACTCAATGTTTAGAAGATCGCCTTTTACCTTTATATTTAATTGGGTTTACAACTTCAAAGGATTATTCATAATAAATTTTCATTTTAATGTATTCTTTGAAATTATGCACCTGTAATACCTCATAAATTTATGCACAATAATAATAATTAGCATTTATATGAAGCTTTTCATCTTCAAAGCGTATTGTATACATTAGGAAATTCATCATTTCAACACCCTTCTGAGGAAAGTAAATATTGTTGTCTTCATTTTACGGATAGAGAAACTAGAAAGATGCTAGAAATTTCTAAGACAAGTCATCTATAGGCATAATTAGAAGTGGGCCTTAACTTTTTGTGTGTGGTAGGGTTATAAAATATTTACATTCTATTTTAACATTTGTAAAACAGAGAGTACAAACCATTATTTTGAAAACATTGTATATCTGAATATTTGCATTTGCCTCAAACACGTACACATATTCTACAAATATGGTGTGCAGTTTTAAAAATAAGTTATAGATAATTTATCTATAGCCCAACTCAATTTTTCCCAGTGTCTAAGCAGGTGCTAAATTATAAAACGAAAAAGATTATCCTCTACCCTTAGTGGTAAGAGATTTGACTTATGTCTAACTTCTTGCACATAACTTCTAAATTATTAAAAATTTTCTTCTTTGGTATGTTTTTGTGGAAAACTGAGGATTCTTTATGCTTTGAGAGGCTGATTACTGATACGAATTTATAATGCAATCATTTACTTGAGTAACTTCAACATGCAAGGCAGTACATGACTACTTATATATTCTGTTGCACTCTTAATATTATTTAAAGCATGTAAATACTGCTGTTTTCTAATCATGTTTCTTATCAAAATCTGTTGTTCATGTTTATGGTGATATTTAATCTACTGTTCGACATTGACATATAAATTTACCTAAGATTTCATGACCTGTTGAAATGTTATTTTCAGAAACATGGCCTTGGAGCCCAAAGTAACATTAAAATTTAAAAGAAAATATTTGTCTTAGGAACAGACTCCAATATAGACATGACTATGCAGATTTAATTAGAGTTTTCTCTGACATAGGGAACAATACCTGGAGGGCGTGAAGAAAACTGGATTGTCCAGGGGAGAAGCTAAAATTTAATACGGTAATACTATAAACTAAGAGGAGATTTGGAGCTGCCATGGCGTTACAAATTGAGGCAGGGAGCTGGGTCTTTGTACCCCAAATCAACCAGTCATAGGATGCTGGATGCCCCTGAGGAAGCAACATAATCTGGATAAAGCATATGCCTTCAGCCAGAGAGAAATTCCCAGAGAGACAAATCAGCACAAAGTCACCAGCAGACAATTCTTCTGACCCTGAAAGTGCACCCGGGGAACATAGGACAGCGTCCATTAAGATAAATTATTGGGTATCAAGAAAAGAAGCAATCTTTGTTCTGATTTCCTAGCCCATAGACTGAACCTGGGCTCCAGTGGAACTCTTATGCCCTTGTGTCAATACAGTCATTAAAGTTGGCTTACAGAAGAAGTACTCCTGAAGTGAAGATGAAGTGTGAAGAGACTGGGAGGGTAGGCGCCCCAAATATATACAGCATAGGAAGGAACATTCTTCTATGCAAAATTATTGTTTAATCCTTCTCCTCAACACACTAGGAAGATACAGTCAATGTGCTGGCCAAAGGAACCAGGATCAAGATTTTTGACCCAAATGACTGAAGCTGGAATATGTCATTTAGAAAAGGTTGCTTTGAGAAAAATTCCCATAAATATAAAGCTGAGCTAAACATAAAGATTATATAGTGTTAAACACAGAGAAAGCAAGATAAAAAAATAAGGCCCTGGGGACAGAAACACAAATTTGGGCACTGAAAATAATTAAAAATGAACTAGAACAAGTTGAACAGAAGAGAAGATGACCCTGGAAAATTTCTCTCTTCTTATGTTTAGCTTATCCTTTTTGAATATTGTGCATAGGTTTTGATATAAAGTTAGAAGAGAAAATTATGACTGGATACTTTTAAGAAAAGTCCTTTTCTTTATCTTTTTGTCTAAAAGAAGGCCCTTACTTGCTACCTACTCAGTAAGCTTTAAGCTTCATGTAGTGCTATAGTTTGCATATCCATCCCTTCCAAACCTCATGTTGAAATTCGATCCCCATTATAGTGGTGCTGGAAAATGAGGACTAACAGGAAGTGTTCGGCTTACAGAGATGGATTGCTCAGGAACACATTAACAGACCCTGGGGGAGAGGGAGTGACTACTCATTCTATGAGTTCACTGGCAAGAAAAGATAGTTGTTAGAAATAAAAGAGCCTGTCACTCCCCGCCCTCCCTGACCCTCCATGTCTACCCCCACCCTTGTTTCCTCTCTGGCCATGTAGAACCATGGGTAATTTTTCACAAATTACTCAGTCTCGGGTATTTTTTTTTTATAGCAACACTAAACAGATTCAGGCATCCAGCCAATACATATTACTAATGAAATTTTAAAAAGAATAATTTCAGCTGATAAGCAACTTCAGCAAAGTCTCAGGATACAAAATCAATGTGCAAAAATCACAAGCATTCTTATACACCAAGAACAGACAAACAGAGAGCCGAATCATGAGTGAACTCCCATTCACAATTGCTTCAAAGAGAATAAAATACCTAGGAATCCAACTTACAAGGGATGGGAAGGACCTCTTCAAGGAGAACTACAAACCACTGCTCAATGAAATAAAAGAGGATACAAAGAAATGGAAGAACATTCCATGCTCATGGGTAGGAAGAATCAATATCGTGAAAATGGCTATATTGCCCAAGGTAATTTATAGATTCAATGCCATCCCCATCAAGCTACCGATGACTTTCTTCATAGAACAGGAAAAAACTACTTTAAAGTTCATATGGAACCAAAAAAGAGCCCGCATTGCCAAGTCAATCCTAAGCCAAAAGAACAAAGCTGGAGGCATCATGCTACCTGACTTCAAACTATACTACAAGGTTACAGTAACCAAAACAGCATGGTACTGGTACCAAAACAGAGATATAGACCAATGGAACAGAACAGAGCCCTCAGAAATAATGCCACATATCTACAACTATCTGATCTTTGACAAACCTGAGAAAAACAAGCAATGGGGAAAGGATTCCCTGTTTAATAAATCGTGCTGGGAAAACTGGCTAGCCATATGGAGAAAGCTGAATCTGGATCCCTTCCTTACACCTTATACAAAAATTAATTCAGATGGATTAAAGACTTACATGTTAGACCTAAAACCATAAAAATCCTAGAAGAAAACCTAGGCAATACCATTCAGGACATAGGCATGGGCAAGGACTTCATGTCTAAAATACCAAAAGCAATGGCAACAAAAGCCAAAATTGACAAATGGGATCTAATTAAACTCAAGAGCTTCTGCACAGCAAAAGAAACTACCATCAGAGTGAATAGGAAACCCACAGAATGGGAGAAAATTTTTGCAATCTACTCATCTGACAAAGGGCTAGTATCCAGAATCTGCAATGAACTCAAACAAATTTACAAGAAAAAAACAAACAACCCCATCAACAAGTGGGAGAAGGAAATGAACAGACACTTCTGAAAAGAAGACATTTATGCAGCCAAAAGACACATGAAAAAATGCTCATCATTACTGGCCATCAGAGAAATGCAAATCAATACCACAATGAGATACCATTTCATACCAGTTAGAATGGAGATCATTAAAAAGTCAGGAAACAACAGGTGCTGGAGAGGATGTGGAGAAATAGGAACACTTTTACACTGTTGGTGGGACTGTAAACTAGTTCAACCATTGTGGAAGTCAGTGTGGCGATTCCTCAGGGATCCAGAACTAGACATACCATTCGACCCAGCCATCCCATTACTGGGTATATACCCAAAGGATTATAAATCATGCTGCTATAAAGACACATGCACATGTATATTTATTGCGGCACTATTCACAATAGCAAAGACTTGGAACCAACCCAAATGTCCAACAATGATGGACTGGATTAAGAAAATGTGGCACATATACACCATAGAATACTATGCAGCCATAAAAAATGATGAGTTCATGTCCTTTGTAGGGACATGGATGAAGCTGGAAACCATCATTCTCAGCAAACTATTGCAAGGACAAAAAACCAAACACCACATGTTCTCACTCATAGGTGGGAATTGAACAATGAGAACACATGGACACAGGAAGGGGAACATCACACTCTAGAGACTGTTGTGGGGTAGGGGGAGAGGGGAGGGATAGCATTAGGAGATATACCTAATGCTAAATGACAAGTTAATGAGTACAGTACACCAGCATGGCACATGTATACATATGTAACTAACCTGCACATTGTGCACATGCACCCTAAAACTTAAAGTATAATAATAATAAAATTAAAAAAAGGATAAGTTCAAACATGTTAATTAGAGAGCTATACAAGAGGAAAAGGGAAGTTATGATCGAGAATCATCTTGCTGTTTGTATGGAATGTTTTTATTTTGCCATCAGGAAATTCACAAATAGGATCTAGGTGTGGGTAAAATGAGGTCAAAAAGCTTTTCTCCTTAATCTCCTAAAAAAGCAGGACATCCACATTTTATTGTAAAGCCTTCTGCCATTTTCAAGCAGAATACTGACCATGAGGACAGCAGAAAACTTCTGCATTTGACTTTTTAAAAGAAAGTTAGATTTTTAAAATTGCTTGATAGAGTATACAATCTGAAGCTTTTCAAAACAAAAAATACAAAGAAAGCAATTTCTCAGAAATGTCTTGAACTAAAGGATTAGTTACAAATAGTGTGTAAATGAGCTTTTGGTGGTTTAAAGTGGTTGTTCCAGTGTACCTGTTAGAGGCTCTGACAGGGCTCACAGAGGGAGAGTTCACTACCTAGGGATCTTTTATCTGTGAGCCATAGTTCCTGGCAGAGTGACCCTCATTATACATGGGCTTTAAAGTCAACGTGTGCTCTGTGTTGAGATTTTAGTGGACAAGTACCTCTGTGGTCACAGTTCCTGGCACAGATTGCTAAGACAGAAATGAATAAGTACTAATTTGATTCTAGTCTAGCTTATTATTTATTCTCTGATGTGAACATTTTAGGTGATAAGTAAATAATGGTCACGCCTGCATTGTCAGGTCATCAGGGCTTGTAACTGAGTGCAGACCTGGCTTCTCAGTGCTTGCAAAACCAATAACATTGTCAATGTGCAGTGAAATAAAAGTGACTTTGTTTCCAGAGCTAGCAGTGGGGAAATGGTTAAGGCTTTTGCCTTGAATAAAACATTTCAGGTTTTTGTGTCAAAGGTAAAGGCTTAAAATGGGAAGTTTGGTATAATGGGCATACAAGAGTGATGATGTAGTCCCAGTCTACATGATTGTTCTAATGACTATCTTGAACTGTTGTCCCATCTGGTAAATGGGTTGGCACAATCTTGAGTACACCCAGGTTGCAAATTAACTGCAGCCTTGAAGTAATCTCCAGGTGGCAGAGAATCCCATAGTGGCCTGACTGTTTCAAGATTTAGTCTCTGGAACTTCTAAGTAAATACATAACTAGGTAAAGGAAACACTGTTCGGGGGGCGCCTGGTGGAAAGCAAGACAAGGAATAGGCAGGAAAGTAAAATAAAAAAAAAACTTTTAAAAACAAAATGCTTGGTTACAGTCTGAGGAAATGAGAAGCATCCTTGGAGCAGGAATCTGGAAAACTGAATTCTAGTTGCATCTTTGCTATTAGCAATGAATTTGACTATATACAAATTACTTTGTTCTTTGATGCTTAATTCCTCAATTATAAAATGAGATAAAATCATATAATCTTTGCACTTCCTTCCATCATCATGATCCTTATATGTCATATTACTTACCTGTATTTCAATAAGCAAAGCAAATTTGTTGAGATGCTACACTGGAAGAAAGGGTATTTCTGTGGTTCTGAAAACACAACCAGAAAATCCATAACATTTACTCTATTGGGAACTCCATCCGAGTTGCTAGGGAGTGTGAAAACTAAAGTATAGTTAAGACTTTATATTTATGAAAAAGTCCACATTTTAATAATCTGGCATACTTAAACATCCTTCTTTACATATTTTGACTTTTTCTATTACTAATCAGTGTTGATGACAATGAAAACTATAGGTGTATTTTGGAAAGTCACTAAGAACTCCCCAGATATAGGTTTAAGTTGTATTTTAGAATATGTAAACCTTGTAGCTTGTCAAGAGTTCAGACTCCTTTGATTCAAGGACAGAAAACTCAACTCACAATGACTTAAACAAAAGGAAACTATACAACTCACACTGACTTAAACTACATTGGTTTAACAGTTTGAGGGTTGGGTTAACTACAGGCGAGGCTGCTTTCAAGGGTTCAGATTATGTCATCGTGACCTGATCCTTCTCTAGCCTCTCTCTTTTATGTGACTTTGATGGCAAGATGACTACAGGAGCTTCAGGTTTATATTCATCCGGTTCAAAACAGTAAGAAAGATAGCGTACTTGTCCTCCAACTCTTCTAACAAAAATCTCATGGCATTTCATTGTATTTCATCACTTGCTCATTCCTACATGTATCAATGAATCTAAAGAATGAGATGCTCAGATTGATCATACTTTATTCCCACACTCAACTCAGGAGCAAATGTGAAGCCTTACCAGAAGCACATGGGCTGAAAGTCAGGAAGAGGATGATTCCACAGAGCAAACTCAGGGTACAGCTAGCAGAAGACAGGGAACTGGATGACGGGCTGCAAAATAAAATATCTCTATTAAAGTATAAATCTACTATATTATCAAATTATTACTTTTTCACTGATTTATTTCAAAATTAGGAGTATTTTTTTCTGCTCTTGTAAATCCAACCAAGTAGCAAAAGTTGGCTGCCATGTAATGTATGTCAACCTGTACTGATATCACAATAGTATTGTTTACTAATGTCAATGTTAAGAATAAATACAATGGCTTTTAGTACTAAACAATGTTGTTAAAGTTAAAAACTGATGTAAACTCAAATCAATAAAAATTGAGCTTTTATGCATAAATTAATGGAAAGTGGGGATCCTCTATCTCAGTTTTCTTGTCAAACTATTTTGTAGAAAATCCTAGAATACTTCAAATAATCCTCCAGGTTCCACACTGCAAAGTCGTAAGAGTGAAGCAGATAATCTCGTTTGAGCTTCAAGGTACTAGTCTTCCTCCTCTCCAAGGGCTAAATAACAAACCTCATAAGAAAATTATGTGCTAAATCTGAAGGGAAACATAGATGATCATAATTTTGAAATGACCTTATAATCTCAAAGAAGAACTTTCTGGATAAAAACTGGATTGGAGAATGAGATGTATACACAAGGACAAAATGTGACCCTTTTCCCCTCTCCCACTTAAGGGAAGACATCAGGGTATAGAGGGCAGGTCAAACCTGACTTACCCACTCACTCATAGAGAAGAAGGCCAATGAGGCCACTCAGGGATGCAAGCAGTGAAAGACAAATAAGGAGATGGAATAAAGAGACTTCTGCTGGAGGAAAAGTTCGTGACCTCCCCACTGATTCATCAGACATGAAGAGAAAAAGAAAGTATTAATATGATGTCTGGTTCCTGACCTTGACACAGTAACTCCAGCTTCCTGAAATTTGGCCACATGAAGGTTTTATATTTGGAAAAGTGGATTTATAAACTCTACTTTTGCAAGGAAGAAGACAAGGGATGTGTACCAGAGTAGAAAAGTATGTAGAAGTGTATCTGCTCACAGTTCCCTCTGTGGGGAGGGAACCAGAGTTCTCTCCTATGTGGAAAATATGAGGAAGTGTGGAAAGTTTCCCCCAAATATTCAGCCACTATTGGTTTTAGATGAGAGTATGAGCATGTGTTAAAAGGCAGGGTTATTTTTGCTCTTAGTGTAATAGGCAGATCTGTGCCTGCTCCCACCAACCCCCCAGTCCCAACAAAGATCTTCAATTCCTAATTTCAGAACCTGTAAATACATTACATTACATGACAGTTGCCAATCAGTTCACTTTAGCAGAGAGCAGTTATCCTGGGTTATTCAAGTGGGCCCAACGTAATTATATGAGCTCCTAATAGCTGAAAAAAGGAGTCCTACAACTGCTAGGACCTGAATTCTACAAGCCCCCAGAAAGAAATGCAGCCTGCAGACTCCTTTATTTTAGTTCACTGAGACATCTACCAGACTTCTACCTACAAAAATGTAGGGTAATAAGTTTGTGCTATTTTAAGCTCTTGCATTTGTGGTAATTTGTTATAGAAGCATTACAAAAAGCAGAGTACTTAGTCACATAAAAGGCTTTGTAAAGAGTTCGAAGGTATGACTCAAAGATTCCCTAAATTAAACCAGAAAATATCTCTCAGAAGATATAAGGCTATTTGTCCTTCAGCCATCTTAGCAAAATCCAAAATTGGAGATAAAATTTTCTAGGAATGATTTGTGAACAAACCTCTTATCTAATGAAGTGAATCCTGTGAAATACATGAGAGACCCACAAGGTGCTTGAGAATTTTATATTAGCAGAAGCACTGCCAGCATGAACTGAAAAGGTAAAAAATAGTATTAAATGAAAGAAGGATGTTAGACCCTCAAAATTCTGCAGGCAGATAACATAGGCTGATAAAACCATTCAGCTACAAACACATGCAATCCTTTACCCATGAAAGAAAGGACGAACCAAAGAACAAAACTTTAAGCTCAGAAACTAGAACCAGGAACAAAGGAGAATTACTCTGAGGCCTTGAAATCTAATAAAGTTTGTCTGGTTGTATTTAAAAATTATTTGAGAGAGGTGACTTTTTTTCTTCTAATTTCTCCCCTCTCAAATCAGTATATCTATAACAATCATCTGATGACTGTCCCATCGTTGCATTTTGGAGGAGATAACTAGTTTCCTAGTTTTATAGATCTACAAGTAGAGGAAAATAGTGACCCAGGATGGATTATACCCAAAGACTCACCCATAACTTCTTTGAATTTTGTACATAGTGAGATTTGAGACTTTAGAACTTATGAGATTTAGTACTTTTAGCTGATGTATAATAGAATGAGACCTGTGGAAACATTGTGATGGGGTGACTGTGTTTTGTATGTGGGACAGATCCAGAGGGTGGATTTTGGTAGGCAGAATGGCTCTCAAAAAATGTCTAAAACTTAAATTTTTATAGAAGCAACAGAAAACTAATAGCCAGTGGTCTTTCTGTGAACTTGTGCTAGAAATATAAGACTTTACAGCAGGAAGCACCTTAGGCAGCATGTAATTCATTTCCATTATTGTCTAGATGCTGAATCCGAGGATAAAAGTTGATGAGATATTTATTCTATGTGCCATAGCTCATTTCTGTCAGAGTCAGGGATTGAATGTCTATTTCTCTATTGAACAAACAAAGTTCATATTATCCTCTGTTTTCAGCACTTTATTTTCTGTGCTCTGCTTCATTCTCTTTGACTTTTGCCCCAGGTACCCTGTATGAACACTGGCTGCCTTCAATACAATGCTGAGTAAAGCTCAACATTACCTCAATTCTTTACCCTCCTGTCCAAACTGATCATTTTATTTTCAAATTAAACAACCTTCAGCTGGCTCTCCCGTTTCTTTGACTTTTGAGAAAGTGGTTTCTATGAAGTCAGTAATGTGTTACTTCTAAAGATTTTGCCTTTTAATGGGCTAATCACTTAAACACCCAAACAGAGGAGATAGTATTGAAAAAATTTCAAAAACAACAAAAAAGTCTTCAAGTCTTTTTGAGTGGGTAAATCCCTTCTGCCTATGAGCCTGTAAAATCAAAAGCAAGTTAATTACTTCCTAGATACAATGGAGATACAGACATTGGGCAAATAGACCAATTCTAAATGGGAGATATTGGCCATAACAAAGAGGCTACACCCCCCATACAAGTCCAAAATCCAATGAGACAGTAGTTAAATCTTAAAGTTCCAAAATAATTTCCTTTGACTCCATGTCTCACATTCAGGTCATGCTAGTGCATCAGGTGGGCTCCCACAGCCGTGGACAGTTCTGCCCCTGTAGCTTTGCAGGGTACAGCCACCCCTCCAGGCTGGTGTTGAGTGATGGCAGCTTTTCCAGGTGCATGGTGCAAACTGTTGTGGATCTACTATTATGGGGTTTGGAGGACTCTGGCCCTCTTCTCACAGCTCCACTAGTCAGTTCCCGAGTGGGGACTCTATGTGGGGGTTCTGACCTCACATTTCCCTTCCTCATTGCCCTAGCAGAGGTTCTTCAGGAGGGCTCCAGCCCTGCAGCAAACTTCTGCCTGAGCATCCAGGCATTTCCACACATCCTCTGAAATTTAGGTGGAAGTTCTCAAACCTCAGTTCTTGACTTCTGTGCAGTCACAGGCTCAACATCACGTGGAAGCTGCCAAGGTTTGGCGCTTGCACCCTCTGAAGCAATGGCTTGAGCCATACCTTGGCCCCTTTTAGTCATGGCTGGAGTGGCTGGGATGCAGCAAACCAAGTCCCTAGGCTGCACACAGCAGGGGATCCCTAGGCCCTGCCCACAAAACCATTTTTTACCTTGTAGGCCTCTGTGCCTGTGATGGGAGGGGCTGCTGCAAAGTTCTCTGGCATGCCCTGGAGACATTTTCCCCATTGTCTTGGTTATTAACATTCAGCTCCTCCTTACTCATGGAAATTTCTGCAGCTGGCTTGAATTCTCCCCAGAAAATTGTTTCTTCTTTTCTATTACATCATCAGGCTGCAAACTTTCTAAACTTTTATGCCCTGCCTCCTCTTGAATGCTTTGCCACTTAGAAATTTGTTCTTCCAGATACCCTAAATCATCTCTCTAAAGTTCAAAGTTCCAAGATCTCTAGGGCAGGGGCAAAATAACACCAGTGTTTTTGCTAAAACATAGCAAGAGTCACCTTCATCCCAGTTCCCAAGAAGTTCCCCATTTCTATTTCATACCAGCTCAGCCTGGACTTCATTGCCCATATCACTATCAGCATTTTGGTCAAAGCCATTCAACATGTATCTAGAAAGTTCCAAACTTTCCCACATCATCCTGTCTTCTGAGCCCTCCAAGTTGCTAGGAAGTTCCAAACTTTCTCCTATCTTCCTCACATTTTCTGAGCCCTCCAAACTGTTCCAGCCTCTGCTTGTTACCCAATTCCAAATTTACTTCCATATTTTTGGGTATCTTTACAGCAGCACTCCACTATTCAGTATCAATTTATTGTATTAGTCTGTTCTCATGCTGCTATAAAGAACTGCCCAAGACTGGGTAATTTATAAAGAAAAGAAGTTTAATTGACTCACAGTTCTGGATGGCTGTGGAGGCCTCAAAAAACTTACAGTCATGGTGGAAAGGAACGCAAACACATCCTTCTTCACATGATGGCAGGAAGGAGAAGAATGAGAGCAAAGAGGGAAAACCCCCTTATAAAACCATCAGCTCTTGTGAGAATTGACTTACCATCATGAGAACAGCAGCATGGGTATAGCAGCCGCCATGATTCAAATACCTCCCATTGGGTCCCTCCCACAACATGTGGGGATTATGGGAACTATAATTCAAAATGAGATATGGGTGGGGACACAGCCAAATCATATCACCCTAGTTTAAAACACACACTTATGACTATTCTAAGGCCGCTTTCAAAATACTATACCACTTCATGGATAGTGCAGGTGCCTTATGACAGGATATTCCTGCTTCTTCCCTCCCAACCCTTATAACATTGTGCTCATTCATTTCACTTATTCGAAAACTATAATTACTAAATTGTTGCTATCATTATCTTGAACAAACTTGTTAGATAAACTAAGAATAAGAAAAGTACTTTATTTTTATTTTACCTTCATTTTTCCTGCTCTAGTGTTCCTTCTTTCTTTGCATAGACCTAAGTTTTTGACATTTATCATTCTCCTCTCTGAAGCATTTTTAACATTTCCTGTGAGACAGGTACACTGACAAGTTTTTTGAATTTTTGCTTGTGTGAGAAAGTCTTGTTTGTCTTTCAGTTTTGTTTGTTTGTTTTGTTTTGTCTTTTAATTTTGAGATGGAGTTTCATTCTTGTTGCCCAGGCTGGAGGACAATGGCACAATCTAGGCTCACTGCAACCTCCACCTCCTGGGTTCAAGCAATTCTCCTGCCTCAGCCTCCTCAGTAGCTGGGATTACAGGCACCTGCCACAATGCCTGCCTAATTTTTTTTTTTTTTTTTTTTTTTTGAGACAGAGTCTCGCTCTGTCGCCCAGGCTGGAGTGCGGTGCTGTCTCTCGGCTCACTGCAAGCTCCAACTCCCAGGTTCATGCCATTCTCCTGCCTCAGACTCCCGAGTAGCTGGGACTACAGGCACACACCACCACACCCAGCTAACTTTTTTTTTGGTATTTTTAGTAGAGACGGGGTTTCACCGTGTTTGCCAGAATGTTCTCGATCTCCTAACCTTGTGATCCACACACATCGGCCTCCCAAAGTGCTGGGATTACAAGTGTGAGCCACCGCACCCGGCCTTAATTTTTTGTATATTTAGTAGGGATGGAGTTTCACCATGTTGGCCAGGCTGGTCTCGAACTGCTGACCTCAGGTAGATCCACCCACCTCAGCTTCCCAAAGTTCTGGGATTACAGGTATGAGCTACCGCGCCTGGCTGTCTTTGACTTTAAAGGAACAATTTTGTTGAATACAGAATTCTAGGTTGGCCTTCGTTTTTTTGTTTGTTTTTCCTTTTAACACTTTAGATATTTTGCACTAATCTCTCTTGGTTGAATGGTTTCTGAATAGAAGCCTGCTGTAATTCTTATCCTTGTTTCTTTTTAGGTAAGGCATTTTTTTCCTTCGCCTTCTTTCAAATTTTCTCTTTGTCTTTGCTTTTCTACAGTTTAAATACAAATTGTATAGGTGTAGATGTTTTGATATTTATTCTGCTTGCTATTCTCTGAGATTCCTGGATCTGTGGTTTGCTGGATGTTCTTAATTTTGAAAAATTCTTATCATTCTCATTCCAAAATTCCCATTGTTAAGGAGAACATAGCTTTCTGGACATATTTCAAAATGGCTACTCTTTTCTTTCTCCTGTGAGAAGCATAAAGGAATTTTTCTCCAATCTTTACTGTAAGAATTTGGTGGAAGCTCCTGGAGGTAAATCTCAAAGTGTGGGCTCCCCTAAGAAAAGTCCTCCAGAGTTTTTAATTGTCAAACTTGTCTACAATGAGCATCTAGATATTTGTCAATTATACTTTAAGGCAGGAGTCCTCAGCCCCCAGGCTGCTAACTGGTACCTGTCTGTAGCCTGTTAGGAACAAGGCCACACAGCTGGAAGTGAGCAGCAGGTGAGCAAACATTACCACCTGAGCTCCACTCAGCATTTTATTCTCATAGAAGGGCAGACCCTATTGTGAACTGCACATGCGAGGGATCTAGGTTGTGTGCTCCTTATGAGAATCCAATGCCTGATGATTTGAGGGAGAACAGTTTCATCCCCAAACCATCCCCCCGACACCCCACTGTCCATGGAAAAATTGTCTTCCACAAAACCCACCACTGGTGCCAAAAAGATTGGGGACTGCTGCTTTAAAGATTTCTACTAGTACTAGCTCCAATGACGAGCTTTAGCTCCTGAGCTTCTGCTCTCAATGACATGTGATTCTCAGGATCTACCTTTCTCTACAGTTTTGTAGCAGCAGTTTGCTCTATGACCTCAATTCTCTGATGGATTGAGTTATTGATTTCCAGTTTGTTTAGCTTTTTTCTTGTTATGATGATAGGAGTGATGACTTCCACGCTCTTTACATGACAGTGTAGAAGATGGAACTTGCTCTATTATATATAATAATATAAATAATGTATATACAGACACACTAAATTTAATATAAATGTCACTGAAATGGCATCAAGTTGCTTTCAATCTGCCTTTTGTAAATATTTTTCATGTTTCCAAATATATGCACAAAATATGTTAATATTTGCCTAATATCCCATTATATAGATACATCATAATTAGATTAGTCAATCGCAAATGTTAGACACATAGCTTGCTGCCAAGTTTCTGTGTGTTTTTTTAATGTGGTAAGAACACATAACATGAAAACTTATCTTTTAACTATTTTTTAAGTGTACAGTACAATATTTTTAACTGTAGGTACAATGTTATGCTGCAGATCTGTAGAAGTTATTCATCTTGTATAACTAAAATGTTGTATCTATTGAGCAGCAACTTTTATTTCCCTCTCCCCTCCAGCCCTTGGCAACCACCATTCTGCTCTATTGTTCTGACTATCTTAGATACTTCACGTAAGTGAAATCATGCAGTATTTGCGCTTCTGTGGTTGGCTTATTTCACTTAGTATAATCTCCGGGTTCATCCATGTTGTCCCTTATGTCAGGATTTCCTTCATTTTTAAGGCTGAATTAGTATTCATTGTGTGGATATGTATATGTGTGTGTGTATGTTCTTTGCTAAATATTTCAGTTGTTTTCATATTTTGACTATTGTGAGTAATATTGCAGTGAACATGGGAGTGCAGATGTCTTTGAGACACTGATTTCAGTTCTTTTCAATATATATCCAGCAGTGGGATTACTGGATCCTATGATAGTTCTGTTTTGAAAATTTTTGATGAATCTCCATACTATTTTTCATATTTATATTTCCAATTCATAGTCTCACCAACAGTGTACCAGCAATCCTTTTTCTCTAAACCATCACTGACGATTGTAATCTCTTGATTTTTTGCAGAACAGTTATACTAACAGATGTGAGGTGATAGCTAGCTCATGGTGGTTTTCCCTTTCATTTCCCTAATGATTACTGATGAGCATTTTTAAATATACCTATGGGTCATTTGTACATCTTCTTTGGAAATGTGTCTGTTCATGTCCTTTGTGAAAAATTATTTTTTGTTTGCTATTAAGTAGTTTTTAAAATATATTTTAGCTATTAATCCCTTATCAGATATATGATTTGCCAATATTTTCTCCCATTCCTTAAGTTACTTTTTCATTTAGTTGATTGTTTCCTTTTAGTTTTATATCATCTCACTTGTCTGTTTTTGCTTTCAATACCTGTGTGTTTGGTTTTATATCCAAAATATTATTGCCAAGACCAATGTCAAGAGCTTTTTTCTTGTTTTTTTTTTTTTTTTTCCTAGGATTTTTGTGGTTTCAAGTCTTACATTTAATCCATTTTCAGTGAACTTTTGTGTGTGATATAAGGGTCCAGTTTCATTCTTTTGCATGTGAATATCCAGTTTTCCTAACACCATTTGGTGAAAAGACTACCCTTTCACCATTGTGTATTCTTGGCAGCCCTGTTGGAGATCAGTTCACCATAGATGTGTGAATTAATTTCTGGGCTCTGTTCCGCTCCACTGGTCTATGTGTCTGTTTTTATGCCCGCACTATACTGTTCTAATTACTGGAGCTTTGTAATCTATTTTGAAATCAGGAAATGTGATGCTTCCAGCTTTGTTCTTTCTTAAGATTGCATTGGCTATTCAGAATCTTTTGTGGTTCCATGTGAATTTTAGGATTGTCTTTTCTATATCTCTAAAAAAAGTCACTGGGATTTTGAGAGAGATTGTGTTCAATCTGTAATCACTTCAGATAGTGTGGATATTTTAACAATATGAAGTCTTTTAATACATAAACGTAAGATTCCTATTTTTGACAGTTACATAAATGTGGAAGTGGGGTAAGCATCCTTTGCATCTTTGTGCACATCTATGGTGATTTCCTTGGAATATTTTCAAATACTTCTATGCAAAAGTTAGATTCAATATGTGTGAAGACTTATTGGAAAAACAGGTAAAAGAGAAGGAGCCCACCTCTCTCTTCAGTATTGTCTATCTCCTCCTAACTTTCCTCTGGCTAATTCTGTTATCTTTCCCCTTGCTCTCCCATGTGCCCAGTGCCCTCTGGCTCCCATACCCTTGGGTGGAGCTCAGATAACTGTGCCATGTAATGTGTCCTATGTGGGAGTGAGGATTTCTGGCAATAATGTGGAGGATGCTTACTCTCTCCTCCCTCCCTCCTCCTCCACCTAATTCTCATCATTAGCAGAAGAAAGGTGTCCAGAAGGTACTGTTGTAGGGAGCAGCTCACAGAAGCTTCAAAATTAGCACAGAAACTCACAGGAGCCTCAAAATCAGCTGAATCAGAAGTCTAGGTGAAGGAAAAACACTGGCATTTTTTTTCACACCTTGGTGTGTGATGTTTACAGAATAAAACACTTGCACTTTTATGTTTTCACTAATATTAAGAACAAGCTGAGATACATACACCTTTAAAAAGTATAAAAATATCATAATAATAGTAGTTGAAAATCACTTTCTTTTTCCTGTCTTTTCATGTATGTTATTGATTTAAGGGTGCTTATTTCTTTAAATAGCAAACAATCATTTAACATGAGCCAAGCTGAATGTCATTTTCATATTTAAGTAAAAATAGAGTATTAAAAATATGCACAAACTCTAGTCACAGGAAAGATATTTGGGGTTTTGCTATGTGATAAAAATATAACATATTTGGAAATATATAATTAAACATATAATAGCAAAGATTTATCCCTGGAAGTTAAGATCAAACAAATGACCTTAAATATTTTCAAGCATTATACATTGATTAGTCTGGCTATAAAAATAAACATAATTTTCCTAGATTATTAAAAATGCTTAATAACTTTAAATTTGAGAGGACAAAAAAGATTAGTAAGAGAAACCCTGTAAGGAACTGAATACACTCACAAGAGGGAGTAATAGCCGGTGCTTCAGGGCCGGAAGCAATTTCTCCCAGGCATCTTTAGAATATGCATTTGGGAAACCTAGAGGTTTGTATGAAAAACTACATTTAATGGCTTTTCTGTTATTTTTATACATGAAACTAAAGCCTTGCCAGAACCAAGCAACCAGATGACTGTAAACTTGTAGGGTGTCATGCTCTATAGGAGTACACCTTTTCTTTGCTCATCAGCATATCATTCAGCATTAAGTGCCAGAACATAGAAAGTGAATCTGGAAGGTTTCTGTGTCCACTATGGTGCCCCTTCTCCTTCCCATGGGAAATACATACTTTGTCCTCATAAACACACATGAAGCAATCATATACAGAGATCTCCTTCTAAGAGTCAAGATTAGTCTGGATAAAATCTTTACATTTCATATTAGAACATTTTTATGTTAAATTTTTGATTGACATTTATTTTAATACTGAATCCTCTTTATTTCTTACCTCTCAACACCTAGGCTTTCTGATTGAGAAAACTTTTCCATTCCCACTCAGCTGTAAAACTAAAACTGATAACAAAAAATGTTGTTAGTCACCTGTTTCTCCCCATCTCCAGGAAATGTTCAACACCCTCTCTTTTAGGCATTCACTAAGTGAGAGATGTGAACCCATTCTCTCTTTGATTCTTCTTAAAGAGTTTCAACAGAGAAATCAAACCAATTGCAGGGATTAAGTAAAATAATGAAGTTTTTATATATGATTTATAAGTATCACAACCATCTTGGGTAGGAGGCATTATCATCACTCTAAGGTTACTGGTTTGATAAGCCAAAAAGTTTTAGTTACTTGTCTTTATTCCAGCACATGAATGCTACAGGATTTGATACCTTCATTAACAATACTCAGATCTCTTCTCCAATAGAAAAGCACTTCCACAAGCTGTCAAATGATTCTAAATATTACATATGAAGCTTTTTTTTGGTTTTGTTTTTAATCGACATATAATAATTACACATATTTATAGGGTGGAGTATGATGTTTCCATGCATGTATAAATTGTATAATTATCAAATCAGGGTATTTAGCATATCTATCACCTCAAATATTTAATATTTCCTTGTAGTAAGAATATTGAAAGTCCTTTCTTTTAGTTATTTTGAAATACACAATACAATAGTTTTAACTATAGTCACCCTATGGTGCAAGAGAGCAAAATAATGTATTTCTCATATCTAACTGCAATTTTGTAGCCATTGACCAATCTCTTTCCACTCCCATTTCCACGATTCTCCTCAAACAACTCAATAGCAAAAGTAATAATAATCCAATTTTAAAATGTGCAAAAGACCTGAATAGACATTTCTCAAAAGAAGATGTATAAATGCCCAATAAGCATATGAAAAAAATGCTCAACATCACTACTCAACAGGGAAATGCAAATAAAAACCACAATGAGATGTCATCTTAACGCAGCTATCCCAGGATCTTTAGATATTATGTACTATGGAATTCTTCCCTACTTACATTCACCGATGGTTGGGAGATAATACAACTTGGTCTAAGACACAGAAGCAGTTTGTACTTCACTTCTAATTCATTCTGTCCCGAAAGAGAAAGTCTTCCTTCTCCAGTTCTCACCCCTATCTCATTATCTCAAAGTAAATAAGAATATACTTTGTCTTCCGGTTGGTTTCAGTCTAAGGTTTAAGATGATTCCTTATCTTACTTTTCTTAGGATGTTTTAGTATGTCTTCTAATGTATAATAATAATAATTAGCATTTATGAAGTACTTAGTATAGACTGGTACTGTTTTAAATGCTCTATATATATTAATACACTAAATCCTCACAATAACTGTATTAGGAGAGCAATATAGTAGCACCATTTTATGAGATGAGGAAGCTGGAGGAGCAGAAGTATCATACAGCATGTCCAATATCAACATTTAATAGTATAAGAACCAGGGTTCAAAGCCAAGCAGTTTAATTTCAGAATTCCTGTTCTTAACCAAACACTCTGTTGCACTGCCATATACACCTCATTCCTTTATCTCAAAGACCTCCCCTCTGTTCCACTCCCAATGTTTTACATATTCTTTTTCTAAGGGACGTATCTCTTACCTTTTTCCTTATTGAAGGCATCTGATGCCTTTAAACAATAATTGAAATATTAAGTAAAAAGTGTGACACTATTGAGGATGGGAGATAGAGTTGTGATTGCAAGAGCTGACCCCTATATTTCTCAACTTGAACCTGGGGGTCTTAGGTAGATAGGGTCTTTATGGCAGTATAGTGGTATAAACCAGTCTGCTGCTCCTGCATCCTATACGTTTTATACCATTTTAGAAGTCTCAAGGTGAGAAGTGCTTGAATTCATGCCAATTCAACTGTTTATTTTCTTCAAGCTTGTTCTTAGAGGTATATGATTAGTTACCACACAGCTAAAAAGCTGAAAAGGTTGGACTCCTCAGCAAATTAATATGCACATATTGGTGCTTGTGTACTAGAATTGGAGGCTTAAAAAGTCTAACATAATAGTTTTAGTTTTTCAATTGCTGTTTGCAACCACCCTCTATTCAACCCCCTCCCTTAATATCTTGAGCAGATTCTATATTTCCATTCATTTTTAAAAGCTGTGTCTAATCCAAAGTAGATTAAAACACCCATTTCATATCAGATTTAAATATCTTAGGCCTCAGGGTTTTAAGGTGGAGAGAAGAGTAGCTCTTTTTTCCTCCTCCTTGCACTCTAATGTCTTGGCATGTGGGAGAGGTATACAGTTTCTGGGATCTTCCCCCTCACTCCCCATACCCACCTTCCCTTCTAAGGCCTCACTTCTCCCATGCTAGAACTGGAAAAAGAAGTTGGGGAAGCAGATGACATCTTCTGTAATTGGGTACCTGGAAAAGATAGGCAGTATTTCCTGGCCACTCCTGGCTTGGTCTGGTTCTCTCTGCTGCTGTTTTGTAATTTTTACATGGATTGCATATGTAGTTCATCTTTATCCCAGCACTTTCCATTACGAAGGACACCCTCAGAGAGAGACAATATGATCTTCCTTGAGCCCTGCATGTAACACAACTTGGAACCCAACCATGTCCCCTATCTAGTGGGGCCTCACCATGCTTGGCTACTTGGAAAATTCTTATACAAAGTGAAAAATTCCTTCATTTGTTTACTTTATGTGTGAATATTTGATATTGGATTTTCACAAAATAGAATACATCTATACTTTACTTGAAACTGTAATATGTTTTACTGCTAAATTCAATTTTATTAATTCTAAGAGCTGTAAAAGTTCTTTGTATTCAATGAATTTTAAACGTTGCAGAAAATCTATTACTATTCAAAAAGAAATAGTTTTTCATTTAGGCTTGCTACAAGTGCGTCCATTGTAGCATATGCAGAGAAAATCAGTCTGTAGTTTATTCTGCATTTGTCTATATGACTAAAGTTGAGGTCTCATTACTTGCAGAGCCACATTCAATTAACCTTTCATTTTGAGGGCAAAAGAAGTAAGATATAACAATGATCTGCCTGTAAGTGCATGTCAACACTACTGCATATGGATAAACACACTTGAATTAGTATATAGGAAGATGGCCACTAAAATGCATTCTATATCAAGTGGTGATGCATAAGCTTGACTTTTTAAGAAAATTCTACTTGACTGAGCTCACTGTGCCAATTGGATTTCATGGCGTGCCCTGAGTGTCTGTTGGTTTCAGCTTCCTTCTATCCTATATCCCTCTGCATTTTCAGCTCACATTGGTCTGCTGTTCTTTCTTGGCACACAATTTATAGCCTTCCCTCTTTCTCCTTTATCAATATTCCTTCCCACTATCTAGTTGTGAGGTTGTACCTCTCTTGCTCTCTCATGTTCCTAGAACATAAGTGAAACTTTGGTTCAAGGCAAATAGGAATGCACAGCATTGTACAACAAAACCCTTGTCTTTCTTGGAATAACCTGAAGTAAATAATCTGCATGAATATCCTACATAAGGAAATAAAACGTAATTCCCCATATGAAGTAAGAAACACATAGGCAAGACTAAATGAAAAATCTTCTTACCCAATTTGAAGAAATGGAATTTATCTGAATGTAATCATGTTCTAGGCTACAATTATGAGGTGCTATGTGAAATTCCACACAAATGAACTTGGAAATAGATATTGTTTTACTTGGTGTTCTGCCCGGGATTTTGCCAAGATTTCTAAGAATTAACAGAATTTAACCTATTATGGCATGGCAGAGTTTAACGAATGTTTCTCTTTATCCATTCTTATTTCCTTCCCTTCCAGAGGGGAAGACAGATGCAGAGTTGCTGAGGATCATCTGAACAGTTTGTGTTGGTGTCTCAGAGATATGTTACCTTCCCTACACTCAATCTTACTTCTCTGAATATGTGCTGTAGCACACCATACGGATGGAAAATGCTCATTTCTCCCAGTTCCCAGAGGCCTTTTTAATTTCCTATCTCACCTTTTGAAAAATAGCAAGAAATAAGACCATGATGCAGAACTCTTATTACATGTTTTTCCAAATGCCTTAGGGTTCAATGATGGCAGTTGGAAGCCTGCCAGTGTAGAAAACTTACACTAGGTTATGTATGTTTTCCAGATTCCTTGTGAAATCAGTTACCATTTAAAAGACTTTTTTTTACTATGAATTCCTCCTTATCAATTCCCAGGCCTCTGACTTTCAAGACCTTTTTCCAATGTCTGCCTTAGAGAACACTATACTGTTTACAACATTTCTATCCCACCTCCTGAACTCCTTGTTTCATCAGACATCTCCTGCCCTAGGCATGACCTTGACATATAAGTGTCTTGTTCAGTCAATAAGTGTTTGACTGCATGGTTTGTATCCACCTCTGTGCCAAGAACTGTCACGAGATCCAAAGAACAACAAAAACAATCACAGAGCTTTCCGTTTATTTTAGATAGGGAAAACGAAAGCTTACAAGCTAATCTGAGAATTATTAAGAAATGAACTATGAGAATGAAGGCAGTTAAATAAAACTGAAGAATAAAAGAGTCATCAGTTTATTTGAACACCTTTGAGGAAATTCACAACTATGACAAGACATGATCTGCAGCGTGAAAGAATAAATAGACTGGTGAATGAGGAAACGGGAATGGGCATTCCAGAGAGGGAGGCAAGCATGAGCTCAGTGGTTGAAATAATCTCTGGGTCTCATGGGAGTCCGACATACATATTAGTGCACAGGGAAGTAAGTGTGGAGGACAGGCAGAGTGCCCTGATCATGAAGGGTTATGTACTAGATGGTGGCATTTGGCACAAATGATTTTAAATAATTACTGCAATAGCCATATTCTTTTGGTCTCTCTCTCTCTCTCTGCAAAGCCAGGAAAGTTTCTTTGGTTTTAAAGATTCATGTGATTAGACTGTGCCTACCTAAATAATCCACAGGAATCCCGCCATCTCAAGATCCATAACCATAGTTATATCTGCAAAGTATCTTTTTCCACGAAAGGCAATATAGCCATAGGTTTCATGCATTAATGTATGGACATCACCGTGGGCCATTATTCTGACCATCACAAATTGTCTTCTAAAAATTTATTGAATCTCTGCATTTGCTTGTATTCCCCTCCTATTCTCCTGTGTAATGTATATAATTTTATATTATTTTATGATCATTTTACTGTGGTTCTGTGAGGAAAAGAAGCTAAATGAATGAGCTTAGTTTGGCATCTTGAATCAGAAGACTTTCCACAGGAGTTTCTTTTGTTCATTATTTGAAAACCATTGTCATATAGTCTTGAGTAGGGAAATGACACAATAAAACTTTTTATTTTTAAAATACATTTTTAAAATTATCTAACATGTTCATCACTTTTATTGTTCTTGTATATCTTTAACATTTTAAAGTATTCTATACATGTTCAAATGCTGACACTCTTTTTTGTATTTGTGTGTGTGTATTTATATGTATGTTTCTATATGTGTATATTTCTATGGGGAGATTTTATGTTAAAGTGGTATCAGTTATTTTGCTAGAGATAAAAAAACTTTCTTTCCAAATAACTTTCAAATTGAGGAAGAAATATGATTTGTCATAAAATATTTAGTCTAACCTTACAGTTTAATTATTTTAAAATTTTTAAAAGTTCTCATTGCATATTAAATTTCTCATTAGGAATGATGTATTTTCTGTAGTTCAGTAAAACTTCAAAATACTCTACATACCAAAAACTATTATCTCCCAAACTGTATTCCACAAAATTCTATATTCTTGTGTGAAGTGAGTAGCTCTTAGGAAAAAAAGCCATTCTGTGAGCCAATAATTTGGGAAAATGATTCATTGTACTACCTTTCTCTCTTAAATATTTTTAAAGCATATTAAGATAAATTATACAGCAAAACAAACATTTTTTAAACCTTTGGTCAGCCCCAAATATTCTACATATATTTGATCATGTTTCTTTCTTTTTTTTTTTTTTTTTAATTTGAGGATTATCCCTTAACAGCTCATGGGAAACTATAGCTCAGAAACAGTTTGAAAGTGCTATTGTAGCCCATATCTCTAATCATTTTGTGCTAAATATTTTGGCTTTATTATACACAAATGTAATAAAGGGAATGATTGCCCAGACAGTGTTACAATTGAAAGGGAATTAGAACACGTGTTCCGAGGCATGCAGTCAAGCCCTCTGCTGTCCTTCCTCTGGTTCCTTCACTAGCTGACATTTGTGGGATGTCATCGCTTTCCTGAGTCGTGCATGAGAGAGCTCAGCATGGGCTTCTATAAGTTTGTTGAGATTACTCTATGGCCAACAGCCCATTTCCCCTATTCATTCTGCTCTTCTCTTCTAAGGATGCTAACACAGTGTTAAGATATAAGACACATCAGGAGAAAGAATGTAGTAGGGCACAAAATGCTTTCTTCAGCTCAACTCTCATCTGTAGACATCACTTCATTTGGCTCAGTGAGAATACACATTATCCTCTCTCCCAAGTGACCTTGTGAAGAGGGTTCAAAGTCAGTTTAGTAGGTATTTATTTGCACCTCTCCTTCTTTCAGAAAATACTTCAAGATATTTTCAAAAATGTGTAAATTGTAACAATATGTTAAAATGTTAATCTAACCTACATACTTACCATTATTAGGCCCTTATTTTGTGCTATATTTTCTAGAGACCAAGTGCAAACAAGGAATCTTTGTCAGTTAACAAGAGTCACAATATCCACTGGATTAAAAAAAAAAATCAATTGCTTAAGAGAATTACAACTATTCTTTGTACTAGAATCAGGCACAATTTTATCTGGGGGCTTTGTAAAGAGAGCTCTTTGATGTTTAGTCAACAGCATTCTACAAACTCAAGAAATTCCATAGAGATGTTTTGCATAACATTGTCAATGAAAATTGATGTCTTCTCACCTAAGCATAATTTAGTAATAATAATAATAATAGTGTGTGGGTTTTGGTAACAATAATAATTGTGTGTGTGTGTGTGTGTGTGTGTGTGTGTGTGTGTGTGTGTAGGGGCATAGCTTCAACTTAATACTAATTAGGTGGTCAGCTCTTGGTTGACCTTGAAGAGGCTTGAATTCTCAGCACCCAACCCACTGCCCTGAATGTAGCAAGTGCCAATAAATCTTGGTTGAAAGTGATAATTATTCTTCAAAGGGAGCACATAGGAAAAGATGTATGTGAATGGTTTTTCTACAGAGCTCACACAATTATTTTGTTCTACAAACTACAGCTGTCCTGAAGCCTAGACCTGTGAGAATGGAACAAAAGTATGTCTGGTGGCCAAGTTATGAGATGAAAGATTGCTCCTCAGTTTGAGCCAGCCCATATTTAATAATTGCAGTTTCCAAAGCACAAAGTAAATTTTTAAAATATATCTCTAAAATATATCTCTAAGATGGGTCTTCAGATTTACCCATCTCCCAAGTTTAATTCTGTTTATTGCTGATAGATGTAATATTCCTACATGGTAGGAACTCATACATAAAGAAACTGAGATTTAGAATAGTTAAGCGTATTGACGCAATTCATTAAGCTAGCTAGTGGCAGAGCTGGAACTTGAACTTGAACCCAACTCTGTCTTACTTCACATTTCATGATTATAAACTACTGTATTGTGCTGAGAAAGAGCCTGTAGGGCTTGAACTTTACCTTTTCCCTTACAAAGAAAGAGCAGGAAAGGACACTGCAGACAGAAGGAGCCATTAAAACTTCACAGTCAATAATTCTGGAAATTCAGATATTTTAAATCTGCTCTGATGCTCCAGGGGTCTCAAACCTTATTTCAGCTGTCATGTGAGTTGACCTTTCTCAATGCCAGCTTTTGTGTCATGCTTCAAGGACAACAAGTCTCATGTACCTTTTGAATCCCAGGGACACTGACTTTCACAGGAAGGAGCTACGTCTTTTCATTTATTTTGTGTGCTCTTGAGTGGTATTTAAGTTGACAGCCAGGTCTTCAGTCTTCTTCTCAAGGGATTATAGGTGTTGAACTACTTTCATCTTTCGCTGTGCATTTTCTTTAACTGATAAAGGATCAAGAAGTATGTGAATCCTCCTCTCTCCCCAGTCACCCCCTAGCATTCTCAGTGACATGTTAGTTGGAAAATTACACTCCTACAGTGGTGGTTAGATAACTGAAATTCATTCCAGCAGGGAGAAAATAAGTTCTGGAGGCTTATTTCTTTGCAGATTCTTTATTAGGATTTTGAAACTGCATCTTCACTAGTCAAATTGCAGAGAATTAGAGGAGGGGAATGGGGACCTCTGGAATTTTCCAAAGTGAGATGGATACAACCAAATTCTGTACTTCTGAGATGTCCTGCATATACTACACATATCCCTCTGGTATGCTGTTCTTTAGATGTTCTTTTTGATGCCAAGCCCTCCTGCAAAGCGTCTTTAGAAAACACTATTTGAGGTTTAGATGTATTGTGATCATATTAATGTGAGGGCTTATGGAACATTCTTTTTTTTTTTTGTACTCTAAGCAGGCTGACAACCACATCACCCTCTTCTTCACTGTTTCCTACATAATTATCTCAGGCACACATTTTAACAGGATGTATTTGTCAATGAAGATGATCTATCTCTTTTTTTTTGTAAGAAAGCTGGCTTAAAAGAATATGATCTCTTCTGACAAACATAAGGCTAACATTAGCTGGAAAGAGAACGTCTCATTTTAAAGTCTGATTATCTGATTCCTTGAATATGGTAGACATAGAATTAAGTCTAAACTCACAATGTTAAAAGAATTTGAGAAATATGAAAAGTATAAAGACATTGTTAATATTCTTTGTGTCTGCATATGATGGCCCTGGGACAGTAAAAGGATCATAAAAAGAAAGAAAATAGGTAAAAGAGGTCTGTGGTATAAACTGGTAAGTTTGTAAAATCTATGAGGTACATGTTAAGTATCAGTTTCTATTCCTCACAATTTTTACTATAACTAAGATTCATAAAAGAATGATAAATGACATGTAATAGGAGATGGATTTTAATAAAGAGAAAATTTTGTAGCACCAGGGGTATAAATAAAGTTAATATAGAATAATAGCATATTTATATATAAGGCAAGATGTAATGGAAGGGCTAATAAATGAAGTCTTTCTGATATTTGGATTACTTCATGGGCTTATGTTTGCAAAATTAGAAACCAAGAATCTGACTGATTCAAATATATTATAGTAAGATTCAGACATTACCCAGAAAAAAAGATTCTCATAAATCTGCATTAACTTTTTATCATTGACTTTTATATCATATATAGTTAATTAGGTTGCTAAAATTCCATGACATCACTAAGAAAGTGGCAAGGCAATCAGAACTTTTTAAGTGTACATGCCTGACATTCAATTAAAAAATTAACGGGCATATTAAGAAACAAGGTAAAGAGAAAAATCAGATAATAGAAATAGTAATTAGTTTAGATAATCCAAATATTGCAGTTACTAGATATGGATTTTGAGTTAACTATGATTAGTATGTTTAAGAACACACATACTAAACTGAAGTGACTGTCCAGAGAACTGAAAAACATAAAGCAGAATAAAGTAGAAAACCTACAACTTATAAAGGCATTGGCAGAAAATTAAAAATCAATGTACTGATTTATTACAGTTGATAAGACACAGCTGAAAAATAAGAATTAGTGAACTGAAAGATACGTCACTAGAAAATATTCAGACTGATGTGTAGAAAGTAAAATAGTAGAAAGTATATAAAAGGAATAAAGTATATACGAGGCACAGTGAGAAGGCCTGACACACATGTAGATAGAATTCTGAGACACATACACACACACAGAAAGAGAAAGAGAGAGAGAGTGTGTGTTTTGAGGAAGATATTATCTGAAGAGACAGTGAATGTAAATTTTTCAAAATGAACAGAAAAAAATAGATCAGAGATTCAAGAAGTGTTGTGAACCCCTAGCAGGATAAATAGTAAAATGTTAAAAAAAACTTTTAAAGATAATATCTTATAAACTACACTTAATAAAAACAGATCAGCCAAAAACGACTACTGTCAACAGAAGAAATGGAAGCTGGTAAACTGTATACCTTTAACATGTCAAAAGAAAATCACTGTCAACCTAAAATGATATGCCCTGTGAAACTGTCTTTCAAAAAATAAGGCAATCCAAAACAGAAAAAAATTAATTGACAAAGTGATTTTTCAGTAGAAAGAAAATAATGTTAATTGAATCTCAGAATTATAGAAAAATGGAGAATAATAGGAAGTTTAACTATGTGAGTAAATGGAAGAGATAATTCACTGTTTACAGAATAATAATAGAACTTGCAGACAAATACATATGTAGAATAAAAATGCATGGTAACAATGGCATAAAAGATGAGAGGAGAATAAATGGAGTTTAAAGTTTGAAGGTCCAAAAATTGTCAGAAAATGGAAAAATACTAATTTACATTTAATATTAATAAGTTAAAGATGGATATTATAATTGGTAGGATAATACTAACAGAACAACAAAAGAATACTTAACTAAAAAGATAAAATAATAATGAATAGAATAATAAAACATACTTGAAGACCACTGGTTCCAGCAATAATGGAATAACTAGTATCAGACTCATCCTTCCACTATAAACTACTATTACAGCTATAAAAGAAATATTTAAAAAATGTTTTCAGTAAAAGGATAGCAAACATGAGGCTATAAAATTTTTAAATTTGTATACATTTAAGAAGCACATGTGCAGTTTGGTTACATAGATATATTGTGTAGTGATAAAGTCTGGGCTTTTAGTACATCCATCACCCAAATAGTGTACATGGTACTGTTGAGTAATTTCTCATCCCTCATTCCCCTTCTACTCTCTCATCTTTCAGAGTCTCCAATGTCTATCATTCCACACTCAGTGTTTATGTCTGCACATGATTTACCTCCCACTTATAAGTGAGAATATGTGGTATTTGACTTTAAATTTTTGAGTTATTTCACTTAACTTAATGACCTCCAGTTCCATCCATGTTGTTTCAAAAGATGTGATTTCTTTCTCATTTACGGTCTATATATATAGTCTATATATGGTCTATATATATATATATATAAACATTTATTTATCTAATAATCTGTTGATGGACACTTAAGTGTTCTCTATCTTAACTGCTGCAATAAACACATAAGTGCAGGTTTTCTTTTTGACATAATGATTTCTTTTCCATTGGGTAGATACACAGTAGTGGGATTGCTGTATGGAATGGCAGTTATATTTTTAGTTTTTTAGAACTCTCTGTACCGTTTTACATAGAGGTTGTACTAATTTACATTCCTGCAACATATAAGAGTTCCCCTTTCTCTGCATTCTCACCAATATTTATTATTCTTTTACTTTAGTAATACCCATTCTGACTGGAATAAAATAAATCTCATTGTGGTTTTAATTTTCATTTCCCTGATGATTAGTGATGTTGAGCATTTTTTCATATGTCTGTTAGACATTTATATGTCTTCTTTTAAAAACGTCTATTCATGTCCTTTGCCTACTTTCTAACGGGATTATTTTTTCTTGAGTTTTTTGTAAATTCTGGATATTAATTCCCTGTCAGATGAACTGTTTGCAAACATTTTCTCTCATTCTTCCAGTTGTCTGTTTTCTTTTGCTATGCAGAAGCTTTTTCATTTAATTAAATTTCTTTTGCTGTGCAGAAGCTTTTTAGTTTAATTAAATTCGATTTGCCTATTTTTGTTTTTGTTGCTTGTGCTTTTGAGGTCTTGTTAATGCATTATTGGCCTAGACCAATATCTGTAAGTTTTCTTTAGGTGTTCTTCTAGTATTTTTAGAGTTGAGGGTCTCATATTTAAGTATTTAATCAATGAGTTGATTTTTGTATATGGTTATAGATGGGATCCTGTTTCATTCTTCTTCATATAGCAATCCAATTTTCCCAGGATTATTTATTGAAAAAGATGTTCTTTCTCCAGTGTATGTTCTTGTCTACTTTGTCAAAGATCAATTGACAGTCGACACGTGGCTTTATTTCTAGGTTCTCTGTTCTGTTGCTCTGTGTCTATTTTTATAAAAGTAAAATGATGCTTTTGTTACTACAGCCTTGTAGTGTAATTTGAGGTCAGGTAATGTGATGCCTCCAGCTTTGCTCTTTTTGCCTAAGATTGCTTTCATTTTATGGACTCTTTTGGTTCATACGAGTTTTCGAATTTTTTTTCTGATTCTGTGAAAAAATTCTATTTGTAATTTGATAAGAATTGCATGAAATATGTATATTGCTTTGGGCAGTATGGTCATTTTAACTATTTTAAATTTTCTAATCCATAAGCATGAGGTGTTTTTCCATTTGTTTTTGTCATCTAAAATTACTTTCACCAGTGTTTTGTAGTTTTCCTTGTAGAGATTTTTCAACTGCTTGGCTAAATTTATTCATAGGCATTTTTTTTGGTAGTTACTGTACATGGGATTGCTTTCTTAATTTGGTTCTCTGCTCGATAATTATTTGTGTATAGAAATGCTACTGATTTTGGTATAATGATCTTGTATCTTAAAACTTTACTGCATTTCTTTATCAAGTCTGAGGTTTTTTTTGTGGAGTCTTTAGGGTTTTCTAGATGTAAGATTATATCATCAGTAAACAGGGGTAATTTGATTTCTTTTCCAATTTGGATGCCTTTGATTTCTTTCTCTTGCCTGGTTGCTGTGGCTATGACCTCTAGTTCTATGTTAAATAGCAGTGGTGAAAGTGGGCATCCTTGTCTTAGAGCGAATCTTCCACCCTTCCCAGTTCTTTAAGGGAATGCTTTCAACTTTTCTCCTTTCAGTATGATGTTGATTGTGGGTTTGTCATATAAGCCCTTTATTAATTTGAGGTATTTTCCGTCTATACCTAGCTTGTTGAGAGTTTTTATCATGACAGAATGCTAAATTGTATTAAATATTTTTTCTGTATCTATTGAAATGAGCAAATGGTTTTTGTTAATTCTGTTTATGTGATGAATCACATTTATTGATTTGAGTATGTTGAACCATCCTTGCATCCGTGGACTAAAATTCATTTGGTCATGGTGTATTATCTTTTGAAGATGCTGTTGGATTCAGTTTGCTAGTGTTTTGTTGAGGATTTTGTGTCTATGCAGAACTAAATGAAATAGAGACCAAAAAAATAATACAAAGGATCAACTAAATAAAAAGTCTGTTCTTTGAAAGATAACAAAATTAAGAAACTTCTAACTAGGCTGACCAAGAAAAGAAGATCCAAATAAAAACAATCAGACATTTTTAAAAAGGAGACATTACAATCAATATCACAGAAATACAAAACATCATCAGAGAGTATGGTCTGATATATAGTCGACTATATGCTTATAAACTAGAAAACCTAGAGAAAATCGATAAATTCCTGGAAACATACAACCTTCCAATATTGAAACAGGAAGACATATAAATTCAGAACAGGCCAATAACAAGTAGTGAGGTTGAATCAGTAATAAAAATAAATCCCCCAACAACAACAATAACAAATTCTAGGCTGCGATAGATTCTACCAAACATACAAAAAACTGGTGTTAATCTCCCTGAAACTGTTTAAAAAAAACTGAGGAGGAAAAAATTCCAACTAATTCTTCAAAGCCAGTATCACCCTACACCAAAATTGAATAATGACACAACAATGACAAAAGAAAGCTACAAACTAATGTCCTTGGGGCTGTGCATTTTGAAGGATAAAAAGCCAAAAGCATAAGTCCATAATCACCTAAGATTTCTTTGTGAGAATATTCCAAATATGGTCCAGAAAATACCACTCAAGGAGTGAGTGGTAGTATCACTGGGTGAAAGAAACAGAAATCTGATTTGACACTGATGAAGTAGGTATGTTTTAAGGATCAGGTCAATGCAGAGGAGGAAGCCACGAAGAAGAAATCCCCATATTTCCCATAAACATTTCCCTAGGATTTATTTTTTTTTTTGTAAGCTAGAGACGTGCAAGGCAAAGTACTAGAACAAGTACTTCACAAAAAAAGTGTATCCAAACAGCAAATATACATATTAAACTTTCTTTTTTTTTTTTTTTGCATAAAAAAGCAGGACATAATTTATTTTGTTTAAAAGAAACACTTTTTTTTTTATTATTACACTTTAAGTTTTAGGGTACATGTGCACAACATGCAGGTTAGTTACATATGTATACATGTGCCATGTTGGTTTGCTGCACCCAGTAACTCGTCATTTAACATTAGGTATATCTCCAAATGCTATCCCTCACCCCTCCCCCCACCCCCCACCCCACAACAGGCCTTGGTGTGTGATGTTCCCCTTCCTGTGTCCATGTGTTCTCATTGCTCAATTCCCACCTATGAGTGAGAAAGTGCATATTAAACTTTATAAATCTCATTACTTATCTGGTGAATGCAAATGAAAATTATAATAAAATATCAAACATTTCCACTAGGCTGTCTAAAATTTGAAAAGACTGATAAACCAAAGTATTCATGAGGATTTCAAACACGTGGAACTCTCGTACATTGGTAGTGGATGGGCAAAGTGGTTCAACCAATTTGGAGAACTATTTAGCAGTATCTATAAAACCTAAATATATGCATGTAATATGACTCAGAATTTCCACTTCTAACTATATATTCAACAGAAAAGTATACATACTCACCATAAGAAATGTACAAGTATATTAATAGAAGCATAATCTGTAACAACCCAAACTGAAGACAACCCAAATATCCATTAATGATAGTATGGAAAAATAAGGTGCCATTTAATCATGAAATGGGTTAATATTCAGCAATGTGTGCTGATGTGTCTGCTGAGTTGTGTCTGTTTTTGGATATTAAATAAAAGGGATCATGCAACATGTATCTATATGTCCATCATCTTTTGCTCAGTACTACTATATTTAGGAGACTTATTCATGTTGTTATTTTTGGAACAGGCCCCCAAAATCTGGCCATAAACTGGCCCCAAAACTGGCCATAAACAACATCTCTGTGACATGTTCATGATGGCCATGACGCCCGCGCTGGAAGGTTGTGGGTTTACCGGAATAAGGGCAAGGAACACCTGGCCCACCCAGGGCAGAAAACCACTTAAAGGTGTTCTTAAACCACAAACAATAGCATGAGTGATACATGCCTTAAGGACAGGCTCCTGCTGCAGATAACTAGCCAGACCCCATCCCTTTATTTCGGCCCTCCCTTTGTTTCCCGTAAGGAATACTTTTAGTTAATCTATAATCTATAGAAACAATGCTTATCACTGGCTTGCTGTCAATAAATTCGTGGGTAAATCTCTGTTCGAGGCTCTCAACTCTGGAGGCTGTGAGACCCCTGATTTCCCACTCCACACCTCTATATTTCTGTGTGTGTGTCTTTAATTCCTCTTGCGCCACTGGGTTAGGGTCTCCCCAACCGAGCTGGTCTCGGCATTGTTACATATAGAAATCTATTTTTTTCATTGCTGAATAGCATAGTTTTTTGTACACTTCCACATGTATATATACATGTATCTATGTATACCAGAAAGATGATAAACATGGGGCCCAACACCACTCCTGGACATGGAGAAGCGAGAGGAAGAGGCTGCTATAGGACTGAGAGTGATAACTAACAAGAGCCTGACCTTAAGTTGAGGAATTCAGCCAGCTTGAGGCACTCACTTTTGTAAAGGAAGACTGAAAAATATATATCATGAAATTACCAACTTTTCTACCTCCATTATTTTCTCATGTTCCCCATTGACTAATGTTGGGAACAGGCCCCCAAATCTGGCCATAAACTGGCTCCAAAACTGGCCATAAACAACATCTCTGCAGCACTGTCACATGTTCCTGATGGCCATGACGCCCATGCTGAAGGTTGTGGGTTTACCAGAATGAGCGCAAGGAACCCCTACCCACCCAGGGTGGAAAACAGCTTAAGGTGTTCCTAAGCCACAAACAATAGGATGAATGATCTGTGCCTTAAGGACATGTTCCTGCTGCAGATAACTAGCCAAAGCCCATCCCTTTGTTTCCCATAAGGAATGCTTTTAATTAATCTATTATCTATAGAAACAATGCTTATCTCTGGCTTGCTGTCAATAAATAAGTGGGTAAAACTCTGTTGGTGGCTCTCAGCTCTGAAGGCTGTCAGCACCCGGATTTCCTACTCCACACTGTATATTTCTGTGTGCGTGTCTTTAATTCCTCTCGCGCCGCTGGGTTAGGGTCTCCGTGACCAAGCTGGTCTCGGCAGACTAAGGCCTGCCTAAAACCAGCTGTCAAAGGAGTCTACTGATGTGGTCTATACAGAGCATACAGACATAGAACAGGGTTGAAGAGGGTGGAGCATGAATATGAGGTAGGAAACTGCACTTGTAATGTGACCTTTCAATTCCACTTACTGTTCTCTTTTATTTCTCACAAAGCAGCTAGAGGAATTTTCCTAAGTCCTAAGGAAGATCACAACACTGCTTTCCAGAAAACCTTCCAGTGGATTCTAGCCTTAACTACAATCAAATCTAAAGTATTTCTAATGGACTAGATATTCTTGAGAAACCTAGTCCCTATCAATACTTATTTGGCTTTATCCCTAATCATTCTGTCCTTTAGACAAGATTCTTTATTCACATGACCGCTTTTCTGTGCCTTAAACACATTAGGCTCACTTCTCACCTGGTATATCTATATAATTTCTATTCTTTCCCTTGAATCTTTCCATCAATCACTAAATATATGCATAAAATTTTTCTTCATTTACTTCAGTCCTCTGCTCATATGTCACCTGTTTAAATAGTCTTTATTTATTCTCTCTGTTTAAAATTGCATATCAACATCTTTCTCTATACTCTAACTGTTTAATTTCTTTCCTAGAACTTTACTGCTACTGGTGTGTATTTTATTTTTATTTGTTTGTTTATTACCTCCTCATCAAAATAGAATGCAAGTTCTACAAAAAGAGAAACATATTTTTCCTCTGCTTTATTCCTAGGTCCTAGATTAGTGACTCACACACATAGCCACTTGTATTATGGAGAAAGGTAAACTGCTATAATAAGCAACCCCAAATTAATACAAAACTTATTTCTCGCTCATGTCACAATCGAGTACAGGTTGCCATGAGGTGATGTGTTAGTCCATTTTGTGCTGCTAAAACAGAATACCTGAGACTGGGTAATTTATTGAGAAAAGAAAAAATTTATTTTCCCACAGTTCTAAAGGCTGGAAAATCCAAGATCAAGGTGCTGGCTTTGGTACATGATGAGGGACTTTCTTGTTGCATCCTCACATGGCAGACAGCAAAAGGGCCAAAAGGAAGCAAGCCTTTTTATAAAAGTCTTAATTCCATTAATAAGGATGGAACCCTCATGGCATAATCACCTTTTAAACCTTCTCCCTTTTTTAAAAAAAAAATTTCCATATTCACAGGTTTTCCTCACTCTCTGTCTAGGAGTGCACCACTCTGGGTTACTTCTCCACAGTGAGAATGCTCACCATGCTTGGGAATCTGTTTAACCTATTGAGTATGAGTTGCTTTCCTTTTCTCTTCTTTATAAAATCTTACTGCCACGTAATTCCAGTTTGTCCAAGAATTTAAGAATTTCATTAGTATCACATTAGCAACACCTACATTTTCAAGGGGACACATTCAAATCATAGCAGGTGATTACTGAGGCATTCAAACTACTAGGTGGCAAACAATCCATGAACATATCTGTGTATGTAAACTATTAACATGGCTCACATCATCATTTCTAGGAAACGTCTAGTACACAAACATCTAGATGTTTTTCACCCTATTTGTACTTATTGCAAATAGTACTGCTCTAATGCAGAATACAAACTTAAGAAAGAGAAAGAGAAAGAGAGAAAAATATTTATATATAAGCTTATATTAATATATTCATTCTTTCTTCCTCCAATCAACTAAAACGACATTATGGATAGTAAAGATCGTTATTCTCTAACTGCATGTTTAAATTTTCATTTCTTTGAAGTGTTTTTGGAAACCACAAACCCATGTTTTTGTCCATACCTCTCCTTCTATGTGTTGCTGAAGAGCCCCTGTGTTTCTGGAGTTCATTTTTCTTGTAATATATATTCCAAACAGTACAACATCTAGCTGTAGCCTTACAGTTTGTTTCATTGATCTAAAGGCTTTTTCTGCATTGTCATATGTCAGTCAATATCTGTTTCTATGATTCTTTACAGGAACTCATTTAATTTTTGCAGTACAAGCAATGTTTCAATGAAAAGAATCAATTTTCTGCCACACAGAGTACACAAGTTGATAGTCTTAAAGGAATAATGTCTTTGAGGAAAAATAAGAATCACTACTTTTATTTCTCTGCATTTAGAGATGTAATGAAAATTGTCATAAAGTCTCAAATCAGTAAGTATGCAAGTACACTTATAATAATTAAAGATATAACAACAAAGGAAATTACCAGAAGATAGAAGATTTCTGCTCCCAAAGCATTCAACTTCGTGAGCATTTAACTTTATGGAGAGTAATGAGTTTTTAAACAAACAAAAAAAAACACATGAAACCAAGTTGTGTGCTTTTGAACAGAGCAAGTGGTAAGCTCTTATTTTCGTCATAATCTTCTAGATGACACTAAGCCTATAATTCTTTTCCAGTCAATGACTTACGCTGAATGGTTCTGTGAGACCCCCACCTACTTATGGTAGCTTTTTCCAATTTTCTTCTTTAGAAGATAGCTTTTATAAACAGTAATATAGCTTTCCATCTTCTTACAATAAATGTAATTTAACTGAACATACTGATTTTTATGATTATAATTTTGTGTGTATGTCCTCAAGATAATATATTTATTTTCTCAAGAAATAAAATTATTATATCTGCATTAAATTTTATTGTTTTCAAAGCAAGAAAACATTGGCATTTGCAAGCATTATACCTCAGCATCTTCATAGACCCCTTAAAGTGCATCATTAAAGTACAGAATCTCTCAACTTACAATCTGATAAAATCATAGTAAGTTGAAAATACTGTTAAGTCAAAAATGCATTTCATACACCTAACCTACTGAACATCATACCTTGGCATAGCTTACGTTAAATGTGCTCAGCACACTTATATCAGCCTCAAGTTGGGAAAAATCATCTAACACAAAGCCTTTATTATTTTATAATAAAGTAGTGAACAATTTCTAGTGCACAAATAATGTAATTTATCAAATATTGTACTGAAAATGAGAAAGAGAATGATTGGGTACTCAAAGTACACTTTCTACTGAATGTATATTGCTTTCACATAATCATACAGTTGAAAAATCACAGGTTGAAACTTAAGTCAAGAATGTCTGTATACCATTTCCCTAAGAAAATGTAGTAAATGGTCTCAATAGCCTTAATTATTTTTTAAACATAATGCTAAACTTATGAGATTAAAACAAATTTTATTCCTAGAATAAAAGCTATTATTTATATAGTTTTGGATAACATTAAACATATCTAAATCTGCGGCGGAACTCAGTTGTTACTTTACTAGGGGATTTTTGTTTATGGGACAAGAATAGATCAATGCAGCCAGACAACTCATTAATTTCCCATGTTATCTAAATAAAATGATGATGCCTTCTTACAACCCAGCCTTGCAGCAACATAGAGGACAGAAATCTTGTGGCCAGCTGGTAGACTTTACTGGCTGAAAAAAGTGATCTAAAGATTTTCTGTAATGCTTTGTTCCTGAGCTCTAGCACACTTCCTCTAGAATAGAAGCAAATAACATTTTTTTCAGCTCACTACTATACAGTTTTTATTAAAAGAGAATTATAGCTGAAGAGTCAATTTTTTATATAGCAAGTTCATCTTTCCTGTCTCTGGGGAATTTTCAGTGTAATAGAGAAGAACATGAACATTGCTTTATATCACTTTCTAAATAAGATGACTTCTTAAACTGAATAAATTAAGAACTGTGGTATCTCTTACTGACAAGTCCAAGAAGAACTTGACATTGCCATATGCCATAATACTTCCTACCTCATAGTTTAGTGTCTTATCAAATATTTATTCAATCCAAAAGCAGGTTCGTAAGAGTTGGTTAATAATCCTAAAATGTTTTGTGGGAGAAATATGTACTTTATTCATGATGGGTTACCAAGATAACGATTTTATTTACAGACAGCACAGAAAGTAAGCATTGGGTTATGTACTAGAAACACCCAGGAATACTACTATACAGGGTCAAGGTTGGGGATTGTCCATTATCAACTTGACTAGATCAGTTTCACACTGTTGTGTCTTCTTTCCCATTGGCCTTAATATCAGAAAGAATTCCCCAAACAACATTTCTATTTCTTGGAGTCAAAACCAACAAAATTGCAAAGTGAGTAAAATTTACCTCTAATACTCTCTAGTTCCGTTTCAATCATTCTGCCTTTTTTTAAGTGTCACTCCATTCTGTCTTCTTTCTTCACAACAGAACTCTATTCAACATCTACAGTTACTATCTTCATTTTATTTTACTGATTAGGGAGTAAGTAAGCAATAGCCTGAGGGCAATCTTCTTGAATACAAGATTTCATCCCCCATTGTGATGTGAAGCTAGTGCTTTCCTGAGATGACTTCTCTATTCTGGTCTCTCTACTCCTGAGCTTTCCTTGCCCTCTTAGATGTCATCGATGATATAGACAGACAGATAGACAGACAGAGAGAGAGAGAGAGAGAGAGAGATGATAGATAGATAGATAGATAGATAGATAGATAGATAGATAGATAGATATAGCACTTCTACACCCTGATTCTTTGCAAGAAGATACAAGTTTACCTAACCTCTGCTATGCCAGGTCATTGGCACCATATCAAGTAGTCCAAGAAAAAATTCCAAGCAAAGGCCTACCTATATTATATTACTTATACTTATATTATATGATAATCACTTGAATTTTTGAGAGAGTCAGGAACTCCCTAAAAAAAATCAGGATTTAGGATTTGTGGTATAGATTTACTGTTGTCCAAATTTTACCATGTAAATTTGATATTGTGTTATGATTAACTGTAATTGCACAAAACTTTTTAAAACATTTATCTGTCTTCTATTATAGTTTCTTTCACACATATAAGCTACTAGAATTTTGAAAGTCAACTAATAAATTCTAGATGCCTCAGCAATGATTTCCAGGCACTAAAACTTTTGCTAGAACTGTTTTACCCTTGCAGCATTTTCTTGTTAGTTGGAGGCTTCAAGTTTCTAGACCAGAGCTTTTCAAACTGCTCAGTAGTGAAGAACCGCCACCTCACCCACACCTACTTCTGTCACTACAGCCCTGTTTATAGATCTTCTTCATGGTTTCATCATGACATCAAGGATTCTAGGGCAAAACATCCTTAAAATTTAAGCTAGATAATTCAGAATTTTAAAAATATTATTTTATGATATGAACACATTATTTTGCTACCACATTTTGACATTAAGTGATCATTGCTATTGCTTTATGAAGCATGTATTTGCAATGAAACATTTATTCATATACTATTCATGGAAGTGTGGGCTTTCTAAGTAGAAAGATCTATGCACACAAATTATGATAATTATTCTTACTATAAGAAAAAAAGACTAGTATTATTTTCTAATAAAAATAGTAAAAAAATTGTATTATTTTCTAAAACTGCCACAACAATATGGTTTTTGTTTGCTTGTATGTTGCTGTTGTTTGTTTGGGTTTTGTTTCTTTGGGGAAGGGTAAATAATATTTATAAAATATCAAAAAACTTCAGCCTCTATCAAACATCAAGTGTATAATGCTATTATACATGTATGTAATTTTCTTAGCTTAAGTCTAACAATTTAAACATAAATTTACTAATGTTAGAAACAGAAATTAACAGTGGTTTCATTAGGAAGATCAATGTTTATTCATATTCTTTAGGAGGGAAAGGATTCATGTAAACATGTAGGCTAAGTACTGTAGGATCATGCTATATCCTTCTGTAATATAAATGATTCACTACATTTCATAAGAGGCGAATTAATAGTAGAAAATGTTTCTTTCCCAAGGAAACTGAACAAAAAACAAGTAACATTTTCTCAGGGTTGTGAAACATTATATGCGTGCATGCTTGTACATATCTCTGTAAGAGTTTGTGAGCTCATTATATATAGAATATTACTGTTTATGTTCTGGAGACTTTTGACAAACATAAGACTGTAGAAACCTTTCTACAATTTCTAAAAAATTTGTTATGCATACTAATATGTCATTTTCAATGAAAGACATATATGTATATATAAAATCTCCTTCAAATTATATATGGATATATATGAATATGTATTTATGTCATATATTATAAATATTCATATGTAATATCCATTTATATATCAGATATTATATATTATATGGGAAATATATATATTTTTATATATGTAGACATTTTATTATATGTATTATATATACATAGATATATACGTCTTTCCAAAACACAGTTTTACATGCATGTATATTTGTATATTTGTTCTGGGCCAAATTATTAATTCATCAAGCTTTAACAATCTCAAAGGAATTACAGTCTTTAAGTTAGTAAAAAAATAAATATTAACTACTGAAACAGACAGGAGTTGAGTAACTTGAGGTGGGCAACAAAAATTTGGTTCATAATTTGAATGTCATAATAAAAAATATAGCCAAAAAATGAGTCCAAACTCCTTATCCAAATAGCTAAATGACATAGGATTTTTTTTTTTTTTTCTCCTTAGGGAACATCTAAACCATTGTTAACATGTCCTGTATCTGAATTTATTCTACCCACAAAATGAACCAGTCTATGTAGAAATGAAAAGGAATGTCAACTGCTTATTTAAAGTAGACTCAGAAAGTCATTGGGATCTCTGCTTTCTTGGTCAAGCCTGGAAACCCTTGGGTTGATTCTAGAGTGCCTATCCAAATCTTGATCGTGGTTTTGTTTTTCTCACAGTTAATTTCTGTGGTCCAAAAACTTAAATGATTCTCTGTAGTCACTGTCTGATAGATGATTCAACAACTAGCTCAAAGATAAAACAAGAATATAATCATGCGGATCAATAATCAAACCAGAATTTATACCTACACAAACAAACTTCACGTTCAAGGAAAATTAACAACATTGATGAAGTTCTGCACAATTGCTGATGTCTTTACTACATTTGACTGAGAATGAAACCAAAAGGGAGTACCAAGAGTGAAAACGTTCCCACACTGTGGAGAAAGATTTATTATTTTGTTGGCATAGTAATAAAAGCAATCAGAAATCATTTTTAGCATGATTAATAAATAACAGTCTTCTAGTCATAAAAATTAACCTGGATCTAGTTTTATTTATTTATTTATTTTTATTTTTTATTTAATTTTTATTTCCATTTGGTTTTGGGGAACAGTTTGTGTTTGGTAACATGAGTAAGTTCTTTAGTGGTGATTTGTGAGCTTTTGCTGCATCCGTCACCCAAGCAGTATACACCAAAACTAATTTGTAGTCTTTTATCCCTCACCCCCACTCCCACCCTTTCCCACCAAGTCCCCAAAGTCCACTGTGTCATTCTTATGCCTTTCCATCCTCATAACTTAGCTCCCACATATGAATGAGAACATACAATGTTTAATTTTCCATTCCTGAGTTATTTCTCTTAGAATAATAGTTTCCAGTTCCATCTAGGTTGCTGCAAATGCCATTAATTCATTCCTTTTTTATGGCTAAGTAGTATTCCATTTTATATATTTTATATATATATATATATCACAATTTCTTTATGCACTCATTGATTGATGGGCGTTTGGGCTGGCTCCATATTTTTGCAATTGTGAATTGTGCTGCTATAAACATGTGTGTGCAAGTATCCTTTTCATATAATGACTTATTTTCCTCTGGGAAGATAACCAGTAGTGGGATTGCTAGATTAAATGGTAGTTTAGGGAACTTTTAGTTCCTTAAGGAATCTCCACACCGTTTTCCACAGTGGTTGTACTAGTTTATATTCTCACCAGCTGTATAGAAATGTTCCATTTTGACCACATCTACGCCAACATCTATTATTTTTTGTTTTTTTGGTTATGGCCATTCTTGCAGGAGTAAAGTGGTACGGCATTGTAGTTTTGATTTGAATTTCGCTGATCATTGGTGATGTTGAGCATTTTTTCATGTTTGTTGGCCATTTGTATATCTTCTTTTGAGAATTGTCTATTCTGTCCTTAGCCCACTTTTTGATGGGATTGTTTTTTACTTGATAATTTGTTTGAGTTCCTTGTAGATTCTGGATATTAGTTATTTGTCAGATGTATAGATTGTGAAGATTTTCTCCCACTCTGTGGGTTGTCTGTTTACTCTGCTGACTGTTCCTTTTGCTGTGCAGAAGCTCTTTAGTTTAATTAAGTCCCACCTGTTTATCTTTGTTTTTGTTGCATTTGCTTTTGGGTTCTTGGTCATGAAGTCTTTGCCTAAGCCAATGTCTAGAATGGTTTTTCCAATGTTATCTTCTAGAATTTTAATACCTTCAGATCTTAAGTCTTTAATTCATCTTGAGTTTATTTTTGTATATGGTGAGAGATGAAGATCCAGCTTCATTCTCCTACCTGTGGCTTGCCAATTATTCCCACCACCATTTGTTGAAAAGGGAGTCCTTTCCCCACTTTACGTTTCCATTTGCTTTATCAAAGATCAGTTGGCTATAAGTATTTGGGTTTATTTCTGGGTTCTCTATTCTGTTCCATTGGTCTATGTGCTGTTTTGGTGACTATGGCCTTATAGTGTAGTTTGAATTCAGGTAATGTGTTGCCTCCAGATTTGTTCTTTTTGCTTCATCTTGCTTTGGCTCTGTAGGCTCTTTTTTGGTTCCATATGAATTTTAGGATTGCTTTTTCTATTTTTATGGGAATTGCATTGAATTTGTAGATTGCTTTTTGCAGTATGGTCATTTTCACAATATTGATTCTACTCATTCATAAGATGTGTTTCTATTTGTTTGTGTCATCTATGATTTCTTTCAGCAGTGATTCGTAGTTTTCCTTGTAGAGGTCTTTCACTTCCTTGGTTAGTATATTCCTGATTGGTTTTGTTCTTGTTTTTGCTTTTGCAGCTATTGTAAATGGGGTTGAGTTCTTGATTTGATTCTCAGCTTGGTCACTGTTGATATATAGCAGAACTACTGAGTTATGTACATTAATTTTGTATCCTGAAACTTTGCTGAATTCATTTAGCAGTTCTAGAAGCTTTTTGTAGGAGTCTTTAGGGTTTTCTAGGTAAACAATAATATCATGAGCAAACAGCAACAGTTTAATTTCCTCTTTACCAATTTGATTGCATTTATTTTCTTCTCTTGTCTGATTGCTCTGGCTAGGACTTCCAGTACTATGTTGAATAGAAGTGGGGAAAGTGGGCATCCTTGTCTTGTTCCAGGTCTCGGAGGGAATGCTTTCAACTTTTGCCCATTCAGTATTATGTTGACTGTGGGATTGTCATAGATGGTTTTAATTACACTAAGGTATGTCCCTTGTATGCTGATTTTGCTGAAGGTTTTAATCATAAAGGGATAGATTTTCTTAAATTATTTTTCTGCATCTATTAAATAATCATGAGATTTTTCTTTTTAATTCTGCTTATATGGTGTATCACATTTATTGACTTGCATATGTTAAACCATCCCTGCACTTTGGTGTGAAGCCCATTTGATCATGGTGGATCATTTTTTTGATATGCTGTTGGATTTGGTTAGCTGGTATTTTTTGAAGGATTTTGCATCTATGTTCATCAGGGATATTGGTCTGTAGTTTTATTTTTTTTGTTTTGTCCTTTCCTGTTTTTCGTATTAGGGTGATACTGACTTCATAGAATGATTTAGGGAGAATTTTCTCTTTCTCTGTCTTGTGGAATAGTGTCAATGAGATTAGTATCAATTCTCCTTTGAATGTTTGATAGAATTCAGCTGTGAATCTGCCTGGCCTTGAACTTTTTTTTGTTGGTAATTTTTAAATTACCATTTCAGTCTTGCTGCTTGTTATTTCTCTGCTCAGGGTTTCTAATTCTTCTTGAATTAGACACTAGGAGGGTTGTATATTTTCAGGAATTTATCTATCTCCTCTACATTTTCTAGTTTATGCATGCAAAGGTGTTCATAGTAGCCTTAAATGATCTTTTGTATTTCTGTAGTGTTGGTTGTAATATCTCCCATTTCATTTCCAATTGAGTTTATTTAGATTTCTCTCTTCTTTTCTTGGTTAATCTTGCTAATGGTCTAACAACTTTATCTTTTCAAAGAACCAGCTTTCTGTTTCACTTATTTTTTGTAATTTTTTTTTGCATTAATTTCATTTAATTCTGCTCTTATCTTAGTTATTTCTTTTCTTCCGCTGGGTTTGGGTTTGGTTTGTTCTTACTTCTTTAGTTCCTTGAGGTGTGACCTTATATTGTCTACTTGTACTCTTTCAGACTTTTCATGTAGACATTTAAGGCTATGACCTTTCTTCTTAGCAGTGCCTTTGCTATATCCCAGGGGTTTTGATAGGTTGTGCGACTATTAATGTGCAGTTCAAATAATTCTTTAATTTCCATCTTGATTTCATTGTTGACCTAATGAAATTGAGAAGCAAGTTATTTAATTTTCATGTATTTGCATGGTTTTGAAAGTTTCTTTTGGAGATGATTTCCAATTTTATTTCACTGTGGTCTGAGATAATACTTGATATAATTTCAATCTTCTAAAATTTATTGAGACTTGTTTTATGGCCTATCATATGGTCTATCTTGGAGAAACTTCCATGCACTGATGAATGTAATGTATATTCTGTGGTTGTTGAGTAGAATTTCTGTAAATATGTGTTAACTCCGTTTGTTCTAGGGCATAGTTTAAATCCATAGTTTCTTCGTTGATTTTCTGTCTCGATAACCTGTCTAGTGCTGTCAGTGGAATATTGAAGTGCTCCACTATTATTGTGTTGCTGTCTATCTCATTTCTTATCTCTAGTAGTAATTGTTTTATAAATTTGGCAACTCCAGTGTTAGGTGCATATATATTTATGATTGTGATATTTTACTGTTGGACAAGGCCTTTTATCATTATATAATGTCCCTCTTTGTTTTCTTAAACTTCTGTTGCTTTAAAGTTTGTTTTGTCTGATATAATAGCTACTCCTGCTTACTTTTGGTGTCCATTTGCATGGAATGTCTTTTTCCACCCTGTTACCTTAAGTTTATGTGAGTCCTTATGGTTAGGTGAGTCTCTTGAAGGCAGCAGATATTTGGTTGGTGAATTCTTACCCATTCTGCAAATCTGTATCTTTTTAGTGGAGCATTTAGGCCATTTACGTTCAATGTTAGTATTGAGATGTGAGGTACTATTCCATTCATAATACTCTTCGTTGCCTGAATACCTTGGGTTTTTAACATTTATTTATTTATTGTATTTTTTATAGGTCCTGTGGGATTCATGCTTTAAAAAGGTTCAGTTTTGATATGTTTCCAGGATTTGTTTCAAGATTTAGAGTACCTTTTAGCAGTTCTTGTAGTGCTGGCTTTGTAGTGGTGAATTTTCTCAGCATTTGTTTGTCTGAAAAAGACTGTATCTTACCTTCATTTATGAAGCTTAGATTCAGTGGATACAAAACTCTTGGCTGATAATTGTTTTGTTTAAAGAGGCTAAAGATAGGGTCCCAATCCCTTCTAGCTTGTACAGTTTCTGCTGAGAAATCTGCTGTTAATCTGATAGGTTTTTCTTTACAGGTTACCTGGTATTTTTGCCTCACAGCTCTTAAGATTCTTTCCTTTGTCTTGACTTTAGATAGCCTGATGACTATGTGCCTAGGCGATGATCGTTTTGTGATGAATTTCCCAGATGTTCTTTGAGCTCTTTCTATTTGGATGTCTAGATCTCTAGCAAGGCCAGGGAAGTTTTCCTCAATTATTCCCTCCAATATATTTTCCAGACTTTTAGATTTCTCTTCTTTCTCAGTAACACCAATTATTCTTAGGTTTGGTTGTTTAACATAATGCCAAACTGCTTGGAGGCTTTTTTCATTTTTAAAATTCTTGTTTCTCTGTCTTTGTCGGATTGGGTTAATTTGAAAACCTTGTCTTTGAGCTCTGAATTTCTTTCTTATGTTTGTTTGATTCTATTGCTATTTCCTTCATTTCCCGAAGTTGTGATTGTTTTCTATCTATGCTATCTATTTCACTGAAGATTTCTCTTCTCATATCTTGTATCTTTTTTTTTTTTATTTCCTTAAGATGGACTTTTTTTATTTCCTTAAGTTGAACTTCACCTTTCTCTGGTGCTTCATCAATTAGCTTAACAATTGACTTTCTGAATCCTTTTTCTGGCAATTCAGTGATTTCTTCTTGGTTTGGATCCATTGCTGGTGAGCTAGTTTGATTTTTTAGGGGTGTGAAAGAACCTCATTTTGTCATATTATCAGAATTGTTTTTCTGGTTCCTTCTCATTTGGGTAAACTATGTCAGAGGGACGATGTGGGGCCCAAGGCTTCTGTTCATTTTCTTTTGTTCAACAAGGTGCTCCCTCGATGTAGTACTCTCCCTATTTTCCTAGGGATGTGGTTTCCTGAGAGCTGAACTGTAGGGATTGTTATTTCTCTTCTGAATCTAACTACCCAGCAGGACTACGAGGCTCAAGGCTAGTACTGGCGGGTGTCTGCAGAGAGCCATGTGATGTGAACCATCTTCAGATCTCTCACCTCCCCTGCTCTGCTGGAGGTGGTAGGGGAGTGAAATGGACTCTGTGAGGGTCCTTAGTTGTAGTTGTTTAAGGTACTAGTTTTGTGCTAGTTGGCCTCCTGTCAGGAGGTGGCACTTTCAAGAGAGCATCAGCTATGGTAGTATGAGGAGGAACAGGCAATGGGTGGGGCCCTAGAACTCCCAAGAGAATATAACCTTTGTCTTCAGCTACCAGGGTGGGTAGACAAAGACCATCAGGTAAGGGCAGGGTTAAGTGTGTCTGACTTCAAGACTCTCCTTGGCAAGTCTTGCTGCAGCTTCTGTGGGGGATGCGGGTGTGGTTCCCAGGTCAATGGAGTTATATTCCCAGGAGGATTATGGCTGGCTCTGCTGAGTCATGGAGGTTGCCAGGGAGGTGGGGGAAAGCTGGCAGTTACAGGCCTCCCCCAGCTCCCACACAATCCAAAAGCCCAGTTTCACGCCCACTGTACCCTCCAAACAGCACCAAGTTTGTTTCCAGGCAGTAGGTAAGCAGGACTGAGAATTTGCCCCAGGCTACCAGTCTCCCAGCTGAGAAAGCAAGCAGAGCTTTCCTGCCTCCTTGCCTGTGGACTCTGCACACCAGATTCATGCCCTCCCCTGAGTTCTGGCCAGAACACTTTGCATTCAGTTGGAATTGTTACAAAGTTCAGCTGGAGGTTTCCTTCTCCCTGTGGTCTTTTCCCAGTTCCTCTGGCAGCCCCTTCCCAAGGACCTCTATGAGACAGTCAGAAGTGGCTTCCCTGGGTACCCAGAGAGCCCACAGGGCTTTTCCTGCTGCTTTTTCTACCCTTGTATTTTTTTTTTATATTTATTTATTTATTTATTTTTAATTTTATTATTATTATACTTTAAGTTTTAGGGTACATGTGCACAACGTGCAGGTTTGTTACATATGTATACATGTGCCATGTTGGTGTGCTGCACCCATTAACTCATCATTTAGCATTAGGTATATCTCCTAATGCTATCCCTCCCCCCTCCCCCCACCCCACAACAGTCCCCAGTGTGTGATGTTCCCCTTCCTGTGTCCAGGTGTTCTCATTGTTCAATTCCCACCTATGAGCGAGAACATGCGGTGTTTGGTTTTCTGTCCTTGCGATAGTTTGCTGAGAATGATGGTTTCCAGTTTCATCCATGTCCCTACAAAGGACATGAACTCATCATTTTTTATGGCTGCATAGTATTCCATGGTGTATATGTGCCACATTTTCTTAATCCAGTCTATTGTTGTTGGACATTTAGGTTGTTGCTTGGCTCTCTAAATTGTCTCAGCTCCAGGTAAGATAAAATCCTTCTCCCGTGATCGGACCTTCAGGTTCCCCAGTGAGAGTGTGTGTTCAGAGATGGACAATCACCCTTTCCCAGTTTCACTGTTTGGACACTCACAGTATTTAGGCTCTCTCCTGAGTCCTCCAGGAGCAAAGCACTCCTCCAAAGGGTCTGTAGATTATCTCAGCTGTCCTAGTATATTCCTGGCAGGTAGTTCTTAGAGCAAGTGTTCACAATGTGAGATTCCACATGCTACTCTTTCTGTCCAACTGAGAGCTGTAATTTATTCCTGCCTCCTATCCCTATTTTTTTTTTTTTTGAGATGGAGTCTTGATCTATCTGCCCAGGCTGGAGTGCAGTGGCACCATCTCAGCTCACTGCAACCTTACCTCCATAGCTCAAGCGCTTCTCCTGCCTCAGCCTCCCGAGTAGCTGGGATTACAAGTTTGTGCCACCGCGCCTGGCTAATTTTTGTGTTTTCAGTATAGACGGGGTTTCACCATGTTGGCCAGACTGATCTCAAATTCCTGACCTCAAGTGATCCACCCACCTCAGCCTCCCAACATGCTGAGATTACAGGGGTGAGCCACCGTACCTGGTCTGGAGCTAGTTTTAAGTATGTTTAATCAACCAATGACAACTCAGTTAGGTAAATATGGTTTTATAAAGTAACCAAATATGGTTCTGTGAAGTAACCAAACAGCAAAAGCCCTTCACATCTGAAAGTCAGCCAATCAGGTAAAGACCCAATGACCATGCATCTGAGTGTCAGGCAATCAACAACAGTCATATACAAATAACCACATAACTACAGTGATGTTAAATTACTCCATGTTCTCTGAAAATCTGCTAGTCATTGAACTTCATCATTTTCCAAAACTCTATAGAAGATTAGCATTCTTCTCTGCTTAGAGACACTGTGCCTGGCTAGTATACCTCCATCACCTTAAGAAAGCAATACATTCAGGTGTGTGTGTGTATGTTGTGTGAGTGTGTTTCAGATATTAAATGGTGGCTTCATCTCTTCAAAGAATTGTGGGCATATGTGTGTATATGTTTTTCAATATCCTACAAAAAATTGTACATGCATTTTATTATATGCAAATTATACTTTAATTGAAAAAAACGTAAAGAGTATTAGGAATAAACACAGCCAAAAAAAGGGGGAATGTTTAGAGTTGAAATGCAAGTGTGGAACACCAACTATGTGGCTGCTTTTACATTCATATCAGGAGCTCCTAAGCCACCGATATGATGTCAGTGGGATCCACAGAACACAATTTGAAAACATATGGTGTATACATTACGACAGTGCACTGAAAAAGATTGTTTAAGATTCTACAAGTAATCATATTTTGTCAAGTTTGGTGAGGTTTAAAAAGCATAAACTAAAATATCAGACAGCAGTGACATATAAGTTGGGGAAGGGGTCAAAATTCAGCAACCTAAATCTTAGATTATTTAAGAAGATGGAGATATTGATTAATTTCTTAAATTTGTCTGCATGTTAAAAAAAATTCAAAGGCAATCATTAAGTAAACAACATAAAATGTGTAACTTCCATTCCAAAAAAAGAAAAACAAAGCAACAAAATAATCTAGATAATCCAACATGAGGAAGGAAAGGAAAAAAAAAAGAAGCAAAGAAATGCATTATCAGTGATGTGCTAGAGCCAGCTTATAGTCTCTCAGCAACTTTCAAGAGCTGCTATGCACATCTCTTTTCAACTTTTCAACTCTACTTCAGTTACTTCATGTCGGTTGCTTGAATTCTGCCATCTTGACAGTATTTACACCAAGGAAATAATCAAATGCTACAAATTAATAATCAAATGCTTTTGTTTCAGAGAGCCTGTGTTTTGTATTTGTTTAGAAGATATCCAAATAAAAACAGTAGATTTGAAAAAATATGAACTTGATGTTGAGAACTATTGACACTGAGCAGAGACAATTCTTATAAGGAGGTAGCTTCAATTGTGTAGTTGTTACAGAGTGGCATAGGGCCAAGGAGAAGTTGTTTTATAATAACGGGAAAAGCCTGAGCATGTTTACATGTAGAAGAGAGGGACCTAGCAGAAAAATAAAGCACACTTATGATACTGAATAAAGAGAACAGAATTGATAAACAGGGTCTTGATGCATTGACTGCATTAAGAACACAAATGAGAAGAACAGAACAGAATACAAATGTTATGTAATGGGAGGAGAGGTTGAATGCAGAAGGTTGGTGTTTCTAGCAAATATGGGTATGAGGCAAAGTCCAATGTAAAACTCCCCATATATAGTACAACCACATCCTCACATTTCTGCTTCCAGCAAAATTTGGTCTAGCCAAGCAACAACAGCTTTTAAGATGAGATAGAATAAAGGTCTTGAAAGAACAGAGTGTGGATACTTTACTGCCATAGGAAACCACAGATGTTATCTTGATGTCCAAGGCAGCTGCAGAACTAAGAGCATGAACAAAAATTGCATCCCTTGGGAACCTACCTTTACTGTTTCTCCCTTTATCCTATTCTCATTTTTTTCTCTCTCTCTCTAGTTCCCAACCCTCTCCTATGGAGAACTCTGCATCAATTTTCATGTGAGGATCACATCTGCACTGAAGTCACTAGGACAGGCAGAGGTTGCTGCAGTTGCATTGATGGCTCTTGTCCTTAATGACATTTTTTTTTTCTCATCAAGGTGGAGGCATAATGATCTTGAAGCAGCAAAGGGAGCAATTAAGATCCTGATCCTACTTCCCATCCTTCTATTCAGGCTGTGGGGATGGGATTTAGAGGAAACATTGAGCATAGGAGAGATCCAGATTTTATTAGAGAAAATAAATGGAGGTCATATTCAGAGAATGGTTGAGGATTAGAGGTGGCAAAGAGCTCAGCTGAAATATTCGAGAGAGAGGAGAAAACAATTATTTGAGGGAAGGAGGAAGCACATTACCAGAGTAAAGCAGGAATTAGTGGAAGGGAGAAAAGACTCCAGAGGCTTTTTTTCTTGGATACTAATCAAAGGAGGATAGATGTGAGATATTGTGTTTTTCTTTCACTACTAAATGATAAGATAGTGGAAGAAGGGATTTGGTATGTATTGCTAGGTTCTCGCAATAGCACTGGGAAAACTGAAAACATTCTCTAAGAACTTCTAAAGAGTGTGGTCCCTAGTCTAGAGTTTCGATCTCCTTTTCACATGATTAAAGTTTTTGCTTGCATTCTACTGTTAGAGTGATTTTCTCCATAATACAAGTATTTAACACACTGGGGAGGCTGTTAGAAATAATTTAATGTAACAGCTTAATTTCCTTCTTGATTTCTGAAAGATACGTGAATATAATTATGGAATATTTTTCTTGATCCAAACAGAAAATGACCAAATAGATTGGGGTGACACCACTTACAGAGGAAAATCTTGCAATTATTCTCCTTTATTGAGGCAAAAGCCATTATCCACCCATCTCCTTTTCAAGGAAAATGTTGCCTAGGATTTGAGACTCCAGATACTAGAAGAGTTAGGAAGGGTATCCAATCACTTTGGCCTTCACTGTTTGTCTGTAAAATGAGGGTGTTGGGCTGGATGATCTCAAAATACCTTGTCACCGCTAGAATTGCAGTGATTCTCTGTGACCATGTGCCCCTGTATAATGAGGGCAATTATCCTAAACCTTCTTAAGAGAGAAGTTATTCTTGGCGTGAACCTGGGAGGTGGAGCTTGCAGTGAGCCAAGATTGCGCCACTGCACTCCAGCCTGGGCTACAGAGCAAGACTACGTCTCAAAAAAAACAAACAAAAAAGAGAGAAGTTATTCTTAAGAGAGATGACTCATAAACTAACTGCTTCCTCACAAAACAGCTGCTGGCTAGATATTAGAAAAAAACTTTAAGTTAATTCATAGAACTTTAGAGCTAGAATAGACCAGTACTAGCCTGCAACCTGCCTCTTACAGGTGAGAATATAGTCCAAGATTGAGTTAATGACTTGCTTAAAGGAACACACTGATTGGTAGTGCAATTTAGCTTTTTGCTCATGGGCTATAGCATTTAAAACTTTCCTCTGATATAAATATTTGGTGAGCTAAATTGAACTGCTTTTTAAAAAGCTTGTACACTTTTTATATAATTTCTATTTCATAGAGATTTAAATAGAAAACAAGATTTTTTAATAAGATTTAAAGAGGCTTCATCACAGCAGCAGTACATTACATTCAATCACCTACAGTGGGTTTTTACCAGTTTATTTCTCATCACACACAGGAGTTCATTAGCTTGGGTGAGAAAATGACTTCTATATTCAATTAAAGCTCACTGTCCATCTCATTTTAAATGGGATTGTAATAGAAAATATTGTACCAGGTAAAACTTCAGGCCAATTCTGTGCAGACTGCAGTCAAATTGAGTATGTTTGAGGGGCCATAAAATTTATAATTAAGCTTATTAAATATAGGTGGTTTCTGATAGGGATGCTTGACAACTATTGATTGCTTTATAAGCCATAATAATTTGGAATAGGAAATAGAATAATCTCATAATTAAGTATTGCTTCTTTTTAACCTGAAGGTAGTGATTAAAGGACTACTCTGATTTTATAATTCTCTGAAATATTTAGATTTGTAGGCAATGGTGAAATGCTTTTTGATGCATCTACTGAAATATAAAGTATATAAAGCAAAGTGTAATCACATCCAAGAAAAATAAGCTGCATCTTTTCTTTTAGAATATTTTGTGTTTGTCTCCAGTAGCATTTTAATTTTATTTTAGTCTTATGGACTGCTCTAGCTGGGACACTGCTTGCAATGTAAGGAATTTAAGATTTTAATTTTGTTCATGACAAAAATATGGCATTTAACTGATGGGCTTTGATAATCAGAGTAGAAAAGAGTGGCCATACTGAAAAATAAATCACTAATCACTTCATTTAGGAAAACACTCCTGAAGCAAAGCTACAGCAAGGTAGAAAGTGAATATAAATCAATAAAATATTATGTGAAGTTTAGCTTTTAGGGAAGAGAAAATAGGTAACTTTCACTGTCTATCGTATAGATTTTACAGTAAACAGTAATAGCGCATCTAAGGAGGCATCACTTACATTCAGGTACGTACATGTACATTGTACACATTGTAGGTGTGTACATTTATTGCAATTTTCCTAACATGTATTTTTGAAAAGGAATACTAGTTTTAATCCAATTTTTTTTTACAGTTTGAAAGTCCCAAACCATTTCTAACAATCAACTTCAATCTCTGTGTATAGGGTAAGAGGGGGTTTGCATATGTGTCTGTGTGTCAGTGTTTCTTTTTGCCTTATGTTACCTATTACCTCAACACAATTTTTAAAATAAGAAAGTTAAATACTATAGAAGTTAAGCGAGTTAATCTATCATTAACTGGGATACCACAGCAAACATCAACCCCAATCATATTTTAAATAAAACTTCAAAACAACTCCTTGAAACAAGCACTGTAATGAAATGAAAATCTATACATATAAACTGCAGAAAACAACATTTTGCATTATTATTTTAACATTTAAAATATAGAAACTATAGTATATTATTTTCATTCAGAGAACTGTTCATGGGTTAATACAATTTTTCAAAGAAGAAAAATAAAAGTGAATCAGAACTCTGCCATTTAGACCAAAAAATGTTTTAAAGAAATGTCTTACTGAAGTCCACAGTGAGTTCTAGAAGTAGAACTAATTTGTAGCTAATATTAAAAATTCTATTTGAAAATATTACTTTGCCTTAGTATTAGAAAGATCTCTAAGATTCACTTTATATAGTTTTAGAATTTAATGAAACCTAATGCTGTATTAGAGAGAGTGGAAAAGCGAAGATATCCTCTGTTGTATTCTATTTTGTCTTTAAAGTTATCAGTATTGTATCACATGACTCAAAGTTAAATTGGATCTCTAATAGGCATTTTCTCCTGCTAACAAAAGCAACTGCTTAGTGTTTCCATTTAAATGTGAAATAAATCAATAATGTGATATAGGCAAGGAAGAAGAACATGCTCACAAAGACAACAGATTTCTAAATAATGAAAATAGTCTTGGGAGTCACATGCACCAATATCTGTGATGCCAGGAGATGCATCAATGATCATACTCTTGAAGATTGTGATCCTGTCACCATGTTTACTACTGGATCTATATCTGAGATTGCTGGCTCTAGAGCTACCATGTGTGTGTGGATTCAGAATTGTATTCATCCCTTATCATTACTCATTTAATATTTAAGCAAACTATTCTACCTCTCTGGATCCTCCATGAGGATTGGAAATAAAAACAAGTCACACAAAAGATTTTCCCAAAGTGTGTTATACAGAATGTAACTTCTTATGATATAAGTAAAGAATAAGTAAAAAATAAATCCTGTATTGAGGTATGATAAAGAAATATTAAACAAGTTTCATTTTTCATTTCCATTCTAAAGCACATTTAAAAATTCTAAGAGCACAATATACTGTGTGGCATTTCTCAAATACACTTGCATGTGGAACTTTTAACAGAGTCCTTACTGAATCAGCATTTGGGAAATGCTATTGTAAATAATGGCTCTTACAAATTGTAGAAGAGCAAAGCATCTGGAATTAAGAACGCTTTTTTTCTCACACCAAATGTATCAGTGCAATAAACATTTGATTTGTAGTCAGTAATAGAAGTCTTAAAACACAGAAGTTAGAAGACTTACTTTAAGTCAGATTATCTCTGAGGAATCAAGAGGCATAGCAAGTGGTTGAATTTATTATTCTAGAATTATATTGTGCCCAAAGCCCAATTGTCTTGGGGTTATGATTATTACTTGATTTATTAGACCTAAGTAATATTGGAATGCAAATATCCTGGAGAAATATCCTAGAGATATGTCCAAACTCTAAAGGAATCAGCTGATTATGTAATATAACATTATACTAAAGCCTAATTTAGGATGTTAAAACATATATAGTATGATTATCAACCCATAGAGAGCAAAAGTTGTTAATGCAGTCTACCCATATAGAAATAAGGGTCCCCAAGGGGCAACTTCTGGCCCTGATGGCATGAAGAGGTTAGCAAATCCTCTGCCCCTTCAATAAAACATAAAACTATAGAAAATTATCCACATAATTTCAAGGATCTAGAAATTGATCAAGGCAAGTAACAACTCATGAAGTATTTATATAGGAAAACCTCATAGAATTCTATGTTAAGAACAGTAGAAGTCTGTAACTTTATTGATGGCAGCTACTTCCACTATCTAGAAGAGACCACATTCTAGACCACAGAACAAATTCCCATAAAATTAAAAGGATTGAAATAATACAAAGTGTGTTCTCCAACCATAATAAAATTAATCTGGAAATCAAAAATAGAAATAAAAAGGAAATCTGCAAAAAAGTGGAAATTAAACAATGTACTTCTAAATAACCTTAAGTTAAATAAGAAATCAAAAAGAAAATTGAAGATATTTTGAAGAGAATGAAAACAAAAACTGAATATAAAACTATGAGAGGCTGAAAAACCACATTTATAGGGGCATTTAAAGCTTTAAACATTTATATTAGGAAGAAAAAATATTTAAAATCAATTACTGAAGTTTTCACCTCAAAAAAAAGGGAAAATAAAATGTAAAAACACGAAACAAATAAAAGATAATTTTAAGTTGCTTTAAAAAAAGTTCTTAAACCCCTTTCATTCATTTCTTCTCGTATTCTTAATTTTATAGCTCTTTACAGTAAGTAGGAAATTTGGTTACTAGCCATTCCATCATTACCTTATACATGCCTTTTTATGAATCACTCTTTCTACCAAGTTGACAATGATACAAACAGGAGGTAGGGAAATACTGGGTAGAAGAGTGCCATTCCCTGGCAAAGATGCTACCCTCAAGCCTGGAAACACACAGCCCTAAATGAGAACAGGCATTCCTGTTTTCACACTCAAATGTTTCCTTTTCCAATACCACTGTGGCCTACCATGCTCCATCCTGTGCCCATAAGCCCCAAGCTTCAATAGCAGAGCAGCACAGCAGCACAGCAGAAGAGGAGAGAAGAGAAGAAGTGTCTGAACGTCAAGAGGAGTTCAGCTGAGGACAGTCGGAGTGGAAGTTGGCTGTGGGACAGCCAAACTCAAGGAGAAGATCATCTTCCCACTCTATCCCCTCTCCACCTCCCCATCTCACTGAGAGCCATCTCCATCACTCAATAAAATCCCTGGACTCACCATCCTTCAACTCCATGTGACCTAATTCTTCCTGGACGCCAGACAAGAATTCAGGATGCACTCAGTGTGGTAACCCAAAAAGGCTGTCACACTGACTCTTCACTGAGCGGTTTAACATTTAAGCTGTCCCTGGACAGCAGGGCTAAAAGAGCATTGTAATACCCCTAGACATTGCCATGGGGCTGGAGCCCAAAAGCACTCACCCCAGCTCCTGCACCTGCTCACTTGCATGCTCCCCCTCCCATAAGGGGTTTGGGTGCATGGCAGCCAAGTAAACAACCCACACTTCTGTCACAAGTCCCATGAGGGGATCAGGGAACTCTCCCATTTCAATAATAGATTGGATTGAATCTACTGAATACAGTGAGATAAATAAAGCTATGTTGCAATTGTTTAGGCCAAGAATAGTGACAGCTTTGTCTAGCCTGATGGTGATAGTGCAGGAGAAAAATAGATAATTGTGAAAAACATAGGGAATACTTTTGATATGATTTGGTATTCAGTAGCATATGACAATAAAACGCAAAGGGGGTTACAGAATGACAGGTTTCTGGCTTAGCCTACAAGATGGATGGTCATAGTAAATTTGAGAGTCCTGTGAGTTTTCCAAGTGGAAATCATGACAAATAGGGCACATTTACAATGATAATAACACAGACAGCTCCTTGAACTTTAGCTGTAAATATTCTATTTTCAGTCTAGTTTAGTTTTTCATTCTGCATTCTGTGAGCTCCGTAAGGATGTGCCATAAATAACACCATGTCTAATTTTTCTTTGTATTTACAATACCTGACATAGATGGAGCATGTCTGAACTAAGGCAACAGAAGTAGGAATGGTAGATTAGGGAAAGAGAAGAGATTAAAGAGGCAGAGTGAACTGAAGTTAGTAATTGATCATATGCAGACAATTAGGACAAAGGAAGGAGACTAAAGTGATTCCCCAGTTTAAGGCATGGGCATATTGAAAAATGGTGGGACAGTTGGTTAAAATATAGATTATATGAGCAGAAGCAGTCTTGAAAAATGTACTGAGTGTTGTTTTGATAAGTTGAGTATGTGGTTATGTTCAGGTGAAGGTGAAAAGTAAGAAGTCAGAAGTACAGGCCTGAAGTTTGTAAGGTAAATCTGAGCTACAGATACAGTATTGGAAGCCAGTGTGTATGGTGGTCCACAGGTGTGGATAATATAAATTAAGTCTTGGGTTTAAACCAAAAAGAAGAGTTCTAAATGGAACCTTGAGGAACACCATTATTTAAGGTAATAGGTGTGGAAAAGACTGTGAGCTCAGTGAAAAGCATTGAATAAGTTTAGGAATGAGTAGCCAGAGATGGAAAAAAAAAAACAAAAAAGACAAAAAGCAGACAGCGGTGCTATGTTTCATTGTTTTTTAATTTTATAATTTGTAATTTCCTCTTTTATTTCTTATTTGCTGCTGTGAAATGTCACACGATTATTTAGGATTCTGAAAATAGTGGAATTTTCTACTTCTACTTAATTTTTTCTCATACCTTTTCGAATTATATGCTCATGAACGTTTTTACATTGTAAACTCAGTAAATACACACACACATATACACAGATGGGGAAGTGAGAGTGCTTATAAAAGAAACCCAAAAGTTTCTTTCTGATAGGGTATATATCGAGGAAAGTTTAATAAGCTCCTAAGCCTGCTTGTAAAATAACACCTCCAGCTAAACTATCTTTCACAGTATTACTGGAGAAGACTTTTTGAATGTCTAATCATGATAATTTTCTGTACAGTTATTTCTGATGAATCACTAAAGTTTAAAATTCAATGTCCTTTTCATTGTAACCCACCCTAAATCCCACAATTAGCTCCAGTTGTATTTTTTGGAGCTCTCTTCCCAGGGGTTGAGTGCTTTCTCTATTTGTGTTTTCTCTATTTTCTGAACATACGCTGATGCTCTTAAAAATTTGCTGTTCCTTTAGTGTCCTCTACTAAAAATTTCCTAATAAATATAGCCTTCCCACATCCCAATAGGCAGAATTGAGGGTTTTTTCCCACCATACAAAGGACATTTAACTGTAAACATTCACCACTGTGCCCATGCACATCCCATGTGTGTATTTGTGTTTATGTCTGTCTCTCTTTCTAACTGTAATCCCAGAGAAGGAAGGACCTATTTTCTTTTTTTTTAATTTCCCATACATCTTAATGGCAATTTACCTACTTGGGTTTTTTAAAAAAAGGATTTTTGAGTTATTTTGAGTTGAATCGAAAGTATGATCAATAACTTATTCTTAGTAACAAAGAATAAAAAACATATCTTGTTAGTTACTTGTTTCTAAAATAATAACCTGTATGCATTAGCCGTGGATTTATATTGCTATTTACAGCTCTTCCAATGCTTCTAGCTTTAGATATGAGATCACATCTGAAAAGATCTCATGGACACTTGGGAACATTTTCCTGGAAAATCTTTGCAATAACTTTAAGATATATTATTTGAAAACAGTAATATTTTTTAAAGTGTCAATTTTTATTTTATTTTAAGCCAGATGTAAAGCCCTCAGGGAAATAACTGAGTCATATTTTGTCACTTGTGAGGTTCCAAGGACATCTCCGGAAATTGACATACAAATATATCATTATTATCATAGTTGCCTCTAAATACTGTGTTACATTTAAATGTAAATGAGTTATTTACAACTAAAATTTTATTAAATTTTCCATTAGCCTAGTTTTGTCTTTTTTAGAGTTTCACACCACAAGTGTGAGAACTCCCTCAATGAAGAACCATAGTAAGGGAGTAAAGAGGTGTGACTCTCCATCAGTTTTATTGACAATATATTCTCTAAGATTAGAGGTCTTCAGAGTTGTTCAGGGAGCAAATAAAATACTAGTTAAACAAATGTTATTGATACCATCCTTACAAAAGAATGAAAAGAATTATTCATTTGTCTGAAGAATTAGAACAGATGAATAAGTTCCATTGAAATTTTATATGTTCAGAGGAATATATGTGCCTATTTTCATAGTAATAAATAGCACAATTTCCCTGAGAAAATGTGGGATTTTAATAAATTGTGCTCCTGGTTTACTTCTCAGTGGGTCTGTGGTGGCTTCAGGTTCATGACAAATCCAATTATTTGGTTGTTGAACTACCCCTTCTGGAAGGCAAAAATAAAAAATAAAAATCCATGAGAGAAAAGAAAATAATATGAAATAATATATTGAATGCCTCAGGCTTGCTGCTAGAAAATTTGTGTGTATTTTCTTGTTAAGTGCTCACAAAGCTATCTGTTGTCAAAATGCATAACTTAGGAAGGGGCTTCAGGATGACTGAATAGAGGCATCTTGTATACTTCCTACACAAAAGAACTCATCCTACACAAAGAACACAACAGGGATTGACAGTGAGCCTGGAGTGGCTCTTCAATATAAGCAAAGGGTAAGTGAGACACACCCACCAGTCCACATTTCCATTGTGGATCCAAAAATCCTAGCCATGGGACAGCCCCTCGACCCTCAAATGCCTTCAGACTCACATAGAGAGATGCCTGGGGACCACACAATGGCATTGCTACAGAGAGGGGTCTCATACTGTGTTCCACACACCTCTGAGTCCTAGGAAGCTATATACCCAATTTTGACAGCTCAGCCCCCATGAGATTACAGTCTTCTCTGGGGCCCAAAAGCTCCCGCATTTCCACATCCCTGGAGCCTCTTTGACATCCCTTGCCCACAGCCACTATCTTGGATGGCTGCTGCTGCCAGGGTTATAGAATGAGTCATTGGCAGTGATCCAGCAATTTCCAGCAGCAAAATTGCTGCTCATTTACATCATCTGAGGCCTTTCCCTATGAAGGCGAATTTTAAAAATTGGAATAAGCAACTGTTACACCTGATGCACACATACGAACATAAGGACATAAGAAACATGAAGAGCAAGAAAATGTGACACCTTAAAAGGAACACAATACTTCTTTGACAACAGATTCTAATCAGAAAGAAATTTATGAAATCCCTGAAAAATAATTCAAAATAAGGATAATTAAGAAGCTCAATGAGATAAAAGAGAAAACAGATAACATAGAACAAATCAGAAAAAAATAATTCAGGAAATGAATTAGAAATTTACCAAAGATACAGATCTTAAAAAAAAAAAAAAGAAAAGAAAAGAAAGAAACAAGCGCAAATTCTGGAACTGAAAAATTCATTGAATGAAATACAAAATACAATTTAAAGCTTCAACAATAGACTAGGTCATGCAGAAGAAAAAAACAGAACTTAAAGACAGATCTTTTGAAATAACTCAGACAAAAATAAATTGTAAAAAGTGAACAAAGCCTATGTGACATACGGAATACAATAAAGCAACAAAATATTCAAATTTTTGGTATCCCAGAAGATAAAGCTATAAATTAAAGTGGCAGAGACCATATAATGGAATAACACCTGAAAACTTCTCAAGTCTAGCAAGATTTTAGACATCCAGATGTAGGCAGCTCAGAAATTGCCAAATAGATACAGTTTTAAAATACCTTCTCAATGGCATATGCCAGTCAAACTTTCAAAAGTCAAAGACAAAAAGAGAAAAACAGCAAGAGAAAAGTCTGTAGTCATTTATAATGGAAGCCCCATCAGACTATCAGTGAATTCTTCAGCAGAAACTCAGGTAATTCAGAAAAAAATGAGATGATACATTCAAAGTGCTGAAAGAAAAAAAATGACTACAAAGTATATTATACTCAACAAATCTATCCTTCAAAAGGCAAAATAAAGTCTTTCTCAGGCAAGCAAAAACTAAGGGAATTCATGTTTAGAATTGTAATATACTCTTGATGAATTCATCCCTTTATCATTATATAGTCTTTTTTTCTAAATTGTCTTTTTTTCTAAACACTATATTGTCTTTTTTTCTAAAATAAATAAACACTATATTGTCTTTTTTTCTAAACACTATATTGTCTTTTTTTCTAAAATTTGTTGTAGAACCAGATTGATCTTACAAGAAATGCTGAAGGGAGTCCTGCATCTGAAAACAAAATGATAAAATTTACCATGATAGAAACACGAAAATATAAAATCCGCTGGTAAAGCAAACACAAATAAGGAAAAGAAAGGACCCAAAAATTATCACTACAAAAAACCAACAAACCATGATGAGAAGCAGTAAGAAAAAATGGAACATGAGGGACTTTTTTGTTTGTTTTCTTCTATTTGCTAAGGTTTTCCTCTAACCGTATTCTGCCACCAACACCATTTTCCAAATACCATCCTTATTAATCAGACACACTCTCCTTTGAATTTAATTTAACAATTTATGCTTTTTGCACATTTGCTTGGAGACTTATGCTTCATCTTAGGCAAGTAATTTCCTACAAGTTAGTCCAGTGTTCTCAATCCTGTGTCATATTAGAGAGTTCTTACATATAAAAAAAAAAATTTCATAAAAAAATTAGATATGACATTAGTGAAAAGTGGATGAAAAATTGTTTACTCTATGTTTTACGGGTGCATATGTTGCTATCCACATCTAGGTGTGCATGAAATATTTATCTGGTGTTTCCTAGGCCATCAGAATGAAGAAAGAGTTTTGAGGGTTGTTTGAGCTCCAATAATAGCAACAGGATCTGTAGATTCTTGTCCAATGCTCCAACCTAATGGTTTTACTGCAAGAAGCCAGCCTTTATTTAATCTTTGGAGCACAGTGATAATAACACTGGTTCTGGAGGCAGATTTAAATCCAGGTTCTGTTATGTATAGCTCTATACTTTTGGAAAGGGCATTTAAGACAGTTTTCCTCATTAAAAAAAGCAACAGTGATAATATTATTTATCTTTGATGCTTTTTTTTGAGATGGAGTCTCGTTCTGTTGCCCAGACTGACTGGAGTGCAGTAGCACAATCTTGGCTCACTGCAACCTCCGCCTCCCGGGTTCAAGTGATTCTCCTGCCTCAACCTCCTGAGTAGCTGGGACTACAGGCGTACACCACCTCGCCTGGCTAATTTTTGTATTTTTAGTAGGGACAGGATTTCACCATGTTGTCCAGGCTGGTCTTGAACTCCTGACCTCAAGTGATCCGCCCACCTCAGCTTCCCAAAGTGCTGACATTACAGGCGTGAGCCACCATGCCCAGCCTCTTTGATGCTTTTAAATGCATGTATAAAGTGCTTTGCATGTGTTATGATGTTAACCATTATGTCTAGTGGGTTTCTTTAACTCTTGTTTTTGCATTGCAGGTAAACATCTGTACTCTCTCTCTCTCTCTCTCTCTGTCTCTCTCTCTCTGTAGAGACAGAGTACATAAGTATATATAGACTATATAGACAGTATATATAGAGAGAGTGTACATACAGAGAATACATACATATATACATATATATGTATATATGTATAAAGTGCTTTGCATGTCTTATAATGTTAACCATTATTTCTGGTGGATTTCTTTAACTCTTCTGTTTGCACTACAGATAAATGTCTGTACTCTCTGTCTCTGTCTCTCTGTCTCTTTCTCTCTCTGTAAAGACAGAGAGTACATAAATATATGACTATATAGAGAGTATATATATATAGAGAGAGAGAGAGAGGGAGAGACTACAGAGAATACATACATATATAGAGATGATTAGATAATACTATATATTAGATAACAGACTATTAGATATGACTATTAAGATTAAAACCTCTAATATTAGTGCAAATTAAGTACAAATGTCCATAATTTCTTCTAGTAATCAATTACTCGGCTTTTTTGGTCTCAAAATAGCTTTATACTTATATAAATAATACAAATTTTTACTATTTATTTTTCTACACATTAATAGATTCATTTTTATATGTACTCCTTTATAATTCACATTGTCTGATTTTTTAATGAATGTCATTGTATCTTATCTGATAGGCATACAAATGTAAATTTTGAGGGCATACAATAATATTTATTTTATGAATAGTGGTAATGCAATGGTGATGATGATGTAAAAAGTAATGATGACAGGGATAGAAGAAATTGGAGTTGCAATGCTAGTTAATATTAATTTTTTCATATGTTGAGTTCCAGAAAATAAAATCAAGTGCTTTTATAAATTAGCTTAATCTTCTGAGCAATTCCATGCAGTAACTACGTTTTTTTATTTTTTCAAATTTAGCTTTAGAGATATTAAGAAATATGCCCAAAATAGCTTATAGCAGGCAGAGCTTTGATTCTAATTGAGACTGCCTGACTCCAGAACCAAGTAGGCTAATGACAGCATGTTTTGTTTTAGTTTTTTATTTTTTTTCAAATGTCAAGAAACATGTTTAATTAAATTGAGTCAATAAAGCAGAATTCCCTGTAGAATTCTCTTATGCCAAATTGGGCTCAGGCCATTGGTTTGAACATGTTTTAAAATCACCTAGAATAATATCGAGGTATATATTTGTGAAACATCTTGTTTTGTTATAAAGAACTTCTTCTTAAAATGCATGAAATAATGACGATACATTATTGTTAGACTTTTTCTTCCATTTAATTTACTATAATATCCTATTACCTCAGCTTTCATTTTTCTTGCTGAACATACATACAGTATACTTTGGTTAATAATAAGCATAATTTTAAAATAGAATTTCAGAATACTTGTTGTAAAAGGTGACAGGAACTGAAAGAAGAACAAACATCAATAGGAATAAAATTTAAAACATATTTTTTGGAAATGAAATTTTAAGAATTATTGATAAGTGTTTCTTTAATTTCTCAAAGCCCTAGTTTCCTCATTTGTAAAATGATTATAATAATATATATCTTATTTAATAGTTGTGAGGGCAAAAGTTACATAATTGTTGTTAAGGGCTGAATTGTCTTGCCCTAAAGTTCATATGTTGAAGTGCTAACCCCTAGTACCTGAGAATGTGTCTGACATTCTGGACAATTAACTTTAAAGAGTTAATTAAGTTAAAATTAAGCTATTTGTATGGTTCTAAAACAATCGATTGTCCTTATTTTTGAAAAAGAATTTTGATATAAAAGGGGACAACAGAGACACACGGGAGCAGTGAGATAAGCGTGTGAAGAGTCAGCAAGTGGGCAGCCATCTGCAAGCCAAAGAGAAAGGCCTGGAGCAGAGTATCCCATTTTTGTCCTGCTGACATCCTGATCTTGGACTTCCAGACTCCAGAACTGTGAGAAAATAAATGTCTGCGGTTTAAGCTACAAATCTATGATATTTTGTTATGTTAGCCTTATCATATGAATATGATAGTATGTAAGTATATACTATAGACACCACGTGTGTCTAATTATGTTCTTTTGTCAGCCATTAGTGTGACAGGTTAAGTCCACCCAATACTTTGTGGAGTTGCTTTTGGAAATTGTTACTATAGCTTCCTTCAGACCGTCGCAAACTTCCAGGATCCTCCAGAAATAGAAAGCTGTAATGTTGTGCTTAGTGTTACATCTAGGTTGCCCAAGAATTTTTCTCAGCATTCCTGCTCCACCAGTTTTCAGTAGGACCTCTGTGCCCAAATCACAGAAGGTTCTCTCTGCAATCTTGCTCCTCCTCATTGGCAGTTCACTGTGATATTTTATATGTGAAAAAATCATGATAGAAACCGTTGGTAGTTCCTGGTTCTCCTGGTCTAGACTTATTCTAAATCAGACCCTGTTCACCAGGCCCTGTGTACCTGGCTCTTTTCCCTAATTCAACCGAACTCTTTGTTGCATGTGTGGAGGGTCTTAGAAGAGAGAACATTTTCTATCCTTCCTTCAGTCATAGCAGTATTGGTTGGTATCAGTACAGCATTCTGGGTCCAAACTTCTCTCTCAGGGGCAGATAAGATTTTGCTGCTCTCTAGGCGGCAATATACCTTTGCGTGGGACCAGGATCAGAAGGATTTCTTGGTCTTCCCACAAAAGTAGACTATACTGAGCATACAGCTCGTGGGATTTTCTTTCCCTCTCTTTTTTCCTTCCCCAGCAACAGATGACTTGCTTCGACCCCTTCCCCTATGAACAATGGATCTTTGCCTGCCTTCTATTCCCAAGTTGCTTGAGGCTTTTAATTCATATAATAAAACAGCTCAAGACATAGGCAAGGTTTTGTGCCCACACACTTTTTCCTTCCCTGCCTCTAATCTTCCTCATGAGTATATAGTGGAGGCTTATGAAAAGTACATGGCAAATGAATGCACACTTTCACCGGGTCTGGAGTTCTCAAAGGTTCTAAATCGTCATGCTAGGCCACATTCAACTTCTAATAAAGTATTGAAATGTAATTGTTTCCTCTTTCCTGCTTGTACAGTGTTTTTGTCCCATGTTTTGCCAAAGGTGAAACATTCATCTGTTCTCCCTCTCCTCAGAATGGCCTGCCATTCTGGAATTTCGTCCACCTGATTGCCTTGAGATCTGAGCTTTGATATGTCATAAAATCTGATAATTTTGAAGATCATCTGGCCTTTTCTTCTTGCTAATTAAGGTGGGAGTGATATTCTCTTGTAGGACATCATAAATAGAAGCACAACTCTCTGCTGACAATCCTTTGAGAAGACTCCAAATATGAATACCTGAATATGCTGAGATTGTAGAATGCAAGAGTATAAAAAAGCAAAAATGTACTTTTTATCAGTAAATCCAATAAATATATTTCATAAAAATGATATCTTTCATTTAAAATGTATGTATATATTATCTAAGTATCCCTAGTGATTATATGTAGAGGTCATTTAAAAGTTAAGGATGCTCAAAGAGGTTTTGGAACTAATTATATTTCATCTAGAATTATGTATTTCACAGTTATACTTCAAAATAAAATCATCATGGTAGAAATTAAGTGATTTTGCGTTATGAGGAGACACCAGACAATCAAGACTTGTTTGTTTGTTTTTGTTTTTGAGGTGGAGTCTCAGTCTGTTTTTGTTGTTGTTGTTGTTGTTTGAGATGGAGCTCAGGCTGGAGTGCAGTGGCACGATCTTGGCTTACTGCAGCACCTGCCTCCTAGGTTCCAGCCATTCTTCTGCCTCAGCCTCCGAGTAGCTGCGATTATAGGCATGCACCACCACGCCCAGCTAATTTTTGTATTTTTAGTAGAGACAGGGTTTCACCATGTTGGCCAGACTGGTCTTGAACTCCTGACCTCAGGTGATCCAGCCACCTCGGCCTCCCAAAGTGCTGGGATTACAGGTGTGAGCCACCATGCCCAGCCAAGACTTGTCTTTTTAAAGTAAGAATAATTTACCTAACCCCCAGAGTATCTCCAATACATTCTGAAATTTATCAGATAGCCAGCCAGAAGAGAGATACAACATTATATATCCAAAATTAAAAATAAAAAGTAGGATAAACTTCATTATTAGACAATTAGAAGTATATGCCCAGAACATACATTTGTAAAACTATGCTATAAAAGTAATAGAATTCAACAGGCTGAATGTTAGATCTATAAACCTAGGGTATCCATTCACTAGAGAATGAAACAATAAGAATAGTAATCAATGCCTCAAGAGAAAGCTCAATATTTCTAACGGAAGAAATCCTGCATATATATAACAAAGGGTTACTAGTGGCTTGAGAAACTCCAGGAAGCCTATATAGAGAATGTTTTATCAACCTCCCCACTGCGAATGTTCCTGTGGAAGAGGAAGCACAGGAAAGTACTGCATCTTTTAAAATCTTGAAGCAGGGACTGAATATTTACTCTCAGGGGGTGGTACACTTGCAATAAGTATTTTGTTATATTACCAAAAGAAAACAATCTGAGATACAGATGGCAAGAAAATGTTAGATTATTCAGAAGGCTCTAAATTTTGGAATTTTTTGTTAAAGCTTCTGAATATCTGCACATCTACTAATATAATTTTAGTAAATGCATGTAATTACAAACCTGCAAATTTGTTGATATTACCATGTCAATAAATGTTTCCAACTCAGCATTTCTTAAAATATGGGTAGGAGAAGAGAAAATTTATATTCCTCCAACTTCTTTACCACTTTACGAATTTTAATAAGATAGAAAGCAGCCTACCCTGAACACATTTTAGGAAAACCCAGCTTTTCTTCTGTATTCTGACAAGGGAAAAACCTATGAAAGTAAAAAAGGCTACCTTCTTTCTTGCTCGAGGATACCACTTACATTTAGTTCAATCACAAGAACAGATAATAAAGGGTAAATTGCAATAGGCAATTTGCCACTTTCCTGTGATTAACAATCATTACATTGCTCATTGCTGTGCCACTGTGTCTGTGTATATAATTGTGTAAATGTTTTTTTCTGCTTATCCATGGATTATATCTAGACAATTTGAAATCTACTACCTGCTTGTTCACTACTCCTATTGTAGCTAATCTCTTGAATGTTAAATTTAACCTATTTAAAGTCACGATACTTGATAATAAGTACTACATTTATGAAGCACTTATTACATGCTAGTCATTTGGTGTACGTTATCCACTTTAATTATTACTACGTCTTTGAGATGCATGAAATATTATGATCTTTATTTTATAGATTAGTAAAATGAGGCTTACAGTGTTTGTGTCGTGTCCAATTTCACCTAGCTAAGTAATAGATAGAAGAAAAATCTAATCTGATATGTACCTGATTACTACGTATCTTCTCCTACCTCTTGCACTGTACTGTCTCATTCCTCCAGCAAGAGTGACTTCAAAAGTTTACTTTTGTCTATTTAACTTGGATACCAATAACTATTTCTTGACTTTGAACTACATAGGATTATTTTTTTTTTTTTTAGAGGAGTTTTGCTCTTTTGCTCATGCTGGAGTGCAGTGGCATGATCTGGGCTCACTGCAACCTCTGCCTTCCAGTTTCAAGTGATTCTCCTGCCTCACCTCTGAGTAGCTGGGACTACAGGCGCCCGCCGACATGCCCAGCTAATTTTTGTATTTTTAGTAGAGACAGGGTTTCACCATGTTGGCCAGGCTGGTTTTGAACTCCTGACCTTGTGATCCACCTGCCTCGGCCTCCCAAAGTGCTGGGATTACAGGCGTGAGCCACCATGCCTGGCTGCATAGGACCCTTAATAGTCTCGGACAGTGGCTCATTTCTCTAACTATTGCAAAATTGAGTTTTACAATCCATCACTCTATATTTCTCAACCAAACATCTTCTCTTTAGTACCATCTTGTAGTCTTGTAGTCCTCCACCATCAGCTGCTAGTTATTCCATATAGCTGAGTCATTAAAGAAAACAGACGAGAAACTGAAACCACACAGTCATATTGACACATGATGGGCCTTTTTGGATAAATACAATATGGCCTCAAGTCTGGATTGATTCCAAGCATTAATTAAGTGCTTATGACAAGAATGTGTTTGAAAAGAATGGATTTTATTTGGTACATGTAGTTTTAATAACTACACTTCAATATTTCAAGCCCTAGGCCCTACAGCTGCATTCCTCTGAGAATTTTCCTCATCAGAAACATTGTAGAATTAGGTACTATATGACATCTGGTGTAAAATCAAAGTATTTCTGAGAAGGTAAAATGTGATATTATTCAACTCAATTTAAACATTTTAAAAATACTCCTATAGCCCTGGAAACTTTGTTCACTAGGCCATTGAATGCTTGCTATTTTGACATAATGTCACTGAAGAGACAGGAGTTTGATTCTACACTGAAATGTCAACTCAAATTTAAATCATTGTTATAAATTTGTGCAATTTATTTGCATTTTGTTTCCTAAATTTCAGGAAGTGCTAAAAGCAAATGGGGCAAAATTATGTAGTAAATCCACAAGTTTTGTGCTCTCCTAACTGCATTGTACATTGTAGCAATAAAAAATATTTAAAGAGTAAACCAAAAGAACAAACAATACCCTAGAAAAAGATAAGCTTTTTAAAAAGCTGAAAATTGAATATAAAATACAAAGAAGCTAAGAGAATGAAGTAAAAGATTGCCGAATGTCAGGTTTGGGAGAACATTGTAGCAGACTGAAGTTCAGTTCCAGAGGGTTAACACAGACCGAAAGTGTTCCTATGCCTGGAGTTTAATTTAGATTCATTGCTTAAAGAAGGAAACTAAGAACAAATGCTGCTGATGGCTACCTGTGGCAAGGACTCATAGGATCGTGTGGGCTGAAGAGATGGGAAAATATAAACACAGCCTCACAGAAGAAATAAACTAAGTTTGAATCTGTAACTAGCTGGATCCACAATATCCACAAAGCAGAAAAGCCAAAATGAGAGACCTGATTCCAGATGCTGATTCTATTGGAACATGTTCAAACAAGCCTCTATACAGAAGATCACATGGAAGGACGGAGGGAGATAAGAAGAGAAAAAAGAAAGGAAAGAGAGAGAGAGAAAGAGAGAGATCCTTTTCAATCAAATGAGTCTGCAAACACAACTCCTGAATTGCCTGAAGAAAGATGCACACAAACAAAAATCAACAATTAGAACATTAATTCATTCCATATGAAATTGATTATAAGTGTTTAATAAACATATTAAATATATTTAAGTTGCTTTAAAGGATAAATTAAGATTTGGCATTGATAAACAATTTTTAAAAAGAAACAAAAAAAAAACCAGAGAAAATGTGTATAAAATAGTACAGGTGCATATGAAAAGAACCTACTAGAAATCGTGGGGAAAATATAGTCATTATAATGAAAACTCTGTTAGAATGGCCCCCAATGAATCACAACCTTCTTATTTTACATTCTTTTATAGTATGAATTTCCCATTTCTTCACCTCTTTAATTCAGCATGGCTTTGAGATTTGCATAGACTGATAGAATATGACAAGAATGATATTATGTGACTTTTTATGCTAGGCCTTAAGAGACCTTGAACTTCCACTTTCTCTGTCTTGGAATGAATCTTTTGTCTCGTGAAGAAGCAACTCTGGGTTCCTATGAGATGAGAGGCCACATAGAAGAGAAGTAAAAAGATACAGACAAGAGCCAACACCAACCACCAGACATATAATTGAGGTTAGCCTGAAATAAACAACCCAGTTAAGGTTCAGATAACTGAAGCCATATATGAGTAATCCTAGGCAAGATTAGCATAAGAACTACTTAGATAAGCTCAACACAAGTTAAACAAATATATACTTGTTTTCAGACACTAAATTTGGAATGATTTGTTACACAGAAATTAATAATTAATACAAAAATTGGCGACTAGAAACAAGGTGCTGCCATAACAAAATCCTAAAAGCTTGGCATTGGCTTTGGGACCGTGTGGTAGATGTGGCCTATAGGGCAAGGAAGAGACTATTGGTGCTGAATAAAGACAGTGAGAAATTGCTATTTATGTCTGAAAATGTGGAGGCCAAAACTATTGGCAAAACTTAAGACTTAAATAGATGAAAAAAATGTATGCAATGAATGTGTAGATATAGCCAAGGCGATATCCAGACAGAACAATGAAATTGACAGTTGGCTTTTTGTATCTGTCTATAATAAATAGGAGAGGAGGAGATGAACCAAAGGGAGTATGATTCAGCTGGAAAGCAGAATTTAGAGGAAATATAAAGGTTCAAGATGTATGGGTTAGAAAATAAAATCATTTCATATTTCTAGAATTTCTAGCTGTGGTCTTAGAATAAAAATCAAACCTAGTGTGTGGTGATAAAACCTTTAGTTAAGAACACAGAGAAATTTATGATAGTGATCAGTAAATCCTTGCAATTAGGCAAAGAAGTTCTATGAGTTTCAAGGGTATTATCTCACAAACACCCTACAAATGGCCCAATGTAAGTAGAGGTTTATTTGTTAAATAGTTATGGATGTGGCTTTTGGACATGGAGGGAATCTCAATTAGATTCATAAAAAATTCAAAATATTTAAGGTAGTTATAATGTCTCATCTATAGGAAATAGAGACAGTTCGTAATGAAAAGAAGACTCTGGGACCCCAAATCTCTGTGGTCAGGAAGCAGACTGGGAATCCCTTTTAGTTGCAAACACAGTCCATTTATTATAGAAAATGAAACATATCTTAGAGTGTGGAGACCAGCTACCTGGAAGGCAAAGTCAAGAACTAAGGAGATCAATAGTTAGGAAACTATTCAGTTGAGGAATAATTGGGCCCTTACTAGGATGTTTTCTTACTGCGGAGAAGAAGACTCTGACAATGTATACATGTCTATATTTCAGAATTTGTAAGGACCAATGACTTCTATATGCCTAATTCCATTTCTTCTCTCTTTTTTTTTTAATTGGAAGTGTCTATTGCAATTATTCTTTCCCTGTCTTATCAGCATACGTTGGGTATATTGGGTGTTGATAATTTATTCTTTGTTATTTACAGTTTTATTGAGGTATACATAAAAATAAAAATTGTGTATATTTATGGTGTACAACATAATGTTTTGATAGATATATACACTGTGAAATGGTTATTAAAATCAAGCTAATTAATATATCCATCAGCTGACATAGTTATGCTTTGTTTCATTGTGTTTTTTTTCTGGTGAAAACAATTAAGATCAATTCTCTTAGCAAATTTAAGTATAAATACAGAATTGTTAACTATGGTCTCCATGGTATACATTAGAGCTCTAGAACTCATTCATCCCATATAACCAAACTTTTCTACCCTCTGACTGATATTTTATGTCCTTCCATTCTACGCTTGTCAACAGGAGTTCTGGAGGGAACAAATATTCAGACCATAGCAAAAGGCATAGAATATAAGAATATAATTGTGCACAGAAATTAATAAAACATATTCATTGCTTGATAGTCTAAGTCCTATATGCTTGATAGTCTACATCCTACTCAGGAATGCCTGTAGCTAGTGACCACTTATCACTGCAATACAAAACTCAGCTCCTTTGCTTCAAGTCACGATACACTTAGGAGTATAATTTATGCTCCAGAGTTTCTCAAATGATTAAGCATTCTTGGATGTCACCAAAATTGTATCTTTTCTGGGCTTCTTACCTACCCTTCCTTTTCCTGCTTCCCTCACTCTTACTTGTTTCTTCTAGTAGTACTTGCTCAGTAAATAACTTGCACCTAAATCTTTGACTCATCATCTACATCTGTAAGAGCCTGTCCTAAAATAAACATATTAGTTTAAGAAATAACTGGAATTTTTACTGGTGCCTAGAATGTGGAAACTTGGAAAGAGTATTACTCCCATATTAATAACAGTAAAATGTCAGTTTAAATTTTAAAAATTATAACTTTTCTTGAATCTGTCAGAGAATTAAGGTCTTGGGGAAACCAATTAGCTTGGAATTCAAGGAAAGTCAGGTGTCTCTAAGCAGATGAGATAGACACACTGAAACACATATGGCAGAGGATGGGAGGAAAAGACATCACTGTCTTGTAAGTAGTTAAAAAGAATTTATCAATTTTTTTTTTTTCGAGACAGAGTCTCTCTCTGTCGCCCAGGCTGGAGTGCAGTGGCGCTATCTTGGCTCACTGCAAACTCCGCCTCCCGGGTTCATGCCATTCTCCTGCCTCAGCCTCCGGAGTAGCTGGGACTATAGGCACCCACCACCACGCCCGGCTAATTTTTTGTATTTTTAGTAGAGACGGGGTTTCACCATGTTAGCCAGGATGGTCTCGATCTCCTGACCTCGTGATCCGCCCGCCTTGGCCTCCCAAAGTGCTGGGATTACAGGCATGAGCCACCGCGCCTGGCAGAATTTATCAATTTTTTAATCTGAAAAAGCTCAAGTATGGGCTAGCATAAGAGTATAGAACCCCTGGGAGGCACGGATATCAGGGGTCTTCATACTACTTGTAGGCTATTTTCCACAGACTTCTAATGGGAGCATGTTTGGATACAGAAATCCTCTAACAGTGGTGCAGACTTGGATAAGGAGAGCATTCATCACTACACAAACAACCATAAATCCCCATGTAAGTTCTTCTCCTCTATGGAACAAAAGCCTTAAATTGCTGGGGTAAGGGCAGCACAAACCATCACCCCCAGGGCACAGATGAAGATGAAGCTAGGAAAGGTACAAGAAAAAAACAAAATCTCTATCCCTGAGGTAGGGGTAGGAAACTGTCCTGGACCAAGTTCATTACAGGTCTCCTACCAGTAGGGGAGGGGCCGGGAAGTCTCCCATACAAGACCTACTAAAGACTCATCGCAAAATTTGGCTTCTATTGGCAGATTTACTAAGAAAATATCAACATTAAGACCAAGCTTGCCTAAGTTTTAAAATGGTAAAAAATAAGAAAAAAAATCCTTTTGACCCCTAACACCAAGATCACAAACACCAAGTAATAAGCACTAACAGTCTACTACTAGAGATAATAAGAACATGACAAGACCCGTTGTCAGGTGCAAGAGCAAAAGGGAAGGCTAAACGTTGAGGGTAGATAAGGAACATTAAGAAAAACACTCCGGTAATCTGATTTTCACCCTACGGTATTGCTAAAAGAAGTTTAAACTGGTTGTACACTGAAGGTAACCATAATAACAGCAAAATCCCAAATCAGCTAAACTAATGACTAGGTTGACTCCAGTCTCCACATAAACACACTGGCAGAAGAGATGTGCATCTTTCTTTCATTTTTCTTTATCTTTTTCTTTCTTTCTTTTTTTTTTTTTTGAGACAGGATCTTGTTCTATTGTCTAGGCTAGAGTGCAGTAGCACGATCTCAGCTCACTGCAGCCTCAACCTCCTGGGCTCAAACAATTCTCTCACTTTAGCTTCCCAAGTAGCTGGGACTACAGGTGTATACCAACATGCCTGGCTAATTTTTGTATTTTTTGTAGAGACGAGATTTTGCCATGTTGCCCAGTCTGGTCTTGAACTCCTGGGCTCAAGGGATCCGCCTGCTTTGACTTCCCCAAATGGTTGGATTATAGGCGTGATCCATAGTGCCTGGCCGAGATGTGCATATTTCTATGCAAAAATGCTATTTACTTCAGTCTCGACTGTACTTTCCTTCATGTCTAAGATTCAGTATTAAAACAGAAAAAAATATGGAAAATATAACCCACTTAGAAAAAGCAATCATATCAATTAGAGTCAGAAAAGACCCCAATGTTAAAATTATCAGGGAATAAATTTAAAACAACTATGACTAATAGTTTAAAAGTTTTAAAGCATAGTTTCCTCATCTTCAAAATAATTTTTTAAAATGTCAAGCATCAAGTTCTTATGGTTATTGTGCATATTAAATCACATAATGTTAGTGAAGTGCATACTTAGCAAAATATCTGACACAGGATAAGGATTTAGTAAATGACAGTAGTTGTAGTCATTATTACCTGCAATACGTAATAAAATACAGTTGACTGTCCAAATATTTTAGTGATGAACTTGGTTTGAATAATTCCTATTAATTATGCCTTTCTAGAAACTTTTGCAACAATAAAATAAATGCTGCAAGGGCTGATTGATTTTATTTCAAATGTCCCTAAGCATATCTTTAAGGCTTACCCTACCCACTCCAAGCTGATTTCCATCACCTCCCACCTCCTTGCTCCTTGCTTTCTTTGCCTTAACTATATTTTTTGTTGTTGTTATTGTTGTTGTTGTTTAATCAGGACTAGGAGATGAAAGGCAGCAGACTTCCTTTTCCTCTGTGATAGAAACTTTGATATTGGTAACTATTTCAGCTCTCTATTCAAGAACACTGGAAAGTTTCGCCTCACAAAAAAATATCAGTGACTTCATTGTAGTCTGTATCTTTTTTCTTATTGTAGAACTCGAAATTCCAATTTTCCACTTACTATTTTATTTATCTCTATCATAAAGCCAAATATTCTAATTAACACCACATAGTAATTTAAAGTACTATTGGAATATACTTTAAGATTATTCCTGTTTCCCTTGAATTTTGTATTGTTTACGTAAGTAAAATTCAATTATAAGTCTGTATTCATACACTAATCAGTGATATCCAGTTGTAATAATAAATGTTGTTTCTAAAACTCATTTTTATCATTCAAGGGGCAGAAACTGGATTACAGAATCCACCCCTTTACCGAACTTTTCAGAGTTTTCAGCTCCCTTTTATTTTTATGTAGCTTGAGTTATTTCTTCTGTTAGATTCTGTGCCTTGAAATAATCTTCAACTAATAAAATATTTAGAATTTAGGCAATAGAATGTGTCTATCTGTTTCAACCATAGACTCTCCTCTCCTTGTAACCAGGCTATATTTATAGTATGAATATTATTGGCCAGCTACCCATAACCAGCACAGACGTTTAGTATATCTAATAGCATCATGGTTGCTGTAGTTCTTTCAAAATGATGTATCAAAATTAAAGTTAATGACAAGTACCATGTAAAAGTAAGGCTGCAAGGTATCTCTGTATTTAGCTGCCCTGTGTTGGGATATCTACTATTGGAATCTTGACAGCAAATTGTACTGCTTACTGAAGATTATTCCACATGCACTTGAGTTTCTCTAGCTAATTCATTATAGTTCCTCATTAAATTATAATTACTTTTAAAAAAATAATTATTTTAAGAAGGCGAATCCAAGAGCTGTTGATATCATGTGGCTTATTTTCCCCATTTGGTGAATGTATTAGTTGGTTTTCGTGCTGCTGATAAAGACATACTCGAAACTGGGAATAAAAAGAAGTTTCATTGGACTTACAGTTCCACATGGCTGGGGAGACCTCAGAGTCATGGTGGGAGGCAAAAGGTACTTCTTACATGGTGTCAGCAAGAGAAAATGAGGAAGAAGCGAAAGCGAAAACCCCTGATGAACCCATCAGATCTCGTGAGACTTATTCACTATCATGAGACTAGCGCAGGAAAGACTGGCCCCCATGATTCAATTACCTCCCCCAGGAGCATCCCACAACACATGGGAATTCTGGAAGACACAATTCAGTTCAGATTTGAATGGGAACACAGACAAACCATATCATTCCACCCCTGGCCCCTCCCAATCACATGTCCTCACATTTCAAAACCAATCATACCTTCCCAACAGTTCCCCAAAGTCTTGACTCATTTCAGAATTAACCCAAAAGTCCACAGTCTGAAGTCTAATCTGAGACAAGGCAAGCCCCTTCAGCCTATGTGCCTGTAAAATCAAAACAGGCTAGTTACTTCCTACATACAATGGGGGTACAGGTATTGGGCAAATACAGCCATTCTATATGGGAGAAATTGGCCAAAACAAAGGGGTTACAGGGCCCATGCAAGTCCGAAATCCAGTGGGGCAAATCTTAAAGCATCAAAATAATCTCCTTTGACTCTAGGTCTCACATTCAGGTCATGCTGATGCGAGAGGTGCATTCCCATAGTCTTGGGCAGCTCTGCTCCTGTGGCTTTTTCAGGATATAGCCTCCCACCCAGCTGCTTTAATGGGCTGGCGTTGAGTGCCTGTGGCTTTTCCAGGTTAACAGTGCAAGCTGTTGGTGGGGTCTGGAGGGTGGTGGCCCTCTTCTCACAGCTCCACTAGTCCAGTAGGGTATCTGTGTGGGAGCTCCAACCCCATATTTCCCTTCCATACTGCCCTAGTAGAGGTTCTCCATGAGTGCCCCACTCCTGCAGCACACTTCTGCCTGTGTATGCAGGCATTTCCATACATCTTCTGAAACCTAGACAGAAGCTCCCAAACCTGAATTCTTGACTTCTGCACACCCACAGGATCAACACCACGTGGAACATGTCAAGGCTTGGGGCTTCCACCCTCTTAAACCACAGCCCAAGCTGTATGTTCGTTGGCCCCTTTCAGCCACAGCTGGAGTGGTTGGGACACAAGGCACTAAGTTCCTAGGCTGCACACAGAACAGGGACCTTGGGCCCAGCCCACTAAACCACTTTTTCCTCCTGGGCCTCTGGGCCTGTGATGGAAGGGGCTGCCATGATGGTCTCTGACATGGTCTGGAGACATTTTCCCCATGGTCTTGGGGATTAACATTAGGCTTCTTGCCACTTATGCAAATTTCTGCATCTGGCTTGAATTTCTCCTCAAAAAATGAGTTGGTTTTTTTTTCTACTGCATCATCATTCTGGACATTTTCTGAACTTTTATGCTCAGTTTCCCCCTTTTTTTTTGAGATGAAGTCTTGCTCTGCTGCCCAGGCTGCAGTGCAGTGACATGATCTCGGCTCACTGCAACCTCCACCTCCCAGGTTTAAGCGATTCTCCTGCCTCAGCCTCCCAAGTGGCTGGGACTACAGGCACGTGCCACCACACCCAGCTAATTTTTTGTATTTTTAGTAGAGATGGGGTTTCACCATGTTAGCCAGATGGTCTCGATCTTCTAACCTCGTGGTCCACCCGCCTTGGCATCCTAAATGCTGGGATTACAGGCATGAGTTATGCCCTGCCCCATTTCCATTTTAAAATGGAATGCTTTTAACAGTACCCAAGTAACCTCTTGAATACTTTGCTGCTTAGAAATTTCTTCCACCAGATACCCTAAATCATCTCTCTCAAGTTCAATGTTCCACAAATCTCTAGAGTAGGGGCAAAATGCTGCCAGTCTCTTTGTTAAAACAGTAAGAGTCACCTTTGCTCCAGTTCCCAACAAGTTCCTCATCTCCATCTGACGCCACCTCAATCTGGACCTTATTTTTCATATCTCTATCAGCATTTTTGTCAAAGCCATTCAACAAATCTCTAGGAGGTTCCAAACTTTCCCACATTTTCTTGTCTTCTTCTGAGCCCTCAAAAATGTTCCAACCTCTGCCAGTTACTCAGTTCCAAAGTCACTTCTCCATTTTCAGGTATCTTTTCAGCAATGCCCCACTCTACTGGTACTAATTTACTGTATTAGTTCATTTTCATGCTGTTGATAAACACATACCCGAAACTGGGAACAAAAAGAGGTTTCATTGGACTTACAGTTCCACATGGCTGGGGAGGCCTCAGAATAATGGCAAGAGGCAAAAGGCACTTCTTACATGGCAGCAGCAAGAGAAAATGAGGAAGAACCGAAAGCAGAAACCCCCATAAACCCATCAGATCTCATGAGACTTATTAACTATCATGAGAATAGCATGGGAAAGACCGACGGTCATGATTCAATTACCTCCCCCTAGGTCCCGCCCACAACGTGGGAATTCTGGGAGATACAATTAGGTTGAGATTTGAATGGGAACACAGCCAAACCATATCAGTGAGACTCCACATCAGTGGCAAAGTTAGGATTGCAAGCCCAGGTCATGTGACTCCAGAGTCCATTCTCTCAACTACTCTGCTATGCTGTCTCTTACAATACTTTCTAGGCCGTCTAACTGCCACTAATTGTATGACCTTTGGAAAGACCCTTAACTTATCGGGACCATTGCTTTCACATATAAGAAATGGGGATAATAATAAAAATTATTACAGTGTTGTTTTGAGCATTAAATGAGTTAATGTTTGAAAGCACTTATAACAGTGTTTGACACACTATAAGCACTGTAGAGGTGTTGGCTAAAATGAATTCTTTTAAATATTACCTTACAATTATCTTATTGGTATCAGTTAACTTTTTATAAGTAGATTAAAAAGTTTGTACAATTTATAATTAAATAAAAGAATAATTGTTAGTCCGTGGCTGGAATAAGTTAGGACTTTGACATGAAAACCCCTTATAGTTGTGTAATTACTTGCCTGACAATACTGAGTAAGCACGTGGCTACTCAAATCCTTTATAAAAGAAATTCTCATAATTTAGTGATATTACTTATGATAGGTAGCATTTACCAGGAATTTAGTATGCTTCACAAGCTATTCCTAACACTAAAGTATTAATTCTAATTACCAGAATAATTCCATGGTGTAGGTACTACTATTATCACCATTTTAGAGATAAGAAAAATAAAGCACAGAGAAGTAGCTCCAAATTCATAGAGTAACTGGTAGAGATGAGACAGAAGAATGTATCATGTCCTAAGCACTTCCAATTTAGCCAGTTTTCCACTCTTTTCTTCTCCCAGCATCATAAAATCTGACTGAGAAGTATAAATAAGGAAGAAAAAATAACATTTATTCTCTACAATATAGTCTCCTCACTACCTGATGCTAAATATGAAGGGACAGTTCTAATGAAAGTGATCAACAAGTTCTAGGAGGAACTAAAGCTTAGTTCCTTCCACAACCTCAGTGAAAAGAACAAGGTTATTAGTGGCAATGATGTTCTTCCTAGGTGTGGGAGAGCTAAGCATTTTGAACACAGCAAAGATAAGGAAGTGGGTCTGTAATCTGCAAAAAGGTAAGACATTTATTAAAGCATTAATCTTACCTAGACTGGCTTGGATTTTCACAATGATCTCTTGCTCATCACGCATTTTAACACCCCCTTGCCACACAACAACTTCTAAATTCTTCCTGTAAAGGTAAAGAGCTATATGTTCTGAGAGTAAGGAGGAAATTCCTAAAAAAGTATCTAGAATCTAGAAAATTATTTTCTAGGTTTATGCCTCACACATGATTGCAAACCATAGTGATGCTGAGCATGTTTGTAGAACTGACTTTAATGGTCTTCTACAACAATTCAGGCTACATCTGCCCAGAGAGTGTGTGTGGTCCACATGTTCTTTCAAATGGAGAGGACCTAATCATTAAGACATAGTTGTTTTTTTTTTTTAACTTTCAGGAGTCAGATGTGGAGGATATAGAGAGAATTTTGACTTTTAGTCCATGTTGTTTTCCCTGATACATTTTCAATTACATTGGCAACTAAAAAACAAGGCCTTGGCAAGAACATCAGGGAGAAATGGTGATGAGATGAAAAGATGCCCAGATAGACAGATTTTGATATATGACTGGTTAACAGACCTTGGGAAGCTCTCTCTACAATGAGAACAGAAGCATGCTTGTGCTAAAGGCTCATCTGCTTACACCGGTTGAGACAAAGAGGAATTTCTCCAGCTAGTGGAAGAGACAGGATGAAAAGTGTGAAAGGACACTTCTCAAAAGAAGACATTTATGCAGCCAAAAAACACATGAAAAAATGCTCACCATCACTGGCCATCAGAGAAATGCAAATCAAAACCACAATGAGATACCATCTCACACCAGTTAGAATGGCAATCATTAAAAAGTCAGGAAACAACAGGTGCTGGAGAGGATGTGGAGAAATAGGAACACTTTTACACTGTTGGTGGGACTGGAAACTAGTTCAACCCTTGTGGAAGTCAGTGTGGCGATTCCTCAGGGATCTAGAACTAGAAATTCCATTTGACCCAGCCATCCCATTACTGGGTATATACCCAAAGGACTATAAATCATGCTGCTATAATGACACATGCACACGTATGTTTATTGCGGCATTATTCACAATAGCAAAGACTTGGAATCAACCCAAATGTCCAACAATGATAGACTGGATTAAGAAAATGTGGCACATATACACCATGGAATACTATGCAGCCATAAAAAATGATGAGTTCATGTCCTTTGTAGGGACATGGATGAAATTGGAAATCATCATTCTCAGTAAACTATCGCAAGAACAAAAAACCAAACACCGCATATTCTCACTCATAGGTGGGAATTGAACAATGAGAACACATGGTCACAGGAAGGGGAACATCACACTCTGGGGACTGTTGTGGGGTGGGGGGAGGGGGGAGGGATAGCATTGGGAGATATACCTAATGCTAGATGACGAGTTGGTGGGTGCAGCGCACCAGCATGGCACATGTATACATATGTAACTTACCTGCACGTTGCGCACATGTACCATAGAGCCTAAAGTATAATAATAATAATAATAATAATAATAATAATAATAAATAAAATAAAATAAAATAAAAAATAAAAAAATTAAAAAAAAAAGAAAAGTGTGAAAGGAAATTAAATTTTGGGATTCAAAACTCATTTAGCCAAAAGGAAAAGTCAAGCTGTGAACTGGATCATGCAAACCTGCCTCCACCTTTCAGTTCCTAAATAAAATGGCCACAAGATGCAAAGCTACCCACCTTTCTCATATTTTGCCAACAAGGAAATTCCTGATGAGCTGTTAAAACTTCACCATGGCAATGCTAATTGATAGCTTATCTTTATAGGTGCAGTCACTCGGCCTGCCAGACACAAATGCATATTAGATTGTTCCCCTACCCCATTTTATCTGTGTTATGTGAAATGCAGATTTCCCACATTTTTCCTTTGCCCCTTTTGTTTAAGTGAAAACTGTGTGCTTCTCAATATCCTGCCCTTTCCCCTTTAAATTTGGAGCCCTCAAAATCATCTTAAGAGAAAGGCATAGACCTGACTCCTGGGCGTGTTCTTAACTTTGGCAAATAAATCTCCAAAAATGATTAAGACTTGTCTTGTCATTTTCTTCGATTCACAGAAGGCAGGATATACAAGTAGAAAGCAGAAGGCAGGATATACAAGACATCACTCTAAAACTTTTGAATCAACAAATGAATAGCAGAAAAGCAGATGCCTTGACATTGTCCTTTTAAATACACTGACTCAAAAAATATCATTGCCAGCTCCTAATATGTTAGGCCTTGCTGATACATTGGTTGACTAGAAAGAGTTTCCTGTCCCCATGGAGCTGATATTGCAGAAAAAAGTAAATTGTACAATTAATTACAAATGTGTTGAATGCTTTGAAGAAGTATAGATCATTTTGAGAGCCTCCATAATGGAAAATTTAACCTAGCTTAGTCAAACAACACAGAAAAAGGCATTTAATCTAAGGCTTCAAGCATAGGTAGACTTTAGCTTTTCAATGTGGGCAAACCGATATAGAGAATTCAGGCAGTGACGAAAAAAAAGTAGCCTTGATGTCTCACTCACAAGGCTAAATTTATGGTTTAAAATGTTAATCTATCTTCTCTCATCCAGAACCAAATAAGGATTGAAAATGTATATTTTCAGAAGGATTATATTAATGAATATTTATTGCATGCTCTTCCTGCGCCACCAAAACGCTAAACTCTTTGTATTCAACACATTATTTAATCCAAGCAGTAGCCTATGTGGAATGTGCTATCATTCCTTTCATTTTACACATGAGGAAACTAAAAATCAAAGCATTTACACTGTATATATATGATAAATCCAGGAATTCAAATAAAGGTCTCCCTAGCACACATACCAAACTCCTTCCACAATGCTTTTCCACATTTATTAGAAGAAAACAGGAACAAAAAAAGCAGTACTCAAGAAAAGCAGAATAAGTTACCCTGGTGAAAAGGAATGCTGGGAGGAATGCGTTTGACTATTTATAATCATACCTACATCCTCAAAAATCCATTGCCAGAGTCTACTTCCCTGTTTAACGATTTGTGAGGATTCTTAGAGAATCAACAGCAGGAGGCACCACTGTTCAGCCCATTAAACATGATCCAAGATTTGTCTCAGTGTCTGACTCTTCTATTCTCTAGTAAGGGTTTACCAAAACCCAATGTACTTCATTTTTAGCAGAAAGGACACATTTCCCAGGGGAAATTGAAGGTGATCCTTCTCAAAGTACAAACCTAACTGTTTTTTGAGGTGCGATATATCGATGTCTGGATGGCCATATTGTGCAAGACAATTCTCTTCAGGCCCAAAGTTCTTTTCATATTTACAATAAAGGAATACTATAGAGAAAAATTTTCACAAAGATCAAAACAATTCAAATAGATTATGTCACACAATTTCAGTGAAAAGAAAGCTTCAACATTTACCCAAAGCATCATCAGAAAACCACACTTGCTAGAAGACTTAACGTCTCTCATATCACCCAAAGAGACATGAGTGAGTGATCATTCCCAGAACGTGCTATTCAAAGAAAATCCATTCATCTTGTTACTAGTTGTCAACTTCATGTTTTAAATCTCATTTCAATCACACAAGAATAAGACATTTTCTACACCTCTTAGTCAATGAAAGAGAAATCAATACATGCTTTTTAAACCAAAAATTTATATCTTACTGAGAGAAGTCAAAAACAGAATTATCTTAAAAGCAATAGTGGTATATAACACCTCTCCTTTTTATTTGTTTGTGATGCTTTTGTTTTCTTACATAGCATATAAACTGTTTAGTTTATTTTTCCTTCTACTAAGTCTTCATAATCATCTCCCTTAGACTGAGTTCCAAACTCTTTGGAAACTACTGATGTGTTAACTGGCTTTTTAAATTATCTTAAAAATATAAACTTTACTTAATTACCACATATGTTCTTTCTTTTAAATATTAATGACTTGGCCAGGTGCGGTGGCTCACACCTGTAATCCCAGCAATTTGGGAGGCCAAGGCGGGCAGATCATGAGGTCAGGAGGTCGAGATCAGTCTAGCCAACATAGTTAAACCCGTCTGTACTAAAAATACAAAAAATTAGCCGGGTATGGTGGTATACACCTGTAATCCCAGCTATTTGGGAGGCTGAGGCAGGAGGATCACGTGAACCCAGAAAGCAGAGGTTGCAGTGAGCAGAGATCACACCATTGCACTCCAGACTGGGTGACAGTGTGAGACACTGTCTCAAAAAAAAAAAAAATATATATATATATATATATGACTCTTCATCAAGTAGTTTCTATGAATAAAATCAGATTTCACAAACTCTCTAAAGTGGGAGAATGAAAATATAGTAGGTTTTATTTATCTGCCACAACTAAAAATTAGTATAGACTTGAGGAAATGTCATTTTGTTTTGAAGAGTGTGATTAAAAATATATATGTATATAATCTTAATTTGCTTTGTCATTCATATAAAGGAAACCCTACTTGAGTTGTAGACAATGAGGAAACACTTGAGGCTTCTGCTGTATGTTTCTTTGTTATTGTTATTGTTGTTACCCAGTAACTTGAATATTGTTTAATGTGTTGTAAGACATTGTAGAGTTTATCTCAAGCTGTTAAAAATGGTAATGTACAAATGTGAATAGACACTTATCTATATAATATGGGTAAGTTTTGTTTTGCCTATAATAGATGTTTATAAAACAAGTGAGGGAGCAGTTGATATTTTTATTTCCTTTTCTTTCTTTTTATTGAAAAATCAAGATTGTATAAATCAAAAGCTGCAAGATGCCAAAATCTTGTAGATGTCAAATAAAGTTATTTTACTAAAAAAAAGAGTGTGCATTGGTAATCACTACTAATAATAATTTTAAAAAGGATAAATAAGGTCATATAACCCTGTCTTTGGTTCAGCAACTTGGAAAAGTTGTAATTAGAACAGGAGACTGTTCTAATAGAGGGAGTGAAGAGTACAATAACTAGTTCAGTTATCTCATTTGGTAGATGCAGACACAGAAGGAATGAAAGGCTGCATTTACACAATTAGCTAGATCTGTACAAACATTTAGTACTTTTAACTTTTCTCAAAGCCTTTTATGTATTATCCTATGGGTAATGTTATCCCAAATGTATGGATAAAATTAAAACAAGAACACTAAATGACTTCACAAAGACCTGAAAGGCAGATCAATGGCATAACTAATATTGAAACTCAGGACAAGTGCTCTGAACATCAAACCTCCTGGAAGAGGTCTTCCACGGCACATCTCTCATTTGTTGAACAGTTTTTAAACTACTGTGTGCTGGGCTTTAGGTTGAGAGATAGGACACATGATTTATCCCTTCAGGGTGTTTGCATCATAAAGAGGACTGTGATCTTCAATTAATCATGTGGCCAAAGTTATTTCTACGGGTCAGGGAGTCATTGAAAATTCATTATGCCAAATGTGCCAAAATGCCAAAAAAAAAAAAAAAAAAAAAAAAAAAACCACAATGTAAGTCTCCTAAATATAAAATTTTCAAAAACTGAATTAGAAACTTTTTTTTATTCTAGCAAGAGCAATTCAATAAAAGCAGACATATAAAGGATAATTTTTTAAATTTTTGACCAAAATTGAATATGAGATTGATTCATCTACAAAGTGTCTTACTTTTCTGTAATACAATAAATTATATTGTCCTAGACAGGCAAACTTCAATATAAGGAAGATTTAATGTCATCTGTCCTATCATAGTGAAATTTGACTCCACTATTAGTTTCTGATTACTTTCATGATTTCCCTCCTGCTAGTTTACCGTGAGATACCATCTCAGACTACTACACAGCTCATTTGCACCCATCACAATATATAAATAAACAGGAGTGTGGCCTTTTCTCTGCCATATTTCCACTCAACTAATTCCTGTATCTTTCAACTCCACCAGTTCTTTGTATACTTGCAAATAATGGCTGAAAATATTTATATTTTTTCTTGACTTCACATTTCTTCCACACACTATTAGTTTTCTTACTCTGTAATTTAAGTGACAGATTTGGAGTGGGACAAATCTGTATGAAAACTTATAAATTAAATTTCCCATTTAATGAGAAGATTTTAAGTAGAGGTTAATTGGTAAATTAATTTCTCCCTTTTCCCCCGTGCTCTCTTCATGTTCTGATTGCATTACATGTATGTGTATTTCTAATTATGTGTACAACTATATAAAATGTGTGAATATAAATTCATTTCATTAACACCCGTACCTTTTTTGCTCCTACTCAACTCTTTTTTGCACCCAATTCAGCAAAACTTTTGAAAATAGTTGTCCATATTCACTGGCTTCTCTTTCTCATTTTCTCACCTCTCACACAATCCTTTGGAATAAGGTTTTCATCTTCATAATTCCACAGAAACGGGGAACACTCACGTTGCCAAATTCAATAGCTATCTCTCTTCCCTCTTCTTATTCCATCTCTTAGCACACAACACAGTTGACCAGTTGCTCATGCCCTGTTTCTTTAAAAACTCCTTTTTCTTGGCTTTTTTGAACCACACTTGTCTGTGACAGCCACCACTCCTTGACGGCTGGTGCTGACTCCATTTGACCTCTAAATGTTAGGACTGATTTGTGTTAATAGAATTGTTGAACTTACTAGATCCATTACTACCCAATCAGCTGTAAGACGTAAATGAAATAATTATCTGTTGAGTGACTTAAGCCAAGAACTGAAAGTCCTCCATGAGGACTTTATCTCTTTCACTCACATCTCTCATCTAACTCACAGTAAGTTCTATAATTCTAACTGTAGGATATATGCTGTATCCATCTAATTTTTTCCATCTCCAGGCTAACGCTACAGTATATAACTACCACAATTTCTATCTTGAACTGTGGTAGCTTCCTCATTGCTTTCTGTCTTCCTCCCTATAATACATTCTCCACATAGTAGTCTAAATATCTTCTAAAATATAAAGCAGATGACATATTTTCTAAGCTCAAATCTTTAATGGCTTCCTTTTGCACACAGAACTAAATTCGTATTCATTACTATGACACACAAAGTACTTTGTCATCTGAATCCTTTCTTCTTCTCTGATATTCCTCCTTGCCATTGTACCTCTCACTCACGTTGATGCAGCTATATTCATCTTTTATTTTCTTAGACATGCTGAAACTTATTTCTATATTAGGATTTTATTCTTATTCCTTTTGCCAAGGATGCTTGGAACCAGATATTCTCACATATGACTCTTGTTATTTAAACCTTATTTCAAATGTAACATCTTCAGGAGGTCTTCTCTGACTACCCAACCAACCCCTATGACCACATTTTCACATGACTGACTTTATTTATTCATAGCTCTTACAATCTAAAATTATCATAACTAGTACAATTATTACTTATTTCTGTCTCTATTTCTGCATAAGACTGTGAGCTCCAGAAAGGCAATGCCATAAAATAAGTGTTTTTGTCCCCCCACCCCCCAGAATGTATATGTTGCAACCTAATCCCAAAAGTGATGGTTTTAGGAGGTGAGAGCCATTGGGAGGTGATTAGGTTACGGAGATGGAGCCCTCACAAATTGGATTAGTGCCCTTATAAGGGCCAAGGAGACCAGAGCTCTTCCCCTCAACTATGTGAGGACAGAGTGAGAAGGTTCCTTCTGGGTCATATAGTGGGTGTTCACCAGATACCAGTTTTGCTGGTGACTTGATCTTGGACTTCTCAGTCCCCAGAACTGTGAGAAAAAAATTTGGCTGTTTATAAACTACTCCACTTATGCTATTTTGTTATAATTGCTCAAACAGAGTAAGAAATGAAGATATTTCATCTTACTTGTCTTATTATTGCTGTTTCTCCAGCTTTGGACACAATACTTAGCACTTTGTGGAAACTCAGTATATTTTTTAAATGAATAAATACATAAATGAGTTCACCAAATAGGTAGTTAAAGAACCATAAAAATCATCATATCCTTGTTTTCGAAGTGAATTAGAACCAGCTGAGTTGCACAGAGTTGTAAATCAGAGCATCTTGCTGATCTTTATCTCTGTTTGCATACAGAGCTGATTTTCATAGAACTCACTGTTTGAATTACATGTGACAACAGATACAAGGATGTAGATTTCATTTTATTTTGCAAACATGAATTTCATCATCTACATAGTGGATAGTCGATTCTCCAGTGAAGTAAGATTTCTGAAGTGCTAATTTAATATTGTGCTATTATGCTTTAAAAAAAATAGCACACATCTTCTAGTAAAATGGCACATATCTTTTTGCAATAGTCAGGAACTACAGACATGAGCTAAATCATGTATTTGAAAGATAGTCCCAGAGTGGCTAAGCCAGAATAAGGTATATCTTTCTTTCTAAAGTACTGCTTTGATTATATAATTTTCTGCTCCTCAATCCACAGTAGCACCTATTACCAGTCTGCCTTTGCCAATTGACATATGTTACCTCCTGCTACTATTTATCAATTTACTGTCAGTTATGTTCTCTCTCTCCAACTGGACTGCAGGCTTTTGGCAAGATGCAATCTGGAAGTAAGCCCTATCAAAAGTAGTTATTGAATAGATATTTGTAAAAGATTATGATGAAAACATTTCTAACTCTCCAAATCTAACTCCACCTTATCTTTAGTCTTAAACAGAACGTGAAAATTAAACTAAAAACATTGAACAAATTAATTTTGCAACTGTAATATATTGCAATGGCTAAAATAATTTTGAATCCTAAATATTAAATTTTGTTATACATCTTTTTTATATATATTTCTCTATCTGGAACATGTTATGAATAAATACTTGATGTTTTTTACATAGTCTAGAGCTTGCTACATATTGTTGATCATCTCAGAAACAGCTTAATAAAGTCAGCATTTGAAAATCCCAGTATCAGCCCCTGTGACATTAATAATTCTGGTGAAACAGGTGCTTCCTGGGAATTTCAAACATTTGAAAATAAAGTGATAGGCCGGACGCAGTGGCTCACGCCTGTAATCCCAGCACTTTGGGAGGCTGAGGCGGGTGGATCACGAGGTCAGGAGATCGAGACCATCCTGGCTAACACAGTGAAACCCCGTCTTTACTAAACAAAACACAAAAAATTAGCCGGGCGTGGTAGTGGACGCCCATAGTCCCAGCTACTTGGGAGGCTGAGGCAGGAGAATGGCGTGAACCTGGGAGGCGGAGCTTGCAATGAGCCGAGATCGTGCCACTGCACTCCAGCCTGGGCGACAGAGCAAGACTCCATCTCAAAAAAAGAAAATAAAGTGATACTTCGAGGGAATTAGTTGTGTTACAGATAAAAATAGATTGTGCTTCACTGCACTCATTTTAAAACATAGTGACTGTCTTCAATGCTACTTTACAAGTGAGGACCAGATAATTAACTGAGGTTTCTTTCTCAAGCCTGATTGCATTGTTTCTTTTTCTTCACTACTCTTCTCCTTTACTGTCCCTTCACCGTTTAGGAGGAGGATATGCTTTTCTACACATCTGTTCCTTAGGAGGATGGTTGATACAGCTACCAAAAAAATTTGTTTCATGTTTTAAAATATGCTCTGCAGAGTTAAAGCAAAGAAAATAGTCGTAAAAGACAAACTATATTTTGTCTATGAGAGCCAGCTTGTTAAGACAGAAAAGTTGTTTCTTTTTCACATTTCTAAAACTTGGTTTTAAATGTGAAGAGACAAATACTAAAAGCAACAGAACTTAAGGTTTCTCTGTAAACAAATGTGTTTGTTTCAGTAATACCAGATACTATGACAAACAAACACTAAGTTTATGAGATTTAAAACCATGAAAGTATATTTTTGAATGCATTAAAATACCGTGAAGGTGCTAATGGTTCATAACTGGGAGTGGCACAAAGGCCAGTTCTGCCTCCTGAAATCATTGACAGACACTAAGCTGATGGAAGATTTGTTTTTTTAAATATATCTCTTTTAAGATCATCGTGGGTGTTAACAGGTAGCCAAGAGCGTAAGGAAGAGAATATTGAGATTGTACATTTGCTTAACTGCCTTGGTCTAGGAAAAAAAAATATCTTCCATGTACTTTTTAGCCTAAATAAGTTACTTGACCCCAGTCAGATAAAAAGAAAGCTGACAAATAACTATATCCCAGGAATAACTCTGTTTTCTACAAGAGGACTAAAATAGGAAGGCAAGGGAATGAGTCTGTGGTTATCATTTTCTAAAACATGGGCTCTGTCCCCTGTCAATTTCTGAAGTTGAAATTTTAGCGGTAGAGAGAAACAGAAACCAACACACAGGTATGGGACTCAGAGACCAGAGAGCGTTTGTGCTCAACTTGCTTTATGGAACTCAGAAGAGATATAATCTCATGGAGAATTCAGTGCTAACACAGGCTAGCATCAGCAGAGTTGTAATGGTGGCAAAACAGTCTAGTCCGATACATAGATTGAAATAGGACCCATCCTCAATCTATCAGAGGTCCTTAATGATGCAGGAGAGCATCTGAAAATAGCTTGTCCTGTCCCATATTGATTCAAGATAGGCTAGAGAGACCTTTTAGTTGCAAAGGATAGACACAGAGTAAATAGCAAGTACCTAATGACTGGAGAACAGGGTAGCAGCATAGACATGGATATCAAGCTTAAGTATGGATAAGTATTGACAACCTGTGGCATGCTGGCATTGGTGGGGTGACGTTTTCTTCTCCTTAGAAAAGAACTCAGTTAAATAGAAGTATAGAATAATAAATAGAAGTATTTAATGATATGGCTTAGCTTGGTGGTTTGAAATACATGCCTGCTACATCTGGATTCTGAATATTTCTGTATTTGTAATCATCTCAGAAACTCCAGGGTATTAATAAATTTGTCCATAAATACTTAACAATTGGAAAGGCATATGGCTTTAGATTTATCTTTTCATTTCAGGATTTTACTCATTAAATCAATATTAGATGCTGCAGCATAATTAAGTTGAAGCTGACATTTGAGAACATTATTTGTTTTTCTCTTTCATGACATCTAAATACATTTGATATTTTTTCCCAATTGCCAATCAAGTATTCTTCCACTAGAATTTACTTTTACCTGATTTTAAAAGAACATTTCAATCATGGTTGGTAGCCATATGGACCTCTCACTCACCTACAATGTCCGTGGCTCTGGAAGATATTTGTCTGTGTCTGAGTGATAAAATCTTTCTCAGTTCCCTTTGAGATAATTTACCTCTAATTTTCTACTGCCAAATGGACAACCTTTGGATTTGTCCATGAAGTGGTCTTTATTCTCAAGTGACCTTCAAATGGTTTATCTCTGAGATATTCCCACAGCACACCCAAAGTGAAGATATAGCCCCTTCAAAGTTGGCAACAATACATCTGGAAGTTTTCTCATAGTGGTGAAATAGACAATAATTTCATTTTTTCTAAATAGACTCACTCAAGTCAATATCCACAGAGCTTCCCACACACAATAACCCATTCCTTCTGTATACCCTTGGTGCCTTAGTGTAGGTCTTTTTTCTGACCATAGCATCCTTCATTATCTTTTCAGATCTCACTTCTTTTAACATCAAGCCTTCTTATGTCCAGTGATATGTTTTATTTCAAGATGTATGTCTTTTTGTAAGAATTTTATGTATTTATAAAAAACATCATTTAATTGACTTAATCATTTTCATTGGGATTACTTTTAAATCTTTACTAAAGATCCTTCAGAGCAAGGGCCATTTTATACATCTTTTTTGGTAATTTTTGTATATTGTTATCTAAGTTCACATTATCACAGAGATCAATCAAACCACACAAAACAGTGAAATTAATAGTGACTATAGAGTTAGCCTGAGTGTTCAGTACAGGATGACTGCCTCCTTTTGAATAATAAGGATGATCTTATTATATAATATATAATATGATCGCATACATCTCATTAATACAATTATGATGTCTTGAACTGTGCAGGACAAATAGTCCTATTTTTATTATATGAAATAGTCTTTGTTAAGTATCTAATTACCTACTTCCCTTCATAACATTAAAAACAGACCTTGAATCTTAAAAATTTCCACTTTAAAATAAGCATAGTGCAAGGACAGATCAATGTAGTATTATGTTTTTATGCCCTCTCTGCAGTGAGTTTATATATAACCTGAACTTTTCATAGCTCCCAAATCCATAAAAAAATGCCTCCAACCATAATTTACTTTTTACATTTAAACTATTGACAATAACTTCATAGCACCGGTCCAGCTGCTCATTTCACTTGTGAAAGGGGTCAAATTTTCACCTAGAGTTTTATTGAATGCCACATTTTATAGTAACTGTTACTCAGGCTTATTGTTTCTCACAGTTGTTTGTTTATTTTTTTGTGTGTGTTGTTTTCTCCTATGTTTATCATCACGGTTGCTTCCTGAGGAACTTTTGCTAGTCATTGCTTCAAAGTAATATCTCCTTTTCAAGAATAGGTAACTTGTTAACAATTAAACAATCAAGGTATTGACTCAGAAAGACTTAACCAATGTAAACACACTTCTCTTTACTGATATTGTCTTAGTTTGGGCTGCTATAACAATATACCATAGACTGAGTAGCTTAAGCAACAAACATTTATTTCTCACAGTTCTGGAGATTAGGAAATCCAAAATCAAGGTGCTGGAAGATCCAGTGTCTGGCTAGGGCTTTCTCCCTGGTTTATGATTGTCTGTCTTCTCAGGATAATGTCACAATGCAGAGAGAGAAAGAGATCTATTGTCTTTCTCTTTTTTTAAGGATGCTATTTCTATCATGGAATCTTTGCCCCGAAAGCCTCATCTAACCCTAGTTACCAACCAAAGGAGACACCTAATACTATCCCATTTGGGGTTCGGTTATCAACTTATGAATATTGGGTGGACAGAAATATGGATTCTATAACAGAGATGTACAGTCTTCAAAAATGATTAGAATCAAGATAGAGTTAGAAATAATTTGTTTACTAATGTCAGAAACTCATAACAAACTTCATAGGTAAAAGGAGAATTTACTGGTTCATTAACTGTAGAAAGGAAAGAGCTAAACTTCAGGTACACTGGAACCAAAGAATTTGAGGCAAACTAGACTCAATCTTCAATTCTTAGCTCTACTTCCCTCTATATGTTGCCATTATTCTTTCTGACCAGCTTCATTACAAGAGAATGGTTGAGGTTAACTGTGGCACCAAGTTAAATAACTATAAATAATTAAATTAAATAATATAATTTAAATAAAAAGTTACATAATTAGCTTTCCATGGATAAAATACTCCTTGCTGATCAATGATGACTGCAGTGATAGCTACAGTAGGTTAACAGCAGCACCCATCAGAAACATGATTCAAGTTGGAATGTGGGTAAGGAAGCTGATATTTGACATAGCAGATGATAGATGGTCACCATTGGGACTTATAAATACTTTAGATCAGTATTAAAATGACATTTATATATTGACACTACTGATGAAATAATAGTTTTATATTTTTGTTTAGTATTTCACAAATGCATCACTACTATATAAAATATAGTCGCTTTTATATAATTACTTAATTCAAGGAACCAAGAAGGAAAAAGATTATTTCAAATCTATATAATGTAATGGTCCCATTTCTTACATTTTCAGTCTTCATACTGTGAAGTCACTAACCATAACTGTTGTAGTTTATTTTCCAAAATCACTTAAGTTTCTTGTTTATCAAAAATAAAACTATTAAGCTCCAGAAATAATTTATATCATTTGACAGAATAATAATCTTAAGTAAAAGTGGCCTTAATATAGATAGATATTTAGGAGACCAATAAAAACACTAATCCAACTTAAGCAAACTGTTACCAACAATAATACTCAGATTACAGTTTTCATTGTTGTTTTATTTATTTCAAAGTGATTTTTTGTGAAGGCCAGACATACTTTTATTCTGAACACTTAGAAAGAGATTATCTTAACATACTGATATATTAAAGGACCATTGACCAGTATCCAGAAATGGTACCAATTTAAATAAATAAAATATTTGTCTACTTAGTTCTATAATATTTTCTCTTTAGCATAATGGGACAGTGGTATACTTACCCATGATAATTTTCATTATTACTTTCCATGTTGTCCCTTTATCAAACAAATATCATATAATTCACTATTTCAGATTATACAGGTTTGCAAATTTAATTTTAGACAGTAGAGGACACCTTAATGAGCTTTTTTTTTCATAAAATACATTAGGACTAACCTTCCTCTGAAGGATTTATTCATCCAAAAATATAGCTGAGTTCTTACTACATGCTAGCATACTCCAGTTGCTTAAGATAGAAAGATGAATATCAAATAGTAAATAAAGACAAGCAGTATTCAGAGAAATAGTTTCACTAGACTCACTGCCTGAAAAAGTTAGGTACTTCCACTTTAGCCCTCAGACCTGGTATGAGTCACAGTTGGGTACACCAGGGAGCAGCCCATAAAGGCCCTGCTGTGAGCGTTCTAGTATAGCCCATGACATAAGGATAGGCTTAATATTAAGAATGGACACTGAGACTGATGCTTCTGTCTGCCTCATTTAAATACAAAACTACAAATATTTCCTTTAATTTGTATGCAACTTACACCTTATCACAGGCCAGGCAGACCACTACAATAGGAAAGTGGAATTTATGGTGCCCCCTTCCCAATTTTGCCAAAATTGGGGAGTTTCTCTAGAATAGACTCATCAGCTTACCAATTCCCTTTTTGAATGGAAAGCATAGAAGTGGAGCTGGCCCCTATAGGAATACTAATTTTAACTCTCTATATTTTGCATTTACTTTTCTTTTTAAGATGGAAAATACTAGCACGTGTTTTCAGGATTAATGAAAATTAACCAATACAGGGAAAGAAAGTGATAACACTGTGGAAAGCAGGAAAAACTACAGAAGCAAATGTAGGAAAAGATAAGAAAGATGAAGGGTTCTGAAACACAAGTGAGCACTTGGATATCATAGAAGGAGGGCACTTCTTCACCTTAACAGGGTAAGAACAGCAACGAGGAAGATGCTAGCACAACTCTCAACTTGGTAATGGCAAGGTAAGAGAGCCCTCTTTTGATAGCTTCTATTTTATTTTTTTATTAAGCATAAATATATTATCTGCAAGATGAAGAGAGGTTTTAGAAGAGAAGAGAAATTTCTTTACTCATTAGTCGATTGGCACTTGGGTTGATTCCACATCTTTGCAATTGTGAATTGTGCTGCTATAAACATACATGTGCAAGGGTCCTTTTCATATAATGACTTGTTTTCATTGGGATATATACCCAGTATTGGGATTGCTGGATTGAATGGTAGATCTACTTTTAGCTTTTTAAGGAATTTTGATACTGTCCTATATACAGGTTGTACTAATTTCCATTCCCATCAGCAGTGCAAGCTGCATTTTCCCTACATCCACCCCAACATATATTGTTTTTCGACTTTTCAATAATGGCTATTGTTGCAGGAGTAAGGTGCTCATTGTGGTTTTAATTTGCATTTCCCTGAAGATTAGTGATGTTAAGCATTTTTTCATATGTTTGATTGCTGTTTGTGTATCTTCTTTTGCAAAATTTCTATTCATGTTCTTTGCTTACTTTTTAATGGAATTATTTGGGGTTTTCTTCTTGGTGATTTGTTGGATTTCCTTATCAATTATGGATGCTAGTCCTTTGTTGGATACATAGTTTGCAAATATTTTCTTCCATTCTGTTGATCATCTGTTTACTATGTTATTTCTTTTGCCGTGCAGAAGCTTTTTGGTTTAATTAGGACTCATTTATTTATTTTGGTTTTTGTTTCATTTGCTTTTGTGGTCTTAATTATAAATTCTTTGCCTAGGCTAGTGTCTAGAAGAGTTTTTGCAACACTGTTTTCTAGAATTTTTGTGGTTTCAGGTTGTAAGTGTTTGATCCTTTTTGAGCTTATTTTTGTATATGGTGAGAGTTAGGAATTCAGTTTCATTCTTCTACATGTGGCTTGTCAGTTTTCTCAGCACCATTTATTAAATAAGGTATTCCTTCACCAATTTGTTTTTGTATGCTTTGATGTATCACTTGGCTGTACATATTTGGCTTTATTTCTGGGTTCTCTGTTCTGTGCCACCAGCCTATGTACCTACATTTATACCATTGCCATGTTGTTTTGGTAACTGTACCCGTGTGGTACAATTTGGAGTCCAGTAATGCGATGTCTCTAAGTTTGTTTATTTGCTTAGGATTGCTTTGGCTATTCAGCCTCTTTTTTGGTTCTATATTAATTTTAGGCTTTTTTTTCTGATTCTTTGAAAAATGCTGTTAGGTTTTTGATGGGAATTGCATTGAATCTGTAGATTGCTTTGGCCTGCATGGTCATTATCACAATATTGATTCTTCCAATCCATAAACATGGGATGCATTTCCATTTCTTTGTGTCAGCTATGATTTCTTTCCAGAGTGTTTTGTAGTTCTCCTTGTAGTGATCTTTCACTTCCTTGGTTAAGGTATATTCCTGGATTTCTTATTTATTTATTTTTTTTTTATTATTGACAGCTGTTTTAAAAGGGATTGAATTCTTGATTTTGTTCTCAGCTTGGTCATTTTTGGTGTGCTACGATTTGTGTACATTGATTTTGTAATCTGAGACTACTCAATTCATTTATCAAACCTAAGTGTCTTTGGAAGAGTCTTAGGACTTTCTAGGTATTCAATCATATTATCGGCAAACAACGATAACTTGACTTCCTCTTTTCCAATTTGGATGGCCTTTCTTTCTTTCTCTTGATTCATTGCTCTGGCTAGTACTTACAGAACTATGTAGAATAAGAGTGGTGAAAGTGGTCATCCTTGTCTTGTTCCTGTTCTCAGGGGGAATGCTTTCAACTTTTCCTCATTCAGTATGATATTGGCTGTGGGTTTTTCATCTATAGCTTTTATTATTTTGAAGTAGTTTTCTTCTATGCCTGGTTTATTCAGAGTTTTTATCATAAAGGGATGCTGGAATTCATTGAATGATTTTTCTGAATCTATTGAGATGGTCATGTAGTTTTGTTTTTAATTGTGTTTATGTGATTTTTTAATTCTGTTTTCTGTGATGTATTCTCTCTCTTGATGAATCTAGCTAATAGTCTATCAATTTCATTTTTTCAAACAATGGGTTTTGTGTTTCATTGATTTTCATATATTTTTGTGTTTGAATTTTATTGAGTTCTGCTCTGATCTTTGTTATTTCTTTCTTCTTCTAGCTTTAGGTTTATTTTGTTCTTGTTTCTTCCATTCCTTGAGGTATGACATTAGATCGTCAACTGTGCTTTTTTAGACTTTTTGATATAGGCATTTAGTGCTATAAAGTTCCATCTTAGCACTGCTTTTGCTGTATTCCAGAGGTTTTGATAAGTTATTGCACTATTATTCAATTCAAATAATTTTTAAAGTTTTATCTTGACTTTATTGTTAACCAGATATCATTCAGAAGAAGATTATTTAATTTCCATGTCTTTGTATAGTTTTGAGGGTTCTGAAACTGCCTTTGCAAAATTATAACTGAGGAAATTATGACAGTGAAATAAATCAGAACTTACTGACTCTATCTTGCTTCTAACCCTTAAGCTGTCCTTGTTCATTCCTGGGCGTAGGCTGAACTAACTTTGGGAAGGAATTCAGTTCATGGTTTGACTCTGAAACAAAATTGATAACAACTCTTTCTTGCCTGGTGTCCAGTCTGCTTTTGCAGGACTACCAAATTAGCTATAAGATTAAAAATTATAATTTAGGGGTCACACAGCCTCTGGCTCCAAGAGTCTGAAAATCCACAAATTGCTCCTAGGGATAACACCACTATTGTAAAACCTAAGATCAGTGCTTGAGATATTTTGCAGACCCTGAACTCCATAGATCAGCCAGCACCACCCAGACCAGTAATCTGGCCCAACCAGTTCTGCCAATGCACCCAAGTACAGAAGACATTAAGAAAACCTAACTTTGACCTCCTATGGTTCCATCTCCAACTTGACCAATCAGCACTTACCATTTCCCAAGCCCCTACCAACCAATTTATCTTTAAAAAGTCTGATTCCTGAATGCTCGGGGAGACTGATTTGAGTAATAATAAAACTCCAGTCTCCTGCATGGCCAGCTCTGCATGAATTACTCTTTCACCATTGCAATTCTCTTTTTTTGATAAATCAGCTCTGTCCAGGTAGCAGGCAATGTGAACCAATTGGGCTGTTACAGTTCTTGTTGAAGTTGATTTCTAGTTTTATTCTGCTGTGGTCTGAGAAGATAACTGATATAATTTCCATTTTTAAAAATTATTGAGTCTTGTTTTGTGACCTGTTATATGATCAGCCTTGGAGAATGTTCTGTGTGAAGATGAGATGAATGTGTATTCTACAGATCTTAAGGTAGAATGTTCTATAAACATCTGTTAAGCCCATTAGTTCTAGTGTGTCCTTTACATTTATTGTTTCTCTGTTGACTTTCTGTCTCAAAGATTTGTCTAGTGCTGTCAGTGCTATATCGAAGTCTCTCACCATTACTGTTTTGCTATCTCATTACTTAGATGTAGTAGTAATTGTTTTATGAATTAGGAGCTCCAGTGTTTGGTGCATACATATTTAGGATTATAATATCTACTTATTGAGTTTATCCTTTTATCACATATGTAGAAATGATCTTTGTCTTTTTTTAAATTTTTGCTGCTTTGAAATCTGTTTGGTCTTAATATGAGAATAGCTGCTCCTGCTCACTTTTGGTTTCCATTTGCATGGAATACTTTTTCCTACCCTTTTACTTTGAGTTTATATAAATCCTTCCATGTTAGATGAGTCTCTTGAAGGAGCAGATATTTGGATTGTGATTTTTTAAATCCATTCTGCCATTCTATATCTTTTAAATGGAGCATTTAGGTCACTTACATTCAATGTTAATATTGAAATGTGAAGTACTGTTCTCCTCATCGTGTTAATTGTTACATAGATAGTTTCTTTTCATTGCATTATTGTTTTATAGGCCCTGTGAGTTTTAAGCTTTTAAGACATTCTATTTTGCTGCATATTGGGTTTTTGTTTTAAGGTTTAGAACTTCTTTTAGTATTTCCTTTAGTGCTGGTTTGGTAGTGACAAATTCCCTCAGCATTTATCTGAAAACGACTTTATTTCTCATTTATGAAACTTAGTTTTACGGGAAGCAAAATTCTTGGCTGACAGTTGTTCTGCTTAAGAAGGTTGAAATTAGGACCCCAATCCCTTCTGGCTTGTAAGGTTTCTGTGGAGAAGTCTGTTCTTAGTCTAATAGGTTTTCCTTTATGGTTTACTTGATGCTTTTCTCTTACTGTTCTTAGAATTCTTTCCGTTGACTTTAGATAGCCTGATGACTATATGTCTTGCTGAAGATCTTTTTGCAATAAATTTCCCAGGAGTTCTTTGAGCTTCTTGGATTTGGATAGCTAGATCTCTAGCCAGACCAGGAAGTTTTCCTCAACTATTCCCTCAAATACGTTTTCCAGATTTATTATTTTCACTTTTCCCTCAGGAGAAGGAAAACCAATTATTGTTATTCATTTTATGTATTTCCATATTTCTTAGAGGCTTTGTTCATTTTTGTTCTTTTTTATTTTTGTTTGATTCAGTTAATTCAAAAGCCTTGCCTTTGAGCTCCAAAAATTCTTTCTCCTACTTGTTCTAGCCTATTGTTAAATATTTCCACTGCATTTTATAATTCCCTAAGTGTATCTTTTATTTTCAGAGTTTCTGATTAATTTTTCTTTATGATATCTATCACTCTAGAAAATTTTTCACTCATATCCTCAACTGCCTTCTAAATTTCTTTATGATTTATTTTTGCCTTTCTCTGATATCTTCTTGAGTAGCTTAATAATCAACCTTCTGAATTTCTTATCTGGTATTTCAAAAATTTCATCTTGGTTGGGTCCACTGCTGGAGAACGAGTGTGATCTTTTGGGGGTGTTATAGCACCATGTTTTGTCATATTACCAGAGTTATTTTTCTGGTTCCTTCTCATTTTAGTAGACTATTTTTTCTAATTATTCTTGATTTTACATTTGATTTAATTGTGTTTTGTTTGTTTGCTTTTAATTTCTTTTCCTCTTTAAGGATGAGACTTCAATGCTTCGAGTTAATTGTAGCCTAGTTTGGTTCTTGGTGCTTTCAGGGTCAAAGACTCTGAAGAGTCCCTTGGTTATAGAAAGTGTTTGTATAATGGCTTTCTCATATGCTGGTTATAGTAGCAATGGGCTCAGTGTGGAAACAAATTCAGTATCTCCTGTGGGGTTGGAGTGGTAGAGGTCTCTTAAAGCTTATCTCATTCCCCTGTGGTGGCACTTTATTTATTTATTTATTTCCCCCCGTGTTTTATTTACTGGTTTGATGGTTCAGATTTCAGGCCAGTAGGGGAGGTATCCCTGGGTAGGGACCAGTTGTGGGTAAAGCAGGTGGATAAATAAAGTCCCAGCATTGACAGAGGTAATTGGAGGAGCTTAAGTGAGTTGCACCGAGGTTTTATCAGGTAAAGTTTTGGAACCACTTTAGCTCCCTGCCAGGTCCGTAGGAAAGTTATCCACCTCTCAAACATGCTACCATCCCAGTGTTCTGGTTATTCAGATCAGGTAGGCACCCTTTTTCAACTGTAGAAATGTTGACCTTCCAAGTAGAGAGGAATTGTGACTCTGTCTCTCATGCAAGCCTGAACCCGGGTAGTGCTCCTTCTGTGGGGATGCAGTACCCTGATGTGTTCCAGAAATGCTGTCTATGGTTTCACCCATGCCAAGCTCCTGTTGGAGAAACTCAAACTGGGCCTATGATGGTGGATAAGGGGGGAAAGGCTTCCTCTTCTCCAGTACTCTTCACTGTTGGGACTGTCTGACTGAGAGCTGAAGACCTTCCCTGCCTAGCCCAGCACCTCAACAGTACTGCTGCTGAAGGAAGCTTTCCACCAGTGGAAGGATCCTGTGGTCAAGGCCTGCCATCTGGATTCTTTTGTCTTACAGTGTGTTCTCTTGGGGTTGGAATGGTAGAGGTCTCTTAAAGCTTATCTCATTCCCCTGTGGCAGTACTTTATTTATTTATTTATTTCCCCCCATGTTTTATTTACTTGTTTGATGGTTCAGATTTCAGGCCAGTAGGGGAGGTATCCCTGGGTAGAGACCAGTTGTAGGGAAAGCACTCTCCCTTCCCCTAGGAGTGGGAGTCCCTGGGAGCCAGACTACAGTGGGTGTTGTTGCTCCTCTGGGTCTAGCTGCTCAGTGGAATAGCCCCACTCCAGGCTGGTGTTGGGGAATGTTTGCAAGGGATCCACTGATGTGACCTGTCCTCAAGTTTTCTAGCAGTGGGTAACAGCACCAGCTCTAATGGGAGTGGCAAGGGAGTGACATAGATTCTGTGAAGTTCTTTGGTTATTGATAGTCTTGGTGTGTTGGCTTTCTTGAACACTGGTTATAGTAGTAATGAACTGGTCACATGGACAGATTCAGGAGCCCCTGGTTAGCCAGAGCGGTGTAGGCAATGGTGATAGCTGAGACGCACAGGCTTCTCCTTCTTGGACACGGTGTTATTCTACCAAGAAATACTGTAATGGACTGTGTTGGCTGTCCTGTAGCCAGGAGGTGGTGCTTGCCAAAAAGCATCAGCTATGGTGGCAGCCGTGGCAGTTTTGCTTGCCTTATGTTGCCTGTTGGAGGGCAGTATCTCTGATTCCTCAGGCAATGGGCAGGGCCAAGTAGCTCCCAAGAGATTTTGATCTTTTTGTTGAGCTACCGGGGCAGATGGCAGGGCAAAGCCAGGTGGGAGCTGGGTTGGGCAGGCTTGCATTCTGAGTCTCTGCATGTAGGGCAAACAGCAGCCCCTGTGGGTTTTTGGGGACAGGAGCAGGTTTCAAACCACTGGGTTGATGTTTCGGAGGAGAGTGTTGCTACCTCTGCTACACAGAAGGTTTTGTGCAGGGAATGGGGAGTAAGCCCCATGGGGTGGAAAGCCCCACGGGGTGGTAAGCCCCACATTTCCCACACACTTAGCAAGGCAGATCTACCCCCACAGTGTTCTACTGGCAACAGTGAACTGAGTTCCAGTAAGGCAGTAATCAGCACTCACCACTAACAGTAGTCATAAGATTTTCCCACAGAGAAAGCAACCATGGCTTTTAGGCCTTGCCCTTCTCTGTCTGCTGCAAAGCCAGGCACCTGGCATCTGCACCCAGGGCTCTTGCACCCATGGGCCTACACTCATGACTCTTGCACTCATGGCATGCTTTTCACTCTCCCCATCCTGGCCCTGGCCAAGGGAGTTCGTGTCCACCCAAAGTTATATTATGAAACCCCTTTGGGAGCCTCTTTCAACCTGTGGCCACCACTTGAAATGTTTGGCTCTCTTCCTTAGCACCCCTTGTGAGGAACAGTAAGGAATAGCTACCCTCAGTTCACACTGGGATCTAGGAGTCCATGCAAGGGTCTTCCCACTGCTGATCCTACTTTTATACTCCATGACCCTCCCCAACTCTGTTTCTGCACAGAGTGGGGTTAGGGCCTTCCCCCATGTACTGAGCTTTCAGGATCCCCAGTGGGAGTGTATATCCTAGAGGCAAACTCTCCCCTTCTCATACTCTATGTACTCACAGCCTTTGCCTGACTCACAGTGTAGGCTGCAGCCTCTAGCATCCTTCAAAGTGTCCATAAATTCTTCCAGTTTTCCTGTTCAGTTCCTGTGTCACTTCTTGAAAAAAATTCACAGTGTGAATCTCTGCACACTATTTTGTCCTTCCAAGTGTGAGAGATACGCTAGCATGCCTTCAATCCACCATCTTGGGGGAAAAAACTCTAATTTGCTTTTAAATTAGATTTTTTTAAGACTTTTAATAATTAAAATAATCACTGAATGCTTAACTGAATTTTTAAAATATTAAAAAATAGCAAAAGTTCAGTCTGTTAATCACTAACCTAACATACACATTTATTAAAATCCTATTTCCAAAGTTGAACTGTAATTAAGTTTGTATGGAGAGATTCACATAAAAGTTACCTCATTACTTCTTTAGTAGTTTTTTTGTTGTGGTTGTTTGTTTTTGTTTTTGAGATTGAGTCTTGCTCTGTTGCCCAGGCTGGAGTGCAGTGGCACCAACTTGGCTCATTGCAACTTCTGCCTTGCTGGTTAAGCGATTCTCATGCCTCAGCCTCCCGAGTAGCTGGGATTACAGGTGCCCATCACTACACCTGGCTAATTTTTGTATTTTTAGTAGAGATGGGGTTTCACCATGTTGGCCAGGCTGGTCTCAAACTCCTGGCCTCAAGTGATCCACCCGCCTCAGCCTCCCAGAGTGCTGGGATTACAGGCGTGAGCCACTGCTCCTAGACCCTTTAGTAGTTTTATAGTTTGGGCTCTTATGTTTAAGTCTTTAATTAATTAAGATTTTTTTAATATGGTGAGAGATAGGGAATCTAGTGTCATTCTTCTGGATATGAACATCTGTTTTCTTCCTGGACCATTTATCAAAGATGGTATCTTTCCTCAACGTATATTTTTGGAACATTTGTTGAAAATGTTCCAACAGTCACAAATAAACATTCTATTAAAAAAACTTTTGAATAATGGTTAGCATCTACATTACAGTTAATAGCTAGGTCTTACTGTTAACAATTGACTAATGAACTATTATACTAATATTCACTTTACTTTCAAAACCTTCATAAAAAAACACTGTTTTATGAAATAGATACTTTTAGAATGGTTAATGAAAATGTTCATTTTTTTTATAAAGTTATTTTTGTGTATATTTTTTCTTTTTTTATTGATACATAATAATAGTACATATTTAAGAGGTGCATGTGTGATTTTACTACAAGCATACAATGTGTAATGATAATCAATTAAGGTAATTAGGATATTCATCACCTCAAACAATTATCTTTTTGAGTATTGAGAGCATTTCAAATCTTTACTTCCAGCTATTTTGAAATATACAATAAACTATTGTTTATGTCCCCATCCCTACCCTCACTTATGCACTTTTACCAGCCTCTGGTACCTATCATTTTACCCTCCCTACATGAGATAAACTTTTTAACACCCACATATGAGTGACAACATGCAATGTTTGTCTTTTTGTGCCTGGCTTATTTTACTTAACATAGTCCATCAGTTCCATCCATGATGCTACAAATGACAGGGTATTATATTTTTATGGCTGAAAAGCCTTTTATTTATAAATTTTTTATCTGTTAACCTGTTCACAAACACTTGTATTGGTTCTATACCTTGGTTATTGTGAACAGTGCTGCAATAAACATGGGAATGCAGGTATCTACTTAATATACTGATTTCCTTTCCTCTAGATAAATACCCAGCAGTGGCATTGTGGGGTCATATGGTAGTTCTATTTTTAGATTTTTAAAAATAAACCTGCAGACTGTTTTTCTATAATGGCTGTACTAACATACATTTCCACCAACAGTATATAATTCTCTTTTCTCCATATTCTTGCCATCATTTGTGTGTGTGTGTGTGTGTGTGTGTGTGTGTGTGTGTGTTATTTTGATAATGGCCATGCTAATTGGGTTGAGATAATATCTTACTGTGATTTTGATTTACATTTCCCTGATGATTAGTGATGTTGGCATGTTTTCCATATTCCTATTGAAAACTCGTATGTCTACTCTTGAGAAATACATAAATATTCTTTGCCCAGTTTTTAGGGAGATTATTTGATTATTCTGTTGTTGAGTTGAGTTCCTCATATATTCTGCATATTAGTCCCGATGGATGAATAGTTCACAAATATTTTTTCCAGTTCTACAGGTTGTACCTTTACTATGTTGAACATTTCTTTTACTGTGTAGAAGCTTTATAGTTTAATATAGTCCCATTTGTCTATTTTTTGTTTTGTTGTATGTTTTGAAGTCTTAGTTATAAAATATTTGCATTGACTAATGTTTGGAAGAATTTCTCCTATGTTCTTGTTTAGTAGTTTTATAGTTTGGGGTTATATTTAAGTCTTTTATCAATTAAGGTTTTTTAATATGGTGTGAGATAGGGAATCTAGTGTCATTCTTCTGCATATGGATACCTGTTTTCTCCAGGAATATTTATCAAAAATGGTGTCCTTCCTCAATATATGTTTCTGAAACATTTGTTGAAAATTTCTTGGCTGTAAATACAAGAATTTCTGGGTTTTTTATTCTGCTCTGTTGGTCAATGTGTCTGTTTTTGTGCCAATATATTGCTGTTTTGGTTACCATAGCTTAGAAGTATATCTTGAATTCAGGAAGTGTGATACCTCCAGCTTTGTCCTTTTTGCTTAGGATTGCTTTGGCTATTTGAGGTTTTTACGGTTACAAATTTTTGTTTAATTTCTGTAAAGACTATCATTTGTATTATTTTTTTTGAGACAGACTCTTCCTCTGTTGCCCAGGCCAGAGCACAGTGGCACAATCTTGGCTCACTGCAACCTCCACCCTTCAGGTTCAAGCAATTCTGCTGCCTCAGCCTCTCAAGTAGATGGGATTACAGGTTCACATCAACATATCTGGCTAAATTCTTTGTATTTCTGGTAGAGACAGGGTTTCACCATGATGGCCAGGGTGGTCTTGAACTCCTGACCTCAGGTTATCTGCCCACCTCAGCCTCCAAAAGTGCTGGGATTACAGGCATGAGCCACCATGCCCAGACTGTATTTTGATAGGAATTGCATTCAATCTGCAGATTGCTTTTAATAGTATGGTCATTTTAACAATATCAATTTTTTTCAATCCATGAGCATGGAATATTTTTCTGTTTGTTTTCATGTTCTTCAATTTATTTTATCAGTGCTTTGTAGTTTTCCTAATGGAGCACTTTTCATCTACTTGTTTAAATTTATTCCTGGTTATTTTTATAGCTCTTGTAAATGATATTGTTTTCTTATATTCTTTTTTTATCTAGTTTGTTATTGGTGTATAGAAATGCTACTGTTTTATATGTTGATTTTGTATTCTGCAAGTTTACTGAATTTGCTTATCACGGCTAAGAGGTTTTTGGTGGAATCTTTAGGATTTTCTATATAAAGACTATGTTATCTGCAAAAAGAGACAATTTGTCTTCCTCTTAGATTGGAGTGTGTTTTCTCTTCTTTTTCTTGCCTAATTGCTCTGGATATGATATCAAGTTCTATGTTGAATAAGAGAGGTGACAGTGGGTATCCTTGTCTTGTTCCAGCAGGTTTCCACATTTTCTCAATTTCACCTTTTCTCAATTCAGTATAATGTTGCTAATTAGTTGACAGTTTTTATCATGAAAGGATATTCAATTTTATCAAATGTTTTCCTGCATCTATTGAGATGATCATATAATTTGTGTTCTTTTTTTTTTCTTTTTTTTGAGAGGGAGTCTCACACCGTCACCGAAACTGGAGTGCAGTGGCACAATCTCGGCTCACTGCAACCTCCACCTCCCAGGTTCAAGAGATTCTCCTGCCTCAGCCTCCTGAATAGCTGGGACACCAGGTGTGCACCCCCATGCTTGGCTGATTTTTGTATTTTTAGTAGAGATGGGGTTTTACCATGTTGGCCAGGCTGGTCTTGAACTCCTGATCTCATGATCCAACTGCCTCAGCCTCCCGAAGTGCTGAAATTTCAGGCATGAGCCACCACACCTGGCTGATTTGTGTTCTTCTGTTAACGTGATTTATCAATTCTATTGATTAGTATATGTTAGATCATTTTTGCATCCCTGAGATAAATCCTACATAATCATAGTGTACCACATTTTTCATGTATTACTACATTCAGTTTGAGTACTTTATTGATAATTTTTGCATCTATATACATCAGAGATATTGGCCTGTAATTTTCTTTTTTGTTGAATTCTTGTCTGGTTTTGTAATCAGGTTTAGCTGGCCCTATACGATGACATAGGGAGAATTCCCTCCTCTTCAGATTTTTTGAATAGTCTGAGAAGGATAGATGTTAGTTCTTCTGTATAGGTTTGGTAGAATTCAGCAGTAAAGCCATTCAGTTCTGAGCTTTTCTGAGTTGGGAGGTTTTTTTCCAGCTATTATTACTTTTGAGTCTATCTCTCTTATAGCTCAAATAATATCTGTTTTTCATATCAGGGTGCTGTGGTGTTGGTGAATATACCTTCACAAATGTTATATACTCTTGAAAATTGATTCCTTTATTATAATGATGTCCTTTGTCTTTTTTTATGTTTTTGACTTAAAGTTTATTTTGTGTGATATAAGTGATTCTACTCCTGCACAGTTTTTGTTTCCCTTTGTGTGGAATAGTCTTTTCTGTTCCCTCACTTTCAATCTGTGTGTGTCTTTACAGGTAAAGCAAGTTTCTTGTCACCAGCATATAGTCGGGTTTTGTATTTTTTATCCATTCAACCACTATATATTTTTTAAGTAGGGAATTTAAACCTTTTATGTTCTGGAATGTTATTGATAGGTGACAACTTACTCCTGTCATTTTGTCAAGTATTTTCTAATGGTTTTGTATATTAATTGTTTCTTTCATTCTCTTATTTTTTACATTTACAATTTGATTATTTTTGTAGCGACATTTGACAGCTTTCTCTTTCTCATTCATGTATATACTCTACCAGTAAACTTAGTACTTTCGTGTCTTTTCATGAGGGTAGATATCTTTTCATTCCCACATTTTGCACTTTCTTAAGCATTTCTTAAGTATCGTAGGATCAACCTATTGGTGACAAATTCCCTCAGTTTTTCTTGCCTGAGAAAGGCTCTATCTCTCCATCATTTTGGAAGAATAGCTTTGCTCAGTTGATTATTCTCTACTGCCATGTTTTGTTCTGTTTTGTTTTGTTTTGTACTGTTAGTACTTTGAATATCCCATTCTTTCCGAGCTTATAAGATTTCTGCTGAAAAATTTTGAGAAATTAGCTGTTGATCTGATGGGGATTTCCTTATATTTGATGATGCTTTTTCTTGCTATTTTGATGGTTTTACTATACTCTACCTTAAACATGACCTTTTAGAATTGAATCTACTTGGGAATATTTGTTGTGTTTCCTGTATCTGGGTGTCTTCATGTATATGGATGCTTCTTATAAATGGATGCTTCTTATAAATGAATGTATATATTTTGTTCAAGACTTGAGAAATTTTAACCTATCATTTTGTTACGTAAGTTTTCCACCTCTTTTTCTCCACAATTCCCAAAATTTGAATATTTGGTTACTTTATGGTGTCCCATATGTCACATAAACTTTCTTCATTCTTTTTAAGCCCTTTTTTCTTCTTTTGTCTATGACATTTCAAAAGACCTGTCTTCAAGTCAGAAATTCTTTATTCTGCTTGATGAAGTCCATTGTTGAAGATCTTGATTGTATTTTTATATCATTGATTGAATTCTTCACTTCAGGATTTCTGTTTGTCTTTTTTATGATATCTAGCAATTTATCATTCAGATTATAAATTATTTTCTAATTTCCCAATTGTTTATCTGTGTTATCTTGTATCTGGCTGAGTTCTTCAATATTATTATTTTGAATTCCTTTTTAGATATTTTATAGATTTTTCTTTTTGGTGATTTCCTACTAGAGAATTATTATTTTCCTTTGGTGGCATTATGTTTGCTTTTTCATGTTTCTTGCATCTTTAAATTGACATATCAGCACCTCTTGGGTGACAGTCACTTATTTCAATTGCATGGACTGGCTTTTATGTGGAAAGACTTTTTTCAATTGCTAAGCAGTTCTGCTTTTTAAAGCAGCAACTGAGCTGTAAAGCAGACCCATCCTTAGATAGAAAACTGAATCTAAGTGGGAGGAAGGCACAGAGGTGGGCAATCTGGAAGCTAGATGGAAGGACAGTCAGAGTGAGTATTGTAAAGCCAGAAGCATGGCTTATCTAACACCCTGCTGGGATATTTAAGAGAGCCCCCTTCTCAGGTTTTTTCTGTCTCAAAAGAAACTGGGGTATGGGTAGTGATAAAATTACAAGTAATCTCACCCTACCAAAACCCAGTCTCCTCATTAAATACTACAGAAGTCTGGAAGGAGTTATCATTATACAGGCCTGTGACACTCTCACTGTCCAACAGTCCTTATTTCTGGTTTTGTTCAAGATTACATCCCTCTCACACACAAAGAAAGCATTTATCATGAGAGAATTTTGGTACTTTATGAAGTTGTCTGCCTTTAATTATTTGTATTATCTTCTTTCTCTTAGTATTTTTGTTTTTTTTTCTTTAGGGAAGGTACACAGAGGACTGTTTTTGATATTGCTGTTCTTGTTCTGTCATCTAGGTAAAGCTTCTTTTGAAAATGCCAACCTGTTTGAACACTCCTCAGGAGACATGATGAGAGGTGTTCTCTATAATTTATCTGTATATTCCAAGTTTTCAAATACGGCAATAACAGCAAGAATAAATGGACTGATATCTCAAAAAGATGAAAAATTAGCAGGAACTGATGAAGGGACACTCTTATCGCTGTTGCTTTTCATTATGATTGTTGAACTCAAACAGTGCTTCCCGTGTCTCAGGCAGAATCAATTATAGATAGAAAATTAACTTACAAATATCTTTATTTACTTGATTAGGAAAAGGATACTGAGTAGTCAGCAAGTAATAGTTAAAAAGAAATCACAAAATCGGAATCACAAGATCTGTGTTCTGTGTCCTTTGACTTTAAAAAGTGGATTACTCTTAACTGAGTCACATACTTTTTTTTTATATCATCATCTGTACAACAGGAACAGTGAACTAGAAGATCTCTGAGATCCCCTTAAATTTTAAATTGTTTCAAATTATACCCTAAGCTATCTGAGCAAGAAAGATTTAAAGAGCAAAATTTTACCTCAACAGAGATGAGAGTTTGTTACTGTAATTGACGGAGTCAAAACAAAATAATATATTGTCAAATAGTGGGTGAAGACTTAGAGTGATAGAAGTCTTTTCCGTAAAAAAAATTTAGTTTTTAATAAATCCTTTCACCGACACCAGCACAATAATAAAGGAGAAGCACCTATAACACGGCTTCAATGGCAATTTTTACAGCAATGTGTAAAACATGCCATCAGAGAAGAATTCCTCTTCCTTAAATTTCCATGTTACCCAGCATCTGCCATAGCTAACAGGAAATGAAATAGAATAAACTATAGAAAGATCTTGAATAAAGACTCCTTAACTATGGAGTTTGATCATTTGAAGTAAGGAAATAAGAATTCTCTGCTTTTAGAATAAGAAACATAATTCCAACAAATGAAAATCTACTGTTTCTCCCTGTGGAATGTGAACAATCTAGCATAGGTTTCTGAAGGGAACCTGGGGCTATGGTAGAAAATGATCAGAACTGTATTGATTTACATATGTTTCTTACTCTTATAGGAGTATAGGAGGCTGGCATGACCACACTTTAAACAAATATTTTCACAGTATTTATTATTGATAGCATACATGCATTAAATAGTTTTTTATAAACTCTAATAATAAACTTCATAAACCTTCTTAAATAAATATTTTTCTTATTTGTATAATAACCTTAGTTTAAAATGCAACCTTTCAGATATTTTCAGAATTATGCACATAAAGAGGGTGAACCTATCTTAGAAATACAATAGTTTCCGCTTTCCAGAACAATAAGACTAATGAAAAACTGCTTCAAATAATGTTGCTTGAGGGATGGTTTCTCTCTAAATACCAGAATGTGTAGAAAATGTTTACATGGCAAAATAAATCACCTGTTAAGAGGCTTAAAATTTTAGTTAGAACAATAATATACACAGTCAACATAAAAGCCTTGTTTATATGATTGGGAATATTTTAAAACAAAAACAGTTTGCTTCATATTCAGATCTCCCATGGCTCCCAATGAAGACTTTAGTTAGAGAAAAAGAGTTGTTTAAATAAAGAGAATTCATTTATTTCTGTTATAGTGTAATAATAATTAGTCATTTATAGTTATTCATACATTTGTATCATTTAAACAAAAGCCATCAGCCTGAGGCTTTCTTTCTCATTTCTGCAAATAAAGCTATAGAATGTCTGAGGAATTCATGTATTTTGCAAATATTTGCTTTTGGAGACAAATGATGATAATTAAATAAAATGCTGTGTGTTTTGTTGAGTGAGCAATGTAATAACATTTAGGCATGTAAACTTAAAGAATAAAGCTTTCCATTTTGAAAAGATCTTATTTTGCATATTTAATGAAAGTCTTGATTATTTGTTATATACTGTCATCAGTTTGTATTCAAGTAAAGGTAATTAATCATACTTCTTAACTAAATAAATTATTAACAACAGTTATGCATGGTATACCTGGCCATATTGCTCATAAATATACAGGTAGGATAATGAGGTTCAAAATATAGTGTCATATATAATTTGGCTTCATAGAACATAAAACATACCATTGGATGTTGATGGGTATGTTTCTATATGCATCAATTTTCATTCTAGAGAAAAGATCATACGCTTACTCTTTAGATATACCTGAAGTTGCATATAAGAATAATCAAGTGAATTTGTGATGTGAATTTAGATAATTTATACAGGTTTTTAAAGCCTGTTGTGTTCTATCTGTAAAGGTATAAAATGCAATACATCTTAATTCATTGTTGTAAAGACTAAATAACTAATTGTCATTCCTCACTTTTCTTTTTTATTTATGCCTTCTATTCATCTTTCAACACATTCTCCTCCTCTTCACTGCTCATTCACATTCCCATTAACTATTGCATATTATTCTCCATATTTTTGTAGCAGAACCTAAAATATCTTTAACCAAAAAATAATCTTATCTCCCTTTTATTGTTGAGCACTCAGCTGAACTACAATTCTCAGCCTCCCTTTGCATTACGTGCAGCCTTTTAACTGAGTTGGGGTCAATGAATGGTGTCTAGGAGTAAAAAATGGTACTTCCCAATCTGTCTCATAGAAGGCTTGATGTCATTCATCTTGTCTTTCCCCACTCACTCACTAAATGTAGAAGACTCAGAGGACACGGAAAAGGGTAAAGCCATTGCCATAAGGTAAAAGTCACCTGAGTCCCTAAACATCTTGTGAATATTGGCATTTAATTGTTGTGTAACTAAAGGTTTTTTGTATAAAGCTACTGAGATTGAGATATTTTATAGGAGTTTATGTCACTTTAATTCATGTAGACTTGGTATCTTGAAGTGAATGTTGTGATAATATAAGCATAGACTTAGCTGTGAGGTGACTGGTGGAAGAATAAATACTACGGGAAGCAGAAAATCTGAAGAGCCATACAACGTTGTGATAAAACATTTGACAGAAATGTCACCTGCATTATATGGACACCATGTGCCTGTAGCTCTAGAAGAGGCTGGAAAACAAGATACGAGTTTTTAGTGGTGATTTTTTAAACTGGTCTTCCTTAGTATGCTATATATGCTTTGCATGTATGCTATGCCTACAGAAGGAAGATATAATCTCCAGCAAAGAGTGAGCAATGTGCAAATAAAAAAATGAAATGACAGAGAGAGTCCAGAAATCTGAAATATTGGATTATGGAAAAGCCAACAGTTTTAGACCTTAAAGAGTATGACTAAGAAAGGTTTTAAACAATACAATCACATCAAGACTCGGCAAAATTGAATAGGAACTTCACTAGTGGGAAACAGGAATGAAAGGAAGAAGGAAGAGATGATGACAAAAGTAGAAAACAAATAACAAAATGGCAGAAGTAAGTCATTACTGTTCAATAATAACATTGAATGTAAATGCCCTAAACTCTACAATCAAAAAACATACACTGGCTGAATGAATGGGAAAATAAGACTCATTGATCTGTTGCCTACAAGAAACACATGTCGCCTATAAAGACACACACAGACTGAAAGGAAAGGGATGAAAAAACATATTTCATGCCAATGTAAACCAAAAAAGAGCAAGAGTTGTGATACTTACATCAGGCAAAATAGATTTCAAGATTAAAACTACAAGAGACAAAGAGGGTCACTATATAATGATAAAGGGATGAATTCAGCAAGAGGATATACCAGTTTTAAATATATATGTACCCCAACATTTGGAGAATTGAGATATATAAAGCAAATATTATTATAGCTAAAGAGAGAGATAGACCTCAATACAATACTAGCTGGAGACTTCAACACCCCACTTTCAGCATTGGATAGATCTACTGAACAGAAAATCAACAAGGAAATATCAGACATAATTTGTACTAGAGATCAAATGGATCTAATAGATATTTAAAGAACATTTCATCCAATGGTTGCGGAATACACATTTTTCTCCTCAGCATACTGATTATTTTCCAGGATAGGCCATGTGTTAGGTCACAAAACAAGTCTTAAATATTTCAAAACAAATTGAAATAATATCAAGCATATTTTCTGATCACAAAGGAATAAAACTAGATATTAATAACAACAGGAATTTGAAAACTATATTAATACATGAAAATTAAAAATTGTGCCCCTGAATAACCAGTGGATCAATGAAGAAATTAAGAGAAAAATTAGAAGATTTCTTGAGACAAATGATAATGAAAACACAACATACGAAAACCTATGGGACACAGCAAAAGCAGTACTAAGATGAAAGTTGACAGCCCTGAGTGCCTACATCAAAAAAGAGAAAAAACTTCAAATATACAATCTAATGATGCATCTTAAAGAACTAGAAAAGCAAGAGCAAATCAAACCTAAAACTGGTTGAAGAAAGTAAATAATAAAAAAGAGAAGAAATAAGTGAAACTGAAATAAAAAATAGGACAAAAGTTAACAAAACAAAAGTAGTCTTTTTTAAAAGTTAAAGTAAATGGACAAATATTTAGCCAGACTAATAGAAAAAGAGAGAAGATGCAAGTAAGTAAGATCAGAAGTGAAAATGGAGACATTACAACTGGTATTGCAGAAATTAAAGGATCATTAGTGGCTACTATGAGCAACTACATACCAACAAATTGGAAAATCTAAACACAATAAATGAATTCCTAGTCACATACAACCTACCAAGATTGAATAAGGAAGAAATCCAAAATCTGAACAGACTAGTAATAAATAACAAGATCAAAGCCATAATAAAAAGTCTCCCAGTAAACAAAAGCCCAAGACCTGATGGCTTCACTGCTGAATTCTGCCAAACATTTAAAGAAGAAGTAATATCAATCCTACTCAAACTATTCTAGAAAATAAAGGAGGAGAGAATACTTCCAAACTCATTTTTCGAGGTCAATATTCCCCTAATGCCAAAACCGGACAACAACACATTAATAAAAAATAAAACCTATAGGTCAGTATCTCTTATAAATATTGATGCAAAGATCTTCAACAAAATACTAGAAACCCGAATTCAACAATACGTTAGAAAGATCATCCTTCATGACCAAGTACTATTTATCTCTGGGATGCAAGTATGATTCAACATATGCAAGTCAATCAATGTAATACATCAACAGAATGAAGGATAAAAAGCATCTGATAATTTCAATTAGTACTGAAAAATCATTTTATAAAATTTAATATCCCTTCATGTTAAGACCCTCAAAAAACTGGAAATAGAAAGAACATACCTCAACATAATAAAAGCAACATACGACAGACACACATCTAGCGTCATACAGAAGGGGGAAAAACTGAAATCCTTTCCTATAGGATCTAGAACATGACAAGGATGCCCACTGTCACCACTGTTATTTAACATAGTACTGGAAGTCTTTGCTAGAGTGATGAGACAAGAGAAAGATATAAAAGGCATCCAAATGGAATTGAAAGAAGTCAAATTTTTCTTATTTGCTTGGGATACAATCTTAAATTTGGAAAAACCTAAGGACTCCAGAAGAAAACTGCTAGAACTGATCAACAAATTCAGTAGAGTTACAGGAAACAAAACCAACTGAAAAATCAGTAGCATTTCCATATACTAACAGTGAAAAATACAAAAAATTAAAAATAGTCCCATTATACTGACCAAAAATAAAATTAAATACCTAGGAATTAATTTAACCAAAGAAGTAAAAGATCTTTATAATGAAAACTATAAAACACTAATAAATGTAACTGAAGAGGAAACCAAAAAATGGAAAAATATTTCATGTTCATTGATTGGAAAAATCAATATTGTTAAAATGTCCAAACTACTGAACCAACATATAGGTTTAATGCTCAAAATACCAATGGTATTCTTCATAAAAATAGAAAATACAATTCGAAAATTTATATGGAACCACAAAAGACCCACTACCCTAAGCAAATAGAACAAAACTGGGGGAATCACATTACCTGACTTCAAAAATTTTGCTACACAACTATAGTAACAAAAATAGCATGGTACTGACATAAGAAGAGACACATAGACCAAAGGATGAGTGTTGAGAGCCCAGAAATAAATCTACACACCAACAGTGAACTCATTTTCAATAAAGGTACCAAGAACATACACTGGAGGAAAGACAGTCTCTTCAATAAATGGTGCTGGAAAGACTGGATATCTATGTGCAGAAGAATGAAACTAGATCCTTACCTCTCAACATATAAATTAACTCAAAATGGATTAAGGACTTAAATCTAAGGCCACAAACTATGACATTGGAAAAATTTTCAGAACATTGGTCTAGGCAATTTGTAGTGCACTGGGAGTGTCATAATAATTTGTTTTGTCATATTTCCTGTATTATTATGCTGATTTTTTTGCATCTGGAGAAATAGTTGCTTCTATTTATTTTTGAATTTATTTTGTTGGGGCAGGGCTTTTTTCCCCAGAGAATACAACAATGGTGTATGTTGAATAGGGCCATATGGCTTTGCTTCTGGGTACATTCAGTGTTAAAGACTGCATAAGTTTTTTGGTTATAAATAGCCTTAATATAGTGGCTTCCTCAAATGCTGGTTGTAGTAGCAAAAGAGCTTGTGCACAGCAACCAAAATAACAGAGTAAACAACAACCTACAGAGTGGAAAAAAGTATTTGCAAACTATGCACATGACAGAAGACTAATATCCAAAATGTACAAGGAACTCAAACCACTCAACAGCAACAACCAAATAATCCCATTATAAAGTGAGCAAGTGACATGAATAGACATTTTTCAAAAGAAAACATACAAATGGCCAACAAGCATATAAATAAACATTCAACATCATTTCTCTTATCATCAGAGAAATGCAAATTTAAACCACAATGAGATAATATTTTACCCTAGTCAGAAAGACTATTATTAAAAAGTAAAAAAAAATAGATGTTTGTGAGGATGTGAAGGCAAAAGAATGCTTAGTAAATTAATACAACCTGTTTGGAGAACAGAATGGAGATTTCTCAAAGAACTAAAAATAGAAGTACCATTTGATCCAGCAATCCCACTACTGGGTATCTACCCAAAGGAAAAGAAAATATTATATCAAAAATATACCTGCATTTGTATGTTTATTGCAGCAGTATTCACAAGAGCAAAAATATGGAATCAATCTCTATTCATTGATAGATGAATGAATAAATAAAATGGGGTGTATATAGATAAAATGCGTACGTGTAGATACACACATGCGCACATATGTGTGTGTATATATGTACATATATACACATATGCAAACATATATATAATATGGAATACTATTCAGCCATAAAAAAGAATGAAATAAATGAAATCATGTATTTTGCAGCAACACAGATGAAACTGGGAACATTATCTTAAATGGAACAAATCAGAAACAGAAAATCAAATAATGCATGTTCTCATTTACAAGTAGAAGCTAAATAATGTGTATATATGGACATGAAATGTGTAAAAACAGACACTGGAGACTCAGAAGGGTGGTGAAGGATGAGAAATAACTTAATGGGAAAAAATGTACATTATTTAGTTAATGGTTACACTAAAAGCCCAGACGTCACTATTACACATTATATCCATGTAACAAAACTGCAGTGTACCACTTAAATTTCTACAAAAATAAAATAAAATTAGGAATCTTTGTTTATACCAGAATGAAAAAAATAAGCCACTGATTGGGAAAAGCTATTTGCAATGCACATACAGTAAGAGGCTTTTAATAGACTAAATAATAAACTTTCACAAATATATATAAAAAAACAGAAAATTCAATAGATAAATGGGCAAAAGCTCACAGATTCTTCAAAATTAAATAATACTAAAATGACAAATAAACATATATAGATTCTCCACTTCATTATTATTCAGATAAATGCAAATTATAACCATAGTGACCTATCATTATAGACCAGCTAAATTTAAAAAGACTAATAATGGAACAGCTGGTGAAAATGTAGACCAAGAGAAACTTACAGATACTTCAAGACACCATGTTGTATATGATAAATACATACAATATTATCTGTCAAATTTAAAAATTAAAAATTAAAAAATGCCATCTGAGGGATATGAGATATTGAATTCTTAATACAATTTAAATTTTCTTAATGTTGATGCGGATTATAATGATGAAGATAATTTTAACAGTGATTTGGTGAATGATAAAAAATAGCTAGCTGTTTTACAAATGGACTACTTAAATGAGGCTATAATGTAAAAGCAAATTACACAAAGTGAGATTTAATTAAGGAGGATATAATAATATCTCACATTTTTTGATTTTTTAAAATAGAATTGTGTTTAGCAGTTGAATTGTCTTATTTAATATTCATAAAAGCCTGGGCACCGAACACTATCATCAAACATAATTTAGAAATAAGAAAACCCGCCAGGCACGGTGGCTCACGCCAGTAATCCCAGCACTTTGGGAGGCCGAGGCAGCTGGATCACAAGATCAGGAGATCGAGACAAACCTGGCTAACATGGTGAAACCCCGTTTCTACTAAAAATACAAAAAATTAGCCAGGCGTTGTGGTGCGCACCTGTAATCCCAGCTACTCGAGAGGCTGAGACAGGAGAATCATTTGTACCTGGGAAGAGGAGGTTGCAGTGAGCTGAGATCGTGCCATTGCACTTCAGGTTGGGCAGCAAGAGTGAAACTCCGCCCACCCATCCCAAAAAAAGAAATAAGGAAACCAAGTATTACAGAGCACAAGCAACTTTTCCTAATGTTAGATCTAGGATTTGGAAGTAAACAGTGTCATCCAGAATTTGTGTTCTTGCTATATAGAGGAAGTCGAAACAATTACATAAACAAAAACTGATATTCAAGATTTTCAAATTAGGCGAAGTTTTACTAACTTGTATTGATAAAGAAAAACTGCCTAGAATATCGACAAAGATTTATGAATTTTCAGGATTAAAAGGAACCTAAGATGCCATTCTCTAGCTGAACACTATTTCATCTTCCTTTGGACATCATTGATAATTGGCTCTTCATTCTTGTGAGGCTCCACACATTAGAAAAATATTCCTTTAGTAGAGCTGAAATTTGTGTTATGTTTTGGTTTCTTTTAGCTTCCAATGACTGACCCTAACTCTGTCCCTGATTAATTTGCAGTCTAATTTATGTTATACTGGGTCATTCTGAAACAATTAGATAAACCTATCAAGTCATACATAATTTCGTCTTTAAATATTTCTTGTTCTTTCTTTTTTCCACATGGAATGATTCCTGATACCTTTCCTCAGGATATGCTCATTTGTCAAAATCTCTTATTGATAAAATTGGAAAATTTCTTAGGATAATTGCATATATAAAGAGATAACTTATGTCCAATATCTGGGACATGATAAAATCTCTCAAATTTCCTTAAGAATTCAAAGCTGTGATAGTCTCATTTGTGTGTGGAGTAGGCCTCTCTTCAAAATTACAAACTTTATTTGTTTTTAATTATGAATGTTTCTTTATTTTTCCTTTGAGACAAAGAAAGAAAAAAGTGTGCATGAGCACTATCTTTTTCAATATAAGATTATTTATTTAGGTTATATTTCTATGAGTGTAATTGATGGATAAGAAATCGTCTTTTTGGATAGAGGCTAAGTTGCTGTAATGAAGAAAATCCCAAAATACAATCAATGGCTTAAATATGATAGAAGTTCATTTCTCCATCAGGAAACAGTATAATTAACAGGGTAACCCTGCCTCATGAGAACTTCTAGGGAGGGTGGCTTTCTCCATCTTGTTCTCTGTCAACTAATAAGACATTGCCCTTATCTTCATGACCAAAATTATATCATTGCTAAAATCTGCTTTCCAGTCGAAAGAAAGCAGCAGTCCAGAACAAGAGATTTCACTTTTATTATAAATGGTAACTGACCTGGAAGCTGCACACGTAAATATTGCTCTCATTCCCTTGAAGAGAACGGATTCAAACACGACAGGTTGGTTGTAAGGAAGGCTGAGGAGCGTGGTCTCCAGCTGTGAAGCCATATGCATTGCTTCAGCTCTTTTCCTGTGAAAAGAGAACAATCAAAATTTGGTGTGTCAACCATCTCTCCTACAGAGACTACATTCTTTTGTTTCCATGAATCTTGAAATAATTTTCAAGATTCTTTACAAATGATTATTAACTAAATATCTTTAAAATATTAGTAACCATATTAATCTGTAGTGTAAAAATCAAATTTTTTAAGACAAGAAATTAATAATAAAATCAACATCGTGTGGTAAGAAATATAATTGACTCAATAAGTAAACATCTCAAGTTACAGAAACAGAAGGGTGTGAGCATATTAGAAATGTGTAAGTTGACCACAAGCATTTGTGCTGTCACAGGCTTTAGTGAGTATAATTCACTTAAAGACTAGAGAGCAAAATTTATCTTGCAGGTTTGTTCAATGTGGTCAGTTAAGGCAGCTTCTCTCGTACCAACTTCTCTGTGGTACATCCTATGTTGCTCTGAACACCACATTCTCAAACATCTGCTCAAAACTGTTCTCTAGTAATTTAGAGCTCACTCTAAATAGTCACATTATATTAAACTAAGTAATTCACATTTCTCATGTATGCTGGTAATTTTTCTAGTAAATATTGCTTATATTGAAGAATCATTTACTAATCTTTTTGCTATTACATGAAAAAGTGTTTGCACATACAAGGTAAATAAGTGGAAACCAAAATTTGCATGTTTAGTGATTTCAGAGGACATCAAAATAAATAATAATACATATTGATAAGGTAACCAAAATCATTCTGCATTCCTTCAATTCCAATCACAGGCAAAGAAAGCTTATGCTATTCATTTGTGACATTCTGGATTCTCCCCAACCTTTCATGTGCATATTCATTTTTAAGTTTTGCTCCAGGATAGCCCTATTGAACTGTACAAATTCTGAAGAAATAAAGCAATACATGCAGCATTTCAAATATATCTTTGCTCTTAAACCTGAGAAGGCTAGTCCGCAACTACTCACTGGAACCTGACCCAGGAGAGTTCTGTACAGCATGCAGCCAATGGGAAGGAAAAGTCTCCACCCTCCAGGACCTTAAGCTTTAGTTAGTGAAGATAAAATATACTCTAAGAAGCAACTATTTACCAAGTCTAAATCTTAAAGTAAGCCCTGAATCATTCATATTTTAGTCCCACATCCAGTTAATCACAAAGTCTCATATTCTAACTTTTCATCTTCACAGCCACTAGTTTATAATATTTCCAACAGTGTTGTCATTCGTCCCACCATCTCTGGTCTTATCTCACTGTAATAGTCTCTTGCAGAGATTTCTTTCACTCTGCACCTTAACTTTGAAAGGTATAGAAAAAATAAATAAATTATTACATACAAGTAACAGAAAACACAACTTAGATAATGAGTCAGTCCACATGCACATAACCCATCTCTGAATTAGTCAATATAATATGCTGAATTACCCACTTTCTCCACATTCTTATGTGGCATATTTACTCTATGCTCTTCATGAAAGATTTATATTTTCAGGGTTGAAATATGATTATGTCATCTCCATTCTCAGTTGGAATATTTTAAATATACCCTCAAAATTCTTAGGTAAGTCCAAATTCCCTTATATGGCTCTTGAAGTTCTGGAAGTGGTGTTACCTTCCTCTCTGGATTCAGCTGTAGTTATTACTCTCCATGTGTGCTAAAGTATGCCATTTAAAACTATTTGTAGTTATCTAACTTTATATTCTTTCTTGCCTTGAGGCTTTAGCACCTGCTGTTTCTGGCCTAAATGTACCCACCGCTTTCATGTTGCTTGTAAATTCCTCCTTGTCTTCCATGACCCTAGTCTAAGAACTAAAGTATCTTTCTTAAATGCTCCCATAAAACCATGTACTCATCTTATCATAACACTGATAGTAATATGTTGACATTGTCAACTCCCTGTTTCAGATGTCTATGAAACCTCAACTCCCTGATTACAGAGACTATATATTTTTCTCCTTTCTATACTGAGTGGCTAGTACAGTATCTCATGCATAGAAAATGTACGATAATTGTTTGTTAAATTGAAATTCACAAACAATTTGTGGTATAGATTAGATGCATTTGTGCCTAACTAAAAAAAGGAGGCGGTTTCTCTATGCTAGGCATTATGCTGGATATTAATGATTTCAAAGTTAATGTGCTAAAATTCCTGTCATTCCAGAACACATCTTAGTTTGTTAATTTCTTTCTCTTCCTTTTTTTTTTTATAAGTGGTCACATTTGTTATTATTTTTTAGAAAATACTTAGGATAACCCCACATTTGAATCCATATCTGTGTTGCAAATATGGGGTAGAGTTAATTGGGGAAAACTTGAATTTTCTCTTGAAACAAAATTCTTATGTATCGAGTATAAATAAATTGGGCTGACCTACCAAAAAGAATACATAGCATGGAAGGTAATCAATAAAGAATTGTTTGAAATATAAATGACTGAGTAGATTTGCTGGAATAAAGATAATCCAAGGGCCAGGTAAAATATATGAAGTCCATGGATTGTAAGTGGGATCTGAGTCATAAAAAGAGATTTGGAGAACTGAAGATGTTGAATGACTGAGTTTTGATCAAGTATATAATGGGTTATCCAAGTAGATAAGCATATAATAGATAATTTTTCTACAAAATTTATAATGAGCATTTTAAAAACATCTGGGCTAGAGAAATATAAATTGAGAAGGTTGAAATTATAGTGAAATTTTGAAAATACATTAGAACATCTCCAACAATGATAGAACATTTCAGAGTCTAATAATTTCAGTCCTTAAAATTTTGGTTAAATGTTCAAGCTGGAATGAATAATTTGGCCTTTATAGTCTTGTTTAAAAGCTTCGGGAGCTGCGGTGGCTCAGGCCAGTTGTCCTGGAGCATAACGAGGCGAGGCTACGCATTCGAGGCCAACCTGGGCAACATAAAAGCCTCTCATCCATTAAAAGCTTCAAAAATTGCCACAATCTAGAACATTGTAAGATTGTTATATTTTCTACATGAGAGAATTTTAAAATATTCTTTCTGGAATATTGTCTTTATATATTTGAGAGTGATCTAAATAGGTAATAACCTCCAAATCCACATCCTCACTGAAGATAGGATAAAATGAAATGTGCCTTTACTGAAGCAGAGGAGATTTGGGAAAAATTCAATCAAAACCTTCCCAAGTTAGGGATTTCTACTCACATTTACTTAGAACTTCAAAGAGGAAAGTTTTTGAAAATGATATAGGCCTTCCAATATACAGTTGGAAACTTTTCATAATTCTATTATTTAAAAAAATTTGCTATTTTAAAAAATGTTTGTGGGAACATAGTAGGTGTATATATTTATGAGGTACATGAGATACTTTTATACAGTCATGTAATGTGAAATAAGCACATCATGGAGAATTGGGTATCCATCCCCTCAAGCATTTATCCTTTGAGTTACAAACAATCTAATTACATTCTTTAAGTTATTTAAAAATATACAATTAAGTTATTGTCACTGTAGTTTTTTGAGAAGCCACCAAACTGCTATCCATAGTGGTTGTACTAAGTTACATTTACACCAGCAGCATACAAGAGTTATCTTTTCTCCACAACCTTGCAAGCATTTGTTACGGCCTGGCTTTTGGATACAAATCATTTTAACTGGGGTGAGATGATATCTCATTGTAGTTTTGATTTGCATTTCTCTGATGATCAATAATGTTGAACACCTTTTGATACTCTTGTTTGCCATTTCTATTTCTTTTGAGAAATGTCTATGCAAATCTTTTGCCTAATTTTTTATCAGATTATTAGATTTTTTCCTATAGGCTTGTTTGAGCTCCTTATATATTCCGGTTATTCATCCTTGTCAGATGGGTAGTTTTCAAATATGTTCTCACGTTCCTTGGGGTGTCTCTTCACTTTGTTAATTGTATTCTTTGCTATTAAGAAGCTTTTTAAATCGATGTGATTCCATTTGTCCATTTCTGCTTTGGTTGCCTATGCTTGTAGGGTATTGCTCAAGAAATTTTCTCCCAGACCAATGGCTTGGAGAGTTTCCCCAAGGTTTTCTGGTAGTAGTTTTATAGTTTGAGGTCTTGAATTTAAGTCTTTACTTCATCTTTATTTGATTTTTGTGTATGGTGAGAGACAAATGTCTAGTTTCATTCTTTTGCATATAGATATCCAGTTTTCCCAGCATCATTTATTGAAGTCTGTCTTTTTCCCCATTGTATGTTTCTGACATCCTTGTCAAAAGTGAGTTTACTGTGGGGGTGTGGATTTGATTTTGTGTTCTCTATTCTTTTCCATTGGTCTATGTGTCTGTTTTTATGCCAGTACCATGCTATTTTTGTTACTAAAGTTGTGTAGTAAAATTTGAAATCAGGTAATGTGATTCCTCCAGTTTTGTTCTATTTGCTTAAAGTAGCTTTGGCTATTCTGGGTCTTTTGTGGTTCCATATAAATTTTAGGATTGTTTTTTCTATTTCTATGAAGAATGTCATTGTTATTTTGATAGGGATTGCATTAAACCTATATGTTGCTTTGAGTAGTAGGAATATTTTAACAATATTGATTCTATCAATCCATGAACATGAAATATTTTTCCATTATTTTGTTTCCTGTTCAATTTCTTTCATTAGTGTTGTATAGTTTTCATTATAAAATTATTTCACTACTTTGGTTAAATTAACTCCTAGGTATTTAATTTTATTTCTGGCTATTATAAATGGGACTATGGTTTTATCCTTCATTCTGTTGATATGATAGATCATGTTGATTGACTTGTGTATGTTGAACCATCCTTGCATCCCAGGGATAAATACCACTTGGTCACGATGAATGATCTTTCTAATGTATTGTTGAATTTGGCTTACTAGTATTTTGTTGAACATTTTTGCACCAATATTTATCAGAGATATTGGCCTGTAGTTTTCTTTTTTTGATACGGTTTTGCCAGGTTTTGGTATCAGGGTAATAATGTCCTCAGAGAATGAATTTGGGAGCACTCTCTCCGATTCTATTTTTTGGAATGGTTTGAGTAGAATTTATATTAGTTCTTTAAATGTTTGGTAGAATTCAGCAGAATTCAGATGAAGCCATCTGGTCCCAGGCTTTTCTTTATGGGGAGGGTTTTCATTATGGCTTAGATCTCATTACTTGTCATCAGTCTGTTCAGGGTTTGGATTTCTTCCTGTTTCAATCTTGGTAGGTTGTGTATGTCTAGGAATTCATTTATTTCTTCTAGATTTTCCAGCTTATTGGTATATAGGTGCTCATAGTAGCCACTGATGATCCTTTTAATTTCTACAGTATCAGTAGTAATGTCTCCATTTTCATTTCTGATTTATTAATTTGTATCTTCTCTCTTTTTTCTTAGTCTGGCTAAAGATTTGTCAATTTAACTTAACTTTTCAAATAACCTACTTTTTGTTTAATTGACTTTGGAATTTTTTTTTCAATTCTATTCATTTCTGCTACAATATTTATCATTTATTTTCTTCTACTAATTTTGGGTTTGATTTGCTCTTGCTTTTCTAGTTCTTTAAGATGCATTGTTAGACTATATATTTGAAGTTTTTTTCTCTTTGTTGATGTAGGCACTTAATAGCTATCGGACTTCCATCTTAGCACTGCTTTTGTTGTATCCCATAGGTTTTGGTATGTTGTGTTCCATCATAATTTAAGAAATATTTCAATTTTCTTAATTTCTTCATTGACCCACTGGTCATTCAGGAACATATTGTTTAATTTTTGTATATTTGTATAGTTTTCAAAATTCATGTTGTTATTAATTTCTAGTTTTATTCCATTGTGGTCAGAGAAGATACTTAATATTATTTCAGTTTTTTTAATGTTTTAACACTTTTTTTGTGAACATATGGTTTACACTTGAGAATAATCCAGGTGCTGAAAAGAATGTGTATTCTGCACCTCTTGGATGCAACGTTCTGTAAATATCTATTAGATTCATTTGGTCTATAGTGAAGATTAAGTCTGATGTTTCTTTGTTGATTTTCTGTCTGGAAGATCTGTCCAAGATGCTGAAAATGGGGTGTGAAGTCTCCAGCTATTATTGTATTGGGGCCTATCTCCTTCTTTAGCTCTGATAATATTTGCTTTATACATCTGAGTGCTCCAGTGTTGAGCACTCATATATTTAAAACTGTTATATCCTCTTGATAAATTGATTTCTGTATCATTACATAGTTACCTTCTTTGTTCTCTACTTACAGCTTTTGTCTTGAAATTTATTTTGTATCATATAAATACAGCTACTTCTGCTCTTTTTTTGTTTTCCATTGGCATGGAATATCTTTTTCCATCTCTTTATTTTCTGTCTATGTATGTATTTGTAGGTGAAATGTGTTTCTTGTAGACAGATTAATGAGACTTGTTTTTTCATCCATTTAGTTACTCTATATCTTTTGATTGGAGATTTTAGTCCAACTACCTCAATGTTATTATTGAAAAGTAAGGACCTACTCCTGCCATTTTATTATTCTTTTTCTGGTTGTTTTGTGGTCCTCTCTTCTCTCTTTCCTGTCTTCCTCTAGTGAAGGTGATTTTCTTCTTGTACTTGGATATTGATATATTTCTGTAGGTTTCAGAAGTTGTCTGTTATTATTCCTTTGAATAAATTTGCTCCCTCTATTTATCTACCTCTTCTTTAAGGCCAATAATTCTTATATTTTCACTTATGAGACTATTTTCTAAACGCTAGGCATGCTTTATTTTTTTATTCTTTTTTCTTTTGCCTTTTCTGACTAGGTATTTTCAAATAGCCTTTCTTCAAGCTCACTAGCTCTTGCTTCTGCTTAATTCTGCTGTTAAAGGACCTTGATGCATTCTTCATTATGCCAATTGCATTTTTTAACTCCAGAATTTCTGCTTGATTCTCTTTAATTATTTTAATCTGTTTGTCTGATAGAATTTTGAATTTCATCTCTGTGTTATCATGAATTTTCTTTGAGTTTCCTCAACCCACCTATTTTGAATTCTCTGTCTGAAAGATCACATATCTCTGTTTCTCCAGGATTTGTCCCTGGAAACTTATTTAGTGTTCATTTGGTGAGGTTAAGTTTTCCTGGATGGTGTTGATGCTAGCAGATGTTCTTCAGTGTCTGGGCATTGAAGCATTAAGTATTTATTGTAGTCTTCACTGTCTGGGCTTATTTGTACTCATCCTTCTTGGGAAGGTTTTCCAGATATTTGAAAGGACTTAGGTGTTGTGATCTAAGCTGTATCTGCTTTAGGGGGGAACCCACATCCAGTAACTCTGTGGTTCTTGCAGACTCATAAAGGCAACCCCTTGATGGTCTTGAATGAGATCTGAGAGAATTCTCTGGATTACCAGGCAAAGACTCTTGCTTTCTTCCTTTCTTCCAAACATACGGAGTCTCTGCCTCTGCTCTAGCCACCTAATGCTGAGGACTGGAGTGACACAAGCACCCTTGTGGCCATCATCAATATAATTTCACTGGGCCAGATCTGAAGCTAGCACAGCACTGAGTCTGGCTGAAGGCTTGCTGTAGCCACTCCCTGGTTACTGCCTATGTTTCCTGAAAGCACTTGGGCTGTCTAATCAGCTGGTGGAAAAACCAACCAGGCTTATGTTCTTCCATTCAGGGTAGCGAAGTCCCCCAGACCCCCAGTGGGTCCAGAGGTATCATCCTGGAGTCTGCCCTTTTTTTAATTAAAAATAAGCTATCAAGAAGAGCAACAACAAAAAATTGCCAGAGTAAACATCATCTTTATCTTAAGAAATTTCAGAGTGGAACTTAAAACTTAGAAACTGGAACTTAGAATGCCTTACTGAAAGAAGAACATACATAGGTACTTAAAATGGTACCAACAGAGAGAAGACCAGGAAAAAAAATTAAGTTCATAAATTACTCTTTGCATTTTGCTTTTATTTAAGAATTATTCCTTGCTTCTTTCAATAAATTTTGATTGTGTGAGTTTTCAATTCTCCAGAAATTAACATAATGTGCTCACTATTCATGATTGCATAATAAAACCACTTGGATATTAAAAAATAATAATTCCTTAGCTAGAGGTTACTGAATGACAATAGAGAAAAGAAGAAAGAATCTACATAACTGGAGACAATTCTCACTCTAAGCTGCTGAATATGCTTTCTGTTTAACTAAGTAAAAAGAAGTAATCAAAAAATGATTTCCAAATTTTTCATGACCATATTCACCTACCTGCCTCTGTATGTACATACTGTGTTCTCTCTCTTGTTCTGTAGATGAGCCATCCACATGGCAAGCAAAGCGCAGTCTCTCTCTACTATGTCCCAGATCTCATTCATTCTTGCCTAGACAAGAGCAATTTTTCTGGAATTCTCCCTTTTCTCTCTTGCATTCTTTTTTTCTCATGAGCATATTAAAATGCTGCTATTTCACCCTCATTTGAAAATAAATATAGACATATACATATGTGTATGCATATATGTGTGCTTGTGACTTCACCATACCCTCCAGTTACTGTCCCATTTCTTTCTTTTCTTTTTTTTTTTTTTTTTTTTACAGTAAACTTCTCAGAAGAGTTGGCTATATTCATTGATTTCAGTTTCTTTACACTTGAACCTGTTTCTATCAGGCCTTTGCCAACACTACTCCACTGACATAGCTGTAGTTAAAGTCACCAGTGGCATACTCTTTGCTAAATCATGAGATTAATAGTCATTTAACCTATTTGGGCTATCAGCAGCATTTGCATAGCTGATCACTCCCTTCTCCTAGATACTTTCTTTGCTTGGCTTCTAGGACACAAATTCCTCTGCTTTCCTTCTCCTTCACTGGTCTCTTCTCATTCTTCTTCATTTATTCGTACTCATCTTTCATATCTTTTGGAGCTCAGCCCTTTGAGATTCATTCAATAAGTAAGAACAATCTATCTCACTGCTTTAATGTTCATCTAGATGCTCATAACTTCTAATTTGTATATTCAAGTGACTGCAGAACAGAGAAGTAATCTCAAAATATGTACCTCCAAACCCAAATGCCCGCTACTACTTACTATTTTGCTATAACCTTTTCTATTTCCACTCCTTATTCAATAAGAAGCAGTTCCTTTCCACAAGGCAGCTCCTTATTTCTGATTGTTTGGGCTACAGGCCTTGGAGTCACATTTACTCTACTTTTTCTCTCATCTGCTGTCTAATCTGTTAATAAATCCCCTAGGTTATGCCTTCAGAATATTTCCAGAACTTTTATCCTCTCACTGCTGCATTGTTGCCTCTGTTACTGAAATATGAGTTAGACCATGCCTCTGTGGTAATCAAAGCCTTCAGTGGTTTACTTTTAACCCAGAGAAAAAGTCGGCCATTAAAAACATGTACAATCTGCCTGCTCCTCCTCCTCCCACTCCCCACTCTTCACCTCTATGATTTCTCTTAATTTTCCTCCTATTTACACTTTCACCCAGAGTCTTTTCATTTTCTCTTCCCTCTGGCTGAATGTTCTTCTGTCAGATATTTGTCTGTCATTCCTCATTTCCTCCAGACTTGAGTCTACTTCCCTGGCAGGCCTCCACTAACCACATAAAAGTTCTATCTTCCAGCTTCATTTTCTCTTCCTCTTCTACACTTTTCTCCTTACCATTTACCACTATCTAACAAGCAATTTTAACTTTATTCATTTTACAAGGAGTTCTGACTGTTTTACCCACTGACATATCCCTAGCACTGAACTTGTGGCACATTATAGGTATACAATAAATATTTATTGCATATTGCCATATTAGAATTACTGATGAAGACCCAGGAGGCTCTCTTTAAAGGAAGGGATTTTTTAAAATGAAAATGTTGGAAAAGGTTTCAAAGAACAAGCTGCATTTAAATTGAGGTTAGATTAAATGATAGGTAATATTTGAGTGTGTGGATGAGGGAAAGGTACCTGTGGTGGAGATTACTGAGTGTGCAAAGCCAACGATCCTCGAAAATAAAACATCTACCAAGAACACTGTCTTTCAATTTGGGTAGAACTTGGAAGGCTTGAAAAGAAGATACGTTCAAGTTACTGGGAGGTAACTTGGGATGTATAAGGCAAGCAGAAAGCCTATTTGGGTTACTGAGGTTAAGCAATGAATTTCTTCCCTTTCTTGAGCAAACAGGCAGATCCTTGACATGTTACATTTAGATATGTGCAGTAGCTTTAATATCTTCTTCCAGAATTCTACCAGTGACAGTCTTTCTGCTTATCAAACTGGCTAAGGGAAATCAAATAAACAAACCTCATTTCTTATTGAGGTGGGCCAGATGCTTATTCATGCTTATACAGGGAATATAAATCTCAGTTCCAGAATGTTCGAACTATAGACTATTCTGCATAAGCCAGAACATAATTATAAACATGTAGAAAGAAACCACTTTACTCCAAAGGTGTATAATCTATACATATTTTAATAGAATTTCTCTTTTATACTTGGGACCTAAATTTTGAGTTTAGAAAAAGCAATCAGTAAACTTACATAATGAGATTTAAGAGGAAATAGTCAAGCAGGAAATTCCTCTCACGGGCAATAATTTTTCTACTTCTCAATCTGCACCTCTTTTTTTCCTGCCTGACTCAATATAGGAAAATTCTAGCCTTAATTCTCCAGGACCCCTGAAGGCATTCTCTTCTAATACGGTGTTTTTTCCTTTTGGTTCATTTTCCGTAGCCATTTTGAGATCAGAGGCCTTGGCTTCCATCACCGCCTGGAATTGACTTCCCTCACCACTTTTGAAAATCAGAGATAAATAGTGAATTATAAAAATATGAGTAAAGTCAAAAGCAAACACTGGAAACATGATCAAATACAACGAGAACATCAAGTGAAGTACTTCAAATAGCACTTCAGGTCTGTATATGTGATTAGATGAGTTTTTTTTTTTTGAATAATATATTCATTGACCGGGCATGTGTTGGCCTGTCACATGCTATAGATTATTAGACTGACAATAACCCCTATGACTTAAGGATATTATTAGTGTTAGCTTTCAATTCTACTTATATAATTATTAATGATTATTACTGTAATTATAAATAATTATTTATTGAGCACCTACTATATGTTAACCACTTAATATGAATTATCAGATGTAATCTTCACAACAGCCCTCTTAGTTAGGATATATTATAATTTCCATTTGACAAATGAAGGAAGTGAGGCAAAGTGTTGTTAAGTTACCTGCCCAAGATCACAAAGCAAGAGGTGGCAGACCCAGAATTCTAAGGCCATCTGATCAGTACAGCCTGATTTCAGAGTGTACAGTTTTAACTATTCCACAATTCTGCTTACTTTCAGTAATATACAACTTCTCCAGTTATTAAGAAGTAAAGTGAGAGCTAGCATTAATTAGGTGCCTATACACGAGACACCTTGCATTATTTCCTTTAATATTTGCAACAGTTATACAAATTAGAATTTTACAGGTGAGAAAGAGGTTAATTTAGTTGCCCAAGGTCGTTCTCTCCAAAAATAAAGTTCTATTTTCCTTGAAAACATATTGGAAGATTGTCATGAGGTCAATAATGTTCAGCAGGCATATTTCTGCAAAATCATAAAACTCATCTTATTTACTTAGTAAAACCATGGCTAAATTAAGAAAGAGATAAATAAAGGTGCATTCCATTATTTTTCCCACTTTCAAGGTCCAGGTCAAATGCTGTATTTTCTAGGTCTAGTTCCTTCATTAAGCCTTCCTCAATTCCCTGATCCCCAAACCCAACTAATCTTATATTTCAATTCAATTAAGGAGAAGCAAGTCTAATAGATTGGGAACAGATGTGCATATTTTTAAACTGCTGTTGTTTACTGTGGAAGTCAGACCTATTAAACCCTCCATTTTAAAAACCTTTACCCTTTACATTCTGATTATTTTATGATACATATTCTGCTTAGTAGTAGTGTAATTGTATTGTTCTTATTCTGTCTTCCAAATGATAAGCAGATGATAAGCAAAGAATTTTATATTCATTCATTCTTATATCTTCTGTAGTGTTTAATACAGTGCCTAGCATACTGTATATGGTCAAAAATGGTTATAACATTGATGTCAGTGGATATTTCATGATCTTACCTTTGATTAGTAATTTTTTAATTTAATAATCTTTAAATGCCTAGAATTAATAGCACCATTCTCTCCGCTTCTATACCCAGGATAATTTCTGGACACTTCTGATGACTTTCCCATGATCTCCAGAAATAATAAAAGATAAGCTTTACAGATGAGGTAACAGATTTGCAAAATATTAAATATGCCATTACCTGAAGAGGGCATGAGATGAGCCCTTTCTTTCGTCTCTTTCTTGCTCACAGATATTACAATATCTGTGCAAAAATCCTAATACAAGAATGAGCTTAACATATTCCAGGGACTGTCATTAACTGAAATATATATATAACAAGGAGGAGAAGATACAATAAATGTGGAATTTATTCTAATTACAATGGAAAGCAAGTGGAGAGTTTTAAGTAATAAGTTTTATGCTTTAAATTTTTTTGGCTGCTGCATGGAAAAGTTCCTTGAAGGAGAAAATGTGAATAGAGAGTGGTGGGAATGGCAGAGTACTATTGCAAGAGTCCAGGTGGTTGCCGATGTTACCTTGGACTAGGGTTATCCATGTGGAAATGGTAAGTCAAGGTAATATTCAGACTTGCCAGTGTACTACCTGTGGGTGTGAATGACAAATGTGAGATTCAAACCCAGGTCTATATTGCACTAAAGTTTACCACATTTGCACACCTCCATATTCCCTCAATTTCGTATCTTATTTACTTTTTAAAAAAAGACAGTATAAAACTTTTAAGCCTAGTTTTTCTTCAGGTTACTTTGTTGCTTTCTAATTTACCATTCTTATCGCCCTAAAATCTAAATGTAATTTTAGAGAATATAGTTATACATTGAAAATATAAGAAAATGCATGGGTACATGGAAATTAAGTATCTTGAGAGATTATATCTATTCTCAAATTTAACCTTGACAATGAAAGCAGTTATACCAAAGAGATGAACCAATTACTGTAAACAAGACAGAAAGCATGTAATCTTTATCATTTTCTTTGTATAAATAACTTGCAGCATTCCAGACGTCTCTCTCATTGCAAATTGATATAACCACAAAAGGATTTTGAGTATAATTTCAAGAAACATTTGTTTTCGATCATGCTTCCCACCTCCCACCAAAAATAATAATAAAGATCATGGCTAGAACTAATGCTTCAGGAGGTACTTTTAACCTTAAGGAAGTGTGTAGACTTTAAAATCTATTAGTGAGGCAAAACAAACTTTGTTTCAGCTAGTGCTAGAGAAATCAGACCCCTACCACTAGAGAAATATAATGCCCATTAAAAATAAAAATGAAACACAAATTGTGACATTAAAAAATATGAGTGCCTGAGTCTCATTTCCAAAAGTTCTAGTTCAACTGGTTTGAGATGAAACTCACGAAGCAGTATTTAAATTTTTTTTTCAGATGATTTTAATGTACAAATAAGATTGATGAGAACAGGGTTTGAGGAAAATAAATTATGTTGTCTTTTTTTTTAATAATATCTTAGGATGGGAATTCATCCTCATTTTCCAAGTTAAAATAATTCTCTTGCTCTGGCAAAACTCAGACAGAACTCACGGAAAATACAAAGTTTTCGTGTGTGTGTGTGTGTGTGTGTGTGTGTGTGTGCATGCACCCAGAAACACACACGTAAGCACACATGTAGCAATGGTTTAAAAGAGGACTTTTAGAGCTCTACAGTCAGGTAGAGACACATATCTACTAGAGAAAGCATACTTTTCATCATAAGTCAAAGGAAAGGGATGCAATTAAGAGCGAGCACAGATCTTTAGAAAGCAATACCAAACGGTTTGTAAAAGGGGACATTTGTGAAAATAGTGATAGTATGCTAAAATTTCTCTACATTTTTATTTCAATGCCAATTAAATATTCCAGTTTTAAGTAGTTCAGGATGCAATTTTTAGTCACATTAAGATATCCTCTTCTCAAGTTCTTTGCTAGAGGCTACTAGTTTTGTTTCCAACATTTTCTGCCTTATCAGCTACTGACTGAAACCCATTAATGAATTTAATTCTATTTAACAAATAATTAATGAAGACCTACTCTACCAAACCAAGTATAGTATAAACCTCATGGAGGCAATTTTCCGTGAATATGATGACCAGCTTTATGAACAATGGACTTGTAGTAAGTCCCATCTGATGATGGGTCCAAAAGTGAATGCAAAGTCAGGGAAGGTAGAATCTCTAGATGCATGCATTCTGAGTGTGCAAGAGAACTAAAGCCTCTCAAGAGTCCCAAAAGATCTGTTTCTTCTACTTTATACATAGATTCAAAATGGATAATTTTGTTGATCAAGAAATCCCTTTCAAATACTACCTGAAAGGACACAAAACCCAGGGAACATGGGAACCAAGAATGGAATCAGGTCCTGCAGAGCAAAGGAGAATACAAATAAGAAATAAAATTAACTTTTGTAACAGCAGTAAGATGATTCTTAGGGAATTTTATTTTTATATGAAAACTTAAAGACTGAGTTTCTCAAGCGTTAAAATGAAAATGTTTTTATTTGTGAATTCATTCATTCTGCAATTATTTAGTGAACACCTACTAATATCAGGGAGTAGTTTATGAATTTTGAAAATAATGATCAAAATAGACATAATCTCTGCTTTCTTGCAGCTTTTATTTAAGTAAGAGGGTCAAACAAAACACAGCCTAGTGAATAAGTGCATTACAGAGTTAGAAGATAATAAATGCTATGAGAAAAAAAAAGTGCAGGATAAATGCAAGGGAGGGTCAGGGTGAGTTGGAACTTTAAACAGGGTGATGAAGAAAAGCCTCTTTGAGAAGGTGATATTCCAGCAAAGACCTGAGGGAGGTGAGGAAATTATCTGCACTAATGCTTAAGGAAATAGGGACAAGGAAAGGTAACATTTTGAGATGGGGCAAATAATATCACATTTATATGCTTATGGGAAAGATCTACTAGAGAAAGAAAAACATGGTGAAGAAGAAGAAGAAGAAGAAGAAGAAGAAGAAGAAAGAAGAGAAATTGTGGAAATACTGAGAAATGGAAGGGGAAAGGATCTAGGGAACATGTGGAGGTATGCTTTAGAGAGGAGCACGGACCCTGCTTGTATACTAACAGGCGGAAAAGCAGAGGACCATTTTGTGTCAGATTGAAATTCCACATACTGGAAAGCCCATTCCTCAGAGAGTGTGCGACAACAGCATCAAATAACTTCCACAACTAATGCTTTTCTTTTGTAAAATTAAAGTTCATAATTAATGACCTATTGTGGTTACTGATTATCTTGGTAGAGAGGAGGAAAACAGTGAAGAATAGTAAGACTCAGGCTTACATGCAGAAGACACATCAGGAATAGAACAGACTGCCTAACATCACTCACCTCTATATCACAGGCTTTCATGTTTTTTACCAATTGCACTTGGATATTGAGTGGCTCGCTATAACCTATAATGTAAGGGCAGTGTGTTGGACCAAGTGAATGTCTATGGCACTTCACAGGGGTACCATTCCAGATGTTTACTAGTGCTCCAGGTGTTGACAAGTTAGGATAAATGTGATCACAAAGATCCTTCCTTTTCACCGATCCTGGCTCCTCCTTTGTTCAGCAGCCAGGCCTGGCTTCTGTCTCGGCTAGATCATTTTTTTCTACAAATTTTTGCTCCACTATCAAGTCCTTTTTGCCTTTTGCACAATAAATCTTAGAAACAAATTTGCACATATTTATTAGAGTACCCTAATAGGCTAACCCTCAAATAGCATTTGCTTTATTAACAAAATGTTTAATCAATAAAAAGAGGCAGTTGATGGGAAGTACTGAGGGTTGCTCTTAGAGGTATTCTTGAATAGCTCTCAGGTGTGGGTATGTCTAGCATGTGATTTACTCTGCTCACTGCATTTTACTCTTTTTTTTCTTACAGCCTACTTAGTTATATACAAACAACTTCATTCACTTCAGCAAATCATCAAGTAGTTATTGACTAAGTGTCAAGAACTATGCTTAGTTCTTAGCTCAAGCTACTGAAATGATGTACTGCTCTCTCCTTTAGGGCTGCAGATAAGTTGGAGAAACAAAATTGCAAAAGGCTGCTCTCCCTATAATAGGCCAGATACTGTAACAAACACATAACCCTCGTGCTACTGACATACAGAGTAAAGAATCTAGCCTAGCAGAGTCTGTGGGTTCAGGGAATGCTGAGATTCACAAGAGTTCAAGAGTGAGCAGAAGTGCACCAGGCTAACAAAAGTGGGAAAGATACTCCTGGTAAATAATTAGATGGTAAAGAGAAGATAGATATAAATGATAGATAGATAGATAGATAGATAGATAGATAGATAGATAGATAGATAGATGAGAGAGAGAAAGAGATGATAGAAAATATGCTGATATCTGTATGTTTGTGTGAATGAGTTGGGTAATCTGAAATATAACATGCAATAATATCTAGTTAAACAGAACTGTTCCTTCCAGACTAGATAAATATTTCCTTCCTTGGTAAATTTTCAAAAGAATATTGTATTCTCAATGTTGAAGAAATAGCCCTGCACCTTAGAGAAGAAAAAAAATCTGTCAGGAATACACTATTTTCTAGTCTAACGTGTTTGTAACAGAGGCAAAAAAAATATGGTAAAAGCCATTCTCTACACAAATAAATTGAAAAGTTCTACAAAGTTCAAATGTTGACCACACAGTGAACCTACTATTGAATTTTTAGATGTGTTTTTGCTTCAAAGATATATTGACATGAAGGTCCTTTGAAGGAATATAATAATTCTTTTGAAATCATTTTGAATATACCCTGTGTGATACAGCTTGAATCATTTGTCCAAGACTTTTTATTTCTGAAGTTTCCACTGAAAGTCAACCTTATCTGGAACCATTATCAAGTTGTAAAAGTAAAGATTTCTAACAGCCTTGAGGGTTTTGAACTTGAAGAAAAAAAAATTTAGACATTGGAAAATTGTCTTTATAAAAACTGTAATATGCAATTTAGGATCTCCAAATGTCCAACTCCAACAGTAGTAATAATGCTTTATTGCCAATGGGATGGACTACTCAAAAGAAATTGACTTACTGCATGGACAGGATTTGTCTCTCAAACTTTCATATTTCAAAATTATTCTGAATTCGTTTTTGAAAAAGTAAGAATATCTCTTTTCTACTCAAAGGTAAAACTCTGTTGCTGGTATAAATGAAGAAGTTGAAAGTAGTTTCAATAACTCAATAATAACATATAATAATGCTAATATATAATAATTGCATTATATTATATTACAATGTATTATTATAGTGTGCTAGTTTTAGAGTATTGATGTTTTATTGCCTCTCTTCACACCCCTTGCCAAAAAATAATCAAGTAAAGAAACAACAGGGAATAAAGTAAATCCCATTTCTTCTAACAACATGTTGAACTAAAAAACAAAAAGATAGTAGTCAATGCTTAGATATAAGTAAGGTTTTTGGCAGTACTTGCATTGTTCACATACTGGTAGAATGTGCTTTGGGGGGGTCCTATGCAAAGCAGATTCCTGGGGTTTTATCTTTTAACCAGGGGGTCTTGGGGATAACACTATTTTATATTAGTTTACTATGATATGAATGACTGTTTTTCTTGGCCATCGCTTCCTCAATGTGATAGCTGTACAGTGTTAAAAATAGATTTTTGAATATTAGACAGAAAATAAAAATGCACATTTTTATAGAATAATTGCAGAAAGACTAAGTTATGATACATATTTTAATGTATACTTTCTCAAATTCTTATTTGTATTCTTATATTTAAGAGTAAAGGCCGGGCGCAGTGGCTCACGCCTGTAATCCCAGCACTTTGGGAGGCCGAGGCGGGTGGATCACCTAAGGTCAGGAGTTCAAGACCAGACTGGCCAACATGATGAAACCCCGTCTCTACTAAAAATATAAAAACTAGCTGGGTGTGGTGGTAGACGCCTGCAATCCCAGCTACTCAGGAGGCTGAGGCAGGAGAATTGCTTGAACCCAGGAGACAGAGGTTGCAGTGAGCCAACACAGTGCCACTGCACTCCAGCCTCGGCGACACAGTGAGACTCTGTCTCAAATAAATAAATAAATAAATAAATAAGTAAATACCCTAAGACAAAAAAGAATGATAACTATCTGCAGTCTAGAGATGAAACCACCTTAACAGTTTTAATTATATTAGGTTTCATTTTCAAGTGTCAGATTGTCCAATTCATACAGATCATTTACAGAATGATCTGTATAGACAGTACCATACTGTGTCAGTTCCCTGGCATGGGATAGGATGTAGTGAAAAAAAAATCATGGAAGAGAAAATAAATTATTCAAGCTCCAATTACCAGATTCCCCAGTCACCTCACCTCTTGGAGCATCAATTTTAACATCGGTAAATGTTAAGGATCACTATGAATGCTTTACCTATCTCACAGATCAGTTGGGAAAGTCAAATATAAGAAACATAGATCTGAAAGTGGCTAAGTGATGTGTAAAATAATAGTTTTTCTATTTTGCAGTGTATAATCATGGTGGATCTAGGATTGAGTCTGACACTGTCCAAATCAAAGTTCTCCACTTTTCTCTGGATTACATCCTCTGCTTTTTCTTCTGGAAATTTGGTGTATTATGATTCTCCTAAATTTTCAATTTCTCAATTTCTAATGGCTATTTATCATCAGCATTTAAACATCATCCTAAACTTACTGTCTTAAAAAAGAGTCTAATAATTATAATCCTTTTTGGCTATCAGCATCTGCCTCCTCCCTTTTAGAGCTAAACTTTCACAAAGTTGTCTATCCCAACTTTCTTCATTTTTATGTTCCTTTCCCCTTCCACCTCATGCAATGTGAATTCCAACCTAACCATCTATAAAAACAGAAATTTCTCTCAAAAATGACCACTTTCTGAAGGCTACATCTTCTTTAACTTTTTATTTTACATTGTTTACCAATTCCTTCTTCCTGAAACACTTTTGTGGGGGATAAGTGTCTTCCATGAAACTGCATTTTACTACTTTTCTTTCTGCCTTTTTAGCTGTTTGTCTCGGTCTTTTTAGAAGCTTCCTTCTCTTCTTCTGTTTATCCCTTAAAGATTGACATTCTTCAAAACTCACCATAGGATCTTCACGCTCTTCACCTTTACTTTCCTCACTATTAAAATCACATCTATTTGCATGGTTTTAATACACAGCATGCTCTTTCATTCATCTCAGTCTATCAGTCTATTTTCTCCTGGACTTCAGATGCATGGGCATATCCAATTGCTTATTGGATATCTTCACTCCAATGTTTCACATGCAATTCGGACTCATCATTGTTCTCCCCTGCCTACCTCCTGTCTCTCTGTCTTAATGAATGACGTCATAATCTCCTCAGTGACTGATGCCAAATCTGAGTTTTATCTTAGATTTCTCCCTTCCCTCAACTTCCACATCAAATTAATAATATGTCTTGCCGATCCTACTTCTTAAATATCTATAAAACACATCTTCAACTTTTGATCACCTCACCACCATTTTGGTCACAACTATGTCTTATCTAAAATACTGAAAATATTATCCAACCTATGGTAGCACAAAAGACTGACTGCAGTGTGTTTCATGGAGATGTTTTGGCATCCTCATTATATTAATTATCTATTGCCATATAACAAACTGACACAAACTTAGTACCTTAAAACAACACAGACTCCTATTTTACACTTACTGTGTATGTAAGAATTGGGTATGGTTTAGCTGAGTTCTCTGCTACAAGATCTCTCACAATGGTAAAATCCAGACGTGCTATCTCAAAACTCACCCGGGGAAGGATCTACGTGTAAGATTATATAGTTGTTGGCAGAATTCCTTTTGGGTTGATGCACTGAGGACCTTAGTTTCTTGATGGCTGCTAGTCAGAGGAAGCCCTTTATATCTTGTAATGTGAGCCCCTCCATAATGCAGCGTGCAACATGGTGGCTTGTTTTATCAGAACTAACAAGGGATAGAGTTTGATAGCAAGCCTGAGGTCAGAATCTTATGTAACTGATTCACAAAAATGACATCCCATCATCTTTGAAATATTTTATTGACTAGAAGCAGGTCATAGACCCTGTGCACACACAGGAGGAAGAAACTGCACATGAGGATAAATACCAAGAGGCAGAAATCACCAGAGGCCATTGTGGAATTGATCTGCCAGATTTCATGATTCCTTTCTGCTTCTTAAACTTCCCACAGCAGCAAACAATCTAGGTAAACATTGTTGCAGTCTACAGAGATGCAATTTTAAGGAAAATCCCTGAGGATGCAGAGGTAGGTAATAAGACCCTCTCGTGTACTTCCTTATTATCCTTTATTTCTCCTTACATAGCCCTACATTGTATTATAATTGTTGTCTCACATGTATATTAGATAGAGACCTTGGTTATCATATTCATCACAAGTGCCCAGCACAGAGTCTGCTGTATAGTAAGTGTTCAAAAAATATTTCTTACATAAATAACCACAACTAAATAACATGCTATGTGGCATTTTTGCTCTCTGTGGTTTACATTCAAATATTGATAGATCCCTCAAATGAATAACCTTAATAAAACAATACTGTCTTTATCACCACTGAATTTATCTAAATCCCTCTAGAATTATTTCTGGTTTTTGCTTGTATCCTCCCTAGGGTTAATGGGTACTATTCCTTAATAACTCCATCTATTTGCTCTAAAATTACCTCTTTCTTGACTCAAGAAGATACTCAATTTCTGCATTCTGATTTTTCAATAATTAATTCTATATTTATACTCTCTGTACCCATCACAAGGTTGAAGATTACAATCCAAACACTTCCTGATTAAAATGTTTCAGCCTTATTCTTCTGTTTTCATGTAGAAAATGCCCAATCCCTTTGGTAAGTTGCCTGGATCTTCTCCAACTGCGTATCTTCTTTAGGGTACAATGATCAGCACTTCACAGTTTTGTTTAAGGAAAGATCAAATTCGTAATGCTAAGTTGAGATACAAAAATAAAGATGGTGCCATTTCTCCTCGATCTTTATAATAACCTTAGTTGTAAGGTAAATTAGTGGCTGGGCTGGCACGAAGTCTGAAATATTGGTTTGGATGCATTGAATGCTAATGGAAAAACCTGCTCCAGGTAGAGTTTTGGGATAGAGTTTATCTTCTGTGAACTTTATTACTCTTCTGTTAACTTCCATTTGTCCATAATATAGTCCCTCCCTGAAGGTTCCAAGGTGCATCAGACCTTTTTTAAAGTACCTTATGACTACTAACCAAATGATAAAAATCTAAGTTGGAAAATTGGATTGGAACCAGTTACAGGGGAACATAGATCCTAGCTGTGCCATTTGACCCAGTGCTGATAATAAAAAAAGACACAATACCAAACTCTGTAATCCTGAATGTTGAAATCCCAAAAGATAAAATTCCTTATATCTAAAATCTATAACATCTAAAATCCAGAAAATCACCATCTTGGAAAATTAAAATCACAAATATTGAAATCCTGAAAGCCAAATTCTATGGAAGGCATTAGTGCATTTTCAGTTGTACACAGGATAGTTGCATCATGTTTGTTGCATAATGTTAGGTGGGACAATAATATTACCATGTTATTGTCTCTAATTGGAAATTAAGTATGATTTAAGGAGACATGTATGGGTGCCAAGTTGACAAGGAGTGAACTTGTGGACTTAATTATCTGGGTCAACTTGACTAGATTAAGGAATACCAAGAAACCTGGTGAAGTACTATTTTGGGTGTGTCTGCGAGAGTGTTTCCAGAGGAGATCAGTACGTGAGTCTGAGCAGACTAGGTAGGGAAGATCCGCTCTATTTCATGCATGTTTTGCAAATTTGATTCCACGAAACTGAATTATCACAATGTTTACTTTTTGTGTAAGCATCATCCAACTGGCTGAGGGCCTAGAGAGAACAAATACAGAAGACAAACTGGTCTCTATCTGAGAGCTGGCGCAAATTTTTCTTTAGCTTCCTAGGATGTCAGAACTTTGGGCTTACCAGCCTTTGAACTCCAGGACTTACACCAGTCCTCCCTACCAGGTCCTGAAACTTTCAATGCTGGACTAAGAATTACACCATTGGCTTTCTTGTTTCTGAAGGTTTCGAATTTTGATTGAACCATACTGCTGGCATCCCTGGGTCTTCATCTTGCAGACAGCCTGTAGTGGGACTTCTCAGCCTCCATAATCACATTAGCCAATTACTATAATGAAGTCCTTCTCATGTATCTATACATCATCTTGGTTCTCAACGAGGAGCCATTGAGAGTTTTGGTGCAGAGGAATCACATGATGAAAACTGAGCATAGAAAGGATGCATACTGATTTGGTATTTAGGAAACCAAATATTATTCCTTCTTACTGTATTGTATTTCTTACAACATAATAGAAGAGATTTGTGAAATTGTTCCCTCACAAGGAAGCTGTAATACAATAAATGTATGAGGCTACTCAATGGTGAAACACAAAATTTAAAAGCTAATTGTTATTGGTGCTGCAAAAGCAGAAAACCACTTATTTACAATAGCTGAGCAATAACCAGCCCAAAAATGGACAGCATGTACTTACAAAATTTGTAGACCACAACCACACTCCAAATACCAGTGCAGCAAGTGTTTTGAAGATCCCAGAAGTGAAAATTCAGGTGAAAAAGACAAGAAATCCCTGCCAAATAATTTAATCTGTATGACTTCTGCTCCTTTACACATAGCACAAAATTGCTATGTTATATATTTCATTTTAGCATCATTTTCAATACTGGAATTTAAAATTGTATAAATAATTTTAAAGAGTTCTAATTTGTTTCATGAATGTTTTGCAAATTTGATTCCATGAAAGTGAATTATCACAATGTTTACTTTTTGTGTAAGCATTGTGCATATATGTAAAAACACTGGAAACTTCTTCAATAAATGAAGGAAGGTTCTTGTTTTATATCTGCAGCTTTTGTGAAATATAAGATTTCTCTTTGGGCAACTTCACATGCCGTGGTGACCCATGGCAGTTTTTGATGGATCTCATCAAAAGACTCAGATTGCTTGTCGTAATATTTCACATGAAAATGGTTACAAACTGGATGCATGAAATTACTAACCATAGTCATATATGTTTATACATTTTGGTTTCAGACTTATGTCATATGAATACAGTTCATTTTCTCATAACTGTTATATCAGTGTGACTATCATTAGTTTACCTAAGTGTTTATGCTTGTGAAAATGTTTCATTATTGCCTACTTTATTGTGTAAAGTGGCCCATAAAGTGCTCTGTCATGTTTTTACGTTTCTTAAGTAAATATTCTTTTAAAAATGAGATACATTATATTTTAAGGAATTAAAAATTTTTTTTAGAATTATGTTTTCCAGATTTTGATCTCTCAGGATTTCAACAATCAGGATTATGCCTTTCCGATTATGGCTAAAATCTGTTCTGGTTTAATCCCATAGGCTGTGAGGAGCCATTGAGAGTTTTGGTGCAGAGGAATCACATGATGAAAACTGAGCATAGAAAGGATGAAAAATGCATTTAGAGACTGTTACTATAATTTCAGGAAGAAGTAAAGAGGCTGAAGAATAATGATGATGTTGACAATGTTTTAAAAAGTATAAATATGGCCAGGCACGGTGGCTCATGCCTGCAATGCCAGCAGTGAGACCCCACCTCTACAAAAAATAAAAAGTGCAGTGGTTCATGTCTGTAGTACCAGCCATTCAGGAGGCTGAGGTGGTAGGATTGCTTAAGCCTAGGAGGTTGAGGCTACAGTGAGCCATGATCATGCAACTGCACTCCAGCCTAGACAAAAGAGCAAGACTCTGTCTCAAAAAAAAAAAAGGGGGGGGGGGGTATAAAAATGTTATAGTATGAACGTATTGGGAGAAAGGACATTCATATTGGCTTATAGATTTTGAACCTGGATAAAAATGTATCCTTAGATAGAAGTAATAAGTTCTAGTGTTTGATAGTACATTAGAGTTTTGATGCGATCCATCAAAAACTGCTGTAGGTCACCACTGCATATGCAGTTGCCCACTGAGACAAGATCCTGAGAAATCTTATCTTTCACAAATGCTGCAGATGTAAAAGAACCTTTCTTCATTTATTGAAGAAGTTTCCATGTTTTTACATATAGGCATAATGCTTACACAAAAAGTAAACATTGAGCTAATGCACTTTCATGGAATCAAATTTGCAAAACATGCATAAAAAAAATTAGAACTCTTTAAAATCTTTACACAATTTTAAATTCCAGTATTGAAAATGATGCTAAAATGAACATAATAGCAATTTTGTGCTATGTGTAAAGAAGCAGAAGTCATACAAAATTAAGTTATTATTATTATTTATTATTTTTTGAGATGGAGTCTTTCTCTGTCACCCAGGCTAGAGTGCAGTGGCGTGATCTCGGCTCACTGCAACCTCTGCCTCCTGGGTTCAAATGATTCTCCTACCTCAGCTTCCTGACTAGCTGGGACTACAGGTGCACGCTACCACACCCAGCTGATTTTTTGTATTTTTAGTAGAGACGGGGTTTCACCGTGTTAGCCAGGATGGTCTTGGTCTCCTGACCTCATGATCCACCAGCCTCGGCCTCCCAAAGTGCTAGGATTACAGGCATGAGCCATCATCCCTGTCCAAGATTAAATTATTGAATTAAGAAATCACAACAGGGAAATAATGACAGAGAAAACTAGAGGAATAATCAGCATATTATTTAAATCTATGCAAATGAGATTTAAAGCAGATGAAAATGATTGTTTCTAAGGAAAAAAATGCCAAAAATGTTCCCTGAAGATACAACAAATTCTAAATTGTTAAATTTGTTATTAATTTTTAAATTATTTAATTTTTCATTTTAAAAAATCTCATTAGCAATAGTAACAACAACAACCAAACAAGGGGAAATACCTAGAAAGAAACATGCAGAATCTACATGAAGAAAACTTTAAGGACTACTGGGAGACCCAAACAAGTATTTAAAAAAAATAGAAAAATATACTCTATTTCTTTATGTCAATTTTTAACATTTCATAAATATCAGTTATCCCTAAATTAATCTGTACATTTAATATGATAGCAATAAGATTACAGTAAATTTTTAGAAGTAAACAAGCTGATTCTAAATTTTATCTGGAAAAATATTAATAGCATTAAAAAATCCCTAAATTTAAGAAAATATTAAGGAGGGATTAGTCTTCTGATATTGAAAAAAAAGTATGATGCTACAGCAAAAAAAAAAAAAATGTGGTTCTGATACACAAATAGGTACGCAAATAAATGGAACAAGATAGGAGATATGCTGGTGAGTTTAGTCTTTGCTCTGAGATCCAGTTTCCATGCTTGCTTTTCTCTTATGTGAATGGCATGGAACTAGGTTTATCATTTCTCTCCATCTTCTGATTGGGTCTAGTCAATAAGAGGCACTGGCAGAAGTTGGCAGGAAGGAAGGGGAGAAAATCCGGATATTTCTCTGGCTCTCTCTCCATGACTCCTATTCCTGTCAGACAGCTACTATCTCCATCATCTTAGCTCCCACTGGGTGTCCTTAAAATAGCTGTCTCCCAACAGAAATCCTGACTTTGGGGCTCCCATTACTAACTTCCCTTTTGTCACCATAGCAGTAAAAGTTGTAGCAGCTTCCCGCTCTTGCTAGTCTTCAGGTTGTCTTGCTGTTCCCTTTCTGGTACCCTCATTTCCCTTACCCATGTAACCAATTCTGTCCATTCTCGCAGGAATGTATGAGAGTACCTTAATCCTACAAAGCACTGTAAATTTTTTATAAAATAGATTTATCATGATAGTGTAAATTTGCTTTTCTCTTATGAGCAAGATTTAACTTATGTTTATGTATTTAAGATACTTCATATCTAATTGTATTTTTTATTTTTCCCTTCTGTGTACTGTCTAGTCATACCTTTGCTCATTTTTTCTTATTTTGTTCATTTTTCTTGAAGATTTGCAGTATACATATATATATATATATATATATATATATATATTTTTTTTTTTTTTTTCTTTTGGAGACAGAGTCTTGCTCTGTCACCCAGTCTAGAGTGCCGTGGTGCAATCTAGGCTTACTGCAACCTCTGCCTCCCTGGTTCAAGTGATTATCTTGCCTCAGCCTCCCGAGTAGCTGGGATTACAGATGTTCGCCACCACGCCTGGCTAATTTTTGGATTTTTAGTAGAGATGGGGTTTCACCATATTGGCCAGGCTGGTCTTGAACTCCTGACCTCAAGGGATCCACCCTCCTCGGCCTCCCAAATTGCTGGGATTACAGGCGAGCCCCCTGCCTGTAGTATAATATTTTTATATTAAGAAAAATTAGACTACTATCTGAAATTAAAGAATATATATTTTATAGTTTGACTTTGTTTACTCTGCTTTTGTTTCCTGATAGATTTTTATTTTTATGTAGTCTCATTTATTTATCTACCTTGTCTTTCACATCTGAGTTTTCTGTCACACTTAAGAAAGTTTCTTTCCTTTGTGACTTCTTGTAACAATTTTACAAAATGTTTTTAAATATAAATCATTTGACCCATCTGGATTTTATTCTGGGCGTAAGGAGTTAGATGGGCTATCACATTAGTTTTTCACAAATGTTCTCCAATTTTCTCAATACAATTTGTTGAATGGCACCTGTTTCTCTCCTTAAATACATTGCCACCAGGAACACCTGGGGTCTAAGCAAGATAACTGAAACCACTTGCAGGTATTACAAGCAGAGAGTTTTGATACAGGGAATTGGTTACACAGGTGAAATGAGGGTACAAGAAAGGGGACAGTGAGACAACCTGAAGATTAGCAAGAGCAGGAAGCAATTAGACAATAACTACCAGATACAGAAATATTCACTCGAATCATAGCAATTCTACTCCAAGAAATTTATCCTTTCACCACAATTGCACATTTTCAAATTGGAATATGCATTAGCATATTGTTTCATTGTTAATAAAAGACTGAAAATAATCTGAATGTCCAATAGGGTATTGGTCAGGTCAGGTAATAATGTTAGGACATGCAATGAAATATTGTGTAGTCATTAAAAAGAGCAGCAGATCTCCAAGATGTATTATATATAGTAAGAAGCAAAATACAGTAAAGCATATGTGTTATACTATCTTTGTGTTAAGAATGTATACAGACATAGACATACATTCAGTGTATAAAATATCATTGAAAAGACAGTAACGAACTATTAGTGGGGAAAAGAGTGATTAATGCACAGGTGGAGAGATATTTAACATAAACCTTTTGAATCTTTTTATTCTACTATGTGCCTGCGTAACTTTAGGAATGTAAAAATATGAGCATTTCAACTTACAAAATTTATGTTTAACTTAACACTCAGTCAAGAAAACATTTTTAGAGTTTACAAATGAAGGTACTTCTTTGAGTACTAATATTATTTTTGAAATGTTCATTTTTAGACAAAAGCAAAAAAACAAGTATTTTCTTTCAAGTATTCATCTGAACACAAATAAAATCTCTTTGTTCTGCATTATTTTATCTCACTAAACCACAAAAAAATTATAAGAGGTCCATTCAGGTATGTCTGGCTGAGGCACATGAAGCTGTTTCTAAAATAAATCACCTATAACTCCCCAGACACTAAACGAAGCAGACCCAGGTCAGCTACTGTCACAGTTGCCTAGTTAGTGCCAAAAAAAAAAAAAAAAAAAAAAAAAAAAAAAAAATCTGCACTCCCAAAGGAAAGAAAGTTGAAATCATATTGATACACTTAAACTAGTTTTAAGGCAAGTGATTCAAATTACAGGTTAAGTAAAAATCAGAAAAAATAAATTTCACAAAAAGATTCTAATATATTTCTAAACATTGACACATAACCTTCAATATCTTAAACTTGTGAGGTACAAACAATTCTTACACACATTAATTAAGGCCAAAGAAGAGACTTATTGACATTAGATCAGGGCTTCAAAAATTAATATCCATTGGCATCAATACAAGGAGACTCTTGTAAAATGCTGATTCAGTAGGTCTGGGTTTAGGTTTGAGAGTCTGCAGGTCCTGTATGCTCACAGGTGATGCTAATATGATCATCTGCAGACACACTTTAAGTAGCAATGGTTTAAAGTGTATTATTAATTCTAACTCTTGCTCATAATGATTATCTTATGAAAGTATCTTGACACAGATACCCTGTGCCTTAATTATGAATAGGTTGTATTAAACAAACAAATAAAATGCATACCATCATCCCTTTGTCAAGAAAGTACATCTGGTCAAGCTAAAAAAGCAGCATCTTTGCTTTACATAGTGAACTTTTTTGGTAGTTTCAGTTGACATGGCAATGAGAGACTGAATATCCTCAGAGGGCTTCTGTTAGTTAGAACAGCAGACTATCTAGTGACATTTCCAACCCTTCTTAGCCACCTGGTTGGGCCACCAGCCAAGGACTGAAAAGTTATAGGAGAGATGATAAGCAGTGAGAAATGACTTCAGGTGGTGCAGGATTTGATAAAATGAATATACTTCTCACTGATTATTGAAAGATTCTTTCTATATAGCAAATATATTCAATTCTGCCCTGTCAGTGGACTGTCTATTCCTCAGCCTGTCTTCTAAATTACCACTAGTGTAGGTTGACTATAGCAATGTTTCAAGTAGATTGCATAATGTTTTCATGTTACTAACTTGCTCCCTTGTTCCTATTTTAATCTATTTTTTTATTCTCTTGATGAATACACTTGATTTTAGAAGTGTGTTGGCCTCAAGCTATGTTATACATCTCTTGAAAAATGTTTGCTCAAGACTATTGATTTCTGAAATTGTTTGGTTATAGCCAGCAGCACATTCTTCTAATGACATTTGATTCCAGTGTCTTACAATGTCACATTATCAAAACCTTTTACTTATATTTGCAGAATTTGTACCCAAATGGCACTGATTAAGCAACTGGGCTGTTGGACTTCTAAATGAAGGAAGCCACTTCTCTTACTGCCAAAGAAATGACAGCTTCCATATCCAGCTTGACTATTCTATTATATTGTTGGTTTCCTACTGTTTGCTGTTTAAATTATGCAGCTAGATTTAGCTCAAATCACCACAAATTCCAACAGGGAGCCAATTCCTTTATTGCTATGGTTGGATTTTAAGTTCCTTTGTAGTGAGATGTTGCAGTAACAGAACCATCACCTGGCTCCAGATATTCTTGGTTATTCAGATGTTTTTGTTACAATGGGATTTAATTTAATAGGATTTAACCTGGAGGGACCACAAGAGTGGTGGCCCCAGCATCCGTGTAAGCACTGGGGAATAACATCGATTGTATAGTACTTGATGTCTAATCCTCTTGGTTCCACTAAGTAAATTTGTTGAGAAGTTAACCTTTAATATTCAAAAGGAATACTGTTTACTTCCTAGAGCCATTTTACTAGATTTACAGGAATGTACCAATTTCTTCTGCTTTCAGAGCGTGGAAAATTTGACAAAAATTAACTCAAGTTTTACTTCACCCCTTTACTCCCTAGACTAATAATTTTACAAATAAAGCCCTCAGGATTCTGAAAGTCACTGGATAAGGTATTTATAACTTCCAAAGTGAAGAGAATTCTAAACATGAAAGAGCACAATGAAAAAAACACTTTTACCTTGCTTAATTTTTTAAAAATGTTTTTTCATTTTAAGCGACTTTTTTCATTTCTTATTTCATAATAGTCCTTTTCACTACCAAGCCCAGCATGTTTTGCCTAAAATCAAAAATTATATTAAAGAACAATAGCCTTTAAGACTTAGTAAATAATATGTGTGAATTGATTAAATTAACATATTCCTAGGTTGTATGTTCCCTACTTTAATCTGCTTTATTTTTTATTTATTTATTTATTTTTGAGATGGAGTCTTGCTCTGTCGTCCAGACCAGAGTGCAGTGGCACTATCTCAGCTCACTGCAACCTCCACCTGCCGGGTTCAAGCAATTCTCCTGCCTCAGCCTCCTGAGCAGCTTGGACTACAGGTGCACACCACCACGCCTGGCTAATTTTTGTATTTTTAGTAGAGATGGGTTTCACCATATTGGCCAGGCTGCTCTCGAACTCCTGACCTCGTGATCCACCCGCCTTCCCCTCCCAAAGTGTTGGGATTACAAGCCTGAGCCACCACTCCCAGGCTGCCTTTTTTTTTTTTTTTAATGCGAGAAAGCATGTTTAGAACACCAAATAGTAGCATTAAGGGCAATAATATTTATAATTACAGTGACTGGTAGGGTGCTTACGTGCTGGACATTTTATATACTTTAATATTTACAACATCTCTATGAGTTCAGTACTAATATTGCCATTTTACAAATAAGAAAACTAAGACAAAAAGAGGTCGGGTCATTTGTCAAAAGTCATTGACAGAGTCAGGCTTTGAATTCAGTCTGTGTGTGCCAGACACCCAGGCACAAGGTTTGTTTGCTGGAGGGCATACATTTCATTTTGGCATTTCTCTAACCTTCAGTTCTTTGCCAGCCTCTTTCACTATGACATCTGTGGAATCCTGAAGAAGAATGCCTTGTTCTACACAGAGTAGGTTTTGTCCACACCCTGAGAGAGGGGAAGGTGGGCTTCTCCAAACAGTGTAGCAGATCCCTCCTGGGCACCTGGGAAAAGATGAGGAGGCCAAATCCCTTCTCTCTTTGTCAAAATGTTGGCTTGTCCCCCATTGGGTAGAACAAGCACTTCCTCTCAAGTTTAAAAATTGGGAGCGTTAGTTTCAAGAGGTTATCTGAGTGATTGCCAGAGCTCAGACAATGCTGGACTTACTTTATTTTTGTTTTCCTCATCTCACACATTATAATCCATCCCCTAGTCTTCTCCTCTGATTGTTTCCTTACCATCTGTTGACTTACTGTTCTGGCTCTCTTTTGTTTCTTTCATATATAGTTTATTGATAACAAGCAAACCTTACAGAATTCATAAAGAACTAAATAATATACATTATAATTAAATTCGCTTTGCAAATAAATAAATTTAAAAAGAAAATGACAGTCAAAATACATAGACAGTAGAAATATATCTGAAAATGATGGCTGCACATTTTTAAAACCAGCAGAAAGAGAGCATTGATACACGACAGGGAAACCAATACCTCCATTCAACAATAAAGTGTCCACCTACAAGAAGTTGTTTTGTGAGCATTGTGGGATATGAGAGGATGAAAAGAATATGAAACCCTCTTTCAAAGCTCTTAAAGCCTGGTGGCAAAAAAAGACGCATGTATAAATAAAAGTAATACAAGACAGAAAGCAGTAAACATTACTGTCTAATCTTTTCTGATCCCTGCCACCATTCCCACCCCTAGCTTTGCCACTCATCTGTTTTTGATAATATTCAGCATGCACAGCTCCATTATAAGGTAATCAACCGTATGTCTGGATTTGTTGGGAAAGTCCTGAGTCATGCCTATGGTTTAAGCATAATTACTAATTGTCCCTCTCACTCTCAAAAATGGCCCAGATTAGGCAATTAATCATATGGTCACCTTAATTATTGTGACATTTTGTTGCTTTGTTTTTTCTTTTGCTTATGTGTCTATTTCTCCACTAGAATGTAATTTCCTTGAGAGACAAGACCATATTTTTAATTTAAAAATATCCCTTGTATTTAGCATGTGCCTAATACATAGTAGGAAATCAATAAAAGCAGTGAAAAAAGTACTATTTCTACATTTGAGGAAAAGGCAAATTTACATTTATTTAAAAGAAAGGAGGAAATTTAAATGGAGAAATTGGCATTTAAAATGGACCTTGAAGGAAGGACGAGATATACTCCAGAAGAGATGAAAAGAATTAAACTCTAGGTTAGAGAAACTTCAGTGATATCAAGGCAAAAGGCAGGGATGTAGACAAAGAGGACAAGTATTAAATTACCACTAAAAAACATAGAAATACAGTACCGTTCCCAGTCTCAAGCAGAGGAAATGAAGTCTACCCCGTATTGCGATAAAGTCAATATTCTCCTACGACCTTCAGGATCCAATAAATTTCCTTAGTACTTATTACTTTCCAAGATAAAGATACATATTTGTAATTTTTATCCCACAGGGTTTTAAAATTTTTACTTGGAATTGTTGCTGGAGTAATACAAATGAATAACGGTATGGAATATTAGCAAAGAGTAAATGTTCTATACTGACATGGTTTCAAGACATAGGTTTGACACTGTGTGTGACCTTACTAAACCTCTCTAGTCCCCAGTTTTATCATCTTTAGTACAAGAAAAACCACTGCATTCTGTTTGCGTGAGTACTGATAGAAAGCAGAGGCTGCTACAAAGTAAGCAATCAACCACTGTAGTGATTAGCTATTACATCAACTTCAAAATGAACAAGCAAAACTTGTCTTCTATGTGTATACATGATTAAAAAACTAATCCCAGATCATTTCTGCAGTAGAAAGAGTAGATAAATCTGTTTGCTGTATTTCAGTATATGCCTGCATTCTAAATGGGTCTTTTTTCTAGATTTGCTTCATCAATAGTAGACATTTTAAATTTTAAATTACAAAACTATATTTGAATTCTTGAAGTCATACATTTGCAGCAGTGGGAAAGAGCTTTCTTTCAGAGATTTGGAACACACATTTTATAACATCTATTTCTGAAACTGAGAATTTCTGTAATTTCCAAAAGAGTTTTTCAGAGAAAAAGAGATGTTGATACATTTCAAAAATAGAAGGAGGAGGAGGAGAAAGAAGGGGGGAAGAAATAGAAGGAGGGAGAGAAAAGGAGAAGAGAAGAAGGTGGAGGAAGGGAGGAGGGGATAGAAGTGGGAGGTGGAGGGGAAAAACAGAGTTGCCAAAAAGTAAATAAGCTTAGAGAAAAATATTAATATTTAAATGTTTCTTCTTAAAAAGTTTTATTTTTTACACTATGTAATTTATCATACAAATATATATATGTATATAAAATATATACTATATATATCTTCTTTTTTTTTTTTTTGAGACAGAGTCTCGCTCTGTTGCCCAGGCTGGAATACAGTGGCCAGATCTCAGCTCAATGCAATTTCCGACTCCTGGGTTCAAGCAATTCTCCTGCCTCAGCCTCCTGAGTAGCTGGGATTACAGGTACCCGCCACCAGGCCTAGCTAATATTTGTATTTTTAGGAGAGAAGGTGTTTCACCATGCTGCCCAGGCTGGTCTCACACTCTTGATCTCATGTGATCTGCCTACCTCGGTCACCACTAATACTAAAAATTATATCAGATAATTTGCAAAAGGCTATTGCTTGTTGATACTAACAAGTAACGTGCCTATCACACTGATGTGAATCTGCAATTTAATAGCATGATCTTGTTCTGTTTTTATCTTGGCAATCACATATTTCTCCTACTTGACTGTTTGCATCAACATATCTCTAACGTGTCATGTGGCTTTAGTGTCTGTGTGTCATCTTGCTTCTGACTGGTGTTTACCAGTCTAGTCCCGTCTTTGCAATTGTCTCCCAACATCCAATGCTCAGCTCTTGTAGATGTTTTGTAGTTTCCTCCTCAACTAAGTAAGTCATCATTGATTGGATATTCTTGTATCCTATGACTGTGTGCTTGTAGGTTAAATAGTTTTAAGGTTTAAATGATGTGTCACAGGAGTGCTATGTGTGCTTTTAAGCTTCTCCATGGGTATTAATTAGCTCTGAACAATATAAGTAGACTATTTCAAGGTGATTTATATTGCACTCTTGAAGTAAACAGAAGGCACAAGATTATAAAGGCCATTTGTTAATTTTTGAACTGTTAGAATTGGAATAGACTGTGAAATTACTTAGTTGACTATCTCATTGAATGCAGGAGTCTGTTTCATCTATTAGCATGATAAGTCCCCTCCACTCAAATGAGAGTATCAGTGGTAGAGATCAGATATTGTAAAGAAGCTCATTTTCTTATTAGAAAGTTGTGTTAGAATTTTTAACCTCATGTTTGGTTGAAATGTATTTTTTTAGTCTTTCCTTTCTTCTCTGAAGAAATAAAACAATCTCTGATACGTCTACTTGACATTAATTGAGATTCAAAAAAGAACAGAAACCTTAGTGAGACATCAGGTAGATGTTTTCTAATCTCAATTGCTATATCTGATGAGGCTTTTGTAGTGAGAGATAAAAACATAGGCATAAAGGTGGTAGTTTGAGTAATGGAGGAAAGGATCTCAGTTTCTAAACATAGGATGCAAAGCCTTTCAGTATCTATATCCCTCTAATACCCAGGCCAGTGCAAATATTTGTGACATTTAATAATTTGTCTCTCCTCCTGTTTTAACACTTCAGTAAACTAGTAACCCATAATTCAATCTGTCCTCTCCTTTCTCCAGAAAATCCAATGGTCTCATATTGTGGAAGAAGACTGCAAATATTTGTGACGTTTAATAATTTGTCTCTCCTCCTGTTTTAACACTTAAGTAAACTAGTAACCCATAATTCAATCTGTCCTCTCCTTTCCCCAGAAAATCCAATGGTCTCATATTGTGGAAGAAGACTGAAGAGACATAGACCAAGGGAAGTTTATGATGATGACACGACTCCAGTTCTAGATAGCTCCAAGGGTAATTTCAGATTCAGAGGATAGCTAAACAATAATCTACTTAGTATAATGCCTGTGTCTTTGAACTGGAAAATCAGCTGGAGGCAGTCTCATATTTTACTTAACTTTTTGCCGAGCCATTTATTCCATTTTGGTAAGAGATTGTCATAGGTTGTATAAAGTTCAAGACTATGCTTTGAAATCCATTTACATCTCTGATTAAATCAGTGGACCATTCCTTGGACTTTGTGTATAATATTTGCTTTATGCAATTTCCATTACTAATGCTGCTATTTTCTTCCTTTTGTGTGTTTCCATGGGTTGGTTGAAGAAATCTGGAAGAATGCACTTGTCTAGTCTGGCACAACAATAATCAAAAAATCCCCCATCACCCACCCACATGCCTTTCTAAGTGCACTTACATAAATATAGGTTTCACCTGTTTAAAACTTCATCATGATTTTTGCCAAGAATCAACAAAACTTTAGAAACACAAAAACACAAAATGTTAGTTTTGAAAGAAATAGTCCTAGAAGAAACTCTGAAGATCAATAGAATAATTATTTGAGCCATTTTGATCATCACCACTTACTAGCAGAGGTGAAAAAGTTTGATATTTCCTAACATTTATTAATATCCCCTGCCTGCCCCCAAAAGCAAACCTACCCCTTATGTTTGTATTCTTGCTCCATGTAAAGATTTTAATCATGTTGTTACAATCTGTATGGGTTGTGACCATCCTAACACCATTCTTGTGTAAGAATGTTCATGTTATTCATTTATGGCCATAGTAGGGTGGCATTTCCCAAAGTTGACCACTGGTCTGTAAAAATGATCTGCATATAAAATGTCCAACATCAAATAAATATGTACGATACTGCATGCTACTTCTCTTAGAAAGTTACGCCGGGCAAGGTGGCTCATGCCTATAATCCCAGCACTTTGGGACTGAGGTCAGGAGTTCGAGACCAGCTTGGCCAACATGGTGAAACCCTATCTCTACTAAAAATTCAAAAATTAGCTGGGTGTGGTGGCGCACCCCTGTAATCCCAGCTACTCAGGATGCTGAGGCAGGAGAATCGCTTGAACCCGGGAGGTGGAGATTGCAGTGAGCCAAGATTGCCCCATCATACTCCAGCCTGGGGGGCAAGAGCGAGACTTCATCTAAAAAAAAAAAAAAAAAAAAAAAAAAAAAAGTTACATTGCACATTAGCATATAAAAGGATCCCTTAAGACCTGTTCTAAGATGTCCCATGTATGATATACATCTACTCTTCCAAATTTCATTTTAAAACGTTCAGAAACTGCTATCACAGGTATACTGTCCACATTTTGCTTATATTTCCTTGATATATGAACTTTTTAAAGAATGACTTTATAAGCTTACTTGTTTCCCTTAATATCTGGATTTCTAAGTTTTTGGAAGTTGGCTTACAAAACTTTAAAACTGAATTCCCTTTCATATTTAGCTATACTCCCTTCTTTAAAATGTCTTATACTATAATTACATGCATATTTTTCCTCTCAACTTTATGAAATATACTTCATGATATCCTAGGGATTGTGTCTGACAATTTCCAGAATAGATTTCTTTCATTATTCAATATTAAATTAAAAAATTAAATACCATAGAACCCTCTCTGCATATTAGAGAACAATTTAACTCCATTTTTAAAATAACAAAAGCATTTTTATTGTTATGTTTCTTAAAAGAAGTCCATCTAGTAACAATATAAACTCTGATATAGCCAAAAAACATGTGGTCCTAAACCAAATCAATACAATTTTTATTGAGTGTTACTGTGGCAAAGTACTGGGTAATGATGTGAAGACTACAGAAACACTTAAAATCTATATTCCCTGTTCTCCACATTCTGTCACCTAGGTGGGAGTGCAGTGGTATGATCATGGCTTACTGCAGCCTTGACCTCCTGGGCTCAAACAATTCTCCCTCCTCAGCTTCCCAGGTAGCTGGGACTACAGGTACATGCCACCACACCTGGCTAATTTTTGTAGAAATTAATTAAGTTTCATCATTTTGCCTAGGCTGGTCTCGAACTCTTGGGCTCAAGAGATCCACATGCCCTACCTCCCAAAGTGCTGGGAGTACAGGCATGAGCCACCACGCCCGACTTCCACATTCTTTTTGTCAAGTTGAAAACACGCTAAACAAACATGTATAAAATAGAAATAAAGGACTGAAACAACTCTACAAACATAAATAGAAGGGGTGCTACAGTCTACTCTGTGAGGGTTAAATGAATTGAACAATACAATAATTTACGTGGAAATTAGTATAAGACGTTTTGAAATATCTAATAAAATTTCATAGCAGATAACAAATGTTTATTTTTAATATATATGATGAAGTCACTGGAATGTCATCAATTTCTTAGCAGTACCCATATCCAGAGAAGTGTTGTCAGCATTGGTATATTTGTCAAGATAAGTCACTTTCATTTTAATTGGAATTTCTAGTTCATCTCAGAAATATGTTTAGAAGATATTTTTTCCCAATAGTATCTTTCCCAGTGGTTTATTTAACATCTTGGCACTAATTAAATGGAAATACTGTTTTTAAATTTTTTTCTGAAAATACTTTAAGAATATGAGTGGAATAGACACTCAGAAATTTAGAACCATGAAATTGAGTAACAGAAAAATAAAGTAGTGTTATAAAAACGGTAAAATTAATTTACATAAAATGATTATTTTGGATTTTTACTTATCGATTTATTTTTTGATACAACTGTTATTCTGGCAACATCCTTTGAAGTAAAAAAGATCCAAGATCTGAATTACTTAGTAGTTGTGTGACTCTACTAATGCAATCACTTAACCTCTTTTCCCCACAGTGTCCCCATCTGTGAAGTGAATATAATAACAGTACATAATTTCTAATGATATGATGGTGATTAAATTAGATAACTGCTTAGAAATTTTTCTGTCAAAAAGTAGCTACATTTATTGTTTCTAAACAAAAATAGAAATGCTGTAGATATAGTATGTCTCAGTTTCAACAACACAGTTGACATACTCTCTTATGATTCCCTGTGGACAAGATAAAATGTAAGCTGGATGACAGAACAGTTAGGTGGATCCATGCTAGTGGCCTAAAAATATTGATTAATGGATCTTATTACTGTGAAGGAGGTAAACTGCGGGGTTCCACACTTGGCCCTTTTCTATTCAACAGTTTCATCAATGAAATTGGAGAAAAGCATAAGTGAATTTACCTAATTTACACATTACCCAAAGTTGAGAAAAACAACTAACACCTTAAATGAAAGTATCTGTGTTCATATGATCTCAATAAAATATGGCAAATAAAGATTAAATGTGATGATAGGAACCACACTAAAACAAACAATATTATTTCTATTTAAAATATGTATGTGTACACATATAATATGAAGGAAAATTTGATAGGAAAGAAGCTGTTGTAAAAAAGATCTATGAAATCTTTTTGGCTTTCAAATTATATTATTTAGAGGAAGACAGTCTATTGTAACAAAACTACCGAAAATTATATAATCATTCAAACACAATCCCAAATGGATTTTCCTGATCAGTTGGTGACTCTACGAGAAATTTTGAATCAGGGACCATCTTGCAAATGCTATTTTAGGCCTGGATTCCTATCCTAAGTGCATTTCCTTTTTTCTCCTTTTATAAACTTTATTTTTTATTGAAGTAAAATATGCATACATAGTTTACTATCTTTATCATTTCTAAGTCTACAGTACGGCGGTAATAATCAGGCACTATTTAAAAAACAATTGATCTAAAATAATTGTCACAACTTTATAGACTTCCATTAACATATGTTAACAAGATAAAGTGTCATATCTAAGTCAAAATCATATAAATATGTCAAAACAGTGGTTCTTAAACTTGGCTACATATTGAAATCACATCAGGACCTATCTAAGAAAATGCTTTTTATTACCAATGAGGATAACATTGCCAAATACTAGAGGCCAGATGATAATGTTTAATCATCATAATTAAGGTGGACTTAATTATCTTAATCAGCATCAAGGCTGGAGTGGCAACCAGGACTTCAGACCCATGGAGAACTACAGCAGCAGTACAAGAAGCACAGTCTTCTAAGGGTAAAATAGATCAAAAACAACCAATCAGAAGTCTGAAGATAGCTGCTCTAAAGATGTGTCACAATTCTTGCCCATCTTCTGGGCTTAGGCCAGTTTTGAGACATGGAATTCATTGACTGAGAGTCCAAGTCCCTAGTGTGAAGGGCCCTACAATACCACAGCAAGTTTTCACAATAATGATTCTTCCAGTTCTTCCACAAAGGATATTATGGTTACTTCTTGTGTGAACATACACTGCAGAATGGAGAATACCTAGACATTTCAAAGACTATAGGAGATATGGTTCAAAGTGACCTAAGGACCCGAAATGCCACCATGGCTCTCCTATTAGAGTAGTGGAGGGAGAGGAGGTAGAAAAGACTTATATGAGAATCGTGTGAAGCCCTGGCACCAATCCAACTCACAGTGGATCCATTGGGTCCACAGTGTCCATTTTTTCTGTCCCCAAATATTATTGGATGGGGAATACTTAATAGTTGGCAAAAGTCTCCATATTAGTTTCTTACTCTGAAGGTTAAGAATTATTATAGAAGGGAAAGTCAAATAGAAACCTCTGAAACTTCATCCTTTGGCCAAGATGCTAAAGAAAAAACATTATTGTATTTCAGAACAATCATGTGGATCCATGTAGGTTGAACAACTGCAGCCCAACACTGTTCAGAAGGAGTGATAGAAATTAATGCCACTCTTAAACACCCAAGGAATACAGGGATGATGCTTCCCATCAGAACCCCTTTCGATTCACCAGTCTCTGCCTTTTCAGTAACCAAGTGGATCCTGGAGGATGACAGTGGGCTATTGAAAACTCAATCAAATTGTAATCTCAGTTGCAACTGTTATGCAGGTGTGGTATCTTTGCAAGAGCAGTTTAGCATGGCTTTAGGAACATAATGTGATGCTATATGCTTTATTTTTCCAAAACTATCAGAAAAGAGAAACAGAGTTCACATTAAATGAAAGAAACAACAGTATATTTTAAAAATCTTGCCCAAAAGCTATTTTAATGCTCCTGTCCTCTGTCATACAATAGTCCATAGTTACCTGGGCCATCTATCAGGACTTTCTGCAGAACATCACACAGGTCTACTTTAAAGATGACTAATTTTAATCAGAAAAAGAAAATAAATGACAAACATATTGGAATCTTTGGTAAGGTAAATGTGGTCCACTTTTATTTAGTTGTTACATAAAAAATTCTACAAATATTTAGATTACTACATCACCAATGAATATTTAATGGTCCCATGATCAGAACCATGGGACCATTAGCATTCTCTCCCAAAGTAAAATTCAAATTAGTGCATTCTACATCTTCCACCACTGAGAGACAGGCCTCTTCAAGTACTAGAGGCAATATAATCCACACTTGGAATAATGGTTCCAACACATTTACCAAGTGACATGGAAGATGGCCAGCTTTTAACAGGGCACATAAAAGAAGATATACTGGAAAAGGTTCAAGCTGTTGTGCAAGCAGCCTTATCAAATGAGCCATATGAAACAGCAGACTCTACAGTCTTAGAGGGAGCTGTGATGGAAATTTTTGTTGCATAAAATTTATGGCAAGTCCCAATAGGAGAATCAAAACTGAGGCCTTTAGGGTTCTGGAGCAGAAGTGTTCCATATTGCCAGTTGTGGTGGCTCATGCCTGTAATCCCAGCACTTTGGGAGGCCAAGATGGAAGGATCACTTGAGCCCAAGAGTTTGAGACCATCCTGGGCAACATAGTGAGATCCAGTTCTACAAAAAAAATTAAAATAAAAAAAATTAGCTGGACATGGTGATACATACCTATAGTCCCAGCTACTTGGGAGGCTGAGACAAAAGGATCATTTTAGCCTGGGAGGTCAAGGCTGCGGTGAGTCATGATCATACCACTGCACCCCAGCCTAGGTAACAGAGTGAGACCCTGTGTCAAAAATAAATAAATAAAATGGTTTGGCTCTGTGTCCCCAATCAAATCTTATCTCAAATTGTAATCCCCATGTGTAGAAGGAGGGACTTGGTGGGAGGTGATTGGATCATGGGGGGAGGTTTCCTTCATGCTGTTCTCATGATAGTGAGTGAGTTGTTGTAAGATCTGATGGCTTAAAAGTGTTTGTCAGGACCCCCCTCACTCTGTATCTCTCTTGCTGCCATGTGAAACATGCCTTGCTTTTCCCTCACCTTCCACAATGATTGTAAGTTTCCTGAGGCCTCCCCAGCCATGAGGAACTGTAAGTCAATTAAACCTCTTTTCTTTATAAACTACCCAGTCTCAGGTAGTGCTTTTTAGCAGTATGAAAACAGACTTATACAGTAAGTACTAAAAAAAGTGTTCCATCTTTAACAGAGAGTTATATACATCATTGAAGGAACAGTCACGGTTATTCTACTGGGCCCTGATAGAGAAAGATCAAGTTAGCATGCAGTCAGAACTGCATTAGTTGGATTTGGTCAGGTCCATTAAGTAATATTTGGGCAGGCTAACACTAATCCACCATTAAATGAAAATGATACATTCAGGATTGGGCAGTATAGGACCAGAGATCAAACATATACTACATAGAACCTTGTTGTTTACCACTGTATTATTAGCACTTCTTCCTCAGTACACAACTGATGGAAGAGGTAATACAGTAAGGTTGCTTCACAGATGGCTCAGCTCTGTATGGGGCATATGCCAAAATGAAGTACTGCTGCATTATATTAATCAGTGAGGTCCTTGAAATACATCAGTAGGGCAGTTATTCCAAAGGGAAGTGCTTTGGGTAGTACATTTGGTCATCAATTTCATGTATAAAGAAGTGGCAGGAAGGGAATAATATATATGGTTTTATGGAGAGTAGAGAATGGCTTGCCTTTCCAGGAAGGAAAAAAATTGGAAGGTTAGGGACAAGAGGCACGTGGATAATCTATAAAATTGGTCACAAGATGTGAAATTTTTTGTGCTGTATGTAATTGCCAGCCAGAGAACATCTGCCACTAGAAAAGGCACTAAATAACCAAGTAGACACAGTGATTCAACCATTTGATGTTAGCCAACTTTCTGTCATCTTCCACCCTAGTGTTGTCACAATGGAAAGATAAATGGAATATTATGAATGCAGGGATGAGGATTTATCTGTGGGCCACACATAAGTCTCTACTCACCAAGGCTAACTTAGCTACCACAACAATTAAATGTCCAACCTGCCATCTGGAGAGATAACACTGTATTCCCAAAATGGCATCATCTCTCTATTAGGTCAATAATGTCCTGGTGTCAAGTTGATTACATTGAAACCCTTCCACCTTGGAAAGGGCAGGGAGGACATATTCCTCTTCTGCCTGTAGTGCTTGAACAAGTACCACTGCCTCAGGACTTAGTGTTTAATTTTCTGACACTGCAGCCCACTTAACACTGTGATGTACCAAACAACAAACTTTACAGAAAAGAAGATGAAAATCAGTCATGTGAACATGGGATCTACTGGTCTATAGTTATCACAGTATCTATAACCATATAACCTATAACATATCACAGTATCTGATACAGTAAATGGAATGACCTTTTAAAGCTGAGGAGTTAGGCTTGAGTTCATAACATGCAGAGATAAGGCACTATCTTCCAGGATGCATTATATATTCTAAATCAGCAGCCATTTTTTGTTGTTATTATTATTTTTCACCATTAAAGTCCAAGATTGAAAGAGTAGAAGTTGTAGAGACCTTCCTTGGCCTCACTCTCCATGGCCAACTTGGACATTTTGAGATTCTCACCCCCACAACCCTATACTCTGCGTGTGTAAAATTCCTGATTCACAAAGCAAACATATATACAATAGACATGGCAGGAATCTAGCAGCCAAGAGAGAGGCATCCAAGGAATAGTAACATTATCCTGGAAAAAAATGACCCTGGTCATGAGGACAAAGTAGGGCTGTTACAACACAATAGGGAAAGGAAGAAATATGTCTGCCACACAGAGGATTCATTGGGAATCTCAGTACCACATGCCCGATTTTTGATGTTATATTTATAATTACTGTATAAAAATTCATTGAAAAATTATTTTTTGTTACATCAGTAACATTTACATCAGTATGGATTTTGCTCATTTCTTGGATATATTTACCAACAAAATTCAGCCCTTCTTGGCCACAGATACAGCTGATTTCAGCTGGGGATCTCAGTTGTCCTACTGCCAACCCTGGTGTTCATGCTTACCGGTAGACAGAGTGAAAAGTTAGGAACTCTGAGCATCATCAGAGGGAGCCATCCTTTTAATATACAACTATAGTAGGGAAAGTGTCCCAGAGTGACAGTGAAGAATAGGTTTCTTTCCTATTGAATCACTCTTTCTCTTTTAAATCCAGAGCTGCAAGATGCCTTCAAACGCTGCAAAATTAGGCAATATACCATAGGAGGGAAGGTCATGCTGATTAATCATGAAAGGAAATAATAGTTTAATTTTCATAAAATATCCTTACTTATCTAATATTCAAAGTGCTTTAAAGGAAATCGCCACCTCATCTGGGGTGAAGAAAGTCTTTGCACAGTATCCCATCTCTATCAAATAGCCACAGTCCACTCACCACTGGGACTAATCTGTTTGTGCTTTTGGATTCGGGTTATGCTGTCACACAGAAACTCCAATTCTCATTACTTCTTTCTCTCCTTCTCTATGCAAATAAGGCTGCACCATCTCCCCTTCTTTTCTTCTTTCTTAAATCCTGAAACTCTCACTGTGCCCATTGGAATTCATAATTCATCATCAGAAAAATCTCTGGTATTCTTCATCTCTCTAACTGAAATGTGGCTTTTTCCTGAGAACCTTACTTTGCTTCATATGAAATTTGTTTTCTTTCCCATGACCTTGTAACCCTGGGCCTAAAACTATTTATATTTACCCATTTCATCTCATGAGTAATAGTACCCCAATATTGCTGTTGTCTTTCTGAATTTTAATTGCCTGTTTATTTGTACATTTCCTTTAATCAAGTGTAAATCCCTTGATGTACATGGTATTCTCATATTCAGAGTTGCATTGAGCACAGCATTTTGCACATCAAAAGGCCTCCTAAACATCTGTTAAAAGAAACAATAAATGAATAAATATAGTAACAATGATATTTCAGATATTTCAGAAATGTTTGTAACTTAAACCCAATTGTTCCACTTCAAAAACTTCTCCTAAGGAAACCCTAAGAAAATGTATTCAGATGTGCTCAAGAAGATCTGAATCTTCTTGACTCGGGGGGGGGTGGAAAGCTAAATTTACACAAAAAAGTGACTACTTAGGTATTTTACCATGCATTTATACAATACAACACTATGAAACCACTAAAGTCATATTTTGCAATAAGAAATATTCATTATGTTTATTATGAACTCAAGTTTATAGGCAGATAACTGTTAAGTAAAAGAAGCTATTTCCAATTTTTTAAAAATCTAAGATGCTAATGAAGGCTTCTTCTGTGTGGTGAGATTATGATTGACTTTTTCTCATTAAAATACGTGTCCTAAAAATTCTACAATGGGCACGTCTCTTTACTACTCTGAGACTCAGTTTCCTTACCAATTAACTAAGAAAAATTTCCCCACAATATTTTTTTTTCACTCTACAATGATACCTCCACATTTTTGATGTGGATAACACTTTCTGCTCATGGATTGTGCCTTGTTGAATAACCATAAAACGATAAACCTAGAGTTACGGCAAATAAATATCACTGATTAGGAATGCCAATAGTATACGTCCTACACTGTTGCTCTGTTTCACTTTTTCCATTAAACCTGCAATTGCATTAATACTACATTCCCTAAGTGAGCAATGAATTAAAGCTTTGCGAATCAGCCAGAATGTCTAGTCCCACTTACAGATGTCTGATGACTTCTGAAGCAGGGAAGATAAATGTCTCCCTTAGGAACCAGCATTTAACATGGTAGAACAACACCCCAACTCCCTTTCAAACAGTTTTCTATAGAAGTTCTCAGTCAGTTGAGATCTGATCTCTTCACAGTGAAAAGTGAAGTAAGATGAATGATTGCCTCTACTCAACATGGAAAAATTAAATTATCTTCTTCAGTGTTTGGATTCGGGATATGGCTTTAGAAGAGCTATTTCTCACCATACATGTCAAATCCCATTTCAAAATATGCCATTATAACAGAAATCTCTGTACAATGAAAATATTTTTCCACCTAGCAATACCTATATCTGTAATTATTCCTATAAGAAATTTCAATTACTATCCCAATAATATGTAAAATCCTTTAGAGAAAGTCAAGGGTAGATTCTGAATATTTTATAGTATCATTGTGTCCATTCACTGCATGCAGTGTGTGTGTTTTGTGCAAAGAAATATTAGTTATACATTTTTCAGTTATCCACATTTATATGCAGTTATTAGCAGTAACACTGTCTATGAATATAAAATGCAAGAATGTGAGTCATAGTTAACATATAGTTATTGCTTTATTGTTTACATCCATTTTATTACTTTCTGAATTAATAAAATTGGTAAATATCACTCCTATTTTTTTGACTGAGAAAATATTTGCAGATAGATTCTACTCTATCACATGGAAAACCATCAGCAAGACAATTTGGTTCTTGTCCTTCCTTATGCCCTGGCTCCACAGACTCTTAATCTCCATCACTGTCATTTAAATAACATTTTGGTGGGTCACCTAAAGGACAGTAATTTGTTTTTCAAGTCTTCATACCTGTCTCTGTTTCTCAGGTTTTGTCATCATATTGTGGGTGTTTGGAAGATAAGGGCATTGCTTTGGAATCCATTTTTTCAGCATTAATAAAGGAGTCTTTTTTTTTTTTTTTTAATCACGGAAGACTGCACACACACATTAGGGGCCTGCACCTGGGCTCTGTTTTGAACTGTATGAGGCCTGTTTCCTCTATGAGAGATTTCATGCAACACCTAGAAACTTCAGTCTTTTCATTTTGCATGTCTTTGTTTCGGTTCAGTCTAATCTGCCTTGTCCTTCAATCACACTGTGATTAACTTCCTTCTCAATGCCTAAATTAGTATTTTAATTCTTTCTTGTGTAACTCTAATTCACCACTATAGAGAGAGCAACTCTGTAACCCTGAAATTTATTAAGCAAGTCCTTTTTTATTGTTAAGTGTTGATGACACTTAAACCTCTGCCACAAATAAGTGTTTTTCAGTTTTGCCCTACTATTTTCATTCTTGCTTTAAAATATTTGAGAAACACCAGTAATTTAAGGAAATTCAAAATCCATTGTGGTGAAAATTGTTCATGTTATTTTCCTGAACCAATTTCAATTTGGATGGGTCATACACTGAAGAATTCTGAGAAAGGTTCTATGATGAATATACAACAAAACAGACTAAATTATATTCTCTATCCACATGGAAGTTACCACCTACTAAGGGTGACAGTCATGATGCTATCAATGAATAATCATGAGGTATATAAATTTGGAAAGGAGACTTTGTTTCTTATAAAAGGTTGCAGCCTACAGGGTGGCCATTCTGACAGGCTGGAAAGTGTATCCTCCAGCAGAGATCAAAATTAAGTATTTTGATGGAGGAAACGATGAGACAAGAATGTATGCTGAACAGGTTGTCCAAGTATACATATTCAACAGACTACAGGAAGAGACATGAAGATTCAAAGATTCACAAAGGAGGTTGTAACACAAGCATACAGAATAAACATGTTTGTTACATATGATCCATGTTTCACTTTGGGGTGGAGACAACATTAAAATGCAGTCAAATCAATTTCTAAATGTCAAAAGGTGAAACAGGGACACAAAGAAACTCAGTGCACAGTCTCTGTAAACTGGTCAGAACCAGTCCATTGCTGGTAGTGTCTTCTCAGAAGAAAGTTACTGAAATTAATCTCTTGTCCAATCAAAGCTGTATCGATGGCTTGTGGAACGTAAGGGTCGATTAGTCAGTGTCTGGTGGTTGGTGAGCTGCAATTGTTTTGACATTGCTTATCTCAAGGCCAGTGATTATTCAGCTACTGGAAAAAAAGAAAAACCTTGTGGCAATGAGAACGTAGTTTATTAAGTGTGGGGGTGCATGACCTAACCCCTGCCTAGCATGGCCTTAGATCTTGTTTATAATTTGTATCTTATTTCCACAAAAAGTTTGTTCTGTCATTATTATGATCTGACACTCTATTTTAACAGTGGACTGGAAAGAATACTGATTTGGGGACAAGAAAAGTTGTTTCAAGACCCAGATCTTATCCTCACAGGTTGAGGACTTTATACAAGCTACTTAATCTCCAGGATAGCTTTCCTGTCTCTTCAGGTGCTGTTAGATGAAATAATTATGTCAAAATAGTTTACAGACTGTGTTTCAGCTACCAAATAGAAGGTGTTGCTAAGGGAAGGAGATGTGATTTGAGTAGTGGCATAAGATATTAAAATAATAGTTACTAGGATTAATTGCACACAATATATGATAGAAACTTTGCTAAATGCTTTATTCATATTTCATTGTTTTATCACCATAGCAACCTGTTGAGGTAGGTACTATAAGTACTGTATTTTACAGATAAGAATATAAGGTTTAGAGGAGTTCAGTAAACTGCCCTAGATCATACTGCTACTAAATGTTTGAGCTGGAATTTAAATTCAGTTATCACTCCACAACTTGTGCAGGAATATGAAGTCAGATATTATTCCTAGCTCTGTAACCTCTTCTCCCTTCCATCTTTTTCTTTCTCTTCAACCTCCCTTCACTCACCTTTCTTTTACACTCCTCCTCTTTCCTGTATACACAACTTCATATGACAGAAGGAAAGGAACACTTTCCTATTTTAAGGAAAGGAACAGTTTCCTATTTTAAGGAATACTTAAGACATACCAAAAAAGTATAGGTCTTAATAAAGTTAACACCCATGTACTCACTATGCCATTTTGGAAATAAAACATCCCCAATACAATTGAAGCCCCCTATGAACTCCACCTCAAAAGCATTGTTTTCCCTTTTTATTACTATTTATTCAATTTCCTGTTTGTAAATTCCATACTTCATGTATTTACTTAATATAGATACATTCTTAAACAATATGTGGTATTGTTTTGCCTATTTTCAAACTTTCTATAAATTGAATTATAACCTGTAGATCTATTTGCACTCATGTTTGAAAGTTTTATCAACATTGATATATCTAGCTCTTGTTTATTCATACTTTGATTCTTTATGGTATTCAATTATATAAATATCTAAAAACCTATTCTCCAGTTTATGAGCATTTAGAGTATTTCTAATTTGTTTCTATTACAAATATTACTAATATAAAGACCCTTGTACATGTACCTAGTAGTAGAATTGCTAAATAATGGCGTGAACACACTATCAACTTCCTGAAGATAGCTAGATTGTTCTCCAAGGCAGTTGAACTAATTTATTCAAATTCAGGAAGGCATAAGAATACTAATCTTCCCATCTTTGTAAATCATGTATTACTATTCTACTTAAATATTTATCAATTATTAATCTGACGGGCATGAAATTGTATTTCAACATGGCAATGCTTAGTGTTTTCCTAATTATTAGGAAAATCGAATTATTAGGGAGATCGAATTTATTAATTATGTTTTTGGCTATTCTGTTTTGGATTCTATGAATTGTCCATTTTCTATTTGGTTGTTGGTGTTTCCTTGTTGCCTTATACGAATTAAAGATATTTGCAAGATTCTAATTTTGACATAATTTTGTTTTTAATTGTATTTAAAAGAGACCAATTTGTGAAAAACTAACACCTGTGCTACAGTATTTTTATCCATGAATATAACTTCCATTTATTTACATCTTTTTACACTAGAATTTTGCATTTTCTTCATAAAGATTGTTTACAACTTTTGTTAAATGTATTCCTATGTATTGTTTATTCTGTTGATATTTTAAATACTATTTTTTAAACTACATTTCTTAAAAGTTTGTTACCGGAATAGATTAATCTAATTGGTATGTATGTATGTGTGTGTGTATGTGTTGATGTTACATAAGCAAATTCATTGATTTTACTCAAGTTAAAAAATTATACTGGAGATTCTCTGGGGGTTACTATGGTATATTCACATTGTCTTTGAATAAAAACAGGTTTGTGTGTTTCTTTCCTATTCTTAGTCTATTTTTCTTGTCTAACGTGCTGGCTAGGACAAGTGTGATGGTGAAAAAAAAATTATGGTAATATCTTTGACTTTTTCCACTTTTAAAAGATAAATCTTATATCACCATTTTTGTTTCGTATGTTATAAACTACCTAGAAATTCATGTTATACCATTTTTGTACTATTGAAGAAAATTATTCCACAATAATTTGTGTCTTATTACTATCTGTGTTAATCAGGGTTTTCCCAAGAAACAGAATTCACAGAATACATATATACATATGTATTTCTATTTTAGGAAAGCATATATTATTATTCAATATCTATCTATATACTTTATGTATATTCTCTCTATATAATTACATATTATTCTATATATGTACATATATGTATGTATTTTGCAAATTATGTGAATTCATGTACATGTGTATGTACAATGTGTGTGTGTATATAATGATGAGATTATGGGAATTGATTCATGCAGTTATGGAGACCAGGAAGTTCCATTATGCACCGTCAATTATACACCATCATCTGTAAGTTGGAGACCCAGGAAAGCTGATGATATAACTTAGTCTGAGTCTTAAAGCCTGAGAACCGGCAGAGCTGATGATGTAATTCCCAGTCTGAGGCCAAAGACTTAAGGACCAGGAGAATGGATGTAAGGCCTGAAGTCCGAAGGTCCTAAAACTAGAAACTTTTGATGTCCAAGGACAAAAGTATGGTGTTCCAGCTCAAAAAGAGAGACAGAGAATTTCATCTTCCTTTGCCTTCTCGTGCTATGCATGCTCTTAATAGATTAGATAATACCTGCCTAGATTGGTCTTCTTTACTCAGTCTACTGATTCAAATGCTAATCTCTTTCTGAAAGGCCCTCACAGACACACCCAGAAGTAATGTTTTACCAGCTATCTGGGCAACCCTTAGCTCACTCAAATTGACACACACAATTAACTATCAAACTATTGTTTTAGATTCTGCAGAATTCAGATTACTAATATCTTTGAAATAAAATGTAGCTGTCATTTTTATACAGTACTTGTATGACTTTGCAAAGTATAACTAGCACCATAAAATGAGTTGGAGTGTTTTGCATTATTACTCTCTGAAATATTATAAAATTGATATCATCTAGGATACTTTGTGAGATTTCAACCACTGATTCAGTTTCCCTAATTGTTACAAAATTACCCAATTTTGCATTTTTTAAATTTATAATGATAAATTTTATTTTTCTTGGAACACGTAAATTTTATCTGTATTCAAACTTACCAATATAAAGTTATTTATAGTATTTTCTTATTAGTAATACCTGCTGTATGTCTAATTATAATCACTTCGCAATAGCAGTACTTACTCCCTTTGTCTTCTATTTTTTTCTCAGTATTACCTTTTGGATTTCTTTCCCTTTTTCCTGAACACATTTAAATTTCTTCCAAAAAGAGTCAAATAAAAACTAACTCTATTCATTTTTTTAATAAAAATACATCTATTTTATCCTTATTACTAAGTGAAAGTTCATTTGAGAACACAATTAAGATTGACAAGGTATTTTTATTTCTAGTATTTTGAGTATATTATCCCACCTTTGTGGCTTACATTTTTCTGCTAAGAAATCAGGTGTCATTCTAATTATTGTAGGTAATTTGTCTTTCCTTTTTTTCTTTTTAAAATAAATACTATAAAAAAATCTTCTACTTTGGTATACATAAACATAAAGTTTAGCTATAATGTATCCAAATGTACATTTTTTATATTTGTCTTTCTGTGGGTCTTATGTTTTTTGAATCTGAATAGTCTGTGTCTTATATCAATCCATATAAAACTCAGTATTTATATATTCAGCTATTGATTTCTACCAATTCTTTTATTTTTCTCTCCTGTAACTTCAATAAGACATAGAATTGATCTATTTTGCCTGCTATGTCTCAATAGTTTTTCTATATTAACCCACTATATGTCTCTTCTCTGTTTCTGGCTAATTTCTTCATATATAATATCCAGCTCAACAATATTCTCTTCGCTTGTCTTATTAGCTGTTTATTGGTTCCATTGACTTTTAAATTTGTATTATTTTTATTTCTAAATGACATATTTAGTTGTCTAAAGTAAATATCATATATGTTTTGATAGCTTTCCTTTCCTTGATCATATTTTAAATTCTTTTTTTGTTTAAATATTTTAATCACTGTTATTTTATATTTTGAATCTGGTAATTCCAAATTATTTAAATTATCATTGTTCCAATTCTATAATTTATCATTTTGACTAACTCTTGCTTATAGTGAATTATTGTGTCGTATTTTGTGATTTGAGGAATAAAACTCATATTTAAGATCCAAGAGGCCTAAATTGAGGGCAAATTATCCAGGAAGGATGTGAGATAGCTTTAGCTGAGCAAAAGAGGACATTATCAGGGTAGGACTACTTTGAATTTACTTCTCACTGTGGGATTTTCTGGGCCGTGCCGAGAGACAGAGTTTTGCTGCAGTTCCATGAGGACAAGCCTGTAGCTATGGTCTTCTGTAGTTGGAGCAAGTCCAACAATGGGAAGTTCCAGTATCATTTTTCTCTGTTATTTGGTCAATTTTATTTTCAGTTTCACTAAGGTTGTAGGATTTGGATACAATGAACATTAAGTAGGAGTGCCTTTCCCCTCACTGTTTTGGGTCCAAGACTTTTCTCGTGTCTTCTTCAAAGACTTTAAAACCCAAGGCTTTAAGTTCTCAGTATAGCCAAATATCCTCAAGGTAGCCCAGGATTAGCTTGTGATTTTGACTCCATTTTGTAGTTGCCCACTTCTTTTTTATTCTCTGAGGATTTCCTTTCTTTCTTTCAGCAGAGATATATATTAATGGTTTAATGGTTTTTAAAGTCATATGTTGCATTTTTTTCCAGCATGCTTAGTATTTTGTGTTGGGGAGATTATTAACCTTCCTTTCTTTCAGCAGAGATATATATTCACGGTTTGATGATTTTTAAACCATTAAAGAGATATATATTAATGGTTTAATGGTTTTTAAAGTCTTAAGTTACATTTTTTCCAGCATGTTTAGTGTTTTGTATTGGGAAGATTATTAACCTTAATTTCTGGAGGCATAGATCTGTAAATTTGTACAAAGTTGCAGGTTGAAAACAAATTCTGAGATGGGATTATGAAAATCTATTTTTCCCCAATGTAAAATAAAGATTAGACTACAGTGCTTAACTACTGTGCTCTTCTCTTCTCTTTCTTCTCTTGGCATGGAGGATAACAGAAAAAGTGAATATATAATTAAATTGTTTTGCAACCAATTTTTATATAATTCACATACTGAACTTGTCAGTCAGAGAACCCCCCCCAAAAAATATTTTGAATGTTTAACATATTTGATTTTTTAAATGAGCAAAGTGAGTAACTAAAGATGATTTTGCTTCTTTTTTGGACTCAAGAAATCTAATCTCCAAAAGAAAATCGGCAGAATGACTCCATAGGGATTCTCTCCCCATGCAAAATTCATAAACATTTTTAAAAAAATCTCTGCCCTTTGTTATTTTCAAATAAGTTATCTCAATACCTTGCCAAAATAAAAGATTACGAGTGTTTTTTAGTTCTTTACACAGACAAAAAAGACAACTATGTATCATTTTTCCTCAAGGGAAATAAAGTGCTTTCATCCAACAAGGTTTGTACCTTCAGCTAAGAGATAGGATGAACACTCTTGACAGCTGGTGATTGACAAGTCTTGGATATGACAAGAATTTGCTACTCTAAGTGACTTTTGATGCAAACCTTGATGTAAGATCATCTCTCTTCTTCAGCAGAGATAGATTTTAACTTCATTACTTATTAAAACTTAGCAGAAATCATTCAAAACATCTTGACTCTCTTCTGTTTCTATTTAGGACAACAGAAAATGTGAGAAGTTTTTTTTTTTTTTTTTAATTTATTTGACTTCTGTATTAGTCTGTTCTCACATTGCTGTAAAGAATGACCTGAGACTGGGTAATTTATAAAGAAAAGGTTTAATTGGCTCATGGTTCCACAGACTGTACAGGAAGCATGGCCAAGAAAGCCTCAGAAAACTTAAAATCATAGCAGAAGGCAAAGGGAAAGCTGGCACATCTTACATGGCTGGAGCAGGTGGAAGAGGGAGCAAAGGGAAATGTGTGACACACTTTTAAACAACCAGATCTCATGAGAATTCAATCATGAGACAGCACTAGGGGGATGACACTAAACCATTAGAAACCACCTCCATGTTCCAATCACCTCCCACCAGATCCCTCCCACAGCATTGGGGATTACAGCTCAACATGAGATTTAGATGGGAACACAGAGCCAAACCATGTCATTCTACCCTTGGCCTGTCCCAAATCTCATGCTTTTTCACATTTCAAAACAGAATCAAGCCTTCCCAACAGTCCCCAGAGTCTTTACTCATTCCAGCATTAACTCAAAAGTCTACAGTCCAAAGTATCATCTGAGACAAGGCAAGTCCCTTTCACCTATGAGCCTATAAAATCAAAAACAAGTTAGTTACTTCCAAGATACAATGAGAGTACAGGCGTTAGGTAAACATTCCCTTTCCAAAAGGGAGACATTGGCCCAAACAAAGGGTCTACAGGACCCTTGCAAGTCCAAAACCCAGCAGGGCAGTCATTAAATCTCAAAGCTCCAAAATAATCTATTTTGACTTCATGTCTCACATCCAGGCCACACTAATGCAAGGGGTGGACTCCCAAGGTCCTAGGCAGCTCCATCCCTGTGGCTCTTCAGGGCTCAGCTCCCATGACTGTTCTCAAGAGTGCCTGTAGCCTCTATGTTCCCTTCTTTCTGATTTATCCCATACCAGCAATACTGGAGCCTTTCTATTTATAAGAGACACAGAGGGCTTTTCTGATCTGATCACAACTCAAACCCATACCAGCTTCCTCACCCTCACCCTTTGCACAGAACTATTCATCCTGCATTGTTTTGGCTTAACATTAGTATACTTTCTTGCTGATCACGGTACATCAACATGTTAATAACAGACATAGGCCCAGGTCCTCAGGCAAGCTACTGGCTTTCAGAGGCAGCAAACTGTAAACAGTATAGTTTCTAAGACACAGAACTAGATCTTACATCTTTTAATGAAAGCTTTGCACTCCTAAGAGAAATTAGCACTCTAGCCAAATCAAACAGATTTCCCAGGTTCCCCTTGCTAGTATCTAGAGTCGTACATGAAAGCTAAGTGTTTTCCTAGAGAGATGAGAAAAAGATAACTTGGTTGGACAATGGAAAACCTCGTCATAGAAGTATCTTGGGATTTGTGCCGGGCATAGTGGCTCGTCTGTAATCCCAGCACTTTAGGAGACCGAGGAGGGTGGATCACTTGAGGTCAGGAGTTCGAGACCAGCCTGGTAAATATGACGAAATCTTGTCTCTACTAAAAAAAAAAAAAAACAAAAATTAAGCAGGTGTGATGGTGGGTGCCTGTAGTCCCAACTACTCTGGAGGCTGAGACATGAGAATCCCTTGAACCAGGGAGAAGGAGGTTGCAGTAAGCTGAGATCACATCACTGCACTCTAGCCTGGGTGACAGAGTGAGACTCCATCTCAAAAAAACAAGATAAAAAGGAAGTATTTGGGGTTTTGTAAGGCCATTGAGAAATATAGTTTTGGACTAGTGTAGAACTTAAAAAGCTACATTCTGGTTCAGAGTAGCCACTGTTAATGGATTTTGCTTTTATTTTAATAACACATCCTTGAGATACCTTGCATTCCACATCTTTCAAAACATGGAATCTTCAGGCTGTTGGGACATCAAGAGATTAGATTTCCCAGACTCTAAGTGAGGAGGAGAAAAGTATTAGGTTCAGGGACAAGTAAGACCTCCATAAAGTAACATGAGCTGTCCCTCGGTGCCATGAGTGTTTCTAATGCCAGTCTGCCCCCAAAGTACACCTTAGGAGTAATTTTACTCATCTTAAAAAAGTTTCTTTTTTTTATATGATAAAGCAAATATAAGGAATTCTGTCACAAACTGACACCAATTTATATGCAACTAATGATACTATACAGCTGGAAGAAACAGACAAGGCTTCCTTAATTCTTTTAGTCTCCAGAGTTGCTAAATGCCAATTAGGGTTTTCGATGTTGGGCAGATACAAAGAGTGCAAGTAAAAGAACCAAAGCCAACATACAATCTCAATAATTTTTTTTAGTGTTTCCATATTTCAGTGTTATTTGGAAATAAACAAAGCTGAAACTGGACTTAACAACACCAAAACAACTCTCAAAACTTTTACATTTTTTTCAAAGTGGCACATTTTAAATATTTTTTCATCTTGGCATAAGTAGGCTTATACACATAGATATTAAAGAAAAAATGAAAATCTACATTTTGATGGAAATATCTCCCAATGTCACAAATACATATAAAATGCCCTTTCTATTTTTTATTAAAACTGAAACTGTTTCAACTTCACAGCATCAAAGAATGGTGCAAATTGATCCAGGGGTTGTTATTATGTAGCCTGCCATCGTAGAACCACCTATCATTAGTTTTTCAGGATTTCTTCTTGAAGACATCTAATTTTTTCAGGTTGTATCTACTTGAGACATAGACTAAAGAGTGATATGGTTTTTCATTCATCCATTACTACTTTTTCATACCTTTTCTAAACCATCACTAAGTGCCAGGTACAGTGTTGGGGATAACAATATAAAAAAGGCAACAAATCTGCCTCATGTACTGGAAAAATTCTTCCTCATTTCTCTTTCATGCCATATCTTGAAAAAGAAGCAGATTTTTTTCTCCTCCTTCTCTTCCTTCTCTTTTTCCACCCTCTTCTCCCCTTTTCTCGTTCCTTTATTCATTCTTTCATTCAACAAATATTAGGAGACCACAGTGCATCAGATACTGTCCTGGGTACTAAGTTATCAAAGGTGCATAAAATCAATCCCAGCTTTCATGGGGCTTTTGGTTAATGGATATTTTGTTAATATGCAAGTGATGAGATGGCTGGCATAATTATACAGAATACTGTGATTAGAACTATAAAGGAACTAAAGAGAGAACTCTGTTAGAGAATGAGAGTTCTAATTTGAATAGTTTGGTGATGGTCTGTCTGATGTGTTGGTATTGAGGCTGAGATTTGAAGAAAGAGACAGAGGCAGTCTTGGAAACAACTTAGAAATAAGAAATGAAGTCTTCCAGGCAGAAGAAAAGGTATATGCAAAGGTACTGAGGTTGGAAAAAAATTGGAATGTTTAAGAACCTGAAAGAGGAAAAAAAATGAAGTATAGTGGCCAAACAGGCAGTTTCAGAAGAAGAAGGTAAAAGCTAGACCACATAGAAATGTGTGGACTATTATGAGAAATTTAGATTTTATTCTAATGAATATGAGGCCATTATAGGATGTCAAGCATGAGACCAATTACAGTCATAATAGCAATGCCAAAAATAATACCTCACAATTTTATAGCATTTCTCTGCATAGTGGCAAGGCAAAAAAAAAAAGGCAATATATTGCTAATCTGTTTCTTTCAGTAATAACCATATTACTAAGCCAAAAAGTCAAGTTTTCAAAAAGGGAAACAACTTTAAACACAGCTTTAATATTTATAAACCTATTGCCTGGTTTTAATCCCTTCTAAATAGGCACAGTTCACTGTTGCTCAACAGTGTCCAAGATGGAAATACTTCTGCATATGATAGTCTTATGACAACAAGGACACTAAAAGTATCATGGGAACAAGAGATCAGGCCTTATACTTCTTAAATCCTTCCCCATACACACACACAGCAGATCTACACATGTTGTAGGAGACTGCTGATCAAAGCTGTCTCTCTAAACAATAATAACATCAACAAGTCAGGTAGCCTGATGCCTCCAGATTTGTTCTTTTGGCTTAGGATTGTATTGGCAATGCGGGCTCTTTTTTGGTTCCACATGAACTTTAAAGTAGTTTTTTCCAATTCTGTGAAGAAAGTCATTGGTAGCTTGATGGGGATGGCATTGAATCTATAAATTGCCTTGGGCAGTATGGCATTTTCACAATATTGATTCTTCCTACCCATGAGCATGGAATGCTCTTCCATTTGTTTGTGTCCTCTTTTATTTCATTGAGCAGTGGTTTGTAGACCTCCTTGAAGGGGTCCTTCATATCCCTTGTAAGTTGGATTCCTAGGTATTTTATTCTTTTTGAAGCAATTGTGAATGGGAGTCCACTCATGATTTGGCTCTCTGTTTGTCTGTTATTGGTGTATAAGAATGCTTGTGACTTTTGCACATTGATTTTGTATCCTGAGAGTTTGCTGAATTGCTTATCAGCTTAAAGAGATTTCGGGCTGAGACAATGGGGTTTCCCAAATATACAGTCATGTCAACTGCAAACAGGGACAATTTTACTTCCTATTTTCCTAATTGAATACCCTTTATTTCTTTCTCCTGCCTGATTGCCCTGGCCAGAACATCCAACACTATGTTGAATAGGAGTGGTGAGAGAGGGCATCCCTGTCTTGTGCCAGTTTTTAAAGGGAATGCTTCCAGTTTTTGCCCATTCAGTATGATATTGGCTGTGGGTTTGTCATAGATAGTTCATATTATTTTGAGATACGTCCCATCAATACCTAATTTATTGAGAGTTTTAGCATGAAGGTTGTTGAATTTTGTCAAAGGCCTTTTCTGCATCTATTGAGATAATCATGTGGTTTTTGTCATTGGTTCTGTTTATATGCTGGATGATGTTTATTGATTTGCATATGTTGAACCAGCCTTGTATCCCAGGGATGAAGCCCACTTGATCATGGTGGATAAGCTTTTTGATGTGCTGCTGGATTCGGTTTGCCAGTATTTTATTGAGGATTTTTGCATCGATGTTCATCAGGGATATTGGTCTAAAATTCTCTTTCTGTTGTGTCTCTGCCAGGCTTTGGTATCAGGATGATGCTGGCCTCATAAAATGAGTTTGGGAGGATCCCCTCTTTTTCTATTGATGGGAATAATTTCAGAAGGAATGGTACCAGCTCCTCCTTGTACCACTGCTGGAATTTGGCTATGAATCCATCTGGTCCTGGAATTTTTTTTTCGTTGGTAGGCTACTAATTATTGCCTCAATTTCAGAGCCTGTTATTGGTCTACTCAGGGATTCAACTTCTTCCTGATTTAGTCTTGGGAGGCTGTATGTGTCCAGGAATTTATCCATTTCTTCCAGATTTTCTAGTTTATTTGCATGGAGATGTTTACAGTATTCTCTGATGGTAGTTTGCATTTCTGTGGGGTCGGTGATACTGCTCAAGGTAATTTATAGATTCAATGCCATCCCCATCAAACTACCAATGACTTTCTTCACTGAAGTGGAAAAAACTCCTTTAAAGTTCATATGGAACCAAAAAAGAGCCCACATTGCCAAGACATTCCTAAGCCAAAAGAACAAAGCTGGAGGCATCACGCTACCTGACTTCAAACTATACTACAAGGCTACAGTAACAAAAACAGCATGGTACTGGTACCAAAACAGAGATATAGACCAATGAAACATAACAGAGCCCTCAGAAATAATACTACACATCTACAACCATCTGATCTTTGACAAACCTGACAAAAACAAGAAATGGGGAAAGGAGTCCCTATTTAATAAATGGTACTGGGAAAACTGGCTAGCCATATGGAGAAAGCTGAAACTGGATCCCTTCCTTACACCTTATACAAAAATTTATTCAAGATGGATTAAAGACTTAAATGTTAGACCTAAAACCATAAAAACCCTAGAAGAAAACCTAGGCAATACCATTCAGGACATAGGCATGGGCAAAGACTTCATGTCTAAAACACCAAAAGCAATGGTAACAAAAGCCAAAATTGACAAATGGGATCTAATTAAACTCAAGAGCTTCTGCACAGCAAAAGAAACTACCATCAGAGTGAACAGGCAACCTACAGAATGGGAGAAAATTTTTGCAATCTACTCATCCGACAAAGGGCTAATATCCAGAATCTACAAAGAACTCAAACAAATTTACAAGAAAAGCAAACAACCCCATAAACAAGTGGGCAAAGGATATGAACAGACACTTCTCAAAAGAAGACATTTATGCAGCCAAAAGACACATGAAAAACTGCTCATCATCACTGGCCATCAGAGAAATGCAAATCAAAAGCACAATGAGATATCATCTCACATCAGTTAGAATGGTGATCATTAAAAAGTCAGGAAAACAACAGGTGCTGGAGAGGATGTGGAGAAATAGGAACACTTTTACACTGTTGGTGGGACTGTAAACTAGCTCAGCCATTGGGGAAGACAATGTGGCGATTCCTCGGGGATCTAGAACTAGAAATACCATTTGACCCAGCCATCCCATTACTGGGTATATACCCAAAGGATTATAAATCATGCTGCTATAAAGACACATGCACATGTATGTTTATTGCGGCACTATTCACAACAGCAAAGACTTGGAACCAAGCCAAATGTCCATCAATGATAGACTGGATTAAGAAAATGTGGCACATATACACCATGGAATACTATGCAGCCATAAAAAATGATGAGTTCATGTCCTTTGTAGGGACATGGATGAAGCTGGAAACCATCATTCTCAGCAAATTATCGCAAGGACAAAAAACCAAACACTGCATGTTCTCACTCATAGGTGGGAATTGAACAATGAGAACACTTGGACACAGGAAGAGGAACATCACACACAGGAGCCTGTCGTTTGGTGGGGGGAGGGGGGAGGGGGAGGGATAGCATTAGGAGATAAACTTAATGTAAATGACGAGTTACTGGGTGCAGCACACCAACATGGCACATGTATACATATGTAACAAACCTGCACATTGTGCACATGTACCCTAGAACTTAAAGTATAATAAAAAAAAATTTTTTAAATAACATCAACAGAAGACAAGAGGCTGCTAAATTTACTTCTTTGGAAAGTGCAGCACAGAATGTCTGGCCATTGTGCCAGACATCCCCACACTATCCTAGTGTGGGGATAATTTGTAATACTGCCCTGTTAATTTTGTCAGGTATTGACAGAGGAGAATGTAGCTACATAAGCTAAGGAAGTGAGTCTTGGAAGTTTAAAGAATAGAGGCTGATGTAGTATGTGTGGCTACAATTTATAACAAACTCCTGGGGAAATTTCAGACACAGTTTCACCTTATCTCTTCAGAGTACCTTGCAGTTTTTATTTTTCTGCTATGATCTCTGTGGAATGAGTCTTTTCTATCTCCAAAATAAATCTTAACCCATTTGGGTAAGAATTTAAGTGTAGGAAGAATACTTATTGGACATAATATTTGAATGAAAATGAACACAGCTTATTTAACATTCTGCTTTTCACCAGTTATCAGAATGATCTAAAACCAATTTAATTATTTCAGACCGGCAACACATGTTGTTTTATTCCATTTTAACTTTCTGGGAACATTGTAGAAAAGTTATAGTAGGACACAAATCTTTGGAAGAATGGATCTCTCCATGACAGCAGTTATTTGCAACTACATTTTCGCTGGTCAACAAAAATCCAAGTAGCTTAATGAGCTCAGACCTATCATCAAATTCTTTGGTAGCCATGTGTGCCCTAATGACCGTTAAATTATCCTGAGAAAGCAAACCACCAACTACAAATGGAAACTAAAATCTAAGAGGTTACCTATGCTTTCTTTATAAACATATATAATTAGAAATTTTATTAAAGTATCCACCTTACTTCTCTGGTTATATCTAGAAAGTATTAAATTTAGATTGTATTCTTGACTCTATCTTAATATGGGCTGATCAGCAGATTCACTATGTGGTATTAGATTAGCAAACTGAGATGAAAAACATTAAATGCATATAATGCTAAGAGCATATAGAGATATCCAAGAGGTGTCTGAGAGTTGACTACATTACAATTTAAAAGTAGCCTTACCTTCATAGTTAGCAATTGTGTCGACGTGGTGTCATAAAAACAAAAAATTTAAGTCAGAAATTTAAATTCCTACCCATATTTTTCACTACTTTACTGTAAAACGTTGGGCAAATTACATAAAATCTTTGTACCAGACTCTTAAGATTTTTAATGCAGTGGGTAAGAATCGAGTTTTCACATTTGTGCATTCAAGAAATGTAATTTTCTATACTTGTTTATTGTAAGCCAACTTAATGTCTATTCCATGGATTAGTAGAAATTTAGCTCCAATATATTACATATGGCCCTCTCAGTTTCTTTGGGGTGCATCAATACTTCAAAAGTTGGCTTTAAATTAGTCTTGCACACTTCTAGATGTCTATCTCTGTTAGCTGTTCCTCCTAGCTTGCCCTCAGTGCCTCACTTGCTCCTACATATGGGACTATCTCTAGTCCGGAGGCTATTGGCCACTTCCAACCTCGAAAGGTGGGGTAGAATTATCATGATGTTCACAGGCCACACGGGGACGGGGATACTCTGGAGTCACCACCACACAGGCAGTTTTTCTATGAGGTCTTACAGCCTTGGAGAACTCCATCCAGAGAAATAAAGAACAGGTACTACTTGCTCTTGACAGCCACAAATCCAGCTGCCATTTGGCCTTCCTTGGAGCTTGGCCTAGGGTGTTAAGCACAGAAAACTCCCTTTAGGCCCATGAAAATTTGTGCTTCTTGATCCTCTTCTTTTCCTCAGAAAAATAACTTTTTCTAGTCTATGTTTGAGAAAGCTCTCCTCTTACTCATGATGTTGTTTTTTTTTTTTTCAGCTCCCTTGTTTCTTCTTTATGTTATTTCCACTCTCCACTGGGTTGGTGAACAGAACAGCCTAACAGATGATCATTTCTCTCTTCCTTCTGCTATTATACCCCTTTCCTGAGGCAATGAGTACAGAATGAGCAAGCATGAAGAAACAGAATGATCTCTAAGGATGCTTAGAGTCTAGATCCTAAACCTGGAAGAATTAAATGTAAAATTTCTGTCTGAACGGGAAAAGCCATTAAGAAAACATGATGATATAACTTTTTTTTAAGTGTACACAATAAATTTTTTTTATCTTATGCAGTTAGCAACTGGGTGTGTCACTTAAGTACATTATTTTATTAATGCAGAATTTACATAGTCTTCATAAGATACAGCTCTCTGATTTTCACAAACTAGGTACAATTTAGACACAATAAATATTGGTTACATACAATCCATATATCTTTAGTCATTCAGAATACGATATAGAATCATCTATGGTTTTTAGTGACTATAATATGTTACCTGACAGCATGTGGAAAAGACTACTTCAAGTAGAATAACAAATTTTATTCTATAAATAGAGTAACTCCAACTGTGTCTATGTGTGTGTGCATGTGTGTGTGTGTGTGTGCGCGTACGCATACCCATGAGATGCGAGCAATTTGGTTGTGCTAGAACCCTATAATTGAATGGATCCACTGTGCATTGCTTGACATTTTAACATAAATAAAACTAGTCAACTAACTTAAAATCCTTTTTGTAAGAAAATAGACAAATTAGAAAAAGTAGCTGAAAGTAGAGCAAATATGAACAGAAATTGAATTATTCATTTAAGGAAAGACAAGCTATACCAAAACTCAAAGAGCTGACAATAATAATTTAGGAACTTAAGCCTGTAAATCTGCAAGCTCTGTTGAGTTTGAATTTATGGTCTCTAAACAAACATTCAAAATGTTCAGTTTATAACTGTATTAACATAAAATCTATAAATTTTAAAAATCAAGTGTTCCTGTTGCTGCAATCAATCAGTAAACTTTCATTAAACCACTACAGCCCTTAAACACTATATTGGGCATCATAGACACAAACACTAGGACAAAATTACTTCCTTAAGAAGCTCAAGGCTGGTTCAAGAGACAAATAAATCATGACTTAGAACACAATGGCTAGTCATGTAATCAATTGACAAATATTTGTTGACTGCTAACTTTAGAGTCTAGGCTAGGCACCAGATTAAGATACTTTCCTCTCCTACAAATTGGGGCCACTGGCCTTCTGGAAAACGTAATCTAAAAGATAATTAAAATATATATGCTTAGATAAGGCTTATAATTCTACAAGAGATCCAGGAGAGGCACCATATATTCCATTAAAAAGGCACCCCTAGTTGAAGGAAGCAAAGTAGAAAATATCCAGATTAAAGGAGTGGGGAACATGGGAGCAAAAGCAAACAGAAACTCTGTCATTCCAGAAGTTCATTTAACCTGACTAGAAATTAAGTAGGTATAAAGAGAAATTTCATGATGTGGGGTAGAAGTGTAATAAGGCAGAAAATGTTATGGCTAGAATTGAAGCTTGCAGTATTTAGAATAGCAGATATTGCCTCTGAAATTTTCCATGCCTTGATCCTCAGAAACTGAATATTTTAAGTAGCATTCAAAAGAGACCCTGCAAATGTAACTAAGGTTAATGACATTAAGATGGGGAGATTAGCCTGGATTATCTGAATGAGACTGATCTAATCACAAAAGCTCTTAAAAGCAGAGAACTGTCACTGGTTAGATGGTAAAAAAAAAAAAAAAAAAAAATGGTGAAGTCAGACAGATTCAGCACATGAGAAGGACTCAACCCATCATTTTTGGCTTTGAAGATGAAGGGAGCCACAAGTAAGGGAATTTGGCTTTATATGTTAGGGAAAGTCCTGATTGACCGCCAGCAAGGAAATGGGGTCCTTAGTCCTACAACCACAAGGAACTGACTTAAGGAAACAACCCAAATGAGCTTGCAAGTGGACCGTTTCCAAAGTCTCCCCCAAAAGAGCTCAGGACAACTGACACTTTGATTTTTGCCTTGTGAAACTCAGAAAAGAGAAAATAATTGAGTTAACCCAGACTTCAGACATATAGAACTATAAGATCATAAATTTGTGTTTCAGCCAAAATTCTGTGGTTTATTACAGTAGCAATAGGAAACTAATACAAGGTTAAAGAGGTAAGTAAAAACCAGGTTATATAGGTCCTTATATGCCCACTAGCTTGTGATAGAGGTTTGCTTCAAAGTGCCTCTATCAAAGTAATAGAGGCAGGAGGCAGAGCAAATCTAGGCAGACAGGGGCAGGGCCCTAGTGGAACCCCACCTTCAAGCCAAAAAGCCCGAAACCTGTCACCCAAAGTGAGAACTTCTATCTCTGTTTGCCGACTCTCTCTCTCCGATTGATTCTTTCTGAATAATGTCTTTTTACCAATGGAATGTTGCCTTTTTCAAAACTACCTACAGCTCACCTCACCCCCCAACCTGTGCCTATAAAGACCGTAGACTCAGTCAGTAGAGGAGAGAAGCATCTTGACTGGAGAGAGGTGAGAGGTGACTTGACTTCAGAGGGACAGCTGGACTTTGGGAGAGAGATGACCTGACTACAGGAAACAGCCATCCAGAGACTGCCAGACTTCAGGGAAGACTACCTGCCCATCCTGGCCCTCTCTGGCTCCCCTCTCTGCTGAAAGCATATCACATTGCTTAATAAAATTATCTGCCTTCACCATCCTTTAAGTATCCGGGCAACCTCATTCTTCTTGCATGCCGAACAAGAGCTTGGGGCCCACAAATTGTGGGTACCCAAAAAAGGCTGTCACTTTGGCCCTTTGCCCTCACTGGTGGAGGGCAGCCACCCCATGCCACACGGCAAGGGGCCCACTGAGCTGATAACACACCACAGCTGTCCTTGGACAGCGGAACTAAGAGAGCATTGTAACATGCCCTCCGGGGTTTTGGGGGTCACAGGCACCCCAGCTGGGCACTGCCACAGGGCCTGAATGGAGCCTGCTCCTGCCAGCACCCAAAGCAGCTGGCTGGATCCCGCACTCACTTGCTTATGTGCTCCCTCCCACAAGGGATTGAGTGTAGTGGGCTGAGTAAACAGGGCACCCCCATCGCAAGTCCAATGAAGGGGTTGAGAAAAATCCTGCCTCAAAAGCATGTATACAAAGAAGTAACTTTTGCATGAAAAGTAAATTTTAAAGCAAAGTTGTGGTCTAGTGTCTAGAGTAGACATTAGAAAGAAATATCTCCTTCTACAATGTGAGTTCCATGAAAGGAATAGTTATTGTCTGTACAATGTTACTTCTCCATTCCCTAGAACAGCTTCAACACTTAATAGGTGCTCAATAAATATTTATTATTGCATGAATGATACTAATCAGCACTGAAAAGGATCGATAAATCATTGTTCAAATTTTGCTTACTTCAAGTATCTTTACGTCTGCATATTTGGGAGGGGGTGCTCATTTCCTACTGACATTTCTTTCCATTTTTGCTGAGTGGACTATTTAGGCAACGAAATCAAAATTCGTTCAGAAAATGGCACTAAGATGGCAGTGAGTGCTATCTTATAGAAGGTGTAAGGAACAATAAATATATTGTGAGGACCTGAGTTGGCAGGAGGTCATCTGGCATCGGGAGTAAGTGCCTACTGAATCGCTCCTATTTAATGTTTCTGTCTATACCTCTTCCTTGTCATTGCTGTATGTTCTGGATTTCTAAGTTGTTGAATTAAGTGGAAATAAAACTATTTCTTAGGAAGTGTTTAGAGTGAACCATTCAAAATGGGTAACATAAATGGGCAAAAAAAGAAATTAAATCCAATTGAAAAGACCATTCTGACTTACTGGTTTGGGTCTTGTAAAGGAAACAAATTCGTTTTGTGCAAGATTATATTTATCTTATGTTTCTACGTTTGCAATCCTGGTCATGGTTTAGATCGTAATTTCCTCAAATGAAACAATGAAGTGAATCCTCGTGCATCTGTACAAACATAGCTTAATATTTTATGCACAAATATTCATTTAACAATGTTGTCTGCTCTATTTGAAAAAGTTAAAAGAAAAAAAAAAGAGCCAAAAGCAGATCCCCTAATAGGTTGGCAACTACACTCTTATTGCAATCTTAATTCCAGCTTTTTTCTTGTCCTGTACCCCAGAACAGGTAAAAAGACACTTTATTCATTTGGTCATTTGACAAATTATTACTTAGTGCTTACCATGTGACATGTGCCACATTATATTCAGGCACAAGGTTATAAGAAAATCAGACTCAGTTGGTCCCTGATAACACAGTCTACTTGGGGAAACAGACGTGATGTACCCAATAATAATAATAATAATATAACAGATTGAGTAAGCGTTCTTAATAATGTAAAGACTATATTCGTCGGGTAGAAAAAGGGAAGCAAAACAGTATGAGGCAGACATTTCCATGGAGTTGTGATGCATGTTAGAGGAATAACAAATTGTGTAGAACTGCTAGCATACAAGGTTGGACACGGTGAGCAGCTACAGATGGAATACAGAAGTGGGAAAGCCTGCACGTGTCCAGCTGAGTTACCTGGATTTTATTTGGTAGATGATGAGCACGTCCATAGTCTTGGGGCTTCCACTTAATAAAGTTATCATTTTAATTTGCCATGTAACTTACAAAAACCATACAGTTACAAATTTCTATACTTACAAAGCATTTAGCTAAACAAATACGTGTTAGTAATAATAATAATTTTGTCCCATTTTCTTAAAAGAAAACTTTAGATTCTCTTTTTAGTTTTATTTATTTAGAAAGGAAAGTATGCATGTAGGTAATATTTCAGTCATACACACAAACACAAAATTAATCTGGAAATTGTCCCCTTCATTCCAGAACACAAGTTGTACATATCAAATGGAACAATAGACAGAAAGCTTCTCCGTTTCATCCCCAAAGACTTTTTTTTTTTTTTTTTTTGAGACGGAGCTTTGCTCTTGTTGCCGAGGCTGGAGTGCAATGGTGCGATGCCAGCTCACCACAACCTCCACCTCCCGGGTTCAAGCGATTCTCTTGCCTCAGCCTCCCGAGTAGCTGGTCATCCCCAAAGACTTTTTAACGGAACAGAAAATAAAAATACTACTACCACAATAAATACAAACTAAATATAATTAAAGACACTGAAGAAATACAAAATGATTTTCCATTTGGTAAAGAAATATAAAATGTAACACTTTAATGAGAACATGTAGATGTTCTTTTATATAAACCTAATATTGGAAAATATCAATAAGGACTATTTATATTAGCATTTATTTTAATAATGGCAATCAATATTACTCTTTTCTCAAAAGGAACAATTTTGATTAAAAAACACAACCCAGAGTTTAAATGAGGAACTTTTAGTTCCTGCATTCATAAAAATTGATATTATTCATTGTTACTTGGCAATTTTTCCAAAACAGGAAAAAAATAGTTGGCCATTTTGTTTCATTTGCTCTTATTCTAACCTCCTGCTTTATCATCTGTACAAGCAATATATGTTAGAAAAAAAAAGTTAGAAAAAATATACAATATATGTTAGAAAAAAATGCAGTGTAAAGTCTCTCTAGTGAAAACAGTGAATGCTCAAGTCCATAACAAAAATATGTGGGTTCTTTAGGGTAGGGGGAGGGACCCTTCCATTTTGCCCTAAAATGGAAAAGGTCATCTGGATTGGACAAATCCTGTGTTTCCTCTAACACTCTGAAGATACTATCTATAAGAAAATTGTTAACACATGAATAATTGTTTAAACATAGATTCATAACAAATTAGAGCTAGGAGAACTTAAAAGATTATCTTATCTACATTCCTATTTTTCAGTCTTCAGGAAGGTGTCTTATCTTGCCTAATGTGCAGAAATAATTGGGTACTCACCGAATATTATATTTGGTTCTCTATGTTTCCTAGATTCTCTTGTACTTAGGTTGAGTCTTATAACCAGTTCCAGCCAATGGATTATGAATGAAAGTGATATATTAATTCTCAGCTGAGCTCCTAAGATCTTGTGTGCCTCCTCCATCTCTCTTTTCCTCCTGTAGCAACCCACAAAATAGTGACCCCTCAAGCAATCTGGGACCTTGAGTGACTATAAAGTCCCCTCTCCTGCCAACTTGCATTGGAAAAAAGATGCGGATAGGGAAAAAAATTATTGTTTTGTTGAATCACTGAGATTCTGGCTTTTGTCTTTCATGGCAGTTAGCAATTATTTAATCCAACACATATAGCATGAAATGCGCTTCTGGTGTAACAAAATCTAAAGTATTTGGTATTGTTCTATTGTCCTAGGGCAAGTTAAATGATAAAAGCTGGAAAGATGGAAGTACAACTATGCATAAGTAACATGTTTGTTAATTCTGGTAAAGTAGGGGAAAGATCCTTATAGTTACTGACCTTATTCTTCCAGAGAAAGTGTGTATATTATTTGCCTTTGGCTGTGTTTGATAACATAGCACAAGAAAGTGATTAACACAAAAAGAATTAGCCAATTTGCAAAAAGAAATGTAGGCCTTGCATCACTGGAAAAAACTAACAGCTTTTTAAAATTGGTTTCAAGAGACAAAGGCCAACACATCTGTTCTACTGAACAAAATAAAACAATCAAGACCAGATTAAGGTGTGACTGACACATCATTTCAGAAAGCCTCAAGGTAGCTTCCAATAAGTGTGGAGACAGACATAGGACAAGAAAGCCAAAAATTAAAGCAGACTTCAGTACCATGACTCATGGAACTGACTGGTAAAAAATAAATTAGAAGCCTACTGCATTTTCAAAGGAAAGTTATCATAAGCTTGAACTATTAAATACTTTTGATTGTTCCAAAGGTAGAGTCAGGGAATAAGGAAAATGACAGACACAGGAAGTCTTCCTGAGCAGAATAATAAACTTATAAAGGTGCTTCTACCATGCAGGGTAGGAGGTCTTCAAAACATCTTCCCAGTTGAATTTCTAAATTGCTACAGAGGAGTCACTGCTAGGTGCTGCTCAGTCTTCCTTTGTCCAAATGAATTGGTTTTTTGCAGTCATCTTGTTCCTATTTCAGTTTTACACACTGATGTGGGCTGTATGCAGGTAACCTGTCTTTTTAGTTCACATATTCACCTCATAATTGATTCATAATGGAACTGAATGTCTCATGAAAATCATAGATTTTGAATTTGATTAAGTAACTTATTGGAACATTGGGTTGTCTCACTTGAAGAGGCATTGTCTGTTTTCTATATGTGAGAAAAAGAAAAATACATTGGTCTGTGCCAGAGACAGCTAGTGCTTACCAAGCATTCCATATGTTTCCCTAGGTATTCTATTTTGGGGAGTGAAGAAATAGCCGAGCAGCAGACTAGTGTTTCTACCTAGAGCAACTGGAAAGGCAAAATAAAAATGTAGCATACATTTGCCAGAAGGTAGAAGGAAGCTTCTGAGGCAAGGAAAATAGAAACACTAAGATTCAGGAGACAGAATAATATTGAAGAAATGACTGGCTTCTGCAGAGAATTTTATTTGGGCTCTTTTGATTATTCTGGGCATTGACAAGAAGCAGAATATGCAGTGAAACTCTGGTGCAGGATTGCTATGTTGGAATGGAGAAACTAATAAGTAGAGATTTAGAGAGCCTCAAGTACATGGCTAGTATTGCAAAAACTGGGGCATTATGGGTCAGGAAGCCAAAACTGTAAGGAAAAAAGACAGTAAAAAGCAAAGAATTGATGGGACAAAGATTCAAGTTTGGTTTCTACAAAGGAGAAGAGTCTGCAGAATATATCAGACTCCTGTTTACTTGAAAACTCTGTAGGGACAGGAATGAACATGTGCTAGACCGAATGTTTTCAGGGCTACACTGATGCAATGACTGTGTCCAGTACCTAGTTGAAGTTATCAACCACCAATCTCTCTACCCAACAGAGGCAGGGAGAAACTTCTGAGAAAGGAGGTGACATAATTAAGAACCTTTACATATTTTATCTATAATACAAGTTTATTGATTAAATAGATTTAAGATTAAACACAAGATTATTTAGCAACGTAAAAAAAAAAGAGGAGAAAAATAGACAATTGAAGCATACCCCCTGATGATCCAGAAAGTAATCCTTGCTCTTAAGGTCATTAAAATGTTTATGATTGACATGGTCAAGAAAATCATGGAGAAATAAACAAAATAAATAAAATATGGAAAATTTAACCTGGAAATTAAAATCTATGGAAAAAAATAAGCTGGAAATTGTAGCAGTAAAATAACACACATCAAAAGTTAAAATCTCACTAGACGCATCTAACAAAGATTACACACAGCCAGCAGAAGGCAGTATTAGTGAAGTAAGGTAGATCAATATAAATTGTTCACATGTATCTTAATATTTCCCAACCTCTTTTGCAGTCAACTGTGGCCTTGTGACTGATTTGAGAAAATGAACATGTATAAAAGTGATACGCATCTCTAAGTTCAGTCAGGTAAAGAGTAGTGTGTCTCTTTAATCCCTCTTGATCTTCTATGTTAGCTTCAGAATCATATAGTCCCCACTTTCGAGGTAGTGTCTCCATCAACCAAGGTCACTGAGTAACTGTCAATCTAATCGCCCCACCATCCTTATACACCTATGTGGGATCTAAAACATACAAAAGGAATAATTATTTCTTGTGAGTCACTGAAATTCTGTTTCCTAATTCCCTGCTGTGAAAGTTATTAAGGCTTAACTCAGGAAACATAATGTATCTATGTTTATAAAGAAAGTTAGTAGGTAAAATCTGCTGATTCTGCCTCAGTCGTTTTTCTCTTTAAATCACACTGCCTCTCAGGTCTCGAGCTATGAGCTAAAATAACCAACTTACTCATAATAGTCAAGGAAAAGCCATCTGGAAATCAAGATTTGTTTTGCTATTTGTTATCTTGTTTAATTTGCACAGTAAACACATTTTGTTACCTAGGATTACTGAAAGCTTTGTTAGCAAAGGATTTTATCAATTTTCTAACACTGGGTCCAGCAGCAATGTAGCAAAGGCTTGATTTGGTTCTTGATTCTGATCATGGCAACAGTATTAAAATTAACTCTCTGATCTTTCACAAACCTGACAAAAACAAGAAATGGGGAAAGGATTCCCAATTTAATAAATGGTGCTGGGAAAACTGGCTAGCCATATGTAGAAAGCTGAAACTGGATCCCTTCCTTACACCTTATACAAAAATTAATTCAAGATGGATTAAAGACTTAAATGTTAGACCTAAAACCATAAAAACCCTAGAAGAAAACCTAGGTAATACCATTCAGGACATAGGCATGGGCAAAGACTTCTTGTCTAAAACACCAAAAGCAATGGCAACAAAAGCCAAAATTAACAAATGGGATCTAATTAAACTAAAGAGCTTCTGCACAGCAAAAGAAACTACCATCAGAGTGAATAGGCAACCCACAGAATGGGAGAAAATTTTTGCAATCTACTCATCTGACAAAGGGCTAATGTCCAGAATCTACAATGAACTCAAACAAATTTACAAGAAAAAAACAAACAATCCCATCAAAAAGTGGGTGAAGGATATGAACAGACACTTCTCAAAAGAAGACATTTATGCAGCCAAAAGACACATGAAAAATGCTCATCATCACTGGCCATCAGAGAAATGCAAATCAAAACCACAATGAGATATCATCTCACACCAGTTAGAATGGCAATCATTAAAAAGTCAGGAAACAACAGGTGCTGGAGAGGATGTGGAGAAATAGGAACACTTTTACACTGTTGGTGGGACTGTAAACTAGTTCAGCCATTGTGGAAGGCAGTCTGGCGATTCCTCAAGGACCTAGAACTAGAAATACCATTTGACCCAGCCATCCCATTACTGGGTATATACCCAAAGGATTATAAATCATGCTGCTATAAAGACACATGCACACGTATGTTTATTGCGGCACTATTCACAATAGCAAAGACTTGGAACCAACCCAAATGTCCAACAATGATAGACTGGATTAAGAAAATGTGGCACATATACACCATGGAATACTATGCAGCCATAAAAAATGATGAGTTCATGTCCTTTGTAGGGACATGGATGAAGCTGGAAACCATCATTCTCAGCAAATTATCGCAAGGACAAAAAACCAAACACCGCATATTCTCACTCATAGGTGGGAATTGAACAATGAGAACACATGGACACAGGAAGGGGAATATCACACACCATGGCCTGTTTTGGGGTGGGGAAAGGGGGAAGGGATAGCATTAGGAGATATATCTAATGTTGGATGACAAGTTAATGTGTGTAGCACATCAACATGGCACATGTATACATATGTAACTAACCTGCACATTATGCACTTGTACCCTAAAACTTAAAGTATAATAAAAATAAATAAATAAAATTAACCACTAACTACTACGCAACCAAATTGGTATCTCCATAACACAAGGACTGACATTTCTAGGCAAATCCTAGAGCCAAGCTTCTTTCAGAGCCAGTGGACTAGGGCAGCAGTGGGGCACGGGGGAAGAGGCAGGGGGACATGACCTACTGAGACAAGAGTAAGGGTGGCTAAGGGAGTGCTTGTGCCACTCCTCTCCCATCCACTGGTAGCAGCTGTGTGGTGTGGAAAATTCTGTGCACCTGGGATAGAATGTGGCAATTGTGAGACTTTTCATTCAATGTAGTGCTGTCCTGTTATCGCACAGAGTGAAGCTGTGCTAGGCTCAGTTAGTACCTACACATGGCGGGAGCATTTGGACCATACCTAGCCAGAGGAGACTCACCCATCCCAGGGGTTGGAACTTGAGTTTCTCGGTAGGCCTTGCCATCATGTGCCAAAGTGCTCTAGGGTTTTAGGTAAACTTGAAAGGCAGTCTGTGCCACAAGGACCACAATTTCTAGGCAAATACCAGTGCTACGGTGGGATTAGAGACACTGGACTAGGGTGTCACACGACCTAGGGAGACACCACAGTGGGTAAGGGAGTGTTTGTGCCACCCCTTCTCCAACCTCAGGCTGTGCAACTCATAGCAATGAAAGTGACTCCTTCCTTCTGCTTGAGGGGAGCAGAGTGAAAAGTAATGAGAACTTTATCTTACGTCTTGGATAACAGTATAGCTACAGTAGGATACAGTCTTGGGCAGAGTCATAAGGCACCCATTCCAAGCCCTAGCTCATGGACAACATTTCTAGGTATACCCTGGGCCCAAAGGGAACCCGCTGCTTTGAAGGGTAGGACCCAGTCCTGGCAGGATTCATCACCTGCTGACTAAAGAACCCTTGGGTCCCAAATAACCCACAGCAAAATCCAAGTAATATGACATGGGCCTTGGTCTCTAAGACATAACGGCTTTAGGTGTGACCCAGCACATTCCCAGCTATGGCAGCTATGGTAGAAGAATCTTTCCGTTTGAGAAAAGCAAGAGGAAAAGTAAGGGGACTCTGTCTTGCATCTCAGGTGCCAGTTTGGCCACAATGAAGTAGAGGAATAAGCAATCTCTTGGAGTCCCCAAATTCAGGACTAGGCTCTTGATCAGCATTTCTGGACTGACCCTGGGACAGAGGGGAACCCATTGCCCTGAAGGGTGAGTCTCAGGCCTGGCAGCATTCACCACAAGCTGACTGAAGAAGCCTCCATGGGTTGGTGGTAGTGGTGGCTACAGGGAGAAGCTCCTCTGCTTGTGGAAAGAGGAGAGAAGAATAGAAAGGACTTTCTACCACCACCACCACCAACCCATGGAGGGTTCTTCCAGGCAACACTGATGTATACTTAAATCTCAAGGGTTCTTCAGAAGAAAGAATTAGCGAGCTTGAAGACAGGCTATTTGAAGATACGCAAAAGAGGCAAAAGTAAAGAAAAGAAAAACAATGAAGCATGTCTACAATTTCTAAGAAATATCCTCAAACGTATAACAAGGTTCTAGAACACTAAGAAGATTTAACCCAAAGAAGACTACCTCAAAGCATTTAATAATGAAACTCCAAAAGGTCAACAATAAAGAAAAAACTCTAAAAGCAGGAAGAGAAAAACAAAACAAAAACAAACAAATAACACAGAATTGTTCATCAATATGCCTGACAGAAGACTTTTCAGTGGAAACCTTGCCAGCCAAGAGAGAATGGCAGGCCATATTTAAAGTGCTGAAGGAAACAAACAAACAAAAAAACATGTTTACCCTGAAATAATATATCCAGTGAAAATGTCTTTCAAGTGTGAAGGAGAAATAAAAAGCTTCCCAGACAAATAAAACCTGAGAGTTTTCATCAATACCAGATCTGTACTGCAAGAAATGCCAAAGGGAGGTCTTCAACCTGAAAGAAGGAATATAAATGAGCAATAAGAAACCATCTGAAGGTATAAAACTCACTGGTAATAGCACACACAAAAACAGAATATTATAACACTGTAATTGTCATGTGTAAACTAGTCTTCTATTAACTAGAAAGACTAAATTATGAACCAATAAAAAATAATAATGAAAACACGTTTTGAAGACATAGTAGAATAAGACATAAAGAGAAACACAAAAAGTTAAAAAGTTGGGGAATGAAGTTACAGTGTACAGTTTTTATTAGTTTTCTTTGTGTTCACGTGTTTATTTCATTGCTTATATAATCAGTGTTAAGTTGTCACCAGTTTAAAACGAGTTGTAAGAAAGTATTTTCAAGTCTCACAACAGCAACCTCAAATCAAAAACCATATGTAGCTCTATGAATCTGCAAGAGCTACAACATTATTGGGTTTGAGGCCTACACCCCTTCAAATTCCTGGAAAGCCTGCCCAAGTATGGGCACAAACAAGCCCAGACTGTGAAAACTACAATAAACGCCTAACTTTTCTATGCCCAGGCACTGACAAACATCTACAAGCATCAAGACCATCCAGGAGAATATGACCTCACCAAATAACAAGTATGTAAAGATTAAAAGGCAAGAAATTAAATCATATCACTAGAAAAATCACCTTCACTGAAAGGAAGACAGGAAGGAAGGAAAGAAGGAAGAGAAGACCATGAGACAACCAGTAAACAAATAACAAAATGGCAGGAGTAAGTACTTATCAACAATAACATTGAATATAAATGGAGCAAACTCTTCAATCAAAAGACAGAGTGGTTGGATGGATGAGAAAGCAAGACCCAATGATCTGTTGCCTACAAGAAATATACTTCACCTATAAAGATGTGTATCAACTGAAAACAAAGGATGGAAATAGATATTCCATACCAATGGAAACGTATAAGAAGCAGGAGTATCTATACTTATATAAGACAAAATAGATTTCAAGAGAAAAACCATAAGAAGAAACAGAGAAGGTCATTATATAAATATAATGGGATCAATTCTGTAAGAGGATATAACAATTTTAAATATATATACACCCAGCATGGGATCACCCAGATATATAAGTAAATATTATTAGAGCTAAAGAGAGAGATAACTTCAACACAATAATAGCTGCAGACTTCAACACCCCGCTTTCAGCATTGGACAGATCTCTGAGATAGAAACTCAGCAAAGCAACATTGGACTTAATCAGCACTATAGATCAAGTGGACCTAATAGTTATTTAAAGAATATTTACTTCATCCAAAGCCTGCAGATTACACATGCTTCTCCTCAGCACAGATCATTCTCAATTTTAAAAAATTTAAAAAATGCCAGACATCTTCTCTGACCACAATGGAATAAAACTGTAAATCAGTAACAGGAGGAATTTTGGAGACTATTGAAATACATGAAAATTAAACAATATGTTTCTGAATGACCAGTGGGCCAATGAAGTAATTAAGAACACAATTGAAAAATTTTTTGAAACAAATGATAATCGAAACACAACATACCAAAATCTATGGGATACAGCAAAATAAGTATTAGAGGGAAATTTATACCTGTAAGTGCCTACCTCAAACGAAGAAAAAAACTTCAAATAAATACCCTAATGATACATCTTAAGTAACAAGAAAACCAAGAGCAAATCAAACCCAAAATTAGTAGAAAAAAAGAAATAATAAAGACTAGAGCTGAATAAATGAATTTGAAATGAAGAAAACAATACAAAAGATCAGTGAAACAAAAAGTAGGTTTTTTGAGAAGATAAATAAAATTGACAAACTTTTAGCCAGACCAACAAAGAAAAAAAGAGGGAAAACCAATATAAATAATAACAGACATGCAAAAGGTGACATTACATCTGATACCACAGAAACTTGAAAAATTATTAGGGGCTACTATGAGCAAATGTATGCCAACAAATCAGAAAACCTAGAAGAAGTGATAAATTCCTAGACACATACAATCAACCAAGATTGAATCATAAAGAAACCCAAAGTCTGAAAAGACCAATGACAAGTAACAAGGTGAATCCATAATAAAAAGTCTCCCAATTAAGAAAAGCCTGGGCTGGGCACGGTGGCTCACGCCTGTAATCCCAGCACTTTGGGAGTCCAGGGCGGGTGGATCATGAGGTCAGGAGACCAACACCATCCTGGCTAACACAGTGAAACCCTGTCTCTACTAAAAAATACCAAAAATTAGCCAGGCATGGTGGTGGGCAACTGTAGTCCCAGCTACTCTGGAGGCTGAGGCAACAGAATGGTGTGAACCTGGGAGGTGGAGCTTGCAGTGAGCAGAGATCACGCCACTGCACTCCAGCCTGGGTGACAGCAAGACTCCGTCTCAAAAATAAAAGAAAGAAAAGCCTGGAACTCAATGACTTCATTGCCGAATTCTACCAAACATTTAAGGAAGAACTAATACCAATAATCTTCAAACTATTCTGCAAAACAGAGAAAAAGTGAATACTTGCAAACTCATTCTATGAGATCAATATGACCTGATACCAAAACCAGACAGACACATCAAAAAATACATTTTATGCCTAATTCTTCTATATTAGGCATAAAATGCTTGAACAAAATACTAGCAAACTGAAGAGCTAGGTGTAACAATCCTCAACAAAATATTAGCAAACCAAATTGAACAATACATTTAAAAGATCATTCATCATGAAAAAGTAAAATTTATACCAGAGATACAAGGAAGGTTCAAACCATGCAAATCATTCAATGCAATACATCATATCAACAGAAGGAAGGACAAAAACCACATGACCATTTCAATCGATGCTGACAAAGCATTTTATAAAATTGAACATCCCTTCATGATAAAAACGCTCAAAAAACTGGGTATATAAAGAACATGCCTCAACATAATAAAAGCCGTATATGACAGACCCACAGCTAGTATCAAACTGAATGAGAAAAATCTGAAAGCCTTTACTCTAAGATCTGGAACATGACAAAGATGCCCATTGTCACTACTTTTACTCAACATAGTACTAGAAGCCCTAGCTAGAGTAATCAGACAAGAGAAAGATGTAAAGGGCATCCAAATGGAAAAGAAAAAGTCAGATTACACGTGTTAGCAAATGACATGATCTTATACTTAGCAATACCTAAAGACTCTGTGAAATAAACTATTAGAACTGATAAACAAATTTGGTAAAGTCACAGAATACAAAATCAACATACAAAAATCAATAGCATTTCTGTATGCCAACAGTGAAACATTTGAAGAAGAAATAAAAACATAATCCCAGTTACAATATCCACACATAAAATTAAATACCTAGAAACTAACCAAAGAGGTGAAAGATCTCTATAATGCAAACTATAAAGCACTGATAAAAGAAATTGATGTAACACCAAAAAATGAAAAAATATTTCATGTTCATGAATTGGAAGAATTAATGTCATTAATATATCCATACTACCCAAAGCAATCTACAGATTCAATGCAATCCCTATTAAAATACCAATGACGTTCTTAACAGAAATAGAAAAAAAATCCTAAAATTAATATAAAACCACAAAAGACTCAGAATAGCCAAAGCTATCCAGAGCAAAAAGAACAAAGCCAGAGGAATCACTTTACTTAATTTCAAATTTACAAAGCTATAGTAACAAAACAGCATGTTATTAACATAAAAACAGACACATAGACCAATGGAACAGAATGAAGAAACTAAAAGCAAATTTGTACACCTACAGTGAACTCAAATTTGACAAAGGTGTCAAGAACATATACTGGGGAAAGGACAGTCTTCCAATAAATGGTGCCCAGGAAACTAGATATTCATATGCAGAAGAGTGAAACTGGACCTCTATCTCTAGCCATTTACAAAAATCAAATCAAAATTAACTAAAGACATAAGTCTAAGACCATAAACTATGAAAATTCTGCAAGAAACATTAGGGAAACTCTCCCACACATTGGTCTGGGAAAAAATTCCTTGAGTAATACCCCACAAGCACAGGAAACCAAAACAAAAATGGATAAATGGAAGCTAAAACTTCTGCACTGCAAAGGAAACAATTAACAATGTGAAGAGACAGTCCACAGAATGGGAAAAAAATATTTGCAAACTGCCCATTTGTCAAGGGATTAATAACCAGAATATATAAGGAGCTCAAACAACTCTATAGAAAATAATTTAATAATCCAATTTGAAAATCTGAAAATTTTGAATATTTGTTTCTCAAAAAAAATAGATACAAATGGCAAACAGGCCTATGAAAAGGTGCTCAACATCGCTGATTATCAGATAAGTACAAATCAAAACTACAATGAGATTTTATCTCACCTCAGTTAAAGTGGCTTTTATCTAAAAGCCAGACAATAGCAAATCCTGGCAAATGTGGAGAAAAGGAAACCCACATAGGCTGTTTGTGGGAATGCAAATCAGTACCACCACTATGGAGAACAGTTGAAAAAACTAAAAATAGGCTGGGCACAGTGGCTCATGCCTGTAATACCAACACTTTGGGAGGCCAAGGTGGGTGCATCACCTGAGGTCAGGAGTTCAAGACCAGCCTGGCTAACATAGTGAAATCCCATCTCTACTAAAAATACAAAAAAAAAAAAAAAAAAAAAAAAAAAAAAAATAGCCAGGTGTTGTGGCAGGCACCTGTAATCCCAGCCAGTTGGGATTTTGAGGCAGGAGAATCATTTCAATCCGGGAGGTAGAGGTTGCAGTGCGCCGAGACCACACCATTGCACTCCAGCCTGGGCAACAAGAAAAATCTCTGCCTCAAAAAAAAAAAAAAAAAAAAAAAAAAGCTAAATATAGAGCTACCATATGATCCAGCAATCCCACTGGTGGATATATACCCCCCAAAAAGGAAATCAGTATACTGAAGAGATATCTATGCTCCTGTTTGTTGCAGCACTGTTTACAATAAGATTTGGAAGCAACTTAAATTTTTATCAACAGATGAATGAATAAAGAAAATGTGGTACATCTACACAATGGAGTACTATTCAGCCACAAAAATAATGATATCCAGTCATTTGCAACAACATGCATGGAACTGGAGATCATTATGTTAAATGAAATAAGGCAAACACAGAAAGACAAACATTGCATGTTCTCAATTATTTGTGGGGTCTAAAAATCAAAACAATTGCACTCATGGACATAGGAGTAGAAAGTTACCAGAGGCTGGGAAGAGTGGAGGTAGGGATGACTAATGTGTACAAAATAAAAATAGTTAGAAAGAATAAATAAGACCTATTTGATAGCACAATAGGGTGACCGTAGTCAATAATAATTTTATTATAAGTTTTTAAATAACTGAAAGTTTATAATTGGATTTTTTGTATCACAAAGAAGAAAAACTTAAGGGAATGAATACCCCATTTTACATGTTGTGATTAGTATACGCTGCATGTCTGTATCTGGGTATCTCATGTACTCCATTAATATATAACCTACTATGTATCCACAAAAATTGAAAATAAAATAATTTTTAAAAGATGCCAACACAACATGAAATTATAAGAATTCATCACATCAGTTTTTGGAGTGCAACTGACTTATGTTAAATTATTTATCTGACAATTACTAGTATAATATCTTAAACCTCTTTGAGTTCTATTTTTATTTTTCTTTATTTTTTAAGCACAGGGATAATAGTTCTGACTCATAGAGATATAAGAATTAAATATGATAATACAGGGTACATGGTAAATGCTCAATAGTTGGCTTCCAGGAATAGTAGCTACACCACAATGTAGTTGTGTATGTAAATGTTTCTGTATCTCAGTACTACAGAGCCAGTAAAATTGTTTTAAAAGATGAAGCCTCTAGTATTTCAGGAAATGATAGGAGTTAAATACCCACCAGGGGTAGCTAAAAACAGAAAAAGTGATCATTGTGTTTGAAAGTAAAGTTGTGCTGGTAATATAGAGGTAGATTGCTACTTCCTTAAGACAGCTCTTTGTCTCCTCATTGAATGTAAAGGTATTTTAAAGTTGTCTTACTGCTATCAAAATCAAGGATAACAGCTAACATTCATAAATACCATTAACAAATGGTGACAAAATACAACTTATTTCAAAATAATTTATGATAATAAACCAAATATGTCAATACTTTTCTTCTTAAAAATGAATATTTATTGAATGTCTTCAGTAAGTCTTTTAGGTGCTTGACAGCAACGTGAACAAAAATGTTTACCTCCCTACATTAGAAGTCATATACCAAAACCATTTGTTATTTAAAAAATATCCTATTGATTACGCAGCCCAGCCATGATTCATTGTGGGTGGGGGTTCCACAAAGCACCGCTGCCAGAATACAAGGAATATTCAGGATAAACTTGGAGGCTGCCTAACTCAGCTTGCCCTCTGACCTATGGTAAATCATGTTCCTCCCATATGCAAAACATACTCCTTTCTTCCCAATGTCCCCAAAAGTCTCATTCTTTGACAGCATCAGTCAAAGTTACAACTTTTACCACCTAATTTAAGACCAAGTGTAAATGAGGCTCCAGGGATCCAGTTCTGGGCTCTCACTATAAAGACTTGAGAACTAAATAGAAAAGTTGTCTTTTTACCATACTCCTAATGCAGATTCTCTTTTGAAACAGGCAAAGAATAGCCACTATTAACTATCCCATTGAAAAAGAAAGACAATAAGAGTCACACAGGAGTCACTGGTTTGTAACAATCCTTAAATCCCACAGGGAGCATACTGCCAGTTCCTTCATTAGCACCAAAGGCCTGGTAATGATTTGCAGGATTATTTTGCTCTTCCAGATGTTCTTTCTTTGTTCAGAAATGGAGCCTGGATTTGCAGCCGAGTAATTTTTTCAGTTTACTTTCAGGTAGTAAAATTTTGGGGATCTAAATTCCTCTTTTTATTTTGTACTCTCTCTGTCTTCTTCTGATCAACCTTGCAATGTTTCTGTTAGTATAATTTTAAAATTTCTTTGGCCCTTTATGAATCATACTGGGGTACATATCATTAGACAAAAGCCACACCACCTATAAGCATCTTCAAGATAATATGTATTCCACCTTGGTTTCAGCTTAATCTATGACAAATAAGTCCTATTGTTTAACTGAATGGTTCTCTGAGGTACCACTATATATTTTTCTGAGACTTCTAACATTGAATTTTACAGTCATATGTATGGCTTCCCCTTTAAGTCATACTTTCCAAGCTAAAACAATATGCATTCATTATGTCTCACAGTTTCTTTTTTAAAATAAATTTTATTGTATATATTTGAGGTTTACAACATGATGTTATGGGATACATATAGATACATAGATACCTATAGATAGTTCTGTGGATAAAGCATTCAGGGGCAGCTCATCTGGATGATTCTGGCTGTCTCTCATGAATTTGTAATCAAAATGGGGGCCAGGTATGCAATCATCTAAAGGCATAACAAGGGTTGGAAGATCTACTTTCAAGGTGGTTCACTCACATGGCTGGCTACTATTTGTGAGTTGTTAGCAGAAGGCCTCAGTCTATCCCCATATGAACTGAGACGCCCTTCCACAAAGGCATCTGAATGTCCTCGATATGAAAGATGGCTTTCTCCAGAGTAAATGATCCAAGAAAGGACAAGATAGAAACTGAAATATCCTTTATTTCCTAGCCCTGCAAGTCATACAAAAGCACCTCTATAGTATTCTATCTTTCTTTCTTGGGAAGTTTTTAATGACTGATTCGATCTCCTTATTTGTTATTAGTCTGTTCAGATTTTCTATTTCTTCATGATTCAGTCTTGGTAGGTTATACGTTTCTAGGAATTTTTACAACATGGATGGACCTGGGTGACATTATGGTTAGTAAAATAAGTCAGACACACACAAAAAAACACAAATATTGTATAATCTCACATATATGTGGAATTTAAAAATTTTGAACTGAAAAGACAGAAAAAGGGTAGTTGCTAGTGTCTAGGGGGTGAGGGACACGGGGAGATATTGGTCAAAGGGTACACACTTTCAGTTATAAGTTCTGGACATCTAAGGTGCAGCATAGTGACTATAGTTAATAATATTGTATTGTTTGCTTGAATTTTGATAGAGAGGATTTTAAGTCTCCTTTTCCCCACCTTCAACACACAATAACTATGAGTGATAATGAATGTTTTAATTTGACTGTATAACCATTACACAATGTGTATGTATGTATATAAATCAACATATTGTACATGTCAAATACATATAATTTTAATTGTATGTCAATGAAAATTTCAAAATAAATGTTAACAATAATTTTAGAACCTTTTTGTAGCAATTTAACACTTTATTAAGCTGGAGCATATGGTAGTACTACTTTTAACTTTTTGAGGAACCTCCGTACTATTTCTTATAATGACTGTACTAATTTACATTTCTACCATTGTGTTGCAATCCCATTATTGAATGTATGTCCAAAAGAAATGAGATTAGTGTATTGAAGACATATCTGCACTCCCATGTTCATTGCAGCATTAGCCAAGATATAGAATCAACCTAAGTGCTAATCAATGAATAAATGGGTAAAGAAAATGTGGTATATACAGTGGAATACTATTCAGCTTTAAAAAGAAGGAAAGCTGTCTGTCACTTGCAAAAACATGGATAAACATGGAAGATATTATTGTAAGTGAAATAAGTCAGGCACAGAAAGACACATAACACATGATCTCACTTATATGTAGAATCTAAAAAAGTAAAACTCACAGGAGCAGATAGTAGAATGGTGGCTACCAAAGGCTTGGAGGTGTAGGAAAAGGGAAAAGGGAAAAGAGAAAGGATTAGTGTTGGTCAAAGGATACAAAATTTAGCCAGAAGGAATAAGTTCAGGAGATGTATTGCATAATATGGTGACCACAGTTAACAATGTATTGTATATTTAAAGATTGCTAAGAGTGTATATAAACACTATCAACATAAAAAATAAGTATGTGAATTAATATGTTAGTTTGAAATATTCATCCACAATCTATACATATATCAAAACTTCAAGTTGTACACCATAAATATATGCAATTTTTATTTGTCAATATAGATATAAATTTAGGAAAAATAAGCACTTATCTACATACATTTAAGAATTATTGAAATAAATAGACTCTTAGGGATGGGTACTGTGTTCATCTATTGACATAAAATTTCAGTTCTCTCCCAATGAATCTATAGATTTATTGCCATTTCAATAAAAATCCTACATCATTTTCCAAGAAACTTTACCAACTGATGATAAAATTAATATGAATGTAAGAAGAAAAAAACCAACACTGAAAATTAGCTAAGATACTCCTAACGAAGAAGACAAATAAGTTTTGGGAACTCATCCCATCCAGATGTATCAAATTGCAAAACCTTCTGACTTTCTTTATGTATGTTGATTAATTTTTCCTTGAGCACATGTATCCTTCTGAAAAAAATTCAGTATCAAATGCATGTGGACATGCTTAAACTCATTATCAAAATTGAAGCAAATAACTATTGAAACAATATTCTGTTAGCATTTAAATTAGTTTTCTCTCATGGGGTTAAATAATTACAGAGTAAAATTGTTGAATTAATTACCAGTATGAATTTTAAATGATTGTTATCAGTGATATTTGTTTAATTTATAATAATAATCGACTGATGATATTCTAATGATATCCCCATAGACTTTTCAGAATTTGTTCCCCAGGGTGACTGTCATTTTCAAACCGTGTGGCCTGAGAGATCTAAAAGGCTTTGATCATGCTCCCAGAGAATGTGGAAATAAGAACAAAGTCTACATTCTATAAATGACGCCAGGCCCAATGGGAGCTCTATCACTTCACCTGACTCTATCCTTTGATCTCTTCCCACCATAATCAGAATAGTCTGTAACGGGATATTTTGATTTCTTCTCTACCAAGGACAAATTTAATACAGTTGCTTAATAAAATCAATGAGACACATCAGTTTATAATAAACAAAATTTTCAGTCAGGGTAAAACTTTTTAATATATATAAATGCATGTGAATATTGCATGTGTTCAATTGGTTTACAAGAAGTACACATAAAAACTAATGTTCCACAAATGCATTATCCATTCTCTATTTTACAATTTCTTTTTTTTTTTCCTTTGAGACATGGTCTCACTCTGTCACGCAGGCTGGAGTGCAGTGGCACAATCACAACTCACTGCAACCTCTGCTTCCCAGGCTAAAGTGATCCTTCCACCTCAGCCTCTTGAGTAGCTGAGACTACAAGCTCATGCCACCACACTGGAATAATTTTTGTATTTTTTTGTAGAGGCAGGGTTTTGCCATATTGTGCAGGCTGGTCTCGAACTCTTGGCCTCAAGCAATCTGCTCACCTCGGCTTCCCAAATTGCTGGGATTATAGGCGGGAGCCACAGGGCCCAGCCAACAATTATTGATATTAATATTTGCTTCCTTCTTTCTCAGAAGCATTACATTTTAATTTGGTTTAATTAATTCCTCTGGAAGGCTTATCTAGTCCCATAAAGAATTTACCACGCTTTCCTTTTATGATGCTATGCATACATGTGGTAGCTCTGGCAGTCCCTTATTCCACCAATTTGTTCACATGACTTTCCTTCCTTCTTGATTGTAATCACTTCAGAACATAGAGGGAATCCTATTCATCTGTGTGCTGGCCACCTAAGGAAGATGGATGATCTTCCTCACAAAGTATGGCAGATCTCTGAACTGTTATCTCCACTGCCACACCATCCATAATGTTTCCTTTCATACTCAATTATTGTACAGCCTCTTGTAGTTTTCCTTAAATATTCTTTGATGTTGTATTTTTAGAAAATTATTACATGATCTTTTGTTCACATCAGTTTTTGATGTGTATTTATCCGTGCTGCATTTACCTAGTATTTCCCATGAGCCAAGTACTGTGCTAGGCACTAAATATATACACACAAAGAAGGCACAGTTTCACCCTGAAAGTACTGGAAGACTAGTGAGAAAGCAAAAACTAATAATTACAATGCAATGCAATAAGTGCCATAGCATAAACAGGCACAGAGTAATCTGGAAACATAGTGACTAGTTTTGGGCAGTTAAGAAACGATTCAAACAAAAAAGATGTATATGCTTAACTAGTTGGCAGACAAAGAAGGCAGGAAGTAAAGTTTAGGAAGAATGTATGCAAAGATGTTAAGATAGGATCAGGTTTATCTAATGAACAAAAACCTGCTTAATATATTTGGAGCATAACGTATCTGATGTGGAGAGGAAGGAGGTTAGGAAGTCAGAGAAAGAGGACAGACCTTGTGGGCAATTTTAATAGATGTGTGCTCTATCCTTTGGTAGCATGAATATAAAAGTAATATTTAAACAAGGCAGAGACATAATCAAATCTAACTTTAGGAAAGTCAGGCTATTTGCAGGGTGACTGTATTAGTCGGTTTTCATGCTGCTGATAAAGATATACTGACACTGGGTAATTTATACAGAAAAAGAGGTTAAATGGACTAACAGTTCCACGTGGCTGGGGAGGCCTCATAATCATGGCAGAAGGTGAAAGGCACATCTCACATGGCAGCAGACAAGAAAGAATGAGAGCCAAGCAAAAGGGGTTTCTCCTTATAAAACCATCAGATCTCATGAGACTTACTCACTACCACAAGAACAGTATGGGGGAAACTGCTCCCATGATTCAATTATCTCCTACCAGGTGTCCCCCACAACACATGGGCAATATTGATGCTACAATTCAAGATGAGATTTGGGTGGGGACACAGCCAAACCATATCATTCCACCCCGACCTTTCCCAAATCTCATGTCCTCACGTGTCAAAACCCCAATCATGCCTTCCCAACAGTCCTTCCAAGTCTTAACTCATTCCAGAATTAACTCAAAAGTCCACAGTCCAACATCTCATCTGAGACAAGGCAAGTCTCTTCCACCTAGGAGCCTGTAAAATCAAAAGCAAGTTAGTTACTTCCTAGATACAATGGGGGTGCAAGCATTGGATAAATACACCCATTCCAAATGGGAGAAATTGGCCAAAATGAAGTGGCTACAGACCCCCACACAAGTCTGAAAAACAGCACGGCAGTCAAATCTCAAAGCTCCAAAATAATTTCCTTTGACCCAATGTCTCACATTCCAGTCACGCTGATGCAGGAGGTGGGTTCCCATGGTCTTGGGCAGCTCTGTCTTTGAGGCTTTGCAGGGTACAGCCCCTGCCTGGTTGCTTTCACAGGCTAGCACAGAGTATCTGTGGCTTTTCCAGGCATACAATGCAAGCTGTCAATGGATCTATCATTCTGGGACCCGGAGGATGGTAACCCTCTTCTCACAGCTCCAGTAGGCAATACCCCAGTGGGAGCTCTGTATGGAGGCTCACACCCCACATTTCTCTTCACCATCACCCCAGCAGAGGTTCTCCATGAGGGCCTTAACCTTGCAACCAACTAATACCTGGATATCCAAGCATTTCCTTACATCCTCTAAAATTTAGGTGGAGGTTCCCAAACATCAATTCTTGACTTCTATGCACCCACAGGTTCAACACCATATGGAAGATGCCAAGGCTTGGGGTTTTCACCCTCTGAAGTCATGGCCTGAGCTCTATGTTGGCCTGATTAGCCATGGTTAGAGCAGCTGGGATGCAGGGCGCCAAGTCCCTGGGCTGCACATGGCAAGGGGGCCCTGGGCCTGGCCCACAAAACCATTTTTCCCTCCTGGTCCTCAGGCCTGTGACAGGAGGGGCACCTCAAAGGTCTCTGACATGCCCTGGAGACAATTTCCCAATTGTCTTAGTGAGTAACACTTGGCTCATTGCTTATGCAAATTTCTGCAGCTGGCTTGAATTTCTCCTCAGAAAATGGGATTTTCTTTTCTATCGCATCATCAGGCTGCAAATTTTCTGAACTTTTATGCTCTATTTTCCTTTTAAAACTGAATGCTTTTAACAGCTCCCAAGTCACCTCTTGAATGCTTTGATGCTTAGAAATTTATTCTGCCAGATACCCTATATCATCTCCTTCAAGTTCAAAATTCCACAAATCTCTATGGCAAGGGCAAAATGCTGCCAGTCTCTTTGCTAAAACATAGCAAGACTCACCTTTGCTTCAGTTCCCAGCAAGTTACTCATCTCCATCTGAGAGTACCTCAGCCTGGATTTCATTGTCCATATCATTATCAGCATTTTGGTCAAAGCCATTCAACAAGTCTCCAGGGAGTTTCAAACTTTCCCACATTTTCCTTTCTTTTTTGAGCCCTCCAAGCTGTTCCAACCTCTGCCTGTTACCCCCAGTTCCAAAGTTGCTTCCACATTTTCAGGTATCTTTACAGCAATGCCCCAAATTACTGGTACTGATGTATTAGTTCATTTTCATGTTGCTGATAAAAACATACCTGAGACTGGGTAATTTATGAAGAAAAAGGTTTAATGGACTCTCAATTCCATGTGGCTGTGGAGGCCTCACAATCATGTTGGAAGGTGAAAGGCACATCTTATATGGTGGCAGACAAGAGAGAATGAGAACCAAGCAAAAAGGGTTTCTCCTTATAAAACCATCAAATCTCATGAGACTTATTCACTACCAGGAGAACAGTATGAGGAAAACCACCCCCATGATTCAGTTATCTCCCACTGGGTCCCTCCTGCAACACGTAGGAATTATGGGAGCTACAATTCAAGATGATATTTGTGTGAGGACACAGCCAAATCATATCATTGAGTATCAGTTTAGAGGTAAGAAAATTTTGTGGTAGAAGACTGTATAATCTAGAGAAAATATAAAATTATTTTTCAAATGGTAGAAGCATTGTGGAATGTAAAGATTAATTTGATTGATATTGGTGAAATATACTCAACTAAGCACAGTGGGAAGAGGAATAAGTAGCTTGGAGGAGGTATGAGTGATTTCCAATTTTTTCTATGGAACACTGAAAATTACCAGTATCTCTCTAGGTTCAAATTATGTTTGGGGTGCCTAGAGAAAATACAGGCAGACAAGCCTGATAGATAAACATATTTGGAATTCAACAGTAAAATTAGGACTAGTAGATTAGAAGTTCTCTGCTTGTAACTGGTAATTAAAACTATGAGAGTAGATGGAATAACCCAAGGTTTATGTGGAAAGTAAAAAAGGAAATAGAGAAATGTAGAACCTTAGTGATCTATTGACATGTGAGGGGTAGCCCTAGTGGAAAAAAAAAAAAAGAGAGCTTGTGAAAAATTCAAGAAAGAATAATCAAAATAACCGCAAGAGCCAGAAGAGGACAAGCCACTACTGTTGAAAACTGCAAATGCCTCAGGTGAGAAAAGAGTTAAGTTAACTTTGTCAAACAGAAAGAAACTTCTATTGAGGTTGAAAAACCCATTCAGACAGAGCAGAGCAAGGGTCAACACCGTGGTTTGAGGGACAAGTATGGAAGACATAAACTATTTTTTTAATATGAATGGTGCTGAAAGGAAAGAAATACATAATATCAGTAGTTTGGGCAGAAGATTAATGGAAAACTTTTTTTTTTTCAACCTTAAATGGAGCTAAAATAGAGAAAATTGATGATAGAGGAAATAGAAAAGATAATGGGATTAAATTCCTGTGTAAGTGATAGAAAATTAAATATTGGTATATTAGATTTTTGCTGCTGCTATAGCAAATCACCATTATTTTGATAGCTTATAAAAACAAAAATTTATCTTATAGTTCTGGACATCAGAAGTCTGAAATGGGTTTTATAAGCCTAGATGTCAGCAGGACTACATTCCTTTCTGGACCCTGTAGGACAGAATATATTTGCATGCCTTTTCCAGCTTCTAGAGGCAGCATCCATTTCTTACCTTGAGGTCCTATCACCCATCTTCAAAGCCAGCAGTATAGAGCATTAAAATACACACCCCCCACCCCCCGCCACACCTCTGTCTGTCTTTCCCTCTCTCTCTGATATGGTTAGGCTTTGTGTCCCCACCCAAATCTCATCTTGAATTATAATCCCCATGTATCAAGGGAGAGACCAGGTAGAGGTAATTGAATGAGGGCAGTTTACCCTGTGCTGTTTTTGTAATAGGGAGTTCTCACAAGATCTGATGGCTTTATAAAAGGCTCTTCCCTCTTTGCTCAGCACTTCTCCTTCCTGTCATCTTGTGAAGAACATCCCTTGCTTCTCCTTCACCTTCCACCACGATTGTAAGTTTCCTGAAGCTTCCCCAGCCATTCAGAACTGTGAGTCAATTAAACCTCTCTCCTTTATAAATTACCCAGTCTTGGCAGTTCTTTATAGCAGTATGAGAACAGACTAGTGTGCTCATTCACACACACAGAGCACACATCCCTGTTTCCATTGTTACATCTCCCTCTCTGATCTTCCCACCTGCTTCTTATATGAACCCTTGTTGTTAAATTAATCCCATGCAGATAATTCCTAATTTTACCTTACATGGCAAAAGAGACATTACAAATATGATTTATCTCCATCTCAGGATCCTTAATTTAATCATATTTGCAGTGTCTCTTTTGCCATGTAAGGTAAAATGTTTACCAGTTCTAGAGATTAAGCGGTCAACATTTTGGGGAATGTTATTCTGCCTATCACATTGAGCAAGGATGGGGTGATTCAACTGGGAAAGGACAAACAACTGCTTTTTAAACATAAGGGAAGAAAGCCAGAATGGGTGATGTCATATCTAAGCTCAAAGGTCAAAGTCAGTGGCTGGGCCCTTTTGATGGCTGTATTTTTCTCTTGGCAGCCTTGGGAGATTAAAGTATGCCATTGACAAGAGAAATACATTTTTGAAAAACCTGCTAGAATCTATTGCAGAGAACATGACTAGAAACAGGTAAAGAGATAGGGAAGAAGCATGGGGATGAGAGTGAGGGTGCCCACTGAGCTAGAAAACATAGGGTTGTTGTGAAGCTTTTTGGCTAAGTTGTTGTCCAGCAACACTTGGCGGCCTAGGAACAGAAGCAAAGGAAATAAACGGATAGATTAATGAAGTGATGGATGTCTGAAGGCTGGGCATAGTTAAGGAAATAAGGAGAAATTTGGAGCAAGGATCTTAGTGAATACACTGATCCGAGCATTAGTCTTGGTCAGGTCCAATCTACCCCAATTTCAAAATTTGTAAAAATCAATTTGTTTAATGTATAAGTGGTGTGTGTGTGTGTGTGTGTTTGTGTGTTTGTGTGTGTGTGAGTAAGACAGACAGAGGGAGAGAGAGAGAGAGAGAGAGAGAGACAGAGAGAGAAATGATCCCCAAGCTTTGGGAATGCAAAATTCCCGGCTATAACATTGACAGAACAATATTCTTATGTATTCATATTACAAAATCACATCACAAAATCACATCAATAACCAAAGTAACTTCATGGAGATTGAAACTTATAAAAGCTGAATTAGGATGAGAAATAAATCTATCCTCATTCTTCCGGCACATAATATTGATTTAAACATTTTTGAAATCTGTTTTTGACAGGCAGATTAATTTCATCAAAAGTTTATTTAACGATGTCTAAAGCTAACCAGCAAATAGAGAGGGTTTTCCCACTGGTAGAGATAAAGAACATAATTTGCCACATAATTATTTAGTAATTACTTTGTCATCAGATATCTTTTATGAGAAATTTAACTCTATCTCCCATGTAAATCCATTCCATTTACTTTAACTTTAGATTTCATTATTCTCATTCTCTCTGTTATAATTCATTAAAATATTATGCCAATTTCATTAGCCAGCCAAAAACTGTCAGTCAACATTCTAGAAGGCTACAATCATTTCATTATTAAACATTATACCTCTAAATTTTTCTAAGTAAAAGAATGCTTGCAAGCCTATCATAAAATATAAAATGTTCTTGTAATACTTTGGTTTTTTCTTGTTAAAATATTACATTATGTTTTTGTTTATTTACATATCCTACTATTTGTCCATATTTCTTTTCTTGGCTTCATTTGCACAAACTAAGTGGATCTAGTGAATTTTTAATCTTTTAAACTATTTGGCAAATCATACGTATATCAAAGTCACATAGGAATTTAACAAAAATACAGATGGGAAGAAAATTAGTAAATGTTTCAGAGAAAAGTAATGCCATACTCAGGACCCTAGATTGAGAAGATTATTCTGATAGTAGTTGGCAGTGAGAAGAAATCAGAAATGAGTGCTCCAGGAAAGAGATGATTACTGTAGCCAATGATGGAAGTATTGCATTCTGAACCAAGATGATAGTCACAAACATGTTAAGATTATTAAACATAGAAGAGAAATCTGTAAAATGGGTATAGTAGAAGTTGACCTAACCCTCACACAGGATTGTTCTGAAAATAGTGTAAAATTTAGTGTGGGGGAAATTGTTTGATTAAGTCAGAATTCTCTACATGTTGACAGTCTTCATATTCTTTATTCTGTAAGCGCACATTTCTCTCTCCAGGTTCTCTTCTTCACTTGGAAGAGTTCACGAGAGGCGAGCTCATACCTGCCACCACAATCTACTTTGTCATTGCTCACAGCCTGCTTTTATAGTTAGCCATTAAAGGAGATTTTTATTTGCTATTTCCTTTAAAAAGATCTGCTTATTATCGCTTTAAAATGAAAGTTATTTTTAAAATTTGTGTCTTGTTTAAATAATTACATGTATAACACAAAAGACTATGCTCTAAGCCATTGCCTTTTTTGGAATAGAATGAGATACCAGTACTTGTAAAGTTTAATAAATGGGAAAAATAACAGTTCTCATTTTTTTCTGCCATTCTATCCACATTAGTAATAAATTTTAAGATGAAGTACAATGAAAAAGTATTCAATATTTACAAGTGACATACATTATTTTCACTGTTAAAGAATACAAATATACCAAAATTTATTATATATCTAAATTTCATTTTAATTTCTCATTTCAGTTTTTCATTAAGTTTTTATTAAACAGAATTTTCAATCTTGTTCCTTGCTATTGGTGCTTACATCTAAGGGTAACTTATTAAGTAACTATGACTTCAGTAGTCTAAGATTGGATGAAAGATTTTAGAAAGTGTTAAAATTATTTGAACTGTTAGTCAATGAATAATTTTTCACATTGACAAAGAACTGCATTCACAAGTTACAACTGTCAGACAGCTGTTGTGATAAGCATGTTTTAGAGAATGTCAGCTGGAGAGTAATCATTGCCATTGTAGTAAACAAGAAAAAATAAAACCTTATCACATTTCAATGCTTATTTTCAGAAAAACAATAATACACATTATATGTTTCAGAGTAAATATCTGACAGTGCCGTCCATTCACTAGTCAGAACATTTTTTCCATCACACCCAAACAAGCCACTTTAAATGGGCACTCAAATTTAGCTTTCAATTCAGGAATAAGGTCAACTGCAACATTCATGTACAAAATAACAAAATATTTACTCACCTGTGAATGCATTAATCCTCAAAAAATTTAAGAAATCATTATAATAAATCAGTATTGTTGATTTTAAGTTAATTTATTTTAAAGAAGATAAAACAGATAAATTCAGAAAGTAAATTTCACATCTCAAATCAGCTTCTTATTCCACTAAGGGATCACCACTGAATTTCTCTGGTTAGGCTTTCCTTTAGTCTATTTAAGATGGAATAAAAAATTGACCAATATACACTTTCAGAAACATCAGCCATGTAAATGGTTTATCATCTAAAATGAGTTTATCTGTATTCTATTTCTTTTGCATAATCTATATTAAAATGTGGAAATGGAGAATATGTTTTGCTGAAACATTTTTTGGTTGATGCATTCCAATATTCCAATCTATTTTTATCAAGATTCTATTACACCTCCAAGATATCTCTTATTTCAGTACATTTCAAAATCAATTCAATAAACAATATTAAGAATCCTGCTGGATCATTATATGTTTATACTTTTAAGATTGGCTTATTACTTTAAGCCTGTGAAATATATATCTCACATTTAAAAATCGATGACTTAAGTGATAAATGTCCTTGTTTTTCTGATTTCCATTTTGCTAATATTACTACTTACTTCACAATAGCATTGATATTAAATAGATTACACATACCTACTTCTATAAAATATTTCAACCTAAAATAAACAATTTACAATTCCAACTTAATCTTAGACTTGGATATATGTGAAATTAAGTTATTGTCAAAACCTTTTCTTTAATCCTGATTGGTTTTATTGTATGTACCAAGGACACAAGTTAAATTCATTATATTTCTACTTTCCTTATTATCTTTTTGGATACAACTCTTTCTCTCCCGAGATAGTTCCAGAAATAATTTAGATATGGGATAATAATAAAGTTTTTCTTCTAGTCCCATAGGTAGTTATATTTTGACCCCAAAGAAATAGAATTTTCACTGTAATTCTGTTTTTCCAAACTTCTTTTAAACTCTAAAGAGAATGACCAATAATTAAACAAGTGACTGTGGTAGCCAACTTAATTTACCTAATCTTCAATGATCAACTTGATAAATGATATTTTCAATATATTTTAATGATGTAATTATAGTACCTTTTTTACTTACAAATCAATGTATTCAGTACACATTTTGCATTTTTCTTTCCAAGACACTCTACAGAAAAAAAGGCCTTATTAGTGTCTGAATTCCCTTTGGTATTTTTATTGCTTTTACCACTACTTCGCTTAGCAATAGCACAAGGATAAAATCATCTGCTCATTAATGTTAGGCAAAATTCAACCTAGCTGGTGTCTTGAGTAATTTATAATTTTGTTGGATCAAATAATTGGATTTTTTTCAACAGAAGCAATGGTAAATTCCCCTGCTATAAAAGAGCACAAAACATGCTTTCCATTATAAACATATAATGGAAAAAATGTGGCTATGAAGTTAGCTGGGTGACTTTGGTCAGTTTACTTGATTTTGGTGAATATGATTTACTAATTTTTAAAATGGAAATAAAAGACCTACCTCACACGGCTAGATATAATATATACTCAGCACATAATTGTGTTCAATAAATGAGAGTGGAGGAGGAGGATAGAGAGAGGATGATTACTGTGATGCAGCAGTTACTATCTAATGTCACATGACCCCATTCCCTCCTTTCAAGTCTCTTTCCCTCACTCCCTTATCACTCAAATTACCTCATTTCCCCAAACTTAGTTATTCTCTGCCTAATTCTAGGGTTTCTCAAGACTAGCGAAGTCTCCCAGAATCTTAGATCTTCAGCCTCTGGCCTTAGTCAAGACTGGTGCATTCTAGGATGCCCAAATGTTTTCATTTAGAAATGTAGGCCCTAGCTACATTGAGATATTTCAGCTGGTTTCACCTCCTCCACAGATTTGATTTAGACTGAATGTTTCGGGTGCAAGGTTTGAAAATGACTGACAATATGATCCAAGTCCAGTTCTATAGGAAAGGTCATGATTACTATTCATGTATCATGTTTTATTTTCTCTAGCTTCCTATCAGACATAGAGGTAGACTCAGATAATCATTTTTCATACAACTCTTCAGAACATTCTAAAGGAATAATTTTCTAGAAAAATAAAAACAAGGAGCAAATCATCTCTACACAAGTGTTTTGGTTACTGCATTTTAGATGGATATTACTTTCAGGTGTTTAAATTATACGTATTTGCCTCAATAGGCTCCATTCGATACAAACTCTTCTTCCATGCTCATGGGCACCATGCAGGACTAGATTCTTTTACAAAATCCTGTGCTTTAAGTCATATTTATCAGGAAACAATATTTGAGATAGATATTTTTATGCAGGAAGATTATTGATCAGGGCTCTCAGGACCAAGACCTATGAGGAAAATGCAGGAAGCCAGATTGGGTAGAGGGAGAAGTTAAATCACAATAAACTCGCAGTAAAGAAAGGCTCCAGCTAAAGTCACAGTAAATTTTGGAGCTAGACTCACCCTGTAGAGTTGTCCAAAATTAAGGCCAGAGTCTGGCCTTTTTATCCTTAATCACCAGTTATTGCATGTGGTTGCTTTCTTTGGGCAGGCTGTTCCCTGCCACTGACTGAGGGCAATTGCTTAGGAGGGCACCTAGCTATGAGCTGTTAGTAGCCAATACACCTGGCTATTTGAAGTAGTGTTTCATTCTAAAGGGAGGTATGGGTGGTGCACTGCCAAAGGCACTCCCTACTGCTAACCAGCAGTCATTTACTTTAATGCTTTGAAATAAAATACTTTGTATTTTTAATTCATATGTATTAAGATGACACAACTCTTGTCAGAGTGACATTTCAAATACTTTAACAAATGAAAAAATAACAGGATTTATCCTTTGTGCACACCACATACTGTTCTGGGTTTCAGGAATTCACCTGCAATTATGGCAGAGGATGATCCCTAGGACTTGCTATTCTTCAGCATTAAGTGTAGTAGAGAGACTTCTTACCATAGAATGGCAGTAAAAATGCTGAGCTTTGTGGATTTTAGTGAGTGAAAGACTAGAGAAATAAGTTAGTCCAGAAGTTCTTGAAAAATTGCAGGTACTCTACATCTCAGAAACCAATACAACTAAACACCATAGTATAAATGGGGTCATATTTTGGTACCAATATTGGGATCTGCAGTCCTCGTTCACTGGCTGAAATGTGCCTATGCTAATGTTTCCCAGTGGATTCTTACTGCACATTAGTCCCATAAGATAATCAATTTTTTTAAAATTCTATGATTAAATGTGATTGGGAAACTTATAATTCCGAAATCCCTTCTGAAGTTTGCCACATGTATTAATAATTAATAAGCAGGCTGCTTTATCAACACAGAATCAGAATATTCTCTTTTATGGATGTCCTCTACTGAAGTTCTCCTGGGAAAAATAGGCTAAAAGCAATTGCAATTCAAAAGTCAACAAAATAGTTTCTTTATCAGTGAGTGACATGTGTCCATATGCACATATACATTTTCTTACTTAATTGAAATAATCCATTAAGCCAACATTATTTACTTTTTCATATGTACCAACATTTGAATTTCAAGAATGTTTGTGTGTGTGTGTGTGTTTGTGTGTGTGTCACTTGGAAATACTCAGAAAAGCCAAAATGAACTTTGTGAGTTGGGACAGGATGCTAGTAATAAGGAACTAACTAATTTTTTTTTTTTTTTTTACCTAGCATGGTATAGGCACAGAAAATGTGGCACATGAAAGCAGCAGAGCTTTGAATGATATGAAAAAGGCTCCAATTCTAACTTCAGTCATCAACTGAGTAATGTTGACCAACTACTTACCCACTCTGACTTCAGGCTACTCAAATATAATATGGAGGTGACATCTCCTATCAGGAAACTTGTCTTGCAGATTAAATAAAATAACATTTGTATAGGGAAATAAACCTAATTAGATCTCACCTAACAAATAGTAGTTCTCCTTACCTAGTTCTTTTTCTCACTTTTTTTTTTTTAAACAAAGTAAGGCATTTACTGCAAAATATTACTTAAATTGTTTTGGGGAGATTTTTGTTTTCTTTTTTTTAACTTATAGTTTCAGGGGTACAAGTGTAGGTTTGCTCTATACATAGTGTGTTGTGATGGTTTGGTGTATACCTTATTTCATCACCCAGGTAATAAGCATAGTATCCAATAGATAATTTTCCACACTCACTCTCTGCCTACACTGCACCTTCAAGTAGGCCCTGGTGTCTGTTCCCCCCATCTCGTGTTCATATGAACTCAATGTTTAGCTCCCACCTATAAGTGAGAACATGTGATGTTTGGTTTTATGTTCTTGCATTAGTTCCCTTAAGGTAATGGCTTGCAGCTCCATCCATGTTACTTCTTATAGGTGATTCAGGAAAAATTAGGGATAGGGTTTCTGATAACTTTTTCTTTCAAAATTTTTTTTCAAATTTTCTAAGTTCTTGACGTTATCCATGTAAGAATCAGAAAAGACATGGAAAGTGAAAATATGGGAATAGCTTGAATATAAAACATGATGGTGAGAAGCTTAAAGACTAGAGAAGACAAAAGTAAAGATTTCTGTTATCCAAGATTGTCTCTTACCTTCTGTCTCTTGAAGATTTTCTTTAAAAGCAATTGTTGCTTAATCACTTTAAATTTTTGACATTATCCCTAATGCAATTTGGACATTTTATCAATAATAGGTTTTTAATCATAGCAAACTATTTCTCTCTGGCAACTGACAGTGAATACATTGCACAGTTTAAATGCCTATGCACTGAATGCATCGAGAGCATGGTTGTTCATAATGTGAAATGCAAATTAAAAGTACAAAAGGCACTAATCTTAACCCATCAGATTGCAAAGATCAAAAAGTTGCATAATATCATGTATTTGCAAAGGTTGGTGTGCGCCTAAACTTGCACAACATCTAGATAAAGCAATGTGGTAACAGCTAACAAAATTCGAAATGCATCCCCTTTGAACCAGCAACACCATTTCTAGCAATTTATCCTACAGAAGTACTCTCTTGTATGCAGAACAAAGCAGCTTCAATGTGCAGCACTGCTAGTTATTGTAAAAGCCTAAAAAGAGCCTACATTTTTATGAATTGAGTACTATTAAAATATTTTGGTACATTTATAAAATAGAATATTATATATAATTAATGTATACCATTCATTATAATACTGGTCTTCAAGATATGTTATAAAGCAAAAAAATCAAGTTTCAAAATATTTATATATTAAAAATGTATAATGAATCTACACTCAATAGGTGTAGATCATTTCTGGAAAAGAAATATCTAAGAACCTGACAGCAGCTGCCTCTAGGGAGTGTATCTGGTGACCAAGAGGGCCATAACATTTCCCACTGCCTGGCTAAACTTTAGACAGGCTTCTCCCTAACATTAGATAACTGACCTCCCCATTTTCTTTTAAAATTTGATTTGGAAAACTTGTAATCACAAATTCTTTCTCTGTTCTTTTAAAATATAAATCTTTTTGAAAGCTTGTTGCCAGTTTTACAACCCGGGACTGTCTTTCTCAATGACTTGAGAGCCATCCGTTTGAAACGTAGTCATCAGGGGAGATAGAGGCCCTATCAATCAGTCTCTGTGGGGAGGTAAGAGTCTATCTGCCATCAAGGTGACTAGCTCCAAATTGTAAAACTATCTCTGGTCATGAAGATAAGAGAAAGTTTATTTTTCCCTTGGGTTAGGCCAGTTAGCCAACATAGGTGGCCTAAAATTCCCTTCTCCTAGTTCTTAAAAACCCTCCAGCCCCTTTTATTGGTGGGGTCGGGTGGGTTGAGGGGGTTAATCTGAGTTCAGAATGAGTTCTGGCCTCTTTCCATATTGCAATAAACTTGAATTATAGGGACTTTGGCATAATTTTTGCCTTGACACTGGTATACAACAAAATCTGATCAAAATGGAGACTTAGTTTTCGCTCAATATTTTTTGTACATTTTGACATTTTTATAATGTTCTTGGATTATCTATTCAAAAGATAAACAATCAATCTATTCAAAAAAAACAATCTAACAAAATTCTTATGGCAGTCTATGGTCTACAGAAATACAGGCTAAGTTGTCTTGAAGAGACTCAAACAACCAGTTTCAGCTTTGAAATACTTGTTGAAAATATTTTAAAGGGAAACAAAACTTCCAATTAAACAATATGAACTTTATATAAACTGAGACCAAAATGGAAAAGTCCTTAATTCCCTCAAATAGTGTTGTTGATACAAAGAAAGTGTTTTTGCTTAGTTGAATGAAAATTATAATGAAATCTTAAATGAGAGCTTACCATACTTTTCAGAGATGCTTGATGGATAATTATTCTGTATCTAGCCTATTTGGGTAACCCTAATATTATATAGGTTTGGGTCAACCTATATTTGACTATTGAAACCTTCAAACCTCAAACCAGCATTCAGTTAAGCCAGTTGCTTTGTGATTACTTATAGTCAAAACAAATAAGAAGGGGTAAGCTCTCATAATTATAAAGTCAGAATAATTCATTTTCAATGACATATTCTTCTTTCCAAGGAAAGTTCTGAAGTCTGCAGCAAGAAAGTAGGCCATCAATTTTTACCTTCTAGTGTGTTAGTCATGATTTTTAAAATAAGTCCTTTCCTTATGAGGTAAACTTCAAATTCAGAGTATTTAATGACTTATTAATTTATTAGTATTAAGGATGTTTGCCCATAAATTTGCAGAAAGAAGAAATTTAATTTTTTTTTTTGCATAATAGCATCTTAACACTATTATCACAGCTGGATGACATTTTTTTCTTATATCTAGACTATCATCCTCTATTTACTGTGAGACAACTTACTCCTGATTAGAGTTAACTAAAAAAATGTTGGGGGAACAATGGAAAAAGACTCTTAAATATATAACTCAAGGAAAAAGACAAATATTCTTTGAATATACCATGACTCTTAGTGTTCAGTGTGTACAGCTGCGAAACCCATCATCACAGGGAAAGACATCTTTTTTTTTTTTTTTTACTATTTAAAATTGACCAGATACTTAAAGAAAAAGAAAACTGTCTCCTGAAATCTGTACTACCTCTGGTAGTGCATCTTTTACTCCTTCCTCTGAATCCATGCTACAGAAGGCATGTTCCACGGATTAACAGCATTGCCATCATTTAGGAGCTTGTTAAGAAGAATCTCAGTCCCTATCCTAAACCTCTTAATCAAAATCTGCATTTTAACAAGCTCCCCAGGTGATTTGTATGCAGACTAAAGAGTCTGAATGTTCTCTCTCCTCCTACTCCACAAATATTAGCTATGACAGCAGATTGAAGAGCTCTTAGAACAAAGAGGAAAACATTCCATGTAGTCTCCCGACCACACCCACTCTTTTCCATTCTATCTGGCATGCCATTACCAAAAATGGTCTTCCCAAAATATTGCCGTGTCATGCTCCTCATAACAACTATAATAACATACTCATTTGAAGTATATTTTGAACAAAGTTCTTTCATGTAAATTGTCTGAGTTAATTCTCATATCAATATTGTAGATTATGTTGTATTGGTTCCAGATGTATTCTCAGAAAAGTCACATACATTCCTAAAGTCAGTCATGAAATAAGTAGTGGAACCAGGCCTCACTGCATTAAATTATATCATTAAATATTGCACTCCCTCCCCCATTTTATTCTGGCTCATTCCCTTGTCCTGTTTTGCAATGATTCTCCACTACAAATTTTTAAAACTCCGAAAACGTGATGTAATCTGGTCCCACTGACCTCTCCTACCAGACCACCCTCTATGTCAAAACCAATCCTGTGAGATGGCCCCACAGCCTAGCTGTATTCACCCAGTCTTCCTTATTCACACATGTCTCTTTCGGAGAAACCAACACCATTCCAGTTTTTTGAAATGCAGCTAAAGACCATCATTATATAAGAAGGAATGTAGGCCAGGTGCAGTGGCTCAGGCCTATAATTCCAGCACTTTGGGAAGCTGAAGTGGGTGGATCACCTGAGCTCAGGAGTTCAAGACCAGCTTGGGCAACATGGGAAAACCCCATCTCTACTAAAAATACAAAAAAAAAAAATGTAGCCGGGCGTTGTGGTGCATGCCTGTTTCCCAACTACTCGGGGGGCTGAGATGGGAGGATCGCTTGAACCTGGGAGGCAGAGGTTGCAGTGAGCTGAGATCACACCACTGCACCCCAGCCTGGGTGACAGAGTAACACCCAATCTCAAAAAAAAAAAGAAAAAAAAAAAAAGAAAGAAAAAGAAGAAGAAGGAATTTAAATCATAGAGTGTCCTGAGTTTCTCAGCTCAATATAATGTTTTTTCCTTCCAAATTTTATTTGCGGTTCAGGGAGCACATGGGTGGGTTTGGGTAAACTCCATGTTGCAGTTTAGTGTACAGATTATTTCACCACCCAGGTAATAAAGCATAGTACCCAATAGGTCGTTTTCTGATCCTCACTTTCTTCCCACCCTTCACAATCAAGCAGGCTCTGGTGTCTATTTTTCCCTTCTTTTTGTCCGTGTGTACTCAATGTTTAGGTCCTCTTATAAGTGAGAACCTGTGGTATTTGGTTTTCAGTTCCTGTGTAATTTACTTAGGACAATGACCTTCAGTTGTATGCATGTTGCTGCAAATAATATAATCTCATTCTTCTTTATGGCTATGTAGCATGTCATGGTGTATATGTACCACATTTTCTTTATCCAGTCTAACATTGATGGACATTTGGGTTGATTCCTTGTCATTGCTATTGTGAATAGTGCTGCAATGAACCTAACACGTGCATGTGTCTTTATGGTAGAACAATATATATCCCTTTGGGTATATACCCAGTAATGGGATTGCTAGATCGAATTGTAGTTCTGTCTTAAGATCTTTAAGAAACCTCCGAACTGCTTTCCACAGTGGCTGAACTAGTTTACATTCTCATCAGCAGTGTACAAGCATTCCCTTTTCTCCACAACCTTGCCAGCATCTCTTATTTTTTCTTTTTGATAACAGCAATTCTGACTGGTGTGAGATGGTAAGTCATTGTGGTTTTGATTTGCATTTCTTTAGTGATTAGTTATGTTGAGCACTTCTTCATATGCTTGTTGGCTGTGTATATATCTTCTTTTGAGAAGTGTTTGTTCATGTCCTTTGCCCATTTTTTAATTGGGTTTTTTCACTTGTTGATTTAAATACCTTACAGATTCTTGATATTAGACCACTGTTGAATGCATAGTTGGCAAATATTTTCTCCCATTCTGCAGATTGTCGGTTTACTCTGTTGATAGTTTATTTTGCTCTGCAGAAGCTCTTTAGTTTAATTAGGTCCTATTTATTAAGTTGTGTTTTTCTTACAATAGCTTTTGGCATCTTTGTCATGAAATCTTTGCCAGGGCCTATGTCCAGAATCCTATTTCTTAGGTTTTCTTCTAGGGTTTATTTCACAGTTTAAGTTTTACATTTAAGTATTTAATTCATCTTGAGTTGATTTTTGTATATGTTAAAAGGAAAAGCTCTAGTTTCAATCTTCTGCATATGGGTAGCCAGGTATCCCAGTGTCATTTATTCAATAAGGAGTCACTTTCCTCATTGTTTGGTTTTGCAGACTTTGTTGAAGATTAAATGGTTGTATATGTGCAGCTTTATTTATGCGTTCTCTAAACTGTTCCATTGGTCTCTGTGTCTGTTGTTCTGCTACTATAACGCTGTTTTAGTTACTGTTGCTTTATACCATAGTTTGAAGTCAGGTAGTGTGATGCTTCTGGCTTTGTTCTTTTTTTTAGAATTGCTTTGGCTACCTGGTCTCTTTTTTGGTTCTATATAAATTATAGAACAGGTTTTTCTAATTCTGTGAAAAATATTGTTGTTAGTTTTATAGGAATAGCCTTGAATCTGTAAATTGCTTTGGGAAGTACAGCCATTTTAATGATATTGATTCTTCTTATCCATAAGCATGGAATGTCTTCCCATCTATTTGTATTATCTCTGACTTCGTTTAGAAGTGTTTCATAATTCTCATTGTAGAGACCTTTTACTTCACTGGTTAGCTGTATTTCTAGGTATTTTATTCTTCTTGTGGCTACTGTGAATAGAGTTGTGTTCTTGATTTTGTTCTCAGCTTAGAAGTTGTTGGTGTATAGGAATATCAGTGATTTTTGTACTTTGATTTTGTATCTTAAAACACTGCTGAAGTTATCAGATCTAGGAGCTTTTGGGCAGAGACATGGGGTTTTCTTAGGTATAAAATTATGTCATCTGTGAAGAGAAGAGAGATAGTTTGACTTCCTCTCTTCTTACTTGAAAGCCTTTTTTTTGCTTTCTTTTGTGTGATTGCTCTGGCTAGAACTTCTAGTACTATGTTGAGTAGGACTGTAAAGAATGGGCATCCTTGTCTTGTTTGAGTTCGCAAGGGTAATGCTTCCAGGTTTTGCCCATTACGCATTATTTAGACTACAGATTTGTCATAGAAGGCTCTTACTATTTTGAGGTATGTTCCTTCAATGTCTAGTTTGTTTAGGGTTTTTAACATGAAAGGATGTTTGAATTTTATCACAAGATTTCTGTATCTGTTGAGATACTCATGTGGTTTTAGTTTTTAGTTCTGTTTATGTGATGAAGCACATCTATTGATTTGCATATGTTGAGCCAATCTTGCACCCCAGGGATAAAGCTTATTTGATTGTGATGGAGGAGGTTTTTGAAGTGCTGCTGGATTTGCTTTGCTAGTATATGTTGAGGATGTTTGCATCTACGTTCATCAAAGATATTGGCCTGAAGTTTCCTTGTTTTGTTGTGTCTCCACCAGGTTCTGCTATCAAAATGATATTAGACTCATAGAGTAAGTTAGCAAAGTGTCCCTTCTCCTCAATTTTTTCGAGTAGTTTCATTAGGATTGCTGCTAACCATTATTCATACCTGGAGTATAGTCTGGTAGAATTTGGCTGTGAATCCATGTGGTCCAGGGTTTTTTCTGGTTGGTAGGCTTTTTATTACTTACTCAACTTTAGAACTCCTTGTTGGTCTGTTCAGGCTGTCAATTTCACCCTGCTTCAATCTTGGGAGGTGGTATGTATCCAGGAATTTATCAGGTTTTTTGTGTGTGTGGGGGTTTTCTAGTTTTTGTGCATTAAAGGGTTGATAATAGTCTCAGGTGGGCTTTTTTGTATTTCTTTGAGGTCGGTGGTAATGTCCCCTTTGTCATTTCTGATTATGCTTATTTGAGTAGTTTCTCTTTTTCTTTATTATTCTAGCTAGTGATCTATCAATTTTATTTATTCTTTCATAGAACCAACCTTTGGGGGTTTTCTTATCTTTTTATGTTTTTTATCTCAATTTCATTCTGTTTAGCTTGATTTTGGTTACTTGTCTTCTGCTATCTTTGGAGTTGCTTTGCTCTTGTTTTTCTAGTTCCTCTAGATGTGATATAAGGTTGTTAATGTGAAATCTTTTTAACTTTTTGATGTGAGCATTTAGCACTATAAACTTTCTTCTTAATACTGTTTTATCCGTGTCTCAAAGATTCTGGTATGTTGTATATTTTCTTAATTAGTTTCAAATAATTTCTTGACTTCTGCCTTCATTTCATTATTTACCCAAAATTCATTCAGGAGAACATTATGTAATTTATATGTAATTGTATTGTTTTGAGAGATCTTCGTATTAATTTTCATTTTTATTGCACTGTGGTCTGAGAGTGTGATTGGTTTGATTTCAGTTTTTTTAATTTGTTGAGAATTGTTTTATAGTCATTCATGCGGTTTGATTTAGAGTATGTTCCACGTGCAGATGAGAAGTATATATATTCTGTTGTTGAGTGGAGTGTTGTGTACATGTTTGTTAGGTCCTTTTGGTCAAATGTTATTAAGTCCCGAATATCTTTGTTAGTTTTCTGTCTTGATGATCTGTCTAATACTGTCAGTGGGATGTTGAAGTTTCCCACTATTATTGTGTGCTTATCTAAGTCTCATTGTAGGTTTCTAATAACTTGTTTTATGAATTTGTTACTCCTTGGTTGGATGCATATATATTTAGAATAATTAAGTCTTCTTGTTGAATTGAATATTTTATCATTATGTAATGCTCTTGTCTTTTTTGATAATTGTTGGTTTAAAGCCTATTTTGTCTGGAATTAGAATAGCAACTCCTGCCTTTTTTGTTTTCCATTTGCTTGGTAGATTTTTCTTCATGTCTTTACTTTGAGCCTTCGGGTGTCATTACATGTGAGATGAGTTTCTTAAAGATGGCATAAAGTTGGGTCTTGCTTCTTTATGAAACTTGCCACCCTATGCCTTTTAAGTAAGGCATTTAGACTGTTTACATTTAAAGTTAATATTGATATGTGAGGATTTGGTCCTGTCATCATGATATTGGCTATTTATTATGCAGACTTAATTGTGTACTTGCTTTATAGTGTCAATGATCTATGTACTTAAGTGTGTTATTGTGGTAGCTGGTAATGGTCTTTCATTTCCATGTTTAGCACTCCCTTAAAGACCTCTTATAAGGCTGGTCTGGTGGTAACAAATTCCTTTAGCATTTGTTGGTCTGAAAAGGATCTTATACGTCCTTCACTTAGGAAGCTTAGTTTGGCTGAATATAAAATAATTGGTTGGCATTTGTTTTCCTCAAGAATGCTGAATATAGGCCCGCATTCCCTTCTGGCTTATATGGTTTCTGCTGAAATGTCCACTGTTAGCCTGATAGGCTTCTCTTTGTAGAAGACCTCCCCTTGTCTCTAGCTGCCTTTAATATTTTTACTTTCATGTTGACATTGGAGAATCTGATGACTATGTGTTTGGCAATGGTATTCTTTTATAGTATCTCAGAGGTATTCTCTGCATTTCCAGATTTTGAATGTTGGCCTTTGTAGCGAGGTTGGAGAAATTTTCATGGACAATATCTTCAAATATGTTTTCCAAGTTGCCTGCTCTTTCTCCTTCTCTTTCAAGGATACCAATAATTCATAGGTTTGGTTTCTACATAATCCATATTTCTCAGAGGATTTGTTCATTCTTTTTTATTTTTATTTTTATTTTTGTCTTATTGAGTTGATTCAAAGAACTGGTCTTCAATCTCTGGGATTCTTTTCTCAGCTTTGTCTATTCTTCTGTTAATACTTTCAATTTTGTTATAAAATTCATATACTAAGGTTTTCAGCTCTATCAATTTCATTTGTTTTTTATGACTATTTTTTGGCTCTTCATTTTATTTCATTCTTAGATTCCTTGAATTGGGTATTGACTTTATGCTGAATGAATCTGAAGTTTAAGTTTCCTCCACATACCCTTGAGTGTAGGTTGTACTTAGTAGCCTGCCTCCAAAGAGTAGAGTATGGCAATGAGCCAAAAATATAACTTTATAACAATGAAACCTGGTAAACACTAAATTAGAGATGCTTTCAAAGTTAAAATAATCAGTGATTATTCAACTTGATATTATATACCCTTGATATGAAGAAAGGGGAATGGTACCTCAACTTTGTGGTCTTTCTTCTCAAATCCCATAACCCTACCCTAATCATTAAACATCAGGCGAACCCCAAATCAAAAGAGACTACAAAAATACCTGATTAGTATTCCTCAAACTGTCAAGATTCATGATTATTAAAAACAAGAAAATTTAGAGAAATTATTATTGGCCAAAGGAGGAGATATCATGACTAAATGTAATGCAGAATGACTAAATGTAATGAAAGAATTATCAAACAGAAAAATGGAATTAAAAACTAGTGAAATCTTTTTAAAAGTGTACAGTTTAGTTAATAGATAAGTTTCATCTTTGTTTTTTAGTTGTGACAAATGTACCATAGTGATTAAGATGTTAACAATAGAGGAAACCGAATGAGAGATACATAGGAATTGTCTGTATTATCTTTGCAACATTTTTGTGAATCAAAAACTACTCTGAAAGATTTATTTAAATTTGTTTAAGATAGAAAACTAAATACTTTATTAAACAAAAGCTCAAAGAATTTTTAACCAACAGACCAGTACTATAAAAATGTTAGTTGAATTACTTCAGGCAAAATGAAAATAATAACAGATAGAAACTCAAAAGTACATAAAGAAATGAAGAGGATTAGAAGTGGTAAATGTGTGTTGCAAATAAAAAGAGATTGTTTTCATCATTTTTTAAATACTTACAGGATAATTAATTGTATAACAATGTATTTTGGATTTTAACATACATAGAAGCAAAATATGTGACAATGATTGTACTGTTATGTGAAAGGGCTATATATGCAAAGTGACCTTCAAATGCTAAAGGAGCTGAGAAACCAAAGTAGGAGGCAGAAAAATACATTTTTTCAGTATTGGTGAATGAATTGAGGGAAATTACCAATAGAAGCATGGTCTTGGGTGACCACAAAACAACTAGATATCCATACTTCTACTCTTCAGACTCAGCACTTATAGGGAAAGCATATACCTGCTCCAGCAAGACAATTAAAGGCAACCCTCCAGAAGAGGCAAGAATGCTATATGCACCACAGTCTATAATTTGTGTAATAACATCAAGGTTGACATGTTCTTAAACTACCTACAATAAATAAAGTGGAAATCAAGAGAAACTCACAGAAATGGGGCTAATCAAAAGTCAACAAGACAGATTAGTATCCCAGATAAAGTCACTTTTGTCTCCACAAGAACAAAGGACAGGACGGAGAAAATGTAGGTATACTCATACTGTATGTGAGGATATATAATATCACTTGAAAAGTTATAGGTAATAAGCCAACAAATACAATAAATAGAATAAAAACACTCAATCCAAAAGAAGGAAAATTGAACAAATAAAAGATTGCAATAACGTAAAGATGCATATTTTAAATTATTGGGCAACCACTAAAAAAATAAAATAGAACACTAGTGGATCTCAAATGGAACACAAAAAATATTAATCTGAAAAGGCAGAAAAAATATGTAAAACAGAACAAAAGAAAATAGATGTTAAAATAAAACAAATAGCAAGATGGTAGATTTATATCCAACCATATCAATAATTTTATTAAATGCAAATGATCTATTCAATGGATATAAAAATGAGACATAATTCTGTATCAGAGTCTATAAGAGACATTCCTTAAAGGTAGAGGTTGGTTAAAAATAAGAGAATGAAAAATACAAGTGAGGGAAGAGACAAATTTCCCTTGTAGAAGATTTCAAAAGAATATATGTAAACATGCTCCCTTCAATGGGAGGGACCATAAATCCCTACTCCTCAAGTGTGAGTGGGGTATAGTATCTTTCTTTCAAAGACCTCAGTGTAGAAAGAAGAAAAAAGTGTAAACAAACAAGTAAATATAAAAGGAAGACATATATATTTACATAAGTATATATATACATTTATATTTACATAAGTACATATTTATATAAGTATACAATATAAATATATATTTACATAAGTATATACTTATATAAATATATATAAGTATATATAAGTTAAATATATAAGTATATAGTATATACTGATATACTATATACTTATAAGTATATAAATAAGTAAAAAAGGAAGAGATTATAATATGTATTTACATAAATATATATATTTGTATGTCTAATCTGTCATGTTGACTTTTGATTAGCCCCATTCCTGTGAGTGCCTCCTGATTTTCACTTTATTTATTGTAGCTAGTGTAAGAACATGTGAACCTTAATGTTATTATTTATGTAAATATATATATCACATATATATATTTGTTACCTCCCAAGCCAATTTCATATGTTAACCCCTAATCCCTAGTATCTCAGAATGTGACTGCATTTGGAGATAGAGCCTTTAAATAGGTAATTAAGTCAAAATGAGGCTGTTAGTGTAGGGCCTAATTCAATCTGACTGGTGTCCTTATAAGAAGAGATTAGAACATGCAGAGAGACCCTAAGGGTACATGTGTACAGAGTGAGAACCATATGAGGAGACAGCAAGCAGGTGGCCATCTGCAAGCCAAGGAGAGTCCTCAAGAAAAATCAACACTACTGGCAACTTCACCTTGAATTTTTAGCCTTCAGAATTGTGAGACAATAAATTCGTTGTTAAAACCAACAAACCAGTTTGTTGTTCAAACAAATTTGTTGTTCAATACCAGTCTGTGGTATTTTGTTATGATAGCCCAAGCAAACAAATACAGTTAGTAACAGACAAGGTAGATTTTAGAGCAAACAATATTACCAAAGACAAAGAGAGGCATTTCATAGTAATTAAGGGGTTGATTTATCAAGAGGACATAAGAAACTTTACTACCTATGCACCCAATAAGATAACTTTATAATGTAGAAAACAAAAACCGACATAAGTAAGATAAGTTGACAAATCCACAATTATAATTCAAATTTCAAGAATATTCTCATAATTGATATAACAAGGAAACAAAATAGAAAACTTCAAAAACACTATCAACAACAAGATCTAGTTAACACATAGAACACTTCACCCAACAAAAGGAGAATGTATATTTTTTAAAGTATACATAATACATTCACCAGAAACGACTATATTCTGTGCCACATAACAAGTTTCAAAATGTATGAGAATTCAAATCAACAGCAGGACTTTTTCTGACCATAACAAATAAATTCAAAATTGGTACCAAAGAAATATCTAGAATATTCCCTAATATTTGGGAATTAACACTCTTCTAAACAAACTATGGATCAAAAAATCATGAGAGATTAGAAAACATATTGAACTTAATAAATATTAAAACATCACATATAAAATTTTTTGATGCATCTAGAACAGTGTTTACAGGGAAACTTACAAATGTAAATATTACAGAAAAAGAGAAAACAAAGGAAAAAAGAAAAGGAAAAATGTTGTGACAAAGTTTTTACAAACAGGACACCAATGGTACAAACCATCACATAAATGACAAATTAGGTTTCATAAAAAATTTAAAATTCTGCTAACCAAAAGACATTTAGAAAATAAAAAAATGCATTTCATCCTGATTTAATCTAGGAGAGTTGTATATTTGCAAGAATGTATCCATCTCCTCTAGATTTTTCTAATGGTCTATCAATTGTATTTTTCCAAGAACCAGTTTTTGTTTCACTTGTCTTTTGTATTGTTTTGTTTGTTTTTTTGTTTCAATTTCATTTAGTTCTGCTCTGATCTCAGGAAGAAATAGAAACTCTGGAGAGATCAATAACAAACAGCAAGAATGAATCAATAATAAAAATGTCAACAAATTCTGGTACAGATGGGCTCACATCTGAATTCCATCAGACATTCAAAGAAGAATTGGTACCAATCCTACTGAAACTATTCCAAAAGATAAACAGGGAATCCTCCTGAAATCATTCAATGAAGCTAATATCACCCTATTACCAAAACCAGGAAGGGACATAACAAAAAAAGAAAACTACAGACCAATATCCCTGATGAAAATAGATGCAAAAATCCTCAACAAAATGCTAGCTAACAGAATCCAACAGAATATCAAAAAGGTAATACGTCATGATCAAGTGGGTTTCATAACAGAAATGCAGGGATGGTTTAATATACGCAAGTCAATAAATGTGATACATCAGATAAACAGCATTAAAAACAAAAATCATATGATCATCTCAATAGACACAGAAAAAGCATTTGACAAAATCCAGCATTCCTTTATGAGGAAAACCTTCAACAAAATTGGCATACAAGGTACATACCTCAAAGTAATAAGAATAATGTATGACAAATCCACAGCAAACATCATACTAATGAGGAAAAGTTAAAAGCTCTACACCTGAAAACTTGAACAAGACAAAGATGCCCACTTTCACCACTTCTATTCAACACAGTGCTGGAAGTCCTATCCAGAGCAATCAGACAAGAGAAGGGAATAAAGGACATCTAAATTGGAAGAGGAAGTCAAACTGTCATAATTTGCTGATAATACGATTATATATTTAGAAGACCCTAAAGACTCATCCAAAAAGTTCCTATATCTGATTAGTGAATTAAGTAATTATTTGGAAGTCTCAGGATACAAAATCAATGTACACAAATCAGTAGCACTGCTAGACACCAACAACAACCAAGCTGAGATTTAAATTGAGAACTTAATCCCTTTTACAACAGCTGCAAAAAATAAATAGAACACTTAGGAATGCACTTAACCAAGTTAAGGCATAGAGTTTTTATCAGATTTCTTTTTGCTTGTTTGTTTGTTTATGCAAACTGTTAAGTTGTTATCAGGTTAAAATAAGGGGGTTATAAAATAGTATTTGCAAGCCACATAGTAACCTCAAACCAAAAAACACACAACAGATTCATAAAGATAAAAAGCAAGAAACTAAACCACATTACCAGAAAAAAAAAATTACCTTCACTAAAGGAGGACAGAATGGAAAGAAAGAGAAGGCCACAAAACAACCAGAAACCAAATAACAAAATGGCAGGAGTAAGTCCTTACTGATCAATAATAACACTGAATATAAATAGACTAAACTCTCCAATCAAAAGATATAGAATGGCTGAATGGATGAAAAAACAAGACCCATTGATCTGTTTGCCTTTAAGAAACACACATCATATATGAAGATGCATATAGACTGAAAAAAAGAGAGGAACAAAAATATTCCATGCCAATGGAAACCAAAAAAGAGCAGGAGTAGCTATACATATATCAGACAAAAATAGATTTTCAGACAAAAACTCTAAGAAGAGACAAGATCACCATAAAATACAAAGGGGTTAATTCAGCAACAGGGTGTAACAATTTTAAATATGCATGCATTCAACACCGGAGCACCCAGATATATAAAGGAAATATTAGAGATAAAAATAGAGATCCCAATGCAATAATTGCTGGAGACTTCAAAATCCCACTTTCAACATTGGAATGGTCTTCTGGACAGAAAACCCAAAGAAATATCAGACTTAATCTGCACTTTAGGCCAAATGGATCCAACAGAAATTTACAAAACATTTCATCCAATGGCTGAAAAATGCACATTCTACTAATCACATGGATCATTCTCAATGATAGATTATATGTTAGGTCACAAAACAAGTCTTAAAATATCCAAAACAGTGAAATAATATCAAGTATCTTCTCTGACCACAATGGAACAAAACTAGAAAGTAATAACAAGAGGAATTTCAGGAACTATATAAACACATGGAAAGTAAACAACATACTGAATAAAGAAATTATGAAGGAAACTGAAAAATATTTTAAACAAATGATAATGAAAACAAAACATACCAAAATTTATGGGATACAGCAAAAGCAGTACTTAAAGGGAAGGTTATATCTATAAGTGCCTACATCAAAAAAGAGAGAAAACTTGGAGCAAACAACCTAATGACGCATCTTAAAGAAATAGAAAAGCAATAGCAAACCAAACTGAAAATTAATAGAAGAAAAGAAATAATAAAAATTGGAGCAGAAAAAATGAATTTGAAATGAAAAAAGAAACCACAAAATATCAATGCAACAAAAAGTCGTTTTCTTAAAAGTTAAAAAAAGACAAACCATTAGCCAGAGATCAAATAAAGAGAAGATCAAATAAATAACATCAGAAATGAAAAAGGAGACATTGCAACTAACATCGCAGAAATTCAAAGGATCATTAGTGGCTACTATGAGCAGCTATATATCAATAAATCTGAAAATCTAGAAAAAGTGAACAATTTCCTAGACAGAAACCTACCAAGATTAAACCAGAAAGAAATTCAAAACCTGAACAAAACAATAACAACTAATGGGATCAAAGTTGTAATAAAAAGTCTCTCAGGAAAGAAAAGCATGGGACTTGATGGCATTACTTCTTAACTCTACAGAACACTTAAGGAACTGATACCAATCCTCCTCAAACTATTCCAAAAAATAGAGAATCAGGGAATATTACCAAAGACATTCTACAGTGTTTTTGGGTATTCCCCGATACTCAAAAAAAAAGACACCTTTTTAAAAAACCTACAGACCAATATATCTGATTAATATTGATGCAAAAATCCTCAACAAAATACTGGCAAACCTAATTCAATAAGACACTGGAAATACCATTCAGTATGACCAAGTGAGATTTTTCCTTGGGGTACAAGAATGGTTCAACATAAGCAAATCAATAAATTTGATACATCATATCAACAAAATGAAAGATAAAAACCACCTGATCATTTCAATTGATGCTAAAAAAGCATTTGATAAAATTCAACATCCCTTTCTGATTTAAAAATAAAAATAAAAAAGCAGTGGCTGAAAGAAACACACCTTAACAGAGTAAAAGTCATATATGACAGATCCACAGCTAGTATCATACAGACCCATGGCTAGTATCATACTGATCTACTTGCTAAGATCTGAAACACAACAAGGATGCCTATTTTCACCACTGTTATTCAACATAATACTGGAAGTTCTATCTAGAGCATTCAGACAAGAAAAAAAAGGGCATCTGGGCCAGGCCTGGTGGCTCACACCTATAATCCCAGCACTTTGGGAGGCCAAGGCAGGCAGATCACCTGAGGTCGGGAGTTCAAGACCAGCCTGACCAACATGGAGAAATCCTGCCTCTACTAAAAAAAAAACAAACACAAAATTAGCCAGGCGTGGTGGCTTATGCCTGTAATTCCAGATACTCGGGAGTCTGAGGCAGGAGAATTGCCTGAACCTGGGAGGTGGAGGTTGCAGTGAGCTGAGATCGCGCCATTGCACTCCAGCCTGGGCAACAAGAATGAAACTCCATCTCAAGGAAAAAAAAAAAAAAAAAAGCGTCTAAATGGGAAAGGCAGAAGTCAAATTACACTTGTTTGCAGATGATATGACCTTATATTTGGGAAAAACTAAAGACTTCACAAAAAAAAAAAAACACGAGAAATGATAAACAAATTTAGTAAATTTGCAGAATACAATATAGACATACAAAAATCAGTAGCATTGCTATATGCTAACAATGAACCAACAGAAAAAGAAATAAAAAGTAATCTTATTTATAATAGCCACCCATAAAATGAAATTCTAGGAATTAACTTATTAAAAGAAATACCAGATCTCTATAATGAAAACTGCAAAACACTGATGAAAGAAATTGAGGAGGACACCACAGAGAGAAAAATATTCAATGTTCACAGATTGGAAGAATTAATATTGTTAAAATATCCATACTACCCAAAGCAATCTACAGATTCAATGCAATCTCTATCAAAATACCAATGACATTCTTCAAAGAAGTAGAAAAAATAACCTTAAAGTTTATATGGAACCACAAAAGACCCAGAATAGACAAAGCTATTCTAAGAAAAGAAAAAAAAAAAAACTGGAGGAATCACATACTTGACTTCAGATTATTCTACAGAGCTATACTAGCCAAAACCACATGGTAGTCCCATAAACATATACACATTCACCAATGGAAAAGGAGAACTCAGCAACAAATTAATACACCTACAGTGAACTCATTTTTGACATGGGTGTCAAAACATATACTTGGGAAAAGACATTCTCTTCAATAAATGGTGCTGGGAAAACTGGATATCCATATGCAGAAGAATGAAACCAGACCCCTATCCCCTGCCATATACAAAAATCAAATTGAAATGAATTAAAGACTTAAATCTAAAGATCTCAAACCATAAAACTACTACAAGGAAACATTGGGGAAACTTTCCAGGACATTGTTCAGGACAAAAATTTATTGAATAACACCTCACAAGCACAGTCAACCAAAGAAAAAAAAGGACAAATGTGATCACATCAAATTAAAAAGCTACTGTACAGCAAAGGAAACAATCAACAAAGTGAAGAGACAGCCCACAGGACATGAGAAAATATTTGCAAACTACCAGCTAACAAGAAATTAATAACCAGAATATATAAGGAGCTCAAACAACTCAATAGGAAAAAGTCTAATCATCCAATCAAAAAATGAGCAAAATATTTGAATAGACATTTCTCAAAAGAAGATGTACAAATGGCAAACAGGCGTATCAAAAGGTGCTCAACATTACTGATCATCAAATAAATGCAAATCAAAACTACAATGATATATCATCTTCCCCCACTTAAAATGGCTTATATCCAAAGACGGGCAATAGCAAATGCTACTGAAGATGTGGAGAAAATGGAACCCTCATACACTGTTGATAGGAATGTAAATTAATACAACTACGATGGAGAACAGTTTGAAGGTTCCTCAAAAAACTAAAAATTCAGCTACCATATGACCCAGCAATATCATTGCTGGGTATATACCCAAAGGAAAGGAAATCACTATATTGAAGACATATCTGCAGTTCCATGTTTGTTGCATCACTGTTCACAATAGCTAATATTTGAAAGCAATCTAAGTGTCTGTCCATCACCAGATAAATGGATAAAGAAAATGCAGCATATACACACAATGGAGTACTATTCAGCCATAAAAAAGAATGAGATCCAGTCATTTGCAACAACATGGATGAAACTAGAGGTCATTACATTAAGTAATATAAGCCAGGCACAAAAAGACAAACATCACATGTTCTCACTTATTTGTGGGACCTAAAAATCAAAACAATTGAACTCATGGATAGAGAGAGTAGAAGGATGGTTACCAGAGGCTTGCAATGGTAGTGGGGGGCTGAGGAGGAGGCTGGGATGATTAATGGGTACAAAATATAGACGAATGAATAAGACATACTATTTGATATAACAGCAGGGTGACTCTAGTAAACTGTAATTCAATTGTACATTTTAAAACAAAAATGAAAAAAATAATTTGCATTCTTTTTTCTAAATTTTTCCTCTGACTATATATATTCAAATGCCCTCCCTTTAAATTCAGATTTTTTATGCTGCTTGATTAAATCTGATGTTGATGCTCTCTACTCCAGATTTTCAAATTTTTTTCATTGTATTCTTCAACTCCAAAAATTCTGTTTGCGTCTTTTTATGATTTCTCTTTGTTGAACTCCTCATTTTGATCATGTAGAATTTATCTGATATCATTGAGTTATCTGTCTGTGTTCTATTGTGGCTCACTGAACTTCTTTAAAACAATTATTTTGAACTATTTGTCACACGAATTGTAGATCTCCATTTCTGTCCAATGTTGGAACATTTCTAACATATATATGTTTAAAATTAATTAAAAATTAATAAAATTTAACTATCTTTTATAATTTTTATTAGTGGATTCAAATGTTTTTTGTATCATAAATAAAAATGCATAAAAAACCAAGATACTTGTCTAAAGGCAAAAATTACCACCTGTTTATGCAACATATTTCTCAAATTTCTTTAGCCTTTTGAGTGGAATACAAAAGAGTGGAAAACATTTCTTATAAAGTAAAAATTTCAATGTCTGATAATAATTAAGAATGTACTTATTCATTAACTTCTAACACCTAATCAATTTTACACACTTCATTGCTGTTGCACACATTTCAGATTATGTAAGACCTTGAAGTAAAATCTTTATATTTTAACCAAGTAAATAAGAAGCACATGGAAAATTATCTGTCTTAAATTTTGGAAAATTCTTTCCTTATGCAAAAATAATCACAAGACTAGTTGGTAGCTATTGTAATAATCCAGGCAAGTGGTAATGGTGACATATACCGCAGTAGATTTCAGATATATTTAAAAGATAGAGAAGAAAGTGTGTTCTAGGGTACCAGAAAAAGAAAAAAAGATAAATATAACACTAAGATCTCTGGCAAAAGCAACTACTAGATATAAGTTGTGTACAGTGGTGTAATCAGCACATAGCAGTTTTTGAAGCACTATAAAAATAATAGGTCAGGAAGATGAAAGAGCAATAGAGAATGAAAAAAAGTAGCCAGAGAGATAAGAAATAAACAAAGAGAGTGTATCCTGGAACCCAAGTAAAGAAAGATGTGATCAACTGAATCAAATGGTGCTGATAAGCAATCCAAGTACTGATAAATGATTACTAGATTTGGTAACATGGAGGACATTGATAAACTTGACAAGAGCAGTTTTAGTGGAATGGTTGAGATGAAATCCTAAGAGAAGTCGGTTCAAAAGAGAATAGGAGGAGAGTAAGTGGAGACAACAAGTACAGGCAACTCTTCAGAGTGGTTTTAATTTACATTGGACCTAAGAAGGGAGACAAGTAGACGGAGTGAAACATGAAATCAAAGAAGACGTGGTTTGTTTAGGTTGTTGTTACTATGACTTGTAAATATGTCACTGGAAATAATCCAGCAGAGTAGGAAAAATTAAAGATGAGAGGAGAGAAGGGAGAGCTGTAGGAGCAGTATAGGCAAGAGCAGATTGGCACCAGTGCACAGAAAAGGGATGAGCCATAGATGAGAACCTAGCTCATTCATAGCGAAAAGACTCAAGGCAGAATTTGGGAATACAAATGTATGTAAATGTATGTGTAGTTTTAGAGATAGAAGATGGAAGTTCTTTTCTTTCTTTTGTTTTTTCCATAAAATAATAATCTATTAACTGAGAGTAAATATGGAGAAGCAGAGTTGGAGATTTGAGGAGAAAGAGAAAGGGATGAACAAATTGTCTAGAATAGTAGTAAGAGGATTGATCAGGAAGAAGGATATGTGGGCAGCATTAAGGATGTTTTCATATTTAGTCATGAATTCAGGAGAGTCCAGCTGCATGAAATCGGTGTATTTCCCAGTCATGTTCAGTTGTTTGTGTTACGGCACAGAGAATGCGATGTGGAGATATAGACGGAGACTGTAATGTTGCATCTATGAACAACGGAACATCAAAAATTGCCAGCTATCACCAGAAGCTAGAAGAAAGGCATAAAACACGTTCTTATTTAGAGTCCTCAGAAGGAATCAATCCAATTTACCTCTTGATATTGACTTCTAGTTTCCAGAACAGAATTGTGAGAAAATAAGTTTCTGTTGTTTTAAACCACTCTGCTTGTAATACTTTGTTAAGACAGATCTAAGAAATTAATTAGGTGGTAAACGCTGAAGTCAGTGAATTCATCACTAATTTAGAATTTGATTGTTCTCTCAACATATAAATTCTCACTTTCCCAAACCAACATTTGTTTATTACATACTTACCCTACGTGCAGCCTGAAGTGTGTCTTAATTATCTTAATAGAACAGTTTTTGCAAATTCAATTTTTTCTTTCTCTTTAGATCTTTTTATATCAATGTATTATATAGCATTACTATCATTCCTAAAGGATGTCACCGCAGTTGCGGTTTTATTACCCCAATGGTTTGCTTCATATCTTTTGTTTTGTTTTAGTTTATGTTTTGTTTTGTTTTGTTTTGTTTTTGAGACGGAGTCTCACTCTGTCGCCCAGGCTGGAGTGCAGTGGCGCGATCTCGGCTCACTGCAAGCTCAGCCTCCCGGGTTCACGCCATTCTCCTGCCTCAGCCTCCCGAGTAGCTGGGACTACAGGCGCCGCCACCACGCCCGGCTAATTTTTTTGTATTTTTAGTAGAGACGGGGTTTCATCGTGTTAGCCAGGATGGTCTCCATCTCCTGACCTCATGATCCACCCGCCTTGGCCTCCCAAAGCGCTAGGATTACAGGCGTGAGCCACCGCGCCGAGCCTGCTTTGTATCTTTAAATATGTTCTCTATAATAGACCAAGCATTTCCTTTCATGACTTTTGAAAACCCAAATAATTCAATTAATAAAAATTATGAACATGCCTTTACACAAGAGCATTAAACATATGTATGACATTACCAATGCAATTTGTGTTATTGAAATAAAGTTACTGAAGCTAATAATCTAATAGAGATGAAAAATTTGTATTAACGCCACATAATTCAAAGTGTTACTCTAGCATTCAGAGTGCAAAATCTAATTAACATCCTGAGTCTGCTACAAAACCATTGGCTCATAAAATTCTGATATAAACTTCATCTTGCTAACAATTAATGCAATAAATTCTCAGTAGCAGGATGTGTAAATTTAGGCTGCTTCATACCCCATTTTTCTACAAATATATTAACACAAAGTCAACATATGTGAAAGCTTCACTTAGCTGATAATTTTTATGTTACAAATACTCATTTAAGAGTTATAAATATGGTCCTTTTATCTAAAACTTGACTTTGATGATCCAGTTCCATATTTAATAATCATAAAATTAAAATGAAGGCAAATTATTGTTTATACAATGAAAAGAACCTATCTTCTTATATGTTCTAATGGCTATCTTTCAGTAAGTACTACTTTCAGTTTATAAATTTTAATATCTCTTTTTTTTCTACAGGGCTTGACACCTAATTATCTTTTTGGAGTCTGACACTATATTTTTTTAAAAAAAATTAGCCAATGAACTTTAATTTCATCATCTGGTTTTACCAAAAGATGACAAAATTATCTTTGACTTCAATTATAACAAAGTATACAATAATAGTAACAAAATCTTTATGTGAAGTGTATATTTGGTAACTTAATATAGTAATATTCAAAACAAGACATTTCTATCCTACTTCTATTAAAAGGAATTTTATGAGCATTGAGGGGAAAAATATTAATTTTGAAGATTATTAAAATGAAGAGCAGCCCCTGAGCACTCCAAACTAATGACCAGTTGAAATTACTCCCCTAGCTGAACTCAGTAAATGAGTGTAACTGCAAACTAAATTTGCCACTTCCTTTGATCAAGTTCTTACTGAATAATTTGTCTGTATACAATCAACACAAGAAACACTGTTCTGAAAATTCATCTACATCCACTATATTATAATCCTGTAAAAGATATAGCAAGGGGTTAGACAAACACTTTGCATTAATACATAAGTTATCAGGAGAGAGAAAACCTTGTCCTCAGGAAACAAAAGAGAGTTCATATTCTTTGGCTTAAATGGAAAGCAAAAGTTTAAAGGATTTTAGATGACCTTTGAAGATTCTTTTCAACTCGATAATAATCTCCCAATAGTTATTCCTTTTTGTTTTTTGAGGTGGATTTTCGCTCTTTTTGCCCAGGCTGGAGTGCAATGGCGTGATCTCAGCTCACTGCAACCTCCACCTCTTGGGTTCAAGCGATTCTTCTGCCTCAGCCTCCCAAGTCACTGGGATTACAGGCGCCTGCCACCACGCCCAGCTAATTTTTGTTATTTTTAGTAGAGACGGGGTTTCGCCATGTTCACCAGGCTGCTCTCAAACTCCTGACCTCAGGTGATCCACCCGCCTCGGCCTCCCGAATTGCTGTGATTACAGGAGTGAGTCACGGCATCTGGCCCCAATAATTACTACGTACAATCTCAAATAAAAGAGAGAATGTTATATTATTTAATGACTCATTGAAACTAAAATTTGAGCACGTAAGCTTACACATGTAAGAAGTATGCCAAGCTTCAAAAAACAATGTGAGTAATTAAATACCTGTTTATGCAAATAACTCTTTCTCTCTTGGAGACACCCCTTTATTCAGTCAGGGCTTCAATCAGAATTTCTCCTTTTATCAAGACAACCAAACTGGCATTTGCCAAAACGCTACAGAGTCGGTAAATACAAACTTAATTTTTTCCATATTTGTTACCTTATTTCATTTCTGTGCTGTACTAACTAGCAAATATGCAGTATTAGAAGACAGAAAGATGAGTTATTTCTTTAATAAATTGTAATATAAGATCTTTGTCTCCAGGACAGAAATACATCACTTCCATGACACAAGCCTAGTACAATTTGAAGCTATCAAACCATCAAACCCAGTTTTGAGAATCTGCTATTTTCTACTCTGTTTTTGGCCCCAAATGATTTAAAAGCAAAATGACTTTGCCCCCAAATGATTTAAAAGCATATGTGCAAATTATCGAAGATATTCCATGACTTTCTGTGGCAATTTAATCAAACTTCAATTGACAAGGATATTTACTATTCCAAATTTAGATTTTCTTGTATTTACTCCCTGAACTGAGAAATTTTATTTTTATATTCAATTAATCCTTGTACAAACTATGTTGAAAGTTTAGTATAGAAATGACATATGGAAATAGCAGAAATTTTAAATTCCATAAAGTTTACTTGTAACACATCTTGGAAACCATTTACTGAGCTCACCATGCTCTACTGAACCATATCATCATTGAAATTTGGTAGAATTAAGGTTTAGAATTTGAATTAGAAAGTTGATATTTTAAGCCAATAAGACATAGCTATAGAAAGTTAAACTAAAAAAAATTCAAATGACCTATTGTACGACATAGTGAATGTAGCTAATAACAATATATCATATTCTTGAAAACTGCTGAGAGATTTTAAGCATTCTTAACACACACAGAAAAATGATGTCTGAGGTAATGTATATGTTAATTAGCTTGATTTAGCCATTCCACAATGTAAACATATTTCAAAACATCTAATAAGTATGTAAAATTTAATAAACCTACAATTGACAAGGATATTAACTATTCTACATTTATATTTTCTTGTATTTTTCTCCCTTAACTGAGAGATTTTATTTGTATATTTAATGAATCCATGTACAAACAAATGATACTGGGGCAAAGTTATTTTACTTTTAAATCATCTGGGGCCAAAGAAGGTAGAAAACATCATATTCTCATGTACATGTTAAGTACGTACAATTTAAAACTTTTATTTACTATTAAAATTAACTTTTAGGTTGAGCACAGTGGCTCACACCTGTAATCCCATCACTGTGGGATGGATCACCTGAGGTCGGGAGTTCGAGACCAGGCTGCCCAACATGGTGAAACCCTGTGTCTACTAAAAATAAAAATAAATAAAAAATTAGCTTGTCGTGGTGGCAGGCACCTGTAATCCCACCTACTTGGGAGGCGAGGCAGTAGAATTGCTTGAACCTGGGAGGTGGAGGTTGCAGTGAGCCAAGATTGCACCATTGCACTCCAGCCTGGGGGATGGAGCAAGACTCTGTTTCAAAAAAAAAAAAAAAAAAAAAAAAAAAAAATTAACTATTAGAAATCAATATAAACTTCTATTTCATGAAAAAACAAAGTTTATAAGCTTTTAGCTATATGATTACCTGGAGCTTGTATCTATATTGAAATTAATTAATAAAGATCTTCTGTTAACTAATAACTTTTAATAACTTTCAAAAAATATTTATCCATTGAATATATCACATCTGATGCTTCAAAGAGTATTCCTGTTACACTGAATGGTTGTGAAGTAACCAAACTAGAGAGAGCCCGATGAGTGTTTCAAGGAAAGTATATTAATAGCCAGGACAAAGAAGTAAATAAATTGAAAAGAAAATAAACTTTGACCTTGTTTTTTTTGTTTGATTTTTTTTTTTTTTTTTTTTTTTTTTTTTTTTTTTGAGACAGAGTCTTACTCTGTTGCCCAGGCTGGAGTGCAGTGGCATGATCTCGGCTCACTGTACCCTCCACCTCCTGGGTTCAAGTGATTCTCCTGCCTCAGCCTCCTGAGTAGCTGGGATTAAAGCTGCCTGCCACCACAGCCGGCTTATTTTTGTATTTTTAGTAGGGATGGGGTTTCGCTATGTTGACCAGGCTGGACTTGAACTCCAGACCTCAGGTGATCCACCCACCTTGGCCTCCCAAAGTGCTGGGATTACAGGCATGAGCCACCTCACCCTGCCAATTTTGACTTTGTTTTATAGAAGAAAAGCATTAAATATAACTGGTATTAGAATGAACAGAGAAAAATATTCAATTTACCAAAAATTAAAAGTTAATAGGAAAGGAAGATAGAGAGGGAAGGAAAGTAGGGGAGAGAGGGAAGGTAGAAGGAGCAATGAAGGAAGAAAGCTGAAATATTTGGGAATAGTTAATTATTAAAGCCTAAGAACATTATCTTGGGCAGGGCTGGCATTCAGAAGGAGTTTCTCATACCCTTTTCTGTGTACAAGTCCCAAAGCCTTGAGGTGACCTAAAGGATAAATGGTACTAGAAATATAATATGCAAAAAAAAGCTCAGGACCAGACATATTCACAGCTGAATTCTACCAGAGGTCCAAAGAAGAGCTGTTAGCACTCCTGCTGAAACTATTCCAAAAAGATGAGGAGTAGGGATTCTTTCCAAGCTCATTATATGAAGCCAACATCATCCTGATGCCAAAACCTGGCAGAGACCAACAAACAACAACAAAAAACTTTGGGCCAATATCCCTGATGTACATTGGTGCAAAAATCCTCAACAAACTGCTGGCAAACTGGATCCAGCAGCACATCAAAAAGCTTATCTCCACAATCAACTAGAGTTTATCCCTGAGATGCAAGGTTGGTTCAACATACACAAATCAATAAAGGTGATTCATCATGTAAATGGAACTAAAGACGAAAACCACACGATTATCTCAAAAGATGCAGAAAATCCTTTCAATAAAATTCAACACCGCTTTACGTTAAAAACTTTCAATAAACTAGGTATTGAAGGAACATACCACAAAATAATAAGAGCCATTTATGACAAATCCACAACCAGCATCATACTGAAGGAGCAAAAGCTGGAAGCATTCCTCTTGAAAACTGGCAAAAGAAAAGGATGACACTCCTATTCAATCTATTAATAGTATTGGAAGTTCTGGCCAGGGCAACAGGCAAGATAAAAAGATAAATGGCATCCAAATAGGAAGAGTGAAAGTCAAACTATCTGTGTTTGCAGATGACATGACTCTATATCTAGAAAGCCCCATAATCTCTGCCCAACAGCTTTTTAAGTTGATAAACACCTTCAGCAAAGTCTCAGAATACAAAATCAATATATAAAAATCACTAGCACTCCTATATACCAACAGCAGTCAAGCCGAGAGCCAAATCAAGAAAACAATCCCTTTCACAATTGGCGTATAAAACAAAATATCTAGAAATACAGTGAAACAGGGAGGTGAAAGATCTCTACAAGGAGAACTACAAAATACTGCTTAAAGAAGTTAAAGATGACACAAACAAATGCAAAAACATTTCATGCTCATGGATAGGGAGAATCAATATCATTAAAATGGCCATACTGGCCAAAGTAATTTATAGATTTAATGCTATACCTATTAATCTACCATTGATATTCTTCACAAAACTAGAGAAAACTATTTTAAAATTCATATGGAACCAAAAAAAATAAGAGCCTAAATAGAAAAGGGAATCCTAAGCAAAAAGAACAAAGCTGGAGGCATCATACTACCTGACTTCAAAATATACTATAGGGATACAGTAACCAAAACAGCATGATACTGTTGCAAAAACAGACATACAGACCAATAGAACAGAAGAGAGAGCTCAGAAATAGGGGTGCACACCTATGACTATTTGATCATTGACAAACCTGACGAAAACAAGCAATGGGGAAAGGATTTCCTATTCAATAAATGGTGCTGTGATAAAAGGCTAGCAATATGCGGAAGATTGAAATGACCCCTTCCTTACACCATATACAAAAATTAACTCAAGATGGATTAAAAGCTTAAATGTAAAACCCAAAACCATTAATATAAAAACCCTAAAAAAAAACCTAGGCAATACTATTGATATGGCTCCAATGAGTGGAGGAACATCAGGATTCTTGGTCTCACGCTGGTTTAGATATAATGACATGGGCACACGTGGTGTGGTTTTAAGGAGCAGAGTTTAATAGGCAAGAAAGATGGGAGAATGCAGAAGGAAGGAGGAGGTGGTGTCTGATTTGCATAGGGCTCAGGCAATTGGCTTGACTAGGCATGTCTTTCATGTAGCCCGCAAAAATAAAACTGGCCCTCCCACCTAGCTTTTTAATATGCAAATGCAGGGCACCATGATGTTCTACACATGTGGGGATATGTAGGGGGTGGCCATGTCACCAGGCACATGTGGAGCAAGGGCAAGAAGAAGAGGGTAGAATCGCCATGTTTTGGTGGACCCAGTTTCTTTTTTCTCTCGCCCTGTTACCCAGGCTAGAGTGCAATGGCACGATCTCGGCTCACTGCAACTTCCGCCTCCCGAGTTCAAATGATTGTCCTGCCTCAGTTTCCTGAGTAGCTGGGATTATAGGCACCCAACACCATACCCAGCTAATTTTTTTATTTTTAGTAGAAACAGGGTTTCACCATGTTGGCCAGGCTGATCTCAAACTCCTGACCTTATGATCCATCTGCCTCAGCCTCCGACAGTGCTGGGATTACAGGCCACCTGATGACCCACAGACCAGGTGAGCCACCATGCCTGGTCTGGGTGGACACAGTTTTTAATGGCCGGTATTTGCATATCAAAGGTTGCAGGCCTGGCTTTAAATCCCTGGCTTTACAAAAAACTTTTCCGGAGATGCTTTAAAAAATGAAAACTTCCCAAGGACCCCTTTTCCTCTCTATCTGCCTAAAATAATTTCTAAATAACTCCTACAACACTATTCTGGACATAGGAATGAGCAAAGATTTAATGACGAAGAAACCGAAAACAATTGCAACAAAAACAAATTAGACAAATGGAACCTAATTAAACTAAAGGGCTTCTGCACAGTCAAGAAAACTGTAACAAAGTAAACAGACAACCCATAGAATGGAAGAAAAGTTTTGCAAACTATGCATCTAACAAATGTCTAATATCTAGCATCTACAAGAAAAAAACAACCTCGACATGAGCAGACATTTTTCAAAAGAAGACATATGTGTGGCCAAGAAGCATATGACAGTAAGCTCAACATCACTGATTATTAGAGAAATGCACATCAAAACCACAATGAGATACCATCTCACACCAATCAGAATGGCTATTCTTAAAAAGTGAAAAACAAACGGGTGCTGGCAAGGTAGTGGAGAAAAACGAACTCTCATGCACTGTTGGTGAGAGTGTAAATTAGCTTAACCATTGTGGAATACAGTGTGGCAATTCCTCAAAGACCTAAAAACAGAAATACCATTTGACCCCACAATCCAATTACTTGGCATATACTCAAAGAAATATAAATCATTCTATTATCAAGATAGATGCATATCTTTGTTCACTGAACCACTATTCACAATAGCAAAGACATAGAATCAACCTAAATGCCCATTAATGGTAGACTGAATAAAGAAAATGTGGTACATATATACCATGGAATACTACACAGCCATAAAAAAGAACAAGATCTTGTCCTTTGCAGGAACATCGATGGAGCTGGAGGGCATTATCCTTAGCAAACTAACACAGGAACAGAAAACCAAATGCCACATGTTCTCACTTACAAGTGGGAGCTAAATGATGAGAACACATGGACACATAGAGGGGAACAACAGATACCGGGGCCTATCTAATGGTGAAGGGTGGGGGGAGGGAATCAGGAAAAATAACTAATGGGTACTAGCTTAATACCTAGGTGATGAAATAATCTGTACAACAAACCCCCATGACACACATTTACATATATAACAAACCTTCACATGTACCCCTGAACTTAAAAGTTAAATTAAAAAAAAAGAAATATAATATGGAGGATTTAAGGCAGGCATAAGTCACTAGACATGAACAGATGATCATCTCTATTGATCCACAATACCAAAATGACACAGAGCTCTATAAGATAGTAGCCTTTACTTCTGGTGCTGATAACCATTTTCTTTGCCTAAGGATAACCAAAGTATATAATATAAGTGATAAACTAAATTATAAGTTGAACAAACATACAGCAGAAGACTTTGGAAAATGAGACCCACTAAGAAAGTTTTGCAATAAGAAGATTTGTAAGTCTTTTAAGGAAGACTCAGTACCAAGGAGATGGTATCTTTAAGACAAACACCAGAGGCCAGAAGCCAGAGGCCAGGTGCAGTGACTCAGGTCTATAATCCCAGCACTTTGGGAAGGCAGGGTAGCATCACTTAAGGCCAGGAGTTTGAAACCAGTCTGGGCAACAAAGTGAGACCTTATCACTACAAAAAATACTTCAAAAAAATTAGTCAGGTATAATGGCTCAAGCCTGTAGTCCTACCTACTCAGGAGGCTGAAGCAGGAGGATCACTTGAGCCTAGGAGTTTGAGTTACAGTGAACTATGATAATGCCACTGTACTCCAGCCTAGGTGACAGACTGAGTCCCTAAGGAAAAACTAAAGGATAAACATGCTCTGATTCTTAAGTAAAAATGAAGCCTTGAGTGACAAATTTTAAGGGTCATTTAAAAAGAGACCTCAAACAGCATTCTTTGTGGGCAAAAAAAAAAAAAAGTTAAAAATCTATATCATTTTGCCATTTGTTTTCATCTCTAGGAATAAAATCTGGACTATTGACTCTAACTTCAGTTAAGAGTTTTGGTTTTGTATGTCTTAAAGATTGCTCTGTTGGCTCTTTATATCTTAGCTTTCCTGCACAATTTTATCTCTACTTTCTTCAGGTTTTTTATCCCACTAAATGTCTTGGCTGAGAACTTCCCAGTTCAATTCTCAGGCTTAAGGAATTTTTTTGTTTTTTGTTTTTTTTGAGTTGGAGTTTTGCTCTTGCTGCGCAGGCTGGAGTGCAATGGCACTATCTCGGCTCACTGTAACCTCCGCCTCCCTAGTTCAAGCAATTCTCCTGCCTCAGCCTCCCGAGTAGCTGGGATTACAAGCATGCGCCACCACACCTGACTAATTTTATATTTTTAGTAGAGACAGGGTTTCTCCATGTTGTTCAGGTTGGTCTCAAACTCCTGACATAAGGTGATCCGCCCACCTCAGCCTCCCAAAACGCTGGGATTACAGGCCTGAGCCACCACGCCTGGCCTCTCAGGCTTAAGGAATTTTAACTTCAGTTGGTCTGGACCCAGCCCCTGACAAAAGGAAAAATACATAGGATTTTTTTTTTAAATACATTTTAGAGGAGGCAACATGAGGGACAAATACATTTTGGAAGAAGAGAACTCAACAGGGGATTCCATATTCACCTACGCAGCTATCAGTAAAGTGATCATATATCTTATCATCTAAACCAGGATACTTTAGAGAATTTAAAACATCACTAACTAGACAGACTGCCAGAAAGGATATATCAACTGAAACTTCTAGGACACAGTTGAGCATATGGTGGTCACTGTGATGGTTAATTTTACGTGTCAGCTGAGCTAAGGAATGCAAAGACAGCTGGTGAAATATTATTTCTGGGTGTGTCTGTGGGGAATGAAAGTCAGAAACATAAATGTTAGAGCCCCATATAAGTTCTTAATGTTGGAAGTAAAAATTAGTGTGACTGTCAAGTAGAAGAAAAGTTTACCTAATTTCAACAAGAGATCAAAATTACATTTATGGAGACAAGGGATAAGGGGAACCTCCGTCTCCCATGCATTTTTAATAATGCAATGATATCATGTGGTTGTTTTTGATCAAAACTAAGTTTCACTTTGAGATTTGTTTTGTGGAAAAAAATTAAAAACAAAACCATTTTAATAAAATTTGAAATGCTTTACTTCTAAGGAGTGTTAGAATTCAGGTTTTAGATTTAGCTAAATGTCAAGAGCAAACTCAAAAGCAGTCTACTTATATTATAGAATTAGCAGGAATGGCAAGAGGCTTCAATCACAAGAACTCAGTTCCTCTCATTATTGTAGCTTTGTTATCAGGAATTATCACTGACATAGCAATTTTTCTATGTTACTTCAACATCTGGCTTACAGGAAACATCATGGTTTGTCTTTCTTGCCAGTAGGCACAACCTATCAGGAATTTAAAACTAATGAGGGATAAATTTTAAAATATCACAAGGGTCTTTCCTTCCTTGATAATGCTTCTCACAACTTCTAAAATCAAATTTTCATTTATGTTTTATGGTACAAAATATAATGAATTGATGTGAGACATGGTTATTCTGTTATAGAATGTGTTTTTATAATGTATCAGTTAGGTGGAATCCAAGGTGTCAAAGATCTATTTTTCTCAAGTGACTCTGATATATCCTTGGGATTTTTTATATTTCTCTTAACTTAGTCCCTAATCTTTGCACAATTTGAAGTCAAGAAGGTCACTGTCAACGATGCGGGCAGTCATTCTCCAAACCCTTGGAGGCATAAATAGAACAAAAAGTTTTAGGAAGGGTGAATTTGTTCTCCTAGACCTGGAACATTCTTCTTCTTTTGCCCTCAGGCATGATTGCCCCTGGTTCTCAGGCCTTTGCACTCAGACCAGGATTTATACCATTTGTTTTTCTGGTTCTCAGGTCTTCAGAGTTGTGTTGAATTACACTATGGGTTTTCCTTGTCTCCAACCTTCAGAAGACAGATGTGGGACTACTTGGACCCCATAATCACATGGAGACAAGTCTTGTAAAAAATTTTCCTACCTCTACATACATATATGTCACATTGGTTCTATTTCTCTGAAGACTCTTGACTAATACAGTCACCCTAGCTAAAAATGAATCTGGCATTACCCCAATGATTCTAGAAACAAAAACTAAAGTTGGGGAGGGGAGCTGCAAAGAAACTCATTGGCATCGTCAATCAGGACACGGCTTTATATACAGTTTGATATGGTGTTTTGTATTAAACCTTCCTTGGTGTCTTGATCTTCAAACACACAGTTGCCCAAAGAATAGGGACTAAATCAAGATAAATGTAAGAAATTCCAAGGATGTAATCAGAGTCACTTGAGAAAAATAGATCTTTGACACCTTGAATTTAGCCATAGTTGATACATTATAAAAACACATTCTATAACAGAATAACCATGTCTCAAATCAATTCATTATATTTTGTACAATAAAAAATAAATGAAAATTTGATTTTAGAAGTTTTGGAAAGTATTATTCAGGAAGAGAAGATCCTTGTGATATTTAAAAATTTCTCCTTCACTAGTTTTAAATTCCTGATAGATTGTATCTATGGGCAAGAAAGACAAACCATGATGTTTCCTGTAAGCCAGATGCTGAAGTAATATAGGAAACTTGATATGTCAGTGACAATTCCTGACAATAAAACTACAATAATGAGAAGAACTGAGTTCTTGTGATTGAAGCCTCCTGCCATTCCTGCTAATTCTATAATGTCAGTAGACTGCTTTTGGGTTTGCTCTTGACATTTAACTAATCTAAAACCCGAATTCTAACACTCCTTAGAAGTAAAGCATTTCAAATTTTATTAAAATGGCTTTGTTTTTACATTTTTTCCACAAAACAAATCTCACAATGAAAATTTTCATCAAGACAACCACATGATATCATTACATTATTAAAAATACATGGGAGATGGAGGTTCTCCTTATCCCTCATCTCCATCTCCATAATGTAAATTTGATGTCTTGTCTAAAGACTTAGAATCTTCATTAACCATTCTCTTGTCTTTATCCTTTTTAAGGACTTTTTTAAATACCACGTTTAGGTTCACAGCAAAGTTGAGAGGAAGGTAGAGAGATACCCCATATAGTCCCAGCCCTAGATATGCATAGTATCCTCCACTATTAGTATCCTCCACTAGAGTGGCGTATTTGTTGCAATTGATGAACCTACACTGACACAATATCATTATCGTCCACAGTCCATAGTCTACCTTAGGGTTTATTCTTGGTGATGTACATTCTTTGGGTTTGGACAAATGTATAATGACATGTATCTGTCATTATAGTAACATTCAGAGTACTTCCACTGCCCTAAAAATCCTTTGTGCTTTGTTTACTCATCCCTACCTCCCCTCTAATCTCTTGGCAACTACTGATCTTATTACTATTTCCATAGTTTTTAGCTTTCCAGAATGTCATGTAATTGGAATCATACTGTAGCCTTTTCAGATTGGCTTCTTTCACTATCTTCTTTCACTTTCTTCCATGTCTTTTCATGGCTTGATAGCTCATTTCTTTTGAGCACTGAACAGTATTCCACTGTCTACATGCTTGTGGTGGGCTGTATGTACTGTAGCTTATCCATTCACCCACTGAAGGACTTCTTGTTTATTTCCAACGTTTGTCCATTATGAATAAAATTTCTGTAATCATCTGTGTTCAGGACTTTATGTAGCATAATTTTTCAACTCTTTTAGGTATATACCAAGGAGAAAAATTGCTGGATTATATGGTAAGAATTTGTTTAGTTTTGTAAGAAAACACCAAAATGTCTCCCAAGAGGCTGTTTCATTTTGTATTCCAGCAGCAATGAATGAGAGTTCTTGTTGATCCACATTCTCACCAGTATTTGGGTTGTCAATGTTCTGAATTTGGGCCATTCTCATAGATATGCAGTGGTATCTCAATGTTTTAATTTGCATTTCCCTGATGACATATGATGTGAAGTATCTTTTCATATGCTTATTTGCCATCTGTACATCTTTGGTGAGGTCTTCAGCCCATCTTTTAATCAGGTTGTTTTCTAATTGTTGAGGTTTGAGTTCATTGTGTAATTTGGATAAGCATTCTTTATTAGATATGTCTTTTGTAAATATTTTCTTCCATTCTGTGGCTTGATTTTTTAGTCTCTTGACAGTGTTTTTCTCAGAGCAGAAATTTTTAATTTTAAACGAAGTCCAGCACATCAATTCTTCCTTTCATGACTTCGGCATCTTATCTAAAAAGTAATTGCCAAATCCAAAGTCATCTAGATTTTTCCCCCATGTTATTTGTAAGAGTTTTATAGTTTTGAATTTTACATTTAGGTCTGTGATCCATTTTGAGTTAGTTTTTTTTTTTGAAGAATGTGAGGTCTGGGTCTGGATTCATTCTCCATTATCTTTTATAGCTAATTAATCTCCAAGTATCTCTGAGAAACTATTCAAATGTGTTTTATTTCTGCCATTTCTTCTGTCACTGAAATCCTCCCTGTTGTAAATCACATGTCAGAAAATGTGGAAAACACACCATAAAACATTATAAACATAGACATGCTATTCTCATTCTCAATGGGGAATGAAATATCCTAAGACAGGCATTTGCTCAAATATGGATTCTATTGGGATTTCTGGCCTATGAACATTCTCTATTGTTATAAGCAAAATAAGAGAAGAAAAGCAGTATTTCTTTGACTTATCTCTGATTTGAGAAAAAATAAAAAGATTTAAAGAGAGCAAGATAAAGTTGGGGGAGGAGGAGAGGATTAGAGAAGTAATAGCCTTACACATATTATCACAATCTTGTTCCCATTTACAAGGCCACAGGAGGTAGGCTTCAGTCCAGAGTATTCCTTACTCATTTATAACCTAAGACAGATAGCCAGAAAAATAGAGTAGCTTTGGAAATAGTTGAGTCACTATAATGGGCACCAATTTTTTTTTATTATTTTTTCCTTTATGTTTTCCAAATCAGGTTTTGTCAGTTGGACTATAATGATTGTAAAGGGCATTTGGTGATGGTTTTAATGGAGTATTGTGTCTGCAAGACAGTGGAAATCTTTCATATACATACAGTATGTTTCCTGAATACCATTAACTGTCTTATTGTCTTACATTCATCATTCAATGAATACTTATTAACCACCTACTTTGAGTCAGGCACTACGTGTGATACTGTGTAAGGCAGTGATAAATAATACAGACAGGGATCTTAAGTCTGGTTAGGGAATGAGATAATAAACATCAAAATATGTAAATAATTATGTAAGCACAAACTAAGAAGAATGCTAAATATCAGATTAGTAAAGAAGAGTAGGCAGAAATAACTTTGAAGATACAACATTGAAAGTGTGACGGGAGTGATAAAAAGCCATGTGAGGATTTGTAGAGAGAACGTTCCCACCAAAAAGAACAGTTTTGTGCTGCTCCTAAGACAGGATGTATGTAATGAACCAAAAGGAAGTCAATTCAGCTTGAGCATAGTGAGAAAGGGAGAGAAGAGCGATTATATTAGAGGTTGTCAGGGAGCTATGATCCAGGGTCTTTAGGTTAGGGGGGTGATATGAGTATTACCCTAAGTACAAGGAGGAACCACGGAAGACTTTTAAATCATATCATAGTAACCCCAAAACTCAGGCACAGTGGAAGGACCGATTTGAAGTAGAAGGAAGGACATCCTTGTATTTAGGGGAAAAGAAAGGGACCAGAGTCCCTTTGCTATTTGTGGACTTGCTGATGGAATGCCTTTTGAAGCTCCCTTTGGATAGCTGCTACCTTCTTAAATCAATGAAATAAAATCACCAGCTGATATTGGGGAATATGAGGGGCAGTATAAGAAGAAAAAAAAAGATGTAAATCACCGGAAAAACAATAATGAAAATTGATGTTTCAACAAAAATGAAACTAAGAGTTCAATAAACTATTTTCTCCTACTGCTGTTTTTCAGAAGAAAATGGAGTTAAATAGTACCCATGTAAAATCCCGCATAAAGTAAATTATGTTTGTTCAAAATCAATTAAGGAATATAGGGAGTATTTCTGTAAGTCTACACTGTAAGAACCAGGATACCTACAATCCTTACTTTCTTAGTCCAGAATCAGTATTTACCTTAAGGGACCATAGTGATAATAGAACTGTACTTCTGCCCTGTCTTCCTCATTTGAAAAGAATGCACTAACCCTAACTTTTTTCAGTATAAGTTTTTAAACTGCATGTATATAAAAATGTTATTCTTAATTTTAAAGAATGTTTTTACATATTTTTAAAATTATAATTCATATTTATAACATTTTAATAAATGTAGAGGTTTAGGTAATAAATTATAAAGCCTTTTCCCTCACCCCCCAAAGTTGTTTTTATAGGGAAGCCAATATCATTGCTTTGGTATGAAACCATTCACACTGTCTTCTTTGTTTATTGAAGCATGCACAAGTTTTTGTTGGCTTGTTTTTATTTTGCTTTTATATTAATGCAATCACACTAATCATTGTTTCTATAACATTTTTATCAATTAATGTGTGACTTTACAAGTCAATATATCCAAACCTGAATTATTTGTAATGACTGCACAGTATCCTCTAATTTATATCTTTCATGTTTTATTTAATCTTTGCCACTTTTATGGCAAATTAGGTTATTAATTAAAACAATGCTGCAAAAAATATCTTTGAGCCTATATCATTGCATACAGATGCATTCTTAACATCTGTTGGCATGAGGAAAGAGTAAAAATGGAGGGCTTCATACCATATGTCTAAATACTTAAAGTTATTAATCAAGTTAACAAGCTGTAAACAAAACAGATTCTATCTTCCTGCTTGACAAATATACCCGCAGAATGATATGGAAAGGCAGCTTGAAATTTTTAATCTCAGATGTCTTGGTCCCTGGCCATTTGCCTGCCACCGGCTCCACTTCTTGTTCTACCCTTGGGAGAGTCTTATAACACATGTGGTCTTGTGCTCACATGTGGACACTCCAGTCCTAGAATTCACTCCATCTGCACTCTTCTCATAGACTTTCTTTCCACAAACACCCTCCAGTTGATCATTCCTTGGGCCTAGTGGTACTGGGAGAGGACAAATTAAAGAAAAGGCCCATTTACAACCTAAAAACTGACTCAGATAATTTGACAGAAAATCCTTAGTCCAGGTAGATGGAATGTGATCCAGGGTGGGGTGAGGAATCACAGGGTCCAAGATCACTTGTTTCTTGACTCCAACAACTCTCTACCCAACAGGGAAAGGCAAGTAGGACTGGCCCCTTTGAAGAACAGGGCCAGGAGCAGGGGTCCCTCTGACCTGAATCTAAGGGCAATAGAGATTGTACAGTTAAGCATTAATTTTAGTAAGACAGATGCCTAGTAGTGGAATTGATGGCAAAAGGACACAGTCATTTCTATTTGGAAAAACCCTGTTTCATGCACCAAAAATTGCTAGCTATCTGTACCCAACTGACGATGTGTAAGAACCGTTTGCTTACACCCTCATAAAAATTATATGTCTGTGTGTATTTTAAGTTTTGCTGAACTAATGAATTAAAAATAATACTTCATTATTTGCATTCATATTGCCCTAAGTAGTGGTGAGCTTTTTATTTAACTGTACATTTTTAGTGAAATACCTGTTCATATTTATCTTAGTCTACTCAGATTGCTATAACAAAACATCTTAGACTAAGTAATTTGTAAACAATGGAAATTTATTGCTCATAGTTTTGGAAATGGGGAAGTCCAAGATCAAGGCATCAGCAGATTCCATGTCTGGTGAATGTTTACACTCTACTTCAAATATGGTGCTTTTTGCTGTGTCCCCACATGGTGGAAGGGACCAGAAGTCTCCCTCAAACCTCTTTTATAAGGGCACTAATCCCATTCACCAGGGCGGAGCCCTCATGACCTAATCACCTTTTAAAGGTCCTTTTAATATTATCACCTTGGGTATTAGGTATCAATATATGAATTTGGAGAGGACACCAGCATTCAAAGCACAGCAATATTGTCTTTCTTAGGAGAATCACTATTTTTATGGTTCAGCCAATAATTTTCTATTGTTCACTTTAGATTCATTTCAGCTTTTATTTTCACTGATTTTATTCTCCAAAATTACTTTAGGTACATTGTTTTTGGTATGTTTCTAGTTGCTTAAGGTGATCACTGATTTGCTTTCCATCCTTGTTTTCTTAATTGAAAGCTTTTAAAGCCATACATTTTAGTCGAAGTGCAAGCTTTAGCTGACATTGGTGTCCATGCAAATTACTCATATTTTCATTAATATTTATATAATTTTAAATTTAATTTTCAGTTTATTTTTGGTCCAGGAATTTAATTTTAAAGGGGTTAATCTTTTCTAATTTTTAATTGTTCATTTTGAGTTTAATTGAATTATTATAATCAGAGACTCTGGCTTATAGTTCTACTTTTTGGAATCATCATGATGCTTTCTGTGACACAGTATGTGATCACATTTGGTAAATATTCTACTGGCAAAACAGTCAAAGTAGACTATGAATAGGAGATGTGTTTGTGCATGATATACCAAAAGTATTTAGAGCAGAAGAGTAGTATAAAAGATTGTTATTCCAAGGAAAGGCCACTGAAGATACAAATATAAAAATTTTGCTTGTGATGGAAATATAAACTTTACAAAGATAGAAAAAGATGAGAGCAAATACGCTGAAACCAAAGCAGCATCTAAGATTGTAGCGTGTAAATCCAGTCAGGAAAAAGGCCTGTAATCAATATACACAAACACACAGGGTTCTAGCATTAGAGGGATTGAGCTTAGGAATCAAGGATACTTCCAATTAAAAAAAAATTAGATTTTAGAGTCAAGATACTCAGCTGTCAAAATACAGAGTAGAAGTCAGTGTAACTCCAAGCAGAAAGTCAGACTTGATTTTGAATTAGTATTTGGAAGCTCCTTATATCTTCCCCACTTACGGCATAGTTGTTCTCAGAAGACAGAGCAGAAATAACCTGATGCTATTCTCATTTGCTTGTTTGAAACCATTTTAACATTTTTATCTTTAAAAAGCACTGTTATGTTTAGTTCTGTTACAATATTTTTATATATTCTTTCCCACATATGTGTAGCATAAGATTTGGCAGTGAGCTTGAACAAATTAACAGAACAGCTGTTAATCTTGACTTGTACATTTAAATACATATATTTAAATATGAGAGAAGAAAATAAGTTTCAGGAAAAATTTTCAGTTCATATGCAAGAACCACCCATAAATAAAAATGTCTAAGGACAGACTATAGCAACAAGATGGTCCAAAGTACATAGCCTTAAGTCTAAACAGACCCAGACTTCAATATCATCTCTACCACTTTGTATGGTTTTCTCTATCTTGAAATCTTCTGTGACTATTAGCTGGCTGCAGGGAACCATCTGCTGTAGCACAAATAATGAAAACATGCTAACTGCTAACTCTCCCTCCTCCATATATCACATTGCAAACTTGTTAAATTCCACGCCTGTTAGTTGGTACCTTAGTTCAATACACTAACATCTACTTAACCAATGGAGCTTACGAACAACCTTCAGTAGTTCAGAGGCCTTCAATCTGTCCAACACAATGCTGAAGAACCTAGACAAGGATTTTTCAACTTCAGCACTAATGGCATTTTGCTGAGGGCTTTCTTGTGCCTTATTGAATGTTCAGCACCATCTCTGGTTTTTATTCCTTGAATGCCAGCACCATCTCACCCCTATTTACAATGACCAAAAATGTCTTCAGAAATTGTCAGTTGACCACTGGGTGGTGCAAAATCACCCATGGCTCAGAAGCACTGACCTAGAGAGAACAGAAATGACTACAAATTTTCCTCTACCAATGGAGAGGAAGTAACATACTTTGCAGTTGTGTAATGGATTTTTTGGGATATATTTATCATTTGGCTTATATATAATAAGTCTCACTCAGAAAAGACATGCACTCTTATTTTTCCATGTATTTTTAATATAGGAGATTAAAACAAACCCTGAATTTAAGAAAGTATGGCAAACAGCCCAAATAAATTAATTCCATCTATATTAATCATAGAACACCCAGAAAAAAAGTTTAATTGAACTTAAACAAAACTTTAATTTGATATGTTAATCTATTAAAGGTTATTGAAATTAATTCTAATCGCAGAATTTAGGGAGAAATATTTCGACGCTTCTTTAGACAACTTGAGATATTTTTGACTGTCATGTCACCATTGTAGGAAATTGCTACTGCACCTTCTCACCATTCCTGGTGGTGCAAATAATGAATGATCCATTGTGGCCCATTAAGAAAAAGACCATTGTCCACAATGATACATACCTTGAGGAAATTTAGGAAGAAAATACAGCCAGGCCAATCCACTCATGATCCTGGTTAAATTTTCCCGTTTTGGACATTGCAGCTAATCTGGGAGTACAAACATCAATGAGAACAGACTAATCACAGTTAATTGATGTTAAAAATTCAGCTAAAGGTGATGGAATTTCAATCATAAAAGGCAAATTGTGCTATGATTTGGTACTTTAATAAGTAGTAAATAAATTAATAGAAGTATTTTACAGTCTCTAATGAGTAAAACAGGTCTGTATCCATTAAAATTAGCCTAAAAATTCCAAGGAGGAGTACCTTTTATTAGACAAATAAAGATTAAGTCAATTATATTGGGCAATAAAACGGAGGAGCCAAACGAAGTATAACAAACAATTGATGGTTGTGGGTTAATGGTATTCAGTATTACATGTTGGAAATATTTTACACAAAACAATTTTCCTTAAAAGGCGATTCAATCAAACAATCTTCTAAACAAGATAAACTCTTCTCTAAAGTACTGAAGATATTCAGAGGGTTCTTTAAATGCATCTTAATCTTTAGATGGAACATGTTTCTCTCTCTCTCACTTTCTCCTCTCTTTCCCCTCCCAGGCTGTTACTACTTTTAATTTAGAAGCTTCAGCAAATAATAGCAGTTAGTCCATCATTTCTCAATGTCAAGGTCAAATCTCATGTGGGAATGGATTAATAAGCTGAAGAAATGAGATGTCAGAAGAAATCATTGCTAACTTAAAAACTGTTTTCTGGATTTATCATATGACCAATAATGGGTAGCTGTAATTAGCTTAATGATAACAGTAATTAAATTCTAGTTAATGCTAGCTGTGGATAGCTCAATGATAAGAGTAATTAAATTGTATTTACATTATTTTAATACTTCTTGAACGAGCACATCATACTCTAAACTTCAATCAAAATGAAATTTTCTAATATATTACTAGCTAATGCAGTTCTTTCTAAAAAGTTCAATTTCTTGAGACAATACAGAGATCTCAGATGCATGATAAAATGACATTTGAAGGATTGCTGATATATTTTAGAAAATAAACTAAAGGAAGAAAATGTCAAATATATATCAGGACAAAGAAAAATGTATCAGTATTAAATGTAAGTGAAACAGAACAAATAAAAACGCTGATTAGAGTGTCAATAAGAAAATACGGAAGCAATATAAAATCCAATAGGGATTTTCTACCACCAAATGAGGATATATTTGTGACTGTTATTATCCTGAGTGATATTGCATCACATATTTCTACAAGTGCCTCATTTGTTGGTATTTCATAGACATAATACATATCCTAAAATCAGAAAGTTAGGCTGATAGCATGAATATTGAGAGATTAGGAAGAGACAGGTAGAAATGAAAACAGAATAAATCAAAGTCTAGTGAAACTGAAACAGACATAATGTCTAGTGAAACAGACATAATAAATATTCTGTTAAAAACATGTTTTATTCTACTGAATAAAAAATTAAAACTGGGAAAGATAATAGAGTGATGATGTTTCTAGGTCCTCCAAATGAAGGGGAATAATTTCTAAACACAACTATAAGTTGCCGAACATTTATAATAAAAAAATTATGTAACAAAAAAATTATGTAAATGTGAGAAAGTTTCCAGTAAAGGCATACTAAATCATTCAAATTAACTCTACCAATGAAAACAACAAAAAAAAGATAAAATATTTTTATTTTAAAAATCATACTAGCATTGAAGAGCTGAAAATTAGTTAAACAACTTGAAGTAATTGAAGGACTATTAATGTCATACTAGAAGAGCTGGAAAGTTCCACAAACTATTAAAATTAATTCAGGCATATAGAAATATTACTAGATACAAAATAAATATTAAAATAAATTATATATCTGCATAACAGTAATAGAAAAATATTTTTAAAATAAAGTTGTATCCAAAATGTAAAGTACATATAAACAAACTTTTAAAAATATTTGTAACACTGTTACATTTAAATCTTCTCTTCTAGACCTTCTATCACTTCTGTAACAAATACCCTATTAGAAGTAGTGAAAGATGTTTTTGCTTTCTAAATTGTTCTCACAAGTAAATTGCTTTGACATGAATTTTGAGATCAGATAATCTTTTGTTAAATTTAAAAATTAAGAAAGATAACTCATTTAATTCATTTATTTCTTCAATAAACATTTACTGAATACTTCCGACTGGATTGGCTCCCTGATAGGTTTCATATAATAAGTTTGTAAACAGAAACTTGAAGTAAAGAAGAGTGAGTAACAAAAAATTTAGCAGATAGTAATGGCTTAAATTTTACAATCCTGTGGCAGGGTGTGGTGGCTTACACTTGTAATCTTAGCTCTTTGGGAGGCAGAGGCTGAAGGATAGCTTGAGGTCATGAGTTCAAGATCAGCCTGCACAACATAATGAGACCCCATCTACACACAAAAAAAGTAGAAACACATTAGCCAGGTGTGGTGATATGCTCTTGTAGTCCCAGCTACTGAGGAGGCTGAGGCAGGAGGATAACTTGAGGCCAGGAGTTTGAGGATGCAGCAGTGAACTATCACCATTGACTGCACTCCAGTCCAGGTGATAGGGCGAGAATCTCTGAATCCAAAAATGAAAAAATTGGAAACCCTTAGTTTCTTCATCAGTAATACAAGAATAATTACAAGCCCTCACAGAACAATTGTGAGGATTTAGTTTATTACAGTGGATCCTTCTGGAAGATTCTCATGTCTCCTACTCCTTCATGATTTCTCACATGCTGTTCCAGGTGTGTCTCAGATGCCATGTGTGCTGTCCCATTTCTCTCAGATACCAGTTCTTTCCTCTGCTATATTTCCCACATGCCAAACCTCTGTTCCTTTTCTTAAGGCTCAGCTGATGAATTACCTACTTAAGTAATAGTTTCCCAGCTTCTATAGGCAGATTTAGGTGTTTTCTGTGTTTCTTTAAAGCTTTTTTCTTACCTAGCTCTCTTAGAGAACTTAACACTTTGTATTTTCAATCTCTAGCCATGTGTCTATCTCCCCCACAATCTAAGAGCCATTTGAGGAAAGGAACTGTGCCTTATTCATGCCATTTTTCTTACCATATCTTTCATGTTGCCAGGTAGGTTAGCAGTAAATGTTACCTGAATAAATAAAATGATAGAATTTTATCATTATAAAAAGTTTGATGAAATTATCAAGAAAAGACTAGAAAATATTAGAGCTAATAAAAGATTTGATGAGTGTGAGGTCCTAGAAGTACTGTGTAGTATCAAAGGAACAGCTAAGGTCCTCAGTGAAACTGTAGTGATTCCAGAGATTATGATTCAGAGTGGGTTTAGCTTTTTTCTATAGATTTCCCAAGTGGTATAAATATCATTTTGGAATAAGCAATTGTTTCAAGGGTACTTTTGCATGCATGTTTACCTGCAAGAAATTCTTTATTAATATTAGCATGAAGTAACACATTTCTCATCCACAGAAATCAGGGAACAGGACTCAAAGGAATGGCAAGCAAGATAAAAATATTGAGAGTGCTGCAAGCAATTTTCATGAATAAATACTGATCCTTAGTTAACTAAAATTCCCTATTCAAAAAGCATTTATTACACTTTTAGAAAAGCTAGATGAAAACATTTTGCTCAGGAAGACCATTTCAAATATCTGCACTCTTTTTTACTTTCTGAGATAGAAACTGTGTACCTCTAAAAATGTATTTTCTAGGTTGAAGACCATATCATTCTGTTAGGTTTGGCAATTTCTTTCATCTTTGCTTCTATCATTCTGGATGTTTATATCAAATTTTCCAAATCAATGATACTATATGCATATATATAGAATCACCATTTTTTCTACCAATTCAAATACCCATAGGCAGTAACAAAACTAAAAAAATTTGAGTAATTATGTATATGCTTGCATTATAACTCTCAGGGAGAGTGGAGAATTGAAGGTGATACCCTATTTTTTTTTCTTCTGGGTAGAGCACATGAATTGAAAGGGAAGCTTTCTGATAGCAGAGTGAATATAAGGCCCATGAGAATGTAGTAATGAGGTACAATGCTTGAGCTCTAGAGTCCAATAGACATGAATTTAAATATCCTACAGAGACCAATCCTCTTAATCACTGTGTATCTTACACAATTTCCTTAACTTCCTGAAGCCTGAATTTTTGCATTTGAAAACTGTCAATAATTATATCCACCTACTAAGGCTAGCATAGGAATATAGTTCATGTAAAACATTAGTATAGGGCTTGACGCATAGTGCCAGGGACTAATACTTTGTTGTATTGTCATTACTGATTACAGAAAACCTCATTACAGGCACTATACCAGGTTCCGACTGGTAAAATGGTTCTCAATTTGAGTTGTCTGCTTCCTAACTCTGGAATCCAGACTTTATCTGTAAGGAAGTGTCCACCTGCAAGAAATGGAACCTTCTACCTCAACTCAGGTTAAATAAAATTTATTTTGTCACATAATAAGTTCAGAGATAGGATTGCCTTCATGCTTGCTTAATTAAGATGCTCCACTTTGTCATCAAGAACTCAGGTTATTTCCATCTCTACTCTACCATAAACAGGATCAATTCCATGTTATACCTGATTGAGTTTATGATCTTAGAACAGCTTCTATAATCAAAATGGCCAAACAATGCTTGGTTAAGTCCAATGTAAAGAGAGTGTCAGAGATTCTTGATTGATTGATTGATTCCAACTTTTGTGAACCTGAATTATGAGCAATCCTCTCTCATTGTGTCCTTTTTCCTTTTCTTTCTTTTTTCCTTTTTTCTTCCCTTTATCCTAGCTTTATTTTCCTTTCTTCCATCTTTTTTACTACCTTTTTTCCTCCCATTCTTTCAATTTTTTATTTCTCTCTCATTCTTTCTTCAACAATAATTTTTCTTAACTATCTACCATAGGTGTGTCATTGTTCTAATTCCTAGAAATGTAACAGTGCACAAAAATCCTGCTCTCATGTAGCTTGCATTCTAGGGCAGTCAAGTTACTCCCACACCTAACCCAATCACTGACCAGAGGAATTGGGTGACAATGGTTAGAGACTAACCAGTTGGAATGAAATGGATAATAGGGAGACTACCATACTAGCCCAACACACCTCAAAAAATATTCTTGGAACTGCTTACAGGCATCAAATCTTCAAGCATCTCAGAGTCTGTGGCAGGAGAAAATCACACCATGTCCTGTTTCTAAATATTTGTCTCATTTTCTGCTTCCCACAGACAAAAATTTACTCAACGATATGTCTGGTAATGACTATGTAATGCATATTTGTTTATTTTATGTTACAAAATGCTGTTAGTAAAATTTAAGCTCATTTTCTGTGGTTCTCTTTTAAAAATTCCAGACCTAGCATTTATCTTGTTTTATTATGTAATAATAAATTAATCCTTTAATCATAGACTATATAGTATACTATAATGGTAATTTTTAAGTGCCTATTTCATTAAAATTCTATGTTGCACTTAGGATTGACTTGGTGATGAGGACTCTTTTTTGGTTCCATATGAACTATAAAGTAGTTTTTTCCAATTCTGTGAAGAAAGTCATTGGTAGCTTGATGGAGATGGCATTGAATCTATAAATTACCTTGGGCAGTATGGCCATTTTCACGATATTGATTCTTCCTGCCCATGAGCATGGAATGTTCTTCCATTTGTTTGTATCCTCTTTTATTTCATTGAGCAGTGGTTTGTAGTTCTCCTTGAAGAGGTCCTTCCCATCCCTTGTAAGTTGGATTCCTAGGTATTTTATTCTCTTTGAAGCAATTGTGAATGGGAGTTCACTCATGATTTGGCTCTCTGTTTGTCTGTTATTGGTGTATAAGAATGCTTGTGAATTTTGTACATTGATTTTGTATCCTGAGACTTTGCTGAAGTTGCTTATCAGCTTAAGGAGATTTTGGGCTGAGACAATGGGGTTTTCTAGATATACAATCATGTCATCTGCAAACAGGGACAATTTGACTTCCTCTTTTCCTAATTGAATACCCTTTATTTCCTTCTCTTGCCTAATTGCCCTGGCCAGAACTTCCAACACTATGTTGAATAGGAGTGGTGAGAGAGGGCATCCCTGTCTTGTGCCAGTTTTCAAAGGGAATGCTTCCAGTTTTTGCCCATTCAGTATGATATTGGCTGTGGGTTTGTCATAGATAGCTCTTATTATTTTGAGATATGTCCCATCAATATCTAATTTATTGAGAGTTTTTAGCATGAAGGGTTGTTGAATTTTGTCAAGGCCTTTTCTGCATCTATTGAGATAATCATGTGGTTTTTGTCTTTGGTTCTGTTTATATGCTGGATTACATTTATTGATTTGCATATATTGAACCAGCCTTGCATCCCAGGGATGAAGCCCACTTGATCATGGTGGATAAGCTTTTTGATGTGCTGCTGGATTTGGCTGGAGGCATCACACTACCTGACTTCAAACTATACTACAAGACTACAGTAACCAAAACAGCATGGTACTGGTACCAAAACAGAGATATAGATCAATGGAACAGAACAGAGCCCTCAGAAATAATGCCGCATATCTACAACTATCTGATCTTTGACAAACCTGACAAAAACAAGAAATGGGGAAAGGATTCCCAATTTAATAAATGGTGCTGGGAAAACTGGCTAGCCATATGTAGAAAGCTGAAACTGGATCCCTTCCTTACACATTATACAAAAATTAATTTGAGATGGATTAAAGACATAAACGTTAGACCTAAAACCATAAAAACCCTAGAAGAAAACCTAGGCATTACCATTCAGGACATAGGCATGGGCAAGGACTTCATGTCTAAAACACCAAAAGCAATGGCAACAAAAGCCAAAATTGACAAATGGGATCTAATTAAACTCAAGAGCTTCTGCACAGCAAAAGAAACTACCATCAGAGTGAACAGGCAACCTACAAAATGGGAGAAAATTTTCGCAACCTACTCATCTGACAAAGGGCTAACATTGAGAATCTACAATGAACTCCAACAAATTTACAAGAAAAAAACAAACAACCCCATCAAAAAGTGGGCAAAGGATATGAACAGACCCCTCTCAAAAAAAGATATTTATGCAGCCAAAAGACACGTGAAAAAATGCTCATCATCACTGGCCATCAGAGAAATGCAAATCAAAACCACAATGAGATACCATCTCACACCAGTTAGAATGGCAATCATTAAAAAGTCAGGAAACAACAGGTGCTGGAGAGGATGTGAAGAAATAGGAATACTTTTACACTGTTGGTGGGACTGTAAACTAGTTCAACCATTGTGGAAGTCAGTGTGGCCATTCCTCAGGGATCTAGAACTAGAAATACCATTTGACCCAGCAGTCCCATTACTGGGTATATACCCAAAGGACTATAAATCATGCTGCTATAAAGACACATGCACATATATGTTTATTGCGGCACTATTCACAATAGCAAAGACTTGGAACCAACCCAAATGTCCAACAATGATAGACTGGATTAAGAAAATGTGGCACATATACACCATGGAATCCTATGCAGCCATCAAAAATGATGAGTTCATGTCCTTTGTAGGGACATAGATGAAATTGGAAATCATCATTCTCAGTAAACTATCACAAGGACAAAAAACCAAACACCGCATGTTCTCACTCATAGATGGGAATTGAACAATGAGAACACATGGACACAGGAAGGGGAACATCACACTCTGGGGACTGTTGTGGGGTGGGGGGAGGGGGGAGGGATAGCATTAGGAGATATACCTAATGCTAAATGACGAGTTAATGGGTGCAGCACACCAGCATGGCACATGTATACATATGTAACAAACCTGCACATTGTGCACATGTACCCTAAAACTTAAAGTATAATAATAATAAAATAAAAATAAAAAATTTAAAAAATAAAAAATTGTATGTTGCACACAAGACCTATAAGTTCCTGCTGCACACAAGACCTATAAGTTCCTACTGCTGCAGCAAATCATTTCATACCTTTCTCTAATAACAATGTCTGGTGGTGATTTTCAATTAAATTGAGTCACTCATAATGCATCAGGGTAAACGGATCTGAGCCAAGTCTTGCTGATTCGATTCCACATATAATGTGCCTTCATGATCATGCCACAGCAGGGTTTTGCCTCAATTCCCACCTCATTCTAAATCCCACTGGATTAAAGCAATATGCAAATACGCCAGAACTAAGCTGTAAAGTTTTTTTAAGGATAGAGTATTTTATTTGTTTTATATGAATAGAGCACTAATATAGTGGTCTGTGCCCAGTACTCATGGACTAAAGCTGGATTCCAATAAGGATTCATTCATGCTATGATCAATTATTGTCATATATTAGGAACCACTTGGTGAAGGCAGAGAGAGTTGGAAGGATTCCAAAAGGATCAGTGGTATAGTGCACTCACTCCTTTGCTGCCATTTGCTTTCTGTCATTGTTATATTCATATCTGAAGTTATAAGAGGATAGAATGTGTATGGTTAATATCATTCTGTCTCTAAAATACTACCATGTAATGAGCTCTTAATATGTGTCCTTAACTCATTTCATCCTTACAAGAACCCTAGGAGACTAATATTATTAACCCCATTTTACAAATAAGAGGCCTCAGCTCACAGAAATTAAGAAATGTGTCCAAGGTGCTACACAATTTCCCAGCCCAGCATTCAGTTAAGAACATCAGAACCAAGGCAAATATACTGATTTATTTCAAAACTCTATGTTAAAGGACCAAGAGTTTACCTTAACAAGAAAATGGAAAGTCTCCTTTGAAAAAGAAAATCATCACAATAATTCAACTTTTGTTAACCTGAAAGCTAACAAAGATAACAAAATCAGTAATTTCAGGATAAATGTAAAATTCAATCATTTCGTGAGGTACTTAACATTTTGAGTTTGACATATTTCTGAATGTTTTTCAACTTAACTTCCATTTATACTCATTAATTTTTTAAAAAAAGGATTTATACAGGGTAGCAATTACCTTTCCTAAAAGTATTATGTGGGAAGAGAGAAGTTTATCTATCTTTAAAACTGGTGCATTAGAGGTAGGATCTGCACTGGATGGGTTCCATGGGCCCTTCCAATTCTCACTTTTTTAATATAAGCTGTAGAACTCCAACATACCTAGGCGGTGTAGGAGTTTGGAATGGATAAATTCTAAATATCTTCCAACAGAAAATCATATGATTATGTAAAAAATAAGCTTTACTATAATTAACAAAAATGTCAAAAGTCAAATCTAGAAAAGCAATTAGTCTGTCTTCCAGAGGCAAGAAGGCAATACAAAAAAGAAAACTTGAAAAATTAAGAGATTGTAGATGCAGCCAAAAATGTGAGATTTGGAATGTAGCGCTTCACTTAAAAAGAATAAAGTTAATTTCTTAAGAAATACGTAATGTCAAACTCACCTTGCGTAACTCCTATACTGCATTATATTCTCTAAATAATTCAGTTTTTATATAAACCATTTACAGAAGAAGGTGAAGAAATATAATATTGTTTCAAAGAAGCTTTCCAGAAGACCCACTACAGCAACTATTCTTGTTATTGTCATTCATCTTTTTAAAAATACTGATGTATGTGTAAGTAGACCTGCCACTGAACAGATAAGCTTATTATAGCAGCCATTTTCTGTTCTCATTGATTGGACATCCATTCTAATTTCCAGACTCTCATGCCGTACAGGTTGTTCAATATGTTAAATATTATTCCGGTATACCTGTACTACTATAATGTATGTTTCTGCAGTAATGTACTTTTTTGCAGTAAGTCTAATCAAAACTTATTTAAATTCATCACTTAATATAAATCAGACATAAAAATTGGTAATAAAATCAATAATCTAAATTGTTGGGAGCTTTCAAAATTGAAAGACCATTTGCATTGTCTGTTTTATTTTAGTCTGCATTGACTAGATACTACAAATCACAACCTTTAGACTACATAATTTTAGTACTATCAGGCATAGGTCAAGTATTAGTCTTCTTAGACTTCTGTAACAAAATACCACAGGCTGGGTGATTTAAACAACATAAATTTATCTTTTACAGTCCTAGAGCCTGGAAGTTCCCCATCAAGTTCCGATGGAGTTTAATTTCTGCTGAGGGTTGTTTTCCTGGCTGGTAGATGGTCACCATGCTGCAGTACACATACGTTCTTTTCTCTGAGCATGGGCAGAGATAAAGAAGAGAGACAGCAATCTTCTTATTATTAGGGCACTGAACCTCTTAGGGCCCCACTCTTATAACCTAATTTAATTTTAATTGCCTCCTGAATAACCTATCTGCAAATATAATCACATTGGGAGTTAGGGCATCAACATGTAAATTTTAGAGTGATACAATTCAGTAGGTCAACAGACTCTATTTATTTATTTATTTATTTATTTATTTATTTTTGAGATGGAGTCTTGCTCTGTCACCCAGGCTGGAGCGCAGTGACATGATCCTGGCTCACTGCAATCTCCGTCTCCTGGGTTCAAGCAATTCTCCTACCTCAGCCTCCTAAGTAGCTGGGATTACAAGTGCCCACCACCACACCTAGCTAATTTTTGCATTTTTAGTAGAGACAGGGTTTCAACATGTTGGCCAGGCTGATCTCGAACTCCTGACCTAAGGTGATCCACCTGCCTTGGCCTCCCAAAGTGCTGGGATTATAGGCATGAGCCACCACGCCCGGCCGACTATTCCATCATTCTAAGTATGAACTCAGAGCTGGAAACCAAAAGGGTTTTGTGGACACAATTTTATTTTATTTATTTATTTATTTTTAAATTGTATTATTATTATACTTTAAGTTTTAGGGTACATGTGCACAACGTGCAGGTTACATATGTATACATGTGCCATGTTGGTGTGCTGCACCCATTAACTCGTCATTTAGCATTAGGTATATCTCCTAATGCTATCCCTCCCCCCTCGCCCAAGCCCACAACAGGCCCCGGTGTGTGATGTTCCCCTTCCTGTGTCCATGTGTTCTCATTGCTCAATTCCCACCTGTGAGTGAGAACTTGTGGTGTTTGGTTTTTTGTCCTTGCAATAGTTTGCTGAGGATGATGGTTTCCAATTTCATCCATGTCCCTACAAAGTCTATGTAAAAGACTCCATATGCAGTGCATAATCAAAATCCATCAAGTAGTTGATTTTATGTAAAAAAAAAAAACTTATTGCTTTACACAGGCAAGATGATTATCTAAGTTTTGAGAAATGAGGACTTGGTAGCTACAGCATCTATTAAAATAATTAGAAAAAGCATAAAAATTCACACTCAAATTTCTGTGGATTACTATATCAAGTTTAATAATGCTTCTGTAGTTTTATGCAATAATTAGACCTCCAATGTGGATTCATAGAGAACAATATGTAGAAATCTACTGCGTTCTAGTATATAAGAAATACCTGGATAAATAATTTAACAATCTGAGAACTTATCACAGATATTTAGCTATTTTAACAAGCAGATAAAGACTGGTACTATATTTTATAAGTAGAAACATGCCATAAAACAGAAAAAAAGTGAGTATATCATTCTACCAGTTACTAAAAAAGTATACAAAATAAGAATAATATAAAACTGCTCACTTTAGTAACTGAATAATTTCTCATAAACTCATTGGGCACTCTGCTACTATAATCTTATCTAAAAAATTTATAAAACATGTTTTTGGACATTTTTCTAATTTAGTAAAACATTTACTATGAATATATTAATACTAATCTGTTATTAATATAATATTGATATTAATATGGTTATACTTTTGTTATATTATATATTATCACTTTTTCTTTTTGTTTTTAGATCTATAGGCTTGGTGACCTTATAGGAGGAATAGAAATACATTTGGGATCATTTTATAATTTTATGGTATAGTTTTATATTTTTGGAGATTGCATATGAACATTATTTGAGAACTGGGTCATTAATGACTGTGAACTATTCAAAGTATAGATCTAAGCAGAGGTAACTGGTACAAGGGAGGCGGAGGGCTAGGCATTTATACTCACACTCTGATGGAATATTAACAATCAGCACTGTAATATATGTGCTTTTTGCTTTTGACAAGGGTGACTGAGAAAGCCCTACAATTTAGGGGATACCTATATTTAATGTGAGTGTGGAATTGGATCACAGCAAGTCATACTCCTGCACGAGAATTGGGGCTTTTAAGAGCACACACAGTAAATTCTTACTATTAAAAAAAAAAAAGAAGAGGCCGGTCGCGGTGGCTCACGCCTGTAATCCCAGCACTTTGGGAGGCCGAGGCGGGTGGATCACGGGATCAGGAGATCGAGACCATCCTAGCTAACACAGTGAAACTCCGTCTCTACTAAAAATACAAAAAATTAACCGGGCGTGGCAGCGGGCGCCTGTAGTCCCAGCTACTCGAGAGGCTGAGGCAGGAGAATGGCGTGAACCCAGGAGGCGGAGCTTGCAGGGAGCCGAGATCGCGCCACTGCACTCCAGCCTGGCGACAGAGTAAGACTCCGTCTCACAAAAAAAAAAAAAAAAAAAAAAATGCGTTTCCATCCTGAGAGTTCAATTTATGTTTTGGAGTCCAGAGTCACAGCTACTGTAGTGGAAAATGTAGAGCTAACATTTTTTTTTCACTAGAACATTTCAATTTCAGTAACAAATTATTATAATGAGATCAATAAGGCACGTATTATTAAAAGATAGTCTACACCATATTTTTCAATAATAAATGAAATCATAACAGAAAGGCTTATTCACGGAGAAAACAAGAAGTGATGTTGCAAATTAATTAAATTCTTAAGCACAATTTCATAAACAAAGGCAAAGAGAAAGTTTTTGAGAAGTAATATATTATAAAATATTTCTCTTTCAGTAGGAAACTTATTCTCTGGACATCATGGAACTTTCCTCCTTCTGAACACAGACCTACACCTCCACATAGCCATCAAAGAGCAGGACCCTCTCATGATCCTGTAGGTATGTCACCATGAACCCAAGAGTCTTACTATTCAAGCAGCTACACACAGAGTTCGTACTATCTCTCAGGAAACTGGCCTTTTTGCTCTCAATTGTTGTGGTCTCAGTCCACAAATAATCATCTCATCACCTTTACTCACTCGAATACTCCCATCCCTTGTTTTTCTCCCATGAGCACTAACATCTTACCACTAATAACTTAGTCCAAATTTTCCCACTCATCACATTCTTGCCTCGTTTTCTCTACAACTTTTCTCCCTTTAACCCTTACCAATAGCCTCCATTCTCAGTGTTCTGGATCCTATTCCTTCACCTCTTTTAATAAATGCTTCTTTTTCTGTAAGCGGTTTTTATTTCTCTTTACTTCTTTAAATTCACCGAATTTAGGACTTGATGATCCATGACGCTACTACACTGTCTCCTAATGCTTACTCCATTTAGTAAGCCAATTTTACCACTGTGGACTATTAATCTAGGGTCTGAAATTCTCCTACGTTTTGGTCATCATTTTATCTGTCTACAATCCCACAGATCTATTTCCATCTTCTTAGCTGAGTTTAGTACCCAACTCACGAGCATCATTGCAAAGTTCTCCGCCTTCTTCACAGCAATTTCAACAAACATATCAATAATTCCCCAGACTTCTTCACTACCTCCATTCCTAAATATCAGCACTGCTTACTTAAGTCAGCAATTACTTATCCTATATGCACATTTAAAATATTAATTTACATCATCAAGATCAACCTCTTCAGCCTAGCTAAAGCCTTTCATTATCTGACTACCATTCTTACCAATAGTAACAGGGCTAGTAAGATTTGCAAAGATCACATTAGAAATCACACATGTCCAGAAATGCCTGGCAACCTACTCCAGAGGACTTTTCAGAAGTCTATCTGAATAATAAATTAAAAGATTTCCTGGAAACAATTTCAGAAATTATTCAAAAGGAAGAATCAATGTCCACAACCTTGTCTAAGATAATGTATCAACTTGGAAGAAAAGGGATGATTTCTAATAACTTCGAGTTCCTGAGCTCCAACTCCATGGATTTGGGACTGATTCTGGGTATGGCAAAGATGTAGCAAAAGGTATATTCTAAATATCCAGAGAGGGAAAAGCTGAAATTACTGGAACGCAATAGACCCATCTAAATACATGATATCAGGTATGTAGATTACTGAACAAACTTTCCAGTTTTATACATTGTACAACAGTGAAACTTCACTTGTGTGGAGAATACCATTGTCATTTACAAGCCATATTCCTGCTATCCCCAAACACAATATTGTTTGCAAATGTCACTGAGAGAAGAAGCTGTAGTGTAAAAAAAATTCAAGTAGAATTTATATTTGAGATATTGAGAATATGACTCACAAATTCTCCTATGGTTCTGGAAGTCTGAAGTCTCAAATGTCTTAGGGGTCTAAAATCAAGGTGTCAAAACCTCGGTTCCCTCTGAAGGCTCCAGGTAACTATCTGTTCCTTCCTTCCTCCACTTCAGTGTCTGCTGATATTACTTAGCTGTGGCCACATTACTTTAATTGCTGCTTCAGTCACCACAGTGCCTCTGTTCTTCTGCTATTAAATCTAATTCTACTTCCCTCTTCTAAGAACACTTGTGATTGTATGTATGGCCTACCCAGATAATCCAGTATAAACTCTCCTTCTCAAGATGCTTAATTTAATCACAACTGCAAAGTCAATCTCGCCATACAAAGTAACATTCACAGTTTCCAGAGATTAGGATGTGGTTGTCTCTGGAGGCCATTTTTCAGCTAACCACAATGTAAGTGCCAAAGCACACCCTGGTCTTTCCACAGGAATCATTGGGAAATATTAAATAACACTAGTCGCAATTGCGGTAGCAGCAAAGCTGAAGAGGCAGCTTTCTCATAATGTTGGCATCATGGGGCATCATCAGGCACTTACTGGCGGGTGGGCTGGGGGCAGCGGCAGTGGCATTCACAGTGTGTCTGACAACCCATATGATAGTTTTCCCATGTAATCTAGAGTGTCATAGTAAACATGGGGTTAACAGTTCTATTTTCTTCAGTTTTCTTTGTCCTGGTGTCTGATAATTACATGCCCTACACCCCATATGCTCAATTTCTGATAACCCCCTTCTTACATTTCTTCTCCCCTCCTGAAACTCCTTCCTTTGTGTTCCTGTACCTTTTTCAGTGCTAGCTATTCAAACTTACAATATTCCCTCGATGGTTTTCTACTTTTCCCCTCATATGTTTATCTCACACCTCCCCATTCTCTACATGTCTTAGCTTTCTTGAATCATAATCACATAGTTTGGCATTTCTTGCAAGTTTTAATTTTTGCTTGTTTTAAAAATTATATTTCTCAGTTGGATTGTTTCTTTCTACAGAATAGAGTAGAGTACACACAAGGGAACACTAAGCAAATACTATACAATTCATTGATTCAAATTCCTTATTTGGTTACCTGGAGAAACATGGAAACTTCTAGAATTCCAGGTCCATAGATTATTATGATGAAATTGACTAAGTGCCCATAATAATAGCTTAAAACCATGTGCATATTAGCTACAAATAATATAAAAATAATAGTAATGATAGTAATAAATATTTTAAAAAGAATTCTGATTTTAATGAGGGAGTTCAATACAGAGTCAATTTGGATATGCTGTCATTAATATCTATTCTTCTACATTGCAGCTGAAATCATCACAAATGCTTGAGTCTAGAGCTCAAAATTATTTTTTGTAGAAGTAAATTTATTATACAACAGCTCTACTTGGTACCCTAATCCATAAGGTTCAGGAGGAAATCCTCCACAAAACACTTGACTAAATGCTTGATGCTGGCCTTGAAGAAGTAGTTTCTTTTTGGACTATGAAGAGATTAAGTTATATATTGAACCATGAAATCTAATTGTTCTTAATATTTATAAAAATAAATCTCAGGTTCTCCTGGGCATGGGCCTTATTTGTTCAGGATATTTTTTCCACATGCAACAGCATCATGTATATCTAGAGCTAAATAGAAACAAAAATAAGTAATGCAAAAAGTTGTTGCTAAACAAACGTAATTCAGTTTTTTTAGAAGCCAAATGAAAAATGTTTCTCAAGGACAACCAAATAGTGAATTTCAAATATGGATTTTGTGTTACATCAAAGTGATTTTCATTATTTGTTCTAAGTACATAAAAGCCATTCCAAAGAGAAGCTTTGTTCTTGTATTGTAGTAAATATAAAAACAATCATTAATTTATCCCCTCTGTGACCTTTACATACAAATGATCACTTATCCTTAATTTTACCATTTTGTCTTAAAGGTATTTCAGTAATACTTAATCCTTCCTAAACTTAATAAAACTCTTTGTGATTCTAAAAAGTAACTACAAAGGTTTGCATGTGTTTTTCTACTTGATAGGTTTCCCTCAAATTGAATTTGTGTTTAACTATGTAAATTTATTTTTTCCCATTACCTAATAGATTTTAAAGAAAAAAATTAAGAATTTTAACCGTTGCAGGAGTGTTGAATCTTTGATTCTAAAATGGGCCAATTCTAGAACTGGAATACATGAATCATTAAATGACAGAAAATATGTAGATAGTGATATATGGGTATCTATGAATACCAATAATTTAAGAGACTATATAAGGGAACCAGGGCACAAATATTTTGAAATGAAATCATCATAAAATAGAGCCACAGAATATAGAAATATGATCTGGGTACTTATCTTAGCTCTCCACTCCATCATGCACTATCACAAATTAAGGCCAGGAAAACTCAACACAGGAATGTAAAAAGAAAAAGAAAATGAACCTTATTTGTTCAGGATATTTTTTCCACATGAAACAGCATCACGTATATCTAGAGCTAAGTAGAAACAAGACGAAATAATGCAAAAAGTTGTTGCTAAACCAATATAAGTCAGTTTTTTAGAAGCCAAATGAAAACTTTTTCTCAAGGACATTTTTCTCAAAATCCAATCCACGATCCTTGAAAATATAAATGGAAGATGTTTTGCACAATATGGAACATATCAGAAATAATGTTATAACACATATAATTAAGAAAGTGAAGTTTTAGTGCTAACCAGAAGAGAGCATTTTTAAATAAAATCAAAATTTCAGTATCTAAACTTATTAATATGTGCAGTAAATGTAGCTTGCTCTGATGCTTTCAGTTAATTTAAAACACAATTTTAGTGGGCTTTTTTCAGTAAATTAGCTAATAATTATATTTTTATGTTAACCTTCAGATAACATCTTATTGGAGTATATTTAAATATAACTCAGTTCCGGTACAAGCCAAATCTCAGTTAAAAAAAAAAAAAGACAGAAAATTCCACTATGCCATTTTGCCTGACTGCTTTATCAGTAAATTGACAATGTCACTCATGACAATTGAACATATATCACAGACTATACAGATAAAAAAGTAGATAGATATTAAGAATCCAAACCGCCTTCTAATATGAATTTTTTAAAACAAACTAATATAGCCTATTGACTTTCAGATAAAGGTTGTTGAATAAACACATGCATTATTTTAACATTCTCCTAAAACTTGATTAAACTTTAGTGACATCTTTTAAGACATAAACTCATTAAAACAATCAGAATTGAAAACCGGAACAACAATAATTAAGAAATACATGACAAATGGAAAAAATGATAACTCACTTAGCATATTGAGACAGCTGAATCTTAAATTAGAAGTACAAAAAGTTCAAGAAATAATTTCATTTAAACATAGATCCCTAAATACCTGAGGAATTGGTAAAATAAGGTATTTTTGTAAATGGATTGAACATGACACTAAAAATATAAAAACTGGTTCCAAGTCTGCTTAAAAAGTAATTTGAATATGCTACTATTGGACTCTAAGGAAATGGGGGGAAATTAGACACATTCAAGCAAAAACACTAAGCCACCAATAAGGAAAAAATGTTAAAATGGCTTCATATTTTTCAACAATATTTTATAACACAGAAAGTAGATCATATCTCCAAATCTGCTGCAATTTCACACCCCTCTTCTCTCCAAACCATTCCTTTCTACCCAGAGTTAAAGGTAGATAATCAGAAAAATATCTATCTTTACCCCCTTTTCCAAAAAGTTCCCTCTACCTTGCTCCAGTGGAAAATTGACTATTCTCTGATGCCATTGCTTTTCCTCAGTCCTTCTTTGGAGACTGCTTTCTCTTCTTGCCTTCTATGGAGTAGGAATGAGTGTACTCCTTACCCCTCCTTACCCCCTTCAATTCCTCCTTTGAAGCTCATTCATTCAGACTGTAACATCATATGCTAAATGTAATATTGACCCCCAAAGAGAACTAGGTCCTAATCCCTAGAACATAGAATATTATCTTATATGACAAAGACTTTGCAGATGTGATTTAAGTTGAGAATCTTGAGATGGGGAGAGTACCACGAATCATTTTCAACAGGTAGATCGTAACTGCAATCACATATGTTAAGACAAGGAAATAAATCTTCCCCTCAGAGCCTCCAGAGTAACCAGACCTGCTTACATCTAGGCATTAGCCCAGTGAAAGTAATTTTGGAATTCTCATTTCTAGAACTACAAGTTGGTGATCTTTTTTTACAGCAGCAATAGGAAACTAATATACCAATGTTGCATATAGTCAACTACGGATGTCCAGGCCACCAAATGTCACCTCATTCCTGGAAGATTTTAGTACCTAGCTTACTATCTTGCTCACTGATACTATGCTTGTAATGATTTTTATGATGTAAGTATTCACTGATATTACTATATTTTACTGACTCTTCCTAAATCTTGGTCTTAATTCCTTGTCCTCCTCACCCATTCTTGCTGCCACCATGTGAAAAAGGATGTGTTTGCTTCCCCTTCCTCCATGATTGTAAGTTTCCTTAGGCCTCCCAGCCTGTTAATCCTGCCCTCTGCATCAGATAAGAAAATAACTCACAAAGTCATCCCCTGTCACTATCAGTAAGTAGATCTCTCTCATTATCCATAATTTTAATTTCTAAGATCTTATTCGCTGAACATCACCTCTATCTTTCCATCTCATTACTTACACTCCCTTCTCAGTAATCTTTTGGCCTATGAGAATTTCCAATCGATTAACACTACCTCTTTCTCTTCCTTCACTTATCTCATGTTGTCCATTCTTCAGCCATTCATTATTATCAGTCTCCTATATACACTCTCAATCCCCTTGTCAGTCTCCCTATACAATACTTTTTTGTCATAATCCCTAACTTGATTGACTCCAATCTCTATCCAGTCTACAGTCTGCACTGACATATAAATAGCTGAGTAAAACTAGAGAATAGATACAAAATTTTGTTGATTGCTCTCAATTTAAATTCATAACCACTACTCCCAAGTGAGCATTTAGTGTTGTAATTTCAATTATATTTTCTTTTACTTTTGTCACCCATTTCTGAGATGTATATTTCAATATATATTAAAAGGAAGGAGTTTTGTGTGTTTTGCATACAAATGCATTCCTAGAAATTTAAATAGTTCCCAGTACACAACAGACATTAATAATGTATATTATTAAGTTAAGTTTACATGTTTTTTTCTTCTGAAACTCCAACAGTTTCTTAACCCTCATAGTTTTAAGGTGATTATTTTACTTATTTCATCAAAAGAGAGAGAGAAAATGAGAAATTAAGGCCCACACAAATAGAATTCAATTTTTTAAAACTAAACACTTTTTACAAATGTACCAAGACAGTTCAACTCAAGAAGGTGAGCCTTTTAAACAAATGGTGCTGGAAAAATTGGAAGTGAATTAATGAAAACATAAAACTACAAAACCTCTAGAAGAAAATAAAAGCATTTTAACATTAAGTTACGCAAAGATTTATTAGGTACAGCACCAAAAGTGTAAACCATGAAGAAAAAATCAATAAATGGGACTTAATCAAAATTAAAGCTTTTGCTTTATGAATTCTGTTAAATGAATGCGAAGACAAGCCACAGGCTGGGAGAAAATATTTTCAAATCGCACTTCTAACAAAAGTCTTGTATTCAGAACATATTTTAAAACTTTCAAAACTTAACAACAGAAAAGAAGCAACCCAATCTTTTTCTTTTTATTTATGTTTTGTAGAGGTTAGTCTGTTCTCCTGCTGCTAATAAAGACATACCTGAGACTGGGTAATTTATACAGAAAGAAATTTAATTGACTCATAGTTCAGCATGGCTGGGGAGGCCTAAGGAAACTTACAATCATGGAGGAAGGGGTAGCAAACACATCCTTTTTCACATGGTGGCAGCAAGGAGAAGTGCCAAGTGAACAGGAGGAGAAGCCCCTTATAAAACCATCATATATTGTAAGAACTCACTCACGATCACCAGAACAGCATGGAAGTAACTGCCTCCTACCACTGGGTCTCTCTCATGACACATGGGAATTATGGGAACTACAATTCAAGATGAGATTTGGGTGGGGACACAGCCAAACCATATCATTTCATCTCTGGCTCCTCCCAAATCTCATGTCCTCACCTTTCAAAACACAATTATGCCTCTCCAACAGTCTCCCAAAGTCTTAGCTCATTCCAGCATTAACCCAAAAGTCCAGGTCCAAAATCTCATCTGAGACAAGTCCCTTTCACCTATGAGCCTGTAAAATCAAAAGCAAGTTATTACTTTCTAGATACAATGGGAGTACAGGCATTGAGTAAATGCACCCTTTCCAAATGGGAGAAATTGGCCAAAACAAAGGGACTACAGGCCCCATGGAAGTCTAAAATCCTATAGGGTAGTCATTAAACCTTAAAGTTCCAAAATAATCTCCTTTGACTCCATGTCTCACATCCCAGTCATGCCGATGCAAGAGCTGGGATCCCATGGCCTTAGGCAGCTTCACCCTGTGGCTTTGCAGGGTACAGTCCCCCAACCCTGGCTGCTTTCACAGGCTGGTGTTGAGGGTCTATGGCTTTTCCGTGCACACAGTGCAGGCTGTTGGTGGGTCTACCATTATGGGGTCTGGATGATGGTGGCCCTCTTCTCACAGCTCCATCAGGCAGCGCCCCATTGGGAACTCTGTATGGGGGCTTCCATTCGACATTTCCCTTCCCTACTGCCCTAGCAGAAGTTCTCCATGAGGCTACCAACCTTGCAACAGACTTCTGCCTGGACATCTGGGCATTTCCATACATCCTCTGAAATCTAGGTGGAGGTTCCCTAAACTCAATTCTTGACTTCTGTGTACCCACAAGCCCAACACCATGTGTAAGCCATCACGCCCTGGAGCTTGCAACCTCTAAAGCAACAGCCTGAGCTACACATTGGCCCCTTTTAGCCACAGCTGGAGCTGAAGCAGCCGGGACACAGGGCACAATGTTCAGAGGCTGCATAGAGAAGGGGTGCCCTGGGCCCAGCCCACAAAACCATTTTTCCCTCCAAGGCCTCCAGGCCTGTGATGGGAGGGGCTGCTGTGAAGGTCTCTGACAAGCCTAGAGATATTTTTCCTATCCTCTTGGTGATTAACATTTAGTTCCTCATTACTTATGCAAGTTTCTGCAGCCCACTTGAATTTCTGCCCAGAAAATGGGGTCTTGTTTTCTATCACATTGTCAGGCTGCAAATATTCCAGACTTTCAATGGTCTGCTTTCTCTTGAATGCTTTGCCACCTACAAATTTATTTTACCAGATACCCTAAATAATCTCCTAACTTCAAAGTTCCACAGATCTCTAGCACAGGGGCAAAATGCCACCAGTCTCTTTGCATAGCAAGACTGACCTTTACTCCAGTTCCCAACAAGTTTCTCCTGTCCTTCTGAAACCACCTCAGCCCGGACTTTATTGTCCATATCACATCAGCATTTTGGTCAAGGCCATTCAACAAGTCTCTAGGAAGTTCCAAACTTTCCCACATCTTCCTGTCTTCTGAGCCTCCAAGTGTCTAGGATGTTCCCAATTTTCCTGCATTTTCCTGTCTTCTTCTGAGCCCTCCAAATTGTTCCAACCTCTGCTGTTACTCATTTCCAAAGTTGCTTCCACATTTTCAGGTATCTTTACAGCAGCACCTCACTCTACTGGTACCAATTTATTGTATTAGTTTGTTGTCATGCTGCTGATAAAGACATACCTGAGATGGGTAATTTATAAAGGAAAGAGTATTAATTGACTCAGTTCCACAGGGCTGAGGAGGCCTCAGGAAACTTATAATTATGGAAGAAGGGTAAGCAAACACGTCCTTCTTCACATGGAGGCTGCAAGGTGAAGTACAGAGCAAAGAGGGAGAGAAGTCCCTTACAAAACCATTGGATCTCATAAGAACTCACTCACTATCACCAGAACAGCATGGAGGTAACTGCCTCCATGATTCAATTACCTCCCACTGGGTCGCTCCCATGACACATGGGGATTATGGGAACTAAAATTAAAAATGAGATTTTTTGTGGGGACACAGCCAAACCATATCAGATGGGGTCTCACTCTGTTGCCTGGATTGGTCATGAACACCTCAGCCTCCCAAAGCTCTGGGATTGCAAGTGTGAGCCAGCATGCCTGGCCCGAAACAATCCAATTATTTTAATGAGCAAAAAAAGCTAAACAGATACTAGTGAGTACATGAAAAGGTTCTAAACAACCTTAGTCATTAGAGAAATACAAATTAAATGCAATGACAAATTACTGAACAACTATTACAATGACTAAAAAGACGTTGACAATATCAAGTGCTAACGAGAATAGGGAGCAACTGAAATGCTTATACACTTTTGGTTTTACTTTGGAAAACAATTTGACAATCTCTTATTAAGTAAAATATATACCAACCTTATGGCCTAGCAATCCTACTCCTAAGTATTTATCTAAAGAAATAAAAACTTATGAACACACAAAAATCTGTATATGCCTTTTACAGCATCTTTAGGTGTAAACTGACAAAGGTAAAACAACTTAGATGTCCTTCAGCTGAAGAATGAATAAGCAAACTTAGGTACATTTATACATTCTCAATTTAGACATTGTTTTTCTCATTTGAACAGAAATAGACTGAAATTAAAAAGGTTAACTCATCTCCTAAAGGTGACTTGAGGAATAAGGGGAAGAGTGGACAATCCATTCCAGATAATTCTTGGCTCACATCTGAGGCTTTTCTTCAAGTACCACACAGCCTGGCTTCTTCTCATGCAGTCAATTTGTCATCTAAGAACTCATAGACAGTGTTCTTTTCTAACTGGATCCCTGCTCCATTTATTCATCCAACATATATTTATTGAGTGGTGACAACCTGTCAGGCACCATCCTACATGCTTAGGATGTCATAGTCAACAAAACAGAAAAAGTTTTTTACTTTTATGGAGCTTACATTCTAGCAGGGGCTGACAAACAATAAACAATAAAAATAATATATCAGTTATATTGTATGCTAGAGGGTGATAAACACTATACTTCCAAAATGTAGAGAGACAAGTAAGGGGATGAAGATTTCCAGGGGTGGAAAGAAGGGCTGTTAAATGTAAATAGAGGGATTTTTGAGGAAGGAAGGGCCTCTTTGAAAAGGTGACATTTGAGCAAAACCTTGAAGTATGCAAGTCAACAGGAAAAGAAGAGTGTTTCAGGTAGGGTGAATAGCCAACCAGCACAGAGGCCCAAAGGCAGCACAGAGACCCAAAGGCAGCAGAGAGGCCAATGGGGATATAACTAACAGAGAGCAAAGTCCCAGGAAATTACCAAAGACGATGATGTTTACTATGAGTGAAATGGGGAGCCAGTCAGGATTTAAGCAGAGAAGTTAAACAATTTGAACCATATTTTAAAATAATTACCCTGGCTGCTGTATTGAAAATAGACTGAAAGGATAACAACAGAAGTAGAATGACAAGTTACGAGGCACTGTAATAAACTGGGTGAAAGAGAGGGATGTCTTGGACAGTCATAGTAGCGAGAAGGGATCATGACAACTAGGTTTTCTTAACAGGATGTGGGAAGATGAGAAACAGAAGGAGTCAAGGCTGACTCCAAGGTCTTTTCTGAGAAACTGGAAAAATTGAGTTGCCATCAATTGATAAGGAAGAGTGAGGATACTCAGGCTTGCAAATAAAACAAGGAGTTCAGTTTTGGTCACGTGGAGTCAGAGGTGTCTATTCAACATCACAGCTGCAATTGCAGTTGGATGTATAACACTGGTGTTCACAAGAGAGGCCTAGACATTAGCACATAGAAGCTATTTAAAGATCCCATGGGGTCACCAAAGAGGAGAGTATGAATGATCTTACTTATATATGAAATCTAAAAAAGTTGAACTCATAGAAGTAGAGAGTAGAATGGTGGTTACCAGAGACTGGAGGGTGGGGTTTGGGGAAATGTTGCTCAGAAGATACAAAATTTCAATTAGACTAGAGAAAGAGATCCAAGACATCTATTAAACAACATGGTGACTACAATTACTAGCAATATATTATTGAAAATTGTTAAGAAAGTATGTTTTAAGTGTTCTTATCGCAAAAAATTCATAACTATGTGAAGTTATGCATATGTTAATTAGCCTGATTTAACTATTTCACAATGTATACATACTTCAAAACATATTGTATGCCATAAATATGTACAATTTTTATTTGTCAATGGAAGGAAGGGAGAGAGAGAGTCACTTCTCTGCTCAAATTCATCAAAAGACTTATTATCTCACACATAATAAAATCCAAAATCCCAACTTGGCTTTGGATTACAAGTCCCACATGATCTTCTATAATTCTTGCCTTTACTGCCTACTCCAGACACTTTTATTCCTTCAGGGCATTTGCACTTGCTGTTCTCATTGGATTCTCCATGGCTTCCTTTCCCACTTCCTTCAGACTCTGTTCAAATATCCCCTGATCACATTATCAGCAAAGGCATCACTGATGTGGGCATTTAACATTGCACAGCTCCTCACACTTTCCTGTCTCTTCTAATTAATTTTTCCCAAGGGCTTATTACCAAAGAATAAACTATATGCTTTACTTATTTACTTATGCCCTCTCAATAGAATGTAAGCCTTCATATCTTTTGTTCATTGCTATCTCCACAGAAAAACAGTACAGAGTAGATTAGGAAATATCAACTGAATTTCTAAACCTGAGGAACAAGCAATATTTTATCTAGTATTTTATAAATGATAAAACTAACCTGAGACTCAGAGAACTTAGTGCAAATGATCAAAATCACACAGTACGCACTGGTAAAGTCTAGAAGCCTAATAAAGACAGATTCTTCTTTTTTTCCCCCCCTTTTGCTTTGGGCCAGCTCTGAAAAAGCTCATTGCAAAAGAGGAAAGGGAAAATCTTCTAAATATTTGCTGCCCTTCATAATGTGCAAAAAAAAAAAAAATCAAGAAATATTGAAAAAACTGGGAATATTTGTTAATATTAACAGCCTTTGACCTATTTAGTGCTTAGATTGAATGTCTAAATGAAATTCATACAAAGGAAGAGCTGTGCATGACAACTGGTCTCATTTTTTTCTTCCCTTTTTTCACATAGCTTGTAGCTTGATTCACTCCAGTAGAAGAGGACAAATAATTCACTGAGTTATTTGATATGGATAATGAACAATCAACCCATGTGAGTTATTCAGAGTTTGAAAAATGAAAGGAAATTACTTTGGAAGGGAGATGAGTCCAAGGACCACATCAGCAAACTAGGAGAATGCACACAGATAGGAATGACATTTGGAATGCAAGCAGACATTCATGCCTGAAAGCTGTTCTGGAAATAACTGCTATTATTGCCCCCAATGAGATGCTGCCCTGAAAAACACAGGCCACCAGTCACATCTAAAACTAAAAATATCCAAGTTGTATCAGTACAATCACTTTCATAGTTATTTGATTCTATACCATTATAAGTTTTCATTAAAAGTTTAGGTCTCAGGTTTATCCAGAAGTATTCAGTTATTTACAAGATATTTGCTCAAGTTATCCATCTGAGATAGGAAGCATTTCTATACTCATCATTTATTTTAAATAGTTAATGCCTTAACTGCCAACATGAGCCTAATGATGAATTTAGGTGATGATTTGAAGAATACTGGGATGGTTATTATTTCATTAAAAAAATGCCTCCAGTGTGGGTTTTCGTTTCCCTTTAACTCCAACAGTGCTGACAAGACTACCTCAATCCCTTTCACTGAGCCAGCTCCAGATCACCTGATTTATCTGGATAAAGTTTCTTTGATGGCGAAGAGACAGGGGGGAAAAAAAGGAATATGTTAGTTTTTTTTAATATACTTTAAGTTTTAGGGTACATGTGCACAACGTGCAGGTTTGTTACATATGTATACATGTGCCGTGTTGGTGTGCTGCACCCAGCAACTCGTCATTTAACATTAGGTATATCTCCAAATGCTATTCCTCCCCCCTCCCCACAACACGCCCCGGTGTGTGATGTTCCCCTTCCTGTATCCATGTGTTCTCATTGTTCAATTCCCACCTGTGAGTGAGAACTTGCGGTGTTTGGTTTTTTTGTCCTTGCGATAGTTTGCTGAGAATGATGGTTTCCAGTTTCATCCATGTCCCTACAATGGACATGAACTCATCATTTTTTATGGCTGCATAGTATTCCATGGTATATATGTGCCACATTTTCTTAATCCAGTCTATCATCGGTGGACATTTGGGTTTGTTCCAAGTCTATGCTATTGTGAATAGTGCTGCAATAAACATACGTGTGCATGTGTCTTTATAGCAGCATGATTCATAATCCTTTGGGTTTCCAGTTCTATTAAGGCACAAGACTCTGAATCATTCCCACCAAAAGATCCAGAAAACAAGTACTGAGACTCAAGAATAAGACATCAAGATATGGAAAGAGTAGAACAAATCATAGCATAGCCTTGGGGGTGGTTGAAGAATAAGCTGCATGGCTGGTCTAAAACTCTGTGAACATACCTTCAAGAGAGTTCTGGGTAACCAGCCTTCATTCTGGTTCTGCAGCTTCAAGTTCAGTAGCTCACCAGGATTGGGCTTTGTTAGTCTGGAGAGAAGGCATATTATTAATGAGAGCTGTATTCCTGTCTGAGTCTTCTGTTTTACTCAGCAGTCATGTGGTATATTGTATAACCCTGAGATCCTATGAGATAGATATACCTAGCTCAGGTGAAGTGATCCTCCCAAGGCACATCCAGACTGCTTTAGGTGTAGTCTGTTGACGTGATCCAGCTTCACCTACATATGTATAAGGCTGTCTTGGGGAGTGCAGTGTGGGTGGTTGGGCTTCCTGAGGTTCTGAGGGGTATCTGGAAGCAAGTGCCTTCATAAACAGCCCTGACGAAGGTTGCTGATTATACCCACTTCCCTCTGTATTATTTTAAAAAGCAAGTTTTATTTAACTGATCCAACAGGTGTTTTGTCTTTCTGTTACTGCAGATCAACAAGAAAAATTGACTGGCAATTATCAATACAAAGTTTGTGCTTGCAGTTTAGCATTCTGCATTGGTGTTTTGGCTGATAGGAAAGGAAAAGCCCTGTTTTAACAACTTATCTAATTACACATACAAAAACATATATAGTAAATAAAGCAAATAATTATATATATATAAATAACAAATGTAAAAGAAACATTTTCAAATTCTATATTAAATGTTTATTAATATATAAATATATTAGTTTTTAACCAATAAATAAAATTCTATATTAAATATGTATATAAAATACTTATGTTTAATATTTGTATATTTATACACAAATATTAGATATAGAAATTTATATAAATACATATATATAAACATTATGATACTTTCTAAGAGACTTTCTTAATTCCCTTCATGCTGAGAAGTGTGTTACAGAATGAAAGGGTCATAGACCTAAGTATTTTAGTAAAGAAACAATTTTTAACATAATTATATATCGTTTGAAGGTATTTGACCTGACCTTTATAATAGAAGTATTTTTCCAAGCATTTTAGTTACAGGTGCTCATATTTGCTAACTATTCCAGTAAGGCAACACATGACAAAAATGCCATTAAGATGACAGATGTACCAGATGTAGATAATGCCCCCAAACTGGATCTTAGAAATTTTACATGAAATGAAGGCAGAAGCTGAAAACTGTGATTCCCAAAACCACTAGTTTCAAATGTAACTCTGCTTCTCACAAAATGTACAGGCAACCTTTGCTAAAGAATCAGGAATCAAAGTATCTTGATAAAATTAATAAAAATGATATATTTAGAAAACAAATTAGAGTTTTATATTAAGCACTAAGCCACATTAAGCTATTCAAGATAATTAACTTCAAGAACTAATCAACAAATGGAAGTCTGAGATATAGAAGATAATTATTTAAAATGCAAAGAATTCTCCTATAAATGAATGCAGTGAAACAGCACTAATCCTTGTTCTTCATTGGACTCTGAATCAAATGTGCGCCAAAGACAAAACCACTTCAGCACAGGTGCAGCCTATAAGCCATAGGGAAAAGGGAGCTGAAAGAAGTTAGCAATCCTGCACAGGAATCCTGCACAAGAAGCAAGGGTCGGTTTCTCTCTTTTGATTCCAAGAAGAATGGGACTCACAGGAACTCGGAGACAGGACGGTTTGTACTGGCACATTTGTGGCACCTTGTGGACATTTTCCAAACCAGACCAGAACTTGCCGTTACTTCTTTCTGCTCCTATTTGAGATGAGAGAGCTACTACAAAAGCCACTTTAGCTATTTTCTTTAGACACAGGACATTCCTTTAGGCTCTATCCTCCACATATCCTACACAAAATTTTTTGTATTTTGAAATACAAAAAAGCTTTGTATTTCAACTTTCATGAGGTCTCTACCCTCTCTGTCCAGTGGCTTCACATCTGGAATCACTTCATCTGCATGGCCTTGTTGCAAGAAGTGTCCAGTGCAAACTCTAGATAGCTTTAGCTACTTTTTCCGAGGGAAGGCTCCCCCAACATCACCCATAGCTGTCTGCACACTGCTGACTCTAAAGAAATGATGCACTGTTTACACATCCAGTCAAGTCTTCTGGGATGCCTGGTGTTCACACCCTGTCTGAGAGATGGGATCTGATGAGTTATTGTGCTTAAAGATCTCCAAAGCAGGCCGGGCGCGGTGGCTCACGCCTGTAATTCCAGCACTTTGGGAGGCCAAGGCAGACAGATCACGAAGTCAGGAGATTGAGACCGTCCTGGCTAACACGGTAAAACCCCATCTCTACTAAAATATGAAAAATTAGCTGGGCGTGGGGACGGGTGCCTGTGGTCCCAGCTACTCGGGAGGCTGAGGCAGGAGAAAGGCGTGAACCCGGGAGGCAGAGCTTGCAGTGAGCCGAGATTGCGCCACTGCACTCCAGTCTGGGTGCCAGAGAGAGACTCTGTCTCAAAAAAAGAGAAAAAGATCTGCAAAGCAGTTTTTTCTTTAAATACAGTGTTTCTTAAAAGAAAATAAATTTTTCTTTTAATTTTCACTATTTCAACAGTGTATTTCAAACATCAGTGCCTGTTTATATTCTCCACTACTCCTGTGTTCATCCTGTTTATCCTCTTTCAGTGTGTTCGTGTACGTGTGTGTGTGTGTACATATGCACATCTTTGTTTTTTCCTATATTTTCATTTTCCTCTTCCCTTCCTCTTTTATCCATTGTATAATAGCATTGTAGTTTGCTATTTCCAGGGATGGGTGTTACATTATCCATGTATACAGATAAAGACTGTGATTTCTGCCATGTAGCACCACAGCACTTCTTGGGATAAGATGAGAACTCCAATTCTCCTGAAGGAGATGACTCTAACATGGTTGAGCATCTTTGCAAAATGAATATTCCTCAGGAGTTAGGGTAGTCCAACAGAGGAGTTTACCCTCAACAACAAATTAGAATCTTAGAGGTAAAAATACTCTCGCCGGGCATGGTGGCTCACGCCTGTAATCCCAGCACTTTGGGAGGCTGAGGCAGGTGGATCACGAGGTCAGGAGATCGAGATCATCCTGGCTAACACAGTGAAACCCCATTTCTACTAAAAATACAAAAAATTAGCCAGGCGTAGTGGCAGGCGCTTGTAGTCCCAGCTACTTGGGAGGCTGAGGCAGGAGAATGGCGTGTACCTGGGAGGCGGAACTTGCAGTGAGCCGAGATCATGCCACGGCACTCCAGCCTGGGCGACAGAGCCAGACTCCATCTCAAAAAAGAAAAAAATACTCTCAAATATCCCCAATTAAATTATCAAAAAAGAAACTAATCATCTTGCAGAGTATACATCAAATAACATTTTTAGCCACCAAACAAAACTGAAAATTATTAAAATAATTATGGTTTATAAATGTCATTATCACATAGTATTATTTTAAAAGTCAACTAATTACCCTAAAAGGATGGCAAAATCTACCCGGTAAAGCAGCATTGTTAAAGTTTTCCAAATAAAACAAAGGCTATTAGTTTTGACACTCTGTTAGAGTGCCAATTAATACAGTATTTGTGTAAAAGTGAAGAAATACGCTACAAAAAACTTTATATATTTATATAATAAAATTGTTGTAGACTATTTATATTTTATTAATAAAAATAGTACTAAGAATAGCTTTTTATTAGCTTTCTGTATATCAGAAAGTGATCAACTAGTGAGCAACCAGAATCTGTAGCCTTCCTTCCATATAAAATGTATAAATACACAAATATATGTTTCTTAAAAATCTTTATCAAGTATTTATTATGTGCCAGGTACTAAAATGCACACTAGTCCTCATGAAATCATATAAAACAGGCCTATTTATTATCTTTTTTATGAGAATGATGAGACTTAGAACAAGCAGATAACTTGCTGAAAGTCTCACATCTAGTGAGTTGACAAGTTGAAACTGAAACCCAGGTTTTCTGAGTCCAAATCCTAAGTTTGTTCTCCCATTCTGGTTTATCTAATCCTATAATGTATGTAGTTATCTTGTAAATAATTGTATTTACAAATAATTCAAGTAATTATGTAGTTATTTTGTAACTGTATATAGTTATTTTGTAAAATGATGAAGGAAGAGAAAATGGTCTCTGGAAAAGCCAAGAACAAGTTTAAAAGACATGAATGTGTTTTCCCTTTTTCCCTCTGTGTCACTACCTCCCTTTTGCTGGCTCTATCATTCAGCTCTGCAGAATATTCGCATTGCCCAGAAGCTGAAAGTGAGCAATGAAGATTATCCTATATCATTAAATACTTTCATAGTAACTCCACCTGACTGGTGGATACAAAGAGGCTTCCCTGTGACATCCATCACACTGCCCAGAACCGCTCTAAGCTTGGTCTCAGTGACAAATGCTTGAAGTTAATCATCCATTTGCTTCCACTTTTCCTTTGAAGACATTGATCAAGCTGTGTTGACAGAGCATGGATGAAATATAGGTCTCTGGGAAATGCTGAGCTAGCTTTGAATCTACCATTATTTGAGCACAAGGCAACAGCTTGAGGGACATCTGTCATTTTGGTTTGACATTAACTATCCTCTTCAATTTGAGGCCACATGTGTTTTGGTCAGAGTTGTGGATTCTACAAATGTCCTACATGCCTATCGTGAGCTGATGACTGGCAGTGGGCTAAAACAGACTTGCATGCTAACAACAGTATCATTTAAATAACCAAAGAACATTGTAGGGCTTGGATACAGAAAATCATATGATGCTCTGTTATCTAAACAATAAAAAAACTGCTTTATATATTAAAACATCTTCCATTTAATAGAAAGCATCACATACATTATTCTCCATATAATTTAATGATCTGGGTTTCAAATGCTTTTAAAACTCCTATTTTTCTATACCCTTAGCTATTTTCCCTCTTCTAGACATAGAAGAAAGTGCACGTAGCTTTACAGATATATGAAGAACTGAGTCATGCAAGTGAAGCAGGATATTTAGAATGAAGAATAATTTACTTTGGACCCATGGAGAAAAAACACTACATTTTATGTACACTGGAAAGAAAAATGTCAGAAGTCAGATGGGTACTAGCTCTGTGTAAATTTGCCCCAACTCCCAAATTTATAACTTTACACTTAATTCAAGTAAAATTTTTAGAATGGAAAAATTGTGTTATAAGTATTGTGTAGGTTCTAAGACTAGGTTGAAAAAGCCAATTACCATAAAGAAGCAGGGTTATAATACTAAAGTACTCAGTAGAGTCCAGATACAAGCAGCTGAGGGTATGTAATGTTAGGGGAAAACAAACAAACAAAATACCATAAGAGACAAGATTCTGTGTTTTGTAGTCATAGTACAAAGCAAAGCTCAGTAAAAATTGTGTAGCAAACAACTTGACTTTTTATTTCTCTGAATGTCCTTTTTAATATACCTAACTTCTTCCCAGTTGCCCAATGTCATCATGTAGCCGTGGTTCTCTCATACAAACCCAGCTCCTGAACTATTTAATGCTAAAAAATTAAGTAGTTATCTGCCCCCCATCATACATTCAATTTTACAAAAGAAGTGGAGCAATTCAGCTGAATTCATATATGCAATCTCTCTTAACTGTTTGACATATGCAACTTGTCTCACATATCTATGTATGTCTCATGTATGTAAACCTTTCTAAAGTAAATGTTTATTAATCCATATGAAGCTCTAATCTGTGGATTTTCAAACTTTGAATATGGTTGAAAATAAATTTCAAGTTATAAGAAATTTCAAGATTCAGAGGTATATACCTGAATAGAAAGACCACTAACCCTAGCCAGCAATCTAACAAGTGAGTCTACTCAGGAATATGGCACTTGGATTGGCATTCCAAGCTATTCCCGATTGTTATACCTTCATTCTTTTTCATCTTCACCTCCTTTTTCTTCATTTTATCCATCAACAGATATCGACTACATATTGTGCCAAATGCAATAAATAAAAGATGATATGAAAATCATGGAATGTGATGTGATTCTTCCTTATAACTTAGAGTGGGGCCGAGTGTGGTGGCTCAGCCTGTAATCCTGTCACTTTGGGAGGCCGAGGGAGGTGGATCACTTGAGGTCAGGAGTTGGAGACTAGTCTGGCCAACATGGCAAAACTCCTTCTCTACTAAAAATACAAAAATTAGCAAGGAATGGTGTCATGTGCCTGTAGTCCCAGCTACTTAGGAGGCTGAGGCATGAGAATAGCCTGAACACGGGAGGCAGAGGTTGCAGTGAACGGAGATTGCATCACTGCACTCCAGCCTTGGCGATACAGCAAGACTCCGTCTCAAAAAAAAAAAAAAAAAAAAAAAAAAAAAAAAAAAATTAGAATGGCATGGACTCTTTCCCACACCTATCAGTTCATGAGAACTAATGAGGTCACATAAGAATAAAACTATGGGGTTTTATTCTTGTTTTCTTTTTTTTTGTTTTATTGGTTGGTTTTTAACTAGCTCACCCTAGGTACCATAATTATGGAGGGTATGAATTTTATAGAAGAATAGGCAAAGAAAACACTCCTAGCTAAAATAAAAATGAAAACAAATATTTATAAAGAAGTGAGAAAACAAAACTTTCAAAGAAACAGTGGGTAGATTACCTGGAGTCAGAAACATATAGAGGAAAGACCATGAGCACCTTGAGTCATAGACACACCAGTTAGCTGGCAGCAAGAACTTGAGGACTAAGGATTAAGATACATAAAGTACGTGTCCTACAGTTACTGGTTCATGAATTATTGTATCCACCCTCCAGAAATCACAGGACATATAACACATATTTAAAAATGGAAAATAAAGTAAGAAAAATACCTTAGGTTCAAATGCATGCTAAGGAGTCTCAGCTTTTATTTATTTATTTTTTTGATACCATGTTCCAAATATTTAGGGGAAACTTGATAATAGGTTTTTACTTTGCAGTGGTATAAACTGTCCCAGAAGATGACTGACTGCTGCATTAGGAATAAAAGAGAACACGAAAGTCAAAAAAGGAAGTAAGCATCCCGGACTGAGGGTAATAATGGTGAAGAAATAAAAAGACCTATATAAGAAAAGCTTGTATGTATTGATCTTTAAGGTCATAACAGTAATCTAGCAACAGGAGTGAGTCTGGGAAAATAAGGCTGTAGAAACACTACACAGAATTTGGGAACTATTATTAATTGGGTATCTGTGAATCAGAAGCTTTCTTTCATGTTTACGTTTATTAGCCCTTTGGAAGGATCTTCAGTCCAAATCCTAGAAATTTATTTCAGCAAAATTTTGATCAACCAAAAATTAGAATGACCAACTAGCAGAGAATTTCATTATTCAAAATGATACTTGTAAACCAGATGCAGTGGCTTATGCCTGTAAGCTCAACACTGGAAGGCTGAGGTGGGAGGGCCACTTGAGGCCAGGAGTTCCAGATCAGCCTAAGCAACATAATGAGACCCTACCTCTACAAAAAATATACAAAAAACAATTAGCTGGCTATGATGGTACATGCCTGTAATCCCAGATAATCAGGAGGCTGAGGCAGGAGGATCACTTGAGCCCAGAAGTTCAAGGTTGCAGTGAGCTGTGATCACACATGGCACTCCATCCTGGGCAACAGAGCAAATTCCCTTAAAAAAATTAATAATAATACTTGTAGGAAAAAAATAAAATCATCAAAATCCATTTGAATAGGAGGTTTATTCAAAATATTAACACCCAGGATACTTTTATTTTGCTTAGAATTCATTCTCTTTCATATCCTACTATGAAATTCCTACCTGGACTCACTTTATATTTAATCCGAACTCTTTTAGAGTTATAAATTGAATCAGGAAAATCAAAACCTGATGCAAGGCAAAGACAAAGAAAGTTAGAATAATATTAACCATTTTGTATATACTAAAATTATTCATAATTGTATGAATATTGTATACAAACATGTTTTCTCAATATAAAAAATATACACGAACATTTTTCAAAAAAATACCAAATATACTAATGTTATAAGAATTATGTGGAATAAAAATAAATTACAAAAATCTACATATAGCATAAAGATAAACCTAGATAAGGAGAAGAAAAACTATGTTCCTAGGCAGGGCATGGTGGCTCATGCCTGTAATTCTAGCACTTTGGGAGGCCGAGGTGGGCAGATCACTTGAGGCCAGGAGTTCAAGACCAGCCTGGCCAACGTGGGGAAATCCCGTCTCTACTAAAAATATTTTTTAAAAAATTAGCTGTTGTGGTGGCAAGCACCTGCAGTCCCAGCTACTCGGGAGGCTGAAGCAAGAGAATCACTTGAACCTGGGAGGCAGAGGTTGCAGTGAGCCGAGATCGGGCTACTGCACTCCAGCCTGAGTGACAGAGCAAGATTCTGTATCAAGAAAAAAAGAAAAGAAAAGAAAAGAAAAAGAAACTGTCCCCCAGACAAGAAGGCAGAATAAGAAAAAAAAAAACTTTTAAATTTTCAAATATATAAATATATTGAATGATGTAATTACAATAGAAATCTTAGTGGTAGAGTTCTTCTGTTCAATCAATCAAATTTATAAGTCCTTTTAATTGCAAGGAATGGTCATAAACTCTGTGAATAAGCTGTAACTTTGAAAAAGAATTTCCATCTTCATGGAGTTTACAAACTAACAAAAGAAACAAAAAGAACACATAAAATAACTGCAAGTTATTATAATGCTAAAAAATAAATGAGATGCGGAGATGGAGAAAAATAGGGAATGTGCGTTATCAACTTTATTAGGATTCTCTAGGAAGACCCCTCTAGAAGGTGTTATTTAAGTGAAAACCCAAGTAATAAGAAGCCTTGAAAAGAAATGGAGAGACCATGTTCTAGGCAGAGAAAATAACTTGTGCAAAGTACCTCAAACTGAATGAGTTTGTTGTGCTCAAAAACTAGAAGGATTTCATGGCCAAATCATAGTAAGGGAGAGAATAATGTCAGACAGAGGTGGAAAAATAGGTGAGTTATAGTAGACATTACTAACACATATATAAATAAGCATTAAATATATAACATACATAATATATATTATATATAACATAAAGAAGAACATATACGTATATATATATACTCACACCAGTGAACAACTAAGTAAACAACAATATAAACAACTATATGTTTATGTATATGTGTGTGTGTATGTATACATTTTTTCTTTCTTTCTGGGTATATAGATGGAGTCCACTTCCAAGTCTATTTTATTTAATGTAGACATGATCACATAACACATTTCAGCAAATAACATGTGAATGGAAATAATGTGTGTCACTTTCACATAGAATTGTTTGAGAGTTTAACGTGTGGTTTGTTATGTACTGTTTTCCTCTATGTACAATCTGAAGGCTGTCTGAAAAGGGAGTGTCAAAAGATGGTGGACCCTCCATAGGTCTGGATCCCTGAGTGACTATGTAAAGCAGGGATTCCCCTGCTGACTCATATGGAATACGTAATGTATAGAATTAATTTTAATTGGCAGACTACATGTCAGCATCTTATTTCATCTACTCTCACCTAAGTCACAAAAATGTTAAATACATATTAACATTTCCTATTTCCCCAGCACAAATGACAGCCACTATTTGAACTTTCCGCTACTATGCAGTGAAGGTTTTCATTGCACTTTGGAAAAATATGACTTGTCTATCAATAAATGAAGTTATCAGAATGAATAGATTTTGCTGTGCTAACAAAATAATATGGCAGTGTATGCAAGAGAAAATAAGAAGTGGCTCAAAGTAACAAAGGTAAATTTCTCATTTCATTATGTATCCTACATGAGTCAGCAGAGGAATCCCTGCTTTACATAGTCACTCAGGGATCCAGACCTAAATATAAAATTCTATAATTAGAATATATGCACACCACTCAATGAACAACTAAATAACAACAAAATAAAGACAAAGAAGATCTGAACATTATCAATAACTTGATCTAATTAATACTTATAGAATGCCATAACCAGTAACTGCAGAATTCATACTTCATACTCCTTTAAAATATACATGGTATATTCATAAATGCACATAGTATACTCACAAAGATAGACTATTTGCTGAGACTTAAAACAAGCCTTAGTAAGTTTAAATGATTGAAATCAGAGATTTTATCTGACCACAAAATAAAAATAGAAATTATTAATAATTACATAAGAAAACCCCTAATATTTAGAAATTAATAACAAACTTCTAAATAATTGATGTGTCAATAAAGATATCACAAAAGAAGTTATAAAATATTTTTAATTAAACAGTAATGAAAATACATCTCACAATTTGTGGGATAAAGCTAACACGGTGTGTAGAAGGCAGTTTATAGATTTGAAGGGTAATTCAGAAAAAAAAAAGTGTCTAATCCTATGTCCTACAGTCCTACCTTAAAAATACATAAAAAGAAGAGTAAAATGTACTCAAAGTAAGTTGACAGAAGAAAATAGTAAAGGAAAAAGCAAAAATAACTGAAATAGAAACCAGATAATAGAAAAAATTCACAACTTCAAAAGTTAGTCCTATGCAAAGATTAAAATTGACTTTATCTATTTTGGCTGCTATAAAAAATACCTTAGACTGGATGATTTTTTTTTGAAACAGGGTCTCAACTCTTATCTAGGCTGGAGTGTAGTGCTGCTAGACTGGATAAATTATAAATAATAGACATTTATTGCTCACAGTTCTGGAAGCTAGGAAATCTAAGATCAAGATGCTAGGAGATTTGGTGTCTGGTGAGGGCCTGTTGCTCAAAAGGCACCTTCCAGCTGTGTCTTCACATGGCAGAAGGAAATACAAGCTGCTTTAATCCTCTTTATAAGTGTTACTGGTGGATGGAAAGTATCCAAGTTCCTGGTGGCAAATTATTACAGGTCTGTGGCAACCTCAGTTCTTGCCTCCTCAAAAGAAAGAATTCAACTGAGGGGCATAAAGCAGAAAAAGAAATCAAGGCAAGTTTCAAGTAGGAGTGGAAGTTTATTTTAAAAAGGCTTTAGAACAGAAAAGAAAAGAAAGTACATTTTGGAAAAGCCCCAAGTGGGTGACTTGAACAAGGTTTTTTGTTTTGTTTCTTTTTTTTTTTTTTCTTGAGGCGGAGTCTCGCTCTGTCCCCCAGGCTGGAGTGCAGTGGCGTGATCTCCGCTCACTGCAAGCTCTGCCTACCGGGTTCACGCCATTCTCCTGCCTCAGCCTCCCGAGTAGCTGGGACTACAGGCGCCCGCCACCACGCCCGGCTAATTTTTTTTGTATTTTTAGTAGAGACGGGGTTTCACCGTGTTAACCAGGATGGTATCGATCTCCTGACCTCGTGATCCGCCCATCTCAGCCTCCCAAAGTGCTGGGATTACAGGCATGAGCCACCCCGCCCGGCCCGAACGAGGTTTTTAACTTTGATCCTAGGACTTTATAGGCTGACCCCTTCCCCATGATTCTTCCCTTAGGGTGGGCTGCTCACATGGACAGTGTCCCCTTACCCTTGGGAAGTGAGCATGTGCAGTGTGTTTAGGAAATTCTATGCATGCCTTTCTGAGGCTTTCTTCCCCTTTCCATTGCTTTGCCCCCAGAAGGTCATACACTGCCATTTTGTCTCTTAATACATATGTCTGGCAATTGTGTCTCCCTGGCATCTGCATTCAATTAACACTTTAGTGCAACAGGTGTGGACCATCGGGAAATGACCTCTCCCTGGCACAGGCTGCCAATTTATCACTTTTAGAGAGCCAATATAATTGCCTAACCATCCCCCAACATTCCTAGTGGGTGGTGGAGGAGCCCTCTCCTGCCCCACTCATGCCTAGCTAACAACCTGTAGCATAATGATGCTAATTCTCTTTCTGAGGGCTCCTCCCTCATGACCTAATTGCCTCCTAAAAGCGCTATATCTTAATATTATTGCAATGAGAGCTGGGTTTCAACACATGAATTTGTGGCAAACACTAACATCCAGTTCATAACATTCCACCCCGACCCCTCAAAATTCGTGTTCTTCTCACATGCAAAATACATTTCATTCTATCCCTACAGAGCCAAGAGTTTTAACCTGTTCCATTATCTACTTAAAAGTCCAAAGTCTTGAGTCTTATTTAAATATCATCTAAAGCAGATATGGGTGAGACTCAAAACAAGATTCATCCTGAGGCAAATTCCCTCCACCAACAAACCTGTAAAATAAAACAATTTATATGCTTTCAAAATATCATGGTGGGACAGGCATGGGATAGACATTCCCATACCAACAGAAATAAGTAGGAAAGAAAAATCTAACAGGTCCTAATCAAATCCAAATCCCAACAAGAAAAACATTAAATATTAAGGCTTCAGAATAATCTTCTTTAACTCAAAGTCTCAACTTCCAGACACACCGTGGTAAGTGTTGGGGCTCTAAGCTAAGCTTAATATTAAGGCTTAGTGCCCCAACCATCATTGCTTTGCTGAGTACATCCCACACTGAAGTTTTCAACGGTTAGAGTCAAGTATCTGCAGCTCTCTCAGGTTTGAGTTCCCCACCAGTGGCTTTACTAGTTTGGAGTCAATGGGGCAGCCTCCACAGCTCCACTAGGCATTGCCCTAGGGGGGCTCTCTACAGTGGTTTTATACCCACAGCTCCACTAGGCATTGTCCTACTGGGGGTATCTGTGGTGGCCTCACCCCTGCCCTTGTTGTAGTTCTTTGCCTGGGTCTTGAAGCTCTCTCGGGAATCCTTTGAAATCTAGGTGGAATACCCACACTCCTTCAGCTCTTGCACTCTGTGTCCTGGTGAAGATAGCACCATGGGGATGCCACCAAGATTTACAGCCTGTACTCTCCAGAGGAGTGGCCACTGTGGCATGCACCATTCCTGAGCCCATTGGAGCCACACCTAGGGTGGTCAAGGAGAGCTACACCAGTATGTGGGAAGCAGGGATACAAAGGAGAACTGGGCAGCAAGCTCTGACGTGCCTGAGGCCTCACTCTTGACATCATTCTGTCTACCTCGGCATGCTGGGCCTGTGATGGAAGTGGCAGCCCCAGTGACCTATGAAATGCCTCGGGAGTCATTCTCCTCCCATTGTCTTGATAAATGGCCCCTGGTTTTCACAGTTCTATATCAATCTCCTTATCAAACTGTCATTCTAACCACACCCTTGGTGTTCTTTCCCAAACATACTTACTTTTTTTTTGTTTACAATATGGCCAATCTGAGAATTTTGTTCAATCATAAATTCCATCTTCAGATTATTTCTCTCTTCTCATTTTTTATTTTTACTGATTAGCAGTCAAGAGAAACCATGCCACTCTCAACATATTACTTAAAGACTTTTTCTGCCAGATATCCAATTCCATCACTCAAAATTCTAAGGTAAGGACATAAACACAATTCAGCCAATTCTTTGCCACTTTATAATAGGTGTCACCTTTCCTCTAATTTCTAATTACACGTTCCTCATTTCTCTCTGTAACCTCATCAGATTACTGTTGGTAAAACTTCTTGCCAAAACTGGGAGCCACCCTCCAATAAGAGGAAGGCAAGATCAACCCAAAAAGGGGGCAGATCACTCCACGTTGGTAGATAGATTTATTCAGGACAACTTACATATATGGCAGTTTTTAGTGGCAACAAAACCAGGTAGATTTACATGCTTTCAACACACAACTGTCTAGTCTTTCATAAGACGAAAAGTAAAGGGGAGGAGAAAAGGGAGAAGCAGGGAAATCACTCTCATGACCTAATCACCTCCCAAAGGCACCATTGCATTATACTATCACATTTAATACAATCAGATGTCAACATATAAATTTGGGGGGACAAAAACATTCAGACTATAGCATTGGCCAACTGGTAGCTAGACTGCTGAGAGAAAGACAGAGAGAGACAGAGAGAGAGAGAGAGGTAACATTTTGTTTCAAAAAAGAATAGAGAACACTAATTTTTTATTAAAATACCAAACCTGATGAAGACTTCACAAAAATGTGTACATCAATACCCCTCCTAAACATAGATGCAGAAATTCTTAAGTAAATATTAGCAAACCAAATCCATTATGAACAAATATATATGCACCATAACCCACTAGGTTTTAGATCAAGAATGAGAAGTTGACTTAACAGTAAGAAATCAATGTAACTCATATTAAGAGAATAAATATAAATATAAACATTTCAACATATGAAAATAGACAAAATTCAATACCCAATAATAATTTTAAGACCCTCAGCATACTAAGAATATCAGGAAGCTTTCTCATTCTAATAGAGACATACATGAAATATCTATAAATATCATGCTTAAATGGTGAAAGTTGAGCATGGCTATTGGAGGGCACAGAGAAAACAGACAGGTAAGCTCTAGACTGACACCTATGAGTCCTAAAATAAAGAGGTCTTTACTCATGTTGGGCATGAAGATCGATTTAAACTGTTTTCTGCTGATATCTTTCCTTCTTTCTACTTCTCTCTCAGACCTAAGTATTCACTCTAAGAGCTCATTCCAGATACATTATTACATTTAGAGAAAAAGTCCAAGGGATGGGAGTGCAAACAGACAAGCAATCTTTAAGCTAATAACTCCTCCATACACAACACTTGCCTTTGTATGTGCTGAATCTAAGCTTGAAATATCCCTGGAATTGTTTCTATCACATCTGCGATAGTTTTCCCAATTGTTTTGGCCTGTGTTTTTATCTTTTCTCTAAAATTCCAATGCCATCTGCTTTCTTATTTTCAGGAATTCCTAACAATATCTTGTGAGCTGATAGCTTTCTTTCCTTTCCTTTATACCATGTTGCTCTAGGTTAATTTTTAAAATATATTTTTTATAAGTTTAAAGATTTTAGATGAGGAGGCATAAAAACATATCTCAGTCCACCACACTGATTCAATTTTTAATGAATAATTTTCAAGATTTATAAGACGCAGTGAAATTGGCATTTTCAGTCAACGTTATTAGGAATGAAAACAAATGAATGTAAACTTCGTATAAATTATTACAAAAAAAGAAAACAAATGAGGCATACAAGCATGCAATTTTGTAATACATATAAATACATTTTTAACATTCATTTATTTTGACCCAGTAATATCCCTTTGTAGGAATTTATACCAAAAAAATCAGATTCATGAGCAAGGATATTCACTCTGGCATTAGGTATGAATGTCAAAAAAGGCACTTCCAAGATATCCAACATAAAAACAATGGTTAAATAATTTTGGCACATCTCCATCATAAAATAGCATGCAGAAATGAAAAGATCATTTCAAAAATATTTAATCTTGTGTTAAAATGTTTATAACTGACAAAATAAAGTCTGAAATATTATAGACAGTAATGTGTCCACTTTTTTCATATATTTAATTACATGTGCACCTTCTTAGAGGACCTGAAAGAAATCTATTAAAATGTAGTTGGTACCAGGTTGTTGAATTACTTTAATCATGGTATATTACTGTTTCTTTCATGAGCTTTTTTTTTATTTTCCAACTTTCTAACATAAGCACATACTATCATAGTTGGAAAAAATACACAAGCATAAAAAGATCACTTTTTAAATGAAGGTGAGTTTATATTTAATAATTGGCCAAAATAACTCATTCCTCAAGCTTCCAGTTAATAAAGATCAGGGCTCTGTTTATTATCTTATTTAGAATGAGAACTATTCAGTCTCTCATCGTTAAAATTTGATTTTCAAAGTAATTACTGGTTAGTTCTATTTTGTCTTGATGATGCCTATTATCATCTCTGTATAGGGACTCCTTCAACATTTTCCTCATGCTACTGAGGATTAATACAAAGCAACTCCACAAATTGTAGATTAACAATCACTGTGCTCTTTGGATAAAGTAATGTTGCACTCTGCTTTTCATCCTAGTGCTTAACTAATGAGCTTTTGAAAACTTAAAACTAAAAGCCTTAGAACTGTGGTCCTTTGTGGCTTCTCTTGTCTGTCGTGAATGATTAAGTAGCTTATTAAGACAATTAAGTTTGGACCTCTAACTAATCGTTTTTATGAGACACAATATCCTATTAGACAACCCTGAATCTTGTGGGACTTTTTTTATTCAAAGCTTCTGCTAAATTATGATAATGAGAACCAAAAAGCCATAGTAATTAATTATCATGGATTAGCTCATTTAAAGTAGCATCTCTTTTCTTCTTCCTCCAAGCCTTCATCTCTCTCATGCCAGAACTAGGATACGGACAAAAAGTTGTGGTAAGAAATCAATTTCTCTGTTTTTGTTTAAGGTGATCTAGTTAAAGTAGATATGGCTCTTAATAAAGAGACACCCCTGCCATGTATCTGGCCAACTTACTATCCAAAGGGCCTCAGCTTAAATGTCACCCTTGAGGAAGGTCTCTCAAGCTCCCCATCTATTATCACAATCACACATGGTCATTTGTTTGATTATATGCATAATGAGTGTCTTCCACACTAAAATGTTTTACGAGACCCTATCTGCCTTGTACCCCATTGTACCTCCAGTTCAGCATCTGACACAAGGTAAGTGCATGATAAAAAAAAATGTCATGAATGGGTTAACTATAAGTCATCTTCTCCATCTTATCATAGTTTAAATATACAAAATGGGAGCATTTTGTAAAAATAAATTATAGTCAATCATTAGCTTTCGGAACCTTTTAAAAAATTTCTTTAATTCTATATGCAAGGCAGAGTCACCTAATTGGAAGGGCACTGGATGAGTGTTTGAAGACACAGCTGTTTGTACTGGCTGTCATTTCTTAGTCGTGAGATCTTGGCTAATCTCTTAAATTCTCTGAGCCTCAATTTCCTAATCTGCAAACTGAAAATAATAATACTTCTCCTGCATGCTTCACACAGTTACTGAAACGATCAAGAGAGAATTAATGTGAAATTGCTTTATAAACTCTAAAATACTAACCCAAAGTAAGTAGTGTCATTCTAACAGCTTTTATGTATGGAGGCTGCTTATTTTTATTGATTGCCTCTCCATACACATACAAAAAATACTTTTAGGTAAAGATGAAAGCTATTATAGTACTCTGTTATAGCCCACCTCATTAATAGATAATTGAATAAACCACTAATCTATCACTTAAATAATGGATTATACAGCAAAAGCATAATAAAAAAGAGTTTTGATCAAGCTTTGAGTAGTGTTTTTCAAGACAGAGAAAGAAGAAAATGCAGTTTCTCTCTCTCTCGCTCTCTGTCTCTGCATGTAAATCTATCTGCATGTAAATCTATCTCTGAGGTCTCAGAGTTGCATTATGGTGATAAAATCAACAAGCAATTGGTTCTGGCCATAAAACACATAAGCTTAAAGACCTACAAGTCAGCAATTTGAGAGTCAATCCATCTTTCATGGGTGGATTTCACTCAGCTAATAGAGAATGATGTATAAAATCATAATGCCAACTTGTAAATTTATAAATAGAAATATGGTTGTCATACCTCCTTAAACACTGACATCAGCATAACCACCTCTTCTCTCCCAAAGGCAGATCATTAAGGAAAGTCAAACTTTAATGGGAAGAGTCCTCAAGAAGTATAAAATCACAACAGAAGATGGTCCAAAGCACCATGTCCACAATAAAACCATTGGCCAATATGTTCTTTCTGTATTTAGATTGGACACAGCTAATGTTTGTTCTTCTGGGTCAATTGTTCCTGACTTTATTGCTGAATAGTGTCTCCTTTGACTGTTAATTTTCCTTTAGGTTTATTTATTTATTCAATCAAGTCTTGCTCTGGCCCTGCCAGTAAATCCATTTTTTTCCAAGTGGTCACATATCTCTGTTATGATCTACTATCCATTGATTTTATAATTTAATTCTCAGAGAACAATCTCATTCCTCCTACTTACAAGATCTCAGGGAACTTCATGTACCACTTAATGTGCCCCCATGTACCACTTTCAATAAAAACAAGAAATAAAAACATTAGCCAGACATGAACTGAGTTGTCTGTTGCTCATAGGACATTGAATTATGAAGCCAGCACTTAAATACAGAAAGACAAAAGAGTCAACATTTAAAATGATGTTTGTCCAAAGTTATATTAAAACAAGACTAGTAAAGAACCCAAGGGATTTTTTAAATGTGACCTGTCTTGACAAATTATTCAACCAGATTTTAAGAAACATGGAGTAGCTTTTCATTTAAGGCATTAATGTGTTTAATGAAGTAGCAAAAGAAATCAAAAATCAATTTCTTACAACTTATTAATTCATACTAAGAGATTGATTTCCATTTATAATTCACTATTATTAATCTCTTTCATTGATATCTGACTGGGCAATTATAAAACAACACTCTTGATAAGCTAATTATAAAACAACACTCTTGATAAGCCAAGTATCATTAATTATAACAAAAAATGGAAAAATATTGAAAACATACTTGGATTACCAACCACCTTGTGAATAAGGCTTAAACTATTTTAAAAACAATATAGGCCATGAGCAACCCAAATATCTACACATTTTATAATTGGGATAAAATATGAAGAAAAACATTCCAGGAGCACATACATCAAGAAATAGGTTTTAATTTGTTATAAATCTTCATAGATTATGCTGCTTTAGTGACATTTAGGAAGAGAGACATTAGAATACACAATTAATGCAATCCAAGTTATTGCCATGAAAAGTATATTTGATATCTCATTTTATAAATCTCTATTTTAGAAAAATATGTTCCCATTCCTAACAGATATCTCCAAAGGAGAGTAGAATCTTTTTTAATAAAAGATAAAAAAGAAGAAAAAATGTACTGATATAAGATCAACATAGCAGAGAGAGAAAGAGATGCAGTTTTGTCTCCATCTTAAGTGATATAGAATTTTAGTGGCATTTTATAATTACCATCACACTTGTTGTTGAAATAGGCATATATGGCCCAGATAATTGCCAGCAGCATGCTTGCCTTTGAGTGTAACTCAAGCTCACTTCACTATTTATTTGTTTCCTGACTCATTCCAAAACAGATTTATGTTTGGCTTTGTGCCATTTTGAATGTGTCAAAAGAAAGCATACAAACACCCAAAATCCCACACCTTAATGGAAAGTTACTTTGTAATATCTTTGTAGCATAGTTCTTAACCCAAATTAAGCTAAAACTTTCAAACATTAAAATCTATAAATGTTTTGAGTGCAGGGCATTGGAGGTATTTATCAAACATGAATTCCTAATCTAGATGTTTTCTCCCTGAAACCAAGCATGTTCCGGGACTACTATCCCACCACCTCTCAGCTTCTGCTAACGGAATGTAACTTGGTTTTGCTAGTCATCCAAGTTGTCAGCATTATGAACTAAAAATACATATAGATTTTAGATTAGCTGTTGTTTGAGATCCTTGTTTTTATTATTTCAATTAAACTTTTGTAAAGTGTTTGGCTCATGTCTTTGTGTTATGGCCTATGGTAGGAAAAAAAAAAAACAAAAACAAAAAGACACACTCTCTACTCTCAAGAAGCTCCACGTCTACTGGGAAACACAGATGCCATCAGTTCAAATGGCTGTAATACAAAACATGATGATAGCGATGATTAAAATAAATATCATTGGTTGAACACTTACTATGACATAGATACATTTTAAAGAATTTTGCATGTATTTCCTACTCAATGAAGTATTAGGTTGGAGCAAAAGTAATCCAGTTTTTGCCATTATTTTCAATGGCAAGACCTGCAATTACTTTTGCACCAACCTAATAGATGTTAATAATCTTATTTTACATGTAAAGAAACTAAGAGAGAGAGTAAGTGATTTTCCAGAGACCACACAGCAGAGAAAAATAACAGACCTAAACTATCTTCAGTCAAAGATAAAAATCCTTGGGATTGTACATAGGCTAACATCTAAATGGGTTAATTTTTCATTCACAGGTAGGTACACAACAGCCAGCCTCATGCCATGCCTCATATTATGCAGAATGAGCCACCTACAAACCCAGTCTATAAAAGATAAAATAGATGAAACTCCCTCTCACAACTTAGTAGCAAAAAAAAAAACAGGATTTTCAACATTTAAAATGATTAACTCAGTTTTAACTTTGTGTCTATTTTCATAAATGTCCTTCAACCAAATTCTCATTCTTCATTCTACGAGGCAGTATCTTCTTGTGTATCACATACTTAGACTCAAAGTACAAAAACTGCTACCTCAGCTAGGTGGAAAGACAAAAAAAATGGTATATAATTGCATAAATCTTCTAAACAGAATAACATTTACCATTGTTTATTAATCTCTTTAATAGCCTTTTGCCTGAACAAGGAAAATAAGCATGATTTTTTAGAGCACTCCAGGTAACTGCTTAGCTGTTGACTGAGAAATATTTACTCACATACACCTCTCAAGCTTTGTTTCTTGAAGGAATGGCACAAACTGTATAATTTGGCTCAAAATCCACAATCTAGCAAGTGTAATTTCCCTGTAGCCTTAAGTGAAGGCAAACTTTAGCTGAGCAGTAAACATGGTATACAGATCAAATAACAGAGGTTTGAACATACTCTATTTGCTTCCCTTGAGGAAAAAAAAAAAAAGATAGAGGAATGACAGGAAATGGAAGCAAGCATATCAGAGCAGTTGAGGAAGAAAATAAAAATACCTTAGAACTCATCCAACTTACTCAGCTGAAGCCAAGGAGTTTGAGTCACAAACACAGCTCTGCCCCTTCACTGGAGCTGGGGTTGCACAGGCAAAGTCTGACACAGACATTACTGTCTCTCAAATGTCCAGCTTTTAAAATGTATTTAAGAAACATGTCATTAACACTTAATTTTCATATACTCAATTATACCAAAAGAGATAGGTAATATGATGTAACGTAATGTGATCATACAGAGAACAGTTACTCAGCCCACAGACCCCTTGCTTTCCATTTCTTGTGGTACCAACCAATTTCTCCCATTTTGTCCCTTTCATAAAAGTAGAGGTATGAATAATATAGTGAAATGGAATCAATGGTTTCATCTGAACAATGTTTGCTCAGTTGACACCTTACTGATAAAAACGTAATAGCTATGTAAGAGTGGGCTGAAGAGCTGATTTACTTTATTATTTCATTCAATATGAACTATAGGACAATGCATTTGTATAAAAAATTTGTACCACAGATTTTGAGTGACAATATATAGCAAAATAGTTGTCCTTTTTCCTTCTAAAATTATTTTTTGATAACTAAGTGAACTTGTTACAAAAAAATTTCCTCAATTGCTTCTCAGTATATTTGTAGTCAATTTGAGCTCATGATCCTGAAGAGATTATGCAAAAATCCTAATGGAAGCATAAAAAAGACTGAAAGCTTTGTGGATGTTTCACATGCTAAGACTTTTTGGCACCAAGTTTTAATCCCGTTGGTAATCTGTCCAGGGGAAAATATGTTCTGATTTTCATTCTTCTTCCCGAAGTTTTCAACTTGCTTTCCTAATATTCTTCATCAACACATAAGTTCTTCCACTGCATCTCTCTCCTAGCCACACTATTCTTGGGATCATCTCACCACCACTCTGCCAATAACCATGGGACTCATTAAAAATAGGATGCCAAAGGCATCCTTCCTTGTGATAAAAGGAAATGTGATAGTATTAAGACTTGTAAAATCCCACGGATTCCGGGTTATAGGATTTAAAGTCTTATACCACTTTCAACCTTAAAATAGAAAGAAGAAAAGGAGGAAGGAAAAACGGAGGGGAAAAAAGGAGAAAAGAAGGTAAGGGGAGGGGAGAGGGGAGAAGGGGAGGAATTCCTTTTAGGAATTGGATCTCCTTTCCCTGGGTTCCATAATGTCACTTATCCTGTTTATCCTCTTACTTTGCCAAAGCTTATCCCACAGTAATTTCATTTAAAAGAGCACAAGAATCACAAATGACTTTTCATATCCCAAAAATATATTTACTCTATACAAATACTTGAATAATAGTTTGGTGGGGTATGTAATGCTAAGTTGAAAATCACATTTCTTTTTAATGTTAAGGTGTCTCTCCATAATATTCTAACCTCAGTGTTGCTTTTGAGAATTTTAATGCCATTCTGATTCCAGAGTCTTTGTAAGTAAATATTTGTTTTTCTCTCTGGGAAGTTTTGGATCCTCTGCTTTTTCCAGGTGTTACGAAACAGCACAAAAAATGTGAATCTTTTCTTGCTGAACTCTTACTGGGTTCTTTTAACCCGAAGGCTTGTACTTTAGTTATGGAAATTTTTTTGTGCTCGATTTCTTGAACAATTTCCTAAACTCTTTTCTCTGTTCTCTCTTTATTTAATATCTATTACCTCGATGCTGGAATACTAGATTGATCATTTAATTTTCTTATCTCTTTTTTTCTATTTTCCATTTATTTATCTTTTGTTTCTATTTTCCCCAGGAATTTTCTCAACATCTAGTTGATCTTCTACATGATTTTATATTAATCTAGAGGAACTTCTTCTGATTGTTTCTTTACATAAATATCTTAGTTTTTGCTTTTGTTTTTTGTTTTTATTGGAAGCAATATTTCTTGTTATTCTTAGGATTTCAATTATACCAATTGCTTTTGTCTTCTTCGTCTTCCTGTATTGTCTGTTTCTTTTACTTTTTCTTTTTTAACCATTTGCACTTCCCCACCCTGCTGACATGCTTACATTGCTAGGTCTGGTACAAAGGAGTCCAGAGCTTCTCAGGTTCAGTTTCTCCCGAATATATTAATGGCTGGTCTCCTACTTGAGGGGGAGTCACCTGATCTCCAGAAGGGAAGGAGACCTAGGGGCTTAACTGTACCTTATGCAGATTTTCCTCCAATCCAAGAAAACCTTACTAACTTAATAAGTCATGGAACTCCTTGAGAGTGAGTTTTTCAGGTTGCAGTGGTCCTCAGTGTGGTCTTCTATAAATAACAAACTCACACACTGGAAACAAAAATCACAGCCATTCATAAAGAACTTCCTAGGTATCTATCCTGATTGTTTCTTGGTGTTTATACATGCATGATGTTCAGCTGTGATTCACTAGACTCCAGTCACATTCTCCTTCCTTCTATTTTTGTAATACTTCAAGCTCTTTCCTATGCTTATTTTGGAATTAAGCCAATACTTCTGTATACAGATTGTATACAATCAGATACAAACTAAAGGAAGGAACAGTGATCAAAAATGCATGACCAGGCTGGACATGGTGGCTCATACCTCTAATTCCAGCACTTTGGGAGGATGAGGCAGAGGCTTACTGAGGCCAGGAGTTTGAGACCACCCTGGGCACCATAGTGAGACCTCATCTCTACTAAATAATAAAAATAATAAATAATAAATGCATGATTAGACAGAACCCCATGGTTGAAGGAACCATAAAGTTCTATAAAGTACTATCCTAATAATTTAAATAAATTATTGCTATTATACCAATCTACCATAAAAAACCACATAAGTAAAATGGTATACTTCTAAAGAGATGCTTCACAAAGGCATATTGATTGATTGGATGTTTTTAAAAGAACTTAGCTATATAATTCCTTTAAATAACTATTGTTTTAAATAACGATTTAAAATTCCTTTAAATAGCTATTACAAGCAGTAAACATTTCGCTATGACAATGTTTATAAACTTCGTCATTACATAAAACTAGATTTATGTGAATCTAAGTTTTTGCAACCTAATATTTCTGTGACAATAGTGAAAAGTTTCTATTGTTAAAATCTTTTTTTTATATTCTTCCTTTTTGTGTTTTGTTTCTTTTTTTTAAAATTATTATTATTATACTTTAGGTTTTAGGGTACATGTGCGCAATGTGCAGGTTAGTTACATATGTATACATGTGCCATGCTGGTGCACTGCACCCACTAACTCGTCATCTAGCATTAGGTATATCTGTTAAAATCTTTTTATGTTATTATGATTTGAGGATGATCCTGCCCAAGCCCCTTCTCTGAGAACTGCCACCACCTGCCCCCGGAGTCATGTTTGTCCCTCAGGCCCTTGTTCCATGGCTATATTCTATTGGGCAATTTATAGAGGACTAGTAATCAAGAGACTCAGTTGGATTAATGAGAATCTCTCTCCAAGGAATGTAGAATTGGGTCAATGAGCAGGAAGGTCAGTGAGTGGTGGTTGCTTCTTTGTTGTATTATAAGGACTCCTAGGCCAGGGGATCTCGCTTTGAGGACACTATGATAGGAATGTTTAAGAAGAGCACAAGAAACTGACCTTTAGCAAGAAAAGGAGAATGAGAGAGGCACTAAAATGACCCCATTTATTAGCAGAAAAAGGCACATACTAAGAAAATCTGCAAGGTGAACTGTAGTTCTAGTTCCTGTCATAATGCCCCATTACTTATCTACCTTTGATCTCATGGGAAAAGTCGGTATCCTTCTAATTATACCTCTGTTTTACGAAACAATAAGTCACTATATAATATGCATGATTTTTAAATCAATTTCAAGACACACCTGACAACTGTCACATGAAGATTATAATTAGTGTTAATGGAAGGCCAGCCAAGATTGCATTGCAAATTTGGTGTCCTTTCACACTTCATAAAGGATAACCTCTGCAATGAACATTTAATTGGTAAATTATATGTTCCAGGTCTTCAGATCCATGGCAAAATCTACAGGACAAGCTAAAGAATTATGTTTTGACTTGACAGACACTAGGACCTCTTTGAGGGTGGGAGGAGGGAGAGGATTAAAAAAAAAAAAACCCATCAAGTACTATGCTTATACCCTGGGTGATAAAATAATCTATACACCAAACCCCCATGACAAACAATTTACCTATATAACAAACCTGCACATGTACCCCTGAACCTAAAATAAAAGTTAAAAATAAATAATAAAGATACTGAAGAATAAACATCATAATAATAGAGGTGAATTTCTCAGTGCAGCCAACATTGTGAGGGTGTGAGTGTGTCTGTGAGCCTGTGTTTAAGCTGACACATACAATATAAATCCTAAGAGTCTGCATGAAAATTAAATTACCAACTCAAAACATAGCTTGGAGAAATAATTATCAATCCAATGTGCATTTATGCTTAGAAATGTTTTGTCTATTGTGAATGAGTTGTCAGGGTATTAGATTGCAACATTTTCAGAATTAGAGAATGATTCATATGAATCCGTGTGCTTCAAGGAATAAACATGTTAGCATGAAGTAGAATTATAGGAATATCTAGTAATTGACTGTATACAACATATTTTTATATAACCATATAATAACAATAACAAGTATTTGATTAAAATTTTGTTGCATTAAAAATCTCTTTAATATACTTTAACATTACCTTATTGGAACTCCACAATAACCGTGTGAAGTACATATTCACCATAACTTACTAAAGAAGAACCTGAAGTTCAGAGATGCCAGATAATGTGTGTAAGATAACAAACACAGCTTGAAAATGGAAGAGCCCAAACTCAGTCCTAAAATTACTGCATCAAAATCTGTTGTCCTTTCACCACATAATACTGCCACCTAAAATATTTTCTTAAGCTAGCAAGGATGCAAGCCACTTAAGCACTACACTTTTTTTTCAGAATAAAGTCACAATCTGTAACTCAATAACTAAGCAACCAACATATCACAAAACATGAGACTTTGTGCACTACTTCCAGTATCGCCCAGATGAAAGCCTGTTCTCCATGTCCAAGGGCTTTGCTGCCCTTCAGGAATTCTCCAAGTCAGCAGCAGCGTGAGGCCTGAGGTCAGTTCACAGGCAGCTGGTCATTGACAACCAGGATAAATAAATAAGAAAGCTACAACAAGCTAGATCCAAAGCATGGTCAAAACAGAGTAGTTCCTGTACCAACGTCTGTGCAGGGAGGCACACAGACCATTACTGGGCCACAGCAGGAGTAATATGAATGTTTAAAGAGCACTTTGAAAAGAAATAATGTACAAACTCATTAATTAATCTCATATCCTGTAATTTCTGTGCCTTTTCACTTTCTCTGCCTTTTTACTAAAAACAAAAGAAAACAAAACAAAAAGCACATGCTGTGTCTTGTCCTCACTCCATGACCACAAAGTATGATTAACTACTGTCTTCCTTTCAGAGCATTTTTCTATAAATATGGGAATACTAACTACTACCTCATAAAATCATTAAGAATATTTAAAAATACAATTCATGTAAAGCACTTAGAACTTCAGCTGGCAAGATAAAAGTCTCAATAAATGTTAGCTGGTGTTGTTTTTTATCATTATTATTGAGAACCAAAACTATACAGCCCAATGTATATATTAACATGATTTTACTCTTACAAGAAACTCTTGCCCAAGAAGATGAAAAGGCAAATAATTGTATTTTTTGTTTATTTCAAGAAATTCCACCAAATCCATATATCCAAACTTTCAACTATGCTTTCATCATCTCATTTCTCATAACAGATAATGCAACCAGGCTTATCAAGAGATGACTTACCTTTCTACACCCATTCAAAATCCTTGCCTCACTGTGTCCATCAATTTTATAACTATTATGTCACAAACTCTAATCAATCCAGTTAAGTTCTCCGCATTGAAAGACCTGTCTTAAACCAGCACCCCAAAACCTCATAAATTCCCTGGCTTTCACCTCTACCCTAAGAAGATTTACTAAGATTTCAACAAGATATTGATCTTCCTTACTGGGTTAAGAATAAATGCAGTTTCCTTTATTTTGGTGGTCTTTTTAGTGAGTTGACAGTTGACATTATTATTATTGTTATGTCTGTCTTTCAACTTTATAATCCCATGGTTACCAACTTTTTTTTTTCTTTTTATTATTATTTTTATTATTATTATTATTATTATACTTTAGGCTCTATGGTACATGTGCGCAACGTGCAGGTAAGTTACATATGTATACATGTGCCATGCTGGTGCGCTGCACCCACCAACTCGTCATCTAGCATTAGGTATATCTCCCAATGCTATCCCTCCCCCCTCCCCCCACCCCACAACAGTCCCCGAAGTGTGATGTTCCCCTTCCTGTGTCCATGTTACCAACTTTTTACCCAAGGGGCACTGGGACACTGTAATTAACTCACAGGGTGCACCAATATATTTTACATTTTTTAGGAAGACACAATTCCTGACATCTGTCAGACACTGCAAGACTACTTTAACATTAGATGGCTATGTTCCTTTCCAAATATCCTATCTTTCTGAAACTGGATTTTTCATGGTTGCTGGGATAAAAATCAAGTACAGCATGAAAGTCACTGTGGAAAGAAAACCAAGGGTAGCAGTGATATCAGTATTTGATCAATTGTAAAGTGTTCAACAGGCACACACATCCCATTGATAAGGAATCCTAGTTATTTCAGAAATAAATTTACAGGTTTTCTTTTCTTAATTTAAACATATTGTTTATTCAAATGGCTACCAAGTTGTTAGGACTTAAATACTGATTTATTTAGAACTAGCTACTTAATAAGTAAAACTATTGGCTTTTTCTTTTGGACTAAGGGCACCGTGAAAAATCACTAACCCTAAGGGCACCAGGAACAAAGAAAGTTTAGAAAGTTCTGCACCAAAGTATTCTTTACACAAACTGTGACATTTAAAATTTAAAGACTCCTTAACTCCATGGCAAAATTGCCCTTGTGGATCTATCCATTCTTCAGCCCTACTGATCTCTCTATGGGATTCATCCTTCCTTAGAATGTCCTCATATGACAGTCTGTATTCCCAGAACTTCCACCATACCCTGCTGAAAGTTCCCATTTTTTTGTTATTGGGAATGTTTTCTTAATTTGTTCTTCCTGCTATAACAAAATCTTATACTGGATAATTTAATTCACAAAGAACAGAAGTTTATTTCTTACAGTTTTGGAGGGTGGGAAGCCCGAGATCAAGGTACTGGTAGGTTCAGGGTCTGTTGAGGACCCAGTTTCTACTTCCAAGATGGCACCTTGAATATTGTGTTCTCACATGGTAGGGGAGATGGATGGGCCAAATTCACCCTTTAAAGCTTTTTCATAAGGCCTCCTCACCTTTTGAAGGCCTCGCCTCTTAGTAATATTGCGCTGGGATTTAAATTTCAACCTGAATTTTGTAGGGGACATAAACATTCAAACCATAGCAGAGATTTAATTTATGTATACTAAAGATGAAGTTGCCTCTCTCTCAGCTAACTTAATTCATTCACTTAAAAAATAGTTATTGAATTCCTAATATGTGTCAGAGATTGCTCTGGGACTAAAGACACACTGGTTAGGAAATTTATTAAATTAATAGTTTTAATGCTCCAGCACCTCATTTATAATTAGCTAACCATTTCCAACCATAAATGCATACTTGAGTAAAATTATGTTTACAGTTGATGGCAGAATTTTCAGCAAAGGACATGGAGACACACCAATTACTCTGCCCACATTAAATTTAGACCAGGACTAGGGTTGGTTATTAAACCTTCAAATGTGTTATTCAAGCTTTGAGAGAAGCAAACACATGAATGACCAATTTTATTTTGTCCCGGTTTTCTGCTTCACTTCATACACATTTCAAGAATTTCATTGAAATGATCCATTTTTTCCCTAGAATCTAAAATCAGTTCCAGATCATCCAGTTCCTTGATCAGGAAATAATTGTCTGTCCCTGTGAGCCCAGCTAATACTTTCCTGCTGTAGTTCAAATTTATTTTACTAAGAGACTCCTGGATTACAAGTTCAAATTATCTTTGATATTATAATGATCTGAACACATTTTGAATTATATTCTGAATTTTTCTTTTTCCACATACAAAAATTTAGACAATATATAGTTTTTAAAGTTTACAGAGAACTACATTTTACTAATTAATAACAGTCTAGTAAAGATGCAAGTAAGTTTAATTCCTGCATGGAGATCCTAATTGCTTTGTCTATATTCCACTTTCCTTGTAACAAATTCAGAGAAAGAGGAGCCTCCAAGATGATATTTCATTTACCACCCCCCAAGAAAAATAAAAAGAAAACAATTCAGAGCTTTTATACCAGGAGTGGCTGCTTTGGGTTGACAATAAGTCAATACAGGCAGTTTGTCAAACTCCAATAAGCAAATTAATGCCTTGTCTGATCTATAGGACAAGCACATATGTGAAGTAGAATTATCATTATAATTTTAAAAGAAAACTAGAATAGAGGAAAATACTACTCACTATGAAAGTCTTTAAAAAAAAAAAAAAAAAAAAACCCTGCTCTCTTTTCACTCTTTTTGAATATTACTTTCAAGTAGGGAAAGGGGTCACCAAAACACCTTCAGTTTTTTAAAAGACAGGCCGGGCCAAAGACAAAGCCAGTAACTTTTAGGGTTCACCTTTCTTCCTCACCCCAAATTGTACCCTAGATGTACAATCAGAACAACATAGCAGCAGGAAAGAGGGTTTCCAAACCAGCAACTCCTGGTGACAATAAATGCTTCTCTTGTTTCCTCAGGGAAGCTCAGAATGGAAAGCTTCAGCAAATGGACCCATTTTAAGTCCGAAGGACCAGTGTCTTCTAATTTAAGGCAAAAATAACTCAATATGAAATTCTGCCTGAATGAAGCCCTAAAATCTTTAGGGACAAATTTGCAGAACCAGATATTGAATTTGCACTTCTGTCTCCTTGCTTAGCAACACGCCCTGCAAGCAGAACACACAATCACATGGCAAGAAGAGGCTTGGATGATGAAAAGTCTGCTTTTCTCAATTTTTCCAACGTATTCAAGTCCTGAAGGCTTACCTTAAAAATCATTAGTGTCAAAGAAAATCGATAATAATGTGCACCCAGCGTTGATTCTAGACCATTTTAAAGTCAGCTATTTTCATTCCCAGCATACTAGCTCTCTCCTTTCAAAGACTTTCCCAGCACAGCTCTCCCTACTTAGACTCACTCTTGTCTCTTTCTCTGCCCACTCCTTTCCTCACCATCATCCAAACCCACCAGTTCCTACCTTCATATAAATCCAAGCCACTTTGCTACTCCTTCCAGGGATTTTTGAGTAAAATGTCATCTCCAAAAATGGAGTAAATGGCTGTGACCCTCACTGATGAAATAATAGACATAAATGAAAGAGGTAAGAGAGTTATTGAAACTACCTTTTGGCCAACACCTTATAAAAACAAAGACTTTAAAATATGCTTTCTGTTTTCATCCTCAGGGGACTCTGTAATGGAGGAACCATTTTTGATAAATTTTCTTTTTTTTTTCCCTTTATCATTATTATTATTATTATACTTTAGACAGAACCAAAGACAAAAACCACATGATTATCTCAATAGATGCAGAAAAGGCCTTTGACAAAATTCAACAACCCTTCATGCTAAAAACTCTCAATAAATTAGGTATTGATGGGACGTATCTCAAAATAATAAGAGCTATTTATGACAAACCCACAGCCAATATCATACTGAATGGGCAAAAACTGGAAGCATTCCCTTTGAAAACTGGCACAAGACAGGGATGCCCTCTCTCACCACTTCTATTCAACATAGTGTTGGAAGTTCTGGCCAGGGCAATTAGGCAGGAGAAGGAAATCAAGGGTATTCAATTAGGAAAAGAGGAAGTCAAATTGTCCCTGTTTGCAGATGACATGATAGTATATCTAGAAAACCCCATTGTCTCAGCCCAAAATCTCCTTAAGCTGATAAGCAACTTCAGCAAAGTCTCAGGATACAAAATCAATGTACAAAAATCACAAGCATTCTTATACATCAATAACAGACAAACAGAGAGCCAAATCATGAGTGAACTCCCATTCACAATTGCTTCAAAGAGAATAAAATACCTAGGAATCCAACTTACAAGGGATGTGAAGGACCTCTTCAAGGAGAACTACAAACCACTGCTCAAGGAAATAAAAGAGGATACAAACAAATGGAAGAACATTCCATGATAAATTTTCTTAACCTCAACATTTATCTTCATACAAATTTGCAAATATTCAAGATGTCATTTTTTAAAAAAACCCTGGACCTACCAGAACCTAGGTTCACTTCAACCTTACTCTGGGCTGCCTTTGGCAGATAGTACATGCCCAAAGGGTATGCTGATTAAATTGCATTTGAGCTGGAGTGTGCGACCCAGGTTCTGATTGCTAGATAGCATTCTGGCTAACTCCATCTGTCTAGAAACTTATTGCAAAGCCAGGGACTGCAACTGGTATAGTAAGACAATAAGACAATTCAGTTTGAAAACTAGTTTAGCCTCTGCTAAGTGCCCAACACTTTATGTGCAAAACAACTTAGAAGATACCCTAGCAAAAGATATCAAATACATGTTACTATTGAACAGAAAGGTATGCCTTTATTCAGAGCATACTCATGTTTTATTTGCTTTTCATTTTTTTTCTGAACTTTGATTTTAGGTTTGGGGGTACATGCATAGGTTTGTTACATGGGTAAATTGCATGTCACTGGGATTTGGTGTACAAATGGTTTCATCACTCAGGTAAGTGAGCATAGTAATAGTATCCAACAGGTAGTTTTTTGACCCTCACCTTCCTCCTACACTCCCTCATCAGGTAGGTACCAGTGTCTATTGTTTCCTTTGTGTCCATGTATACCCAATGTTTAGCTCCCACTTAGGAGAACATGTGGTCTTTGTTTTTCTGTTCCTTAGGATAATGGCCTCCAGCTGCATCCATGTTGCTGCAAAGAACATAATTATTTTTTCTGGCTTTGTAGTATTCCATGATATATATGTACCACATTTTCTTTGCTCAGTTTACCAGTGATGCACATCTAGGTTAACTTCATGTCCTTGTTATTGTGAAAAGTGTTGTGATGAACATATGCATGCATGTGTCTTTATGTTAGAACAATTCATATTCCTTTCGGTATATACCCAGCAATGGAATTGCTGGGTTGAATAATAGTTCTGTTTTAAGTTATTTAAGAAATCTCCAAGCTGCTTTCCACAGTGGCTGAACTAATTTACAGTCAGCATTGTAAAAGCATTCCTTTTTCTCTGCAACCACACCCACAACTATTATTTTTTGACTTTTTAGTAATAGCCACTCTGACTGGTGTAAGATGGTATCTCATTGTGGTTTTGATTTGCATTTCTCTAATGATTAGTAATGTTGAGCATTTTTTCACATGCTTGTTGGCCTCATTATGTGTTCTTTTGAGAAATGTGTTTATGTGCTTTGCCCATTTTTTAATTGGGTTGTATGTTCTTTGCTTAAGTTCCTTACAGACTCTGGATATTAGACCTTTGTCAGATACATATTTTGCAAATATTTTCTCCCGTTCTGTAGCTTGTCTACTCTGTTGATAGTTTATTTTGCTGTGCACAAGCTTTTTAATTAGGTCACCCTTATCAATTTTTGTTTTTGTTGCAATTGTTTATGGAGACTTCATCATAAAATCTTTGCCAAGGCCTATGTCCAAAATGGTATGTCCTGCATTTCCTTCTAGGGTTTTTATAGTTTTAGGCTATAAAGCCTTTACATTTCAAGGCTTTAATCGATTTTGAGTTAATTTTTATATGGTAAAAGGTAGGTGTCTAGTTTCAGTGTTCTGCATGTGACTAGACAGTTATCCCAGAGCCATTTATTGAATAGAGAGTCCTTTTCTCATTGCTTGTTATTGTCAACTTTGTTGATGATCAGATGATTACAGAGGTATGCAAGCTTTACTTCTGGATCCTTGAACCTGTTCAATTGGTCTATGTGTCTATTTTTTTTGGTACCAGTACCATGCTATTTAGGTTACTGTAGCCTAGTGGTACAATATGAAGTTGAGTAGTAAGATGTCTTGAGCTTTTCTCTTTTTGCTTAGGATGGTTCTGGCTATTCAGGTGCTTTCTTCTTGTGGCTATGTGAATGGAATTGTGTTCTTGATTTGGGTCTCAGCTTGGACATTACTAGTGTTCAAGTATTACATTAGTATTATAGAAATGCTGCTGATTTTTTGTATATTGATTTTGTATCCTGCAACTTTACCAGAGTTGTTTGTCAGATGTAGGAGCCTTTGGGCAGAGACTATGTGGTTTTCTAGGTGTGGAAGCACATTATCTCTGAAGAGAGAGAGTTTGACTTCCTCTATTCCTATTTGGATGGCTTTTATTTCTTTCTCTTGCCTATTGCTCTGGCTAGGACTTCCAGCACTGTGTTGAACAGGAGTGGTGGTAGTGGACATCCATGTGTTGTTCTAGTTCTCAGGGGGAAGCTTCCAGTTTTTGCCTGTTCAGTCTGACATTGGCTGTGGGTTTCTGACAGATGGCTCTTATTATTTTGTGGTACGTTCCTGTGATGACCAGTTTATTGAAGGTTTTTATCATAAAGGGATGTTGAATTTTATCAAGACTTTTATGCTTCCATTGAGATGATCATGTGGTTTTTGTTTTTAGTTCTGTTTATGTGATGCATTGTATCTGTTGATTTGTATATATTGAACCAACCTTGTATCCCAGGAATAAATCCGTCTTGGTCATAGGAGATTAGGTTTTGTTGTGCTGCTAGATTTTGTTTTTGATATTTTATTGAGGATTTCTTATGTCTATGTTCTTCAGGGATGCTAACCTGAAGTTTTCTTTTTTCATTGTGTCTCTGACAAGTTTGGGTATCAGAATGATGCTTGCCTCAAAGAGTGATTTAGGGAGGAGTACCTTCTCCCCAATTTTTGGTAATAATTTCTGTAGGTTTGGTATGAGCTCTTCTTTATACATCTGGTAGAATTTGGCTTGAATCTGTCTGGTCCAGGCCTTCTTTGGTTGGTAGGTTTTTATTACTGATTCAATTTTAGAACTCATTATTGGTCTGTTCATGATTTCAATTTCTTCCTGGTTCAATCTTAAGAGGTTGTATGTTTCCAGGAATATATCCATTTCTTTCAGGTTTTCTAGTTTATGTGCATGTGGTATTCATAATAGTCTCTGAGGGTTTCGTGTGTTTCTGTGGGGTAAGTTGTAACGTCACCTTTGTCATTTCTGAGTGTGTTCATTTGGATCTTCTCTATTTATTAATCTAGCTAGCCATCGATCAATACTGCTTATTCTTTGGAAGGACCAACTTTTGGTTTGATTTTTGTATAGATTTTCACATCTCAATTCCAATCAGTTGACCTCTGATTTGGTTATTTCTTTTCTTCTGCTAGTTTGGGGTTGGTTTTCTCTCATTTTTCTTGTTCCTCTAGGTGTGACATTAGTTTGCTGATTTTAGATCTTTCTAATGTCTTGATGTAGGTGATTAGTATTATAAACTTTCCTTTTAACACTGCTTTAGCTGTGTCCCAGAGATTCTGGTATGTTTTATCTTTTTTATTTTCATTAGTTTTAATGAACATTTTATTTCTGCCTTAATTTCATTCTTTATCCAAAAGTCATCCAGGAGCAGGTTGCTTAATTTCCACGTAATAGCAGTTTTGAGAAATCATCTTGGTATTGATTTCTCAATATTCTTGGTATTTTTATCGTGCTGTGTTCCGAGAGGTTGGTTGGTATGATTTCATTTTTTAAATTTTTTTAGAAAATTGCTTTATGGCAGATTGTGTGGTCAATCTTAGAGTATGTACCAAGTACAGGTAAGAAAAGTGTATATTCTGTTGTTGGGTGGAATATTCTGTAGATGTCTGCTAGGTTCATTTTGTCAAATGCCAACTTTCGATAGGTCCCAGATATCTATGTTAGTTTTCTACCTTAATGATGTGTCTAACACTGTCAGTAAGGTGTTAAGTCTCCCACAATTATTGTGTGGTTACCTAAGTCTCTTTATAGGTCTCTAAGAATTTGTTTTATGTGCCCCAATGTTGCCTGCCTAAATATTTAGGTTAAGTCTTCTTATTGAATTGAACCCTTTATCATTAAGTAATGCCCTTCTTTGTCCTTTTTGATTGTCACTGGTTTAAAATCTGTTTTGTCTGAAATAAGCATAGCATCTTCTCTTTCTTGTTCTCTGTTTGCTTAATATTTCTCCATGCCTTTATTTTGAGCCTATGATTATCACTGCATGTGAGATGGGTCTCTTGACTATCGCTTACGGTTGGGTCTTGTGTCTTTATCTAACTTTCCACTCTATGTCTTTTAAGTGGGGACATTTATCCCATTTACATTCAAGGTCAATGTTGATATATGAGGATTTGATCCTGTCATTGTATTGTTAGCTGGTTGTTACGTAGACTTGATTATGTAGACTTATGTATAGCAGTTTTATAGTGTCAGTTGGCTATGTTCTTAAGTGTGTTCTTGTGGTGGCTAGTATTGGTCTTTTGTTTCCATGTTTAGCAATCCTTTAGAACCCCTTGTAAGGCATGTCTGGTAGTAACAAATTCCCTTAGCATTTGCTTCTCTGAAAAGGATTGTGTTTTTCCTTCACTTATAAAGTTTAGTTTGGCTGCATATGAAATTCTTGGTTGAAATTTCTTTTGCTTAATGATGCAGTATATAGCCCCCTTCCCCCATTTCTTCTAGCTTGCAAGGTTTGTACTGAAACGTCCACTGTTAGCCTGATGGGGTTCCCTTTGTAGGTGGCCTGCCACTTATCTCTAGCTGCATTTTTTTTTTCTTATACATTGACCTTGCAGAATCTGATGACCATGTGTCTTGGGGATGGTTGTCCTATATAGTATCTCACAGGTGTTCTTTGAATTTTCATGTTGACCTCTCTAATAGTGGAAATCAACATGAAAATGCATAATGAAATTTTCAGGGACAATATTCTCAAATATATTTTTCAATTTGCTTCCTCTCTTCTCCATGTCCTTCAGAAATGCCAATGAGTCATAACTTTGGTCTCTTTACATAATTCCATATTTCTCAGTTCATTTTTAAAAATTTTTTTATTTTTGTCTTCTTGTGTTTGTTCAAAGGAACAGTCTTCGAACTCTGAGATTCTTTCCTCAGCTTGATCTATTCTGTTATTAATGCATCCAGTTGCATTCTGAAGTTCCTGTAGTATGTTTTTGTCTAGATGTTCAGTTGGGTTCTTAAAATGCTTATGTTATCTTTCAACTGTTGGATAATTTTACTGCTTTCCTTGGACTGGATTTCAATCTCATCCTGTATCTCATTGAGCTTCCTTGTCAGCCAAATTCTGAATTCTACATCTCTTATTTTAGCCATTTCAGTCTGGTTAAGAACCATTTCTGGGGAGATAGTATGGTCATTTGGAGGTAAAAAGACACTATGTTTTTAGAGTTGCCAGAATTCTTGTGCTGGTTCTTTCTCATCTGTGTGGGCTGAGTTACTTTAATCTTTAAAGTTGCTGTCCTTTGGATGGGCTTTTTCTTTTATGTTCTTTGATGTCCTTAAGAAGTTGATAGTGATATAAGCTGGTTTTAGTCAACTGGCTTCATTTATGGATGCTTTCAGGGTACCAGGGCTTAGACCAGCACTCCTGGGCTGCCTGCTCTAACCCTGAAGTGCTAGGACCAGGCCCACAGCTTTGTTCTCTGGCCCCTCAGGGTCAAGCTCCTGCTGTGCTGTAGGGGCCAAGGTATTCTCAGTCCACTGGCAACAGCACTCTGACAGGAGCTGCTGGCAAATGCTCTGCAGCTGGGCAGTGAGGGAGTTGTGGGAGACTGTTGCAGCAAGGGGGCCACAGGCAAGTGCCCACCAGCAGGGCTGTGGTGATCCCCACATGCATGCATGACAGCTGGGTGGCAGTGAGTCCACGCATGTGTGCTTGCCAGTGGGGCAGTGGTGGGTCCCTGCACATGTGCACACTGGTGAGCAGCAGGTCTCCATGTGCATGTACACCATGGAGGCCACGAAGGGATACTGCAGGGTGGCAAGTACATACTGGCAGGGGAAAACTGCAGGTGGGTATGCCCCAGCAGAGGTCCATCTGTAAAAGTACTCCAGTGGGAAGGTGGGTGCTGCTGGTGAAAGAGCCATGGCAGTAGCCACTGGCAAGAATTTCAGCAAGTGGATGCAGCCAGAGACCCTGGGAGAGTCTGATTGACGGGGGGCGTTCATGTCAGACTGGCCCCATCCCATGGGCAGGATAACCCTGCTCTCTCCATGTCCAGCTGCTAACAAAGACTAAAGCCACCAAGTGTCATATGGCAAGACTTGGAGGATGGACATCCATGGCTATGCTCTACTGCAGCTGTTTCCACACCAAACACTCTGGGCTCTGTGCAGACTGGAGTTCTGTCTCTGTCAACTCTCCAGGTAGTTCTCCCTGCCAATTCAAATGTTTGTGGGGGCTGTGGGGTCTCCCACAGCTGGGATCCCAGAGGTTTGTGACAAGAGTGGAATTATTCATGCCTTTTAATCCACCTCTTCCCTAGGAGCTACTTGGGGACAGGAATGAGTCCTGGTGCTCAGCAACCACACGCAGGGTTTCCAGTTTCCTCCCCTTTCAGCCCCTGGGTTCCACGTCTTCCCTGTATCCACTGTCAATGCCTTCTTTCCAAAGATCTGTTCAGAGTGTGTCAGTCTACCTGATGGTCTGGTCTCTCTTGGTGGGAGAAGTTCTTCCTGGCTGTATATTTAGCCATCTTCCATAATCAGGTTTTAGATTCACTTTTACTATCTCTCAGCCTTAGCACTGTGCTCTTGTAGGAGGCAAATTCAGCATCAGCTTTAGCTATTAACTAAGGAGAGTCTTCAAGAAAATGTGAATGGTAATGATGCAATTTAATTCTCCCCAGACTCTCACACTGTGGTGGGGGAGAAGGGTCAGTCATCACAGCCCAGAACCTTTCATAAGTTTCCATAACTTTCCATGTGCTGCTGCAGTAGGACCTCTCATGATCCTACTGAGTGATGAAAAAAATAAAAGCAGTTTTTGTCCTGAACATTGAAAAACAAAAAGGTGTCATTTATTTGAAATCCAAGGCATTGTCCCTTTCCAGAATGAATGATTTGATGATTTAGCCCTCTTCTGACTGGTAGGAACAGTAATGGGAATTCAGGGCTCCCCGTGGCAGAGTGCACACACTGGCATTTCATTCCTACACACTACCATAGTGAAAGGAAGGCTTTAAATCTGGCTTTAAAGTTCCTAGGTATAATCCAGAATAATTAAAAACAGAAATTCAAATACTTGTGCACCAATGTTCATAGCACTATTATTCACAAGAGTCAAAAGGTAAAAACAAGCCTAATATCCATCAACAAATTAATGAATAAACAAAATCTGATATATTCATACAATGGAATATTACTGATCCATAAAGTTCTGACATGTTACCACATATATGAGCCTTAAAAACATTATGCTATGTAAAATAAGTGAGAGGCAGAGATGTGAAGGACAAATATGGTATGATTCCACTTATGTGTGGTGTCTAGAATAGGGAAGGTTATAGAGACAGAAAGTAGAATAGAGGTTACTTCAGATTGGAGGGAGGATGGAACTGGGAATTAATGTTCAATGGGCACAATTTCAGTTTGGAGTAATGAAAAGGCTCCACAAATGGATAGTGGTGATGGTTGTACAACACTGTAGATGTATTTCACGCCATGGAATTGTGCATTAAAAATGGCTGAAGAGGCAAACTTCATGTTATGTATATCTGTGCCTAATGTTTTTAAAAAATAGTGCTTAATGGCTTCAGAGACATCACTCACAGGTGTTTAATTGATCCAAAATGAAGTTTAGGCAGTTGAGTGGTATTAAAGATTTGTTGATGCTAGAAGTGGTTTTTTTTTTTTTGGCCCGGTGTCCATTTTACATCATGTATCATATTTAACATTCTTTCCACTGCTTAGTTTAGGCCTTCATCATTTCTTACCTCACCTATGCAAAAATTTCTAATAGGTTTTCCTAATTCCATTCTTTATTCTATTTTGTACAAAACCACAAGTTTGATACTCCTGTACCCTAACTCTAATCCCTGCCTTAGTCATCTTCCATGATCCCTATCACCTAAATAACAAGTACCTTATAACAGTGGACAATTCTCCCCACACACTTAGCCTATCACCTAACTATTAACACCAGCCTCCTACTTGTCACAACAATGTTCCTGCCATTCTGGACCACTTGTTGCCCTGCCTTCTCCATTTGTGCCATTTCTACTATGTGAAAATATCTCCCTGGCCCCCATAGGATGCCCTTTATGATGGCATCAGACTAAGCCTGAAACAGCCATCTGAAACAAGAAAGACACCCCTGGCCACTTGGCCCTGAGAGGTTTGTTACTGGCCAAAGGTCCTCTTCCTGTGAAAAGGTTGGAAGAGCACTACCGTGATAGGGGCCATGACTTACCATTTTTACATTTTCATTTTAGTCCAGCTCCTCAGTTGCTTGGTATCACCTTTGTTCCGATATAACATTATAATTCAGGTATTGTCATGTATTTCACTCCTTTGGGAGTTAGCTTAACTGTCTCCTTAGCTGGCTATATTTTTGTTCCAATGTATTAGGGACTGATTTTCAGTTTCACTTTCTGAGGGCAGCTGTACTCATGCAGCTCACCATCACATATCCAGTGCAGCATCCTACCCCATTCAATCTTTAGTAAATTCTTTTATATGGATTATCCTATATTATTAGCCTTATGGAACACTTCAGGTTATTTCTTTCCCCATTCTAGTACCTCTGGGAAGAGCTAAAATATAGAATATTGCCTCAACATGATATTAAGAAATTTGTTATTAGAAAAACATACCTATCTATATCTATATATGTGTATATATAGATATATAGAGAACAAAAAATTTATTGATTACTAAATAGACATTGAGAATAGATTCTTTAGCATCTATACTTCATTGTAACCAACACCAATTTGTTTACTCATTCAACAAACATTTTACTATGCCCCTGTTAGTAAACATTTTACTATGCACCTGTTCTAGATTTGGGGAAATAGAAATAATTATAACAAGGTTCCTGCTCTCAATGAACCCATGATAGCAGAAGAGGTAGATATATAAAGAAAGACATATAATTCAGTGTTTTAACTGTAAAGACAGAGTTATTCACAAAATACTGGCTGGAGTGAAGATTAGTAAACAAAACCTAGTCTGAGAATTTATAGAAGTTCTCTCAGAGACTTAATTCAAAAGCTGAATCTTCAAGAATAGTAATATAACATAACGAATCAATTCAACCCTAATATTAATTATAAAGAACTCTAAATATTAGGGTAGAAACATACCCTACCCTAGTCTCCGCCCAGGGACTTTACAGCAGAATAGGTTTTCATGGAGGGCTGCATGTTTTCTCCATTTTCAACTGATTGATCTTTAGGGCTTGGAAGACATGTATTTAAGTTCAGTTCCCTATCACCAACAGTGAGGATAGAAAAGCAAGAGTGCACATTTCCAGTATGTAAAATCTAAATAATTTAGGGCTCACATGTCTGACTTGGAGGTACCATAAAATTTGACCATGGTCTATTTGGAAGGGACAAGGCAGTGCCCTGGAAAAAATAATCAAAATCTCTCCTAATGTTCAATTTCACTAAATGGCTTTTCATAATGGGAAGGGTTAGCCATTGGGGTAAAACTGAAGCAGCATTTTGATGAAACTTTTGTGACTATTTCTTGGTCTATGTCATGCCTAAATTTGAATTTCTCTGACATTTAGGTCATGCACAGCATCATGTGGCTACTATAATCTTCTCATATAATCTACTTTAAAATCCCATGTGACTTACTTTCTATTATTTTAAATTACCCCCTGATATGGTCTTTGTCCCCACCCAAATCTCATCTTGAATCCCCACGTATTGTGGGAAGGACCTGTGAGGAGGTAATTGAATGGGGGCAGGTCTTTCCTGTGCTGTTCTCGTGATAGTGAATAAGTCTCATGAGATCTCATGGTTCTATAAGAGGGAGTTTCCTTGCACGAGCTCTCTCTTCTCTTGTCTGCCACCATACGAAATGGGCCTCTCACCTTCCACCATGATTGTGAGGCTTCCCCAGCCACGTGGAATGCTAAGTCCACTGCCCAGTCTCAGGTATGTCTTGGTCAGCACTGTGAGAATTCACTAATACAGTAAACTGGTACCAGGAGTGGGGCATTGCTGAAAAGATACCCAAAAATGTGGAAGTGACTTTAGAACTCGATAACAGGCAGAGTTTGGAACAGTTTGGAGGGATCAGAGGAAGACAGGAAAATGTGGGAAAGTTTGGAACATCCTAGAGACTTGTTGAATGGCTTTGCCCAAAATGCTGATAGCAATATGGCAATAAAATCCAGGCTGAGGTGGTCTCAGATGGAATGAGGAACTTGTTGGGAACTAAAGCAAAGGTGACTCTTGTTACATTTTGGCAAAGAGAATGGTGGCATTTTGCCCCTGCTGTAAAGATTTCTGGAACTTTGAACTTGAGAGAGATGATTTAGGGTATCTGATGGAAAAAATTTCTAAGCAGCAAAGCATTCAAGAGGTGACTTGGGTGCTGTTAAAGGCATTCTGTTTGAAAAGGGAAACAGAGCATAAAAATTCAGCAAATTTGCAGCCTGACAATGCAACAGAAAAGAAAATCCCATTTTCTGAGTAGAAATTCAAGCTGGCTGCAGATATTTGCATAAGTAATGAAGAGCCAAATATCAATCACCAAAACAATGGGGAAAATGTCTCCAGAGCATGTTAGAGACCTTTGTGGCAGCCCCTCCCATCACAGGCCCACAGGATTAGGAAGAAAAAATCATTTTGTGGGCCGCACCCAAGGGTCACTCTGCTGTGTACAGTCTAGGCACTTCGTGCTCTGCATCCCAGCCACTCCAGCCATGACTAAAAGGGGCCAAGGTACAGCTCAAGCTGTGGTTTCAACATGTGGAAGCCCCAGTCCTTGGCAGCTTCCATGTGGTGTTGAGCCTGCGGGTGTAGAGCAGTCAAGAATTGAGGTTGGGGAACCTCCATTTAGATTTCAGAAGATGTACAGAAACACCTTCATGCCCAGGCAGAAGTTTGCTGCAGGGGTGGGGCCCTCATGGAGAACCTCTGCTAGGGCATTGTGGAAGGGAAATGTGGGGTTGGAGCCCCCACACAGAGTCCCTGCTGGGACACTGAATAGTGGAGCAGTGAGAAGAGGGCCGCAGTTCTCCAGACCCCAGAATGATAGCTCCTCTGATGGCTTGCACCATGTGCCTGGAAAAGCTGCAGACACTCAATGCCAGCCCATGAATGCAGCTGGGAGGGAGGCTATACCCTGCAAAGCCACAGGGGAGGAGCTGCCCAAGGCCATGGGAGCCAACCTCTTGCATCAGCATGAACTGGACGTGAGACATGGAGTCAAAGGAGATCATTTTGGAGCTTTAAGATTTGACTGCCCCACTGTATTTCAGACTTGCATGGGCCCTGTAGCCGTTTTGCTTTGGCCAATTTCTCCTGTTCGGAATGGCTGTATTTACCCAATGCCTGTACTGCCATTGTATCTAGGCGGTACTTGCTTTTGATTTTACAGGCTCATAGATGCAAGAGACTTGCCTTGTCTCAGATGAGACATTGGACTGTGGACTTTTGAGTTAATGCTGAAATGAGTTAAGATTTTGGGGAACTGTTGGGAAGGCATGATTCATTTTGAAATGTGAGGACATAAGATTTGGGAGGGGCCGGGGGGGAATAATATGGTTTGACTGTGTCCCCACCCAAATCTCATTTTGAATTCCCATGTGTTGCAGGAGGGACCTGGTAGGAGGTAATTGAATCACAGGGGCAGGCCTTTCCCATGCTGTTCTCATGATAGTGAATTAGTCTCACGAGATCTGATGGTTCCATAAGGGGGAGTTTCCCTACACAAGCTACCTGTTCTCTTGTCTGCTGCCATGTGAGATGTGCCTTTCACCTTCTGCCATGATTGTGAGGCTTCCCCAGTCCATGGAACTGTAAGTCCATTAAACCTCTTTCTTTTGTAAATTGCCCAGTTTCAAGTATGTCTTTATCAGCAGCATGAAAATGGACTAATTCACCCCTAAAGCCCCAAAGGGTTGCAATCATAAAAAAATTGGAGATACTTCTTAGTTGTCAAAATAAGCAGAAATACGTTAGTCAAGGAGGTGAAGAGGGTGAGGACATTTCAAGAAGAGCAATGACACAGACGTGTGAAATCATGTAACCATAAACACTGCTTGCCAGGTGCCAGTTGAAGAGATGATGAAACAGGAAGTAAGTAGGAGCTAATGGAGGGTCTTAAATTCTATGGAGAGAAAATTGACATGTATTAAGTGATACTGAAAGTTTTAAGAAGAGTAATGAATATTAGATTTGTGTTTAACAAGTTTAGTCTCTTACCTGTTTAGAAAATGGAGTTGAAAGGGGAAAAAGACTGAATATTCAGAAACCACTTAGGAAAGCATTATAGGAATTCAAGCTAACTAGAACAGGGATAATAGAAACAAAGCAATGAAGACATATTTGGAAAATACTTAGAGATTGATTAGACATAGTTGGTGGGGGAGAAGGAAGTCTCAATAACTGCTCTGAAGTTCTCAGGAGAACTAGGTGGATAGCAATACCACCAGCTGCAATAAAGACTGGAAAGGGACTTTTTTATAGAGGGAAGTAGAGTTCTATTTTAACTATGCAGAATTTGAAGGGCATATTAGATGTAGAGCTGAAGGTGTTGTATGAAGAATCTACACACAAAAATACTTGCCAGGAATTAGCATATATGTAGTACCCAAAACTGTGAGGACAGATGAGATCAGCATAGAAGAGCACATAGATGGAGTAAAGATATTGGCTGAGAATAGAAAACTCGAACTTGAGCAAACATGAAAGGAATTAAGGGTGCAGTGGAGAAAGTACACTAAAGTCACAGAATTCAAGTTTTGAAACTGATTGTTTAAGGAAGCAGAGATCGCAAAAATAAATTCGACAGAGAAGCCCAATAGTATGTAGACTGAAAGTGCCCATTTGACAATGAGGCTGTCACTGTTGGCTTTATGAGGAATAATTTCTGTAAAATGGTGAAAGCAGATGCCAATTTGCCATGGGAAGAAAATACATGGAAAGTGAGAGAAGGGAGATGATTTTTTTCTACCAATGTATGGGAACTCTGGGCTTTGCTGCTTTTGAGTTCAGCATCCCAACACTCTAAGGTCCCCAATGCAGAGGATGAATCTTAAAGACACTTATTTTGTTATTTTTATTGTTGTTGTCATTCCTCTTCTTCCTGTTTCTATTTTCATTCTCCAAGCCTCCAGTTAACCTGGACTGTAAGTTCTGTACTTCTCCCCTTCTGGGAGGCGGCAGATAACACAAGATCTTTTATCTGTCTACCCTTGTTTCTATGGAAGACATTTCCACAAGAGTCTCTTGGATTTTGCTGGAGAAAAAAAGAACTCAGTCTCTTTCATAGTTATTCATTATTTTTCCTTTCTTACTTTTCTTGTCATCCAGGGAGAGAGAGAAAGATACAGTGACAGAGATGAGAGAGAGAGAGAGAGAGAGAGCGTGCGAGCGAGAGAAAGCGTGAGCACTCACTGCTGTCTCCTTGGGTTCTTTGCAGCCCTTCTGACACTTAACAGCTCTATAGTCAATAACCCCCACAACTTCAGGGGCTGTGATTGTGTTCCTAACCAACTGAGAAGTACTCAGTAATGAATAAATAAATATTTTTAAATGTATCTCTGTGTCAGTCTTGTTACATATCTTTTCATGTTTCTTTCCTTGTCTATGCTGTAAAAGCATAGGAAACAGTAGCTGCCTTTATGTTTTGTAGCATTTTTTGTGCCTATTTCACACCCAACTGTGAATGACATAGATAAATTTTTTCAGTGGTTGAATGAATTCCCACAGTAGTATGGAAAACAGAAGGAGTACTCAGCACCGTCAGACATACATATAAAGAATAAAAATAGCTTCTTCTCTTGAATATTTGGAAAAATTATACCAACATACATGAAAAACTTTGGGGAAAATGTTAACACTGTGTGATTGTAGCCATAAAACTGTTCAAAGAGCTGAAAGAGTCATGTGCACTGGAAATGGCAGGAAAAGTTTAGTAAACAAGGCAAAACTCAATTCGGCTCTTTGAGAAGGGGTTGACATTAAATAAGTGGAGGGAATATAAATTCAATACCTGGGTTGGCAGTGCCAAATTGCAACAGAATGAGCCCAAGGTGGAAGGGAAGACATTGGCAGTCCAAACTAGAAAGAAAGCTCTTCTCTTTGTTGGAGAGATAAGAAAAGATGACAGACTCTGTGAATATATTTCAAGCTCATATTCCTTTCTGTTGAACATGGCATCGTGAAATACATTGTACCGACTGCTCACTAGTTTGAAATCCAAGTTCCTCCTCAGGGTGTCATGGTAGAGATAGTGCATCAGACTTGGCAGGGCCCTCCTGACTCTCCTAGTCAAGCATGCTGATGCTGGCAGTGAATCTGGGAGGCAGTCTAGGGGAAAGGCAAAAGAACAGATTTATTTTTCAGCAACATTTATTTCCTCTTGGCTCATCAATATTGATACAACTGATAAAACACAACAAGCAAAGACAGAAAAGACTGTCTTCTCTCCAAAGAGAAGAGATTGGATGGAATGTAGCTAGGAAAAAAAGTTGTGAGTATTTAAAGTGAAAACACTTGCAATACAGCTAACTCTTGTTTCCTACAGATAGACAGTACAATAATATGTCTGAAATAACACTAACAAGCGTAGCTGTGCATGAATAGGAAGTCACTAAAAATTTGTGTTCTACTGTTTTTTAAAGGATTAATAGAGGCTCAATCAAACAAAACAGGATAGAAAACCAAGAAAGATAACAATATGGGTTGGAGGAAGCAATAGCTTTAACCAGGAGTTCAGTTAAGGACAGCTGCAGAATAACCACACAAGAGGCCTTGGATGAAGAGTTCTGACTGAAGCAGTAAGCAAAGCCTCTGAGAAAAAAGAAGCTTGGGTTCTACAGAATATCAAGTATATCACTGAGAAGCAGAATGATTTTTCCTGATATGCTAAAATGCTATGTTGTGGTCTACAAGACAGAAAATTCCAAATATAGAAATGTCAAGAAAAACAAAAGGTAAACAAGAAAATAATTTTCCATAAAGGAATTAAATTTGGCAGTTAATTTTTTAATACAAAAATCTTGAAATATACACAGAGGTGGAGAGAATAGCGTAATGAACTATATATCCCTCTATCATATTCAGTAGTGGTCAAGAATATTCCATACTTGCTTTATCCTTGTTTCTTGCTTTCTTTGCTGAAGTATTTAAAAGCAAATTGCAGACAGTAAATAATTTTTACCTCTACTTTTGTCAGTGCCAATCTCTAAAAAAAGATGGACATTTACTTTTCTAATCATAATGCTGTTATAACACCTAACAAAATTAACAATAATTTCTGGTATAATCTAAAATTCAGTTCATGATCAAGTTTCTCCAGATGGCTCAAAAATATGTTTTTACAGTTGACTTGTCCAAATGAATTCAAAATTCTTGTATTGAAAAAAAAAATCTGTATTCTTTCCCAAGTGTTTTTATTCCTGAATAAAACTGAATTCTGTAATAATATAGAAAAATCTTCATTGTGCTACTTATGATGCCTACATATATTTGTTTTATTTTAAATGCTCACCTATAAAATCCATTTTGATAGCTGGTAGAATTTCAACTCACCCAAAAATATTCTTCACATGGTTTTAGTTTGCCATGCTCATTGTATCCAACAAAGGAATTACTGTCACTCATTAACAGTGCTAACAGTGCTTGGCATATAGTAGATGTTCCATCAATATTTGCTGAGTTCAATTCTCAGGAGATTTATTTTCTTTGCAGCTAAACACACAATCTAAAATAACTAATTTCCATAGAAATACCATTTTTCCCCAGACTCTCAAATACCAGAGCTTAGAATTTTTGTTTTGTTTGCAATAACAGTAATGCTACATAATCATAATTTATTCTCCTCTACTACATTGTAAATCCCATGAAAGCAGAAATATTGCCACTTTGTTTGATGCTTGGTATTTCATAATACCAAGATTTTCAATAAATATTTGTTAAATGAATAAACAAACAAAAGTGACCTCCTTGACATCTTTGTGTGTGAAAGAGAAAGAAATGTTCTTAGTACTTTAATACATGCATACATTTACCTCCAAAAGCTGAACTGTTTTATTACTTTTTGTAGAGGTTTCTTCTGACTATTCTGCTTTAGAACTACAAGAAATGAACAGAATTAGAATGCATCTAATTCTAGACAGACTGAACACAATTGAGAATTTTCAGGAATTAAATGTATCAACTCATTTTTTTCCATTTCTTGGCCATTGGAAACTTATTTTCTAAAAGGTTCTAAAAGAATTTCAAATTAAAAACAAAACACAGCAGCAACAAAATAAGCATAATTTCTGATTCAATAATGTTCTTAATCAAGGCAAACTTAAATAAGACAGAATGTTCTGCTTTATTATAATATGAACATTATTCAGGAACCCTTGAATACATCAATTAGAACCAAAATCCAAACATAATAAAAGAGAGAGCACTTTTCTAGAAGTGTCTCATCATGATTTTCATCTTAAAAACTTTCTTTGGCTATTATTTGTAGCCGTTTGAAAACTTTATAAATTTCACAATTCTTTCAGAGAAAACTGCTTGCAAAAAAGCAGTATGGAAAATAGATTACATAACAGAGTTGCTCAGGTAAAAAGTGTGGTGGAAGAAGGTGAGGATCCCTGAGGAACTAGAGGACACTGCTGTACACAGGGAATTTGGGAGCCAGCAAGAACTTGGTTCTAAGCGCTGGCCTTCTAACTACACTGGTCAGCAGTTAGTGACCTTCCAGCACCACAATTCTCATCTGTAAAACAGAAAATATCCCCTACCTTGTGGAGTTCTTATGAGAATTAAATAATTATTTGCTAGATCATTATTTGAAGTACTAAGTACAAAGCTAAGATGCAATAAGAGGTCACCCAATGGCTTTGTGGCATTAAAAAAAGCACTGTGCCCCTTCCCCTCAGATTTCCATTGACCACTTTAGTACACTTCACACACACACACAAACACACACACAATCACTTGCAGAAGCACTTGCCCTTGCTTTTGGAGCACCCAGGTGAGACAGCTGAAGGGCCTGGAAATTTACATCATCAACCCACTCCATGCCTCAAGGACCTGGTCCTTAATGACTGACAGGTGCAGGAGTATTTAAGGCTTTTCTTTCACTCTAGTGCCCCCTACAGAATCAGGGTGAAGTCACTTCTGAAATTTTGCCTAAAAAGCAAGCTCCCTTCCTTGGCTTCTTGCCCTTCCCTCTCCTGCTGTTCCATTCCCTTACAGGTCTTTGTGGGTGTGCTTCCTTAACAAAGTATTTTTTTCTCCTTTTTTGAGACAGAGTCTCGCTCTGTCGCCCAGGCTAGAGTGCAGTAGCGTGACCTTGGCTCACTGCCAGCTCCGCCTCCCAGGGTTCCTGCCATTCTCCTGCCTCAGCCTCCCGAGTACCTGGGACTACAGGTGTCCGCCACCACGCCCGGCTAATTTTTTGTATTTTTAGTAAGACAGGGTTTCGCCATGTTATCCAGGATGGTCTTGATCTCCTGACCTGGTGATCTGCCCACCTCGGCCTCCCAAAGTGCGTGAGCCACCACGCCCGGCCTTAACAAAGTCTTTACACACGAACAGTCTTCTCAGAGTAGACCTCTAGAGAACACAACATAAGTGGGGAGTGGTGGATGGTTATTAACATGGCATACAAGGCAGCAAATAATAATCCCAGTCTCATTTTCAGGCACTTGGATCCATAATAACCTCTCCTCAGCCTCTCTAACTCAGCTGCAGAGAAGCTGTGGGGCCCCCATACCCCATGAATGTCCATGCCTCTCTTCTTTCTGTTTGGAATGGCTTTTCCTATGAAAAATATCTATTATCCTTAGGACCCAATTCAAACATCCCCTTCTCTATGAAATGCCCATAATCCCAGCAGAAATCCTTGTTTTCTCTTAAATTTTGTCCACGTACCTTCTACAAAGCATATCATATTGTATTGTTGACTATGTCTGGGAATTATTTGAGAAAAGTGAGTCCTATTTACCTTTGCATTACATTCAGTTGCCCTCCAGCCATCCTCTTGTCTGCCCTCACTCTTGTCACACACATGTCAAATTTTTTTTTACTTAAAACCTTGGGACCAGATAGCTTTGGAATTCAGAACTTTTCAATGCTTAGAATGGTATTACAAGCCATGTACTACATTTTAAGGAACATTCCCAGCAGGTTCTGTGGTGGCACTCCAAAAAAAAAACAAATACATCAATTTCTTCAGTGAGAGGAATGTGTATTCACACTAAGTAGGATAAACAAAAAATGTACATAGCCTCATATCCATTCAGGTCAGGTCTTGCTACTAAATGATCTCAGGGTTTTTAGAGCTCTTTGGATTTCAGATTTATGGATAAGAGGTTGTAAACCTTTAATAGAAGTTCAATATGTGTTTATTGAACTGGTTTCAAGAAAGCATCCTCTCATTGCTGTTATCACTAAATCTCTTTTCTGTTTAAAAGAAAATTAAGAGCAACATTTTTTAAGCTCTTGGATTCAGTTGGTTTTTTTTCCCCAGAAGTAAAGATGAACTGCCAAAATCACCAGATTTCCTCGTTCAGTTTCTGGAGAAACAAATTATGCTGCTTTGCTGCTGCTCTGAGTGTCAGACCAGTGAAGCAAGGTCTTCAACATCAAAAGTTGAAGAACCTGGAATACTACTAATTTTGACTACTAAATCTGAGTGTAGCAAATCATTTAAATGTGCCTTTCCTTTGGTCTGCACTTGGCTAATAATAGTCTTACACACATAAAAACTAAATCCCCCAAAAAGGTGGAATTACATTGATGGCTGGAAGAATCTTGGAGGGCATCTAATTCAATCCCTTCACTTTATATATGATGAAACCCAGGCTCAGAGAGGTTAATTCACTTTCCTGAGTTCACATAGTAGGTTAGTAGCAAAACTGAAACTAGAATCAAGGTCTCAGGAGGTGAGTCCTCTTTTCTCCACAGTATATTGCCTCCATAGAATAGGAATTCTTCCAACCCTGACCCTTAAGTCCAGCTGTACAAAAGGCACAGATATCCTGCTCTCTAAATAACTACATTGCGTGGATAGCATGTGTCTTGAATTCTGTGTACCAAGGCTGTCATAATAGTAGCTTCCCCTTTACTGAGCCTGTATAATATATCAAGGTCTGTACTCAGGGCCTAATGAAGGGAAGATACAAATGGAAGATAATATTACTATAGGTGATTATGGGTCTAACAGCATACATTAAAGGTTTAATAAAATTATCTTTGAAAATGTGCTTTTCTTTTTTATATATACTCTATATATCTTTTTTATATATACTCACATTGAAACAAGCCAAATTAGGCTCATTCACCAAATTCTTAATATGAAAGTTCCTTATAGACACTTTATTGAAATATTGTCACTCATTTAAATGCTACATACATTTTAATTTGCTGGCTCTGTAGTATCACTCAAATAGAAATTTTGAATTAATTTTAATCATAAAATTTGAACATGAAAATGTTAGTCCAAGGAAATAGCTGGTTTTCATGTGTACAACATAAAATGTCAACATGATTTTAAATATTATCTTATCTAATGAATGGTGTTTTCTCAAGTATCAAGTAGCTTGTTTCCTATTACATCATAATATCCAGACGGCATTTTCTCCTCCACTGCCCCCTGCCTTCCTTCTTACTTTAGGGAAGACGAAGACAAAGAGGTAAAGGGCAAAGAGCAGTCATGAGTTCAATTTCCCAGAAACTGTGAAGACTCAGGGGGTGGAAAATAAAGAAATAAAAAGTTTAGAACATCAGTGTCCCTCCACCACAGACCATTTGAAGTAAAGACAAAAGAATCTGAAGTATTCTTCTTGCAGTTTATTCCTTAAAAAAAGCAGCAATTACCTTCAGTGAAAATATGTGAACCTCTCTAACAAGTCAAAGCTACTGCTGGTTTGGACTCAAACAATTGATCATCATAAAGGACTCTGTTAATATGTCCTGTAATCAAAAATGTTCTGATGACAGATTTAGTCCCTCTCATATGTAACAAAGCAGAGTGGCATATGAATGAAGTAAATTCATTTCTGCAAAAATGTATTGCAAGAACCCAAGAGCTGAGGTCCAGCCCCACTGAGTCTCCTCTGGGCTGGAGGTAATTGTAACATTGATTCTTTCAGAGACCACGTCAAGTCTCATTTGAGTTTCTTAAGTGAGTGGTATAGCTGCATGTTTCGTTTCACAAATGATCAAATTTCCCAACCAGTGTAATTAGACCAGCCAGGTCACTGAGAATTCTTAATTAATGAGAAATTCAAAGCCAATTTCACACACTACCTATGTCTAATTTTTCATTTACCTGTTGCTATTAATCTAAAGGCAGTAAAATCTCTTTGAAAGGTTTGTTCAAAAGACTTGTTTACTTAAATTTGTCTTTAAAATGGTTGGTTTCATACAATTCACGGCTCCAAACTTGCTCCCCTCCACCCTCTACTTCACTTGTAGCCAGGTTATGTGAAATGCTTTATTCTGTTGATAACAAGAATGCCAAGTACAAAGTGAGAAGCACCAACTTGAAGTGTCAGGTAAGCAAAAGACAACATGAAGGAAAGGGCTAAGTAAAAATAAATGCAGAGATTTTGTTTTGTTCTGGTTTTCCCCTTGCTGTCTCTTCAGTACCTAGGACAGTGCTCAGCACACACTAGGCACTTGGTAAATAATTCTTGAAAGAATAGCTGTCTTGTTCTTTATCACTCACGTGTGTCTCATTATCCCAGGTAATGTCCTTAAAAGTACATTAGCTTTCTTTGCCAGACACACCCAGGGAGGCAACAACCCTGTAGAATTGCTCCACAAAGCACCCATCAGGAGACCATCTCTAGCATCACCACAACATGAAACATCTTCTGACCTGAGACAGACACTGCACTCACTATACTATGCTGACTTCCTTAAACGTGTCCCCCATTTCAATCCAGATATTACCTAGAAATCACTTTTCTGTACCCATATGAATAATTGATATTTGACTCTGTAGCAGTCTGGGTCTAATCTGGAGGTAGAAACTATAAAGGGTGTTAAACAGAGGAAGATTAGTATAAAGAAAAATTAAACTTAATAAAGGAGAATAAGATATAAGGAATTCTACATGGTATCCCAGGGCAGATGGAGAGTACCCAAAGAACAACAAATTTCAAAAGGCATCCCTTCCCCAAGGTTAGGGTTTGGACCTCATCGGAAAAAGTATATTTCAGCTCATGGAAAACCAGAAGTTTTCTGGTTCCAGCCTGGAGCTAGTCTGCAGTCATTGAGCAAGTGGGAGGCAACCCCCTAGAGTGAAGGTAAAGAGCAAGTGATCAACAATCAGTGTTGTGGGCATGCAGAAAAGGTCAGATCCCTCCAGGGTATAGAGCGAATCTGGGAGCCAGTAGGATTGGGAGGCCTTTGGGCGCTGGTGCAAGTAGGAAGCCTTTGAAACACCACTTCTCAATTCAAAAGGGGCACAGAAAGGTTATCACCAGGCCAAGGCTGCAAGGTAGCTGAGGACTCTGGTCCCATGGCTGGAATGGACCTCTCTACCAGATGTTCACACCCAGACACTGCTAAGCCCTTCCACCCCACCTCCCTCTGCCATAGCAGAAAACAGCAGGAGAGCCACTTCCTCCTGCAATACCTCCCCATCACCCTCTGCTGAGAAAGCTTAGTGTTATACTTACTAGGAAGAAGAGATGCCTAAAGAGGTTCCCTCTATTATCACGGGATATACCTTGAAGTGTAAATTTGGAGCTAAGAAGCAATAAATTAATAGTGGCACAGGCTATTATCCCAAAAATAACACTTGCGCACTTTGTGCATGGACCAGCCTATGAGTAGAAACATTTCCCAATCTGAACATAACGCAGCCTCCAGAGAACTGTCTCTCCAGAACATGCGTCTCTCCAGACATCACCTCAAAGTTAGTTCTCAAATTGGGGGCAGGTCTAAACTTAGAGCCAAACCAGGTTTGGAAACATTTTTCTCCCCAGATACATCCAGAGAGATTCCAAGAATTGTCCTAAACAGCAACAAGACCCTTCCAATAGTATGATGATTACAGTTATCATAGAGATTAATTCATTTCCATTCACCTGCCTTTTACATCTATGACCATCCTGAAATTTTCAAGGAGACATCATTTTTTCCCTAAAATTATATATTTCAGTGACTTGATTTTGTTCTTCACCAATGAAAGTCTCACATATGTTATATCAAACTACTTGCTACACTCATTACAGTGAGTAAGCCACCCCTCATTGTTTTTACTTTTAAGTTAAAGGACCCTTTGTCAGGCAAGTAGAAAGTACACGTCTCCAACAACAGTAACATCAACAACGTGCATTATAGTCCATTAAGCAACAGCAAACTCTCTAGTGAGTTTCCGTATATAATGAAAATAATCCAAACATTTTCATTTCCAGACGTTCTTTTCACCTCCAGATCTTAGAAACAACTCTTCAGAAAGTTAGTTTAATATTTCATGTACTGCCTTTGGCTTTCCTGAAAGTAAAAATTTGACAATTGCAAGACTCCTCCAAAAAGTGAAACAGAGAAGAGGGAAAATAAAAGGAGTTAATGTTTTATCTTTAAGGTAACACAAAGATAGACCTTACGCATCTCTTCATCTGTCCACAAAAAGAAGTAAATAAGGAATGCTTCAGGTTACTCTGTGGCTCTGAGACTGTAAGGACCTAGAAGGCCAGTGTCATAAAACCTATTAAGTATTCTTCCATTACGTGACCTTAGGAATGAACTCCAATAAAACTTATGAAAATATTAGAGTATAAAATGAAGTGCTTATCCCCTAAGAGTAGAAAGCATCTAGAAGGAAAATAATCAGTTAATAAAGGCAGGCTCCCATCTTAAATTTTCTAAACTAATCCTGATTATACCATGCTTCCTCAAGTATCCCCATAGCTCATTTCTAAATGTATTTGTTTTAAAACAATTCTCACTTAGATTATGCAGGCACATGTTGTGGAGGAAGATTTGAATTCCCATTGAAAACAGGTTTTATAAATTGCTTTTACTGCCCAGGGGGAGTCTGGAAAAACCTGGTGAAAGTTAATAAACTATTTTCTCAGTTTGTAAATTTTACATTTTCAGCTGTCGAATTATGAAACAGTTGTCAGAACCTCTATTTTCTTACAGCCCTAGGACCATCCTTGTGAAAATACCTGCAAGAAAAAAACAATAAAGGGCTAGAGGCAAAGAATACATGTTATGCCGTGTTTGCAGCTCAAATTCCAACTATGTAGGCCAGAGAATAGTATGCTATTTAGAGGTCTAAGCTACAGGTGTGTTAATCCCTACTATTAAAATTCCAAGCCCTTTTTCACTGACAAAAAGCGACTGTCCTCATTGATTTTAATATCTATCATGTGATTTATGATGAGAACCAGTGAATGTCCATTTCTTGGGAATCAAATAATGGTTAAAACTAAAATTCCACTGAAGGATTGGGCTATATCCAAGTTTAAGATTTCAAGAGTGTTAATTGAATAACACTCTTGTATTGTCAGTAAATGTGGTTCATTTAGTAACCACATACTATGCATCTATATGTAAGTACAATAAAATGTTAAATTTGTCTTTTCCTATTTTCTCGGAGTTTCTACAGAACAATTAGTGAAATATCACTTATGGAGGACATGCTAAGATACTGGGAACCAGTTTTGAAACTCTTGGCTGTGACTCACTTTGAGTCTCCCAGTTTCCAAGAGCAGAGGGAGAATCCACTTTCTATGCCTAAAGCTAAGGAAGACAGCTTCTGAGAACCACACAAAGAACTGGAGTTTGAGGGCCACGGTCTTGTGACTGTCGCCTGGAAAAGTCTACCATCAAGAGGATGGCTGCAGCTTCTCCTGAAGACAAGAGGAGAGACAGCCCGGGTGGAATGGTAGTGTGCTGCACTTCCATCAACAGCAAGATGCTTGTTTCCCATAGACCAGATATGGGTCCATCTAAAAGCACACCTGAAGAAGCAAGGTATCCCCAGAGTGATTCTAACAGAAAGTCTGGAGGGATGAGCCTCTCAAGAGGACTTTCAAAGCAATAGAGGCATTACTCAAAACAGAGATCTACAAATGGAATTACTCAGAAAAACACTCCACAGGAGAAAGTCAGTATTTGAATACCTGCCCCTATTGATGCCATTTTAGCAGCCAAGAGAAACGTCAAATCATCCGAGCTACATATATATTTTTTTTTGCTTCCTTTACCTGTTTCGTCTTTTCTTCATGCTCCCCAGTCCCAGATGAGTTACAAGCAGTGAATGGAGGAAGAAGGAAAGTATCAGAATGAGTGATGAAAAAGACTAAACTATTTATCCCACTGCAGATCTTGGAATCTGAGCTCAGTCAGACCTGAAGGAGAGAAAAGGTTGGATTGCATGAGATTGTGAGACTTTGAGACTAGACTGGACAAGACTTTCCAACTTTTGAAAAAAGAGATAGTTCTATTTGTTAAAACCTGAAACTAAGAAATGAAGCCAAAGAAAGAAACTAGGCTAAATGGGGAACAAAGTATCAGCTTTGTTAACAGCTTGATGAAGCCTATCAAATGCCTCAAAGTCATGGTCTAATGAAAGCCAGATAGAGAGAGACCGTAACTTATATTGAAATCTCTAAATGAGCCTCCTTACTTACTCCCCACATTTGACGAATGTGCAGGCACATCAAGATCAATTCTCAGGGTGAGATCAAACAACTGCAATCTAAGGAAAGTACAACATAAAACATGCACACCAGTGCAAGAACAAAAGAAGGAAGAGAGACAGCTGGGAAGACCTTGTTTACCCCCAGCATCCAGCACTGTGTGGCATGTGCTATCTGGTTCATGCCTGGGAAATAGCCCCAATACAAGCTGCCATGTAGAAAAGAAGGAAGTTGCAGATCTTATTGCAAGAGAAATAAGAGTCTTGGGATGCATAGCAGGGTGTAAAGGAGCATTCAAGAGACCGGCTGAGGCTGGAGGGACTGAGAAGCCAGTCCTATGTCAGATCTCAGGAGGTAGGAGTGACACCTTCACCACTTTCCCACAGTATAAAACATGGCCGTGGGACTATCTGAGTGAGATCAACCTGAGTCTATCCCTTCCTCCTGTAAGGACAAGGACTGGGAAGAAGTAGAAGGTGGGAAAACGTTTTCTCTGGTAAGGGGAAGAATGAGCTCCCACAACATTACTTGATGGTTTTTTTTGTTTGTTTGTTTGTTTTTTTTTTTTTTTTAAGAGATAGGGTCTTGCTCTGTCACCCAAGCTGCAATGCAGTGGCACAATCATAGCTCACTGCAGCCTCAAACTCCTGGATTCGAGTGATCCTCTCACTTCAGCCTGCCAAGGAGCTAGGATGTGATACTACATCTGGCTGATTTTTTTTTTTTTTTTTTTTTTGGTAGAGACTAGGTCTTGCTATGTGTCCCAGGCTGATCTTAAACTCCTGGCCTCAAGCAATCCTCCCACCTCAGTCTCCCAAGCACACCTGATGGCTTTTTAGAGAACTGCTCATAAGAATAGACATAGCTCTTTCAAGGAAATTATACGTTGACTACATTGTATGATTTGTCTGAAGACCTAATCAATAGCTCTACTCCCTACTTCCCTTTTTGCTGTGAATACTTAATGTTAGCTAATGATGCAATTCTATCACCCATTATAGCAGCTAAGTTTCTTACAACCTAAACCTCATCATGTCTTCTGACCTACTCTAAGAAGACTCAAATATTAAGATAGCTCTTCATAAATCCATATTCCATGAGCAAAGCTCACAGAATAAACGCATTCCAATTTGTGATGATACTAAACCAAACTGCATTAACACCTATGTGAAATGCACAATCTTAGTTGTTCTGAACAAAATAACAAAATCAAAGTGAAAGGTTTCTAATTTTTTAAATTCTTCACGCATCCATGATCATGACAATAACACAACTTTAGTGTTTATCATAAACCAAGCACTAGAGCTAAGCATTTTATATACTGTATGTATGCTTTATATACTCATAGGAACCCTAGAATAATTTTCCCATTGTCAGCAGATGAAACAGTTTAACAATTATAAGTCACTTATTCTAGGACATACAGCTATAAAGTGAGAGGGAAAAGATTCTAACCCAGGTAACTAAGCTTGACAACAAAACGCCTCTCACCAGAATAAGGGGCATCCTTGGTTCTGATTCTTAGGCTGCTATTGCTAGTACCTTAAAGAAAACATGTTTAATGACTGTGATATAAAAAGGCATGCATGCCTCAACCAGTTGTTTTCTTACTTCACAATTACTCCCTAAATATAAGGGGCCATTTTGAGATATCTTAAATCATGGGGTAAATGAAAATGACAGTACAAATAGGCCCTTATCAGTCTTTACAGAAATTTTGGTGAATAACATTATTTTCAAGTTTAATAACATTATTTTTAGACATTGCTTTTAGCTTAAAGTGTTGATTTTATGTATTATGCCAGACATGTGCTTCTGTGTGGTCAATACGGTTTTTTTTTAAGTTATTTAATAAAAATGTTACTTAAAGGATTTTAAGAGGTGATACTTTCATGTGTATGTTCAGATATATATTTTATATATTTATATCAAAGGTAAAAGAATACCTTTTGCCTTTTGTTGTGTATGTGTATATATACTGCATTCCCATCTGGTTTCCGAGAACAAAAACATTGTACTTGCCCTCTATGGTGCCTGACTTGGAGAAACCTTAGAGAATGTTAAATAAGGAACTCTTGATTGCTTTATCTCATATCTACGGATTCAGAAGAGAAATTCTGTGACAACAAAAAGTAAACATAGATTAGAAATGACTAAAATGCTTCTGTTGGTACTCCTCCCACAGCTAAAGTGCCCAAGGAGTGTTCTATAAATGTATACACCATAGTAATTGTGCAAACAGGAAACTGCATTTTAGTAGTCATTTGTATTCCAATAAATGAAAGCTGAGGCCTTCTTGCTGCCAATGCTTTGCCTCAAACAGCTTTAGTAGCATGGAACATGTCCTAGGAGTGTTGCATGAAGAACTGGAGTGCCAGCTCTGGAGAGGGTCAGGAGTACCAGAGGACTCCAAATTATACTGAGAAGTAGCCCATGAGTTCACATATCCCTTCCCTACTTCCTTTATTTCCTCTCAAACTTTCAGTTTCAGAGAGGACACTGAAAGTCAAAACTGCACTGAGCTCCACTGGACACAAACCACCCCTGAGGATATGTATCAAAATTGACACACGGCCTCAACAACATAGCCTGACGTTCAAAGTAGGCTCTGGGATTAGCCTCATATAACCTGAAACAATTCCTATCTCTACTCCTAAGCCATGAGCAAACATAGAACCCCCATGGTGAAATAGAAGAGGTTTTCCCTGGGACCGTGTTTCCCATGTCCCCACAATGCATTCTTCCACAGATGTTTCAGTGAAATATCTACAGGATTAGGTGTCCATCTGGTTACTGACTGACCAGAGGAATTTCCAACATGCCTTTCCATCCTTATTGGGAAATAAACCAGAATTTTTCCCCTTGGATTAATTAAGCACCTGAAGGTAGTTTAGAAAGTAGAACACCTGACACATATGACTCCAGTGTATTTCCCCAACACTCTCTCCTTGTGCAAGTCTAGTGAATGGACCAAGCTGATCTGTCATATTTATTCTAATTCGTGTAATAAATATGCCACCTGAGGCATCAACTCATCTCACAGAGCCCCAGAATCTTCCTGCCACTCCCAGACTTTATTTCTGGCACATGAGCATGAAGCACACAATCACATAGAAAGGCCGAATCTTGGAGAGCTGAGTGAATGTCAACTTACATTTCTAAGGTGTTTTTCTGTTTCAGAAGACATATTATCTTCTCATTAAACATCCACCTACAATCAGCTCTGATGAAGAGTGGACCCTGATCCACCTCTTACAGATTTGCTTGAGAGCTTTAAACCCTTCTAATCTCAGGCTGGTTCACATTTGACTGAAGTTTTAGCTGAGTATTCAGCTGCAATCACCATTTTATTTGATCATTTAAATAGAGAAATTCATTTTTTTTCTCTTCACTCCTTTAATCTTTTCCTTATTAACAAAGAAGGCCTTAGGTCAGAAGGTGGGCAGGGATATAAAGCAAATTACTGATCTTTTTGGAGAAAATCTCTGTTCAAACATAAGGCATTATTGCATCTGGCTCTTCTAAAACTGAGCTTCCTGCCCTTTACAAAACTTTCACCTTCTGTAGGGTTTTACGAATAATTGAAAACACCTATATTTGTGTTTTCTTAAGTAGTTCCTACATATTCTTTATTACTGCAAGATAGGACAGTGAAGTGGAGACAGATTGCCTGGGCTCATACACCAGCTCTGATAATTCCTGTGCTTCTTAACCTTCCTGTGCTTCAGCCTGCTCATCTGTAAATTAGTCCATCATGAGCACAAGGTTGGGTTATATAATCTTAGCTCTTATTTCTTAAAACAACCTGCCTAAAATATATTTTAAAAGTTCAAATTAAGTTAAACTGAATTTTTACTTCCTTTGCAGTTATCCATCATCAGGACCTGTCTCCTTCAGCAATAAACTCCAAGGGTTACACCTTGAGGAAACCCTTTAATTTTTTGAGTTTTGATTTTCCTGGTCCATAAAATTGAGACAATAGTGATGCTTGCCTCATATAAGTGTTATCTAGAAAATAAAGCAAAGAATGGAAAACTGTTTGTTGTGATACTGAGATCCTCCACCTGTCCCAAGGAAGGAAGAACAAGCTTATGTGAAGCAGACGGAGTTGCTCTACTGAAGGCCAGAGTAGTGATGATTAGGTAAACAATGAGTAGCCTGGGATCTCCAAAAGGCAAGCACAGAACTGGATAGGAAATCAAAATCAAAATAAGTCAGAAAGGAACAAAGTACAGAAGTAAAAATAATTCAGGTATTGGAGCAGACAGGATAATTTTTCTATTTTTTTCCCCAAACCAAGATCCCCCCCCTGCATACAATATCCCCTAATATTTGCAATAATGTTAAACAAATGTGTAGCAAATGAATAGGTGAATGCTCAAAGAGCCAGATTCTCTAGTGGAGAAAGAAAGGAGATTAAAACATTAGGGCTTCACACGGAAGAGAGGGCAAAGGGGAGGGTTTGGCCAGAGTGCAAGATGTCTGGGAGAACTGGCACAGTCCTCTTTTGTTCCATTCACATTCTCATCCACCCCTCCCCTCTAAAGGAAACACATTCAGAAACTGGCCCACAGGCCTGCCAAAATCGGGCACTAGACATAGTAATCAGTCAAGCTGGTCTAATAACTATTAGCACGGAATAGTTGGTTGAATTCTCCCAGAACACAAATGGGGCTGGCTGTTGAGAGGCATTGTGCAGGATTCAAAGGTCAAGTTCAAAGCAGGTAGGTGCTTTTCCCTAGTCAGGAAAGCCCCATGGAGTTTTTTCAGTCCAGTGTGTCTCAGTCCGTACTGCCACCTGAATTACCTATGGATCCTCTCCCTGTTCAGCAGGTCTGGGAGAACCCCCAAGATTCTGTACTTCTAACAAGCTCTCAGGTGCTGCCACTTCTGCTGCTCCAAGACAGAATCACACTTTGTGGATTAGGGGTCTAGTCCTCTGTGTAAGTCCCACAGAAACCAAGTATGTTGGCGGGGGGATGACCTCTGAGAGATTTCGCAAGAGGTAAGAGCTCATGTGTTGGTACATCTCTTTGGTGCTCTCTAGAGGTTGGAAAGGTATGGACTCTTTTGCCCAGGTTTGTCCTCTGGGGAGTGGATACATTATTCTCCTTCTCTCATGAAGGTGTGTGTTGGAAAATAAAATGTTTGGGGCATGCTTCTAACATGTTCTTCCACGCATGTTAGAGATCCCCTTGTGAGACTGTCACTCTTTTTACAGATCAGAGGTAGGAGATCAACCCCAGTGGTCAAAACTACCACAGGGCTGGAGCCAGAACACCGAGATGTGACATAATGGGGTGGGATTGAATTATCTCTAAGAACTTGTCCTGTTCTAAAGTGATATCATTCTAGCTTCTAGTTCTTTTTTTCATCAACATATGGGGAGTTTTTGTTTTTGTTACTGTTTGTTTTCATCAGAGCTAATGTGCTATCCCCTGAACAAAAGGGGGAACATACAACATGTTCATCCAATAGTGAAAGATATGATGTTCCTTTTGGAGACATCTGATTATAAAAGTAGTTTAAATAAAACATGCAGTTAACAAAGGGGAGAAAACCTGCAAAGCCTGCTTTAAAAACTTCTGCACGGTCCTATGAATTCATCCATTTTCTGTGACTCAGACAAAATTAACTTTTCCTTTTTATGTTGAACATCAGCCTATAATCATTTTGAACTAAAAAAGTCTAAATATACCGAATCTCCTATGATCATCTCCTTCAAGTCTTTACTTTTGTTTGTTTTCCCAAGAGCAACCATCACCTTCTAGCAGATTATGTAATTTAGATATTTCTTATGAATAGGGCTTATTGCCTATCATCATGCCAAGATAAGAGCAGAAACCATTTTTTTCACTGAAAAACTTAGAATAGTGTTTGGTTTACTCAAAAAACAACCTAAACCACCTTGAATATTATAAGTCCAAACCTCTAATTCTATTCTCATGGGAAGATAAAATGTAAGGATAAAAACAGGAAAGAGGAATATATTTGTGCATACTGATTAATCTTTACATTATGCATTGCACTTACTGGATGATTAAAAGCCTTCAAAGTTTTAGAATAAGCTTTACTAGTTAGTTATACTATCTAATGTGATTTATTTTTTAATTATCTTTCATTGAAAAGATATTTAGAATTCAAACAGAAGAAATAGTAAGAATTGTAGTAAAGCAGTTTAGTGCAACTGATTTAATGACAGCAGAGACAGGTGAGGGTAAATTTTAATTTTTTCCACTTTAAATACAGATGACTGGTTTGTTTTTATTTGTCAATATCTCTCCATCTTTGAAGACAGCAGAATCTTGATAACCTTTCAAATACTGACAAAGCCCAGTATTATGAAGAGCTCTCATGTATCGACAAAGATTCAATGGTGGAGATAAAAGTGGAAGTGAGTCCTTAGCAATGAAAGATGCTCACTCACATCATCTGCACCAGGAGTAACTGAGCAGTACCATCATTGCCTCTGCTGGCTTCTTCAATCGATGAAACTTATCTAAGTGCACAGCCTCCTTGTCCCAGGCGTGTTTTAATTCTCCACTACAAAGCCTTTCATTCAATCATCTTCTGTGTACTAGTGCCTTAGGGAAGTTCTCTTTCATGCAGAATACATCAGTTTAGGTAGCTGGAGAAATGTTCTTTTTATTGCTGCATTTATCTCTCAGTAATCCATTTAATAATAATTATAATAACATCTTCTATTTAAACAGTGCCCTTAGCACTGTTTTCTCTTCAGTCAGGGACTATTTCTTTAGTAGTTTTCCTCTCAATGACTACACATAAAATGTAGAGATGTAAAGAACTGAATCCTTGAATTATAAATACAACTTTACTGTATCATTTAGTCAAATATGGTGATGCCCAGCACAAATTACTGCAGACTTTTGTGATTTATAGTAGATGTGCCAAACTATTCATAAAATCCAGACTCGATAAAATCTGGAAGGCCTTTGAGAAGAGATCATCTGCTACAAACACAGGCCAACAAGAGAATGCAGGGCACACATTTTCCTTGTGTCACATGGCACAGAAGAAAGAGCATTAACTTCAGAGTCAGAAGGACCGACAGTGAAACTGAAATTCTGGTTCTGCCCTTAGCAGTTTCTTAACCTTTCTTACCCTGAAGAAAGTTGAAGTGCAGATTAAATTCGATAATATAATACAGTAGGCACTAAATAAAAGTAGTGGCATCTCTGCTACTCTTTAAATCTCCAAGATATTAGCTTTACAGCATCTATGGTATATTTCTATGAAGAAAAATGGCCATTTTAACAGATATATATTTGTAATATTTATTGAGCATTTAATATGTGGTGGGTTATTTTTCACAAAGATAGAATATATATTGAGACTATTGTAAATATTATACCTACTTTATAGATAAGGAGACTGAACAAATCTTAACTTTTCAGTGTCCTGCCTAAAAGACTTCAGAGGTTTTCCATTGCACTTGGAATAAAATTCATTTAAGTCCAGCTCACGAAGCCCAGCAAAAGCTACCCCTGCAGTCCTCTGTGACCTCATCTCTTACCACTGCATTTCTCATCTTCCACTAGCCCCACCCCAGGTTTCCCAAACTCAGAAAGATTGTTCTCTGGCTGTACACTCCTTGTACTAAGGGCCCCCACCTTTCCCCTCAACTCCCATTGTTGCATGTCTATTTCTTTGTCATTTAGATCTTGGAATAAACTTCTTTTCCGGAGAAGTATTGCTTGACTAGTCAATCAATAGTAGCCACTGTGTCATCCTGTATGGCATTACTGGATGTTAATTTTGTTCATAGTTCTAATCACTCACTGATTGTTGCTCTTGTTTAGTTATGCATTTGTTTGTTATCAGCTTGCACACACAGATACACACAGACACATTGATGTTAGCCCAAGGATCCTCATAGGAATCTTGAGAGTTTTGTTTACCTCTGCATCCCCACTTTTTAGAATACTGCCTGGTACATATACACTGGTGCTCATAAATGTTATTGACTGACAAGATGAGCAAATGAGTGAGTGACTTTATCATTTAGGTGTTTAGGAGGCTTTCTTGTGCCCAGGAAAAATTTGAATGTGAAGTCACGTTCTCTAATTTGGTTGTCTTTAGACACACAACTCATGCATCAAAAATCTTTTATTTGCTTAAAACATGGTAACTAGCTCACCCTTTAGACTTTGAACACAAAAGTTGAAAATATTACCTTCCATACACATACCCACTTCATTCTCCTTTCCTGTGACTGAGTTTGTTGTGACATACTGATTTATTTCTATTGCATCTTTTCTGGTCTTGATTTACACTGAGAGTCTTCTTAAATCCCCAGTCTCACCATGGACAGCACCACCAATGCTGCATTCATGTGCCACTCTGTCCCTTTGAGGCTCACACCAGGAGGACATCCAGCACTGACAGGGACTGTGATACCACACCATCCTCTCTGTGCTGTTCCTAAACTTCTCGGTCCTAGTGAGCAATGTTCACGCTCTCTGAAATGTTTCTTCCTGAGATGAAAATATCTACTCAACTGGGTTATAATGGAAATTAAATGAGGTGATGCATGCAAGGCACCTGTGAACACTCAAAATTTGCACCTAATTTTATATATGTATCTGGAAAGAGATGAATGTCAAAGGAAAATATCAAAAACTACTTAAAGTTGCAACAAAACAAGCATTTCTATAGTAGGCACAGATTTTCCCTGCCTAGAATGCTTTAATAATTAAACCTTATAGTTATTTGCTTGTAACTAAGAGAGGAATTCTGTCAGATAGCAATTAATTATTGCTGTAATATAAGGAACAAACCAGAATATGATTTGTATTTTTAAAAGGTACATTTTAAAATATTATTTTCAAAACAATCCAGACAACTTGTGAACAGACTGTCTCAAGTAAATCCCCACATATTATGAGCTCTTCAGAACATAAAGCTGAATGCAGCTAAGCTGCACAAGCCTTAAAAACAAAGGTAAGGTAGTGAAAAGGCCAAAATTGAAACAATGGTACGTATGGGAAATGAGACTCTCTTCAACAAAGTGGCACAGTTACTCAAATTAGTGGGCTTTTAATTAAAATTTTTAGTTCTTGTTCAACTAAAATTATTGGATATAACAGTCTTCAGTGTATAAAATTAATAGCCTCCAAGAAACAAATAGAAAATAATTCAGAAGCAAGACTCTTTCAGTTTGTTTCTATGTGCTTTCATGAGAGAAATTGAACGTGAGACCACATTTACATTGGAGACCACTTTACAAAAGCGTTCATCATAGAGTTCCTTTAAACACAGTGCTCCCTTTGTGTGGTTAATATTAAATTTACAAAAATTAAATCTTCACACAAATTTTCAGGAAAATATTGTCTAAAGTTTAGTGAACCATAACCTGTGAAAATCACATTTCATTATAGTTCAAATAAGGTAAATTAGGCACACAGATTTCTATTTTAAAAACCACGCGCACACACACACACACACTCTTCATTTGGAGGAATCTTGTTTTTAAGGAAATCCAAGAGTTCAGAGCTTCATTTAAGCATCATGAGTTTCTCTGAATAGTTCAAGAAAGGCAGTCAAGGTAACTCTTAACTACTTAAGGAGACATACAGGGAGATGAGGGAGAATTAGATGGCAGGGGCAAGAAAAGGAATAAACTTCTGAATAGTGTTTGTATTCAATGTTTTATGGATAATTTTTATGTTTCTTCATGGTCAGAGCTTTCTGAGCAGAGATTGCTGGCAAGCTGGGTTAAAGAATAATTGAATAGAAATTCTAAAAATAGAGACCCCTGAGAGATACAAAGTCTTAACTTTCCTTGGAGCCATGCTTTTACCTTCCAGGGTGATGAATAGAGACTTTCCCCCTCCTCATTCCAGAGAAGAATTATTTACAATCCAGAGAAAATGGCTCCCTGCATCTTCTGATGGCAGAATGCACACACATTCCAGCCAACCTATATAAGCTCCAAGATTCATAATTCTGGGGTTCTTCTCCCATGGTGCATGCATAGGGTCACTAGGCCTTCACAGTACCTCCCTGTGGGAAAGTGGGGTCTGGTGAACTGATAGCAAGATGCTCTATTAGAAATAATTAGTCTATTTTCTGATCCAGAAATCTTGTGTTCCCTATTCAGGATAAATAAAAATACATGTTAAAAAGCAACAACAAGACAACAACAACAACAGATAAAAATAGAATCTGTGGATAAAGAAAGGGAGTAACATTGGGATCAAGGGGAAGAGACCTCTTAATTAGGCCTGAATTTCTCAACCTTAGCACCATTGACATTTTGTACCAGATAATTCTTTACTCTGAGAGACCGAGAGGCTGTCCTGTGCATTTACTAGCATCCCTGGTCTTCTAGCCAACATTAGCAACCCTTCCAGTTTTGAAAACCAAAAATATCTCCAGACATTGCCAAATGTTTCCTGGGTTGCAAAATGCCCCTACTTTAGAACCGTTGATATAGACAAATTGTTATCAACTATGGCCTCAAATTCATAGTAGGCTTCGAATATGGCCTGTTAAGAAAGCAGCTGACTGGGCATGGTGTCTCATGCCTATAATCCCAGTACTTTGAGAGGCCGAGGCAAGCGGATCACTTGAGGCCAGGAGTGCAAGACTAGCCTGGCCAGCATGGTGAAACCACATCTCTACTAAAAATACAAAAATTAGCCAGGCATGGTGACCTACACCTGTGATCCCAGCTACTTGGAAGGCTAAGACACGAGAATCGTTTGAACCTGTGAGGCGGAGGCTGCAGTGAGCCGAGATCACACCATTGCACTCCAGTCTGGGCGACAGAGCAAGACTCAGCAATAAAAAAAATATGAAAAATAAATAAAATAAAATAAAAATTTAAAAAAGCAGCAGGCTTTCTCCTTTGGTTTTGACAGACATTGCCTCAGAATTAGTTTGAGCTGTTAAATTTAAGTCACCATCCCTCAAAACCATACTTAAGAGGATTGTTCTGTTTAGAATGGCTAGCTCTCCTAGAAAAATAAATTATGGAATAAATAATGTAATTTACTAAAAAGAGTAGTACAATTAATTTGACAAGAGTGGCTCAATTTAAAAACAAAATATTAATATATGAAGTACTTCACCATCTACCGAATTTCAAATTTAGAATGGACCTAATTCCTCATCATTTCTGACAACATATTCCCACAATATCCCTGGTGAATAATGGTCCACTCAGTGCTTGAACATCTCCATTGATGGGAAACTCACTTCTCCAAAAGAGGCCGACTGATTTCTGGGCAACTGGAATTTTCTTCTTTAAATTGAGAGAAAAATATTTAACATGTTTCTTCAACATCTACCTTTTTCTGGATTAAATATCTTCCACCATCTTTTGTAGGGCAAGATTTTGAGTTCTTTCATCTTCCTGACCATTCCCTAAAATGTTTGCAGTTGTTCCAATAGCTTTTATAATCTGGCTTCCAAAATCGAATGCATGCTCCAAGTATCTGAACATTAGCTGCACTGCAGATACAGAGGGACTATCACTTCCCATTCAAGACTACATTTCTCATAATGTAGCCTCAGATGGTTGTATTCAGTAATAAAACAGAGAAGGGCTACATGGCCTACTTGAGGTCAATAGTATAATTCTGATGAATAATAAAGAAAATAGAGATTATGTAATGTTTTTGTCTTCTCTAACAAGAAAAATTCTCTCTTGAAAGGGAATTTTAAAAGAGAAAGTTGCATGATCTCTTTTTTCAGACAAACCATATTGAATTTATCCTCTATTTCAACTCCAAAAATTTCCCTTCTCATATGTGATGCTGCCAAATCCTCTCCTGTCTTTATTTCTGATGGTAGTATTTGGATGCAAGTTTAGGATCTTACATTTAATATCAGTGAATCTCTAAAATAATATTTTCTAGATTTTTAAGGTTAATATTAAAATCCCAAATGTATTGTTATGAACTCTGCATCCTCATGTTTTTAGAAAAAACATGACATTTTGCCTCTTTCTCTCCTCTAGCACTTCCTGCAGTTGTTTATATTTCCATTGTTGTTACTCAGCCTCATTTAAGGCCCTCTACATTATGTTTTCCACTAAGATGAATGAACCACTTCAAGGGGGAATAAACTTGCCATCAATGGACATGATTAAACATAGGCAAGAACATCTCTTAAGAATTCTCTTTCAAAAAACAATTTACTTTGTTATAAAAGACAGAAGGAAAAATCTATTTTATTATCAGAATTATACCATTAACACCTAGCAACTATTATTTCTCCATTTGTTCCATTGTTAACATGAGAAATTGAAGTCTTTTGATGTTCTCATTTTTTTCTTTGCCTCGGTTTCTGAACTCTAGTACACGTCTTGTTGATCTAAGATGTTTTGGGAGATGTGAAAAAGGATGAATGCTGAGTTTGAAATGCTACTCAATATAAGGCAGAAGTTGTCCAAGAAACCAAACAGGATGTAAACTTCCAGACTGTATAGATATTACTGGATAATTGCATTTGCCTTTACCTACTATAATACATAAACTTGAACTATTATATAATATATATGTATTAGTTATATGTTATATATATTACAAAATATATAATATATATCTCTAATATATATCATACATATTATATAATATATTATATATATCATACATATTATATAATATATAATATATCATACATATTACATAATATATAATATATCATACATATTACATAATATATATCATACATATTACATAATATATAATATATCATACATATTATATAATATATAATATATCATACATATTATATAATATATAATATATCATACATATTATATAATATATATCATACATATTATATAATATATAATTATCATACATATTATATAATATATAATATATATCATACATATTATATAATATATTATATATATCATACATATTATATATTATATATCATACATAATATATATGAACTTGAACTGCATAATTAATATGCAGTTACCATCTACCTTCTATTAATCTCTTTTCAATGTTTTTCAAAAGCAACTTCAGACTCATCAGTAGTGTGAAACTTTTCCTGAACAATTATGTTATTCCTATAACATCTTTATGTTAATTGCTTAGTATTGTCATGCCTCTACAATATACTATAATTGATGGAGATGGCATTGGTATCTGGTCTTCCATAGTACCCCCAAACAACTAAAAAAAATAGGTAAATTTGCTTAACTGAGCTTACTGCCAAAAGCTATACCTAGAATTTACATTTGAAAAATAAAGTCATTTTACGCATCAGTATTTTTGCTTTGTTTGCATTAATAATTTGTTGACTTTAACAAACAGTATTTTTCCTGATTCATTTCTGTTCCATTTGCTGTCCCTGATAGCCTTTTAATTAGGTTACTTATTTGTCAAATGCCAGTTTGTTATGCTTGTTCTCCTTCACGGATTCAAAAATAATCAAGGCAGGTGTTACATAAATTGTATAGAATGACATGCTGTCATAATCAATTGCTAATTAATTTCAGATTATTTCTGCTCCTGTGATACGGGTGCACTCAAACGAAAAACAATAAACAGTCATTACACATTTTGTGTTTGTTAAAGCACTTCATAATTGATAGCAGAGATGAAATTAATTTTAAGCAAGTGTTTTATCCAAGTATTAGCAAATACTCTGTTGCCCGGAGAATATTGTTGACTAGCATTTTATTCTAATAAACCAGAGATCAAGAAAACATATACATTTATGAGAAGAAAAAAATCCAGCTTATATAGAACTCCCATATACTACTAAAGGTGGAGTATTTTAAAGAGGAGTCAATAAATGTAAAGAGCACTTCTTCATATTTTCATCCCAAAAGTATTCAGCTCTTTCTATGTACTGGGTACTTAACATGTATTTTCCCATTTAATCTTTATACAAACTAAATGTCATTGGAACTAAAATAATGTAGAAGTGGGATCTGTTGTGCCAGGCAGGCTAGTTGTCATATACCACGGTTTAGGATGAGTTCTCCAAAATCACACAGCACTGGCTAAGCAGTAGGCTTTATGTGGGGAAAGGGAAAACTGTCAAAGCCCAGAGTCAGCACACAGAGGCCTGTGTTCCTGCCTGCTCTTCATCTCAGAGTGAGGCACGAGGGGCAGCACTGGCTAAGCACTAGGCCAGTAGGTCAGGAGACTCTGCTGAACTCTCAGTGTGACTCCAGATTCTGTACCTTTAGCAGCATACTTAGGATATAGCAGTTGAGACAGGGGGAAATAAATGAACTTTGGGTGCAGTCTGGAATGGGGTGCCGGTGGTATACAGAAGCTGTCTGGAAAGCCAGCTCCCAGGCCCTGGAAACCTTGAGGTCCATGAGAGATCTCAGCCTCTCCTGTTATGGAAAGAGACACAGTCCCAGGAGTAACTGCTTCCACTGACAGAAGGTGAGGTCTGGGTTTCAGAAAGACTTTGTCTAGGTGACCCCGAGTAAACACCCTATGATTACATTTGGAGTATTCATTTCATTGAGCCACTGAAATTAAATATTAGACAGATTAGATTACTTACTCAGGATCAGAAGACAGCTGAGTGATATCACTGGAATGCTGAAAGAAGCAGTCAACTTAGAATTGTCAACCCAAAACACTACTTTTTTGGAATAAGATAGGAAAAGCTGAAACTGTTTTTTACTGGGTTTTTGTGTTTTGTTTTGTTTTTGTTTTTTGACAGAGTCTCACCCTGTTGCCCAGGCTGGAGTGCAGTGCTGTGATCTCCACTCACTGCAACCTCGGCCTCCCAGGCTCAAGTGATTCCCATGCCTCAGCCTCCCAAGTAGCTGGGACTACAAGAGCACACCACCATGCCCAGCTAATTTTTGTATTCTTATTAGAGACAGGGTTTCACCATGTTGGCCAGCCTGGTCTCAAACTCCTGGCCTCAAGGATCTGCCCGCCTTAGCTTCCCAAAGTGCTAGGATTACTGGCGTGATGTATTTACTGTTGACAGAACTCCAATAAAGAACTACCAGGAGGGATTCCAAGAAAAAGGAAAATCACAGCAAAGAGAAGTATAAGACAAAAAAGGAAATGAAGAACAAAATAGTTGGTAAATGTGTAGAAAATTCTCATTAAACACTGTTTGGATTGAGAATAAAAAGGCAAAACAATATGTAATGTGTGGAATTAAAAATGACACAACAGGCCGGGCGCAGTGGCTTATGCCTGTAATTCCAGCACTTTGGGAGGCCGAGGCAGGCAGATCACGAGGTCAGGAGATCAAGACCATCCTGGCTAACACAGTGAAACTCCATCTCTAACAAAAAAAAAAAATACAAAAAATTAGCCGGGCATGGTGGTAGAAGCCTGTAGTCCCAGCTACTCGGGAAGCTAAGGCAGGAGAATGGCGTGAACCCGGGAGGCGGAGCTTGCAGTGAGTGGAGATCGCGCCACTGCACTCCAGCCTGGGGGACAGAGCGAGACTGTCTCAAAAAATAAAAAATAAAATGACAGAACAAATAATGGGCTGTAATAGCACACAGGTCAGAAGAAAATGATTGGAATAAATATATTCTATAGCCCATACTTTCCTTAGTAGAGAGATTTTGATATATTGAGTCTCAGGTCTATATAATATTTCACAAATAATTATTTTAAAATAAAAATATGTATAATAGACTATGTTAGGAACTGAAATCACAGGCATGAAAGACAATGATTCCACAGGAAGAGAACAACAGGGAACACAGTGTGAAAAGACCTAGTACCAGGAAGTAGTATCACAAGAACACGAAGTTGTAACCAACTAGGCCAAGTTAGATTAGGGAGAGCTTTCAGGAGGAAATGATATCAGAGCTGAATTTTAAAATATGAACAAGCATTATCTAGACCTAGTAAGAAGATATGTGCTGATGCACAGCTGTGAAGGAGGCTCTGGCAAGTGTGGGAAACTGAAAGTGAGCTCTCAGAGTTGAGTGGAGACTGTATGTTCTGGAGTGAAGCATAATGTATGTTGAACTCAGTTTCTATTTTATTCAAAGGAATATTTTAAAACACATACAAACACACACACAACAGGAAATCCCTAGTTGTTGGAGAATTTCAAGAAATACAATGATATACCGTTTTAGAAAAATTATTGTGACAATGAAATGGAGAGTGGGCTGGAGGGGCAAATGCCAGAACAAAGGCAATTACAAAGGGATACAAAGAAAGGGAATTACAGAACTGATACAGAGTCAACCCAATCTGGTCATTGTTTTGGAGGTAGAAAGGTAGTTTCTCACTTGGATGACAGGTTACATGATTGTCGTAGAAAGGGAAGTATGAGGAAAATAGAACATATTTGAGGAGAAGTTTCCCATAAAGCATCCAATAAGGTATCTGAAACAGCCATCACAGGAACGTCTCTTCTTTACCTATATTTTAAAGCTCATTCCAGACACTACTCCTGGGAAAAAAGTTTTCTCTCCTTGCACTTATTGTATTATTCATATATTGTTATAAAGTTCGTAACTAATTTACTTTACTCAATGACACTGCAGAAACAATCACATTTACTTTCCACAGAACTAAAGTAGACCTGAGACCATAATAAGTACTCAACAAATATTGAATAAACTAATTAATGCCTGAATGCCTGCCCCCCACCACCCCATGTTTACTAGGACTAAAGACTATAATACGGCCAGGTAGTTCCTCTTTTGAGAGAGTTGCTAAAAGTATCTCTCTTAGGCTTACTTCAAAGGAAGAAGGAAACATAATTAACTGTTTTAAGCATTGCGTAGAAGCAATAACCTTTATCAATCTCTCTCTTCCAGGATAGAATGTTGAAGTCACAAGGTAAGAGAGAAACAATACTTTTAACAACAAGAGTTAGTGTTTATTAAGCACACACTGTGTACCAACACAATACCAAGTGCATTATTTGTGTAATCTCATTTCATTCATTCAATAAATATTAGTTGAAAGGTCTGTGCAATATTCTAGGATTCAGGAACATAGCTGAACAAAAACATTTTCTGCCCTCATGGATATAGTGGCTTTAGGGAATATGAACAGTGAAAATGGTAAACAGAAAAAAACTAAGTTCAGAATGCAAACTATCATAAAGGAAATAAGCTGGAGGACATAATAGAAGAGCTTGGAGGCAGGAGGCACAGGTTAGGTTGAAAGGGCTCTTTGAGAAGATAACATTTAGGCTAAAACCTGGATAAGAAGGATCCAGCCATATGATGGTCTAGAAAATTAACTGCCTTGAGTAAAAGGAGAAGCAAGTGAAAATATCCTGAGGCAAGAAATGGTCTGGTTTGTCTGAGAAAAAGAAAATGTGTGAAGCTGGAGTGTGATTAGCTGAGAGGAGATATGAAAGACCTGGGTTAATAAAGATTAGAAACGCCAGCCATGGAATGCCTAGTAGAGCATTATGAGGAAGTCAAATGTTACTGAATTAGCAATGGAAAGCCACTGAAATGTTTGTTTAAGCAAGAGAGTTACGTATGGTTGGAAGTACATGTCCTGGCTGCAGGGTGGAAAACAAATTTGGAGAGAAGTTCAAGAGTGGACATGAAAGAATTGGAAGACTCTCCCCAGCAATGTGGAAAAGATGAAGAAAAGTAGATGGATGACTGAAGACATAATGTGGAGGCAGAACATGCAAATCTTGCTGGTCAGTTGGTCAATTGGGCATGGGTAATGAAAAGAAGACAAGTATCGGGGTAAAACCTAGTTTTCTGGTTGAGCAACTGAAAGTATAAATGTTGTCACTAATAGAGAAGAGAGGGAAAGAATTAAGTAGACGGAATCAAGACAACTGTTTTGAGCAAGTAAAGCAAAATATACATCTAATTTTGAATAAGTAAAGTGATATATACATCTAAGTTATATATCAATTCAGCAATTGGATTTATTAATCTGAAGTCAATGCAGGAGACAAACATTTGTAATTTATTGAGAAATAGAAGTTAATTAATGAAATGAGGATGGTGCAGATGGTTTAGATTACCAAAGGATAAAATATTAGAAAGAAGATAAACGGGAGCAGAGGAAGAGGGAGAGATGAGGAGAACAAAGGGAGAAGGAAAAAGAAGAGAAACAAGTTTAGCTTCAGAACATATTAACATTAGAATTTGGAAAGAAATAGAGAGGCAAGGGCTAAATAAAGGGGAGGACAATTAGGAGAGTAGTTTATACTCAAAGTGAAGGAAATAATGTGTTTCAAGAAGGATGAAGTTTGCCAAATGCCTTTGAGAGATTGAATAATAGAAGAATAAAGAAATACTTAAAATAAATTTTCACAATATCCCTGAGGTAATTATTACTGTATCTTAAAGTTGAAAAGCAAGAATCTTAGAAAGTTGTCACTTAGAAAGCAAGGTCTGAGAACATAATTCTAATTGAGACTATCTGATCATGGACAAGAAGCTTCACATAAAGAGGCAGAAACTGAAAAAGAGTACATAGAAGGTATAATCTGGGAGAGACAGCACCGTAAAGAAGTGATAAGAGATAGGATTCAGAATGACAAATTATGATTCAGGGGAATAAAACATTGCTCATTGTATTTCAATGTGAATGATTCATTCATTCACCAGAAACCTTCTGAGTGTCCACACCGTGCCCATACACTGCTCTCAGCTCCAGACTGCTCTTAGCTCCATGATTCTGCCCTCAGTGTACTTATGTTATAGAAAGGGAAGCTAACAATAAACAAGCAAACAAGTAAATAATATTATAGTTTTAGACAGTAACTAATGTTGTGAAGAAAAATAAGTCAATGGAAGCAAAAAGACTACGTGAAGAAGCAAGCATTTTTCAATGGGGTGGTCAGGAAAAGCCCCCTTAGGACCACCCTGAAAATATTTGAGCAGAGACTTAAATGAAGTAAAAGAGTAAGCCCTGTGTTGATCTAAAGGCAGATCCATCAGCAAGATTAAGGGCCAGGAATGGGCTGAACTTTGTTCTGTTTGGCAGCAGAGCCAGGCCAGAGGGGCTAGAGAAGAGTGAATGAGAAGGAGTGGTCAGGAAACAAGTTTTGGCTTAATAGGCCATGGCAAGGAGTTTTCATTATACTCTATGATCTCTTAGAGGAATTTTGAACACATAGGAGATTTGGTCTGACTTATATTTTCAAAGGTTCATTCTACCTGCTATGTGAGAAATAAATAGGCTCTGGGAACAAAAATGGAGGCAGGAAGACCAGTTAGTAATCTACAGCAGTTGCCCATAGATTTAATATAGCTTTTCAGACATAATCCAAACCTTTAAATTATCATAAGTCCTCGTTATGCTGAGGCTCGAAATGCTCCTGACGTGTGACTGACGTGTTGATTAAGAAAAGAAGTGCAATTTGAATGAGATGGTCTTGCCACCAACAACATAAGCATTTGAAACATAATTAACTGCTGTTATGTGCTAAAGGTTTGTGTCCCCTCAAAATTTATATATTAAAATCCTAACACCCAATGTGATGGTATTAGGAGGTTAGGCCTTTTAGATATAATTAGGTCATGAGGTGGAGCTCTCATTAATAAAATTGATGAATTTATCTCAAAAAAAAAAAAAAAAAAGGAAGAAACACAGGATCTCTTTCCACCCTGTAAGGATACAATGAGACAACAACCACCTGCAAACCAGGAAAACAGCCCTCACCAGAACTCACCATGATGGCATCCTGGCATCAGATTTCCCAGTCTCCAGAGGAAAAAAATGTCTGTTAAGTCAACTATAATATTTTGTTATAGCAGCCTGGACTGACTAAAACAACTCCTATGGTTTTAAGGGCATTTATCCAGACAGAAGCTGTGTGGTTCTACTTTATATTTTCACAAAATCTAGTAGAGTAAATGTTTTCATCTGTCCTTGGAGATACTTTAATTTAAAATACTTCATAAGTCATTAGCATCATTTACATGGATGCTAGGATATAGCATCACTTACATGTATTAAGGAGAAAAGATAAATATTGTGAATCATTTAAATATTTCACATAATGATTGCATTTCAGTGTTAAAAGAGAATATAAGTATTAAAATATGGAATAAGCAAACATATGTTACAGAATAACCCAGTGAAAATCAAATGAATTTTAAAAACTAGACTGTCTTAAATTTCTTGCTATTATTTTTCTAGGTAAGCATATCAACCTACAAGAACAGTAGAGAAAAAAATTGTTAGATACAGTATAAATAAGTTTCCTTAAAAAATGTTAGAAAATGCTTTTGTTTCTGTGTGCCTAGGACTAAGAAATTTCAAAACTCCAGTTAACACTAATCCTATCCTACCTGGAATTCTATTTTATCCTTAGGGATTCTGAGTAACATTTTAGTAAAGAGGATTACTTCTAAATCAGGCTATAATCATGTATTTGATACAACGTTTTTCAAGTTTTTACCATTGTTGTCTGCCTTGAGCTAAGTGAAAATAATTTCAAAAGATTCAAATGAGCTTAAAGGAATATCACAGATTATTTTTAATGTCTTTTCCATCATGGAGGATGGGTTCAGAGATGGAGAGGAATTAAATCCTTGTAGGCTTCATGTCTTAATGATTCTGGAGGGAGAAAACAAAAGTTGTTGAGAAAATCCTGAGGCAACATCTGCCCATTTTCTGGGGAGTATAGAATTCAGGCCATATAGTTAAGTAAAAATCAAATGGTGCTTAAAGGGCTCAAAGCATATTCTGTTAAACATTTTTTCAGACTTTACAATTATTTATCAACTTGGGAGATAGGACCTGAATTTAATCCTACCCCCAAAATACACTTAGCTTTCTTATATTTCAATCACAGGTCTGAGGAGTGCTTCATACTCAGTCAGGGGACAGAGTCAGAGCACACTAATTCAGACAAGGGATACAGCCACTTTGAATTGGGGGAATTGGAATTCAGAGTATTTTCAATCAAAGTAATCTTAATATTTCCAGATACAGCAAAGACCTGAAATTAAGCTATATTTTAGAAGTTCTTGGGTAATTGTGATTTAATCAAGAAGAGATTTGTATTGATATCACTTTGTGAAAAAATGTACTTTAAAAATGTTCAAAAACCATAGAAAGTTGTTTGCATGTCTAAAGCAACTTAAATATACCCTGAACAATCTTTTTCTACAGAATTAATTTAGAAAGTTGGTATTCTGGGGTTTTGTTTCTTTAATAAAAACATTTCATTTATTTTTTAACTTTTACTTTAGATTCAGGAAGTACATGTACAAGATTGTTACAAAGGTATATTGTGTGATGTTGAGGTTTGGGGTGTGATTGAAACTGTCGCCCAGGTAGTGGGCATACTACCCAATAGGTAGTTACTGAACCTTTGCCTCCCTCCCTTCCTTCTTTTTTTGGAATCCTTAGTGTATATTGTTCCCTTCCTTGTGTCCATGTGTACCCAATATTTAGCTCCCACTTGGAAGTGAGAACATTCAGTATTTGGTTTCCTGTTTATTAGTTAATGTAGGATAACAGCCTCCAGCTGCATCTATGTTACTGCAAAGGACATGATTTCATTCTGTTTTATGGCTGTCTAGTACTCCATGTTGTATATTTTGTATTTTAATCATTTGTAGTGTAATGAGGTGATAACTACCTGCCTCCTTGGGAGTCATGTGGGTCACTAAAGTATTTAACATTCTGAACCTCAGTGTTTTACATCTAAAAACAGAAATAAATAGTAATGCATTATATATAGAGCGAGAGAGCGAGAGAGCGAGAGAGCGAGAGAGCGAGAGAGCGAGAGAGCGAGAGAGCGAGAGAGCGAGAGAGCGAGAGAGCGAGAGAGCGAGACAGCGAGACAGCGAGACAGCGAGACAGCGAGACAGCGAGACAGCGAGACAGCGAGACAGCGAGACAGCGAGAGGGTCTTGTTCTGTTGCCCAGGTTGGAGTGTAGTGGCCTGATCACAGCCCACTGCAGCCTTGAATTCCTGAGCTCAAGTGATCCTCCCCTCTCAGCCTCCTGAGTAGCCAGGACTACAAATGCACGCCACCATACCCAGCTTGTTTTTTTTATTTTAGTAGAGGTGAGGTCTTGCTATGTTGCCCAGGCTGGTCTTGAATTCCTGGGTTTAAGCAATTCTCCCACCTCAGCCTTCCAAAGTCCTGGTATTACAGGCATGAGCCACCCAGCTGACCTAATTTATAAAATTTAAATAAAATAAGGTTAAACAGAGCGTAATTCTTAGTGTTATACTAGAGAGTAAACATGAGTTCCTCTGTCCTGTCCAATCACTGAAATAACATAAACCTACAGAAGTACAATATCTCAGTTTTCTGCTGTCAAAGACCATCATGCCTAATAGTGTTAGGATGTGGTTTGGACTAAAGTCAGACTGCATATAAAGTCCTTGGCCTAGTACTCAAGAGATGATGATTGCTAGTACAATTTCCTGGCCTTCCTTATTACCTATGGCCCAAAATGTTTTAAAAACCATTTGATTCATCAATTTTATCACAATTCTTAAAGCCCGCCTTATATTAGAGTTATGTACTCCTATTCATGGATATAAAGATAAATAGGTCACAACCTTTGTTTGCAGCATTAACTCTGACAGTTTGCTAGAACCAAGAGCAAAAGATGTTACCATGATCTCTGACCTTAAAACCCCAAATCAGGAAGAGTAGCTATTTAATTATAGTAAAATACAAAGAAATATCATTAAAGAATGATATGAAAATGGCTTTAGAGGTGCAGAGCAAGAAATGAATAATTACCTTGGCAGAAAAAAAAAACCTTCAGACATTGAAGGCAAGGCTCACTACAATATTCACTAGAATAAACTTTTACATTCCTCCCTATGACTGAAATAGCATGATCACTTTTCAAAAATTAAACATAAAATTAAAACAAAGTTAAGATGAGATAATTTGTTTCTTTTGGAGGTGTAAAGAAAATAGTGATGGAATTTTTAATTGTATATCACATCCACAAACAAGAAAACATCTGACATTCAGGGATTTTAAGCATCCCTAATCAAACTTCCATTCAAATTACTAAAATATATGGAAACGGAGAAGTCAGCAAAGAGGAATAAGAACATGCCCAGATTTGACAAGCATCCGATGTGCTATTGTTGCGATAAGGTCTCATAAACAATTTCATCTGTATCATTCAGTAAGTTCTACTGCAATTATCTAGGCAGAAAGGCTGCTGGGGAAGAAGCAGAGAGATATTTCAGTGTTACATTCTGTTCCTGCAATTATCTTGCCATAGCTAAGGTCCTAGTTTTGAGTGGGGGTGATAGAGGGAAAAGCAGTAAGAGTTAACATTAAAAGTATAAGTGAGGGATAACTTAACAAAAACAACTTTCAAATAATAAGAAACTGATTTAAGTATCTTATTAAACCAAATATCCTTTGTAAGGTAAAAGAACTTGGGCTCAATTCTGATAAGTATAGATATTCAAGTGATCTAATACAAAGGGTGGAAGCCAGCAGCAAGCAAGAGAAAAGGAGAGTGAGAGGAAAACTCACTCTGGTTTAGCAGACTTCAGGTGGTAGTCACGGTTGAAGAACCCACGTGGGGACAAAAATAACAGCTCAGCTTATACAGAGAAAGAAAGAGTTGGGCAAGGATTGGCAAATTTCTCAGGCTTAAACAAGTGGAATGTTCTTTAGAAGAAATCTTGGCCTTAGCCTGCTCATGACAGTTTCAAATTTTATTCACAATTTTTATGTGATGAGAGAATTGCTGACCACTGTTACTGTTTAGAATCCTCCCTACAGAGCTTCTCATTTCTGATCTCATTAGCTCCCCCACCCCTATTTGTGCTAATGATATCCTGGAGCATCACAGGTAGCTGGGTCATAAATGGAGAGTGGGAAAGATAAACATCCTTGTTAGAATTGAAGAAAAAGTAAATGTGGGGAAATGTGGTGTATGGGGTATATAAAAAAAGTTGATGCCAGCAAGGTAAAGGTAAAGGAGGGTATGGTTAAGAAGGGCCTTAAATGTCACCACAAATTTGGATTTTAATTGTTCTGTAGACAGTGGTGAGCTACTGGAAGTACTTCAGGTAAGCAGCAATGTTTCAGCCAGGCATTTTAAAAGCATAACGGTGGAGGGTATTTTGAAGAAGTAAGGTTTTGAGACAAGGATGCTAGTTAAGAGACTATAATAACAAAAGAAATAACAATGATGAACTAAGACTAGATAGCAATAATGGAATGGAGAAAGAAAGGGGAAGAAAAGTTGGGGAGAGAGAACCCTTAAATGTGGGGAAAATGGACAGGGAGAAAGCGACAATGATGGATCCTTCTAATTCAGGCACATTTGAAGCTAGTGATGCCATCCATCCAGGAAAAGGAAAGGGTGTTGGAGGAAAAAAGATAATGAATTTGGTTTGAGGCATGCTGAGGATGGAGTAGCAATATAAGTATTAATGTATAAAGCTTTACTTTTTAAGGCCATTTTATATTCTCATCAAGCATATGACTAAAGGAAATCTTGTCTTTTTGAGACTCAAAAATTAGGTGGTGATTTCTCACATTACAAGAAACTCCATCCTCTATAAAGCAATTCTACTAGATTCTTTCAATCAGAGCTTTGCCCACTGCATCAAAATCATGATTGAATTTTTAATATTTATGTACAGAGATAAACAACAAGGGATTATTTGGTGATAGAACAATGTAAATGCAAAGAAAAATTTTCTAGAGGAGAGATAAGGAGAGACAGAGAAATGGGAAGGCAAAGGCAAGCAGAAAGGCAGAGAAAATCACAAGGGGAAAAGAACATGAATCTAAGGGAAAGTGTATCCAGCAAAGGAAGAGCTGGAGGGTGAAGCTGGGAAGCTTTGCAGAATGGTGGGGAACCAGAATTAAGGACAGAAAAGAAATACTCTTATGTTAAATATTGTACAGAGTATCTCTCAGAATTCAATAGTCAAGTTAGCCAGGTGTGCATTTGAAGGTTGCAGGAAAGGCCCTCCTTAAAGAGGGAACTCTAAACCAGCTTTGCAATCTCTTAAGCCCTGAATTCTGCCTCTTATTAACACTGTGATCCTAGGCAAGTTGTTGACCTCAGCCTCAGCATCTGTGTCTGTGGAATACAGATAAAATGTAAATGATTGATATGGAAATTAAATGAGATAATGTAGTGCGGTGCCTAGCACATAGAAAGCATTCGATAAATTATTATTAACAATAAAAAACATATATGGGTTCCAAACAATTTTATATTCCACATTAGGTATTAATTGTTCTTTCCAGCAGTCTTTTATTAAAATGAAAGTCCACTTTGGGAAGAATAAGCTATTCCACATAGATAAAAATGTGACATAGCATACTTCATTGTAGGATGAAGTCTTTAAACAGCACCCATCTTCCAAGCAACAGAAGCAATTTAGGGTAGCACAATTACAAGATAGTACATGGATACTTTTTAAAAACTGCAAAAGAAAGGGAAAAAATGCCATTTTAGAATTTGGAATGATCTGTCCTGGCTTCAAATATAGAAGAATTATATGATCCTGGCTTTTTCTTAATAAAGTAATTGTGTATAAGAACCATTATATTCAAAAGATACCTGCACTCATATGTTTATCATAGCACTTTTCACAATAGCAAAGTCATAGAATCAACCTAAGTGTCCATCATTGGATGATTGGATAAAGAAAAAGTGTATATATATATATATATATATACACACACACATATATATGTGTGTGTGTATACATGGTGGAATACTACTCAGCTATAAAAAAGAATGAAATTATGTCTTTTGCAGCAACATGGATGGAACTGGAGACCATCATCTGAAGTGAACTCAGAAACAGAAAATCAGATACCGCATGTTCTCACTTATAAATGAAAGCTAAGTAATGTGTACACATGGACACAGAGTAGAATAATGGACACTGGAGACTTGGAAAGGTGGGAGGGTTGGAGGGGGATGACAGATGAAAAATTACCTAATGGGTACAAAATGCACTATTTGGATGATGTTTACACTAAGAGCCCAGACTTCACTATGCAATATATCCATGTAACAAAATTGTACTTGTACCCCCCTAAATCTATAAAAGTAAAGACATTTTTAAATTTTAAGAAAAGATTTCAAAGGAAGCGTTAAACATGAGAAAACACAGTATAAAGAGATGAGATTAAAAATTTAGCAAGAAGCACCAAAAAAAAAAAAAAGTAAAGGATGTGAGTTTGAAATAAAAATGTGACAGAGCACTAAGGGTACTCACTGGTGAGCAAACAAAGATGCTGGAGATGAGTTAGAATGAGTCCCCAGTAACTAAAGAAAAAGACTGAGTCTAGGCACTGTGGGACACAGAAACAAAGGAATCAAGATTACAGTGAGGGTAGCATTTAGTGAAAAAATTATCCAAACTACAGTAAAAAGGGATACCTATTGGATTTCTGATCTAATATATATTGCTGTGTTTAGATTTCTTATACAGCATACTTATCTCCAAATATTGAGTCATCTGATTTTTTAAACTTTAAAAAAATTTTTTTTTTAAACTTTTACGTTCAGGGGTACATGTGCAGGATGTGCAGGGTTTTACATAGGTAGATGTGTGTCATGGGGGTTGGTTGCAGGAATTATTTCATCACCCAGGTATTAAGCCTAATGCCCATTAGTTATATTCCCTGCTTCTCTCCCTCCTCCCACTCTCCACCCTCCAATAGGGCCCTACTGTGTGTTGTCCCCTTGTGTCCCTGTGTTCTCATCATTTAGCTGTCACTTATAAGTGAGAACATGCGGTATTTGGTTTTCTTTTCCTGTGTTAGTTTGCTAAGGATAATGGCCTCTCTAGCTCCATCCTTGTCCCTGCAAAGGACATGATCTTGTTTTTGGGGCTACGTAGTATTCCACAGTCCATATGAACTATATTTTCTTTATCCAGTCTATCATTGATGGGCATTTGGGTTAATTACATGTCTTTGCTATTGTGAATGGTGCTTCAGTGAACATATGTGTGCATGTGTCTTTACATAATAGAACAGTTTATATTCCTTTCGTTATATACTTAGTAATAAGATTGCTGGATCAAATGGTATTTCTATCTTTAGGTCTTTGAGGAATCACCATACTGTCTTCCACAATGGTTGAACTAATTTACACTTCGACCGACAGTGTAAAAGGATTCCTTTTTCTCCACAACCTCGCCAGCATCTGTTGTTTCTTGACTTTTTAATAACAGGCATTCCAACTGGCATGAGATGGTATCTCAATGTGGTTTTGATTTGCATTTCTCTAATGATCAGTGATGCTGATCTTTTTTTCATGTGCTTGTTGGCCACATATATGTCTTCTTTTGAGAAGTGTCTGTTCAATGTCCTTTGTCCACTTTTTGATTTTTTTTTTTTTCTTGTGAATTTCAGTTACTTGTAGATTCTGGATATTACACTCCTAAACTAAGTTCTACCTTACAATTTTTAAGTTAACACATATTTATAAGGAGAAAGTTGTTGAAATTAGTCCCTCGTCTAATCAAAGCTATAAATATGGCTGGTAGAACAAGGGGTTCCATTGGTCAGTGTCTGTGAGTTGGATGAGTTGTGATTGTTTAATATTGTTTATCTGGAGGCCAGTGTTTGTTTGGGTGATAGAGAAAGAAAAATCTGTGGGGTTAGAACATAGTTTATTTTTCAAGTGTAGGGATATGTGACAATCCTTGTCTGGCATGGCCTTAGGTCTTGTTTATACTTTGATATCTTCTTGTCACAAAGAGTCTACTCTGTCAGTCTTACAATCTCTATTTTAACATGAATGCTGGTCAGTTGTTGTATTTAGACTGAAAAATGGAGAAGGGTGTATAATGAGGAGTGTCTGAGCTCCCATTCTATCATAGCTGGGAACTCAGTTAAGTTTATTGGGGGGGGGTCTCCTTGGCTAAGAGGGGGTTTCTTTAGTTGATGGGGAGCTTAGAATTTTATTTCTAGTTTACATTTCCCCCTCTTTGGGCCAAGATTTGCCGCAGGCAGCATCTATGGCCAAACTTATTTTGTCCCATATTATTGGGGTAAGCATGGCTACCTGCCTGGGGTCTATCTTCTCCCTTGGTGGGATCGCTATGGCCAAGGGACTTAATAGAGTCAAGGGATCGCTATGGCCAAGGGACTTAATAGAGTCAAAAGATTTATAGTCAATTAAATGTTTTAGTCCAGATGAAAGTGGAAGTAGGCAGGTACTCACTTATTCCTAAAATCCTTTAAGTAATACAAGAGCCAAAACCTAAAGCAAGATTATAAAATTGACTTATGTATAAGTTTTATGTGTTGAGTCATCAACTGTTTAGGCATTTGCATACCCATCTTTGATTTGGAGGGTCTGAACTAATTTTCCGTCTTGAAACTGGCCCTTATAATCTCATATGCCCACCTTTTTGTTATAGTCTCTGGACATAGAGGTAAGTTGCTCAACATAGTTTAGATTTAGTAGTGTGCTGGCAATGGAAAATAGATTGGCCTAGTGGGATTAAACAGTTTTTAAATTTTGGATGTAGTATTAAGTAGAGAAAGAAAGGTAATATTTGTTGTTTCATTCAATTTTTGTAAGCTATAGTTTTAAAATAAACTAATAAAATAGCTTGTTTAATACATTTATATACACTAAAAATAAAAGCTTACGCCTTCTACCAACTAAATAGACCCCCTCTTAGCTAAGAAGACTCCCCCAAAAACTTGAAAATTGAGTTCCCAGCCATGATGGAATGAGAAGTCAGACATGCCTTGTTATGCCCCTCCTTTTGGAGTTTAGACACAACAGCTGACCAGCATTAGTGTTAAAATAGAGATCAGACTGACAGGACAGATTCTTTGTGACAAAAAAGATACCAAATTATAAACAAGACCTAAGGTCATGCCAGGCAAGGTGCCACAACTACAGCTTTGATTGGACAAAGAGACTCATTTCAGTAACTTTCTCCTGATAAAACATCTACCAACCATGGACAGGTTCTGGCCAGTTTGCAGAGACTGTGCACTTATGTGCCTGCATGTCCTGAAAAGACTGACATATAAAGCCTAATTATAATACATTTAAATGTTAAACCTTCACCCCCAAATAAACAAGGGTCATATATACATCAATTTGTTCAATACACATATATCAGGACCACCTTCATAACTATTCATAACTCATCGTATAACCTGTTAAATATATATGCTTAGCCAACTTGTTCAACATAAAACTCCTACCCCAACCTATCTTCACTCAAAATGCCTACTAATGGCTTTGGCCAGAGACGTGCTTCCCAGTCTGCAAGATGGCCACCTCACAGTCTATAACCCTTTACAAAAAAATAAAGTATCCTTTCTAAATTTGTAGGTCCTGTGATTTTTTTAACTTGACACACTGAGTCCTGTTTCTGGCTGGAGGTGCACTTCCTAGCCTGCCAGCATGGCCACCTTTATAAGAAATAGTCTCTTCTTTTCAAATATATTGTTTTTTTGTAAGTTACCATATCTTGTGATGAGGATTTTTCACTTAAATGCGTAAAATAATATATGGAAAGGGCTTAGCATACTGCCCGATATGTAGCAGGCACCTAAAAAACAAGCACCTGTCATATTATTACTGTTACATTCACCTACTTTGTTTTCTTCAGTCCTCTTTCCTAAGGAATGCTGAGGTGTTCACCAGTTACTGTAGAAGAGGAAGTCATTCAAGGGACTTAAAGTCACTATTACACATTGCGACACTTCCTATTATTTATTTTTTATTTCTTTTTATGTATTTTTTTTTGAGTCAGAGTCTTGCTCTATTGCCCAGGCTGGAGTGCAGTGGTATAATCTCGGCTCACTGCAACATCCGCCCCCTGGCTCAAGTGATTCTCTCGCCTCAGCCTCCCGAGTAGCTGGGGTTAGAGGCATGCACCACGACACCCAGCTAGTTTTTGTATATTCTGTAGAGACTGGTTTCACCATGTTGGCCAGGCTGGTCTTGAACTCCTGACCTCAAGTGATCCGCCAGCCTTGGCCTTGAAAGTGCTTGGATTACAGGCCTGAGCCACCATGGCCAACCCTCTTCCTATTATTTAAATGCTTTGGGTGTTTATGTTGCCTCCTCTACAAGAAAGTAAGGCAGTAGATCATTTATATGATCTAAAATATGATAAGTACTAAATAAATACAAAGTACTCTCCCAGGTGAATTTAAAAAGGTGCTTCCCTTTCTCCAGTCACCTGTCAAGTAAGCAGGCAGAAGAAAATGGGAAACAAAAGAGTCTGGAAAAGAAATTTTATTTTAAAAACAGAATAATTATTATAACACCTATGCAGCAATACTAATCTACATAAGAAAAAAAATGCAAACCTAGGCAGTGTTTTTTGTGGAAGAAAGTCCAAATCAGTTTTCTTTTTTAAAAAAATGAAGCATCATCTGAAAAAGAAAATATGGAAATGTGTGTGTGTGTACGCTTGTGTGTGTGTGTGTGTGTGTGTGTGTGTGTGTGTTAAGGTCTAGGATTCAACAAAAAAAAAAAAAAAAAAAAAAAGACATTCTTACTAAGCCCCTGTGAAAATCAGATATAATGAATTACCTTCAAAGAGTTCTATGCCTGGAAACCCACTGGGGTTTGGGAAAAAAAAAAAAAGTGTAAGATGCGATATACACAACTATTATGGAAAAAATTGAAAGAGCATCATTTTATGAAGAGAGTTTATTTTACCTAATATTCTATAGATACTAACAACTAGTAGAAATAACTTGTGTCAAACTGTATTTTTCCAGAATACTTTCACACTATGAAAGTCTATTCAAGAATTATATTTTCTGAGAATTGAGTCATATTTGGTTATCAAGGTGAGAAACCTACCCAAACTCAGTAATACCGGAAATGTCTAACCTCAAATACCAAGTTAATTAATTATTAAGGAAAAATTCTAAATTTAAGATAAAAATTAGAGTGGTACAATTTTCCGAAGGTCAGCATAATTGCTTTTAGCATTATGTATTGAATTCCTTGCAGCTGGCTTCCATTTGTATTACATTTCCCTAATTATAATTTTTCTCTGCAAATGACCAAGGTGTTTATGTAAGTGTCCCTTTCTTAAATTCTATTATGATTAATTAGTGACCATACAACTCTGCTTTAACATCTAAGATAATTGTTTAAAATTTTAATATACTCTAATTCATAAGAATGGGTTTAACATTACCGACAATGAATAATTTTATAAGTAATAAAACAAGATAAAAATATCAACTTATCATTATATTAAGATTGAGCTCTTCAATTATACATCCAAAGATTATAGGTAATTCTCCTCGGCTTTGTAAGGCCACAAGTTTTCAATTGACTGTTAGGCAGCAAATTTGTGCAAATTAGACCATAAAATTAAGACATTCTGTACATCAATTCTAGAGATACAATAACATCCTGAAGGGAGAATCATTTATCACTGAGTTTGTTTCCATAGTTTAAAACCCTTTTCTTCAAAATTCAAAAACGTACTTAATGCAGTTTAAAAAATCTGACAAAATTGCATACATATTGATATAAACTAATGCAAAAGCCCTACTGCCAAGCAAAATTTATAACTGCCCAACATTAAGACTAAAAGAGCTAATAAATCAACAAGCACTAAGGTCTTACTCTACCTACAATATTAAATGAAAAGAAGCTTTAATAGACAATATCTATATTTAAGTTACACTCTAGTGGTGGTGGTTAGAATATACATTCTAAATTTAATACTAACATATACCCAAAAATACGGGTAAATTGAGTGTCACAGGGGTTTAGTGTACCGACTATTATGTCACACAGGTAATGAGCATAGTACTTGCTAGGTAATTTTTCAATCTTCACTCTCCTCCCACCCTCCATCCTCAAGTAGGCCCAGGTGTCTGTTGGTCCCTTATTTGCGTCTGTGCATACTCAATGTTTAGCTCCCACTAAGTGAAAACATGTGTTACTTGCTTTTTCTGTTCCTGGGTTAATTTGCTTAGGATAATGGCCTCCATATCCTTTTCAGCAACATGGATGGTGCTGATTTTGTTCTTTTTTTATGGCTGCATAATATTCCATGATGTGTATGTACCACATTTTCTTTATCCAGTCTACTGCTGATGGGCTTCTAAGTTGATTCCATGTCCTTGTTATTGTGAAAAGTGTTGTGATTAATATATGCATACATGTGTCTTTATGTTAGAACAATTTATATTCCTTTGAGTATATACCAAGTAATGGGATTGCTGAGTTGAATGGTAGTTCTGTTTTAAGTTCTTTGAGAAATCTCCAAACTGCTTTCCACTGGCTGAACTAATTTACATTTCTACCAACAGTGTATAAGTATTCCCTTTTCTCTGCAACCTTGCCAGCATCGGTTATTTTTTTGGCTTTTTAATAGCCATTCTGACTGGTCTGAGATAGTATCTCATTTTGATTTTGATTTGAATGTCTCTAATTATTAGTGATATTCAGCATTTTTTCATATGCTTGTTGGCCATGTGTATGTCTTCTTTTGAGAAGTGTCTGATCATGTTCTTTGCCCATTTTTAATAGGGTTGCTTGGTTTTTGCTTGTTGATTTGTTTCAGTTCATTATAGATTCTGGATATTAGTCCTTTGTGGGATGCATAGTTTGTGAAAATTTTCTCCCATTTTGTAGATTGTCTCTTTACTCTGTTGATAGTTTCTTTTTCTGTTCAGAAGCTCTTTAATTAGTTTCCACATGCCAATTTTGTTTTTGTTGCAATTGCTTTTGAAATTAACATTAGATCTTTCCCAGGGCCAGTGTCCAGAATGGTATTTCCTAGATTTTTTCAATATTTTAATAGTATAATTTCATCTAAAATGCCATTAATAGAAAGGCATTTCTGACTTGAAAAGAAATTATGTTGTTACCTCTTCAAATACAATTTGAGAGTCATCTCTATGTTACCATATAGTTGTCTTGATGACAAATATTATGCCCTCACATTGCTATTAGGTTTACAATATGAGCAGTAAAGAGAGGAATACAGCCACCATAGAATAAGAAGAAAGAAATACTTTGATACCTTTTTTAGTGTTGCAACATAGAATAAACTAATAAATGTCTCTAGTAACAAATAATGGATAGGTTTGTCACTGTGGCAAATATTTCTATTCTTTTTTTTTTTTTCTTTTATTAATATTATTATTGTTATCATTATTATACTTTAGGTTTTATGGTACATGTGTGCAATGTGCAGGTAAGTTACATATGTATACATGTGCCATGCTGGTGCGCTGCACCCACCAACTTGTCATCTAGCATTAGGTATATCTCCCAATGCTATCCCTCCCCCTTCCCCCCACCCCACAACAGTCCCCGAAGTGTGATGTTCCCCTTCCTGTGTCCATGTGTTCTCATTGTTCAATTCCCACCTATGAGTAAGAATATGCAGTGTTTGGTTTTTTGTTCTTGCGATAGTTTACTGAGAATGATGATTTCCAGTTTCATCCATGTCCCTACAAAGGACGTGAACTCATCATTTTTTATGGCTGCATAGTATTCCATGGTGTATATGTGCCACATTTTCTTAATCCAGTCTATCATTGTTGGACATTTGGGTTGGTTCCAAGTCTTTGCTATTGTGAATAATGCCACAATAAACATACGTGTGCATGTGTCTTTATAGCAGCATGATTTATAGTCCTTTGGGTATATACCCAGTAATGGGATGGCTGGGTCAAATGGAATTTCTAGTTCTAGATCCCTGAGGAATCGCCACACTGACTTCCACAATGGTTGAACTAGTTTACAGTCCCACCAACAGTGTAAAAGTGTTCCTATTTCTCCACATCCTCTCCAGCACCTGTTGTTTCCTGACTTTTTAATGATTGCCATTCTAACTGGTGTGAGATGGTATCTCATTGTGGTTTTGATTTCCATTTCTCTGATGGCCAGTGATGGTGAGCATTTTTTCATGTGTTTTTTGGCTGCATAAATGTCTTCTTTTGAGAAGTGTCTGTTCATGTCCTTTACCCACTTTTTGATGGGGTTGTTTTGTTTTTTTCTTGTAAATTTGTTTGAGTTCATTGTAGATTCTGGATATTAGCCCTTTGTCAGATGAGTAGGTTGCAAAAATTTTCTCCCATTTTGTAGGTTGCCTGTTCACTCTGATGGTAGTTTCCTTTGCTGTGCAGAAGCTCTTGAGTTTAATTAGATCCCATTTGTCAATTTTGGCTTTTGTTGCCATTGCTTTTGGTGTTTTAGACATGAAGTCCTTGCCCATGCCTATGTCCTGAATGGTAATGCCTAGGTTTTCTTCTAGGGTTTTTATGGTTTTAGGTCTAACATTTAAGTCTTTAATCCATCTTGAATTGATTTTTGTATAAGGTGTAAGGAAGGGATCCAGTTTCAGCTTTCTACATATGGCTAGCCAGTTTTCCCAGCACCATTTATTAAATAGGGAATCCTTTCCCCATTTCTTGTTTTTGTCAGGTTTGTCAAAGATCAGATACTTGTAGATATGTGGCATTATTTCTGAGGGCTCTGTTCTGTTCCATTGATCTATATCTCTGTTTTGGTACCAGTACCATGCTGTTTTGGTTACTGTAGCCTTGTAGTATAGTTTGAAGTCAGGTAGTGTGATGCCTCCAGCTTTGTTCTTTTGGCTTAGGATTGACTTGGCGATGCGGGCTCTTTTTTGGTTCCATATGAACTTTAAAGTAGTTTTTTCCAATTCTGTGAAGAAAGTCATTGGTAGCTTGATGGGGATTGCATTGAATCTGTAAATTACCTTGGGAAGGATGGCCATTTTCATGATATTGATTCTTCCTACCCATGAGCATGGAATGTTCTTCCATTTGTTTGTATCCTCTTTTATTTCCTTGAGCAGTGGTTTGTAGTTCTCCTTGAAGAGGTCTTTCACATCCCTTGTAAGTTGGATTCCTAGGTATTTTATTCTCTTTGAAGCAATTGTGAATGGGAGTTCACTCATGATTTGGCTCTCTGTCTGTTATTGATGTATAAGAATGCTTGTGATTTTTGCACATTGATTTTGTATCCTGAGACTTTGCTGAAGTGGCTTATCAGCTTAAGGAGATTTTGGGCTGAGACAATGGGGTTTTCTAGATATACTATCATGTCATCTGCAAACAAGGACAATTTGACTTCCTCTTTTCCTAATTGAATACCCTTGATTTCCTTCTCCTGCCTAATTGCCCTGGCCAGAACTTCCAACACTATGTTGAATAGAAGTGGCGAGAGAGGGCATCCCTGTCTTGTGCCAGTTTTCAAAGGGAATGCTTCCAGTTTTTGCCCATTCAGTACGATATTGGCTGTGGGTTTGTCATAAATAGCTCTTATTATTTTGAGATACGTCCCATCAATTCCTAATTTATTGAGAGTTTTTAGCATGAAGGGTTGTTGAATTTTGTCAAAGGCCTTTTCTGCATCTATTGAGATAATCATGTGGTTTTTGTCTTTGGTTCTGTTTATATGCTGGATTACATTTATTGATTTGCGTATATTGAACCAGCCTTGCATCCCAGGGATGAAGCCCACTTGATCATGGTGGATAAGCTTTTTGATATGCTGCTGGATTCTGTTTGCCAGTATCTTATTGAGGATTTTTGCATCAATGTTCATCAAGGATATTGGTCTAAAATTCTCTTTTTTTGTTGTGTCTCTGCCAGGCTTTGGTATCAGGATGATGCTGGCCTCATAAAATGAGTTAGGGAGGATTCCCTCTTTTTCTATTGATTGGAATAGTTTCAGAAGGAATGGTACCAGCTCCTCCTTGTACCTCTGGTAGAATTTGGCTGTGAACCCATCTGGTCCTAGACTTTTTTTGGTTGGTAAGCTATTGATTATTGCCACAATTTCAGCTCCTGTTATTGGTCTATTTAGAGATTCAACTTCTTCCTGGTTTAGTCTTGGGAGGGTGTATGTGTTGAGGAATTTATCCATTTCTTCTAGATTTTCTAGTTTATTTGCATAGAGGTGTTTGTAATATTCTCTGATGGTAGTTTGTATTTCTGTGGGATTGGTGGTGATATCCCCTTTATCATTTTTTATTGCATCTATTTGATTCTTCTCTCTTTTTTTCTTTATTAATCTTGCTAGCGGTCTATCAATTTTGTTGATCCTTTCAAAAAACCAGCTCCTGGATTCATTGATTTTTTGGAGGGTTTTTTGTGTCTCTATTTCCTTCAGTTCTGCTCTGATTTTAGTTATTTCTTGCCTTCTGCTAGCTTTTGAATGTGTTTGCTCTTGCTTTTCTAGTTCTTTTAATTGTGATGTTAGGGTGTCAATTTAGGATCTTTCCTGCTTTCTCTTGTGGGCATTTAGTGCTATAAATTTCCCTCTACACACTGCTTTGAATGCATCCCAGAGATTCTGGTATGTTGTGTCTTGGTTCTCGTTGGTTTCAAAGAACATCTTTATTTCTGCCTTCATTTCATTATGTACCCAGTAGTCATTCAGGAGCAGGTTGTTCAGTTTCCATGTAGTTGAGCGGTTTTGAGTGAGATTCTTAATCCTGAGTTCTAGCTTGATTGAACTGTGATCTGAGAGATAGTTTGTTATAATTTCTGTTCTTTTACATTTATTGAGGAGAGCTTTACTTCCAAGTATATGGTCAATTTTGGAATAGGTGTGGTGTGGTGCGGAAAAAAATGTATATCCTGTTGATTTGGGGTGGAGAGTTCTGTAGATGTCTATTAGGTCCGCTTGGTGCAGAGCTGAGTTCAATTCCTGGGTATCCTTGTTGACTTTCTGTCTTGTTGATCTGTCTAATGTTGACAGTGGGGTGTTAAAGTCTCCCATTATTATTGTGTGGGAGTCTAAGTCTCTTTGTAGGTCACTCAGGACTTGCTTTATGAATCTGGGTGCTCCTGTATTGGGTGCATATATATTTAGGATAGTTAGCTCTTCTTGTTGAATTAATCCCTTTACCATTATGTAATGGCCTTCTTTGTCCCTTTTGATCTTTGTTGGTTTAAAGTCTGTTTTATCAGAGACTAGGATTGCAACCCCTGCCTTTTTTTGTTTTCCATTTGCTTGGTAGATCTTCCTCCATCCTTTTATTTTGAGCCTATGTGTGTCTCTGCACGTGAGATGGGTTTCCTGAATACAGCACACTGATGGGTCTTGAGTCTTTATCCAATTTGCCAGTCTGTGTCTTTTAATTGGAGCATTTAGTCCATTTACATTTAAAGTTAATATTGTTATGTGTGAATCTGATCCTGTCATTATGATGTTAGCTGGATATTTTTCTTGTTAGTTGATGCAGTCTCTTCCTAGTCTCGATGGTCTTTACATTTCGGTATGATTTTGCAGTGGCTGGTACCGGTTGTGCCTTTCCATGTTTAGCGCTTCCTTCAGGAGCTCTTTTAGGGCAGGCCTGGTGGTGACAAAATCTCTCAGCATTTGCTTGTCTGTAAAGTATTTTATTTCTCCTTCACTTATGAAGCTTAGTTTGGCAGGATATGAAATTCTGGGTTGAAAATTCTTTTCTTTAAGAATGTTGAATATTGGCCCCCACTCTCTTCTGGCTTGTAGGGTTTCTGCCGAGAGATCCGCTGTTAGTCTGATGGGCTTCCCTTTGATGGTAACCCGACCTTTTTCTCTGGCTGCCCTTAACATTTTTTCCTTCATTTCAACTTTGGTGAATCTGACAATTATGTGTCTTGGAGTTGCTCTTCTCGAGGAGTATCTTTGTGGTGTTCTCTGTATTTCCTGAATCTGAATGTTGGCCTGCCTTGCTAGATTGGGGATGTTCTCCTGGATAATATCCTGCAGAGTGTTTTCCAACTTGTTTCCATTCTCCCCGTCACTTTCAGGTACACCAATCAGACGTAGATTTGGTCTTTTCACATAGTCCCACATTTCTTGGAGGCTTTGCTCGTTTCTTTTTATTCTTTTTTCTCTAAACTTCCCTTCTCGCTTCATTTCATTCATTTCATCTTCCAGGGCTGATACCCTTTCTTCCATTTGATCGCATCGGCTCCTGAGGCTTCTGCATTCTTCACATAGTTCTCGAGCCTTGGTTTTCAGCTCCATCAGCTCCTTTAAGCACTTCTCTGTATTGGTTATTCTAGTTATACATTCTTCTAAATTTTTTTCAAAGTTTTCAACTTCTTTGCCTTTGGTTTGAATATCCTCCCGTAGCTCAGAGTAATTTGATCGTCTGAAGCCTTCTTCTCTCAGCTCGTCAAAGTCATTCTCCGTCCAGCTTTGTTCCGTTGCTGGTGAGGAACTGCGTTCCTTTGGAGGAGGAGAGGTACTCTGGTTTTTAGAGTTTCCAGTTTTTCTGCTCTGTTTTTTCCCCATCTTTGTGGTTTTATCTACTTTTGGTCTTTGATGATGGTGATGTACAGATGGGTTTTTGGTGTGGATGTCCTTTCTGTTAGTTTTCCTTCTAACAGACAGAACCCTCAGCTGCAGGTCTGTTGGAGTACCTGGCCGGCCGTGTGAGGTGTCAGTCTGCCCCTACTGGGGGGTGCCTCCCAGTTAGGCTGCTCGGGGGTCAGGGGTCAGGAACCCACTTGAGGAGGCAGTCAGCCGGTTCTCAGCTCTCCAGCTGCGTGCTGGGAGAACCACTGCTCTCCTCACAGCTGTCAGACAGGGACATTTAAGTCTGCAGAGGTTACTGCTGTCTTTTTGTTTGTCTGTGCCCTGCCCCCAGAGGTGGAGCCTACAGAGGCAGGCAGGCCTCCTTGAGCTGTGGTGGGCTCCACCCAGTTCAAGCTTCCAGGCTGCTTTGTTTACCTAAGCGAGCCTGGGCAATGGCGGGTGCCCCTCCCCCAGCCTCGCTGCGGACTTGCTGTTTGATCTCAGACTGCTGTGCTAGCAATCAGCGAGACTCCGTGGGCATAGGACCCTCTGAGCCAGGTGCGGGCTATACTCTCCTGGGGCACTGGTTCCTAGGCCCGTCGGAAAAGCACAGTATTCGGGTGGGAGTGGCCCGATTTTCCAGGTGCTGTCTGTCACCCCTGGAAGGGGAACTCCCTGACCCCTTGCGCTTCCCGAGTGAGGCAATGCCTCGCCCCTGCTTCGGCTGGCGCACGGTGCACTCACCCACTGACCTGCGCCCACTGTCTGGCACTCCCTAGTGAGATGAACATGGTACCTGAGATGGAAATGCAGAAATCACCGGTCTTCTGTGTCGCTCGCGCTGGGAGCTGTAGACCGGAGCTGTTCCTATTCGGCCATCTTGGCTCCTCCTTAAATATTTCTATTCTTAAATGTCAGTATTGTATGACTATAGGTTAGTTTTTAAGGCAAATCATTACAATGTATCTTTCTGCTATCATTATATATATGTAACAAAGGGAACAATCACACACACACACACACACACACACACACTTACATACTTTTGAAGCTCGATGGAGCTGGAGGCCATTATCCTATATATACTTTTGAAGTATATAGGATAATGGCCTCCAGCTCCATCGAGCTTCAAAAGCGTATATATATGTTTGTGTATACATATATATATACACACACACACACTATATATACACTTTATATATATATACACACACATATATATATAATTGTTCCCTTTGTTACATATATATATAACAATTGATGATATATATACACTTCAAATACATACAAATAGAGTTTAAATATATACACTTCAAATATATATATATAGAGAGAGAGAGAGAGAGACATATATATATACTTCAAGTCATAATGGTTCAAGAAACTAGAGCAGAAAGGGTAAACAGTAAGGGGTTAGGAATAATATTTGAAAGATGTGGGATTTAGACAACATCTTGAGAACAGGTACTGGGTGTTTTCATCTCTGTAGTAGAATGAATGTTGTCATGCAGTATTTGTATAATAAACGTTTGTGGAACTACATTTATTGCTAGCCATAGGAAAAGACATTTCACTTAGGAAAAGTACCATACACAATGGCTGGAGGGATGGGGGACACAAGTATGTTTGTGCAAAGAACACTACTAACTCAGGGAGACAGTTGGCATTTTGGCAGAGTGAGAGGTGAAGCTGGCAGTGTCAGCTCCTGATCATTTATATCTTCTCTGATGTTCCTGTCTGCCAAGAAATAGAATCCAGCTAAATGCCCATCAGTGAATGAATGGATAAAGAAAATGAGGCATATATGCACGGTGGAATAATATTTAGCATTTAAAAAGAAGGAAATCTTATCATTTGCATCAACATGAATGAACCTGAAGGACATTATGCTAAAAAGAAATAAGCCAGGCACACAAAGACAAATGCCACATGATCTCATTTATATGTGGAATCTAAAAATGTTAAACTCATAAAGGGTAGAATGGTGGCTACCAAGCACTTAGAGTACCAGAAAGTTAGGGAGATGTTAGTCAAAGGAAACAAAATTTTACTTAGGAGAAATAAGTTCAAGAGATCTATTTATAAAACATGGTGACTATGTTTTATAGCAAGGTGCTATTTCCTTGAAAATTTCAACAAAATTAAAAAAAAAAACATTGAGTGAGCCATATACCTGCTTTACTTAGAAAAAAAGATATCAATTTTTTATATATACTGTATACTGAAGATTTTGTTAAGAGGGTAGATTTCATGTTATGTGGTTATATTTTAAGTAAATATAAAGGGTACTAATGCAATTTTGTTACACAGATATGTTGCATAGTGGTGAAGTTTGGGCTTTTAGTGTATCCATCACCTAAATAATGTACACTGTACCCATTAAGTAATGTCTCATTGTATTAGTCCATTCTCACACTTCTATAAAGGACTTCCTGAGACTAAGTAGTTTACAAAGAAGGGAGGCTTAATTGACTCACAGTTCTGCAGGATGTACAGGAACATGGCTGGAAGGCCTCAGGAAACTTAATCATGGCAGAAGGCAAAGGAGAATCAAGCATATCTTACCATGGTGGAGCAGGAGAGAAAGAGTGAAGGGGGAAGCTCTACACACTTTTAAACAACTCATTCACTGTCATGAGAAGAGCAAGGTGGAAATCTGCCCCTATGATTTAATCACCTTCCACCAGGCCCCTCTTCCAACACACTGAGAATGCAATTCGACATGAGATTTGGGTGGGGACACAGAGCCAAACCATATCATTCTGCCCCCGGCCCTTCCCAAATCTCACGTACTTCTCACATTTCAAAACACAACCATGACTTCCCAACATTCCCCCAAAGTCTTAACTCATTCCAGCATTAACTCAAATGTCCAAGTCCAAAGCCATATCTAAGACAAGTCCCTTCTGCATATAAGCCTGTAAAATCAAAAACAAGTTAGTTTCTTCCAAGATATAACTAATTTGTACAGGATTACAGGCATTGGGTAATGCTCCTGGTTCCAAAAGGGAGAAATTAGCAAAAACAAAGGGGATATAGGCCCCATGCAAGACTAAATCCCAGCTGGACAGTCATTAAATCTTAACACTCCAAAATAATCTCCTTTGACTCCATGTCTCACATCCAGAGCATACTGATGCAAGTGGTGGGCTCATAAAGCCATGGGCAGCTCCTATCCCATGGCTCTGCAGGGTACAGCCCCCATGGCTGCTTTCGCAGGCTGGTGTTGAGTGCCTGTGGCTTTTCCAGGTTCATGGTGCAAGCTGTCGATGGATCTACCATTCTAAGGTCTGGATGACAGTGGCCCTCTTCTTGAAGCTCCACTAAGAAGTGCCCCAGTGGGGACTCTGTGTGGGGGCTCCAATCCCATGTTTCCCCTCCAAACTACCCAAATGGAGGTTCTCCGTGAGGGCTCCACCCCTGCAGTAGTCTTCTGTCTGGACATCCAGATCTTTCCATACATCCTCTGAAATCTAGGCTGAGGCTCCCAAACTCAACTCTTGTCTTCCGCACACCTGCAGGCCAAACACCACATGGAAGCCACCAAGGCTTGGAGCTTGCCCCCTCTGAAACAATGGCCTGAGCTGTACCTTTGGCCCCTTTTAGCCATGACTGGAGCTGGAGTGGCTGCAACTCAGGGAACCATGTCCCGAGGCTGCACAGAGCAACCGGGCCCTGAGCTTGGCCCACAAAACCATTTTTCCGTCTTAGACCTCTGGGTCCGTGATGACAGGGGCTGCCATTAAGGTTTCTGAAATACTTTGGAGACATTTCCCCCATTGTCTTGGCTATTAACATTCAGCTTTTCTTTACTAAAACTAAAGCAAATGTCTACAGCCTTGAATTCCTCCTCAAAAATGGGTTTTTCTTTTCTACCTCATCATCAGGATACAAGTTTTCCAAACTTTTATGATCTGCTTCCCTTTGAAATTTAAGTTCTAGTTCAGTTAATTTGTTTATGTAAATGAGTCAGGCTTTTAGAAGCAGCCAGGCCAAATCTTGAATGCGTTGCACCAGATACCTTCAATTATCCCTATCAAGTTCAAAGTTCCACAGATCCCTAGAGCAGGGGCACAGTGCCACCAGTCTTTTTGCTAAAGAACAGCAAGAGTGACCTTTATACAAATTTCCAATAAGTTCCTCATCTCCATCTGAGACCTCCTCAGCTTGGACTTCATTGTCCATATCACTGTCAACATTTTGGTCAAAACCATTCAACAAGTCTCTAGGAAGTTCCAAACTTTCCCTTATCTTTCTCGATTCTTCTGAGCCCTCCAAACTGTTCCACCCTCTGCCCATTACCCAGTTCCAAAGTCAATTCCACATTTTCACATATCTTCATAGCAATACCCCCCTTCTCTGGTACCAATTATTTTATTAGTTCATTCTCACTACTGCTGTAAAGAACTTATTGAGACTGGGTAATTTATGAAGAAACGAAGTTTAATCAACTCACAGTTCTGCAAGCTGTAGATGAAGCATAACTAGGAGGCCTCAGGAAACTTACAATCATGGCAGAAGGTGAAGGGGAAGCAAGCATGTCTTACCATGGTGGAGCAGGAGACAGAAAGTGAAGGAGGAAGCACTATACACTTTTAAACAAACAGATCTCATGAGAACTCATTCACTATCATGAGAAGTGCAAGGGGGAAGTCACTCCCATGATTCAATCACCTCCCACCAGGCCTCTCCTCCAACATGTGGGGATTAAATTTGACATGAGATTTGGGTGGGGACACAGAGCCAAACCATATCACTCATCACCACCCCCTTCCCACCTGCCCCACACTTCTCAGTCTCCAATTTCTATCACCCCACACTCTATGTCTATGTGTACGTATTACTTAGTTTACACTTATAAGTGAGAACATGTGATATTTGTCTTTTTGTTTCCAAGTTCTTCCACTTAAAATAACAGCCTCCAGTACCATCCATATTGCTGCAAAAAAACATGATTTTATTCTTATTTATGAATTGTATTCAACTGAGTTTATATATACATTTTCTTTATCCAATTATCCATTGATGGACACTTCGGTTGATTCTAGATCTTGGCTATTATGAGTAGTTCTGCAATAAACATAGGAGTGCAGATCCCTCTTTGATATACTGATTTTCTTTCTTTTGAATATATACCTAGTAGTGGGATTGCTGGATTGAATGGTAGTTCTATCTCTAGTTCTTTGAGAAGTATCCATATTGTGTTCCATAGTGATTGTACTATTTTTCATTCTTAATAACACTGTATAAGTGTTCTCTTTTGTCCACACTCTCACTAACATCTGGTTTTTTTTGTCCTTTCAATAATATCCATTCTCACTGGTATAAGATGGTATATCATTGTGGTTTTAATTTGCATTTCTCCGATAATTGATGTTGAGCATTTTTTCATATGCTTGTTGGCCATTTGTATGTCTTTTGAAAAATGTCTATGCCTTTTGCCCACTTTTTAATGGAGTTAAGTTCTTTGTAAATTATTTATATTAGCCCCTCTCAGATGAACACTTTACATTTTCTCCCATTCTGCTGGTTGTCTGCTTGATCATGTCTTTACCACAGTAAAAAATAAAGAATCAAGTTTTATGTTATGCTTCTATAATCTGTGTCTGAGAATGTTTCCATTCATATTATATAAAGCTGTTTTCTTCAGTAACAGCTTTATGTTGATTTTCAAGCTAAGCAAATACTTTCAGTATATACATAGTGTTTCTTAATATTATAACCAAAATCTAAAATATTAACCAGTTTATTGTTCAAAATAATCTAATCATCAAAATGATACATATTTTATATTTAGATTATTTTAGCTGATTATTTTCAGGGTTTTTGTTTAAAAACATACTTTATTATAGTGGAAACTTTCAATACTTTAAAAAGCCATTGAACTAGAGACAGAAAATAACTAAGTCTGATTCTTAAATAGCTGACTTTGCTAACTGGTTCATAATTTCAATTATCTAATTAAAATTGATCCATCTTAGATGTGCTGCTAATCATTGGCAAAAATGAAAAATGTCTTCATCTATTTCCCAGATTTATTCCCAGATTTATTAATCCCAGTCTAGGATTTGAGTATAAAATACCCTTTCTTAGTCTCACCCAAGCAAGTTATAAATAGACTCCACATAATTATATATCTGAGAACATGTAGTATAATTTATATTAAGGTAGAATTTTGGGAATCCATGGTAAATATAATGTATTTTATCAAAATCTCATGTCATTATTTGGGAGTGCTAAATGAGTTTAAAGGCAGGATGGTTTGCCTGATCCTCTTCCCCTAAATGAAAAACCAAGGGACTGCTTTCCCAGCATGGTCCCACACACCTGGACCAGTGGAGAAATGCATCTCTCTCCTGAGGTTGTGGATGGCCAAAACCAATGGGGCATGAAAGGCATGAGTCAGGTCAGGAACATCTAGAAAGCTAAGAAAGAATACAACTTGCTCTATAAACAAGAAAAACAATTACAATTATCATTTGGGTTCAACTAATCCCTTCGCTGCTCATCTGTCCTCAAAGTGCCAGAATCCATATTTTATGCATCTTTGAAAACCAAGCTCCAACTTTGGTGCCTCAAATATAGATGTTTAATGCATGTTTACTGAATTATCAATTAAATAAATTTAGCTTGGGTATATATAAAGACCAAAGAAATGGATTATATACATTTATAATTAAGCATGTAGAGATAAATATACATAGGTTTAGCTTTATAAAACTATAAATACACTATATATACACATCCATATGTGTGTGTATGTATATATAGTGTATTTATATATCTATCCCATTTTAGTCTATACTGTTCCTGCATATTCTGAGCATGAATATTGATGCTTCTATGGCTGAGCTGTTGGCTATTGGTCCCTTTTTGCTATTGCAAAGACTTATGTGATGAAAAAAATTCCAGCAGTGTAAACATTGTCCAATAAAAACCATGATACTCCCTCTGCTTCTCCAGCTGACTTCCCTACAACCACTGCCTTATTCTTCAAATTCTGGTATTAACAAATTGCAACTACCTGCATACTCTATGCTAATTTTACATCTCCTTGCTTTTGTATGGTACTTGCTTGCTGAATCACTCTTTCAACCATTACTCAGCTGGCCCACTCCTATTTGTCGTTCAACTATAACCCCGAAGTCCTTTTTCTGAACACAATTATTTTTATCTCAAACTCACTTATAAGTTATTATGCCTTCATTATTTTTCTGTATAATTCTAGTATTGTCTAGTTAGATACATTAGATAGGTCAAGTTTACTAGAGAGCTAGAGATTGATATAATGATATATGGTAGTTTAGAAAGAGTGATATAAATTGATATATATTAATGTATATCAGACTGCATATTTTTTCTAAATTTCATCTATGGAATTTTCATTGATTTAAAATAAACCCACAAATCCTGCATCCTTTAACTTGTATACTTATAGCTATATAGCCATATAATTCCATAATGTATAACTAGGATTTTAGGTTTTTAAATTATTCTTTAAGTTTATTTCTTTATGGATAGAGCCAGTGGTGAAATTTCCAAGTGTCAGAAAGTTACTTCCATGGGGAATGAAGTCTGACTTTTATAGTTTATCATTCTGTATCTTGCAGACAGCAGATCACTTCATTTTTTAATCTCACTGAAAACTCCACTGATATGCTCTTTACCTATGCTTTTGGGGGAATGTCTAGCATACAATAGGTTCTACGTAATTGTTGAATGATTAACTGAATAGAATATTTATTGAGTGCTTCCATGTATTAGTTTGTCAAATGAGAACATAGTTGTTACAAGCTTGGATTTTGGAGTGAGATAGATCAGGATTCCATTCGTGGCTTTACAACTTACTATCCATGTGTTCTCAAAAATTACTTTGCTTTCCTCTCCTGTTAAATGAGGAACGTATCTTCAATAAGAGTATCTAAGATTGTATTAGACAAAATAAGAAAAGCTTTTAGCACGATACCAAGTAGATTTTTGAATGAATGAATCCCCAGGGAAGTCCTATGAGAGGTGGGTGGTATAGAAAGGCAAGGAAACTGAGGCTCAGAGATGTTGAGCATTTTCCACTCCAGAGTTTCTTTAAAGGACATATGCTGGTGAACTCCAGTTATTTGTCAACTCTGTCTCCCTAGAAATCTCTTTAGAGTTATCATCATTCTTTGGCATTTCAAACCCTGCACAACATGTTTATAATTGGATGGTCTGATAAATGATCCTGCATAAACCAGCCACTAACATCTTTGAACTTCCTATGTCATTTCCTATGCAGAATTCCTCTTAAGTGCCTCATACAGTTTGATGTGCCCTCTTTTAAAGTAGACATGCACTGATCCTATCAGTGTCTAAACTACTACCTGACTGTAAAGTAGCACTTTTAAAATCTATTCTTTCATCGTTTTATCCATGTCACTGTTAGAATAGATGCCACATTTTTATCTAATTGGTTTTAATACCTTTTTAGCTTGATTGTAAAATTCTCATAAGTGGGAACAATTTCATCATCTTTTTATATGTAGTATTTACAATGAGGCTTGATGTATAGTTGATGCTCATAAAATATCTAAATCAATACCACTATAATAATCTATAATAACTATGGTTTTATTATTCTATATGAATAACATAAGGGGTAATAATTCTATTTTTATGATGCTGTCAATTTTATATTCTCACCTAGAAGGTTTGTTGTCCCATCTTATGGAAACATTAAAAATTATGGAAATATTAAAAATTCCCAAGCAGTTGTTGCAGAAATTGTTTGAAGTTTGAGCCATATTTTCTTTAGCAAGTAAAGTGATAAGAACAGACTATCTGTATGTATGTAAATTCCCAATCATTATAAAACACATGTGTCAAGAATGTCTCTTTTGGAACTCCTAGTCTTTAAAGAATGGGAAAAAGGGGCATCAGGATGCATAGGAGACATGTACTCAAGGAGAGAGAGCCAAAGGTCTCCCAGCAGTTTTTGGGAATGCCTGTGGATAGAACTGTTGTAAAATAAACATTGCAACATGTCTTGAATATCCTGTCTGATGTTCCCGAGACAATTTTGATCCATTTATCATAAATCTATTTTTTCTGTCACTTCTGATTGTCTGAAGAATAACTTCCTTAATTTTATGAAGATGTGCCACAGAATATCTTTTTTTTTTTTTTTTTTAAGCAAAAAGAAATACCACATGATCTCACTGGTATGTGGAATCTAAAAAAGTTGTTCTCACAGAAGTAGAGAGCAGAACTCTGGTTAACAGAGATTTGGCAAAGCAGAAGGGAGGGTGGGGAGTTGGGGAGATGTTGATCAAAGGATACATAATTCCAATAGGATAAATAAATTCAAGAGATCTATTTTATACCTGGGTAACTATAGTTAATGATGATACATGGTATTCTTGAAAAATGCAAAGAAAGTGGACATTGAGTGCTTTCACCACAAAAACTAACTGTATGAGGTAATGCATTTGTTGTAGGACCCAATGTAACTAAATGTCTTCCCCAGTAGACTCAAATTGTATTGATTAAATATTTCCTTTAGTCTTCTAGATTATAGCCTCCAAAAAGGTGAACAAGACAGAGTGTGTCTTGTTCACCACTGTGCCTGGCATATTTAGCACTCATGTGACTGCACTAATACAGGAAAAAGACACCCTGTCTCTCTCATTCTCAAATGTTTTAATTTTTTAAGTAGAAACTTGGATTGTTTTGAGAATGCACAGTATTAGTGGGAAAATGGGTACGAGGTGGGTTTTTTGCTTAGACTGTCTCATGAATGTTGTTGCTTTACACATGTAGCAGAACCAGGTTTTGTGCCCTTTCACACATTTGTTCTGCCCCATCTTCCCCCAGCCCAGTGGAACAATCAGTTTACTATTCTCTCTCCCCTGCATCCTTTCAATTTCTCTCCATCCTTGCTCCTGGAGAATAGATGGTCTTTATGTATAAGAATACATCAAAACTGGGGGAGGAGCCAAGATGGCCGAATAGGAACAGCTCCTGTCTACGGCTCCCAGCGCGAGCGATGCAGAAGACGGGTGATTTCTGCATTTCCATCTGAGGTACCATGTTCATCTCACTAGGGAGTGCCAGACAGTGGGCGCAGGTCAGTGGGTGAGCGCACCGTGCGCCAGCTGAAGCAGGGGCGAGGCATTGCCTCACTCGGGAAGCGCAAGGGGTCAGGGAGTTCCCTTTCCAGGGGTGACAGACTGCACCTGGAAAATAGGGCCACTCTCACCCGAATATTGTGCTTTTCCGACGGGCTTAGGAAACGGTGCCCCAGGAGAGTATAGCCCGCACCTGGCTCAGAGGGTCCTACACCCACGGAGTCTCGCTGATTGCTAGCACAGCAGTCTGAGATCAAACAGCAAGTCGGCAGCAAGACTGGGGGAGGGGCGCCCGCCATTGCCCAGGCTCGCTTAGGTAAACAAAGCAGCCTGGAAGCTTGAACTGGGTGGAGCCCACCACAGCTCAAGGAGGCCTGCCTGCCTCTGTAGGCTCCACCTCTGGGGGCAGGGCACAGACAAACAAAAAGACAGCAGTAACCTCTGCAGACTTAAATGTCCCTGTCTGACAGCTTTGAGGAGAGCAGTGGTTCTCCCAGCACGCAGCTGGAGATCTGAGAACGGGCTGACTGCCTCCTCAAGTGGGTCCCTGAACCCTGACCCCCGAGCAGCCTAACTGGGAGGCACCCCCCAGCAGGGGCAGACTGATACCTCACACGGCCAGCCAGGTACTCCAACAGACCTGCAGCTGAGGGTCCTGTCTGTTAGAAGGAAAACTAACAGAAAGGACATCCACACCAAAAACCCATCTGTACATCACCATCATCAAAGACCAAAAGCAGATAAAACCACAAAGATGGGGAAAAAACAGAGCAGAAAAACTGGAAACTCTAAAAAGCAGAGTACCTCTCCTCCTCCAAAGGAACACAGTTCCTCACCAGCAACGGAACAAAGCTGGACGGAGAATGACTTTGACGAGCTGAGAGAAGAAGGCTTCAGATGATCAAATTACTCTGAGCTACGGGAGGATATTCAAACCAAAGGCAAAGAAGTTGAAAACTTTGAAAAAAATTTAGAAGAATGTATAACTAGAATAACCAATACAGAGAAGTGCTTAAAGGAGCTGATGGAGCTGAAAACCAAGGCTCGAGAACTATGTGAAGAATGCAGAAGCCTCAGGAGCCAATGCGATCAAATGAAAGAAAGGGTATCAGTCCTGGAAGATGAAATGAATGAAATGAAGCGAGAAGGGAAGTTTAGAGAAAAAAGAATAAAAAGAAACGAGCAAAGCCTCCAAGAAATGTGGGACTATGTGAAAAGACCAAATCTACGTCTTATTGGTGTACCTGAAAGTGACGGGGAGAATGGAAACAAGTTGGAAAACACTCTGCAGGATATTATCCAGGAGAACTTCCCCAATCTAGCAAGGCAGGCCAACATTCAGATTCAGGAAATACAGAGAACACCACAAAGATACTCCTCGAGAAGAGCAACTCCAAGACACATAATTGTCAGATTCACCAAAGTTGAAATGAAGGAAAAAATGTTAAGGGCAGCCAGAGAGAAAGGTCGGGTTACCATCAAAGGGAAGCCCATCAGACTAACAGCGGATATCTCAGCAGAAACCCTACAAGCCAGAAGAGAGTGGGGGCCAATATTCAACATTTTTAAAGAAAAGAAGTTTCAACCCAGAATTTCATATCCTGCCAAACTAAGCTTCATAAGTGAAGGAGAAATAAAATACTTTACAGACAAGCAAATGCTGAGAGATTTTGTTACCACCAGGCCTGCCCTAAAAGAGCTCCTGAAGGAAGCACTAAACATGGAAAGACACAACCGGTACCAGCCACTGCAAAATCATACCGAAATGTACAGACCATTGAGACTAGGAAGAGACTGCATCAACTAACGAGAAAAATAACCAGCTAACGTCATAATGACAGGATCGAATTCACACATAACAATATTAACTTTAAATGTAAATGGACTAAATTCTCCAATTAAAAGACACAGACTGGCAAATTGGATAAAGACTCAAGACCCATCAGTGTGCTGTATTCAGGAAACCCATCTCACGTGCAGAGACACACATAGGCTCAAAATAAAAGGATGGAGGAAGATCTACCAAGCAAATGGAAAACAAAAAAAGGCAGGGGTTGCAATCCTAGTCTCTGATAAAACAGACTTTAAACCAACAAAGATCAAAAGAGACAAAGAAGGCCATTACATAATGGTAAAGGGATTAATTCAACAAGAAGAGCTAACTATCCTAAATATATATGCGCCCAATACAGGAGCACCCAGATTCATAAAGCAAGTCCTGAGTGACCTACAAAGAGACTTAGACTCCCACACAATAATAATGGGAGACTTTAACACCCCACTGTCAACATTAGACAGATCAACAAGACAGAAAGTCAACAAGGATACCCAGGAATTGAACTCAGCTCTGCACCAAGTGGACCTAATAGACATCTACAGAACTCTCCACCCCAAATCAACAGGATATACATTTTTTTCAGCACCACACCACACCTATTCCAAAATTGACCATATACTTGGAAGTAAAGCTCTCCTCAATAAATGTAAAAGAACAGAAATTATAACAAACTATCTCTCAGATCACAGTTCAATCAAGCTAGAACTCAGGATTAAGAATCTCACTCAAAACCGCTCAACTACGTGGAAACTGAACAACCTGCTCCTGAATGACTACTGGGTATATAACAAAATGAAGGCAGAAATAAAGATGTTCTTTGAAACCAACGAGAACCAAGACACAACATACCAGAATCTCTGGGATGCATTCAAAGCAGTGTGTAGAGGGAAATTTATAGCACTAAATGCCCACAAGAGAAAGCAGGAAAGATCCTAAATTGACACCCTAACATCACAATTAGAAGAACCAGAAAAGAGCAAACACATTCAAAAGCTAGCAGAAGGCAAGAAATAACTAACATCAGAACAGAACTGAAGGAAATAGAGACACAAAAAACCCTCCAAAAAATCAATGAATCCAGGAGCTGGTTTTTTGAAAGGATCAACAAAATTGATAGACCGCTAGCAAGATTAATAAAGAAAAAAAGAGAGAAGAATCAAATAGATGCAATAAAAAATGATAAAGGGGATATCACCACCAATCCCACAGAAATACAAACTACCATCAGAGAATATTACAAACACCTCTACGCAAATAAACTAGAAAATCTAGAAGAAATGGATAAATTCCTCAACACATACACCCTCCCAAGACTAAACCAGGAAGAAGTTGAATCTCTAAATAGACCAATAACAGGAGCTGAAATTGTGGCAATAATCAATAGCTTACCAACCAAAAAAAGTCCAGGACCAGATGGGTTCACAGCCAAATTCTACCAGAGGTACAAGGAGGAGCTGGTACCATTCCTTCTGAAACTATTCCAATCAATAGAAAAAAGAGGGAATCCTCCCTAACTCATCTAATGAGGCCAGCATCATCCTGATACCAAAGCCTGGCAGAGACACAACAAAAAAAAGAGAGTTTCAGACCAATATCCTTGATGAACATTCATGCAAAAATCCTCAATAAAATACTGGCAAACAGAATCCAGCAGCAGATCAAAAAGCTTATCCACCATGATCAAGTGGGCTTCATCCCTGGGATGCAAGGCTGGTTCAATATACACAAATCAATAAATGTAATCCAGCATATAAACAGAACCAAAGACAAAAACCACATGATTATCTCAATAGATGCAGAAAAGGCCTTTGACAAAATTCAACAACCCTTCATGCTAAAAACTCTCAATAAATTAGGTATTGATGGGACGTATCTCAAAATAATAAGAGCTATTTATGACAAACCCACAGCCAATATCATACTGAATGGGCAAAAACTGGAAGCATTCCCTTTGAAAACTGGCACAAGACAGGGATGCCCTCTCTCACCACTTCTATTCAACATAGTGTTGGAAGTTCTGGCCAGGGCAATTAGGCAGGAGAAGGAAATCAAGGGTATTCAATTAGGAAAAGAGGAAGTCAAATTGTCCCTGTTTGCAGATAACATGATAGTACATCTAGAAAACCCCATTGTCTCAGCCCAAAATCTCCTTAAGCTGATAAGCAACTTCAGCAAAGTCTCAGGATACAAAATCAATGTACAAAAATCACAAGCATTCTTATACATCAATAACAGACAAACAGAGAGCCAAATCATGAGTGAACTCCCATTCACAATTGCTTCAAAGAGAATAAAATACCTAGGAATCCAACTTACAAGGGATGTGAAGGACCTCTTCAAGGAGAACTACAAACCACTGCTCAAGGAAATAAAAGAGGATACAAACAAATGGAGGAACATTCCATGCTTATGGGTAGGAAGAATCAATATCATGAAAATGGCCATCCTTCCCAAGGTAATTTACAGATTCAATGCCATCCCCATCAAGCTACCAATGACTTTCTTCACAGAATTGGAAAAAACTACTTTAAAGTTCATATGGAACCAAAAAAGAGCCCACATTGCCAAGTCAATCCTAAGCCAAAAGAACAAAGCTGGAGGCATCACACTACCTGACTTCAAACTATACTACAAGGCTACAGTAACCAAAACAGCATGGTACTGGTACCAAAACACAGATATAGATCAATGGAACAGAACAGAACCGTCAGAAATAATGCCACATATCTACAACTATCTGATCTTTGACAAACCTGACAAAAACAAGAAATGGGGAAAGGATTCCCTATTTAATAAATGGTGCTGGGAAATCTGGCTAGCCATATGTAGAAAGCTGAAACTGGATCCCTTCCTTACACCTTATACAAAAATCAATTCAAGATGGATTAAAGACTTAAATGTTAGACCTAAAACCATAAAAACCCTAGAAGAAAACCTCGGCATTACCATTCAGGACATAGGCATGGGCAAGGACTTCATGTCTAAAACACCAAAAGCAATGGCAACAAAAGCCAAAATTGACAAATGGGATCTAATTAAACTCAAGAGCTTCTGCACAGCAAAGGAAACTACCATCAGAGTGAATAGGCAACCTACAAAATGGGAGAAAATTTTTGCAACCTACTCATCTGACAAAGGGCTAATATCCAGAATCTACAATGAACTCAAACAAATTTACAAGAAAAAAGCAAACAACCCCATCAAAAAGTGGGCAAAGGACATGAACAGACACTTCTCAAAAGAAGACATTTATGCAGCCAAAAAACACATGAAAAAATGCTCACCATCACTGGCCATCAGAGAAATGCAAATCAAAACCACAATGAGATACCATCTCACACCAGTTAGAATGGCAATCATTAAAAAGTCAGGAAACAACAGGTGCTGGAGAGGATGTGGAGAAATAGGAACACTTTTACACTGTTGGTGGGACTGTAAACTAGTTCAACCATTGTGGAAGTCAGTGTGGCGATTCCTCAGGGATCTAGAACTAGAAATTCCATTTGACCCAGCCATCCCATTACTGGGTATATACCCAAAGGACTATAAATCATGCTGCTATAAAGACACATGCACACGTATGTTTATTGCAGCATTATTCACAATAGCAAAGACTTGGAACCAACCCAAATGTCCAACAATGATAGACTGGATTAAGAAAATGTGGCACATATACACCATGGAATACTATGCAGCCATAAAAAATGATGAGTTCATGTCCTTTGTAGGGACATGGATGAAATTGGAAATCATCATTCTCAGTAAACTATCGCAAGAACAAAAAACCAAACACCGCATATTCTCACTCATAGGTGGGAATTGAACAATGAGAACACATGGACACAGGAAGGGGAACATCACACTTCGGGGACTGTTGTGGGGTGGGGGGAGGGGGGAGGGATAGCATTGGAAGATATACCTAATGCTAGATGATGAGTTAGTGGGTGCAGCACACCAGCATGGCACATGTATACATATGTAACTTACCTGCACATTGCGCACATGTACCATAAAACCTAAAGTATAATAATAATAATAATAATAATAATAATAAAAGAAAAAAAAAGAAATGCAGAGAAAAGGACATTGCAGGTGTGTAAAGAGAAACAATACCAATTAGAAAAGAAATGCATGAATGGCTGACCTTTTTTAGGGAGTTTCTCTCACCTGTTTATATGCTACCTCTGCACTTTTATAAATGCCACAAAATGTATGAGCAGCTTCTACAGAAAGTTTGCATCTAACTTTGCAGAAATTGTGTGGAACATAAAAAACACAATAAAAACCAGAACTGAAAAAAAAAAAAAAGAATTATGTTGCTAGGCCACTTAAGCTAGAAGGCAATGTTTAACACTCCATTTTCTAGACAACCTTGCAACTAGATGTTCATGTCGTGAAATGGAATACTTACTTTTAGTGACTCAATCAGACCCCCTCGCAGCTAGGTATTGATTCAACCTAATTCTCACTCATGAGAAATCAGCAAAAAAGGCAGCAAGTGGCTTCGTGGAAGATAGAGACTAAGGATTTGTTACACAATCCATGTGGGGAGATGCAAATACAGAAAAATTTTCAGATGCAGCTGGTTAGAGAAGAGGAAATGTGGGTAGCAGACAACACCTTGATGTAGAGTTTTTTCCCATAAATATACTCATGGGGCCTCTTGCCCCACGAGTATATTTTATATTCAACAATTTGAATATAAAAGGAAACGATAGACTCATTTTATAATAGCTAATTATAAAACTGAAATCTGTTATGTATGTATAGCTTGAGAGTCAGTGTGGTCAGCACTCATGATTGATGACTTTGAATAAAACTTTTGGGTCTATATAGCAATTAAAAAAAAAAAGAATACATCAAAACTATCCTATGGAAAGGACCAATATTAGTAAGAAAATAGTCTAGTTAGTTTATAGATGTTCCACTCTGAAGAATTTAAAGTTTACAGTATCTGGACATTCTTAGAGAGAAATGAGCTTTGGCTAGAGGAGGACAGAACATAAGTGGAAGGAGGGATTAAAAAAAGAAGAAAGGTGAAAAATAAATGTGAAGGCTTGCAGTGCTCACCCCCATGAAATGAAACTTACTTTGACAGGTGACCTTAAGGGACATATATGAATCATTATACTAGTCTTTACTCTCCATGTATTTCTAAGTAGCTGCATACATGATTGGGTCCATCTGGGAATGGACCGAATCAATAACTTTTTCCAATTATTGCAGATAGACAGATTCAGCCCAATTTTACCCATGTAATCTATGGATCAGGTGTTATATTTTCCCACAACAGCTAATTGGACGGGTGAAATCAAGATTTAAACATAAGTTCTGTATGAATTCAAGTTTCCATTATTTTTTCTATGTATCTTGATGTAAGTGTTATTTAGAAGGTGGGAGAAGGGCAGAAGCTAGAGAAAAAGGGAGATAAAATTGAAACAGGGAGATGAAAAACATGTAAGAGCGAATTCAAACTTTTTCCAAAAGAACAGATCCGGGTTCAAAGTTAAGAGTTTTGGGGGGTAGAGGAGAAGCAACTGGTGGAGAACCAAAAATCAGATTGAAATCTAGCACTCTAAAAGAGAGGAGATAACACCACGTTGAAAAGATGCTAAAGGCAAACTTTTCTTTTAAATTTTCCCTGAAGTCCAAGCTGTCCCTTAGTCCCTCTTCTGTGACCAATAGAAGCTATCCCATTGAGCTTAGACTGAGCTTACTTAGCTGGCTCCTCTCAGCTACTTCCCTTGACTCTGCCTAAGGGAAAGTTTCCAGCAAGGGAAAGTTCCAGCTGTAACTTCCACCCAGCAACAGTGGTGTACTTTATACAAGTGTGATTGAGGGAAACCCTTCAGAGCAGTAAAGAACTCAGCAATTAAACTGGTTTGTGATAATAAAATCTCTCTGTGTGTGGCACTGTTTCCAAATTCATACATCATTTAAGCCTTTCTGAGCTTCTGTTCAAGACAGCAAGTTTAGTCTGTCCTTTTTCAATTATATTTATTTTAGTGTCTTCCTATTTAAGAGGCTTACAGAGTCTTGGGCAATCCATAAGTAATAAAAAACACCTTCCAGTCATGGTGAAAATGACAAGGCAAACAATGTATACAAATCCAAAAATAAATAAATAAATAAATAAAAAGCTACTCCCAAAAAGTGAGTGTTTTGGCCCTCCTAGAAAAAAAAATTTTGAAGTTCAGAGTGGCATACTCAATATTAGAAGACTTTCAGTTACCTGTATTGTAGAGATCCCTTTCTTGTTTTTAAATGGAACTTTCAAAATCTGGGACTTCTAATATCAGTCATTCATTTAAAAAACATTCAATATTTATTGAATGTTTGCAGTGTGACATCAACAGGTTGAAGGATTTGGCAGACAAAATAAACAAGATAAAGAGAGGTATAGATGAGTAAGAGGCAAAAGATAATTCAAAATCACCATTAAAATAGAGTCACCTTAACTCCCTGGGTAGTTTATGAATGTTCTGTGCACTGCAAGATATAGGAAGAACTCACTTCCTCTTAGGTGGGAGTCTAGTAAGCAGCCATTACAGATTTCTACCAGTTACCCACCCCTTATTACTACTTATCTAGGTCCTTACCAAATGTAAATATAAATGGCACTATCTTGTACTCATCTAGTGGACCTATGCGACGTAAGCAAAAATGCTTTGAATCAGTTTATGTAGAATGAGTAATTTCCCAGAGAAAATAAAGAAGGAAAAAGAATAAAAAAGAAGAAAACATACACACATCAAACTTTAATTCCTCAAAAGCAAAGATACTAATGTAAAAAACATGATTTTTAATCAGCTGAAGGAAGTAAATCTAACTTCCACTTCATATTAACTCATAGTTCCTGGAATCTACTTAGCTGTATCCTATACTGCATCTAATAGTTGTTCTTAAGTGCAAAACTAACAATGGATTTTTATAATAAGAACCATAACCTTTGAATAATTAAGTTGAAAATCAGAAGAGTTTTTGTTAGATACTATCATCATAATCCAAACAGCTATTTATTTTTGTAAATCAGTATGTGCCAATGGTTGTTACAAAATAAAATACTACTGATTAGCTTCTAATAGACAATATTAAATACTCTCATGTGGACAAGCTAAATAAAATCTGGCCTTGAGCTCCATAGTTCATTGTTGGTAGCTGAAATTATGTAAGTGAGTGAGATGGCAGGGAAATTGTGCAGAACAAGAACGAAAATTTACAGGAGAGAAGCATCTGTGACAAGGGTCAGGCAAACTGAATTCAACTGAAATTTGAGTAAATGGCATTGTTTGTAACTGATCAGATAGCCCAAATGACATAAGCAAAATTATCTAGTGCATCCATTACTCTAGGATGAGTAGTTCCCTAAACTTTTAAATTCCCAAACCTTCTTCTACATCTAAAAAGAGTGTTATTTTGATCTCTTATATAGCAAGAATTACAGTAAAACAATAGTAATAGAAATATATATATAAATAAGTTTCCACAATGTAGCTGAGGCACTTTGATGTAAAACAAAATACATTCATTTTTTACTTTTTTTAAAAACTTTTTTTCTCCTTAAATACCAAGCTTGTGGTTCTGCCATAAATTCTACTTTTCCCAGGATGGATGTTTTCTGCTTTTTATTCACTACTTATCAATGTTCAGACAGACTAAACCTAATGACTAAAACAGCCACAGGGAAAAAAACAAGTCCAGGAAAGAAAAGCATTATTTTTACAAACAAGTGGTAAATCTTCTTGATGTGTAAGGAAAACATTTCTTCTATTTCTTCTGTTTGGGAATAAACAGCAACTCTAAAATTTTTCTTCTCCTTGATGTCTTTTCTTTTTTTAAGTGAGGGAGAGAAGCCTTCACTCATTTCCAGGTTCACATTAGTGTGCACATTGACAAACTGAAAAACAAAATTCTAAACCCCCAGTAAAACAAGTTTCTGCTCTTGTTACTTTTTTGTACCATGTAACTTGTCTTTAACCTATACAACATATGTCCATAACTAAATCTGCTATCTTAATTTGTACATATCAATATGAAATCCATCCTGTGTAATTCTAACAATATGAAAGAATATGAGCATGACTAGAAAAGAATGCAGTCAGTTCTGTCCAAAAAACAATACAGGGTGGATGATTAGACCAAATGTCTTCTACAAGCCCTCTTCAGCTCTGTGCTGCTGATAGCACAAAATAACATTGTACCAAACGCTGGACACAGAGCCTCCAATTTCCAACTAATACAAAACAAACAAACAAACAAAATTGCAAGATGAGAGTCCACTTACTCTAACTACGCTGACTGACTACAAGCTGCTTAGGATCCTTTTTGATTTGTCTTTTAGGACCCAAAAAGAGGGGGTTCACAAGATGAGAAGTGTCTCTAGGAATGTGTGGGACACTAATAATAAGCTCAACAAATACAAGTCAGGTAACAAACCTATCTCCATTGAAAAGCCAGCTTGAAGAGCAAAATGTCAAATGATGAAAACTCCTCTCAAAAATTGCTTATGGTACTATGACTTAAAATGTCAGGAATGCAAAGTTTAGATGCCAACAAGATGGCAGAATAGGACGTCCCCAGTCCTCATTGCCCAACAGAAACAATGAATTGGCAACCACCTACAGACAAAAGTGCCTTTGTGTGTGGGAGCTTCAGGAGACAGGTAGGAAATAGTGACACCCCAGTGGAGCTCAAGATCGGAGAAAGCCACTTTGAGAAGGCAGGCACAAGCCCAGGTAGCAGGCCCACTGCCATGGACCTGGCTCTGAACCCAGAAGCCTTCTTCACTCAGCTCCAGTCTGCTTGTCCATGGTCCTGGGAAGGTTCTGTCTGTCCAGGGACCCCATCAGGAGCCACAACCAACAATGCCCCTAGTAACAGGCCCAGCAACTGAAGATCTGACTGTAAACACAGAAGCAGCCCTCTGACCTGGCTATAGCCCCACTCAACCACAGTCCCAGAGAAAATCTCAACAATAAACACAATAAAGACCATTTTTTAAAAGCTTACACTAACATTATATTCAATGCTGAAAAGCTAAAATGCTTTCCCTCTAAAATGCTTAACAAGGCAATGATGCCCACTCTTCACCTCTCCTAGCCAACATACTACTGAAAGTCCTAGCCAGAGAAATTAGGTAAGATAAAGAAAATAAAAACATCCAAATTCGAAAGGAAGAAGTAAAAGTATATCCATTTGCAGATGATATAATGTTATATGTAAAAACCCTGAAGACTCTACAAAAAAAAAAAAAAATTGCTAGAACTAAGTGAATTCAGCAAAGTAGCAGGATAGTAAATCAATGTAAAAAATCAGCTGCATTTCTATAGCCTAACAATGACCTATCCAAAAGGGAAATTAACAAAGGAGTTCAATTTACAATAGCATCAAAACGAATAAGATATTTAGGAATAAACTTCACCAAGGAAGTGAAAGACTTGTACTGAGAACTATGAAACATGATGAAAGAAATTTTAAAAGACACAAATAAATGGAAACATAGCTTGGTTTATGGATTGGAAGAATCAATATGGTTAAAACGTCCATATTTACTAAAAGATTTTTAAATTATAAAATTCATTTTGAGAATAGACCTCAAATAGCCAAAAAAACTTAGAGCATGAAGAGCAAAGCTGGAGGTATCACACTCCCTGATTTAAAAACATATTATAAAGCTAAAGTAATCAAAACCATATGGCACTGGCATAAAAATGGATATAGAGACCAATGGGGTAGAATAAAAGCTCAGAAATAAACCAATGCCTATACAATCAGCTGATCTTTGACAAGGGTGCCAAGAATACAATAAGAAAATCATAGTCTCTTTGATAAATGTTTTTGGGAAAATTAGATATTCAGAATAGTTAGAAATTAGACCCTTATCCCACACCATATGCAAAAGTCAATTCAAAATGGGTTCCATAATATAAACATACATCAAAATGTCACATTGTACCCCATTAATATATGCCATTTTTGTTGATTAAAAAATAAAATTGAAATATTAGAAAAAAATCAATAACTTAAACAGAACTCAAAACTAAGAAACTTAGAAAAAAAGGCAGATGAAAAGCTTCTAGACACTGGACTAGGGAATGATTTTTTGGATATAACACCAAAAGTACTGGCAACAAAAGCAAAAATAGACAAGTAGGATTATATCAAACTAAAAAGCTTCTCTACACAAAAGGAAACAAAAAGGCAGGCTAAGGAATAGGAGAAAATATTTGCAAACCATCTGTCTGATAAGGGGTTAATATCCAAAAATATATAAGGAACTCCTACAACTCAATAGCAAAAAAAAAAAAAACCTCAATTGAAAATGAACAAGGACATGAATAGGCATCTCTCCAAAGAAGACATATGAATAGCCAGCAGGAATATATATGAAACACACACTCAGCAACACTAATCATCAAGGAAATGCAAATGAAAAACACAACAAGTTCACCTCACACCTGTTAGGATGGCTATTATCCCCCACAAAAAAGGACAATAAGTGTTGGTGAGGATGTGGAGCAAAGAGAAACCTTTTACACTATTGGTGGAAATTTAAATTGGTACAACCACTTGGAAATTAATATGGTGGTTCAAATAATCAAAAATGGAATTACTCTTTGATCCAGCAATTTCACTGCTGCGTATATCCAAAATAACTAAAATCTGGATTTCAAAAAGATATCTGTACTCCCATGTTTATTGCAGCATTATTCACAATAGTCAAGATATGAAAACAATCTAAGTATCTGTTGATGAATAAATGAATATGGAAAATGTGGTGTAGTTTATATACAATAGAATACTATTCAATGTTAAGAAAAAAGAAATTTCTGCCATTTCCAACAGCCTTAATGAACCTAGAGGACATCAGACTAAGTAAAATAATCCAGACACAGAAGTACTATATCATTCCTCCCCTGGCTCTTCCTGAATCTCATGTCTTTCTCACATTGTAAAATATAATCATGCCTTCTTAACAGTCCCCCCAAACTCTTAACCTATTCCAGCATTAATCCAAAAAGTCCAAAGTCTCATCTGAGACAAGGCAAATCCCTTCCAACTATGAGCCTGTAAAATAACAAACAAGTACTTGTTTACTTCCAAGACACAATGGGGATAAAAGCATTAAGTAGATACTCTTGTTCTAAAAGGGAGAAAACAGCCAAAAGTAAGGGGCTACAGGTCCTATGTAATTTTGAAACCCAGCAGGGCAGTTACTAAACCTTAAAGCTCCAAAATAATGTCTTTTGACTCCATGACCCACATACAGGGCACACTGGTGCAAGGAATGGGCTCCCAAGACCTTAGGCAGCTCTGCCCCTGTGATTGTCGGAGGCAGTTCCTTTGGCTTCTCCCACAGATTGTTGCTGAATTTCTGCAGCTTTTCCAGGTGCAAGATGCAAGATGCAAGCTGCAGGTGAATCTATGATTCTCAAGTCTGAAGGATGGCAGCCTCCTCACAGCTCCAATAAGCAGCGCTGAAGTGAGGACTCTGTGTGGGATTTCCAACCCCACATTTCCCCTTACACTACCCTAATAGATTTTCTCTGTGAGTGTTCTGCCCCTGCAACAGTCTTCTGCCTGGGCAGCCAGTCTTTTCCATACATCCTCCGAAATCTAGGCAAGGCTGCCAAGAATCTACAACTCTTGCATTCTGTGCACTCAGAGACTTAACGCTACATGGAAGCCACCAAACGTTATGGTGGCTTGTGCTCTCTGGAGTAGTGGCATGTGCATTATCTTGGGCCCTTTGAGCCTAGGCTGGAGCCAGAGTGGCTGGGATGTGGGAAGCAGTGTCCCACAGCTGTGCAGCACAGCGGGGCCCTGGGCCTGGCCCATAAAATAATTCTTCCCTCCTTGCCCATCAGGCCTGTGATGGGAAGGGCCGCCACAAAGGTCTCTGAAATGCCTTAGAGGCATTTTCCCCATTATTATGTATATTAGCACTTGGTTCACTTTTAATTGTGCAAATATCTCTAGCAAGTGGTCTCTCCACAGCCTGCCTGAATTCCTCTCCCAAAAAAGCTCTTCTTTCTCTGCCACATGGCTAAGCTGCAAATTTTCCAAACTTTTATGCTCTACTTCCCTTTTAAATATAAATTTCAAACTTAAGTTATTTCTTTGCTCCTGCACCTGAGCACAGGTTGTTAGAAGCAGCCAGGCCATATATTGAATGCTATGCTGCTTTGAAATTTCTTCCACCAGATACCCTAAATCATCAGCCTCATGCTCAAACTTCCACAGATCCATAGGGCATAAAGAGAATGCAGCCAATCTCCTTCCTAAGGCATATCACACCTGAATGACATTTGCTCCAGTTCCCACTAAGTTTCTCATTTCTGTCTGAGACCTTGGCAACCCAGACTTCACCGTCCATATCATTATCAGCATTTTCGTCACAACCATTTACTCAGTCTCTAAGAAGATTCAAACTTTCCCTCATCAAGAACTATATTCTTCTGAGCCCTCCAAACTGTTCCAACCTCTGCCCATTACACAGTTCCAAAACTGCTACCACATTTTCAGGTATCTGTTCTAGCAATGCCCTCCTCCTCAGTACCTATTGTCTGTGTTAAGCAATTCTTGCATTGCTATAAAGAAATATCTGAGGCATTCCTATATACCATTAACAAACAGAGCCAAATCATGAGTGAACTCCGATTCACAATCGTTTCAAAGAGACAAAAATACATAGGAATCCAACTTACAAGGGATGTGAAGGACCTCTTCAAAAAGAACTACAAATCACTGCTCAATGAAATAAAAGAGAACACAAACAAATGGAAGAATATTCCATGCTCATGGATAGAAGAATCAATATCATGAAAATGGCCATACTGCCCAAAGTAATTTATAGATTCACTGTCATCCCCATCAAGCTACCAATGACTTTGTTCACAGAATTGGAAACAAACTACTTTAAAATTCATATGGAACCAAAAAAGAGCCCACATTGCCAAGACAATCCTAAGCAAAAAGAACAAAGCTGGAGGCATCACGCTACCTGACTTCAAATTATACTACAAGGCTACAGTAAGCAAAACAGCATGGTACTGATAGAAAACAGATATATAGACCAATGGAACAGAACAGAGCCCTCAGAAATACCACACACATACAACCATCTGATCTTTGACAAACCTGACAAAAACAAGAAATGGGGAAAGGATCCCCTATTTAATAAATAGTGCTGGGAAAACTGGCTAGCCATATGTAGAAAGCTGAAACTGGATCCCTTCCTTACACCTTATACAAAAATTAATTCAAGGTGAATTAAAGACTTAAATGTTAGACCTAAAACCATAAAAACCCTAGAAGAAAACCTAGGCAATACCATTCAGGACATAGGCATGGGCAAGGACTTCATGTCTAAAACACCAAAAGCAATGGCAACAAAAGCCAAAATAGATAAATGGGATCTAATTAAACTAAAGAGCTTCTGCACAGCAAAAGAAACTACCATCAGAGTGAACAGGCAACCTACAGAATTGGAGAAAATTTTTGCAATCTACCCATCTGACAAAGGGCTAATATCCAGAATCTACAAAGAACTTAAACAAATTTACTAGAAAAAAACAAACAACTGCATCAAAAAGTGGGTAAAGGATGTGAACAGGCACTTTAAAAGATGACATCTACGCATCCATCAGACACATGAAAAAATGCTCATCATCACTGGTCATCAGAGAAATTCAAATCAAAACCACAAGGAGATATCATCTCATGCCAGTCAGAAGGGTTATCATTAAAAAGTCAGGAAACAACAGATGCTGGAGAGGATATGGAGAAATAGGAATGCTTTTACACTGTCCGTGGGACTGTAAATTAGTTCAGCCATTGTGGAAGGCAGTCTGGCGATTCCTCAAGGACCTAGAACTAGAATTACCATTTGACCCAGCAATCCCATTATTGGGTATCTACCCAAAGGATTATAAATCATGCTGCTATAAAGACACATGCACACGTATGTTTATTGTGGCACTATTCACAATAGCAAAGACTTGGAACCAAGCCAAATGTCCATCAATGATAGACTGGATTAAGAAAATGTGGCACATGTACACCATGGAATACTATGCAGCCATAAAAAAGGATGAGTTCATGTTCTTTGCAGGGACATGGATGAAGCTGGAAACCATCATTCTCAGCAAACTAAAACAAGGAGAGAAAACCAAACACTGCATGTTCTCACTCATAGGTGGCAATTGAACAATGAGATCACCTGGACACAAGGCAGGGAACATCACACACTGGGGCCTGTCGGTTGGGGGGTGGGGATGCTGGGGGAGGGATAGCTCATTAGGAGAAATACCTAATGTAAATGATGAGTTGATGGATGCAGCAAACCAACATGGCACATGTATACCTATGTATCAAACCTGCACATTGTACACATGGACCCTAGAACTTAAAGTATAATTAAATAAATAAATAAATATCTGAGGCCAGGCACAGTGGTTCATGCCTGTAATCCCAGCATTTTGGGAGGCTGAGGAGGGTGGATCACAAGGTCAAGAGAGACCATCCTGGCCAACATGGTGAAAACCCATCTATACTAAAAATACAAAAATTAGCTGGGCATGGTGGCACATGCCTGCAGTCCCAGCTACTCGGGAGGCTGACGCAGGAGACTCGAATCACTTGAACCCAGGAGGTACAGGTTACAATGAGCCGAGATCACACCACTGCACTCCAGCCTGGCGACGGAGGGAGACTTTGTCTCAAAAAAAGAAATATCTGAGATTGGGTAATTTGTAAAGAAAAGAGGGTTAATTGGTTCACAGTTCTGCAGGCTTTACAGGAAGCATGGTGCTGACATCTGCTTGGCTTCTAGGTAGGCCTCAGGAAGCTTACAATCATAGAAGATGACAAAAGGAGAGTAGGCACATCACATGGTCAGATCAGGAGCAAGAGAGAGAATGAAAATGGAGGTGCCACACACTTTTAGATGACCAGATCACTAAAACTCATTACCACAAAGATATCACCAAGCCATGAGGGATCTGCCTTCATGATTCAAATACCTCCCACCAGGCCCCCCTCCAGCATTGAGGTATATAATTCAACATGAGATTTTGGCAGGGACAAATATTCAAACTACATAACCACCTTAAGGGGAAAAATATTTGTTCTTCGGAGTTTCTACTTTATTCAAATGTGATGAAACTTTCACAATGGAAAACAGTTAAAAGAAGATGTTATAGTCCCCCATACACACCATGGTAAATATCTTTCAAGACTTTTATGATCCTTAAATTCAAGTGTGAATAGCTTTTGCTACATAGGATTTCCTGCTCTGAAGGTATTAAATTATAACTGAACAATGTAAGTGACTCAAATCCTTAATGATTTTAAAAATAATTTATAAAGCTTTTACAATAAATTCTGCCACCAAATAATTTCTAACCCACATTATCATTATTTCATCACTGTGCCAACATTAACCATAAACTGATCTATATTTCTAGTATCTACAAAAATCAACAAAGCAGTGATAATGAACATGTGGCTTGCCCTTATAAGGCAAAGATAGTGATGAAATAAATTATGCAGCAAATGGAGGCAAGTTGCATTAGTCACAGACATTCATTTCAGGTCACTTTTCATGAAAAAAAATTAAAAGACTTCTCTATGCATAAACACAAATAAGGGGACAGCTCAAAACTGAATTGACATCTGGATAATGGACAGTCAGCTAGGTTTACTCACAAACTGACTGGTTGTTACCCAGAACAGTTTTCTGTGTCAGCAGGTTAGCAATTTATTCAATTCTGTGAATCTTCATTTTGCCTTAAACCTTGTGAAAACTATGAATATCAAAAATGTATTGCCTAGGATCTAAAAGACTTCTAGTATATTCTGGAAACCAGATCTCTGGCTTAAAGTGTTTACACATTATTGTTTTAGTGACATGGAATAGTTTCACAATACTTTCAGGAATATGTAAATTAGATGAGAAAATGACATTTTAATGTGCTATGGATTTTCATAATTGTATCATTTTAGCTATTCATGCCCTGAGATTTTAATTTTCAAAATATTTTCATTTATATCCAATCTTTATTATTTCTGTTAATAAGAAGCATACTCTATAAATGATCAATGAATAAAATCCATTGATGATATAAGCAACTTAGTTTAGCCACCTTCTCTTTTACTAAGTCTCTTAATCTGTAAAGAGAAAACTGTTAGTCTTTATTAAATTTTCTATTAACCTTTTAACAGAATTGCAGTAAGCATGAACAAAAGCAAAATTTGTGGTATGAAACAAAATTGTTACTTATACTTCAATAAACAGTGCCAGCATACATTATAATTTTAGAATTAACAAGGTTAAATTTATAAGACAAATGTTAGAAATTCTCGAGGGTTTTCTAGGAAACTAATTTCATGATGAGAAGGCTTGTTTCAGTTTTTTTTTGTTTAAGTTATTTTATTTTTAATTTTTGTGGGTACACAGTTGTACATATTTATGGGGTACATGTGATATTTTGATACAGGCATATGTGTAATGCCCAAATCAGGATAATTGGGATATCCATTACCTCAAACATATATCATTTTTTGTATTGAGAACATTCCAAATCTACTTCTCTAGTTCTTTGGAAATATACAATAGATTATTGTTAACTACAGTCACCCTACCAAACACTAGATCTTATTACTACTAACTATATTTTTGTATCCATTAACCAACCCCGGTTTATCCTTCACTTACCACTAACCTTCTCAGCCTCTGGTAACTATCATTCTACTCTCAACTTCCATGAGATTTTTTAGGTACCACATGAGTGAGAACATGTGATATTTCTTTCTATACCATGGCTCATTTCACTTAATGCCCTCTGGTCTCATTCATGTTGCTGCAAATGGCAAGATTTCATTCTTTTGTACAGTCACATAATATTCTATTGTGTGTATAAATATATATATGTGTGTGTGTATATTTATATGTGCAAATAAAACACCACATGTTTTTTATCCATTCATTCATTAATGGATATTTGATTCCATATCTTGGCTATTGTGGATAGTTCTGCAATAAACATAGGAGTGCAGATCTCTTTGATATACTGATTTTCTTTCTTTTGAATATATACCCAACAGTGGGATTGCTAGAGCACATAGTAGTTCTATTTTTAGTTTTTTGAGAAACTTCCATACTGTTTTCCATAGTGGCTGTACTAATTTACATCCCCACCAACAGTGTTGTATGAGTGTTTCCCCTTTTTATTTATTTATTTTTTTTGCAACCTCTCCAGCATTTCTTATTTTTTGTCTTTTTTATAAAAGCCATTTTAACTGCAGTGAGGTGATATCTCATAAGGTTTGGGTATGCATTTCTCTTATGGTTGTTGACATTCAGCATTTTTTCATGTACTTGTTGGTAATGTGTATGTTTCTTGAAAAATGTTTATTAAGATCTTTTGCCCACTTGTTAATTATTTGTTTTGTTTTGCTGTCTGAGATGTGTTCCTTTTATCTTCTGGTTACTAATCCCTTGTCGATTTGTTAGACCGTATCCCTTGAGTCTTAGAGCTTTCATAATCCAAAGAGACCACTTATTTCAACAACCAAATTTTTTTCAACATAAGCACATTAATTAGAAAATACTTCTACAGATATAAAAGAAAAATATATCAGCATCCAGTATAGTCTTTTAATTATGTAAAATATTTTACCATCTTTAACATAACCATAAAAAAACAGAAAATTCATTTTAAGGATATATATAAGCCAAGACACACATGGTGGGATAATTTTCTAAATAATCTCTTTTATACATTTTTTAACATTGGCTCATTTTAAAACATGTGTATTGTTTTAAGAAATATTTTTTCATTTTGTATCTTGTATCCAAATGGAGGGAATATTCTCCTTGATAGACACTACTGCATATCTCTTAATCCTGTGGTTTCCAACTCCCAATAAACCTCAAGAAAGGGGAGATGCTAAATTTTTGCTATTGTATACATTTATACTCATTTCTTTGATACCCACTCCACTGTCCTTCTCTATTACAGACAGTTTGGAAATATAAAAAATATATAAATTTAATATATAAATTTATATATTAAATAAATTAATTTTTATATAATTTTATTTGTATAATTTTAATTTCTATAATTTTATATAATTATATAAAATTATTTCTATAATTTTATATAATTATATAAAATTATTTCTATAATTTTATAATATATAATTTATATATTAAATTAATTATTTAAATTAAATAAATTAAATATATATATTAAATAAATATATAAATTTATATATAAATATAAAAATATAAAAATACACTGAACAGGAGTATGTGTGTATGTGAGAGAGAGAGAGAGATAGGGTGTGGATGTGTGTGCATGTGTGTATTTGTGAAAGAGAACAATTTCCTCAGGCTATATTATTTAAAAACTCAAACACTAGTTTTTTTGCATTAAAAATGAACATTTTTCTAATTTCCCCTAGAGAAAAAATGTAAGAATTCCTGTGGTCATTTTAATAGTTTCTTTGGTGTTTGTGTCACTAGATCCTCTCAATACTGAAAGGCAAGGTTTACTGAACCTTAAGTTTTCTTTTTTGAAAACTTAAAATTGTACCATCAAGTAATTTATTTAGCAACCATGAGTTGCCTGTCTTATACAACAAAAGCACACTTCTCAAGTAGAAATTATCTGCAGGATACATTGAAAGAGATAATGGACTTTTTGTTTTCATCCTGTTTCCTAAGTATTTTCAAGTCAATCGGTTAAAATATTAACAGTTACTATTTCTGGGCTGTTTTTCACACAAAGGCAAGAATCGTGGTTTTTTCCCCATTATTGTAAACCCAGTGTCCTGCACAACATCCAAAACATGGTAGTTCCTCAGCAGTTGTTCGTTAAATAGATCTCCACCAAAGTTCATTTCAAAGCGAATATTTCTCAGTATTTTCCCCCTTTTCCTGTTTGTGCTCTAATTGGAGGGCTGGAGTGACACTGCAGATATACATTTGGAACATTAAATTTGCCACGCACTGTGCTAGGAGCTTTACACACCTCAGTGGATCTCAGATGTTTGTGGGTATAAGAACATTTGTAAGAGCTTATTAAAAATAAAGAGTCCTAGCTCCTCCCCCAGAGATGACTTGATAGATGGGTAGGCCAGGAAATATCTCAAAAGCCCCTAGATAATTCAAAGGCTGTACATTTTCAGAAATCCTGCCAATTATGATGAAAATTGGAGTAAAGGAGTTTTAGAAGCAGAAGGGTGCTTCCAATCTTAGGCAGACAGAAGTCAAACAAAGGATTTATAGTAATAGTATATTCAGAGAGTCAGTTGTTCAAATCCTGGTTCCTTTGACCCATGGTCAGGAACTCAAGCTCAGGGACTTAAGACTTGTGATGGGATTCAGTTTTCCGAAGAAGCTCTTAGAAAATCACTGTCTTCTCTATTTTCAGTAATGGGTGAACTTGACTTGAATCCCCTTTTGACTGTAGAGATGAGCTAGTATTTGATACTTTCCACTCTGAACCACCAGCTTCTTAAGTCAATGACACAACTGCTGCAACAGCACTTTCAGAAACTAAAAAGGCAAGTGAAGAAGTAGTTTCAGAGGCAACCTATTTGGCTCACCTTGCATTATTGAGCTGGAGACTAGGGGCTCTGAAACAAAGGGCGACCTGGCAGCATCCACAGAAGTGTCTGCTGTGGCTGTCCAGGCCATAGACCAAAGAGAATCTGATGCATCACAGCTTATCTGGAGCAAGGACAAAATGCCTTAAGTCAGATCCAAAACTCTGCTCTTTCAATTAATCAAAACTAAATATTAAATCACAAATGCAGACCAACCTTGTGGTCTGTGCATGAAGGGAAATTGTTTACTCCCATAAACTCAAAGTCTTTGGAGGGAAGAGGGGAGGCAGACAACTTCTCTATTAAATCATATTATTTAAGGCATTCTTTGCCTCATTAATAAAATTGTGTGGCAAGATCTTCCACTGTCATGACTAATGTTATTAAGGCTCATCTATGTTTGCTAAAACGCATTTGAAAAATAAAAGTAGTTGCCAATGTTTTGAAGCTGCTAAACACAAAATAAAACAAAAACATTTATCAAAAGAGCCTGCAAACCTATTTACCTACTAGCAGTCTTGCTTGCACAGTTATATGCTTCACAAGCCTCTATTTCATTAAAATCATTTCTTCTTGAACTTCTGCTATAAAATATGCATCAGTCGCCTGCCTCAGTCTCAGTAACCTGTCCTTGCCCAGCACTTTCAACCATAACCACAGGAAAACCCAGCACATCATCCATCTTGCTGAAGTGGGAGACAGGTCACATCTTCCCCCACCCCTCCATCCTTTTTAGTGAAGTGCTGACTTTTGATGCAAACTGAAAAGCCTCCCTGTGGGCTAACAGAAGGAGGAGAGCTTTTTTCACTCCTGTGAAGCACCCAGTCTCCCCAGCACGCCACCAAGCGTGGCCTTGCCCATTGGATCTATAATTTGACTAACAAAGAGCTAGTCAAAGTAACAGAAACCTCTCAACTGGGATTTATAGGCTTGTAAGCACTGGAATTGTTATATTCCCTGGCAAATTTAATGTTCCAAATATATATCTGCAGTGTCACTCCAGCCCTCCAATTAGAGAGAGCACAAACAGGAAAAGGGGGAAAAAATACTGAGAAGTATTTGCTTTGAAATGAACTTTGGTGGAGATCTATTTAACGAACAGCTGCTGAGGAACTACCATGTTTTGGATGCTGTGCAGGACACTGAGTTTACAATAATGGAGAAAAATCATGATCCTTGCCTTTGTGTGAAAAACAAGCACAGAACAAATAATTACTAGTTATATGTGGTGATAAGCCCTCTGATGATTAAAAAAAGATGGAATGTTGAGAAGTCATTAGACCAACCTACTCAAATTGTATGGAGAAGGATGGCCTCTCTGTAGAGAGAATTTTGAACGAAGGCCTGCTGAGTAATAAACCAAAGAAAATGAGGGAAAGAGCATTTCAGGCCAAGTGAATAGCATGTGGGAAAGAGCTTGAACTAAAATGAAATTAAAGACCAGCATGGCTGGAAAATAATAATGGGCAAGTTAAAGAGATGCAGGGGCTGAGGTGATCAAATTGGAAAAGGGCTAGATCGCTTAGGACTTCTAGGACTTTCCATTTCATTTGAGGCACAGTATGAGCCCTTGCAGGATTTTAGGAAGAGGAGTGACATAACATGAACTGCATTCTTTAAAGGCCACATGACTGAACGTGTGGAGGGAGCCAGAATGGAAGCAAGAGACCAATACTTAAAGGCACATAAATGTGGCAGATAGGGTGATGTGATAGAAATTGATATAAGAGAGACAGAACGCTGGAGAAATGCAATCGAAAACAAAATCTCCTCCAAACCCAAACACTTCTCCACAGAGGTAGAAAATAAAACAATTTTAATATTCAGTAAGTATCAAACCAGACTGCAATGCACATTATAGGCAGACTGCTAAGAGATTTCAGACTGGTAATCTCACCCTTTTATATAGCCAAGCCCATTCAACCTGTTACATGCCTATTCTTAAGGTAAGCAACAACTACAGACAGTCCCCAACTTACGAGTTTGTGACTTTCCAATGGTATAATATGGATACATTAGAGACCATATGTCAAGTACTCATATAACCATTCTATTTTTCACTTTCAATACAGTGTCCAATAAATTACATGAGAAATTCGATACTTTATTATGCTTTATGTTAGATGATTCTGCCCAACTGTAAGATAATAAAAGTGTTCTGAGCACGTTTAAGGTGGGCTTGACTAAGCTATGATGTTTGGTAGATTAGATGTATTAAATGCATTTTAATATAATATTTTCAACTTACAATGAGCTTATCAGAACATAACCTGATCATAAAACGAAGAGCATCTATAGTCCTTAAGTGGACTTCACAATATCATTTATTACAGATAGTTCATCCTAGATTCACCTGGTAATTAGGGTGGCCATCTGTGTTTGCTAATCAACTTTATCAAAAGGAGATTTTTAACTTCTCAGATCTTTATGAAAGGAAGTAGCTTTGTAACTTGGAGTAAGGTACTCCTATCCTCCCACAGAGACTGGGAGATAAAGATGCAATCTCTCTGGATATTTACATTTCAAGGAGATGATTTCAGGTCCTTGAAAAAGACATTCCTGGGTCTTAAAGCTGGTAAGAGACTATTCAGCTTTTTAAAAGGTTTACACACATTTCAAAGAGATGGAGAAATAACTTATAATTACAATTTTCTTAAGTAAATAATCTAAGAAAGGGAAGGGGGGAATAGTCTCTTCCCTTATTTTCAACAGGGAGAGTTAAATCTCTTGTTTTTAATTTTTATTTGCTCTTTTTCAAGAGATAGATAAATGGATTTGAGATTACTCTACACTGGGTTATATGTGAAGATTGAAGGAGAAGCTAAAATGATGACCAGTTTGAGCAATTACATCAGTTAAACTGAAAAGAAAACAACTGTTCTAAAAAACAAAGGCATGCCTATAGGTTTGTCATGAATGTCCACGTGAATGTAATGAAAATTATGTTAAGAAAATGCAGCATCTCCAAAAATGTTATTTCACAAAGTTGTTCCCTAATAGCATTTAATGTCAACAAACAGAAGTGCCAAGCTTAGCAATTATGCAGGCAGCCAGCCCCCAAGCAGAGCAGTCACACATTTGCAGAGATGTGGGCACATCAGAGGGTCTATTGCTAAAGCAGACAAAGGATTTGTTCCAGCTATTAAACAATGTTCTCCCTCCAACAAACCTACTCCTCCGCACTCTGCTGTGTGATGCTGGGGCCATGGCTTACCAGATTCTATTGATCCTTTGACAAGGAGGCTTCCTGTTAGGTTCTGCCACCATAAGGTTCTGCCACCATAAAGGTACTAGAGAGGGGATTGCAAGGCTGAAGGAGGAACTGAAATACTCCTTTTTGCTTCGCCTCCCGTTCTTCTCAAATAGCCTGAGCAAGGCCCCTTCACCCTGGCAGGGGCAGTTAATTTCAATCTTCAGCTTCTTTTCCATATTCCCAAACAGCTCACTGAGCCTCTTCCAAGGTAATAGCAGCAGGAAGACTGTGACCCCACCTTAGAGGTCTGAGTCCCAGTATACTAGGGCCCCACCTTTAAGCTTCTAGATTCCTACAACCCAACCCCTTCCCTTTATTCCCCCAACATTAGCGATGGCAGCCACTTGCTTTAGTTATTTATTATCTGTGTTTCCTAAGTGTCTTCTCTGATTTTTCAGTACTCCAACACTTAGCCAATTTCTCACCTTAATTTCTCTGTCAAAATATCTAGTATGAGTTTTGTTTCACTGACACAATGGGTGACTCCTGTCAATCATAGAAGTGATGTAGTGTCCTTGAACTCTGTCTTTAAAAGCTTAGTTTTGATGATCTCATCTTGTAAGAATAAAATAACAGAATATTTAGGTACTCCAACAAAATACATTTATTAAGTTTATGAAGAAATAGCATTGCCTCATTGCACTGTAAGAAATAAATGAGCGAATCTATGTAATGTCTAGAAGTTAATAAGTAGTCACTAAGTGTTAAGCAATATTATTACTATTATAATTACTATTGCTATAGTTGAACTGAGTTCACAGGAAGTTAAAACTGTCTCTCATAGAGGGGTAGTTTATTCCAAACTTTTCCTCCTCAAAGGATTCAATCAAATAAGTATTCATAGCATTCATTGACATAGGTGTAATTTGGGCAAAAAAAAAAAAAAAAAGCAATGAACTATAGCATTATCTTCCTTCTTCCACCCTGTTTTTTTCCCTATATTGCATTAGAAAAACTGAAAGTTGTGGCTGAAGATGGAATGGATTTCACAGACAAGGAAAGTAAAGCTTTGAGAGCTTAAATAGTATGCAGCCAGGATTTCAAGTCAAGTCTACTGCCAGTAGACCTCGTCTGAGGCTCCTTAGTTTTCGAGGCCTCAGCAGACAGGCTTCCTCCTGCCTAGGGATTTCTGGAGATACTGCTCTCCATATTCCCCATGGAGTTACAGTCTCTGTATTTTCCGGTCTCTCCTGGAAGAAGGAAGGCTGTATTGATAGGGATTTTATCTTGTTCACTGTAGTTTTCCCCCAAACCTCATACTATACCTAGCACATAGCAGACACAATAAATATTTAATGGATGAATTAATTATGCATCTTTAAAACTTTGCTTCCATAGTTACTTATCTCAGCATTTTAAGTATTTTATTATTCCCCTGTATTATTCAACTACGGCTAATTCAAACTTCAAAAGAATAATTTAGGACTATCTAGTGCTCAAGTTCTCTGTCCAGGAAGGAGAAATGCACTGCATGAAACTAAACAAGACTTAAAAATTGTGTTTAAGATATCACCTGGCATGTTTCATCTGGAGAAATCTCATTATTAGCTTACTTTCAGGTATTTTCCCAGTGAAGATGAAGTAAGGGCATACTATTCTCATTGCTTAAAATATAGTGGATGTGACAAATGAAAAAGACACTTTCCAAACTCCTCACTGTTGGTTGGCAACTAAACACAGCAAGAGGGAGGTGTGATGTGGTGGCAACAGCCTGGAGTTTGGAGGCTGACTACTTTGGTGAAAATACTGGCTCTCTTCTTCCTAGTAACTGCCTGGCCTTGAGAAAGTTACTATACTCTTCTGTGCCTCAGTTTCTTCAACTCTACAATAATAGTATCTATCTCAAGGAATTATTGATTAAATGAGCTAACATATATAAAGCAATTACAACAGTATCTGGCACATACCCAGTGCTTACTATTTCTATCTAGAAGAGGTAACAAAATAGTTCATTAGTATCCAATACAAAATCATTTAGGTACTTTGTGACTAAAGTAAAAAGAGATATGTTTTGGGAATTAACCAACATTTGAAATCTCCACTGCACTCCAGCCTGGCAACAAAGTGAGACCCTGTCTCAAAAAAAAATGTAGATGATCATATTTACCTTGAAGCATCATTGTGAGTCATAGAAATAAGGCATATAAACCCCAAGCCTAGCTTTTAGGAGGTGCTGAATAAGCAGCAGCTATTATTAGCAAAGATGAACTTTTCAGCTAGCTGAGAACATATGGGAACCTGTGAGAATAGGAGGAAAGGTAAGATGTGGTCACTGGACACAGTGGCATAGACATGGTTGAAACTCAGGTCTGAGCTAAAGATGGGAATTGGACAGGGCAGTTGCAGTCAACACACAGTGGAATGAAAGTTATGGTGACCTTGGGAGAACAGGTTCCAATCAGGGCCACTATACATCGTTTGCAGGGCTCATTGCAAAATAAATTTGCCAGTAGCCAGAGATGGGGAAATTGCCCCTTTTCATACCCCAACCCATAGAGGATGGGTAACCTTCAAGTAATTGCAATATCTTTGCGTGGATGCACTAGGTACCTGTGCCCAAAGTCAGCAATAGGCCCTGCCAAGTCATCCCTCACCCTGCAACTCACCATGGTGCTGCTATTTCAGGGCGACATGATGGTTGCCTTTCCAGAGGATCACTAGGGACAGAGGACAGCAACAAATGCAGCATCCCTGCCAACGCCTTACTCCTCACCCCCACCCCCAAGCTTCAACAGACCTGGGCGCTGCCTGAGGCAGAGGGTAACAGTAGTCCCTGGGCAGGGTCAGGGAATCAGCTGTTCAGAACCCCTCCCAGCAAGGTGGGAAGACTCTAGGAGGTGACCTCACATGGGAATCGAAACACCAAGCCCCCAAAACATAATCATTGTGGAAAACAGAAGCCATTGCCCCATCAAAATGTACTTACAATGCACCATTCAAAGACAAAATTATTGTATGAAGAATTTCAAGACTGCCACGGCAAATCATCAGACCCCAAGCATGGGGAATCTGTTTTTGAGATGCGAAGCAGTCTACCTTGGTCCCACACCCACCAGTCTGGCCTGGGCTTCCTGTTGAGAGGTCTCAAAAGCTACACTGCAGTCTTGCAGAGTGAGTGGGAGGTATAAAGATAGTAGAGTCAAATCATTAAAGAGTTTGCTGGGAGAGAAAGGTGAGATAGAGCAATAGCTAGAAGAAGTGGAGTAAAAGAATTTTTTAAATTGTTTTGTTGTTTTAATATAGGAAATATTTTAGTAGATTTAAATGCTTTTAGGAAGAAAGCACCAATAAGAAAGAAGCTAAAGAAAGAGTCAAGTGATGAAAACAGATGAAGTTCCTAAGGAAGCAGGAGGGGAAGGAGCTCAGAACCCAGATCATGGATTGGCTTTAGTTACAAACTCAAGAGTAACCGGGGTATAGATGGAAATAGAGATGATATCCAGAGCTGAGAAAGGAAGGCAGAAACAGAGGCATCAGCATTTACATCCGATGAGGATACTCAAATGCTGCCACTAATTCTGCCATTAATGCAAAGAAATACATTAATGAAGAAGGTAAGTCTTGACACTACTATTCAACATACTGGCCTGGATCAAAGTCTCATGGGGACTTATCCTGCTTTAATGTGTCAATTAAGAAACTATCACCATGGCAGTACGTGATATTTTTGTTGCTATTGCCTTTCTTCTCAACATTCTATTCATAAAAGCAACGTCAATCTTTTCCCAATAATTTTCCTCACAACTAACTACATTGCTTGTCAATTTTGAAATGTAGTTTTTCTTTTAATGGAGCAGACTCTTTTTTCTGTGCCCTAAACTTAACTTGAACACAATTCTCTACTTGTTTGGAGGCAGCAAATTACAGTGGAGACTGGGTACGCAGTTAAATCAAATGTCAGCTTTTAAATGACCAGTTTCATGTAAAGGTTATCACTTCCCTTAATGGAGTAACTAGGGCTTCTGATGATAGGCCAATCCCCAAACTCCTTTGCTCTGCTCCAGTAAATATCAGCTCTGATGGTGACATTTCTCTTCTGATACTCCATATGCAGTCACAGGAAATACTCATTGATGCTGCTACTTAGGAATCATGGAAAGAAATAATACCTCACTGCTTATCATTCTTCTCAGTGAGAGAATCTCTTTCTCTTTCTTCCCTCCCTCCATCCCTCTTCCTCTCTCCTGTCCTCTCCTTATTTCTCCCCTCTGCCGTGTCCCTTTCTCTTTTTTCTTTTTTGACCCTCTTTCCCTTTCTATGATATTATGAAGGTTCAATGCAGTTTAGCAAACCCAATGTTTATTACCACTGTTTTGAACTGCTTCCTAGATCATCTGAGATGATGAAGATTAAAAAAAACTAAAATTAAATTAAACTTAAATTTAAAAAACTAAAAATGAATAGAAAGAAGAGTTATTATTTGGGTAATTATGTAATTATTTACTTACATAAATACTCTTCTTTGTATTCATGTTTTTAAATAGCAGTAATAAAGTATTTATAAAAACTGGTCTCTTTACCTCAAGCAGTGAAAACTTAACATATCTTTGTGTTTGGCTGTGGTTTTCTTTCCCTCTTTAAAACTCATCCTTCAAAATATATACTACATCAGTATGTCAAAGTTTGGGACAATTTTTGAATGACCTCGCAGTGGATAATCCCCTAAATTAACGAAAAAGTCAAGTTGGTCTTCATTCTCAGTCCTGAGGCAGACAACTATGACTATTCCCTGAAATGCAACTCATTCAGAGTCCCTCTCTTCTTCCTATAATTTCCTCAACTTTTAGAGGCAAAAAATTTTAAAGAATGTGTTGAAACTATAGACTTTCACCCATGAAAAATTCTCATGTACATATATATACAATTTCATGCATATACATTCAGGTAGTTCTTTTCTTAGGTAATTATGTGCTTTGTATAAGTAGAGCAGTCAGAAGTGCGAATAACAAAGATTAATATTTTTTCAAGCTCTAAGAGTGACACACACTGGACTCTGTTTATATTCACACTTCTGACTGCCCCACTTACACAAATGGAAAAAACTGAAAAAAAAAAAAAAACTATCTGAAAGTGTCTCACAATGGTGAATATATGTGTGTGCACATATACAATATTGTATATGTACATATATACATACATGATGTATGTGTATGAGGGTATATATATTTATATTAAATATATATATACATATGTAATGCCAAAATTAGAATATAGTTAGGTTCAGAGAGTAATGTTCATTATTGCCATAAAGTGACTCTATAATGATTAATAAAGATATAAAATCAAATGCATTTAAGAGGAAAGGCATTAATTGAATTAAGCACTATTATTATATTGGCATCTCCTTTATGCCTGTGGTATGTTACTGGTGTGGGAAATACATATGCACTTAAACTATTTTGCAACGTATACCCAAAATCACACCGCTGTTTTTGAAAAGCCCATAAGAAGCCTGAATTCTCCACACATATTCCATACATGAGAGCAGAAAAGAAGAATTTGCCAACTGGTAAATTTTCTGTGCATGTACTTAATTTCTTCCCAAAAGTCCAATTCACTAGTTATTCAGACTCAACATTGGGAAATGGACATAAGGAAGTACAGTTGGAGCAAAACATGGCTACACTTTGGCCAGCAAAATCTTCCTCACCAGCAATATGGATAATACAGACAGCAAAATTATCAATCAGCGCTGGAAAAACAAAATGAAATAACAAGGTAATTTATCCAAATTATCTCATAAATGGAAAGCCAGAAATTTAAAGACTTCCCCATTATTCTTTCCCTCATCTTCTCAGTTTTATTATACAAAAAGCTAAGTAAACTTAATATATTTTAATTTCCTCTCAGACCATTGTCTTTGAAGCTCAGTAAATTTAATTAATATCAATTATCTATCCAAGATTGAATCTTATCCAAGAGAGGAAATAGCAATCCGCAAATGCTAGAACTGTGCTCATGTTTAAGTTGCATATTAAAGTAATTGCTGTGTTTCTAATAGCTATGGAAAAGCCCATTATCTTGATTATAGCTGTTGGTAAGTGAAAACAGATTTACATTTCACAACTGTGTTAAGAGTTTCACAAGCCTTAATTTTCAGAGAGTAATATCAAATCATGCATTTACTAATTAGCATTTAAAAGGCTATTTGCGTTTGCCTGCTACTGGCAAATAAATGTTTATTTTAGTTATTACATATATGTCAAGAAAAAATTTTAATATATCTAAATTTTAAGGTACATGGTTGTCTCTATACAAGATTGAATTTCTGACTCCAACATAAACTCATGAAAGTGTTCATGCATCCATTGATTGGCATTAGAGATTATAGCCTAACATATGTGGACAAATACACCAAATAAATAAAAATACACCAGAAAACAAAGTGTTGTGAATAAAATTAATATAAAATGATACGAGAACAACTGGGTGGCTATTTTAAATTTGTGGGAAACAGAACTTAATCCAACCTTACCAAGAAATGTTGAAGGGTGTGAATAATCATATGCCTAGATACATACCAGGAGAAACTATAGAACATACTTATAAAGAATTATGAAAGCAAGACATGGGGTTAGCAATTATAACTACTAACATGAATTGACTATCTGCGAACTCTTTACTAAAAGTAGAATAACATAACTATATCTTTAATTCCACACAAATAGAGCTAAAAAAAAATTACTGCAGCTTTTTAGCTATGTGCTGGCTATCTGCATGCATTCAGGGTATTCATTTTGTACCATAATAAAGTTAGACAATTCTATATTTATGAATTGGCACATTCACGTAGGCCTTTTTTGTTTTTTTGGCAACAGGAGGTTAGGAGGTCCTCTTTGAGGAGGTGACATTTCATATAATATCTGAAAAGCATGCAGGTGATAGCAAAGATCAGGAGAAAATAATTCCAGAGAAAAAGAGTAAGTTGAAAACAATTACTTTTAAAAATAATAACAGCTACCAATTAAATGACATTTCTTTTATCTCTGACTTTTGAATACAGTTTTTTAATTGCGTATCTAGGGTGGAATGTGAATACTTAATGCAGATGTAAGACATCCTTTTATTATTTCACATAACAGTCTAAACAACCTATTTTTTTTCTTCTAAAACAAAACAAAACAGGATACATTTGCAGAATGTGCAGCTTTGTTACATAGGTATACGTGTGCCATGGTGGTTTGCTGTACCTACTGACTCATCCTCTAGGTTCCCTCTCCTCACCCTCCACCCCCCAACAGGCCCTGGTGTGAATTGTTCCCCTCTCTGCGTCCATTAGTTCTCAATGTTCAACTCCCATTTATGAGTGAGAACATATGGTGTTTGGTTTTCTGTTTCTGTGCTAGTTTGCTGAGGATGATGGCTTCCAGTTTCATCCATATCCCCGCAAAGGACGTGAACTCATTCCTTTTTATGGCCGCCTAGTATTTCATGGTGTATATGTACCACTTTTTTTAATCCATATATGTACCACATTTCTTTATGCAGTCTATCATTGATATACAACCTATTCTTAAGAAAAACATTACCTACTAAACTCTGGGTTTGAGAATAGTAAAAATAGATTGTCATACTACATAATGATCTCTCTCTTTGGTTCTGATTGCATTAACTTTTCTCAAGTGACCACACACAATGAAATAAAATATACATACAAGTTGAGTGTCCCTTATCCAAAATGTTCAAGATTCGAAGTATTTAAAATTCCAGGTTTATTCAACTTTCGGAATATTTGAAGACACATGCATTATTTCTTTTTCACTCTGCTGATAAAGACATACCCGAGACTGGGCAATTTACAAAAGAAAGAGGTTTATAATGGACTTACAGTCCATGTGGCTGGGGAAGCTTCAACAATCATGGCGGAAAGCAAGGAGGAGCAAGTCCCATCTTACATGGATGGCAGCAAGCAAAAAGAGAATGAGGAAGACACAAAAGTGGAAACCTCTGATAAAACCATCAGATCTTGTGAGATTTATTCACTACCACGAGAACAGTATGCGGGAAACTGCCCCAGGAGTCAATTACCTCTCACCATGTCCCTCCCACAACAAGTGGGAATTATGGGAGCTACAATTCAAGATGAGGTTCGAAAACTATATCAATACATAATGAGATATTTTGAGGGTGAGATCCAAGTTTAAACATGAAATTCATTTATATTTAATATACACTTTATACACATAGCTAGGAGGTATTTTATACAATATTTTTAACAATTTAGTAAATGAAAAAGTTCATGTGCAATGAAATGAGAAAGCAAAGATGTCAGGTATGGAAGTTTTCACTTGTGCTATCATGTCAGTACTCAAAAAGTTTGATTTTGGAGCATTTTGGATTTTTAGATTAGGAATGCTGAACCTGTAATAAAAGCTTAAATAATTGGAAATTAAATTTAAACAGGTTTAAATAAATTGGGGATGTTTTTGCATATGACAATTTCGGGCCAAAATTTCATCTTTGTTTTTATCCCTGCCATTTATAATTTATCTCTACTATCTGGAAAAGAGATAGTACCTAAAGTATCCTATTCACATCTTTAAAATTTTTTTCCTCAAGTTGCTAAACAATATAACTTCCATTGAAAATTAACATGAGCTAGGTGCTTTCTAACAAAACAACAAATATATTCTGATCTGGTCTGAGTGCTCACAGTTTATATTATTGCCAAAAGACTGTTCTGACTAGCAGATATAATGTGGTACACACATTTTAGGTAAGAATGGAATCTAATGGAGCTGAAACTCAATTCTGTGATTCAGCCATCTGCTTTTGAGAAATCCATATAATGTGGAACATTTTGTCTATGAAATCCTTTGTTTAAAAGGGAGTTACATACCTATTAAAAAGCTGTGGCCAGCTCATACAAAATCTGCCTATGTTACATTAATTAAAATTATTTGTATATTTATTTTTAATATTTGGAAGTCATTGTTTATCTGAGATTCTGACTGTTTTTATGGAGTAATTCAATTTGAAACATGTCCACCCTGGCCATATTTTGAGGGCAGGTTGAGGAAGTGAAACTTTATCAGGTTAGAGTTCAAACAACACTACTCAAATATATTTCATGGGTTTATACAAAACTATTCACAATACGAAAAGTACTTTAAAAATTGAAATATTCAGTGAATATGAGAAGGAGGAAGAGAAAGAAAAAGTCACAAAAACAGACAAAAATAGGCAAACAACATGAACAAGCAACTGACAAAAGAAGTAGATATGGCCCTTAAATAGAGTAAAAGATGTCTAACTTCATAAAGAGAAGCACAAATTAATCCTTCACTCAGATACCATTTCTCACCTCCTGGATTTGCAAAAATCCAAAGGCTGGACAAGACACTGTTGACAGAGTGAGAATTCTCTGTGTATACTTTCCATATAGATTTAAATTTTGAATTACTTAAATGTAATACTGTATTAGTCAGAGTTCTCCAGTGAAACATAACCAATAGGATGAGAGATGGATTGATGATAAATAGAAAAATACAAAGAGGTTTATTATGAGAAATGGACTCATGCAATATGGAAGGCTAATTTCCTCAATCTGCCATCTTCAAACTGGAGACCGAGAAAATCCAGTGGGGTAATTCAGTATGAGTCCAAAGGCCTAAGAACTGGGAAGTCAATGGTGTATATCCCAAACCAAGGGCAGTAAAAGATGAGATGTCTCAGGTCAAGCAGTGAGACTGTTTGTTCTTTTCAGGACTTTTGGATTGGGTGATGCCCACCCACATTGGGGAAGACTATCAATTTTATTGAGTCCACCAATTCAAACACTAATCTCATCCAAAAATACCCTTGCAACCAGAAATAATGTTTAATCTGGGCACCTGTGGCCCAGTCAAGTTGACACACAGAATTAATCATCATGGCTATTCATTCAGAAAACCTTAAAAAAAAAAAAAGAAAGAATGATGCAAGTCTTCTCTCAAACCTTGAAAGCAATAAAAATTATTTAGGTTGGTGCAAAAGTTATTGCCGCTTTTCCCATTACTTTCTCTTTTTCTTGAGACAGAGTCTCACTCTATCACCCAGGCTGGAGTGCAGTGGTGCAATCTTGGCTCACTGCAACCTCTGCCTCCTGGGTTCACGTCATTCTCCTGCCTCAGCCTCCCTAGTAGCTGGGACTACAGGTGCCCACCACCAAGCCCAGCTAATTTTTTGTATTTTTAGTAGAGACAGGATTTCATCATGTTGGCTAGGATGGTCTCGATCTGCTGACCTCATGATCCACCAGCCTCAGCCTCTCGAAGTGCTGGGATTATAGGCATGAGCCACCGAGCCCGGCCTTCCCACTACTTTCAATTGCAAATGCTGCAATTACTTTTGCACCAACCTAATATATTCATAATTCTGAAAAGAAATTATTTCCAACCTTAGATTCTGTATTTAACAATTTATCAAAAGTAAAATATAGAATCTGTTGAGGATGTATGGATGTAAAATCTTTTGAGTACTATTCTAAACGTTTGAAGTATATTAGCATATAAAATAGACAAAAATTATTGTCCCTTGTGGAACTTTCATTCTAGTAGTGAAGGCATACAATAATTACAATATATAATAAATAAGCAATTTATGGTTAAAAATTGGTGCTAGAGGTAGGGTACCAGGAGAGGTATCGTTCCAGAAAACAACAAAAAAACTAATAGAGTACCTGATGTGTTTTGTAATACTGAAAAGTTTTACACTTCTTTCAGAGAATTTGAAAAATAATTAGTGTTAAGTTCATTGAAAACTAAGCAAACAAGCAAGCATTTTCAATTTCATAGAAAATTAAAAAGTTCAATTCCCTTGGGAAAATATTTTCTTAAACATATTTACAGAGTCAAGATAATACATTGAGTGAATGTTGATTTTTTGAGACATAAAACAATGTATGATTGTATATCATAATTCTGTGGGTCAGGAATTCAAATATGGCACAGTGGGAAGATTCATCTCTTCTCTATAACATCTGAAACCTCAGCTGAGGTGACTAAGTTGCTGGAGGCTGAAAGAGTTGGGAGGTGACTAGGCATCTCTTTTTCTTTTTTCACGTGGTTTCTCCACATGACTAGTTTAAGTTTTCTCACAGCATGGACCCTCAGGGTAGTCAGACTTCTTAAACAGTGGCTCAGGGTTCAAGAAGGAGTGATTCTAGAGATCACCAATATTAGAAATTTGCATCACCCACAAGGCAATGCTCTGAGGACACAACATCACCTTCATTATATTCCTGCTGAAAATGCACAATTGGAATCCAATGGTGAGAAAACAGACAAGCCCAAACCAAGGAACATTTTATGAAACAACTGGACCATATACCTCAAAAATATGAATGTCATGAAAGACAAGGAAAGATGAGAAACTATTTCAGATCAAAGGAGACAATTAGTTTGCTAGGACTACGATAACAAAATACCACTGAGTAAATATTGATTTTACCATAAAATGTGAGATAAATATATCATAAGGAAGATCTAGGAAAAAATGTGGGTGTTTGGGAATGAACTTATTTAGAGAGCGGAATCCTTATCTTACATAACAAAGTCAACATATAATCTCTAATTGGGAAAATCAATAAGTGGTAGTATAGCATATTGTTTTCAAACGTGAAGACAAAATCAGAAAAATTAATAGCTAAATAAGTTGAAGGTGGTCACTTCTAGTGAGAAGAATATTGGGTGAGAAACAATAATTGGCAAGTATTGTTTTGTGTTAAAACCTGTGGTATTAGTTGACTTTTAAGCTATGTACACATATTACTACGTATATTCCATTAAATGGCATCATAATGTGTTAAGCAAAGTCCAAAGTCCCCACAGACATTTCATTTAGTTTTGTGCATTTCTTCAAGTACTTCCTGAGGATAAATTCCTAGATTTTGAATTATGATATCATGGGAACACATATTTAAGATTTTTTTATACATATTGACAAAATGTCTTCCAGAATGTTTATTAAAACATCCTCCATCAAAGTCACTGTATGAAAATGCTCACTTCCCCAGGGTTTCTACAAAACTCTTTAAATCTTTGCCAATGTTACATTAAAACAAAGCAAAAAAAAAAATTACTTTCTAAATTATATTTCACTAAGTATCAGTCTGGTAACCTTTCATATGTATGTTTCATTGTACGTATTTTTCTTATAAATGTCTATGTCATTTGCCCATTTATCTATTGAGCTATCTGTCTTTTTCTTATTAATTTGTAAGCACTCTCTGTACATTGACAATCCTGTGTAGGTCACATAATTTCAAACTATGAAAACTTTTAGTTTGTCTTTTGTCATTTTAACTTTGTCTATGACATTTTGTCATATAGCTTTATGTTTATATTTCATGTTTAAGGCATTTTACTGTATAGTTTATCTTTGCTTGGCACTATTCTCTTTTTATGATTTATGCCTTGAATGGGATTGTGGCTGTGTTGTTATAAATATGTTATATTCAGAACAAGAACTTGAATCTAGTCTATTGTGAAGGATGAAAGAGAAGTATTTTATCAGGGAAGTCACTTATCAGATTTATATTTTCTAAAAATCAATGTGGTTGTTTTGTTTAAAGCACCACAGATTCTTTGACATTTCTCCTACTAATGGGTGGGATCTATGTTCCTTCCTCTTGAATCTGGGCAGGCTTGTAACTGCTTCAACCAATATGGATTGACAGAAGTGATACTATTTCACTTTCAAAGCCAAAGGTCATATATCTTCTATCTGGTTCTCTTTGGAGTCTCACTCTGGAATAAGCCAAATTCCATTTAAGGATTCCAATTACACCATTCTGGAGAAGTCTGTAGGTACATCTGTCAGCAGTTCAAACCTTCTAGTCATCTCTGCCAAGACATCAGACAGGTGAGTAAAGGAGCTTCTAGAGGATTTCAGTCTCCAGCCATTTGTCACCCCTAGCTGTTTAAATATCCCCAAATGAAACCTCAGACACTAAGGAGTAAAGACAAGCCATCCCTACTATACCCCATCCCAGTTTCTGACTCCTAGAATCCATGAATATAATAAAATGATTGCTGTTTATGCCATTAACTTTGAGTGGTTTGTTCACAGCCATATCACTCTAGCAACAACACTGGCAATGAATTAGAAAAGGGAATGAAAAAGGAAGTCCAATTAGGAGGCAATTGCAAGTGTCCAGAAGAGACACAGAGAAACCTGAAACAAGGTTGGAAGGAAAATGGGAAGAAATTGAGAGAATTCAGAAGCTGAATTTGCAATATACACATATCACAAAAATAGATTATTAAAATATAACCTTTTAGACTGTTATATCAGAAAACTAAGCCACTTATCAGCCTAAGCCACTATCAAACACGAATCCATAACTAATTTATAAATTTTCTTCCCAAGTGTCACACTTTTTACAAATCATGCGTTCTTCCACTACAACTTTAAAGCTTTTTCTTTTGTAACCAGAGGGTCACAGATAAGTCAGGGCTCACTGAGGGAGCTCAGGGGATAATAAAATTAAAGGAAACCTGGCTTGAATATGTGACAATGGCACACATTTTAGTCACAGAAATAACATATAAGCAGTCTTTTAATAAAAGAGCTAAAGGGTTATTTTTCACCCTTTGAAAAGCAAATTGTCTTAATTGGCTAAGATCAGAAGATATCAACAGGGTTCCAAAAGCAATAAAATATTGGGCCTTTAAACTAGTCCAAATTGTCTTAGAAGTAAAAGAGAAAGATGGAGTCCATCAGCTCTATTTGAAAACTAACAATAGGAAGGCCAGTTGTGCTACAGCAGGTGAAACTGTTTAATCATTACTTCCTAATTGGGATCCTTTGCTTTCTCTGGCTTGTTGGGAAGCAGACTAACAGGTGATTTTAACTGTTTGTCCTGACTCAATACTTTTGCTCTAGACTTTGTAACTTACCTGGGAGTTTCAAAGCCAAAGTGCCTATATGAGCAATCCACATATTAAAGTACCCCAATTCTACACTGTGAGAGTTTACCCAGGGGCTAGTAGAGTTAGACAAATTAGAAGAAGTTTATCATGGTAAGGAAAAAGTGCATTTAGTTCACCGATATTATCTAGATGATGCTGATTTGTACACTTCCAAGAAATCTCAAAAGGCAACATTAACCTTGATAAAGTCTAGTCTAGTCCTAAGTCTCACATGTAAGTAGACCCAGAGATTATCAGAATTTCCAGGTTTGTTTTCTGAGACGGAGTCTCGCTCTATTGCCCAGGATGGAATGCAGTGGCACAATCTTGGCTCACTGCAACCTCCACCTCCTGGGTTCAAGCAATTCTCCTGCCTCAGCCTCCCTAGTAGCTGGGATTACAGGCACCTGCCACCATGCCCAGTTAACCGGTTTTTAATGTTAAAAATAGGCCACATTTTCATTAAACTTGAGGAAAGCCATATCTAATGATTATCCAGAACGTCAGACTCTCCTGTGCAAGGGGAAACCCTTCTTCCAAACACCAAGAAACATGGAAAGTCAAACTAATATTCAGAAAACAAAATGGTGACTATGAAATTAAAACGAAAATTGGTGTATTCACATGAGAATTTTTTTCTTCCAAGCTGTTATGAAAATTGATGAGCTAGACTCTTCCCACCACAGAAAATGCTAATCCAAAGATGAGATAGATTGATGTTCACAAGCTAAGGTATTTAATACCATAGGCTGAGCTCTTTAAGGAACCAGTAACACCCTTTCCCCTTCACCTTTCCAGTTAAGAAGTCAATACAGAGGTCATGTAGGGTTCGAATTTTTCACTTATTGCTGGATTGTGGTTTTCAACATGGACTTGCAGCCATATTCAGTCTTCCCATGCCTTCCCTTCAAATCTAGCCCTTGAGCTGCCCTCATGGAGAGTTGGGTCTACAAAGCAAGATATCACCAAGCCAGCTGAAAGTGGATGTATTAGTCCATTTTCATGCTGCTGATAAAGGCATATACCCAGGACTGGGCAATTTACAAAGGAAAGAAGTTCAATGGAAAACTCACAGTTCCTTGTGGCTAAGCCTCACAATCATGGCAGATGGCATGGAGGAGCAAGTCACATCTTACGTGGATGGCAGCAACCAAAAAGAGCTTACGCAGCTAAACTCCCGTTTATTTAAACCAACAGATCTCGTGAGATTCATTCACTATCACGAGAACAGCACAGGAAAGACACGCCCCCATAATTCAATCACCTCCCACTGGGTTACAAGTCAAGATGAGATTTAGGTGGGAACACAGAGCAAAAGCATATCAGTGGTGTTGCAGCTGTTGAACAATCTGCTTGCCAAGGAGCTTCCTGAGAGCTTCAAAAGCAGTGGTAGTTAAGGCCTGCCTCTTGAAGATGGTCCTGATCCAGGTGTACCAACCACATAAAAAAGACAATCCACAAAGGTCTCAGTGATTTATGCTCAGTCCCTTTCATTAATATTGCCAATCATGTAATCCATTCTTTATCCCTTGAAAAGAAGGGAGGGTAGAAGTGGGGGTAGTGTAGAAGAAGTAGTGGGAGCTCTGTTCCCAGTTCTTCTAAAGCAGCTGTTCTTGTTTTGTGAGTCTAAGTGAAAACATATGTCAAAGAGAATATAGCTCTTTCTTTGCTCTCTGCTCTATGGAGCCAGGCAGGGTAGGAAAGGGAGATTCCAGGGAGCTAAGAATTTAAAGCCAGAGTGACTGTCAACATTCCCACAGTGAAACACAGCTCCCCTTCACTAGTGAAGGGTTCCAGGGTTCAAGCAATTCTCCTGCCTCAGCCTCCCTAGTAGCTGGGATTACAGGCACCTGCCACCATGCCCAGTTAACCGGTTTTTAATGTTAAAAATAGGCCACATTTTCATTAAACTTGAGGAAAACCATATCTAATGATTTAGGTGGGAACCCTATAGAACCCTGGAAGACCTTCCCGGGGGCACGTCACAACCTCACTGACGCAAAATGTCCTCTTTGGGACTACAAGAAGACACCATATAGTAACCTTTGTAGGTAGATGGCTGCTGAGTCAGTATAATGAACATCTAAAATTTAACATCTTCTCCTTTTACTTCGAATTACCAATGATTTATTTTTTATTCTTTTTAAAAAGAATACAATACAACTTGGAAAAAATTTGGCTAGATACAGCTCAGTGGACTTAAAACAATGTGCTATGTTTGAAGAACATCAAATTATTTTTGAAAACCTTGCCAAGTGACTTCAATAAGATGAGAACTATTAACATAAACTTTTAAAACAGCAACTTTCAAACATTTTTTAGATGTTTTCTGCACTGGATGCTGTAGAGTACTATTTACATCCTCCCTGAAGACCAAGGCATTCTTTTCCTCAGGTGCTAAGAATCTTGCCTACTGATGATTCACAGCTGAGTTCATCTACAGGCATTGCCCTTCACTGAAAAAAGCTGTTTCCCCCAATCCTACACAAACTATGTCCCATCCTGGGAGGCAGCGAATATCCAATGACTGATCATTGTGAATTAACACGTCCTAACTCTCTTGCCTTAATTTGGGAAAACTTTTAAGAATCAGCTCAGCACCAGCATTTCCTGTAGGATCAATTGTTGCAATAGCATTAAAAGTCAACTTCTATTTTTTGCCCATCCTCATCGCTCTTGACTGCAATAAATCATAGTTGTAGACTAAAGAACAGGTCCAATTCTTCTTGCCTTTTCTCTTTTTTTTTTTTTTTTTTTTTTTGAGACAGAGTCTTGCTCTGTTGCCCAGGCTGGAGTGTAGTGGCGCAATCCTGGCTCACTGCAACCTCTGCCTCCCAGGTTCAAGCGATTTTTTCTCCTGCTTCAGCCTCCCAAGTAGCTGGGATTACAGGCACCTGCCACCATGCCCAGGTAATTTTTGTATTAGAGACAGAGTTTTGCCATGTTGGCCAGGCTGATCTCAAACTCCTGTTTGCCCGGGAGCTGGCATAATTTCAAGTCATCTATGAGACATTCAAGGGGAATCTTAAGTAAATAATCTATTACTGCCTAGGACGAGGCAAGTTTGGAACAACCCTAAAACCAATAGCACTCTTCCATCTAAAGAGGAAGTTCAGGTCCTGTAACCCTTCATCACTTAGTGTCAAGGCTAAGATACAGTTGGTTCTCAGTACTAGTGTAAAGGGTTTTGGAGATAAATGTTCTTGCTTCTGTGTAGACTGTCTATATTTGAGAGATCCTCTCATGTCCCTCCCTTTAGGATTGCTTGGTGCTTTTTTCCATTCTGTCTTCTCTCACGTATATGGGGCAGAAGGATGAGCAAGAGCTCTCTACAACTTGTCAGGGCAAACACTGCCACTTTTAAAAAGCCAAACAAGGATCAGAATGAGATGCAGAGAAAAGAGGACATGGAGGGAATGCCTTACGCCAATTACTCTAGGTTTTGTGGTATAGTATCCACAAGAATAATATTAAGAAGACACAGTGAGGGTAAACTACTCTTCAAGACACTATCAAGGAAATGAAGGCAGGAGGTGAGACAAGAAACAAGGTGTAGATGTTTTAAGTATAAAGGGCTTCTGAGCTGCTTTATTCTTAAAGATTACTCAAATTAGTTATTTTGCTGAAGGGCAGGCATCAGTAAGAAAAGACAGTTGCAAGGTGGGCAATCAGGAGAGAGTAACTGATAAACAACTTCCTTAAAAAGCCTACATGGAAATAGACCAAAAGCACAGGGAAAGACATCAACTTTAAAGTGGAAGAATATTTCATCCTCTGAGACAGGCAATAAAAAGAGGGAATGTAAAGAGGTAGAAAAATTGGGGGGCTAAGAAAACTGTGTATATTGAGAAATACACACAAATTTCTCAATAAAATCGGAATTGAATTTATCTGCTGAATGTGAGATAGGCCAAGGGAATGCTGGGGACATAAGAAATGTGGAAAAGCTGAGGTGCATTTGCCCTAAAGGAGATAATAGGGGTTAACCAAGGGACCGAATAAACAATTTACTAAACAATAGCAAGGATCTAGATAAGGTTAAAGAGCTTGAATTTGTGATGTATTCACTCAACATAATTCTGTGACCAAGGGCTGACTTATTAAAAAAATAAATTGAGGTGGTGGTTGGGTGCCTAGATTTGGAGAGTGACCAGAAAGACAGCAAAAGGTTGGGGGATGGTGGGGCAGTTAGGAAGGTAGAGTACTAATGGGTGAGAGCGAATGCACAGTTGTATTAGATGACCAATGAGTCCATGCTGAGTGAGACAGAATAGGAATAGAAGGGAAACAACGGCAAAAGCCAAGGAGCTGGATGTCATACTGAAGGTTATAGCAAGAGCCACAAGTAGCTGGGAGAAGCAGTAGGCTGGGAAGCTTAAATCAGATGAGGACAATTAACTGAGAGCACTTTAGACAGGTTCTACTGCCAGACTGCAAGAGCTAGTTCCACCTTACTAAGTAAGGAGATGAAGTAAATAGAATTATTGTGACAGTCCATACATGAACACATGTAAAGTACTTAGGTCAGGATCTGATATGTACTGTTCACTCAATAAATGTTAAGCTACCATTACATTCTAGAGTTTACCATTGTAGAAGTTCCATAATCAAAACGAGTGAAGCATTACTCAAACTGATAAGGCATATCTTCCAATGATGTATCATTTTGCTAATGGAGAGGTATCATTGAGAATAGATGGCTTCATGCCATCAGGAAGCTGAGGTTTAGTGAAGGCAAAAGCCACTGTATGCATATATAAACAATTTACATTCTATCCTCTGGAGCTCTACTCTCAGTGACTAGGAATGACAGGAAGAGGATATGTTGATATTTATAAATGGAGGCATATTTAGGTGGGAAAAAATTGTTTTTGCTTTTCAGATTATTTTTGCATTTGGGTGCCTCAAAATCACAGTATTAACTATATCCACCTGACAAATGACACATGCAATTAGTTCTACCATGAAAACTTCCACATTTCTGAGGTGTCCTGCATCAATGCCAGAATGATCTCTTCTATGCACTGTTCTACCAGGGTTTAGGAGTGCTGCTTAAGTCCATTTACAAAACCTTGACGCTCTCTTGTTTAAACTGAGATATGAGTCTGAATGTGCTTCTTTATAACATGTTGTGAGAATTCAATTTCAGTAATAGATTAAGACATACCTTGGACACATTTCACAAAATTAAAATGAAATTGATATACCAATTGCACTCATCAACTCAATATAACCCATCATCTACACCTAAGGGCACACTAAATATCATTTCATGAGCAGGATGAAAAAAGAATTATTTCCAATCAGAATCTCACACGGTTTTAATGTGATTATATCCAGTTGACTAATTGTGTCATTTCCCTTTATGTTCATTCATTTAACAAATATTGATTTACTGTCTGTTATGTGTAAGGTACATTCTAGTGGCTGCGTGAAATAAGTGATACAAGTTGGGATAAAACTCCTACCTGGGAACTTGGCATCTGTGGGACAGACAGAAAAGTACATACATTAAAAACTAGAATAAAGGGCAGAATGTATACATGGAAGTACTAAAGAAGGTGCAATTGATCCTGATTGGGAAAATTTCATGGAGATAACATAAACAAGACAAACTTTCATGAGGTAGAGATAATCCAGGCTAATGACGAACATGAGAATAGAAGGACTGTGTAGAGCTGTGACATGGGGAATATTTGAGTCTTTAGGTGGCTTTGCAAATACCTAGCCTGTTCAACAACCTCTGTGTTGATCAGCACTGTGTCAAATTCAAATTTTTTTCTGAATTTTCTTTATTTTTATTTTTTAATTTTTATTTTTATTTTAAGTTGTGGGGTACATGTGCAGGATGTGCAGGTTTGTTACATAGGTAAACATGTGCCATGGTGGTTTGCTGCACCTATCAACCCATCACCTAGGTATTAAGCCTAGCATGCATTAGCTATTTTTCCTAATGCTCTCCCTCCCAACCTCACCCCCCAACAGGCCCTGGTGTGTGTTGTTCCCCTCCCTGTGTCCATGTGTTCTCATTGTTCAGCTCCAATTTATAAGTGAGAAGGTGCAGTGTTTAGTTTTCTGTTCCTGCATTAATTTGCTGAGGATAATGGCTTCCAGCTCCATCCATGTCCCTGCAAAGGACATGATCTCATTCCTTTTTTTGGCTGCATAGTATTCCATAGAAATTCACACATTTTAAAACATTTCTTAAAAAGTAGCCCCACTCCTGTCCCAATCTTTCTTAGATGCTACTTTATAGACAGTAACTGGCACCTTTTCTTTATAAATTTGATTTGGACTTTGATATGCTGTTTCATTCATTCAAACATTAGAATGGCCTTTCATTTCAATAATCATCCTTGAAATTTAAAAAAGAATTTCCATGATTATGTTCACATATAACATATAAATGTCAGTTATCTACATATCAATAATATTTAATGTAGCGTATCAAATATTTACTTCTTTTTCGTAATTTGTATTTCAGAAAGTTTAGTTGCCAAATTTAAAAAGCTAATGTGTAATTACATTGTAATTTCAAAGTGTAATGTCTCCTTAATCAAAAGAAAAGTTTTTTTAAGATCCCAGAAGATTCTAGAATGAACTGACTTCTTGCTCCCTGTAAATCATTATTCTGGAGTGATTCTAAGTTTATTCTCCTTCTACATTCTCCTTCTACCACCACCTCATCTTAATTCAGTCATATGTTTATTTAGTCTATACCAGCGTAGGACTTGTCAAGTGCTAGCTGATGGTATAGATTATCTTGCTGTACAAAAGAAACATTAAAAAGTACTTACTCTACTGTAGGTAACATTTCTTCTTCCTTTTCATAGACTCTATGAAATTCCATGACCTCTTACAGATAGGGCTTATGTTGACAGTACAAATTCATTCTTCTGTGATCATATGACACCAGAGTCTTATGCAGACAAATGTTATATCATTCCCAGAAGATACCCACCAGAGCTAGATTTCTTTGCATTGCAAAAGCTAATCTTCTACTGTCATTATCTAGTAGCGTTACTGCAAATTTCAACCTGATGTCAGCCTTTGATGTTACCTGTAAAATCTTCACTATTTCAACAGCATAATTGCTTCTTGCTTAAATTCTAGCATAACAAGTGATAACTTGATTCTCACTACAATTCCCACTGCTGGCTCTATTTGGTTTATATAAAAAACTATTAAGCTTTATTTTTTTAACTTAAAAATCAAAATTCAAGTATACAGCCTTATTTAATCCAAGGACAAAACAATGTTAACAAAAGAACTAGAGAAACATTTCCTAATTTTAATGAAATTGGAATTCCAAAGTGCCCTGAGCAAATAATGAAGCTCTTGTAGAAAATGATTAGAAAGGTTATTTTAAATGTTTTTTGCTAATAAAACTTATGAGTGACAAATAGAAATACAACTTACTACATTTTCTCACAGTTATGTCAGGAAAATGAATAGGTAGCTGAATGGCTTTCCCAGCTGAAAATGAGCATGAAAATTATACCTGAATGGCACTATGAGTGCAGGGCCCCAGAAAGAGAACCTAAAGAGTGCTGCTCCATTTTGGGACTGAGAAGTTTTAGGCCAGTCCCTATTTTCTTCTGCACAAAGTAATGGTGAGAATAGCCTTCCTCTGATTCCCTAATAAATAAAAAGTTTATATAATGGATTTGCAAATATTTTTTAGCCCATACTAGTAAAAATACCACACACTCTTCACACTACAAAAAAATTCTCACCAAATAGAATGGGAAGATTGGCATTGACTTGCCTGCCTCCCCATTCTAGATTTTATTAAAATTGGAAATATCTCCATCTGTTATCAAAACAAAGGAAGGAAAGGAAGGAAAGGAAGTGTTACCTGTAAAATCTTCAGTATTTCAACAGTATAATCACTTCTTTCTTAAATTCTGGAAGGAAGGAAAAAAAAAGGAAGTGTAATTCTGAAAGGTTTATGGTAATAGAGAAGGGCACTAAATTCCTGAAGGACATTTAATGTTTACTAGTAGTCCCCAAATGAGGAACTTAGAGTCTTTGTCTTAATAAAGCCAGAAAATAATTTTAATCTACTTAAGTGAAAATGAAAATTAATTGTAGACACTGCTAGAGAATATGCTTAGTTACTTTTTAAAGACTCAGTAGGACTCCTTGTGCCCTTTCCTGTAAATAGTGTACACTCATAGGCACCAAAGATAACATGATTGATCACAATAAGAAAAAGAAAACTCACTTCACCTAAAGCCCCAGTGGCTTCCACTGACAAATCCTCTACATAAAAATTAAAAAATAACAAAATGAATGTTTGTTTGATTTTTTTCCTTTCGACTTGAAGGCAGAGGTAACCAGGTAGAATATTTAAATGAACAGACACTTGAAAGATGAAGAAAATTAAAAATAATTTTAATAATAATCTACACTTAAATAGTTCCTTAAATTAAGAATTACTAGAATATACCTATTTGGTTGACTTTAATTAAGACATTTTTATTCCACTTAGACATAACCTCTAGATATCACCACACGCACCTATTTCACTGATGTGGTAATATCCAAAACATACCAACTAAGCATATAGATAAAGAGAGAATAGATAAATAGATAATTAATCGTTTCATTTCTCACAACAACCGTTTAACAAACTGCCTTCTAAGTAAACCAGCATGGCAAAAAAATAAAATCCCAGAGATGCATACAATCAGCCTAAAATACAGTAAGCTTTTTTTTTTCCTTCCTATGCAATAATACTTAATTTACTCTCTGCCATTTATTATACTTTGGATCCCACAGGAATAAAAACAACCTTTGGAAATAGACCATGTAGTCAGCAAGTACAGCACAGTGAACAGAACACTTAAGATTATGATTCTAAGGGATGGGTCAGCAATATTCTCCCCTTTTGGCTTTTACTATCTCCTAACATTCTTATTATATCCTTTTTTATAAAGTTCACCTATCCAGACATTCATCTGAACTCAACATCTCAAACATGAATGGAAAACAAAACCATCACAGTCTTTTGAATCAAACAAGTTTCTATAAATGCTGCAGATTATAACAGCAGAAATCATTTCTTCTACAAGAATTAACATACATTAGATCACACAAGATAGATGATTATACCCAAAGATTTCAGAAGTTATCCACTGTTTCTCAGTTTCTACTGTAAGTGTGACGTCTTCATCACAGACGCTCACACATCATTCTCTCTCCCATCCTGTATTAGCAAATCCCATTGCCATCCTCTGGAAGACTGAGGATCCCAACATCATTAAAAGAGTTACTATGTTCTTTCTCTCATAGAGTTCTGTCTTCATTCCATTTTTATCTTTTCTGCAAAGTTCATGCACCCATTATTTCTTATCGAAACTACAGTGACAACTTTGCAGTTAGTTTTATGTCTGATCACTCCCCTTCTGACTCATCCTGTGCATTGCTGCCAACAGTCGTGTTATTAAAACAATAACTTGTGAATTTCAAGCTCAAAATTCTTACATGATTTCTCATTCAATACAAAATAAAATACAATCTCATCAACCCAGAATTCAAAGATCTCTACAATATGAAATAGTCTTCTTAACAACTATTTGCTGCTGGACACACACACACATCCACACACCATACTCCTCTTAATTCCTTCAGTCTATATTTTAGAACTCTGTGTGGCTTTTATTAAGCTATTGTTTAAGCTAAAAGCTCTTCTTCCAAGCCATCTCTTCCTTAACAGTTCAAATGCCACTTTTTCTTACATCCATTAGTTGATTTTTTTCTTGAGTTTTTATTGTACTTTAATTCTACCTTTATTTTGATGCTGAACACTGTTTTTTCTATAACATATGTGAGAGCATACATATGTATTATATATGGATTTTTTTAGCTTCTTAAAAGTTAAGAACTATGTCATAGTAATCTTGACATAGAAGATTCTAAAAATAGTATTTATTAATTTCTATTGCAAGTCGGTAATAAGGCAATGATATTTTCCATAAAGAAAAATGAGACTAGAACTTTATTTTAGTTTGTTGATATTTTGACTAATTGACTTACAAAATGGGAGTCGGAGTATAGGGTTGGGAAGAGAGTAGATTAATGCAACTGTAGAAATACTTAGAAAACAGGGGCAAAAAGAGGAAAGCCTAATTACTTGAGCCCAGAAGTATTTTATGAAAAAAAAAATTACTTTCACTTAAATATGACTGAATCCAGCTAGTCTTCCTTTTCAGGTAAGTTAGGAAAAAGAATATTTCTGTATTAGTCAGGGTTCTCCAGAGAGAGAGAACCAAAAAAGGATGAATGGATGGATGGATGGACGTATGGATGGATGGATGATAGATGAGAGAGAATTTATTAGGGCAATTGGCTCACATGATCATGGAGGCTGAGAAGTCCCACAACAGGCAGGCTGCAAACTGGAGACCCACAAAAACTAGTAGCAAGGCTTAGACCAAGCCTGAAAGCCTCAGAACTAGAGAAGCTGATAGTGTAGCTCTCAATCTAAGGCCAAAGGCCTGAAAAACTGGAAGCTGCTGACATAAGTCCTGGAGTTGAAAGACTGGAGAGCCTGGTGTTCTGATGTTCAAGGACAGGAGAAGAAGGATGCCCCAGCTCCAGGAGAGAAAGAGAATTTGCCTTTCCTTGGCCATTTTGTTCTGTAAGAGCCCCCAGATGATTGACGGTCCCCATTTACATTTCCTGGATCTTCCTCACTCAGTCCAATGACTCACACACCAATCTCCTCTAGAAACACCCTCACAGACACATCCAGAAATAACACTTTACCAGCTCTTTAGGAATTCCTTAATCCAGTAAAGCTGATAGCTAAAATTAACCATCACAATGTCTATTCGGTTTAGTTTGCATCACAGTCTCTCGGCCACTTCTGCTTCTTCAATAATGTTGCTAGTGAAGGGCATGCTACAATTAAGGATAGACTGGAAATCTAAAACCTAAAGCTCAAGAGGAATAGTCACCAAACACATGAACCCTATTATACTTCTAGTCCTAAAAGTCAATTTGAAAGAGTATTATGTTTTCAAATTCCTAAAGTCATGTGTCTTTCGTTATTTATGGTTCTTTATAGATTAAATGAATCTTCACTTCTAGTATGATTGAATATTATTCATTCTTCAGTTCATTGCCAGAAAGCTAAGTGCAGTAAGTCTTTTCAAGTTTAACCCCTCTGATCAAGGCATAAAGTTTATGTGACTAAACTAAGAACATAATTTTCTAGAATCAGAAATTTAGAAACAGACAGATAATGACTTATTCATTAATTTTAGAAAATTTTGTCTATCTAAAACATATGTTTCTTGACTGTGATTAATAGGGACAATTTTATTCATTTCAAAAACGAAAATGATATAAGACAAGCAAGTAAAAATCCAAGCATTATTAAATGACACAATGAAGCTTCATAGCACATTCAAGTTTAACACAACTTTAGAATTTTATGAATCTAGGTTACTTGCTTGGGATCAGGGAGCAAATTCAACTTTATGTGTTACTATAACCCAGAATCTAAATGTTCTTGCTATCCTGTACAAATATAGGTTGCATATTCTGAAGACTGCATTTTCTGATTTTTTATTTATTAATTTTTTTGTTGTTGTTGTGGATAAAGGCTGCAATTTAGCTCAAAATTGCATGACTCAGTCTTTCATGGAGTTGCAGTTGAGTGTATAGGCTCTTCACTATGCATAGGAAGCCAGCCATTGTGCCACCGGGAGGTATTTTGTCACTTAACAACCTACTATAGAAGTAAACAAGAAAGTAAATTTTTCATGTCTTTTTTTTTTTTTTTTTTGTATTTTAGTGAAACCTACAAACTATTATATTGTAAATATATCCTTTGGCACATAACCAATATATTTATTTTCTGTCTCTAACTCCAGTAACTTCTGTCTTTGTTGAGAGGATAGCATGTCACCAGTGCCTTTTGGGAGTATACGATTTATCTGTATAACATTTTGGTGCAGAGAATTGTCTATTGGTCTTTCCTCCAATTGGTTTAGAGCAAAATAAGGAGTGTATACAATGTGAGTTTGAAGACCTGTCATTATAAAGGGAATAGAAATGAACATAAAGCCTATAAATTTTTATAATAAGAGTTTGAACTGATCTCAAAGTAGAGAAACAGAATTAGAGTTATAAACATTTAAAAAGCAAAGAAAAAGCAGCAATAAACTAATCATATTTATAACTGTTGCTCTATCAACTTTCAATTTTGCAAGGAAACTGTTGAAGAGAGCACTGGATTCTGTATAATGGAATAATACCTCCCTCAAAGGGCTGTTGAGAGAATTCAGTGAGATACATTTCTAAGGCATATATCCTGACACAAGAAAAGCGTGTGATAAATAGCAGCTGAGGGAAGTTGTAGTAACTGTAATCAAAAGGCTGGGATCTCAGTATCTTTCTGATCACCTAATAGCAACCTCAAGCACGTCATTTAACCTGTCTAACCTTCAGGCTCCTCAAAGGTAGAAGCAAAATATAATCCCTACTATGTAGACTTTCCCCACATTGTTATGAAATCAAATAAGAGAAGTAGATAGAAATATCTTTAAAAGTATAACTAGTTGTACAAATATAAGATATTATTATTTATATCTGGTAACTCAACATTAGACCCAAACAGAAATCCCTTCTAAGTATCTCCGGAATATAATCATTCAGATCACACTTGCATAGCAAGAATGACTAGTAGTAGCTCCATACTTGTAGTTTCAGCCAGCACAAGGCAAACAGGGACACTTGCTCATAGACATTAAAGCATCTGTAATTTAGTTTTCCCTCTTCCTGCTGATATTTCCCTATTGTCAGTGGCCCAGAATCTATCTTAATGGGTGGTCAATGGTAGAGTTAGAAAACAAGGGCATGGGATGCATCCCAAGTCTTTCATCCTTTTAATATTCATAGACAACCAAGAGCTGACTACATACATCAATTCAAGATTAAAAACATGAAAGTTGAAAGGAAAAGAAATCTATAAGCAATTACCACCTTCCAAGTCTTATGTTGATATTACAGAGTATCTTGGGAGTTGGTTTGATTAAGGAAATACTTGGTGCTCCATTAAAATTTCTTACTTATTTGGTTATTACACTCTCACTTGCCCTAATGAAAATAATTTTCTTTCTGTTTCAGGCCTGTGCATCTTTTGTTAAAGTTAAATACACCATTAGTAATATAAAATCAAATAACCAGATAGATGATAAAGCCATAAAGAGACAGACAGAGAGATAACAATTTCAAATGCTTTTAGAGTCTACTAACATTGGTGAATTTCTAAGATTTAGTTAATACATCAGGAAACTGAGAAATTAGACTACCTCTTCATTTTCTTTGAAACCTAATGGGCATATTGATCTGTGTTGGGCTGCAGGTTTAAAAAGGAGCCATGCACCAATTAGGACTGTGACAGTGGAATAACTCTTCCTGTATACCCCATTATGGAGCCGTTTGTGCATGAAAGTAAGTGCTGCTCTTCACCTTAAACATAAATAATTACATTCTAATTGTAAGGTAAGCAAGAAGTGCATAATAGTATATTGCTGCTATGCTATTAAACAGTCACTTAAATGTTGTGCTATTTGACAGCTATATGGCATAATTACATGCTAGATGAGGACATTCACTTTACAAAGTGCCTGTATTTTTTAAAAATTGAGTATTTTTTGAAAAATCAAGCTTTTAAAATAATGTCTTACTGAGCTGAACTGAACACTGCAACTAGCAATGAAACCAAGTCATCACTGATCAGCGGCTAAAGATGATGTGATTGTGAATTAAAATCTCCACAAAACTAAAGTTGGATCAATATCCACATTGATCCAAAATTTTCCTAGCATCAAGCTGGATGTGTGGTAGATAATCAGGAAAGACTCTAAAACTTTTTTAGACATAAAGAGTTCAGTGCTAAATTCTCAGTATTAAATATATCTGCCTTATTATTCACACTCAAGCTAGATATAAATGGAATCTATGATTGAACTAAAAGTGAAACAAATTGGGAAGTTTAATTGATGTAGAAGTTAGAAAGAGTTGGTCAGAGTTTTGAGATAAATCTTTTTAATTATCATTATCAAGTAAAGGTGACACATATATTAGTCTGAGGAAACCCTAGTATGTCCTCCAGCAAAGCTTATCCCTACAAATCACCTTGTTTAGAAAATGACATTTGCTAGAATTGAAGTGTGGTTGTTGAATAAAACATTTTAGAATTCAGAAAATTAGAACCAACCTATTTTCTTTTCAGTTGACCTGTTTAATGAGGAGTAGTAGCCTCAGATTAAAATACAAAAACGTAATTTTAAGCATAAAATGGTGTGTATTTTTAACAAGGTTATTTCAGAAGGAAATAAATAAAAATAAAAGTCCAATAGTCATATTCACTAAAATGATACTACTTTTCCATTTGAATAAGTTAGCTATGTTCAAATCATTTATTTGTTTCAAAATCTCCTGAAGAGAAACAAAGTTGGGTCTAACAATCAGGATGCTACTCTCTGTTTTTCAAATCTGAAATGTATCCATTGTTCCCATCTGCAGCTGAGGACCTGGGCAGCACACTGCCACATATATTAGATGTAAACGCATGACAGATCCTCTACACAGATGAAGCCTGAGAGTCCCTAAGTGGCCTGAGGAATCACTCAGCAGAGTACAGGAGATCATATTACTCAAGAAAGGTGACTGCAGGTTCTCAGTTATCATTACAGCACTTTCCTACTCCAGCCCTCAGTCACAGCTCAATGTCGTACCTGACCCTGCTAACGACGGGGCTCATTTTCCCGCATTGGAAAACTTGAGTAGTAGAAGGAAGAAGCAGAGGTTTAGAAATATATGAGCAATCTTTCTCTTCACCTTGGACTCTACTTAAATTAATAAGGTAATGTTTTACTTTCAGTGATAATAATTAATAAAGAAGCCTTTATCTCTAGGAGAAACATGAGAAAGCTGCCTTTAGATTTTGAGACTCATATTTCTAATGCTAATTTGTCCTTGGACAGCTATGTAGCATGGTTGGCTACATATTAGTTGGAAGAAGTAGAATACTGAAATCATGAAAATGAAGGCATGAAGTGAAGTGTGTGTGTCTCTGTGTGTCTGTGTATATGTGTGTGTGCTAAAAAAGAAAAAAAAGATAAATCGTTTATTTTTTAAAACAAAACAGGTAATCAATAAAATTAAGTATGTACGTCATTTAATGGAATTCACACCTTATAGGGTAGGGAATAGCATATATGTAATAGAAGAGGTACATAATACACTGGAAAACTAAATTCAAAGGCAAGCAAGTGACAGAACTGAGATTAGAACTTGAATCTTGTGAGTGTAAACAAGTTTCCCTTATACTAAACTAGGACCCCTTCAGAAAGTACTATTTCGAGTTAATAGGACAGTAATCTCAGGTTGTAATGCCCCTTTATTTAAATAAAGCAAAGCCCTCTAGCGGCTATCTTTAAAACAGCATTCAATTAAATTTACCAGGTCATCATGACTCTAAAGATGGGTGCTAAAACATCCCCTTACTATGTGTAAACAATGGGACAATGGCTATTGAATGACAAAAATCTAATATACCACTGCAATTAAATAAATAGTGTCATATAGAAGGAATTACATTGGTGTAGAGGCCTAGGTTCTTGCCCCAATCTACAGTTGCCATCTAACTACATTGTACACATTACCATCATGAAACTCGATAAATAACTACTCAGATTGATAATAGGCAAAAGCCATTAGACTTTCCTTCAAAAATACATTGAGTACTCTTTTTCACACTCTTCAATCTTCAATGTTCTCACCAGTTGCTCTGTGTCTTGCAGATGAATCTTTGTTTGTTTTAATTCTTTTTAGTTCTTTTCTTCTTTCTAGGATGTTTGTCCATATTAACAATTCCTTCCTTTTATAACAGCTCCCTAAAGAAACTCTTTGGCCTTTTCTCCCATTGCACCCTCTTCACATTGGAATCAAATTGCCTGGTTTTCCATCTGCATAAAATTATCTCTGAAATCTGAATTCTACATATCACCCAGGACCCGTTCCTATGCTATATTTTTCATGAGATTTTTACTGGTCCTCCCAGCTAGTGCTTCCTCCACTCATGGAACTTCCATAGCATTCAATCCATGCCTCTTTTAAGATAATTACAATTTTCTGTGAATATGCACTCATCCCCAAAAGAATATTGCACACAACACTACCACTACCACCACCACCACCACCACCACTAATTGTTTCTTAGTGTCCCAGTAACAAATCTAGTCATCTACCATGCAACATCTCCTTGCTGGCCCTAATATATAATGTTCATCTTTGGTGCCACCACTGCTACTGCGCTTTCCACTAGCTAACATCTGAATCCTCTTTGGAACCCTTGAGGTACCTGCTGCCTGATGTTCCATATCCAACTAAAAGAGAGTATTTTAAGGCTCTTTTGTATTACACTCAGATATAGGGCCACCAAATTAGTTATCAGGCCCTAATACTTTACCTAGAGGCATCGCATGTGGCATCTACACAAGGCTTGTCCATGGACACGAGCACAAAGTAGACCGAGCCAGAAACTAATCTATGTCACATTGAAATGCTCTCCTCCTGCCAAACATTTTTATTACCAGGTAAGTAATTTATGCTAGGTTCAGCCTTGTTACTAGGTTAGTCTGTCTTCCTTATAAAATGAGCTCACTTCCAAAAAGCCACAGTGTAGACACAGATTAGGCCTAAACTGGATTTTGCTCACCCACCCCCCTAATTCCCAATTCCACCTACCCTAATTCCCAATTAGAGTGTGATCAATTTCAGGTACAGGCTTTATATCTATTTCATTATTATTTCTCCAATCAACTTTAACATGGTGCTTCACACATAGTAGGAACTAAATAAAAACCTGAATAATTAATGATAGAATGCAACACCAATTTCCATTTTTATCTTTTTCTCATGAATTCCATATACCCCTTCCAAGTTGGAATAGCTGTTTATAATAATAAGTTTCTGTGTGTAGATGATATGTAGAGAATGCAAATAAACCATTAAGCTAATGATCTTTCCCCAAAATTTTAGCACAGAATGTGTCACGACTATCAGAAATATCATATTCTATCACTAGTTTCCATTAAAATCAGAGTATATTTAAAAGGAAATGGAGAGCCTAGGGTTTTTACTTTCCAAACCTTTGCTTTCTTTTAAATAAATAGAAAGTTTAAATTTATGTAAATAAATGCATACAAGATATTTGAATGGAGGCAGATCTTTATTTCCTATACTTTGCAGCCTATAATTTTAGGCTCTGTCGAACAGAAATAGAGTAGAAAATAATATATTTTCAAAAAGTTTTGCTTTGAGGCAAGATTTTCATGGGACTCTAGAGGGGTAACATTCTCCTGGTAGATGTTTTATATTAAGTATTATTCACTAGTATCAAAACAAAGTACTCACAAAGTCCAAGCTTGGGGAACAAATACAAGACATAATGAGGAAATAAAGAAATAAATGTTTATGAGCTAAAGCTATTGGGTTATTTTATGTATTAAACAAAATTTATAAAGGAAAAAAATCTGGTGTCTTCTGTGCAACAGACCAACTTAAAAGAAATTTTGTTGGTCTTACAGTTGTTCTCTTCATCACAAATGTAATCAAAGACAATCAAAATAGTCTTATGGTTCAAACACCACATGTTTTCAGTCATAAGTAGGAGCTGAACAATGAGAACACATGGACACAGGAAGGGGAACAACATGCACCAGGGCCTGTCAGTGGGGCGGTGGGGGGGAGAGCATCATGATAAATAGCTAATGCATGTGGGGCTTGACACCTAGGTTATGAGTTGATAGGTGCAGCAAACCACCATGGCACACGTTTACCTGTGTAACAAACCTGCACATCCTGCACATGCATCCTGGAACTTAAAATGAATTTTTAAAAAAAAGTAGACTTATGGTTCTCTTTATTATGATTAATGGATACACACCACACATTTCATTACTTCCATTAAATGTTTTAAATGATTATTATTATAGCAAATAATACCTCTAGTTGGAAGTCATCATTATACTAACATATTTTTCCTATTCATTAAAATTATCAGTAAATCAAGTTATTTTTGTAGATATAGCAGAGACTGCTAGATATTTCCCGATATCCTCTTATTTTTTTTCTGTCGTTTTCTAACTTTATTTCAATATATTTCTATCTCTTTGGAGCTAGGTGGCTATATTTTATTCTATTTCTGTATGCTAAATTTGTAGCAGTTCAAAAATCATATTTTTCCAAGCCTTCAGGCTTTTTCTTCCTATTTGTATAAAATATTACTAATATCTTGACTTCTTGGAGCTTCCAGCCCAAGTTGCCAAACTATGCTGGGTATGGGAGAATTTAAACCAGATAATTTCAAAATAAGTTTTAGATTTTGGTTTGCACAATGTTTCTTGGTTCTTTACTTTGTGTTTCACTTTCTTTCTTTGTATCAATTTTTAAGTTTAATGTTTCCGTGAATAGGACAGCCTCAGTGTAGGAGGGGAACCCAAACAATGTGCCCCATGGGATGAAACCTTATAAGAGAGTATGGCAGGAGGAAAATTTAAAAAGCAGTGATGAAAATGCCAGGCTGTCATAATGGTAGAAAAGTCTTGTGGAGTGTCCAGAGCCTAAAACAAGGGGAAAACATGGCAAATGTCATATTTACCAAGAAGAAAGTGAAGATAAGGGCAGTTCCAGAGTTACAGACAGAAAGTTGGAGATCATGTTACAGATGAAAAGCTGAAGCCTAGAAAATTAATCATCTGACCCCACATTGTGGAGCTATTTAGGGTGCTCTCACCAGTTCACAGTGCTGCCTCAGGCAAGTGTGAAATGGGGAAGCCATTGAAACCCAGGTTTAGAAAGCTGCCTTCAATGCATATGTTACAAGGGGCAAGGTGGGAAGCACAGAGGTGCCAAGGCAAGAGAGCTGAAGGAAACCTTAGTCATTAGAGGGGAATCACTTGTCTCTTTTCCTTCTAATTCAATAAAGGAAAAGTCAAGCATTCCACTCCCACCCATGAGAAGGTGGCAGCATGCTGGAATGAATAGCTTTAAACCCTCAACACTCATAACACTCATAAGAGGAAGAGGGAAAAGATGATTCATCAGCACTGAGGACATAGATAGAATCTCCTTTTCACAAGAAGGTGGTATTACTGCCTGGCAGGACAATTCAGACTACCTCTCATTCTCTGTTCTTGTCTTCATCCTGGTGGCCACAAACACCTTAGAGTCCGGTCTACGACCCACTTCTCCCCATAGGCAGATCCCAAGATAAGGAGTAGATGGTTTAGTCTGAAGAGGGACAATAAATACTGTCAGTGAGAAGAAATAGGCAAGCAATGAGAAAAATAGATTCTGTGCAGAAAATAGTTAAAGCCACAAAATTTATAAACATAGTATTGTGTTTTGTAGTTCCATTTTAGCAATCCATGTACTCATTTTGAAGCAGAAAGAGACCTGAAAATCAGTCATGAGGAAGAGATTCAGAGATTCAAATTTGGACATCAAATAAGATGAATTTGCAGTGAACAATGACAATGAAGCAAAGGCTATAGTTATTTGAGACCAAAATAGACAAATAACATATCACTAGCCCACAAAATAATATTATAATACAAGTAATATTTTGTATATTCCTAGAATATTACATTTAATTTCAAGAATCTCAGTGTAACAAATATGTAGATTGAATAAAAAGATCCACAGAAGAGACGAAAAGTATTTAGAGAAACAGAAGTATTGATTTATTCCTACAGATTTACAGATTAAAAACACTAAATGCAGACCTCGACTAAATAATAATTACCCTGGGGCTGAATAACTGAATATAAATATTCAAAGGGTGTATATCCAAGAAAAAAAATGTGAGTGATTTAACCGGAAATCAGGAGCACAAATAATTGGTAAATACGATTGACTTGCTCATTTTAGTTTGGACAAATTAACCTGATATATGTCTAGTTAAAACTGGACATATATCCTTTCTTCTAGCTTGGTCAGTGCTTAATCACCATAGACGTACTACTATGTTCTTTGCTTTGATAAAACTGCTCAACCTACACAAAATAATTCTCTCCACTAGGCTTTCTTTTCATCTTGCTTTACCAGAAATTGAAATCATTACAATGTGTGAAGAAGGCCTTGCCTAAGGCATTATCTCTAAAAGTGTATCTGATAAAGAAAGTGAATGTGTTATTTAGAAAGGAGGGAAGCATCCTGAGATTTCTTCAGAATAGGTGCCCTAATTTGTTCATAGAGGTTTTTAGTTGCCTTCTTAGAAAGGAAAGCAACATAGTTCCCAAGAGAAAAGTTCTGTAGAAATTAATTTCACTGGAAATATGCCTATACTTAGCATTGATAAGCCCTTACCTAGCTGAACGACCTAATTTTGTAGAATTCTGAAGGGCATGCTCAGAAAATAGTTACTGGTTGAAGGACAGTACTCTTAGGGGGCGGAACTTTTCAGAATCCTCAAATGTTATGTTTTGTTACAAGTTTGAAAGTTGATTGATGAATCACTTTGTTATTTATGCATCTCAAAGCTAACTCAGTAATCTCCAAAGTGTATTATTTAAAATTCTTAATTCAGGGCTTAGCAATTTACAACCTGAGATCCAAATCCAGATACTGTCTGTTTTGTAAATACAGTTCTATTAAAACACATCCATGCTCATTTGTTTATAGATGTCTATGGCTACTTTTCCTATGCAAATCTGCTATGATGGAGTTAAATAGTTGCAACATAGACCATGTGGCCAGCAATGGCTAAAATATTCACTATCTGGCCTCTTATAGAAGAGGGTTGCCAACTCTTTCTCTAGTTCTTTTGGGATGTATTAATAAGTATTACCTGATCAAAAAGCATGGGAGACATGGTGAAACACTGTCTCCACTAAAAATGCAAAAATTAGCTGGAGGTGGTGGTGCATGCCTGTAATCCCAGCTACACGGGAGGCTGAAGCAGGAGAATCGCTTGAACCCGGGAGGCGGAGGTTGCAGTCAGCCGAGATCACACCACACCACTGCACTCCAGCCTGGGCGACAGAGCGAGACTTGGTCTTTAAAAAAAAAAAAAGTATGGGAGACATTTTACTTTGTTAAATAACATTAAAGTTTTCTGCAAGATTTCTGAGTCTTTAACATTTCAATCCTCAATATTCAATGGCTCGCAAATTTATTCGAGACCACAAAATCTTTTTTTATGAACTATCTTGAAGTACCTGTTTTCTATAGAATATGCTTAAAGGAACTACAATATTCACTCAGTTAAAAGTAATATTAGCGGCCCGGCGTGGTGGCTAATGCCTGTAATCCCAGCACTTTGGGAGGCCCAGGCGGGCGGATCACGAGGTCAGGAGATCCAGACTATCCTAGCTAACACGGTGAAACCCCGTCTCTACTAAAAAATACAAAAAATTAGCCGGGCGTGGTGGCGGGCGCCTGTAGTCCCAGCTACTCGGGAGACTGAGGCAGGAGAATGGCGTGAACCCGGGAGGTGAAGCTTGCAGTGAGCTGAGATCCCGCCACTGCACTTCAGCCTGGGCGACAAAGTGACTCCGTCTCAAAAAAATAAAAAATAAAAAAAATAAAAGTAACATTAGCATGTTCTCACACATAAGTGGGAGTTGAACAATGAGACCACATGGACACAGAGGGGAGCATCACACACTGGGGCCTGTCGTGGGGCGGGGTGGAGGCAAGGGGAGGGAGAGCATTAAGACAAATACCTAATGCATGCAGGGCTTAAAACCTAGATGATGGATTGATAGCTGCAGGAAACCACTATGGCATGTGTATACTCATGCAACAAACCTGCATGTTCTGCACATGTATCCCAGAACTTGAAGTAAAAAATAATAACAATAATAATAAAAGTAATATTAATAGATCATCCAATAGGTGACAAACATTAGAGATTTAAAGTTGTATCAGATACTAGCTTTGCCCTTGAAGGGCTCAGTGATTATTAGGGATTCAAACATTAAACAAATAATTGCAGTGCAGTTCAGGAAGCACTAACCTAGGATTTACATGCTGATCAGTATTAGTTCACAGGAAAGAAAAATCAACTTTCATTAGGATAGGTAAAAGTTAGAAATCATAAGAAAGGTATAGAGAATATACATGAACCATGTATGCTTTCAAGAATGTACAAAAATTTTCCCTGCAGAAAATGTAGAGAATGTCATCCCAGACAGAGACAAATATATCTATAAAAATAAAATTTTTGTTTTGGAAACTACAAGGAATTTGCTTTTGAGAAGTCGGCAAGATATTTGGTTCAATAAGTAGGTAGCTCTCATATCCCTAACCTTGAGCATGTGTGAAGGACCTATGAGAAACAGAATTAATGACCAAGATAGAGACATAACATCACATACCATCTGTGTTAGTGCCATACAAAATGATGAAGCAAATCAGTAGTGCTTCCACTTCCCGCCAAAAGCAAGAGTTTGGAAACTAAAATGAAAGATGATATTTAGAGATAACATGGAAAGTTTTCAGTAATAACTTAATTGTAGCTTCATCCCTGAGGCAGTTTTCAACTTCTCCTTTAGAGAACTAATGGGGAAATTAGTTGAAAATATGGATGACTGCCAGGTAGACAGGGGAATTTTGACTTTAAAAAAAGATTGCAGATTTCATGGAGGAGAGCTATTCTCAATCTGCCTGACAAGGAATAATACAAATTTCCACAGTGTTAGCCTGACTATATTTGGAAACTCAACCAATAAAAATGCCTGGCACAGAGATTGGCATGATCCATAGATAGATTTGGAAAAAAAAATCAATAAAATTTTAAAAGATGCTTTGGAAACCACAGATAAACTACAGGCCAACCGACCCCTGGTAAATAGTTGGCTATTAGTATACATAGCTTTTTATGTTTCACGATGGTGACAGGGCCTCTGGTAAAGGCTGCTGTGGAAAAGATCTAGAAACATTAACAAATATATTTTCTGTTCATAATTTTCAAATTCTGCCTTAATTTTCTGCCTTACCATTTTTCTCTTCAATTCCATTGCTTTTTCTCCAGATAACCTTTCTGTCTGTCTCTGAGTCCTAATGAATCCACTCCTTGGCTTTTCCAACTTTGTCTTCTTTACACAGCCTATGACTCTGCAATACTACACTGAGATGATAAGGTGTCTCTGTTATGAAACTTCTCAACCTTTTTCTCTTTTATCTAAAAATATCCATAGATCCATACCAGTTTTCTCTTCTTTCCCTTCTTCTTTCTTAAAAGAAAAAAGTGTCCTTGCTCCTTTCCAAGCTAGCCTTTTAACATGTTATTTTTGATCCCATTTGAACTCCCAGAATTTGCCTCATAACTTCTCTCTTTTTTCATCACCCTCAATCTTGTCTTCATGTGGGCTTCCTTCTTCATCTGCAAATACACTAAATGTTCTCCAATTCTAAGTAGATTTTTCCTCAAACCTGCCTTTCAACCTCTTCCCTTTTCATTCCTCTGAACACCCATAGGAGTAATTCTCCCTCAATTCCTCTATTCAACATTGCTCACTTTCACCTTACCCTTAGTCTAGGTTTTAATTTTATAGCACTTCCATAACACTCCTCTTTAAAATAACCAGTAATGTCATTGCCTAGTCTAAGAGTTTTGACTCTTTCTTTATCATGCTTTATCAGAAACAGTTGACAATATTGAATGGAGCCTTCTTCATGAGATTTACCTCCTCTGTCTCCAGCAACTTTGAAACTCCTTCTGTTTCTTTTCCTACTCCTTCTCTCGCCAAGTACATCATGTGTTTCTCAAAGTTCTGTTCTTTCCTCTTCTCTATATTTTTATAATCCTTTTGTAAGCCTTTATTGTCTCACACTGGGCTATCATAGAAACACCCAAATTGGACATGGTGCTGTTCTCTCATTTCTCTCAACCATTCTTTAAACCGGCCCAATGATTATTTCATTAAAACAAATGTCAGATCATCACAGCAAAAATAAGAACACTTAAATACGTATAGAGCTGTATCATTTTCCAAGCACTTTTATAACTAGTGAATGGATAATATTCACTGTCCTGTCAGTATTATTTTAATATATTTCTGAGCTAATATATTAAGGCTCTGAGTAAGTAAATGACTTTCCCAGGGTCACACCATTTATGAAGGGCTGCAATTGTATTTGAACTTGTCGCCTTTGACTTCTCAATATTAGGCAGCTGCTTTCATGTCACTCCCCTTTTACCGAAACCATCCCTAAATTTGGAGCATGTGGTTTCTTATCCAGTGCCCCCTACCTTTATGTCTAATCTCCCACTATATGTAGTAGAATATGTAAAATGCTAAAGGAACACGTCACAAAGTGTAAGTGCTACATGGTACATAAAGTTTATTACTATTTCTATTTTCATCTTTCTCACTTTGCCATGTGCTTCCCCAGTTCATATCTCTGCTCATACCTTTCCTTTCTTTTCTCTCTTTACTTTCTGAATCCATGTAAAAGATTCTAATGGATTATCTAAAGGCCCCCATATTAAATGCATTGCTCCTCTAACAGTTCTGCTATCACATGTGCTTCATTCTGTTTGTATATCTTCCCCAGTAGACTCAGGCCTATTGATGTAAGTGTTATCATCCCTATTTTATAAGTTCATACCTAGTCTTAGAAAGCCTATGCAGTTTGAATTCTCAAAAGGTGAGTGAGTTAGACTCAGCCAAGTTCCCCAACTGGAAATAATCCAATTTTTACAAGGCAAAATGGAGAAGACTGTTATATAAATAGATGTTAATAATCTTTTATGTCAATCCCAGACACATCTTTATTTTCAACATGTGACAATGCAGTGATTGTTATTAACATGTATCCTTTTCTTGTTTAATATCTTCAATTAAAAAAATCATTGTTGTTCATATTTATTTAGGGCTCTTATTTTCACATCTTTTGTTCTTTGGAGTATCCTAATTTATACATCTAAGATAAACTCATTATGGTGAAGATTAAAAAAATTTAATAAGATTATGATTCTAAATATGCAAAGCTCTCATTGTTGACTTTTTGGACTATGCAAAAAGTCAAAAAAAATTCTCACATATTCATACCTTCCAGAAGATAATAATTCTTAACAATTTAATGTGTTAGTATCCTGTTTTTCATTTACACATAACAAAAATGAAACAATTGCAGATACAATTTTGTACATTATTTCATTCACCTAATATGATATAATGTCATGTCCTCATGCCTTTAATTATTTCATAAACACCATTTTAATGCCCTCAGAGCACCTCATTATGGAGTATCAAATTTTATTTCATCATTTTTAAAATTTGGGTGTTTTATATTACTGTCCATTGTTACTATTACAAATAATGTTGTGATGAATTTTTTGTACGTAAATCTTTATTTGTGCTTCAGAGTATAGAATTATACAATCTTGAGTTCATACTTTGATTCTGCCTTTTTTTACAACTTTACTTCAAATCATAGGTCCTATAAGTCACTGGAGTATTGAATGGAAAACCTTAAGAATAAAAGCATTTGAGAACATACAACAGCAGATGAGGCAATCCACTTTGTCAGTAGAAAGAAGGTTGAAAAATTGTAAATCAGATACCATGAGGGGGCCAAAAAAAGAGCACTAGTGACCCAGGTGGAAGTTCCTGTTTACAGTAGATCTACACATGTTCTGTACCTGTCATCATAAAATTGAATTTGTCTGGATGGTTTTTTGAGATGGGCAAAAAAGGGTTTCTGTAATACTCTGTTTTTAAGTAGAAAGTTTCTTTATTATAACCTATGGAATAAAACAACTGTCCTTAAAACTCAAAATCTTGCAAATCTGGTTTTACATGTTTGTTTTAAGAAATTGAATTTACCCACTATATGTTTGTTATAGCAAATTGTATTTATTAGAATATGTTTGCTGTAGAAAATTGAATTTACTTCCCTAAGTCATAATATACACATCAGCACAGTAATGATGAACTAACTCACTGTCTGTGCCATCACTAATTTTATTCGGTAACTTTAGCAAATGGCATGAATTCACTGAGAATCACAATCTTCTGCGTTTGCTTTCTTCTACATTACTTTTTGAGAAAAATTAATCAGAATAACAACAACTTCACTCTTAAAGAATATACAAAAATTTTTCTACATCAAGATCCACTTCTAAAAACTGGATTTAAAGGAAAATGTTACCAAATTTCAAGGTTCTTTATACATTTTACAAAAGATATTTATATAAAAACTCATTTATTCAACAGATTCATATTAAGCATTGATTATTCCGAATGCTAAACAGGGATACAGTCCAAGATGAAAAATAAATGGGTCCAAAGTCATAGTCCCAGTGATGATGAATGAGGGTACTCAAGGTACTATGCCTTTCCCAGTACTGAGTATCATTACTTTAAATCTTGATGGTTTTATTTGCCAAATAAAGCATACCACTTTATTAATTTGCTTAACTGTTACTACAACTGATGTTAAAATTCTCCTTATATCTATTTCCCTTTTCGTTTACTCATTTTTCTTCTGGGATTTTTCATTTAATTTAGTCATGGGTGTATATTATATTAAGGATTTCCATATTTTGGCCTATACTATTTATGGTAAATATAATTTTGTACCAAATATATATATTATATATTTTACATGTAGAATAGTTTTTATTTCCATCTACTGTTTTTATGATACCTGATATCATTTTATGCTTATAAATTTTTTTGTCCCAAGATCAGGCCTACCTCGGGCCACCTGCCTGATACCACAGCATAGCACACGCTTGGAAGTAACATTTACATGACAGACAGTGTGAACAGCACCCTCAGCAGATATGTAATGAATAGGTCCCTGAACACACCATCATGTCACACCTATTCTGCAGTGCCTTGTTCACAGGTCTCCTCTGCTCTCAAATTCTCAAACCCTTATGCAAGTTTTAATCATGCCCCAAGGTATGCATGCGTATGCACATACCACACACACACACACACACACACACAAAACCAAATGGGATATGGCTAAGTATGATATGCCAGAAAGTTTAACTCTTTGCAAGGTGACTCTACCAGGCTCCATTCATATGATGCTTCCTCCCATTTTTCTTTATGTTTGGCAATTTACAATAACTTTGATAAGACTTGGGAGTGAGAAGCCTAAGTCTGACTCAGCAGGTCTTTTCCTAAATCCTGAGTTCGCTTAAATAAGAGTTTAACTTCCAAAAGCCTTTATTCACACTCACCAGTACAAGTTCTGATTATCTTATCAATGCTTGAGCCTAAGGGAGATCAGTTATGGTCATTTGCCTTTACCCCACCTCCATTTGCTTATACCTGAAGTCCTGTCCAGTCATATCCAGCAGAATTTTAAAAAATAAAAGATGGCTAATAAACTAGACCAAAGGACAAAAAGATAATAGGTGAAACCTCACCTCAAAGATGGCAGAGGACAGGAGTTTAAGAAAACAAGGGGACAGTTGAATGGACACTAAGGAGAAAGAGAGGCTCCCATAGAAGGGATATAAACACTTCCTGAGAAATCCAGAGATGTTCAACCCCTAGAAATAAGAAGACACATTGGGAATAGGTGTTTAAGATGTAGGTGAGGCGAGAGCAATAAAATAGAGGCACATCTGTGCCATGAAGAGACACTCTATGTGAATTATAATAGGCAACTTATGGCTCACCTCAAGAACAGTTATGTCCATTGTTCTGAACTTTGACATATGCACCCACATTATTGAACTTACAAAGCTTAAGGAGTCGAAAGAGATCAAATGCATTTGGAACTGATGATAAACGTATGTGACAGAATGTGCCTGTAGTTTGGGTGATATCATTGAGTGAATACACATGTAGAAGAAAGCTTTAATTTTCATTTTTTGCCAAAACTCATGTCAACTTTAAAATATGCTCATATTTCATTAACAAGAAAACAAGATATCCTGTCATAAAAATGCTTTTACCTTAGTTTTATTGTTTTGTTTTGTTTAATTTTTATTTCTGGAATTCATATTTTCAAGAGTCCTACCTGAACTCTATTCATATCTAACTGTATGACTCTGACAATTAAATTGTTTTTATTATCACAAACTTCTTCCTATGGACCAAATGCCAAATCAGTCTCAAACGGCACCATCTATGTTTCCAATTGTTTTAAAGTACACATGTTTTTAAATCTAAATAAGCATAACAGTGTAATAGCTTATCAAATTGTACAATTCCTCTTTATGAAAAAGCAATCTATGCCTTAAATTACCTTTGGGTGTGTTTTTAATGTATATCTCAGTATTTTCATCATTTAAGCCAGAGAGTTGCTATCTAATATTAATGCCAACTTAAATCAAGCATATTCAATATGCCAAACTATTCCCTCTTTTTGGTTCCTAGAAAAAGACGTATTCATCTTTGGTTAAACACACTTATCAGAATGAAAGGGAAGGTTTTGCTAAATATTGGGTTCTTTTGGCAAGTCGAATTTTCCTCCTCCCCCCCTCCACCACCACCATCACACTGACAATCTCTTTTAGTCTCTTCTCTGCATCACAGATGCTAGAAGCCAAGGAACTGCATCTCCTGAACTCCCCTGCTCTCAGTATTCTAAATGCATTTAGAGTTCTGCCAATAGGAAGCCCTTGCTCAAGATTTGGAAGGAGAAATAGAATCACTCTGGGTCCATTTCTCTTTTCACACAGGAGGCAGATACAAGGATTTCTCAGCTGTAGGTGTTGGCAGCAGCCTTCAATCTCCTAACATTCACCTGCCTTGGGGTTGAATTAGACTGCTCTCATCTTAAGGGATATTTCTGATTCTCAATATCATCAATCTAAACATCTGGAAATTACTGATGAAAAATCTGGAAGGGGAACGTTAGAAAAGGAAAAATATTTCCAATTAACCAACTCAAGTCACAGAGATCAACACTGCTACAAAAAGAATGATTGAATTGTCCTGAGACCAGACAAAAGTGTAAGAAATAATTTACATAAGTTTCCACCTGTCATGGGTATCAAAAAGACAAAAAGGCTCAAAAGCAAATAGAAAGCTTCTTCATTGTGCCCAGAGTGATCTATTTATCAGGGCAGAGAGGTAAGAAGAACTAAGGTGGAAAAAGTCTCAGAGAAGTGCTACTCCCTCAAATCTTACCCTGGAACGGATTCCCTAGAAGGACAGCTTCAGTCAGTAATACTTGTACGAGAGATTTATTGAGGAAGGAAGTGGCTGGGGCTAGGAAAGAAGATCAGCAAAGATGTGGTTTCAGATAAGCTTGGGAGTTTGATGGCTCCACAGAGTTTTTCACCTGGATGAAAGGGGGCTGGGCTCTGGCTGGGAAACACAGCACCAGAGCATGGCTCATCCTCTCGGCTAAGGAGATTAGGGTGGGGCACCAACATCCACTGCAAGCCCTATAGCAGAGCTACTTTTTGTTTGCATGCAATGTACACCTATACTCACTGACAGCCAGACCCAAATCCATGTCCTATCACAGAAGAAATTTTATGCCTATAGTACTAACATCAGGACCACAGAAGAAAAATGAGATGTACTCTATCACCAATTCTGTTTAATTTTCCAGAAATAGTAAGTTCTTTTTAAGACATTGATAAGATGATTTAAGATATCTTTCGATATTCTAAAAGTGCCATTATAGCTATATTTTATACAGTTGTATACATTCTACTGAAGATCAAGTTAGAGACTAAAATTAACCTCTAAAATGAAAAAAAAGGAAATACCTTCATACAATGTAAATTTTATATATCAATGTATCTGTTTCTGAGCTCTCTACTCTGATCCACTGGTAAATTTATTTATCCCTTTGCCAATATCATATTGCCTTAATTCATGGAGCTTTTTATTATTATATTCAGTAAGACAAATTCCTATATCTGTTTCTTCTTCAGGAAAGTTTTGGTTATTCTTGAGCCTTTATGTTTTCATTTAAATTTTAAAACCAACTTGTCAAGTTCCTTAGAAAAAAAAGTTCTGGTGACATTTTGAATGTAATCCCATTCAGGCCATAGAACAAAGTTAGGAAGAACATTATTGAGTCTTCCTATCTATGAGTATGTTGTGTTTTTTTCTTTTATTTGTGTCTTATTTAAGGTTGTTTAATAAACTCTTAATAATAAGATTTTGATAGATATTTTTCTAGGTGTCATGCTTTTATGTTATTATCAATGGTATCTTTTTGCAAAGAACTTTTTCCAACTGTTGCTGTTTAAAATAATCATTGATTCTTGCATTTTAATTTTATATCCTTCTACCTTATTACTTTCATTAATGCCAGTAATTCATCTGTAAATACTTTTGGTTTTCTATATTATCATCTTATATAATAATAATATAGTTCTTCCTTTACAGATTCTAAATCATTTACTTATATGTCTTTCTTCTTTGGCTAGGCTATCTATTACAATATTGAATTAAAATAATATTAGACATCATTGTCCATTCCTGACTGTAAAGTAAATACTTCTAATGTTTTCACTGATGTTTGGTACAGGAATTTTGTTGATATTCTTTACCACTTAAGGAAAGATTTCTACTCATATCTTTAAAACAACTTTATGGCCAGGCACGGTGGCTCATGCCTATAGTCCCAACACTTTGCTAGGTTGGAGGATCATTTGAGCCCAGGAGTTTGAGACAAATCATCTCTACAAAAAAATTTTAAAAATTAGCCATGCATGGTGGCATGCACCTGTAGTCCCAGCTACTTGAGAAACTGAGGCAAGAGGATCGTTTGAGACCAGAAGGTCAAAGCTGCAGTGAACCATGATCATGACACTGCACTCCAAACTGGGCAATAGGGCAAGACCCTGTATCCAAAAAAAAAATTAAAATAAATAATTACATTTTATGTCTAAAAGTTCTGTTTAATTCTTGTTAAAAATTTCCGGGTCATTCTGAATAGTTTTTATTGCTTGCTTATTATTGTAATTCCATCTTTTATTATCTTTTTTCATTAACTTTTATTTTAGGTTCAGGGTACATGTGCAGGTTTCTTATGTAGGTAAACTCATGTCACAGGGATTTGTTGTACAGTTATTTCATCACCCAAATATTAAGCCTAGTAACCAACAGTTACATTTTCTCATCCTCTCCTCACACCCTCTACGTTCAGGTAGGCCCCAGTTTATGTTGTTCTCCTCTATGTATCTATGCACTCCCATCATTTAGCTCCCCCTTGTTAATGAGAATATGCGGTATTTGGTTTTCTGTTCCTGCATTAGTTTGCTAAAAATAATGGCCTCCAGTTTCATCCATGTTCCTGCAAAGGACATTATTGTGTTCTTTTTTGTGACCATACAATATTCCATGATGTGTATGGACCACATTTCCTTTACGCAGTCTGACATTAACGGGCATTTAAGTTGATTCCATGTCTTTGCTATTGTGAATATTACTGCAATGAATATACATGTGCACGTGTCTTTATGACAGAATGATTTATATTCCTTTGTGTATACACCCAGTAATGGGATTGCCAGGTCTAATGGTAGTTTTATTGTTAGCTCTTTGAGGAATCGCCACACTGCTTTCCACAATGGTTGAACTAATTTACTCTCCCAACAATAGTGTATAAGTGTTCCTTTTCTTCACAACCTCACTGGCTTCTGTTACATCTTTTAACTTTTTAAGACTAGCCATTCTCACTGGTGTTAGATAGTATCTCATCGTGGTTTTGATTTGCATTTGTCTAATGAGTGATACTGAGTTTTTTAAAAATACTTCTTGACCACATGTATGTCATCTGAGAAGTGTCTGTTCATGTCCTTTGCCCACTTTTTAATGGGGTTGTTTTTTCTTGTAAATTTGTTTATGTTCCTTATAGATGCTGGATATTAGACCTTTGTTGAATGCTAGTTTGCAAAAGTGTTCTCTCATTCTGTAAGTTTTCTGCATATTAGATCTTTGTCAGATGCATAATTCACAAATATTTTCTCCCATTCTGTAGGGAGTCTGTTTACTCTGTTGATAGTTTCTTTGCTGTGCAGAAGCTCTTAAGTTTAATTAGATTCCATTTGTCAATTTTTGCTTTTGTTACAATAGCTTTGGCATCTTCGTCATGAGATCTAATGGTATTGCCTAAGTTTCCAAGGTTTTTATAGTTTTGGGTTTTACTTTTCAGTCTTTAATCCATCTTGAGTTCATTTTTGTATATGGTGTAAGGAAAGGGTCCAGTTTCAATCTTCTGTATATAGCTAGCCAGTTATCTTAGCACCATTTATTAAATAGGTAGTCCTTTCCTCATTGCTTGTTTTTGTCAGCTTTGTCAAAGATCAGACGGTTGTAGGTGTGTGGCCTTATTTCTGGGCTCTACTAGGGGTCCTCTCCAGCCCCCAGTTGCTTCAGACTCTCCAAATCCCAAAGGCAACAACAGCTAAGACTGCAAAACAGGAAAGACGGTGGCCGGCTCCTCCCTCTGGGAGCTCCATTACGTGGCTGGGGGGTTTGAAAGTGCTGCCAGCCAGAAAACACCGCTAGGGATGGCTGTAGACCTCAAGAGGGAGATTTTGCCCAGCGAAGAGAACCGGGATCGGGACCTACAAGAGAAAGCAGTCTGGTCGCATCTCTGCAGAGCTGCTGCTGGGAGACGGCGCCAGTCCCTAGCTGCCGCGGATTCCCTACAGCCTGACGGCAACCAAGCTAAGGCTGTGAAACAGCAATTACAGCCCATCCCTCTCCCTGGTAGCTCCGTCCCACGGAGGCTCCGAACTACAGCCAGCTGGAAAACACCGCCAGGGTGGCTGGTGACCCAGGTCTGGAGGCCCCGCCCAGTGAAGAGAAGCGGGGTCAGGGACCCGCGTAAAAAAGCGCAGTCTGGCCGCTTTTCCTATAGGGCAGCTGTACCGAAGGCACCAACAGCTAAGGCTGCGAAACAGCAAAGATGACGGCTCCTCCCTTTCGGGAGCTCATCAGGGAGGTGTAATGCTGTGGCTGGCTGAAGTTCCAAGCCAAAGGTGCCATGGAAGCCGGGCCTACAAACCATTGCTGCTCAGCTCCCTGGATTCAGCCCCTTTCCCAGGGGTAGGTACGGAGGTCTAACCTCCCGCGGTGCCAGCCTTGCAGCCACTTTTCCTGAAAACCCGGATATATGAAGTTCCCTGGGCTCCACATGTGCCTGAGCGGTCGCTATGCCAAAACGCCATCTCCATGTAGCTCTATTTTTTTTTTTTTTCTTTTTGCCCAGGCTGGAGTGCAGCTGTGATCCGCCTGCTTTGGCCTCCCGAAGTGCTGGGATTCCAGGCGTGAGCCAGTGAGCCACCGCGCCCGGCCAATTGTTTCTGTTTGTTTGTTTTTGAGACGGAGTCTCGCTCTGTTGCCCAGGTTGGATTGCAGTGGCGCTATCTGGGCCCACTGCAACCTCCGCCTCACAGGTTCAAGCGACTCTAGTGCCTTAGCCTCCAGAGTAGCTCAGATAAGAGGTGCGGGCCACCACACCCGGTTAATTTTTGTATTTTTAGTAGAGACTGGGTTGCACCATGTAGGCCAGGCTTGTCTCGAACTCCTGACCTCAAGTGATCCGCCCACCTCGGCTTCCCAAAATGTTGGGATTACAGGAGTGAGCCACCGCGCCCGGCCTCCAGTTACACCTTATTGGATGTTTTTTCTGTTTTATTTTGTTGCATAGATAGAGGAGTTTGTTTTTTCCCCCCTTACTTCTTATGAGCCGTGCAATGAATTAAATATTGTTTCATAAAGGGTCTGGATGTTTCATCATAAGAGAATCCTATACGGCCAGATGCTGAAGCCTTATTCTAGCTCTATCTCCTAAATTGCAATGTGTTAGAAATTACAGTTAAACCATAAAACACATTCAGTATCAGAACCAGATCTCTATGAAGCATAGTTCATATCAAATGTACATTTTTATTTATTGAACTCTTGCATCAGAATTAATAATATTTTTGGTAGTAGTCTTCCTTAGGTTGAAGAAATATCAACATGCTGAGTCCCTCGGGATAGCTGTTTTTGTTCAACAGATATTAGAGTGCTTCACACATAGCAGGCACTGATAAATACTAATTGTTTGAGAAGACTAGACGTAAAACACAAAAGAATAAGGTGGCCAGACTTTATCCAAATAAATCTTTAAACCCATCAGCATGTTATTTTATATAAATATACATCATTTAGATATATTTCCTATTATCTCACCCAAGTTTCAATTCCAACTTAATTCCTTCAAACTGCCATAACTGCAGTCAACCTCAAGGAATAAGAACACATAATAAAAATCTAAGGGTGGAAAACTGGATAAAGGTTCTTAGTTTTATTTGGGCGACTTGGTACAAGTAAGGCAGAGGGACCAAAGAGGGGGATTATTCCAGAAATATAGAAAAGAAGAGATGATGTAGATAGTACTTCAGTGAAAAAAAAAATAAATGATTATTTTGATTCTTTGTTGTAGACAGTGGCAAGCCAAAGAAGTACACTTTTTCCTATGGTAGATATGTATGGGAACCACACCAAACTTCCTTTACACATCTACAAATAGGTGTACAATTTAACCTCTGGGTTGGACCGGCACCTCCACAAAGAACTAATTTTCCTTCCATTAATACTCTAGCAAACAATAGGAGTCTATAGAAACAGCCGGGTCACATTTGTTGAGAAAGGGAACAAAACGTAATGTCCACATGTTAGATACAGAGTATATTGTATATGGCACTCCATTCAATCCACTAACAAACTTTCCAATGCAGATCCATGACTCTTTCACTTCTATAGCATTCCTATGCATAATTATTGGTAGCTTAGGTTCTTTCTCTCTCGGTCAAAATAGAACATTAGAATACATGCAAACAAAGAGCAATGTTGTTTTAAAGATAAATGTGAATTCATTCTAATGTATTAAAAAGTAGATTATTTATGAACTTAGATTACTTACAAACTTTAATATTTTACCTATGATTTATAATAAACTACCTACAATACATATTACACCTGAATATGACGTGCCAGTGTATATGGTAGTTGAAAACCACTGCCATTTATCAACTAAATTTTGATCATCTGCAAAAAAGTGAAGATAATCTGCAATTATAAGTATCTTCTATTAAAAGAGAAAGAAATGAGTGGCTCTAGTCACTGACAAACATCAAAGCACAGCCAAATGGTATGATACTTATATTAATAGACCATACAAATAAATGTGAAGAAATATTGAGATTTCCCAGTATTTTTTGACTTGACATTTCTTCCAGAATATCACATTTTGTTGTCCCTAATTTATTGGTGCCCAAAGCACGTCTTTCTCATCTTTATTGGATGTCCCCACAGGAAAGGAGGGAGGTGGTGGGGCAGAGTGCCCAAATGCTGTTGGTGGCTACTGCCACCTGGCACAGGAGAAAACTGAGGAAGTCCTAGCGACTGTTAGTATGGCAAAAATCTCTTGTGGGAATTGCTCCATTCTACAAATACAATCCCATCTGCATTGGCAACCTTACATTGTTGCTGGATTAGTACTGGCAGAAAAACAACTCTATCATATGCTCTGCTGACATGTCAATAACAGTCTCAGGATGCAACTGGCATTGTAAATGATTATCAGCTAATGTATGCTTACATTGCTTAACTGAGTGGTTTTACTAATTTTGAAAATTTAATTACTTTTGATTACATGTAACATTAACGGTGTAAGAGCCAAAAGCATATTCATATATAATTCTATAATCTAAGTATAAAAAGAAATGAGAAGCATGACAAATTAAAAGTTCAAACACTGAAAAACAAAAATCAGATATTCAGATATTCATCAGCTAGTTTTCGCCTTCCTCCACTGCCTAGTTTTATTAAATAAATTTTGGTGATAAAGAAAGATTAGGAATAAAAGCCTACATGGTATAATCAATAATACTAAATGTACTGAAGTGCTAAATCTTATGATCATGTAGGTGAAGCATTTATTTATTGTTTTATCCATTTGATGAAGCAAACAATAAATTGCTGAGGGAGACTGCTATGTCACTAAATTGAAGAGAGATTTATGTTTGAGAAGCCATGTTTCCACTTGCATTCAAAACAAATTTTGTAAATAGGTTTCTCCAGAATTGTTTATTCAGGTATTCAGTATTAGAGGCCATATTCTGAAACTGGCAAATAGAACAAAGGAAAGGCTATAGGATTTCTTGAATTACATGGCCCTTTTAAACCTGAAATTGTGGCATAGATTTCCCAACAAATGTAACCTATTCTACAAGAAAAATGGTGTATGTTTTATCCCACCAAAATGATTTGCTTATTCTTTTAAACTGGTCATTGGAGGATATTCTAAGATTAACTTGAAATATAAAATTTAACAGAGCATAGAAAAATGAGAAATGGGATATACTTATTATCTAAGAACAAAATGGCATTATAACTTAGTATTCTTCTGTCCATAATGCCCTTAAAATTGTGATGCTTGCTTGATGTAGTCTCTGCCAGGTTAGACAACAGTATACAAATACCCTATTCTTAAATTTTACCTTCACTTTGAAAAATAAATCCCATCTGGCCTCTTTTAAGAACCAGCCTTCCTACTTATCCCACCCCCAAAATGTTTTCACCCAACAAAATACATCTATATGTAATTGGGTCACATAGTGCTACATACTCTGGCCTCAGGTTTTAATATACATATATTTAAAATTACAAACAACAGGGGAAGGCAAGTAGGTATAATCCAAACCCAGTGATTCCTAAGCAGGATTTTTCCACTAGGCATTTCCCTACCTCAGTGGAATTTATTGTTTTCTTGTCAACCAAGTCCTGATAAAACCATCTTCTTACAAAGGCAAGCAGGCTGTCTAAGAGACGGAGGTGGGTAGGGAGGATCTTTCCCCCACATCCATACCCTACACCAACACTAGAACTCATGCTTCTTCTTTTCTCTAGAAAGAACTTCTATCCTATTTACTTTTGTAACTGTCTGGGTGTCTAAGGCATGGTACATGCTTTTGAAATTTTTTTGATTCCTTGAAAATATGAAATTTGAGTAACTCCCACTTATTCCTGGTCTCTAAGGAAGGAAGAATAGTTGAAGGATTGTAATAAGAGGATTAAACTGTGTTCATGAGGACTATGCCAGTTGATTACCAATTTGAAAGTCCTAGAACACAATGAAATAAAAATTAAGAATAAAATACTTCTAAACCAAACATAGCCTGTCATTGTTCATTTAGCAAGAACTTCAGTATTTTATTATACTTGAAGGTCATTATTATTTGTATCATTTTTACTGCATATTAGAGGTATTAAATATATATCAGGCTGAATCTGTATGTACTTCATAAAGTATCCTGGAAGTTAGATTTTAAGATAAATCTGTGACTAGATAATTTATTTAACAGTTGGTTCTAAATTATTAGAAAAACATTGCAATTTAGAGCTATTCAAGGTCTCTAATTCAAGATAAAATGAGAATATGTTGAAATGAAAAGCTTAAAATCAGTTATCACACTTGGAAAGATACGAAACACATTTCTCAGTACACATGGTGGTCACTTATGTGCTGTACAATTATCTGCTTGGGTTCAGTCTTCATGCTACCACTTGGTATGAAGTGGTCATACACCACTTGGTATATAACCTTGGACAGGGATTCTCGCTTCTTAGTGCCTCAGTTTCCTTATCTGTAAAATACAGATTATAATAAAACCTACCTCATAAGTTATTCTAAGGATTAAAATAATCGATGTTATCCTTGATTTCTCATTTTTCTCATCCCTCACTCTCATATGCAATTCATCATGAGGTCCTATTTTTCTTCCTCTAACCATATTTTGATCCTTTCCACTTCAAACTATCTTTTCTGTGCCCATCTTCATTAAGACCACAATCATTTTACTGATGCATAAACAGATCTCCCTAAATCCACACATTTCCAACTCCAGTCCATTCTCCAGAGTGATCCTTTTAAAACATTTAAACAAATCACATCTTTCTCCTTCTTAAAATTCTGTCATGAATTCTTCTTATTGTTCTTTAAGGAAAATAAAACAGATTTTTTAATATGGTCAATATCATTCAGCATGATTCATTTCCTCCAGATCTATGAATTTCATCTTCACAGTTCTGCCCCTTCACTCATTTGCCATCCTCCTGTCAGTTCTTCAAACCTAGCAAGTCCTTCCGCATTGCAAGGTTGTGGTATACATTCTTCTCTGGAGCTGTAAACCCTTCTCTGAGCCCTGCACATGAACTTCTCCTGTTCATTCCTGAAGAATCTCTGAAATGTATCTCCTTATATATGTATTTCCGTGCCACTCTATTTAAAGTGGCGATCCCACATTATTAATTATGCCATTACCTTGAATACTAATTACCATAATCTTCAACTATCTCATTTGTTGTTATCGACTGCCTACTTTCCCCAATCAGAATATAAGTTCCTCAGAGTCAGGCTATCTAATTCATTATTTTCATTGCTTGGCACATAGTAGGTGGTTAACAAGTTAAGAATAAAGAAAAAGCTCACCACTAATTGTGGCACATATAAATGCTCCATCAATAGTGGCTTTTATCATTAGAATAATTATTTTATTCAAGCAAATTATGTAAATTATCAGGTAAAAGAGTGAATATAAATGCATAACTTGAGAGACTGCTTTTGGCATTGAAAGAAATTCACCAGCTCAGTGAATAAACACTTTGACGATGAACAGCATACAAATTAATTTTATCATGCATATAGAGATCCCGAGTTTAATTTTTTGGCAGTATTATTTGGGTTTCTCTTTGAGAACTGCAGAAATATTCAAAGAGTAGATAGTAAATACAACCTCCATTGCTGCCTCATGGCTGTCTGTCAAACCCCACTGGTAAGCACCTTGTGGATAGGCATGATATTCCACTTAACATACATACACACACACACACAAACACTCAAGTTAACATGCAGGTGACAAGTGTTCAAATATTTCTTGACTTGAATTGAATTTGATAGAAAGGTGGAGGCAATGTCACAAGAGAAAGATCGAAGGTTTATTAGCAAGAGCCACACAAATGCTTGTCTACTTAGATAATAGCTTGGGCTTTGGTGCTCTCAATTAGTCTGTGATTCTAACCAACTGGCCAGAATTGTTTAATTAGCTGAAACACAAACAATTAGCTGTTTTACTAGACAACTAATCCATAGAAATAACTAGCTAGAAAAATTCCATAGATTTTCCAAGGTCTGTGGTCTGTAACTGTCTCTTTGCAGGTCGTCTCGCAAAATTCAGAGAAATGTATGCTCTGCCTGTAATGTGAGGCAGTGGAAATGCTCTTGGATGAGAGGGAAAGCTGAAAATGACAGAAGGGCTGAAAACGTGACTCGACTTGATTAGAGCAAAGAGAAGAAATTATTGTTGCAGCACAGAGAGAAGAGAAATAACGAAGAGAGAGACTTGCTGACAAAAATAGAATCTAGTGACTAGATTGGAAGTTTTGAGGTAAAATGCAATTTCAGTTACAGAAAACAAGAATGAAGAGAAAAGCAGATAGGATAGAAGGCAAAAGAGGAAAGTTTGGAAAGCTTTCATTCATAATCATAATTAAGTATTCAAAATACCCTATTTATCCCTTATTAATACAATATAAAAGAACATGCTTTAGTATTAAAATCTAAGTCAGATTTTTAAAGAAGTTTATAAACTTTGTTCCGCAAGTTTACATTTCAAAGGAAATGAGATCCAGAAAAATAACAATTTAGAGCACTTAACGATAAAGTAAAAGGAAAAGGTGTATTTCAGACACAAAAACTTCCATTAATATCTGAAGATCTCTGTGCTATAGCAGAAATTGTGTAGAATAAAATATCACATATGTATGTGTGTACGTATATATATATATATAGCATGTATAAAACTAAATAATTTGTAACATGTCTGCAGCTTTCAGAGATCAAAACCAAATAATATCTTCATTGATTTAAAGCCTTCTTCTCATGATTTCAAAGCATGTTATTGCATGATAAAATTCATTTGTTACACCTACTCAGGTGATAATACATATTATAGCAATTTTGTAGAAAAGGAAATTGCGTATATTTTGTGGGACTTCTCTAACTTAAAGCAATGAATCAAATCAAGCAAAAAAGTTATGGTCTCAAGCCAGAAGACCCAGTTCACCAAGTCTTTTCTCTCTCTTACTTTCAATAACTAAAACTAATATAATATTGAGCCACTGATTTGATTTTTACCTACTACTTGTATGTGCTATTATAAATAAGATCAATGAAGTTAAAAATTTAAAAATAAAAGTCAAATTATATATTTTACCTTTAACTTCAAATAACTTTGATCATTGGAAAATGTAACCCATGGATTTTTCTAGAATAAAACACATGAAAATGAATAGACATACTTAGGAAAAATAAGACTCTAACACTGACTCTTCTATTTCTTCTTAAAATGTAAGTCTTACATTTTAAGTCTTACATTTGGGGCCGGTCGCGGTGGCTCACGCCTGTAATCCCAGCACTTTGAGAGGCCGAAGAGGGCGGATCACGAGGTCAGTAGATCGCGACCATTCTAGCTAACGCGGTGAAACCCCGTCTCTACTAAAAAAATACAAAAAAATTAGCTGGGCTTGGCGGCAGGCGCCTGTAGTCCCAGCTACTTGAGAGGCTGAGGCAGGAGAATGGCGTGAACCCAGGAGGCGGAGCTTGCAGTGAGCAGAGATCAAGCCACTGCACTCCAGCCTGGGTGACCGAACGAGACTCTGTCTCAAAAAAAAAAGTCTTACATTTGGGTCCTGAAAGAAATAGCAAAAACTTATACATTACTGATCTTTATTCCCTTTGGATTTGCGAGTACATACTCAGCATCTCTGGTACTTTACAAATTCCAAACAGATTACTGAGAAGCTTGTTAAACACCCAAGCACCTCAGGTGGTTCTGATCCAGGTAATCTAGGGAACCAACTTTAAAAACACTTGATCTAGGAGTTAACAAGCCAGTTGTGAAAACAAAAAACATACATAACACGAGAACAACACATAGCCATCAATGCAGGGCAGATGTTACTACATGGTCACTTGTGTGGTCAACAGAGAGAGAATGTGGGCATGGTCAGGGCCTGCTCTACAGGGTTGGTGTTTTCTAAGTTACTTAATTAAATAATTCACCCTGGAACTAGGCATAACTAGAAGAATGAAATATCTGTCTTCCTATTTCCCACAAAACAGCCTGGGGAAATATTTTTTCCCTGGCTAAAATTTAACTGAATCCCACAAGTAATCAGTCCAAGACTTTTTCTAGATTGTACTGAAAAGAACTAACTCTAGCCTTGAAAATTATGAGCAGTTAGGAAAATACTTCTCTTATTTTTCCCACAGGGAGGACAAGAGGCTTTACTCCATTACTTACAATTTCCCAATAAATAGCTCCTCAATGCTTTCAATTTTAACTTCAAACTCCTCAGTATGGGCACAGTCTTCCCAATACAACCTCTACCTCCCTTTCCAGATTACTATTTGAGGATTACACAACCCTGGCCCTTCACTCCAGTGGAAAGTAAGATGGTTTCAGATGTGAAAACAAGGAAATGCATTGGCTCACTTAAGAATAAGCCCCAGTTGCACAATTGACCATGTAGCAACATCTGCTTTGCATTGATGTCTATGTATTGTCCTTGTGTTATGTATTTTTCTTGTTTTTACAACTAACTTGTTAACTCACAGGTCAAGTGTTTTCAAAGTTGGAAACTAAACAGCCTGAAATGGGCTTTAGAGTTGGTTGATAAAGTGCTTCAATGATTAAATGAAGAACCTGTAGTCTCTTTACTTGTAAGCTCTACTAAATGTTAGATTGATCCTAAGATTGGTTCCTCTGAAATTGCATAATGGCTTCCAGTAGCAAGAGAGGCTAAATGCATCTTCCTTTTCATTCAGCAGGAGACAGAAGGAAGCTTCCCATAGTTGTTCTAAGAGTAAGAAACTTTATTCTCAGAACTCACCAACAAATTTCTTGTTGGGTCTCATTGGCCCAGATCACTGTAAATGTGCCCATCCCTGAAGCAGATATGACCTGATATGTAATGATGTTTGATAGTCAATCACAGTTTCCACTACACTGACCTACTTGCAATTCTAGTAATGCCCACATTCTCTGAGACCACCGTAGCTTTCACATTCTTTTGCCTCTACCTTGAATTTCTTTTCCGCTCATCATGATTGGTCAAGTCATACCCTGTAATATTTATTTCAAATGTCACCTCCTTTTGAAAGGATGTTTTATCACTTCATTCACCTCCCTAAATTTAGTTTGTTGCCACTCCTTTTTATTCCCATACTACTCCCATAAAAACCTCGATGCTAACATTGTACTCACTTTTTTTTGGTCTCAATTATTTAAGGGTGTAGTTATAACACTCTAGTTAGAACAGAACAGTGACTGTCAGTGACTTACATGTATGGTAGATGATTAATAAAATACTGGTTAATTAATTAGTAAAGAAATAAGTGAAAACAGCATCACCATGAAACTGCCCTCCCCAAAGTCAAAACCAAGACCTGCCCTGTTTATGAGCCCTAACACCCGCACAATTCAAGGGGGTGGTGACGTCAGCCAGGAAGCATCTTGAAAGCAAGAGTCAACACTAATTAAATGCTCAATAAATGTTAATGAATATAGGAATAAATATTAATACATGAAAAATAAAATTACACATAAATATGTTAAAATTCCCTTACAAAACAAATATAATTCCCTTATATGTCACTCTCTGGGTAGGAACCAAGTCACAGTTTTATTTTGACTAATCGTATTTTGTAAATAGAAACGATAGCCCTGGTTGCTGTTCTCTGGGAGGAAACACTCTACCTCACTTCATCCAAACCTCATTTTACAAACTGAGTTGCCCTCACTGGCTTTATAGGTCTCTCAACTTATTGGTTTTCTTGCTGTATTTGTCAGATGCCTATACTTTCTTAGAGGTAACAGGAGCTACATTAGTATAGCCATGGGGCCAAGAGTCAAGCCAAACAGGCAAGGTTCCCAAGTCTTCCTCCTCTTTTTATTGGGTGTGCTGTGATTTGTATATATTTTATATATGAAAGTTCTTTAAGATTTTAGTCTAATCATTTTCAAAACATTATCTTAGCCCTAATGACTAACATTTATTAATCATTAACTTTGTACAAGGTTTAGTGTTTAACGTGGATTATAGGGCTATAAAAACTCTGTAAAATTTGTACTATTATGATTTTCATTTTTATAGATTCAGAATCTAAACTTAAATGAACACTCTAATGGGGAAATTACAATTTAATAAAAAAAAATTTATAGAGATAAATTTGGTAATATTTGTCTAAAGCCTTTAAAATGTGTATATTTTTTGAAAATCTTAATTCTAACTTTCATTTATATGGGCCAGCAAAATGAGCCAATAAGACCAAGTTATTTTCTTGACAGTCTTGGCCTAAGTTGGTCATTTTCACTGTATTTAACTTATAAACAATCTTTTTCCTCAAAAGAAAATATGCAAGAATTGTTCATAAATTCATCTAGTAGTCACACCTTACCCACAAGGCACTGATATGTCATGTGAATTTTGGAGTCTCTTGTCCTTCTGTGACTTCAGCCTCCCGTAGCCAGCCTTTTTGCTCAATTTCACATCAAAGTTCATGTATTGTATAAGTCTGAAAAATGCTATGAATAAATAAATGAGAGATATATTCCTGAAAAGATGGAGTATTGGACTGGGACTAAAAAGAATAAATAAATGAATCTTTTAAAACTTGAGGATGCAGAATAGACTGCATCCATTGAAAATATATTTGTGTCCAAAATTGAAATAATAAAACTTGTATAATATAAAGAGCTTTTAGAAATTAATTAAAACTAGATGAGCTATCCTCCCCCCAAAGAAATTTGCCTGTGAGTTTAAAAATGTGCTCAACTATGAATTAAAGAACTATATTAAATACAGTTATGCATCATTTAATGATAGGGATACGTTCTGAGAAATGTGTCATTATGGGAACATCATAGAGTATACTTACACAAACCTACAAGCATAGCCTACTACACACCTAGGCTAGATGACATGGCCTTTTGCTCCTAGGCTACAAATGTGTACAACATGTTACTACACTGATTATCATAGGGTACTGTAACACAATGGTAAGTCTTCATGTATCTAAATTTATCTAACCACAGAAAAGGTACAGAAAAATATGTGGTATAAAAGTCAAGAATGGTACACGTATATAAAAGCACTTACCATGAATAGAGTTGACAGGAAGTTGCTCTGGGTGAGTCAATGAGTGAGTGGTGGGTGAATGTGAAGGCCTAGGAAATTACTGTACACTACTGTAGACTTTATAAATGCTGTACACTTAGGCTACACTAAATTCATTCTTAAAAATTTATTTCTTCAATAATTAATTTAGCTTATTTAAAGTAACTTTTTACATTATTATTATTATTATTATTATTAATACTTTAAGTTCTGGGTTACATGTGCAGAACGTGCAGTTTTGTTACATAAGTATACACATGCCATGCTGGTTTGCTGTACCCATCAACCTGTCACCTACATTTGGTATTCTCCTAATGTTATTCCCCCCCTAGCCCCACACACCCCGCAGGCCCTGGTGTATAATGTTCCTCTCCCTATGTCCATGTGTTCTCATTGTTCAACTCCCACTTACAAGTGAGAACATGTGGTGTTTGGTTTTCTGATCTTGTGATAGTTTGCTGAGAATGATGGTTTCCAGCTTAATCCATGTCCCTGCAAAGGACATGAACTCATCTTTTTTATGGCTACATAGTATTCCATGGTGTATATGTGCCACATTTTCTTAATCCAGTCTATCATTGACAAACATTTGGGTTGGTTCCAAATCTCTGCTATTGTGAATAGTGCTGCAATAAACAAACATGTGCGTGTGTCTTTATTGTAGAATGACTTATAATCCTTTGGGTATATGCCCAGTAATGGGACTGCTGGGTCAAATGGTATTTCTAGTTCTAGATCCCTGAGGAATCACCACATTGTCTTCTACAATGGTTGAACTAATTTACACTCCCACCAACAGTGTAAAAGTGTTCCTATTTTTCCACAACCTCTCCAGCATCTGTTGTTTCCTGACTTTTTAATGATCGCCATTCTAACTGGTGTGAGATGGTATCTCATTGTAGTTTTGATTTGCATTTCTTTATTTTGAGCCCATGTATGTCTCTGCACATGAGATGGTTCTCCTGAATACAGTACACTGATGAGTCTTGACTATCCAATTTACCAGGCTGTATCTTTTAATTGGGGTATTTAGCCCATTTACTTTTAAGGTTAATATTGTTATGTGTGAATTTGATCCTGTCATTATGATGTTAGCTGGTTATTTTGCCCATTGATTGATGCGGTTTCCTCTTAGCATCAATGGTCTTTATGATTTGGCATGTTTTTGCCGTGGCTGGTATCAGTTGTTCCCTCCCATGTTTAGTGCTTCCTTCAGGAGCTCTTGTAAGGCAGGCCTGGTGGTGACAAAATCTCTCAGCATTTGCTTGTCTGTAAAGGATTTTATTTCTTCTTCACTTATGAGGCTTAGTTTGGCTGGATATGAAATTCTGAGTTGAAAATTCTTTTCTTTAAAAATGTTGAATATTGGCCCCCACTCTCTTCTGGCTTGTAGGGTTTCTGCCGAGAGATCCACTGTTAGTCTGATGGGCTGCCCTTTGTGGGTAACCAGACCTTTCTCTCTGGCTGCCCTTAATATTTTTTCCTTCATTTCAACCTTAGTGAATCTGACAATTATGTGTCTTGGAGTTGCTCTTCTCGAGGAGTATCTTTGTGGTGTTCTCTGTATTTCCTGAATTTGAATGTTGGCCTGCCTTGCTAGGTTGGGGAAGTTCTCCTGGATAATATCCCAAAGAGTGTTTTCCAACTGGGTTCCTTTCTCCCGTCACTTTCCGGTACACCAATCAAACATAGATTTGGTCTTTTCACATAGTCCCATATTTCTTGGAGGCTTTGTTAATTTATTTCCACTCTTTTTTCTCTAATCTTGTCTTCTAGCTTTATTTCATTAATTTGATCTTCAATCACTGATATCTTTTCTTCCACTTGATTGAATCAGCTACTGAAGCTTGTGCATGCATCACGAAGTTCTCATGCTGTGGTTTTCAGCTATTTATTGCGTTTGTGATAAATTGCCCTTGTTATTTTGAGATATGTTCCACCAATACTTAGTTTATTGAGAGTTTTTAGCATGAAGTTTCAGGTCATTTAAGGTCTTCTCTACACTGCTTATTCTAGTTGGACATTCATCTAACCTTTTTTTAAAGTTTTTAGCTTCCTTGCAATGGGTTAGAACATGCTCCTTTAGCTCGGACCTTCTGAGGCCTACTTTTACTACCGACTTTCTGAGGCCTACTTTTGTCAATTCGTCAAACTCATTTTCCATTCAGTTTTGTTCCGTTGCTGGCGAGTAGCCACAATCCTTTGGAGGAGAAGAGCCACTCTGGTTTTTGGAAGTTTCAGCTTTTCTGCTCTGGTTTCTCCCTATCTTTGTGGTTTTATCTACCTTTGGTCTTTGAAGTTGGGGGGGACCTACAGATGGGGTCTTGGTGTGGATGTCCTTTTTGTTGATGTTGATGCTATTCCTTTCTGTTTGTTAGTTTTCCTTCTAACAGTCAGGCCCCTCAGCTGCAGGTCTGTTGGAATTTGCTGGAGGTCCACATCAGACTCTGTTCACCTGGGTATCACCAGCAGAGGCTGCAGAACAGCAAATATTGCAGAACAGCAAATATTGCTGTTTGATCCTTCCTCTGGAAGTTTCATCCCAGAGGGGCACCTGCCTGTATGAGGTGTCTGTCAGCCCCTACTGGGAGGTGTCTCCCAGTCAGGCTACGTGGGGGGTCAGGGACCCACTTGAGGAGGCAGTCTGTGCATTCTCAGAGCTCGAACGCTGTGCTGAGAGAACCGCTGCTCTCTTCAGAGCTGTCAGACAGGGACGTTTAAGTCTGCGGAAGTTGTCTGCTGCCCTTTATTCAGCTGTGCTCTGCCCACAGAGGTGGAGTCTAGAGAGGTGGTAGGCCTTGCTGAGCTGTGGTGGGCTCTGCCTAGTTCAAGCTTCCTGGCTGATTTGTTTACCTACTCAAGCCTCGGCAATGGTGGACGCCACTCCCCACCCACCAGGCTGCAGTGTCGCAGGTCGATCTCAGAGTGCTGCACTAGCAGTGAACAAGGCTCCGTGGGCATGGGACCCACTGAGCCAGGCACAGGAGGGAATCTCCTGGTCTCCGGTTGCTAAGACTCACTTGAAAATGCAGAAATCACCCATCTTCTGCATCAATCTTGCTGGGAGCTACAGACCAGAGCGGTTACTATTTGTCCATCTTGGAAGAAACCTGATTTGCATTTCTCTAATAACCAGTGATGATAAGCATTTTTTCATATGTCTGTTGGCTGCATAAATGTCTTCTTTTGAGAAGTGTCTGTTCATATCCTTTGCCCATTTTTTGATGGGGCTGTTTGTTTTTTTTCTTGTAAATTTGTTTAACTTCTTTGTAGACTCTGAATATTAGTCCTTTGTCAGATGGATAGATTACAAAAATTTTCTCCCATTCTGTAGGTTGCCTGTTCACTCCGATGATAGTTTCTTTTGCTGTGCAGAAGTTCTTTAGTTTAATTAGATCACATTTGTCTATTTTGGCTTTTGTTGCCATTGCTTTTGGTGTTTTAGACATGAAGTCTTTGCCCATGCCTATGTTCTGAATGATATTGCCCAGGTTTCCAGGTTTTCTTCTAGGATTTTTATGGTCCTAGGTCTTACTATTAAGTCTTTGATCCTTCTTGAGTTGATTTTTGCATAAGGTGTAAGGAAGGGATCCAGTTTCAGTTTTCTGCATATACCTAGCCAGTTTTCCCAGCACCATTTATTAAATAGGGAACCCTTTTCCCATTTCTTGTTATTGTCAAGTTTGTCAAAGACCAGATGGTTGTAGATGTGTGGTGTTATTTCTGAGGCCTCTGTTCTGTTCCAATGGTCTATATATCTGTTTTGGTACCAGTACCATGCTGTTTTGGTTACTGTAGCATTGTATAGTTTGAAGTCAGGTAGCATGATGCCTCCAGCTTTGTTCTTTTTGCTTAGGATTGTCTTAGTGACGCGGGCTCTTTTTTGGTTCCATATGAAATTTAAAGTAGTTTTTTCCAATTCTGTGAAGAAAGTCAGTGGTAACTTGATGGGGATAGCATTGGGTTTATAAATTACCTTGGGCAGTATGGCCATTTCCACAATATTGATTCTTCCTATCCATGAGCATGGAATGTTTTTCCATTTGTTTGTGTCTCCTCTTATTTCCTTGAGCTGCGGTTTGTAGTTCTCCTTGAAGAGGTCCTTCACATCCCTTGTAAGTTGGATTCCTAGGTATTTTATTCTCTTTATAGCAATTAATGGGAGTTCACTCATGATTTGGCTCTTTGTTTGTCTGTTATTGGTATATAGGAATGCTTCTGATTTTTGCACATCAATTTCCTATCCTGAGACTTTGTTGAAGTTGCTTATCAGCTTAAGGAGATTTGGGGCTGAGACGATAGGGTTTCCTAAATATACAATCGTGTCATCTACAGAGACTTCCTCTCTTCCTATTTTAATACCTTTTAATTCTTTCTATTGCCTGATTGCCCTGGCCAGAACTTCCAATACTATGTTGCATAGGAGTAGTGAGAGAAGGCATCCTTGTCTTGTGCTGATTCTCAAAGGGAATGCTTCCAGATTTTGCCCATACGGTATGATGTTGGCTATATGTTTGTGATAAATAGCCCATGTTATTTTCAGATATGTTCCACCAATACTTCGTTTATTGAGAGTTTTTAGCATGAAGGGTGTCAAATTTTATCAAAGGCCTTTTCTGCATCTATTGAAATAATCCTGTGGTTTCTGTCATTAGTTCTGTTTATGTGATAGATTATGTTTATTGATTTGCATATGTTGAACCAGCCTTGCATCCCAGGGATGAAGCCAACTTGATCGTGGTGAATAAGCTTTTTGATGTGCTACTGGATTCAGTTTGCCAGCATTTTATTGAAGATTTTTGCATGGATGTTCATCAGGGATATTGGCCTGAAATGTTCTTTTTTTGTTGTGTCTCTGCCAGGTTTTGGAATCAGGATAAGGCTGGCCTCAAATAATGAGTTAGGGAGGAGTCCCTCTTTTTCTATTGTTTTGAATAGTTTCAGAAGGAATGGTACCAGCTCTTCTTTGTACCTCTGGTAGAATTTGGCTGTGAATCCATCTGGTCTTGGGTTTTTTTTTTCTTTTTTTTTTTTGGTTGGCAGGATGTAAATTACTGCCTCAATTTCAGACCTTGTTATTGGTCTATTCAGGGATTCAACTTCTTCCTGTGGTGTATGTGTCCAGGAAGTTGCCTATTTCTTCTACATTTTCTAGTTTATTTGCATAGAGGTGTTTATAGTATTCTCTAATGGTAGTCTGTATTTCTATGGGATCAGTGGTGATATCCCCTTTATCAATTTTTATTGTGTCTATTTGATTCTTCCCTCTTTTCTTCTTTATTAGACTGGCTAGCGGTCTAACTATTTTGTTAATCTTTTCAAAAAGCAGCTCCCTGATTCACTGATTTTTGAAGAGTTTTTCATGTCTCTATCTCCTTCAGTTCTGCTCTGATCTTAGTTATTTCTTGTATTCTACTAGCTTTTAAATTTGTTTGCTCTTGAGGGTGGAGCCAAGATGGCTGAAGAGCAGCTCCAGTCTACAACTCCCAGCGTAAGTGATGCAGAAGACAGGTGATTTCTGCATTTCCAACTGAGGTACCGGGTTCATCTCACTGGGGAGTGCCAGATAGTGGGTGCAGGACAGTGGGTGCAGTGCACCGAGCATGATCTGAAGCAGGGCAAGGCATCGCCTCACCCAGAAAGTGCAAGGGGTCAGGGAATTCTCTTTCCTAGTCAAAGAAAGGGGTGAAAGATGGCACCTGGAAAATCGGGTCACTCCCACCCTAATACTGCACTTTTCCAATGGGCATAACAATTGGCACACCAGGAGATGATATGCCGCACCTGGCTAGGAGGGTTCTACGCCCACGGAGCCTCGCTCATTGCTAGCACAGCAGTCTGAGATCAAACGCCAAGGCCACAGCGAGGCTGGGGGAGGGGCGCCCGCCATTGCCAAGGCTTGAGTAGGTAAACAAAGTGGCCAGGAAGCTCAAACTGCGTGGAGCCCACCACAGCTCAAGTAGACCTGCCTGCCTCTGTAGGCTCCACCTCTAGGGGCAGGGCACAGACAAACAAAAGGCAGCAGTAACCTCTGCAGACTGAAATGTCCCTGTCTGACAGCTTTGAAGAGAGTAGTGGTTCTCCCAGCACACAGCTTTATATCTGAGAACAGGCAGACTGCCTCCTCAAGTGGGTCCCTGACCCCTGTGTAGCCTAACTGGGAGGCACTCCAGGTACAGGCAGATTGACACCTCACACGGCCGGGTACTACTCTGAGACAAAACTTCCAGAGGAACGATCAGGCAGCAGCATTTGCGGTTCACCAATATCCACTGTTCTGCAGCCACCGCTGCTGATACCCACCACACAGAGCCTGGAGTGGACCTCCAGCAAACCCCAACAAACCTGCAGCTGAGGGTCCTGACTGTTAGAAGGAAAACTAACAAACAGAAAAGACATCCACACCAAAAACCCATCTGTACATCAGCATCATCAAAGACCAAAGGTAGATAAAACCACAAAGATGGGGGAAAAACAGAGCAGAAAAAAACAGAAATTCTAAAAATCAGAGCACCTCTCTTCCTCCAAAGGAATGCAGCTCCTCACCACAATGGAACAAAGTTGGAGGAGAATAACTTTGAAGAGTTGAGAAAAGACAGCTTCAGAAGATCAAACTACTCTGAGCTAAAGGATGAAGTTTGAACCAATGGCAAAGAAGTTAAAAACCTTGAAAAAAAATTAGACAAATGGCTAACTAGAATAACCAATGCAGAGAAGTCCTTAAAGGAGCTGATGGAGCTGAAAATCATGGCATGAGAACTACGTGACGAATGCACAAGCCTCAGTAGCTGATGCAATCAACTGGAAGAAAGGGTATCAGTGATGGAAGACGAAATGAATGAAATGAAGTGAGAAGAGAAGTTTAGAGAAAAAGAGAATAAAAGGAAATGAACAAAGCCTCCAAGAAATATGGGAGTATGTGAAAAGACCAAATCTATGTCTGATTGGTGTACCTGAAAGTGACGGGGAAAATGGAACCAAGTTGGAAAACACTCTGCAGGATATTATCCAGGAGAACTTCTGCAATCTAGCAAGACAGGCCAACATTCAAATTCAGGAAATACAGAGAATGCCACAAAGATACTCCTCGAGAAGAGCAACTCCAAGACACATAATTGTCAGATTCACCAAAGTTGAAATGAAGGAAAAAATGTTAAGGGCAGCCAGAGAGAAACATCGGGTTACCCACAAGGGGAAGCTAATCAGACTAACAGCTGATCTCTTGGCAGAAACTCTACAAGCCAGAAGAAGGTGGGAGCCAATATTCAACATTCTTAAACCAAAGAATTTTCAACCCAGAATTTCATATCCAGCCAAACTAAACTTCATAAGTGAAGGAGAAATAAAATCCTTTACAGACAAGCAAATGCTGAGAGATTTTGTCACCACCAGGCCTGCCTTACAAGAGCTCCTGAAGGAAGCACTAAACATGGAAAGGAACAACCGGTACCAGTCAATGCAAAATCATGCCAAATTGTAAAGACCATCGAGGCTAGGAAGAAACTGCCTCAACTAAAAAGCAAAATAACCAGCTAACATCATAATGGCAGGATCAAATTCACACATAACAATATTAACCTTAAATGTAAATGGGCTAAATGCTCCAACTAAAAGACACAGACTGGCAAATTGGATAAAAAGTCAAGACCCATCAGTGTTCTGTATTCTAGAAACCCATCTCGAGTGCAGAGACACACATACGCTCAAAATAAAAGGATGGAAGAAGATCTACCAAGCAGATGGAAAACAAAAAAAGGCAGGGGTTGCAACCCTAGTATCAGATAAAACAGACTTTAAACCAACAAAGATCAAAAGGGACAAAGAAGGCCATTACATAATGGTAAAGGGATCAATTCAACAAGAAGAGCTAACTATCCTAAATATATATGCACCCAATATGGGAGGACTCAGATTCAGAAAGCACGTCCTTAGAGACCTACAAAGAGACTTAGACTCCCACACAATAATCATGGGAGACTTTAACAACCCACTGTCAACATTAGACAGATCAACGAGAGAGAAAGTTAACAAGGATATCCAGGAATTGAACTCAGCTCTGCACCAAGCAGACCTAATAGACATCTACAGAACTCTCCACCCCAAATCAACAGAATATACATTCTTTTCAGCACCACACCGCACCTATTCCAAAATTGACCACATAGTCGGAAGTAAAGCACTCCTCAGCAAATGTAAAAGAACACAAATTATAACAAACTGTCTCTCAGACCACAGCGCTATCAAACTAGAACTCAGGATTATGAAACTCACTCAAAACTGCTCAACTACATAGAAACTGAACAACCTGCTCCTGAATGACTACTAGGTTCATAACAAAATGAAGGCAGAAATAAAGATGTTCTTTGCAACCAACAAGACACAACATACCAGAGTCTCTGGGACATATTCAAAGCAGTGTGTAGAGGGAAATTTATAGCACTAAATGCCCACAAGAGAAAGCAGGAAAGATCTAAAATTGACACCCTAACATCACAATTAAAAGAACTAGAGAAGCAAGAGCAAACACATTCAAAACATAGCAGAAGGCAAGAAATAACTCAGATCAGAGAAGAACTGAAGGAAATAGAGACACAAAAAACCCTTCAAAAAATCAATGAATCCAGGAGCTGGTTTTTTGAAAAGATCAACAAAATTGGTAGACCGCTAGCAAGACTAATAAAGAAGAAAAGTGAGAAGAATCAAATAGATGCAATAAAAAATGATAAAGGGGATATCAGCACCAATCCCACAGAAATACAAACTACCATCAGAGAATACTATAAACATGTCTACGCAAATAAACTAGAAAATCTAGAAGAAATGGATAAATTCCTCGACACATACACCCTCAGAAGACTAAACCAGGAAGAAGTTGAATCTCTGAATAGAACAACAACAGGCTCTGAAATTGAGGCAATAAATAATAGCTTACCAACCAAAAAAAGTCCAGGACCAGATGGATTCACAGCTGAATTCTACCAGAGGTACAAGGAGGTGCTGGTACCATTCCTTCTGAAACTATTCCAATCAATAGAAGAAGAGGGAATCCTCCCTAACTCATTTTATGAGGCCAGCATCATCCTGATACCAAAGCCAGGCAGAGACACAACAAAAAAAAGACAATTTTAGATGAATATCCTTGATGAACATTGATGCAAAAATCCTCAATAAAATACTGGCAAACCAAATCCAGCAGCATATCAAAAAGCTTATCCACCATGATCAAGTGGGCTTCATCCCTGGGATGCAAGGCTGGTTCTACATATGAAAATCAATAAACATAATCCAGCATATAAACAGAACCAAAGACAAAAACCACATGATTATTTCAATAGATGCAGAAAAAGCCTTTGACAAAATTCAACAACACTTCATGCTAAAAACTCTCAATAAATTAGGTGTTGATGGGACGTATCTCAAAATAATAAGAGCTATCTATGACAAACCCACAGCCAATATCATACTGAATGGACAAAAACTGGAAGCATTCTCTTTGAAAACTGGCACAAGACAGGGATGCCCCCTCTCATCACTCCTATTCAACATAGTGTTGGAAGTTCTGGCCAGGGCAGTCAGGCAGGAGAAGGAAATAAAGGGCATTCAATTAGGAAAAGAGGAAGTCAAATTGTCCCTGTTTGCAGATGACATGATTGTATATCTAGAAAACCCCATTGTCTCAGCCCAAAATCTCCTTAAGCTGATAAGCAACTTCAGCAAAGTCTCAGGATACAAAACCAATGTGCAAAAATCACAAGCATTCTTATACACCAATAACAGACAAAGCGAGAGCCAAATCATCAGTGAACTCCCATTCACAATTGCTTCAAAGAGAATAAAATACCTAGGAATCCAACTTACAAGGGATGGGAAGGACCTCCTCTAGGAGAACTACAAACCACTGCTCAATGAAATAAAAGAGGATACAAACAAATGGAAGAACATTCCATGCTCATGGGCAGGAAGAATCAATATCATGAAAATGGCCATACTGCCCAAGGTAATTTATAGATTCAATGCCATTCCCATCAAGCTACCAATGACTTTCTTCACAGAATTGGAAAAAACTACTTTAAATTTCATATGGAACCAAAAAAGAGCCCGCATTGCCAAGTCAATCCTAAGCCAAAAGAACAAAGCTGGAGGCATGACACTACCTGACTTCAAACTATACTACAAGACTACAGTAACCAAAACAGCATGGTACTGGTACCCAAACAGAGATATAGACCAATGGAACAGAACACAGACCTCAGAAATAATGCCACATATCTACAACTATCTGATCTTTGACAAACCTGACAAAAACAAGAAATGGGGAAAGGATTCCCTATTTAATAAATGGTGCTGGGAAAACTGGCTAGCCATATATAGAAAGCTGAAACTGGATCCCTTCCTTACACCTTATACAAAAATTAATTCAAGATGGATTAAAGACTTAAATGTTAGACCTAAAACCATAAAAACCCTAGAAGAAAACCTAGGCAATACCATTCAGGACATAGGCATGGGCAAGGACTTCATGTCCAAAACACCAAAAGCAATGGCAACAAAAGCCAAAATTGACAAATGGGATCTAATTCAACTAAAGAGCTTCTGCACAGCAAAAGACACTACCATCAGAGTGAACAGGCAACCTACAGAATGGGAGAAAATTTTTGCAATCTACTCATCTGACAAAGGGCTAATATCCAGAATCTACAAAGAACTCAAACAAATTTACAAGAAAAAAACAAACAACCCCATCAAAAAGTGGGCAAAGGATATGAACAGACACTTCTCAAAAGAAGACATTTATGCAGCCAAAAGGCACATGAAAAAATGCTCATCATCACTGGCCATCAGAGAAATGCAAATCAAAACCACAATGAGATACCATCTCACACCAGTTAGAATGGCGATCATTAAAAAGTCAGGAAACAACAGGTCCTGGAGAAGATGTGGAGAAATAGGAACACTTTTACACTGTTGGTGGGACGGTAAACTAGTTCAACCATTGTGGAAGTCAGTGTGGCGATTCCTCAGCGATCTACAACTAGAAATTCCATTTGACCCAGCCATCCCATTACTGGGTATATACCCAAAGGATTATAAATCATGCTGCTATAAAGACACATGCACATGTATGTTTATTACAGCACTATTCACAATAGCAAAGACTTGGAACCAACCCCAATATCCAATAATGATAGACTGGATTAAGAAAATGTGGCACATATACACCATGGAATACTATGTAGCCATAAAAAATGATGAGTTCATGTCCTTTGTAGGGACATGGATGAAGCTGCAAACCATCATTCTCAGCAAACTATTGCAAGGACAAAAAACCAAACACCGCATGTTCTCACTCATAGGTGAGAATTGAACAATGAGAATACTTGGACACAGGAAGGGGAAGAACACACACCGGGGACTGTTGTGGGGTGGGGAGAGTGGGCAGGGATAGCATTAGGAGAGATACCTAATGCTAAATGACGAATTAATGAGTGCAGCACACCAACATGGCACATTTATACATATGTAACAAACCTGCACATTGTGCACATGTACCCTAAAACTTGAAGTATAATAATAAAAAAAAAAATTTGTTTGCTCTTGCTTCTCTAGTTCTTTTAATTGTGATATTATGGTGTCGACTTTAGATCTTTCCCACTTTCTGAGGTGGGTATTTAGTGCTGTAAATCTTGTAAACACTGCTTTAGCTGTGTCCCAGAGATTCTGGTACATTTGTCTCTTTGTTCTCATTGGTTTCAAAGAACTTCATTATTTCTGCCTAATTTTGTATTTACCCAGTAGTCACTTAGGAGCAGGTTGTTCAGTTTCCATGTAGTTGTGCAGTTTTGAGTGAGTTTCTTAATTCTGAGTTCTAATTTGATTGCTCTGTGGTCTGAGAGGCTGTTATGATTTACGTTCTTTTGCATTTGCTGAGGAGTGTTTTACTTCCAATTATGTGGTCAATTTTAGAATAAGTGCTATGTGGTGCTGAGAAGAGTGTATATTCTGTTGATTTGGGATGGAGAGTTCTGTAGATGTCTATTAGGTCCACTTGGTCCAGAGCTGAGCTCAAGTCCTGAATATCCTTGTTAATTTTCTGTCTCGTTTATCTAATATTAACAGTGGGGTGTTCAAGTCCCCCACTATTATTGTGTGGAAGTGTAAGTCTCTCTGTAGGTCTCTAAAAACTTGTTTTATGAATCTGGGTGCTCCTGTATTGGGTGCATATATATTTAGGATAGTTAGCTCTTCTTGTTCCATTGATCCCTTTACCATTATGTAATACCCTTCTTTGTCTTTTTTGATTTTTGTTCATTTAAAGTCTGGTTTATCAGAGACTACGATTGCAACCCTTGCTTTTTTTTTCCTTTCCATTTGCTTGGTAAATATTCTTCTATCCCTTTATTTTGAGCCTATGTGTGTCTTTGCATATGAGATGGGTCTCCTGATACAGCACACCAATGGGTCTAGACTCTTTATCCAATTTGCCAGTCTATGTCTTCTAACTGGGGCATTTAGCCCATTAACACTTAAGGTTAATATTGTTCTGTGTGAAATTGATCCTGTCATCATTTTTCTGGCTGGTTATTTTGCAAATTAGTTGATGCAGTTTCTTCATAGCATCATTGGTCTTTGTATTTTGGTGTGGTTTTGCAGTGGCTTGTACTGGTTTTTCCTTTCCATATTTATTGCTTCCTTCAGGAGCTCTTGTAAGGCAGGCCTGGTGGTGACAAAATCTCTCAGCATTTGCTTGTCTGTAAAGGATTTTATTTCTCCTTCACTTATGAAGCTTGGTTTGGCTGATGAAATTCTGGGCTGAAAATTCTTTTCTTTAAGAATGTTGAATATTTGCCCCCACTCTCTTCTGGCTTGTAGGGTTTCTGCCAAAAGATCCACTGTTAGTCTGATGGGCTTCCCTTTGTAAGTAACCTGACCTTTCTCTCTGGCTGCCCTTAACATTTTTTCCATCATTTCAGCCTTAGAGAATCTGATAATTATATGTCTTCAGCTTGCTCTTCTTAATAAGTATCTTAGTGGTGTTCTCTGTATTTCCTGAATTTGAATGTTGGCCTGTCTTTCTAGCCTGGGAAGTTCTCCTGGATAATATCCTGAAGTGTGTTTTCCAACTTGGTTCCATTCTCCCCATCACTTTCAGGGACCCTAATCAATTGTAGGTTTTGTCTTTTCACATAGTCCCATATTTCTCGGAGGCTTTGTTTATTCCCTTTCATTCTTTTTTCTCTAATCTTGCCTTCATGCCTTATTTCAGTAGTTGATCTTCATCTCTGATATCCTTTCTTCTGCTTGATAGATTTGGCTATTGATACTTGTGTATGCTTCACAAAGTTCTCATGCTGTGTTTTTCAGCTCCATTAGGTCACTTATGTTCTTTTCTAAACTGGCATTTTAGTTTGCAGTTCCTCTAACCTTTTATCAAGGTTCTTAGCTTCCTTGCATTGGGTTAGAACATGCTCCTTTAGCTCAGAGGAGTTTGTTATTACCCCCCTTCTGAAGTCTACTTCCGTCAGTTCATCAAACTCATTCTCCATCCAGTTTTGTGCCCTTTCTGGAGAGGAGTTGCAATCATTTGGAGGAGAAGAGGCACTCTGGTTTATGGAATTTTCAGCATTTTTGCTCTGATTTTTCCTCATCTTCTTGGATTTACCTACCTTTGATCCTTGAGACTGATGACCTTTGGATGGGGTTTTTGTGTGAGGGTCCTTTTTGTTGATGTTGATGTTTTTGCCTTCTGTTTGTTAGTTTTTCTTCTAACAGTCAGTTCCCTCTTCTGCAGGTCTGCTGCAGTTTGCTAGAGGTCCACCCCAGACCCTATTTGCCTGGGTATCACCAGCAGAGGCTGTAGAACAGCAAAGATTGCTGCCTGCTCCCTTCCTCTAGAAGCTTCATCCCAGAAGGGCACTGTCCTGATGCCTGCCAGAGGTCTCCTGAATGAGGTGTCTGTAAACCCTTGTTGGGCAGTCTCTCCTAGTCAGGAGGCACAGGGGTTGGGGACCCACTTGAGGTGGCAGTCTGTCCCTTAGCAGAGCTTGAGTGCTGTGCTAGGAGAATATTCTTTGTCAGGATCTGCTGCTCTCTTCAGAGCTGGCAAGTAGGAAAGGTTGAGTCTGCTGAAGCTATGCCCACAGCCATCCCTTCCCTCAGGTGCTCTGTCCCAGGGAGATGGGAGTTTTATCTATAAACCCCTGACTGGGGCTGCTGCTTTTCTTTCAGAGATGCCCTGCCCAGTGAAGAGGACTCTAGAGAGGCAGTCTGGCCTCAACCACTTTGCCACACTGTGTCAAGTTCTGCCCAGTCCAAACTTCCAGGCCTCCTTAGCACTATCAGGGGAAAACCATCTACTCAAGCCTCACTAATGGCAGATGCCACTCCCTCCACCAAGCTCTATCATCTGAGGTCAACTTCAGACTGCTGTGCTGGCAGCGAGAATTTCAAGCCAGTGGTTCTTAGCTTGCTGCGCTCCATGGGAGTAGGACCCACTGAGCAAGACCACTTAGCTCCCTGGCTTCAACTCCTTTTCCAGGGGAGCGAATGGTTCTGTCTCGCTGGGATTCCAGGTGCCACTGGGGTATGGGGGGGAAAAAAACTCCTGCAGCTAGCTCAGTGTCTGCCCAAACAGCCACCCAGTTTTGTGGTTGAAACCCAGGGCCCTGGTGGTGTAAGAACATGAGGGAATCTCCTGGTCTGCAGACTACAAAAACCATAGGAAAATTGTAGTATCTGGGCGGGATAGCACCAGTCCCTCACGGCTTCCCTTGGCTGGGGGAGGCCACCCACTTCCTGGGTGATGTGATGCCCCACGCTGCTTCTGCTCGCCCTCCATGGGCTGTACCCACTGCTTAACCAGTCCCAATGTGATGAACAGGGTACCTCAGTTGGAAATGCAGAAATCACCTGACTACTGTGTTGGTCTTACTGGGAGCTACAGACCGGAGTTGTTCCTATTCGGCCATCTTGCCAGATCCCCCTGATCTTTTTTACCTTTCTTACTTTAGAAACTTATTAATTTTTTTAACTTTTGTCTCTTTTGTAATAACACTTAACTTAAAACACAAATACATTGTACAGCTGTACAAAAATATTTTCTTTCTTCATAGCCTTATTCTATAAGCTTTTTTGTTTTTTAATTTTTTTACTTTTAAACATTTTTGTTAAATATAAGACACAAACATAAACATTATCCTAGGCATAAACAGGGTCAGAATCTCAATATCACTGTCTTCCACCTCCACATTTTATTGCACTAGAAAGTCTTCCAGGACAATAACACACATGGGGCTATTATCTCCTATTATAATAATGCCTTCTTCCAGAATACTTCTCATCACTTCCTGGGCTTTTGGCTAAGACCTAGTGTGGAATACCTTATAAAGGACCTGCCTGAGGCTGTTTTACACTTACCTTTTATTTTATATAAGTAAAAGGAACACAACTTAAAATATTTATGCTACATAAGTAAACCAGTAACAGAGTTATTCATTATTATTATCAAGTATTATGTACATACATAATTGTAGGTGCTGTACTCTTGTATGGCTAGCAGTACAGTAGGTTTCTTTACACCACCATCACCACAAACACGTGAGCAATGTGTTGCACTACAACATTATGACAGCTATGTCACTAAGTGACAGGAATTTTTCAGCTCCATTATAATCTTATGAGACCGGTGTCGTATATGCCATCCATTGTTGATGAAAGTGTTATTATGCAGTGCGTAACTGTATTCAATACTATGTATTAAATAACTATAAATTATAAAACGGGATGCCAAATTTTGATTATCAAATTAGCAAATTTTAACAACAATGAGAGAAGTCATTGTTCAGAAGCAAGCATTCAGAGAAAAGTTTATTTAACATAAAGCAGAACTGAGTATAAATACATCTAAAATCGGGGGGGAGATTTTAACAAAGTTTACTAAAACCTTTTATTAAATATTTCATATTCCCTTTTATCCTAAGAAATAATCAGTGAAATGCACAAAGTTATAAGAATAAGAATATATATCTCAATAATATTTATAATACTGAAAAAGTTTAAGCAACCTCAACATCCAAATATAGGGGATTGATGAAGTAAATTATGCATTCAATAATGGAAAGCTATCCAAGCAATAAAGTTTAATGACTTGGAAAATGCTAAATATATGTATTTAATGAGTGGCAATAAGCAGTCCTTAATATTTATATCATAAATCAATTTCTGTTTTAAGAAAAAGAGACTGGCCAGGTGCAGTGGCTCATGCCTGTAATCTCAGCACTTTGGGAGGCCGAGGTGGGCAGATCACGAGGTTAGGAGATCGAGACCATCCTGGCTAACATGGTGAAACCCCGTCTCTACTAAAAATACAAAAAATTAGCCGGGTGTGGTGGCGGGAACCTGTAGTCCCAGCTACTCGAGAGGCTGAGGCAGGAGAATGGCGTGAACCCGGGAGGCTTGCAGTGAGCCGAGATCGTGCCACTGCACTCCAGCCTGAGAGACAGCGAGACTCCATCCCACAACAAAAAAGAAAAGGAAAGAAAAAGAGACTGAAAAATGTTAGGTAGATTACTCTGATTAGTAGAAATACAAAGATTTCCTGTATTTTCCAAGTTTTTTTCAATGAATCTATATTATAATTATAATTATTTTGAAAGTAGTGGAATAGAAGTATTCAGAGCCCACTGAAAGAGGAGAACAAAAAGAAGATAATCATGGCTAAACATAAGAAGCATGCTACAAAAGGAAGAACCAAAATGAAAGCCAGTGGGGTAGGAAGTTTTCAGAAAACACCTGATTCAATCCCCACTGTTGAATCACTTCAAATTGTGACTATCTTGCCCTGCACTGAATAAGCCAGCTCCACTAGCCCAGAATTCTACAGATGATCCTATGATAAGAAAGGGAAAATGAAGACACACTTGCCTGTGGCCCTGACTGAAAATGATGCGTAAGTTATGGATTTAGTTAAAAGTAAGTACACTCCTCAAAGTGAGGAGCTCTCTAATTCTTAATCAAACTGCAAATCTTCAAACAAAGCTCTTGGCAATGACTTCATCACAATTCATGAGAAATCTGTTCTCATCAACAAAAAATTAAATTTTTGTCTTTTGAAGTGTTTTGTCAATATCCCTATTAAGCATTCATACTATGTATGTATTTCTCTATGTTAGGAGGTTTAGAAGAAATAAATATGTCAGACTTTTTTATCTCACCTTTATATATAGTGACAACCTGTTTCACCTCCATCTATCTTCTCGCAGACAGTGAGAAGTACGAGGATGGTAGGTCTCTTTACAATCAAGCATCAATATCCTCCCAATTTGCAAGTTTGTCTCCATCTTCATGGTGAGAATGGTATTAACTGATATACTTAAGAAGGTAAACTTCACTTTTTAAATTTTTGATTCACTTTTAAAATTTTGTTACTAGATTGTGCAGAATATATTACACTACATAGTAAAAAGTTAAATACAATATATTCGGAAAAAAATCTGTGAAAAAATCAGTCCTTTATTTTCTCAGCGATCTTCTTAATGTTCATAAATTTCATTATGGTATATGGTCTCCTTTGATTTATCCAGCTTAATGCCTGGTGTAAAAGAAGTACTAAAATAAGAAATAAGTTCAACAGTTTTTTTATCCTTTCTTTAAGTGTTCCAAATTTTTATTAGTCTCATTGAGTTTGATCTCCATTCAGAAGTTAATGAGGCTAGATTAATACCATGATGTCAAGACACTTCAATTTTTATTGGCTTATAGAAAAATACAGTTGAAAAGAGCCCATAAAGGACACCAATGTCTGTCCTCAACACAAAAATTTATTCTCCAGCTTTTCTAGTAAATGATCATCCAGGGTATATTTGAACATAACCAGTAAAGAGTAACAATCAGTGGTGAACATTATGATATGCCACTGGACACCCTTCATGGAGGACTCATTGCCAGCTCCTGGTGTGCTAGTAGTAAACAGTCTTCTCCGGGGATTGCCTCAGCTGCATAGGCCAACCTCACCCAGAGACATGCACCTCCAGAATACTCACAGCCAATGATTGGCCCAGCTGAAGACAATTTTGAGGGGCCACTGGGCTTCCATTGTAATTAAAAGTCTGCAGAATTCTACTTAGTTCTCCTGCTTTCCACATGCATTCCATGGGCACTTTTCAAATAATTCCCTGAACACTAAACTCTGTCCCAGAGGCTGCTCCTAGGGAATCCAACTGGCAATGCTTTTCATGCAACTCCATCCATTGTTTTCTTCATTTTTCTCTTATTGGGCCCAAAAATATGCCTCTTGCATTTCCACTTACCAATCCTTCTGTCCTCAGAACCAACACAAATAGGAATATTCTGATGTTAATTTGAAAATTCCTTTAAATATTTGTTTATTGGAATTTCTTAAAACATACCTGATCAATGCAATGACAACAGTTAACTAGGTCAATATTTACACCAACATATAACTTGCAATTCTTTCTCCTGCAATGACAACAGTTAACTAAGTCAATATTTATACCAACATATAACTTGCAATTCTTTCTCCAAGAATTAAAATACAAATCCATTGAAAACTGCTAAAAAACTAATCGATACTTTCCAACATATTTTTACTGTTATAAGACCTATTTCATCACTTGGACCCTCCTTTTCTAACATAGATGTCAAAAGAATTAATTTTACTAGAGTTAATATTGGGGATTTGCTACTGATTGTTATTTTAGCCAGGGACACAGGAATAGTAAAATTCTGCGCTGTCTATATTCCTAATCCACCTTCACCCTCAGTCTGTCTAGAGGTTTCTGATAGAGATTAGTGCAAAGACCTCAGCGATATAGAAGAAGAAGTAACATTTTAATAATATTTAAGTCTGTGTCTGATAAAGATTAATATAGGGCTCTAGTTAATCTTGGATTGAGCATGTAGCTTCGGTTCGAGTTCAAAGTGCAGTACCCTACCTTCCTTTGAGTCTGAATCCAACACTTGCATCTTTGTTACTACTTGCTGATGGCTGAAAAGAATAGGAACTAGATGCAAAAACCAACATACTCAACTGTGAGGAGGCCCTGAATACAGTTAACAATCAAAATGCATAGAAGACAGATAACTATGCATAGATACAAGAACTTCTATAAGAAATGGTAATCCCACCTACTAGTAAGCATGGTCAAAATTGCATCTAGAAAGTGAACTGATCCCATTGGAATTTCTTTATGCTTGAAAGAAAGTTCTTAGGGAGATGGAAAAGAAATAACAACTCTTCCAACATTATTCTCTACTTGCCACTGTCTTGGAATATGAAGATATTTACCCTCAAACACCTCTTCTCTGTGATTATTTTATCTAGATTTCTCTCTAATATATGCTTTCAAACATGCTTCTTAATACCTGTGTTTTCCCTCCATATTATACAACCTACCCTAAATTTATAGATTTAGATTTAGAATGAAATAACACACTTATGAGCCATATGGTCTTTGAAAAGGTATCTCCTCAGTTTCTGTTTGCAAATCTTAAAAATGGTAATAATAATATCTACCTCATAAAGTGTATAACTAGGAAGGAATATGCAATCACATGTAAACTGACACAGTGGTTAAGAGCTCTGGAGTCAGATATCCACATTTTAAAACAGTAAATTTAATTAACCTTGCAAGGTATCATTTTAACCCACATGTAAATTGGAAATAACAGCATTTTCTTTATAGCTATGTCATGGGGAATGAAATAAAATCATCTACATAAATCACTTAGCACAATGATTGTTTAACTATTATTAGTTACTATTCTTATTTAAGAGCCTGGAATATAGCAGACACTCAATAATTGTTGGTGCTATCTCCCTCCTCCCAACCCCCACTTCTTTTGCCTTTAACCAATGTCTACAGAAAGTACATATGCCTTTTACTACCTGATCCTTGACAATAATGATGGGTAAGGGACTCATATCCATGTTTTTTTGCTAAAGGGCTCTAATTAAGAATGATGCCATAGTATATCTTTTGAGAGTTATTTGAAGATTCTTCTCTGAAAACTTTATTCAATGGAGGGCACATATTGGTGCTAAATCTGAGACTTAAAGTACATGGATCGATAAATATATTTTATATTTATTGGCTTTGGCAATTCAGGTGGCACATATAATATTTTACTTAGAATAACCTTGAACTATCTCTTTCTAACCAAAATGTAAGTATCCTTCAGTAGTTACAATCTTTTAGAGCATAAGCGTCTTAGGACATACTTTAATGCCTCTCAGACAGCACAGATCAGTAAAGAAAGAAGGAAGGAAGTCTTTGTGATCCAACATTATCTTTTATGGCCCATCAGAGCTTTTACTGCGTCATTTTGTTTAACTCAGACCCATACTGAAGTTGTCTTTTGTTTTCTTAATGAGCTACTTTTACACAAAATCATGTGGCCAATCATGTACCTTTTAAAAATATGCTCTATTATCACGGCACAAGTTTACAAAAAGGCAATTATTTAGTGTTAGCACTTCTATCCAATCCCAGCATGACACATGCATTAAATGTGCTCTCAGTTGTAAACGTTGTCATTATTCATGGCACACCAGTAGGCACTATAAAAATAAGTCAAATACTATTCATTTATTTCCACTTCAATTCAGTAATGCTTTTGCTTCACAAAATTTCTTTAAAACTAAGAAAGATGATTCTAAATTAAAAGTTTTAATTTCTCCACAATATGAAAATGCCTCAAATTTTCTTGTTGTAAATGGCAGAACATTAACTTTAGAGAATCAAATATCCGTAAACCTCATTATGCTAATGCCAATTAAAATTTCTAACTTAAGGTAAATTCTGATAAGTTTGTTCAGAAATAGAGGTGTTTCTTGTTATTCAGCATAACCTGATGGAGAAATAGAAATAATCAAATCTATATCTATACATAGAAAAGACTCCTTAACTAATTCTAACCTCTAGATGCCTCAGTTCCCCAGTTTATTAACAAGGAATAATATTCTTCCCTCTGGAAAATTTGCTAGTCTGTTTTAGAAATAAATTACACCTACCAATTATGAAATTAAAATTCCTCAACTAACAGAACAACAAAAGATAAATCCCCTGCGATGTAATTGTCACTTGGAAGTCAATAAAATTCACTTTATTCTGTGCTTAAGTAAAAATGCTTTAAATTGGAATAAAATGTTATTAGGGAATGTATGCAGAAAAATGTGTATTAACTAAAATATTACTTTTCATGCTTTATTACCAAAAAGGGATTATTTTAAACACTAAGTAATATTAATTAGACTTTTACAATCTTAAGTTAAGGTTAGTTTTCTCCAGCAATGACTTATTTCTCAAAGTACCTTTGGTCGACCAGGATGCATAGAGTTAAAGAGACATTTTAAACCTCTTCTGCTGAGGCCATTTATTAACCCTTGATACATTCTCAGAGCAACAGAGGTTTTCACACCAGTGACTACTATTGTATTTTTATAATTATTGGCTTAATGTCTGCTTCTTGTGATAGATTTTGAGTTTTGTGAGAAAAAGGATATTCTTGGTATTGGTTGTGCTGTATACCCAGCACCAGTACTGTCTTTGACATAGAGTTGATTATACGAATTTTTATTGTTGTTGAATGAATTGCTAAATTAATAAACTAGAGAAAGGGTATACTTGTGAAAGAGTGAATGAACAATTAAAGTACAAAATTCCCCTAAGCAGTCAGTATAGGGAGATTTTTATTAATTACTTGCATCACAGAGCAATGGAAATGTTTACTGATTATTCCTAGGAGAGAGTAATAAAATAATAAAACTTGGCATATTCACAACACGTGACATTTTATTTTAAAAAATGCAAATAGGCCGGGCACGATGGCTCATGCCTGTAATCCCAGCACCTGGGAGGCCAAGGCAGGTGGATCACTTGAGGCCAGGAGTTCGAGACCAGCATGACCAACATAGTGAAACCCCATCTCTACTGAAAATACAAAAATTAGCCAGGCGTGGTGTTGCACACCTGTGGTCACAGCTACTCAGGAGGCTGAGGCACTAGAATCCCTTGAACCTGGGAGGCGGAGGTTGCAGTGAGCAGAGATTGTACCACTGCACTCCAGCCTGGTGACAGCAAGAAAGACTCAGTCTCAAAAAAAAAAAGCAAATAGTGAAAGTTTAGTGCTTCAGGTGCTTCATAGTAAATTAATTTCAATATTTCTAAAATAATTTTACTGGAGGTCTTAGGTTGCATAATAAGGCAAGGCAATAAAACAAAAGGCATACAGATTGGAAGGGAAGGGGAATATTTCTCCTTATTTGCATATTATAGGATCATGTACATAAAAAATCCTAAGAAATTCCTAAAAAAAGCTGTTAGAAATAATGCAGTGGTTTTCATATATCCATAAATTGTCTGATACTCCTCTCTTCAAGAGATGGCACCTAATTTTCCTTCCCTTGCATGAGGTATATCTGTACATTCACCATGTCCAGCAGTTGAGTACTTACTAGCTGCCAGGCAACATGGCATGGGTTTTCCATTACTGTACCACTTAATCTTCACAACAAATCCCTGAGATATGTACTTAGCACCTTCAGTCAGCGGGCATGGAAATATAAATTAACAGAAGAGGCAGAAACGGAGGAATGTAAATCATGAACTGTCTGAAGGATCCCTGTATGTGTCGTCACCACATTGTTCTTCCCTAATCTCAGGCTTGAAATAGGGTTTTGCCACCATGCTGATGCCAGAGAAACAGCCTATTTGAAAATGAAGTAATCTAAATAAAACTCTCAGAGTTATCACCATAGGAAGGCCCTTCTAACTTTGCTATTAGCAAGATTTTCTTTTCATTGGAGGAGATGGGCAAAGAAGTGACCAAAGGACATGTAGTCTTATTGTCTTCTCCCTGCCTCCATACTCTAAAATAAACCTTGCCAGTCCAGGTGGCCTGACCATGTCTGCAGGTCTTGTAGTTTGCTCTTTCAGAGATGGCCAAGACCAACACACACACACACACACATACACACACACAGACACACACACATACACACACACACAGGTAAGCAAACTAGAGGATCAGTCATGGAGGTTCCGTTTTCATTTAAGAAAGTTCCACAAGGGAAAAACAGAAAAAATAGAAGAAAGGAAATAACAAAAAAACCAGGCACAATTTTTCAAACTGAAAAAATACAACACAAATTTTTAAATTGAAAGGGATCACCAAGAAGAAAAATGAAAACATTTTTAAAAGAATTTTTTTAAAAAGGACTTCTAGAATCAGCCCTAATATGTAAAGAGCAATATGGTGCTATCTGAAAATGGACTTAGATTACTTTATAATGTATACTGCTAACTTTAGAGCAATCACTAAAAAATTTTAAAAGTGTAAATGATGAACTAAAAAATGAAATAAAATGGAATTACATAAAATGCTCAATTAAAACCAAAGATGGCAGAAAAAGAAGGAAAGTTTAAATAAATAAATAACAAAGAAAAAGTGAAACAAATAGAAGAAATATTACAAACATGGTAGATATTAATCCACATATATTTAAAAAGCCACTTTAAATGTGAACAGTCTAAATTATTACGGATTTAAAACCAGGGGGGTGTCAGAGTCAGAGTAGGTTTTAAAAAAACAAAAACAAGAACAAGACCAAACTATCTATTCTCTACAAGAAATCCACTTTGAATATAAAGACAGAAACAAGTAAAACAAAAAGAGATGGAGAAAGATATACATCACTAACCCTAATCAAAACAACCTGGAATAGCAGCATTAATTTCAGAGAGAATAGACTTCAAAACAAGGAAAAATTTCCAGGAAGACATAATAATCTTTCATGTGCATGCAGCAACAACTGACCATCAAAATACATAAGCAAAAACTGACAGAGCTGCAAGGAGAAATAAACAAATCCACTATTACATTTGGGGTCTTCAACATCCCTCTTTCAGTAAGAATAATTCAAGATGAAATGCAGAATGCAACACATCAATCTATTACAAGTGTAGAAAATAACCTCACCAAAGCAGGTAGGGGAAAAGGTGCAGTATATCACAGATGTATAGGTCAATAATTCTGATATTGCTATACATGTAATTGGAATTGAACAATTAGGTAAATGGAGAGTAGCTGGTGGGATCTGGCCTTCTTGCTGCTGAAGCAAGGATTCACAGATAGTAAGGGAAGGAGGCTATGATGATTCAGATGGTAATGTATTAGAATTGTAGCCATCAATAAAAACTCTGCTTTTATTTGTATAAATATAGATGGTTACATATAGAAATATATATATGAATGTATACACATGTGTTAGTATGCACACATGTATTTCTATAGTCTGTCAGCAGAGAGGCCCTAGAAGCAATGACACTCAGTATCAATCATCACAGCTAAGACCCAAATCTTAGTTCTTGTGCCATTTTCAATAAAAGGAACCATGCTTTCTTTATATATATAATATATATTATATAATATATAAATTATATAATATATTATATATTATATATAATGTATAATATATAATATTATACATTATATATAATTTATGATATCTAATATATAATATATTATATATATAAATTATATATAATATATATAATATGTAATATATGATATATTACATATTATATATTATATATAATATATTATATAATATAATATATAATAAATAATATATAATATACTATATGTTATATATCATATATTATATATAGTATATAATATATTATATAATATATAACATTATATATACTATCTATAATATATAATATTATATATACTATATACATAATATAATATTATATATACTACATATAATATATTATATATACTATATATAATATAATATATATACTACATATAATATATTATATACTATATATAATATAGTATATATACGATATATAATATAATATCTTATATATACTATATATAAGATATTATCTTATATATACTATATATAAGATATTATCTTATATATACTATATATACCATAACATAGTATATATACTATATATAATATAATATAGTATATATGGTATATATAAGATAATATAGTATATATACTATATATACGATAATATAGTATATATACTATATAAGATAATATACTATATATACTATATTATAGTATATATACTATATATACTATAATATAGTATATATAATATATATAACATAATATATATTATATACTATATTTAATATAGTATATATTATATACTATATTTAATATAGTATATATTATATACTATATATAATATAGTATATAATATATACTATATTATATACTATATATAATATAGTATATAATATAGTATATATTATATACTATATATAATATAGTATATAATATAGTATATATTATATACTATATATAATATAGTATATAATATAGTATATATTATATAATATAGTATATAATATAGTATATATTATATACTATATATAATATAGTGTATATAATATAGTATATATTATATACTATCTATAATATAGTATATATTATATACTATCTATAATATAGTATATATTATATACTATCTATAATATAGTATATATTATATACTATCTATAATATAGTATATATTATATACTATCTATAATACAATATATTATATACTATATATAATACAATATATTCTATTATATACTATATATAATATAATATATTCTATCTTATATACTATATAATGTATAATATATTATATATTATATACTATATATAATATATTATATATTATATACTATATATAATATATTATATATTATATACTATATATAATATATTATATATTATATATTATATACTATATATAATATATAATATTATATATAATATATACTATATATAATATATAATATTATATATAATATATACTATATATAATATATAATATTATATATAATATATACTATATATAATATATAATATTATATATAATATATACTATATATAATATATAATATTATATATAATATATACTATATATAATATATAATATAATATATACTATATATAATATATAATATAATATATACAATATATAATATATAATATAATATATATTATATACTGTATATAATATATAATATAATATATTATATACTATATATAATATCTAATATATTATATTATCTACTATATATAATATATAATATAATATATCATATACTATATATAATATCTAATATATTATATCATATACTATATATAATATAATATATTATATTATATATAGTATATGATATAATATATTATATTATATATAGTATATGATATAATATATTATATATTATATACTATATATCATATACTATATATAATATAATATATTATATCTCATATACTATATATAATATAATATATTATATCTCATATACTATATATAATATAATATATTATATCTCATATACTATATATAATATAATATATCATATACTATATATAATATAATATATCATATACTATATATAATATATTATGTATTATATACTATATATACTATAATATGTTCTGTATTATATACTATATATACTATAATATGTTCTGTATTATATACTATATATACTATAATGTTCTGTATTATATACTACATATAATACAATATGTTCCGTATTATATACTACAGATAATACAATATGTTCCGTATTATATACTACATATAATACAATATGTTCCGTATTATATACTACATATAATACAATATGTTCCGTATTATATACTACATATAATACAATATGTTCCGTATTATATACTACATATAATACAATATGTTCCGTATTATATACTACATATAACATAATATGTTCCGTATTATATACTATATATAACATAATATGTTCCGTATTATATACTATATATAACATAATATGTTCCGTATTATATACTATATATAACATAATATGTTCCGTATTATATACTATATATAACATAATATGTTCCGTATTATATACTATATATAACATAATATATTCTATATTATATACTATATATAATATATTATGTATTATATACTATATATAATATATTATGTATTATATACTATATATAATATATTATGTATTATATACTATATACTATATATTATATACTATATACTATATAATATATAATATAGTATATATAGTATATATATACTATATATACTGTATATATACTATATATATAGTATATATAGTATACTATATATACGATGTAGTATATTAATATGTACTATATAGTATATATAGTATATATTATATACTATATCGTATATATAGTATATATTAATATACTACATCGTATATATAGTATATATTTATTCATATACTATATATAATATATAGTATATATTTATTTATATACTATATATAATATATAGCATATATTTATTTATATACTATATATTTATATAAAGTATATATATTATATATATACTTTAAGTTCTAGGGTACATGTGCACAACATGTAGGTTTGTTACATATGTATACATGTGCCATGTTGGTGTGCTGCACCCATTAACTCATTTACATTAGGTATATTTCCTAATGCTATCCCTCCCCCCTCCCCCCACCCCATGACAGGCCCTGGTGTGTGATGTTCCCCACCCAGTGTGTGATGTTACCCACCCTGTGTCCACATGTTCTCATTGTTCAATTCCCACCTATGAGTGAGAACATGTGGTGTTTGGTTTTCTGTCCTTGCGATAGTTTACTGAGAATGATGGTTTCCAGCTTCATCCATGTCGGTACAAAGGACATGAACTCATCATTTTTTATGGCTGCATAGTATTCCATGGTGTATATGTGCCACATTTTCTTAATCCAGTCTATTATTGATGGACATTTGGGTTGGTTCCAAGTCTTTGCTATTGTGAATAGTGCCGCAATAAACATACGTGTGCATGTGTCTTTACAGCAGCATGATTTATAATCCTTTGGGTATATACCCAGTAATGGGATGGCTGGGTCAAATGGTACTTCTAGTTCTAGATCCTTGAGCAATCACCACACTGTCTTCCACAATGGTTGAACTAGTTTAGGTTCCCAGAGAAATTGCTGATTCTAGGACTGTAGCAGGAAGTATACAAAGTGAGTTCTGGTGGTGACAGAAAGTAACAAAGTCCTCAGGAAAAATAAAAAAGCAAACTACATAGATGGGGTATGTCAGACAGGCACAAAAGCCAATTGAAAGCTTTTCCAATGGCCAAAGCTGGAACAATTTGAACAACAAAATAAAGTAGCATTGGATTATAACCCAGAGTATAAAAAAAAATTATGAGGCTATACTAATATATATGTGTATGTGTGTGTGTGTGTATATATATATATACACACACATATATACGTATATATGTGTGTGTATATATATATATACACACACATATATACGTATATATGTGTGTGTATATATATGATGAAATAAATTAATAAATGAGGAGAAGAGACAAAATTACCTTGCAGAAAAGTTCCAAATAAATCTATGTAGTTACCCTAAATGAGGGGGAGCAAAACTCTGCATCCCTTAGCAATAGGCTGTCCTCCTTGCAAAGAGTGTAGTGCAAAAAAGTGGAGAAAATAATAACTTTAAAGTGGAGAAACCTGAAAAAACAGTTTCTGTCAGATTATCAAAATCCAGGTCAGCAGCCACAAATCATGTTGACACTATGTGTGTTTGATATGATGTGAAGAAAATGACACTTTACTTCTGTGATCTTCCTCCCCAAATCTTATAACCTCTGTCTATTCATGAAGAAATTTTTTTAATCCAAAGAATGGGCATGCTGAAAACTGTACTCTGAAAAACTGCCAAGGTCATCAAAAATAAGGAAAGTTTGAGAAACTCACAGCCAAGAGGAGTCTAAGACATGACAACTAAATGTGATAACTTAGATGAGATCTTGAGGCAGAAAAAAAAGTCAGTTAATAAGAAATGAGAGACAAATAAACTATGAACTTTAGTTAATAATAAGGTACCAGTATTGATTCATTAAATATAACAAATATAACATAGTCATATAACATAGTAATATAACATGTTTCTAATAGAAGAAATAGAGTATATGGGATGAGTGTATATGGGAACTCTCTGCACTATGTGCTCAATTTTTCCATAAATCTAAAAGTATTCTAAAAAGTAAAGTCTGTAAATTGTTTTAAATTTTTTCAATGAACTTTTCTTATGCAGAGCCTCTAGAAATTTCTGAACCCCCAAGAACAAAAAGAAAAATTAGACAAGATTTCAGAAAGAAAAAACGTGGATGATTTTCAAAGTACTGAAGCTCAAGATAGCATAAAATTTCTCATCAATAATACTGGGTACTGGAAGAAACTGGGAAAATGCCATCAAAGTTTTGAGGATAAAAAAGAATTTTGAGCCAAGAAAAATAAACAATTTGGAGCCTAGCCAAGCTGCTACCCAAATACACTAGTAAAATACTAATATTTTCAAGCTTTCAAGGACTCAGAAAATTCACAGACTTTCCCCAAATAATTATTAAAACATATTCTTTAGCAAAATTAAAACAAGGAACAGAAGAAAGAAGACAACATAAGAACTGAGATGAAAAAAAGTAGCATACCAAACCCAGAATTACAATGAAATCTTAGAAAAATGAGTGTATATCAGGATGAGAAGGAACATGGTCCATACAGAATTGCATATCAGAACCTTTGAGAAGACAGTCTTGAAGAAGAGAATGAATTCCCTATAACAAAAAGCAGTGTGAAAAATCTGAATCATTGTAGTAGAAGATGAATAAATATCATATTAGATAATTTAAATAAAATGTTTACTTCCATGCCTCAAGTTTTATAAAGCATGGTTCTCATTCAAGAAGCCAAACTTAGTAAAATAAGATTACCTCTCCCCCCATGGTTTCAAAACTCTTCCTCATTCCTTAGTAAATAATATCTATATACTCAACAGTTTGACATCTTGGTTAGTAAAATATTTATAATAAATCTATAGAGAATGCATGAAAGACTTATAGAATAAGATATAAATGATATAAGCATAAATAAATAAGTCATAATAAGGAGGATAGTGGTGGTAGCTGGAAAAGTTGGGAGGGTTGGTGAGCACCATAGATGTACTCATTCTTTCATCTAATAGGGCAGTCAAGAGAGTCTGCCTAGAGTTAAGAAACAGATGGTTAATTCTATCATGTACTGATATAGGCAACCAATAAAATAACTGAAAAATAAATATGTGACTGAGAGAGAAGCAGTTTGGGAGGGAGTTGGAAGAGTAACAAGAAAGTAATATAATGACCTAAATTCCTCATTTTTCAGAGTAGGGGGTTGTAGCTATTCACTTACATTGATAAATGAAGAAATGTAGATAATCCTGCATTAAAAAAATGTTAAAGACAAGATAAGGTGTAATTTATTTTGAATTTTTTAATTGAAACATCAAAAAATTAAATTTAAGCTTTCTTTGATTATTTGGAAATTATAATGCTTAGTCCCAAATTCTGAAAGATAAATACAACTACATCCCTCCAACATTAATTGCAGCCTACATTCCTTAGAAAGCCACAGATTCATGATACAAATGGAGACAGCCATTCTGAGCTCAAAACATGTACTGAGCTTCAAGTCTTCACTGTTTAACAAAGAAAGCATGAATATAAATCAAATACTAAATTCATAATATAGAAAAACAAAAAGCTAAGAAATAGAAATACAAGAAAAACAAGACAAGAAAAACAAAGTCCTAAAGATATTTTTTAATGAATGAATAATGAAAGAAACAAAATAGTTCTGACAAATAATCCAAATTTTATTCAAAATATGAAACATACATACTTCCAGCAAGTTGGTTTACTTGTTTTTTGTAGAGTGAAAATATAAGTATACATAATTAGGAACAAGAAATGGAACAGATAAAATATATTATCAACAGATAACATATATTATTAAATCATATATAATACAATGGATAAAATATATCTTTATAAAATATATTATTTTATATTATTAAATTATACATAATATAACAGATAAAATTATATTATTAAAAATACTATAAACAGATATCTGTTAAGCAGATAAAATTTATTATGTAACAGATAAAATTATATTATTTTTAATTATAATTATGATACCTAGACTCTGAGAAAGCATGAAGCAATTTAAGCACAGAGCTTGCAATGCAGTACCTTATAAGCCAGCCCAAGCAAATATAAAAATAACTTGAATGTGAGACATTAATTAAGTACCATAAAAGTAACAACAATAAGTAGAGCCAGTTATATGAAGAAGGAAGAATGGGATAGTTCAGTAACACGAAAGCTGAATAACGAGAAAATTTCCAGAAGAAATAGGCAATCAGTAAGTCAATGATGCAGTGTCATCAGGCAGAATGGATTTTGCATAGATAGGAAGCCAAATAGTCCCTTTGCTACTATCTCTGAAACAGCTATCAATTAAGAAGTGACTGGATGACCAAAGTTTGTCAACCAAAAAAGCAGGTCAACATGAAAAAGAGAGGAAGAAAAAAGGAAAGAGGCAAAGGAAGAAAGATTGAGAAGGAAATAGAACAAATAAATTTCTGGTTTCCTCTGAGGCAACATCAGACACCATTATTTTTCACAGACATATCAACTTAGGAGTGGTAAGGACCTTAGAGATCATTTTCTGAATCCTCCCCATTTTACACATGATGAACTTGGGCTCCTCGGTGAGGAACAAGGAAAGTCACACTCCGGAGAAGAAACCCCGGACTCCAGATTTACAGTACAATTACCATTCCATTACACTGCATGGTCTCTCATTTACTTCAACAAAAGACAGGGGGTGATAATCCATGATTTTTCACCATTTTAAATTTTATTTACAATATTTGTATTTTTCTTATGTAATTAAACAACACTTAGGTTGCAATGGAGTGAGTAAAGAAAATCTTAAAAAGGAAGCTATCTCCATTTCATAGTTACATTCTATGAAACTATGAAACTCTACTTTGCTCAATTTCTACATGGCTGTTCCTGCTGAACCCTTGGGGCTCAGGCACTTGAATAGAAATTATCTGGCAAAGTGCTGTCCTATTGGGACAAGCCAGCATATCTATCTTGATTCTCATTCAAATGTGCAAATCATGAAGTCCCCTGTAATAGAATGTAAATACAGTTTTTGCCTTTCAATACAGGGTCAAGCTGCAATTTAAGGCTCTTTGTAATATTCCTAGCATCCTAGTCTCCAGGCCTCTAAGAACACTTAAAAACAAAAACCTGCAACCAGCAATGTTTTGCAGTTCAATTATGCTGGAAATAGGAAGTAATTCTAAGATTCTGAATAGGTTCTTGATGAAAATATTGGCTAGGAAAATTATTGTGCCCTCATGCCTTTCCAGCACATCTGGTAGGAAAGGATTGTTACTTTATTTGCATTCCATGAACAATTAAAAAACTAATTTGCAGTTTGGGACAAACAAAGAAATGTGAAACAGCAGTTGACTGATTGAAATCTTTTAAATAAAAGAATAATCCTGACAGAATTACTTTAAAGGGTTTTTTTTTTCCTTTAAAAATCTTCATTAATTGAGTTCCATTACTTTAAAAATTACCTTGGTTTGAACTGATATTTGTCTTTGTGCTAAATAATTTAGCAGCAGTGGGAAGGTTGGGGGAAGGACTGTATGAGACATATGGTTAACAGACACAAGTGGAAAGAGGCTCACAAAAGACTAAGTAAAAGAATCCCCATATGCCCTCAAAATGGAGAAGAAAGAGTGAGAGAGAGGACAGAAAGAACCTGACAAGCCAGGGGACAAAGAAAACAGGAAAGAAGGTAACACAGAGGTGAAAAGAACTCATGTGTCTTTCTTTTCCAGTAGGTGGGAAGGTTTGAGCAGAGAGGTTGTGAATAGTCCAGGCAGGCAAGCATGCAGCAAAGTCCACATCAGCATCAGTGATGTTTCCTGCAGGCTCTGAACACACCGAAGATCTGGTCCTCAGCTAAAGTGCCCTACCTGTGAATGTGCGCTATCCTTCAGGCACATATTAAATGGAAGGGCATCTACACATTCTGATGCTGTTAACTTAAAGAACTACATTTTTCTTAGGAAATTTCTGACCTAATATTTGGTACATTTCATTTCTAATTTCTAATTAAAATATATGTTGAGATAATTCTGCTTAAAAGCATCTGGAACTCTACTTCAAATATACTCTTTTGTTCTAGTAGAGGCCAGCAGGAATTACATTCTATGAAACTAAATATCTGTAGATCAGAACATGAATTGAGAAGTAAAGCTTGTGAGGGACAGGGTTTACCCCATAGTAAGAGCTGTAGGAAAGTATAGCTGGCTGAAATGCAATATTGGGTACACTCTTACTTTCAGTTCTGGACAGACACTTGCACTGAATCTGAGACTTCTTTTTCCAATGGTTATTTTAGGAAGAACAATTATAAGATCTGTACACCACTTTCCCCATGCCACTCAACTCCTCTACAGACATTACTGACCAGTCACAGCTTCTCTTCTATCTGAGGCAAGACTCAGCTTCATTGTAACATTATACTCATTAAAGTGGCTTGAGAGTAGAAATCTTTTCCACCTGTGAGTTATTCTCTTATCTTCTATGATGCTTTACTCAAAAATTAGTCATGAGTAATTACATTCAGGCCAAATTCTTACAACTGCAAAAATGTAGAACTGGAGGACAAATGTAGATCTACAAAAACTTCTTTAAAATTGCTATAAAGGGCCAGGCACAGTGGCCCATGCCTGTAATTCCAGCACTTCGGGAGGCCAAGGCAGGCAGATCACTTGAGGTCAGGAGTTCAAGACCAGCCTGGTCAATATGGCAAAACCCCATGTTTACTAAATATACAAAAATTAGCCAGGCATGGTGGTGGGCATCTGTAATACCAGCTACTCTGGAGGCTAAGGCAGGAGGGTCACTTGAGCCCAGGAGGTGGAGGTTGCAGTGAGCTGAGATCATGCCACAGCATTCCAGCCTAGGTGATAAAGCAAGACCCTGTCTCAAAAAAAAAAAATTGCTATGAAGATTTTCAGAGTGAGAAGTTATATTTTAAATCTAGGTGTTGTGTATTAAGTATGCAATTGTATAATGTTTCATAATCTTCAAAGAATTTTCACATACTTTTTTCAATTTGATTTATATTGCAATCCTGCGTGAAAGAGAAAATGAATTCAACAAAAGAAAGAAACCACCAGAAGATAAGAAATTGAGACTTTGGTAATTTTGCTTTGATGATTTTGAAAAGCAGAAGTACTAGTTCATTCAGTACAGGGCGGGCTTGTTATTTCTCCTCTACTCAATTTAGTGCTAAACAAATAGTCTCAAACTTGCTGTATTATGTGGCACTGCCAAATCCATGGTTTTTCTTTGCATTTCTAACTCAGTATTTCGGGAGCTAGGAATAAAATTGAAATTACAAGTGTTCTATGATCTGCAGCCAAAATTTGATCTTAGAAACAAAAGCAATCATTGAGGTAATATGCTGGAAAAATACTTCTACTTCCATGAATTGTTTACTATAGAAAAATAATTGGACATATTTTTACCTAGATCTAAAGCATTTCAATGCAGATCATTCTAATTATAGCTGATTAAACCAGGCCTTTGCTATGACCCATTAGGTCAAAGACATCTTTTTCCTTTAATACAAAAAAAATTAATCTTTCTGAATAAATAATTGCTGAGATCCTTTCAATACTTTAACTCCCCCCAACCCAAGTCACCTACATATAGTTAACATATACCAGTTAATCCTACTGTGTTCCTTATCATTTGGATTTTAATTGCCACAGTAAACTTGTTATTCATATCTATGACTGCAATATCCTTTATTATAATGATATCCAAAGTATACAATGTTCCAGAAAGAAAAGGCTTTGACTCAGCAGAAACAAAAACCTAGTATATAAAACACCGCAAATTCAATCAAATCAATTTTCTTTCATTTTAAGATGTACATTATTTTGGATACATATTTTCTTATGCTCTATGTAAGTCTTCTCCTAGGATTCTTTTTTATTTTTGTGAATTATTGGCAACAAAATTGCTAACTCATGAAGTTCAGCTTATAGAAATGCTAGTTATGTTAAATAAATTGATTTTACCCCACCCAACCTGCCTGCCCTATTTTTCTGTGTTTTCCACTTTAGTATTTCTATCTTACATTTGCAAAATTATAATAACAAAGTTGGAAACAGAGTTCCCAGGAAAAGTTTCCATGTCATTGTATCTTTTTGTTATTATTTGTATAAATTTATAATGTACGAGGGTAACTTTGTTCATAGATATATTGACTATTGGTAAAGTCAAGGCTTTTAGTGTATCCATCACCTGAATAATGTGCATTGTACACACTAAGTAATTTCTCATCATCCACTATCCTCTAATCACTCCCTTCAGAGTCTTCATTGTCTATCATTTCACACTCTATGGCCATGTGTACACATTATTGAGCTCCCACTTATAAATGAGAACATGTAGAACATGTGGTATTTGTCTTTCTGTGTTTGAGTTGTTTCACTTAAGGGCCTCCAGTGTCATCCATGTTGCTGCAAAAGACATGATTTTGAGACAGGAATAATACAGGGTGGTTGCAAAGGAATAGAAAATTCTAGGCAGTAGTGTTGCAGGACTTTTCCTTAGTTCAGCTAAAGACAGGGTCCTTGTCTGTCCCATGGCCATGAAAATTTAGGCTTGCAGATGGTTTGAAAGGTGAGTAAAGCAGGGTTGTATTGGATGAAAAGGAAGAAAAGGGGGAAAAAGGGACTCTTCCAAGGTCAGAGTCCCTGCTAGAACACTTACTGCCTGCAGCTTGAATCCCAGGTTCCACCCAGGAAAAGGATGGACCAGGCTCCTCCTGGCTGCAAAGGGTGAGAACTTCCCAAGGCTCCACCCCAGTGGGCAAGCTGGTTGAAGTTTCTCCAGGGACCCTCCCTCCCACCTGGCTATCTCATTCCCCCCTATAAGAAGTATGTCTAACTGCCATTAGATTAAGGATAAGGACAAAGACCGATCTTAACTGCTTCCTGCTGACAGGGGCACAGTTTTGGGGAAATGGTAGTCAGAGCTTTCTCAGAGGCCTATTTTAGGGTTCCCAGCAGAAAGGGGCATCATCAGAGGCTCCAGTTGCATGAGAGTTTGGAGTTTGATGCCCTGAAGGCAAGAACAGACAAACCAGGTTATTAGAAAACATGTATCAAAACAAAACAAGGGGAGGGGTAAGGACAGCTCAAAAATTCCAAGGCCTTTCACAAGTTTGCACAAGAGGGAGGCCGAAAGCCCAGCTGGTAAAAAAAACCTTTACCCTTTTGCCAACACGTTGGGCTTCTGGGTTCCCTTCACCTGAGCCCAATCTTAAGCCAACCAGTTTATGGTTTGGGAAATAAGCGCTTTCCAGTTTGGAGGATGCATCTGAGGGGAGTGACCCGTAGAACAGAGACACAATTACCTAACTAAAGAAAGGAATGAGGAGGAGGAAGAAAAAAAAACAAGGCACTTTTCAAAGGAGTCCCAGGGGTTCAGGTTGCATTCAAAAGGGGTACAGACTGAAGATGAATGGCTACCCATCTAGAAAAATGGGAGCAGGTATCTCTGATTCCCTTCTCTTCCTTGCAGATAATGGGTACATGAGGGAGAGAGGGAGGAGCATCCTCTTTCCCTCTTCTGTCCTTGCATCCCCAAGTACTGGTGACCTTGGCAGGCACTACCATGGGTGTAAAAGTGGCTTGCACCTATGAAGCAGGGGGGTTTAGGGGGTGGGGTGATAATCATTCACTCTTACCCCTGTATGTCCTATCTCCCATGCTGTCAGTAGCCTTGCAGTTCTCTAGACCTCATTTATCCCATGGATATTAATGTGGCCTTTATCCATAAAACAGAAAGCTTGGTGTTGGCTTAATCAGCAGGAATCAGCCATACTCACCTGCACTGTGCCTTTTAACTTCTGTTGTCTGCCTCTGGATCCCTTAGGTACAGTTTTCTTTCCCAGGACTTTGGCTCAAAGCTTGGAATTGAGTCTGGAACAAAAATGTGTCTCAGGGACATAGTACAGACTCCTTATGATAAGCCAAATGCTAAGGTGAAGCTGTGGAATTGAGTCCTCCTCCAATAAGGGAGAGAAAAGAATGCCTTGTGACACACTGAGATAACTGGTGACTATAATTATGCTTGCTAGGATTTGGGTGCTGCATGGTACTTGACTTTAGTTAGCTCCCTTGGTCTTACTTTCCCAAAAAGGAAACCTCCGAGTGATAGGCATCCTATTTATTCCCTATTTATTATATCACTTGGCAGGATTTACAGGATAATTACTCAGAACTAGAATACTGATCCAGATTTTTACATTACCCATCCCTCTTGTTCTTTCTGAGCTGCAGTCAGAGATTGCTGGTTGGTTTACAGAAACAAACAGGTTTAGTCTTAAATGTAGGTGAAAAGTTAAAAACAACTAGTGAGTTTAGAATTTAGTGACAAATATGTAAGTTTTCAAACATGATTTCTCTCTCTCCAGTCCTCATGTTTGTTAAAAAAACAAATAATCATAGGACTGAATAAGACTTTTGCCTCATTCTTTGCTAAAGATTTTATACACCAATTTGCATAAAGTGCAGCAAGAATAACTATTTCTATATAGGCCTTTAGGACTGGCTTTAATGGAAGTCTGTTCCACAAGGAATCTCAGATAAGACCTTTTAAAGCTGAGCCCAGCCATGAGATTATCCTCAAATAACTGTGAGTTGGGTAATCTTAGGATCTCAAGATAAACTTGGAGCTCCTGAACCTATTAGAAAGTGATATTCTTGAGGTGGATTCCAAGATGGCCGAATAAGAACAGCTCTAGCCTGCAGCTCTCAGCGTGATCGAGGCAGAAGACAGGTGATTTCAGCATTTCCACTGAGGTACCTGGTTCATCTCATTGGGATTGGTTGGAAAGTGTGTGCAGCCCACAGAGGGTAAGCCAAAGCAGGTCAGGGCATCGCCTCACCCAGGAAGTGGAAGAGGTCAGCGGATTTCCCTTTCCTAGCCATGGGAAGCCATGACAGACTGTACTGGAAAAATTGGGACACTGCCAACTAAACACTGCGCTTTTCAAATGGTCATAGCAAATGGCACACCAGGAGGTTATACCCTGTGCCTGGCTGAGTGGGTCCCACACCCATGGAGCCTTGCTCACTGCTAGTCTGAGATCAAATTTCAAGGCCGCAAGCCTGGTTGGGGGAGGGGCATCCTCCATTGCTGAGGCTTGAGTAGGTAAACAAAGCTGCCAGGAAGCATGAACTGGGTGGAGCCCACCACAGCTCAACTAAGCCTGCTTGCCTCTAGAGACTTCACCTCTTGGGGCAGGGCATAGCTGAATAAAAGGCAGCAAAAACTTCTGCAGACTTAAACGTCCCTGTCTGACAGCTCTGAAGAGAGCAGTGGTTTTCCCAGCATGGTGTTTGAGCTCTGAGAACAGACAGGCTGCCTCCTCAAGGGGGTCCCTGAACCCCGTGTAGCCTAACTTGGAGACAGCTCCGAGTAGGGCCCGACTGACACCTCAAACAACTGGGTGTTCCTCTGAGATGAAGCTTCCAGAGGAAGGATCAGGCAGCAATATTTGCTGTTCTGCAATATTTGCTCTTCTATAGCCTCTGCTGGTGATACCCAGGCAAACAGGGACTGGAGTGGACCTCCAGCAAACTCCAACAGACCTGCAGCTGAGAGACCTGACTGTTAGAAGGAAAACTAACAAACAGAAAGGAATAGCATCAACATCAATAAAAAGGACACCCACACCAAAACCCCATCTGTAGATCACCATCATCAAAGACCAAAGGTTGATAAAACCACAAAGATGGGGAGAAACCAGAGCAGAAAAGCTGAAAATTCTAAAAACCAGAGCATCCCTTCTCCTCCAAAGGATTGCAGATCCTTGCCAGCAATGGAACAAATCAGGACACAGAAAGACTTTGACGAGTACACAGAAGTAGGGCTTCAGAAAGTCAGTAGTAATGAACTTCTCCGAGTTAAAGGAGGATGTTCAAACCCATCACAAGGAAGCTAAAAACCTTGAAAAAAGATTAGATGAATGGGTAACTAGAATAAACAGTGTAGAGAAGACCTTAAATGACCTAATGGAGCTGAAAACCATGGCACAGGAACTACATGACGCATGCACAAGCTTCATGAGCCAATTCGATCAAGTGGAAGAAAGGCTATCAGTGATTGAAGAACAAATGAATGAAATGAAGTGACAAGAAGTTTAGAGAAAAAAGAGTAAAAAGAAATGAACAAAGCCTCCAAGAAACATGGGAGTATGTGAAAAGACCAAATCTATGTTTGATTGGTGTACCTGACAGTGACGGGGAGAATGAAACCAAGCTGGAAAACACTCTTCAGGATATTATCCAGGAGAACTTTCCCAACCTAGCAAGGCAGGCCAACATTCACATTCAGGAAATACAGAGAACACCACAAAGGTACTCCTCGAGAAGAGCAACCCCAAGATACATAATTGTCAGATTCACCAAGGTTGAAATGAAGGAAAAATGCTAAGGGCAGCCAGAGAGAAAAGTCGGGCTACCCAAAAAGGGAAGCCCATCAGATTAACAGTGGATCTCTCAGCAGAAACCCTACAAGCCAGAAGAGAGTGGGGGCCAATATTCAACATTCTTAAAGAAAAGAATTTTCAACCCAGAATTTCATATCCAACCAAACTAAGCTTCATTAGTGAAGGAGAAATAAAATCCTTCACAGACAAGCAAACGCTGAGAGATTTTGTGACCACCAGGTCTGCCTTACACGAGCTCCTGAAGGAAGCACTAAACATGGAAAGGAACAACTGGTACCAGCCATGGCAAAAACATGCCAAATTGTAAAGACCATCAATGCTAGGAAGAAACTGTATCAACTAACAGGCAAAATAACCAGCTAACAACATAATGACAGGATCAAATTCACACATAACAATATTAACCTTAAATTTAAATGGGCTAAATGCCACAATTAAAAGACACAGACTGTCAAATTGGAAACACTCAAGACCCATCAGTGTGCTGTATTCAGGAGACCCATCTCACATACAGAGACACATATAGGCTCAAAACAAAGGGATGCAGGAAGATCTACCAAGCAAAGCGATGCTGGAAGATCTACCAAGCAAATGGAAACCAAAAAAAAGCAGGGGTTGTAATCCTACTCTCTGATAAAACAGACATTAAACCAAGAAATATCAAAAGAGACAAAGAAGGGCATTACATAATGGTAAAGGGATCAATTCATCCAGAAGAGCTAACTATTCAAAATATATATGTACTCAATACAGGAGCACCCAGATTCATAAAGCAAGTCCTGAGAGACCTAAAAAGACACTTAGACTCCCATGGAATAATGGGAGAATTTAATACACCACTGTCAATATCAGACAGATCAACGAGATGGAAGATTAACAAGGATATCCAGGACTTGAACTCAGCTCTGCATCAAGCAGACCTAATAGACATCTACAGAACTCTCCACCTCAAATCAACAGAATATACATTCTTCTCAGCACCACATCACACTTATTCCAAAACTGACCACATAGTTGGAAGTAAATCCCTCTGCAGCCAACGTAAAAGAACAGAAATCACAGCAAACTGTCTCTCAGACCACAGTGCAATCAAATTAGAACTCAGGATTAAGAAACTCACTGAAAACTGTACAACTAGGCCGGGCGTGGTGACTCATGCCTGTAATCCCAGCACTTTGGGACGCTGAGGCGGGTGGATCATGAGGTCAGGAAATCGAGACCATGGTGAAACCCCGTCTCTAACAAAAATACAAAAAATTAGCTGGGCATGGTGGCAGGCGCCTGTAGTCCCAGCAACATGGGAGGCTGAGGCAGGAGAATGGCGTGAACCAGGGAGGCAAAGCTTGCAGTGAGCAGAGATCGCACCAGTGCATTCTAGCATGGGTGACAAAGCAAGACTCCCTCTCAAAAAAAAAAAAAAAAAACTGCAAAACTACATGTAAACTGAACAAACTGCTCCCGAATGACTACCGGGTAAATAACAACATGAAGGTAGAAATAAAGATGTTCTTTGAAACCAGTGAGAACAAAGACACAATGTAGTACATTGTGTCTCTGGGACACATTCAAAGCACTGTGTAGAGGGAAATTTATAGCAATAAATGCCCACAAGAGAAAGCAGGAAAGATCTAAAACTGACACCCTAACATCACAATTAAAAGAACTAGAGAAGCAACAGCAAACACATTCAAAAGCTAGCAGAAGGCAAGAATAACTAAGATCAGAGCAGAACTGAAGGAGATAGAGACACAAAAAAACTTTCAAAAAATCAATCAATCCAGGAGCTGTGTTTTTGAAGAGATCAACAAAATTGATAGACCGCTAGCAAGACTAATAAAGAAGAAAAGAGGGAAGAATCAAATCAATGCAATAAAAAATGATAAAGGGGTATCACCACCAATCCCACAGAAATACAAACTACCATCAGAGAATACTATAGACATCTCTATGCAAACAAACTAGAAAATCTAGAAGAAATGGATAAATTCCTGGACACATACACACTCCCAAGACTAAACCAGGAAGAAGTTGAATCGCTCAATAGACCAATAACAGGCTCTGAAATTGAGGCAATAATTAATAGCTTACCAAACAAAAAAAGTCCAGGACCAGATGGATTCACCACCGAATTCTACCAGAGGTACAAAGAGGAGCTGGTACCATTCCTTCTGAAACTATTCCAATCAATAGAAAAAGAGGGAATCCTCCCTAACTCATTTTATGAGGCCAGCATCATCCTGATACCAAAGGCTGGCAGAGACACAAGAAAAAAGAGAATTTTAGACCAATATCCCTGATGAACATAGATGCGAAAATCCTCAATAAAATACTGGCAAACTGAATCCAGCAGAACGTCAAAAAGCTAATCTACCAAGATCAACTTGGCTTCATCCCTGGGATCCAAGGCTGGTTGAACATATGCAAATCAATAAACGTAATCCATCACATAAAGAGAATCAAAGACAAAAGCCACTTGATTATCTCAATAGATGCAGAAAAAGCCTTTGACAAAATTCAACAGCCCTTCATGCTAAAAATTGTCAATAAACTAGGTATTGATGGAACATATCTCAAAATAATAAAAGCTATTTATGACAGAGCCAGTATCATACTGAATGGGCAAAAACTGGAAGCATTCCCTTTGAAAACTGGCACAAGACAGGGATGCCCTCCCTCATCACTCCTATTCAAAATAGTGTTGGAAGTTCTGGCCAGGGCAATCAGGCAAGAGCAAGAAATAAAGTGTATTGAATTAGGAAAAGAGGAAGTCAAATTGTCTCTGTTTGCAGATGACATGATGGTATACTTAGAAAACCCCAACGTCTCAGCCCAAAATCTCCTTAAGCTTATAAGCAACTTCAGCAAAGTCTCAGGATACAAAATCTATGTGCAAAAATCCAAGCATTCTTATACACCAATAACAGACAAACCGAGAGCCAAATCATCAGTGAACTCCCATTCACAATTGCTTCAAAGAGAATAAAATACCTAGGAATCCAACTTACAAGGGATGTGAAAGACCTCTTCAAGGAGAACTCCAAACCACTGCTCAATGAAATAAAAGAGGACACAAAAAAATGGAAAAACATTCCATGCTCATGGATAGGAAGAATCAAAATCATGAAAATGGCCATACTGCCCAAGGTAATTTATAGATTCAATGCCATCCCCATCAAGCTACTAATGACTTTCTTCACAGAATTGGAAAAAACTACTTTAAAGTTCATATGGAACCAAAAAAGAGCCTGCATTGCCAAGTCAATCCTAAGCCAAAAGAACAAAGCTGGAGGCATCACACTACCTGACTTCAAACTATACTACAAGGCTATAGTAACCAAAACAGCCTACTGGTACCCAAACAGAGATATAGACCAATGGAACAGAACAGAGCCCTCAGAAATAACACCACACACCCAAAACCATCTGATCTTTGACAAACCTGACAAAAACAAGAAATGAGGAAAAGATTCCCTATTTAATAAATGGTGCTGGGAAAACTGGCTAGCCATATGTAGATAGCTGAAACTGGATCCCTTCCTTACACCTTATACAAAGATTAATTCAAGATGGATCAAAGATGTAAATCTTAGACCTAAAACCATAAAAACCCTAGAAGAAAACTTAGGCAATACCAT